>NC_052630.1:62647968-64105468 GCF_016161935.1 Mauremys reevesii
TATTATCATGTAGGTTCCGATAGATAAGGTATAAAAGAGTAAACTTTTAAAGAGTTTGTAACTAGTACTTGTCTGTCCAGTTGGAGCCAATCGACATGGGTTTGAGCATCCTGGGGCTAGTCCTACTGTAAGTACCTGATCAGTGCTCATAACTGCAGTTACTGTATGGATGTGATGGTTGCTTAGGCATTTAAGGCACATTTGGAGCAGCTGTAGAAAACACCATACAACCTACTGGATTTAATAAAGGATTGTATGGTTAAAATGGTATTGTGATGGTATCCTATATTAGTAATAATAATTCCAACAGGCAGTGACAGCAATCAAAAGAGAGATTTAGTTTGGAACAAGAGGAGAGGAAGGTCGTGTCTGCAATGCTGAAGGTTGCAGGCTTCCACTCTTCCTCTTTGAGTCCAAGCAGAGAGTTAATCCAATAGGAAATGGGGATAATAATGGACACTAATATTTGTATTCATTTCAGAATTCTTGAGCCCAAATGCAGACATAATATGTTTTAGATATCAATCATCTCGCATCATTTACTGTTTCTTACCTAGTCAAATCCATGCAAGATATCTGAAGGCCCCAGTACACCTGCCCACTCCATAAAAACAGAGAGAGAACAAACTTTTATTGAGAGTGAGTCCCTGCATACAGCCTGGTATCTGTATCCCCACACAGTTTTGAAGCCCCAGACTTTCCTAAGGTAGAGGCCTTGTTGCTTTGTATTACAGCAGTACTTAGAGGTCCTAAGAGATTATGGCTCTGTTGTGTTGGGTGTTGCACAAATGCATAATAAGAAACTGTCCCTGCCATAGACAAGACAAAGGATGAGAGGGACCACAGGTACAGATAAGTGAAGTAACCTGCTCAAGATAAAACAGCAAGTGAGCAGCAATAAAATCCAAGTCTTCTGATTCTTAGTCCAATGCAGTATCCAAGGTCCAAGAGAAATGAAATACACAGTGAAGATGGCAAGAAGTATGTTATATTTTAAATTTTTTCTGGTTCCAGTAACCCAAAGTGTGGTTGGTCACACACTATCTCATTAAAAACTACAAAATATTTACCATCCTGCTGTAATTTTGGTTGGGCTTCCAAGTAAAAATTGCAGCAGAAAAATATATGCTACTTTGGCACAGCTATGAGTTTATATTTTCTGAATTCTATGCATTTTAACTGTGACTGGGTCTCCAAACTCATTTTCTGTTTGATGAAGGAATCTGTTAGCAAACAGCTGTGGTGCCATCAGTCTTTAAATGCAGCCCAGAACAGCTTTGTTAAGAGCATTCTGTTAATTTTTTTAAAATTTTATTTTAAACCTCTCACTGCTATATTTTGACTGTGAACTGCTGCTATGCTTGTTGTTCACAAGGACTACCTCAGGTTGAGCTAACAGTGAGGCCTTTGCTATATTAGCCCTGGAGCCTGTGTAAATGCTTCACTTTCTGAGATCTGCCTGTCAGAAGATAGGCTGGAAAGATAAAATTTATCTAAAAAATACTGCCTCTGAAAATATGTGGACTGCTCTTAATAATTGAAATCAGAGGTGAATATTAGCTGCTTTAAAAACAGAAACCAATGATATTGTGGGAATAGTTATATAACATCTAGAACAGTTTGGGACAGATCTTTTGCTTGTATGAATTGATTTTGATGGAGCTCCACCAGTTTTCCCTAGCTGAGGATCCTAGGCACTTACTCCACTTTCTGGAAGAAGTAAAGATTTGGTTGTGTGCTCAAAGAGCAGGCAGAAGTTTATTAAATTTGATTACTGTAGCATATCTATGGTTAGTATTCAAGGTATCTCAATGACAGTATTAAATCATGACTGTTCATCTTGACTTTTGTTGATTTTCATGCTTTGCATTTAGAGAGTCTTTTTGCACTAGCACTATGTCAAGACTTTAAAGGATGGCTTGCAATGGAAATGACATGTTGATTGGAATCAAGAGGCATATTGATCCAAACCATTAGAATTGGTGGAGGAACTTTTTATTTATGCCAGTGTCTGTGTATGGATGTGCCTACAGCTGATCTACTGAACTTAATAGACCAGAGTGAAGGTGCTTAAAATACCAACATTATCAACAGGAAAATTTTAGTGCTGAGTCTACAATCAGGAGTTCTAAGGTAGAAAGCTTCAACACTGTGGATTTATTAGAAGGAAATTCTTCAAACCCAGCCAGATATTATAATCTTAAGCATAGCATATACAGTCCCCTTTGTTGTATGGAAGAGGGGGGAAAGCATTTTCATATGCTCAGCACAATTTTGCAGTGGAGGGGAGCAATCATCAGCACTACCAATACCACTACGAGCAGTTGGCAATTCCTCTGCACCCACACCATTCAAGTTCATCTCCAAGGAAATATGGAATTGGGGTGCCAGGGTGGGGCATTAGTGATGTGTGTTGGAAGATAGGAGAGGGGCTGGGGAAGTGGCAGGACTACAGAGGAGCCAAACCTTCCCCTGAAGGGGGAAACACGGACAGTGACATGAAGAGGACACTGTGGTTCTGGAGCTGAGAGAGGAGCTGTAGGTGGGAGCAGCAACAGAGTGCTGATGTGCAGACCATGAAATGGGCATCAGCCTCAAGAAAATCCCCAGAGTGACCAGGAGTTGGCGCAAGACCAGAGGTGAGTGATGCACACCGTGACAACAAAGTCAGTTCGCTCTGACTATTTGGTACAACAAAGGATGGGGAAGGGTGGGGAAACAATTTATATGATGATGATCAAAATTTAAGTGCATCAAAGAGGCTCATTTAAAATGGATCAAAAATGTATCTCTGTCCTTGCTAGGTCTCTGTATAGATCGGGGTTGGTAAATGTTGAGCAAAAAGGTAGCAGGTGTCCATGAATTGTAGAGTTTATGATACAGTTGTATCCATTGTGTAACAAAATGATGTTAAGTATTTCTAATGGACTAGGCTGCAGCTTTGTAACATCTAGGGTGCCTTCCACTCAAATCTCTAGCTTTAAGAAAGCTTTCACCCATCCCTGGGAAGCTACTTCCTCTGGGTGGAATCCAGCCCTCTGCAGAGGACCATAACAAGGCCTATGAATCACTTAAATCCCACTCATCTTCAGAACAGGGTATGCTAGTCCTTTGCATAGATATGACTTTAATCATCTGTGATTGTCCACTCACCATGGAACTCCTTAGAATGGGTTTATCTTATAGGGAACTTTCCTAGCATGCTTTTCTGGTAGCAGGTCTTTAAAATTTTGCAAAGAGTCACCTCTGAAACCATAAGGTGGTCATTTTGCATCAGGCTGCTGCAGATTGTTACTGTCTTCTTCAGATGGCATAGATTGTGAGAATATATGGGTTTTTCCTTGGTTTTCCCATCTTATGGAATGTCCTCACAATCTACATATCCTTTGCTTCTCAGTGGACAATTTGTTACCTTTTTATGAAGTTCTTAGTAATGTTATGGGAAGGGTTGTACTTTCCGGAAGGTATCTTCTGTGAGTGACGACATCAAAATACCAGGAATCACCGTTTCAGACAGTGTGGGTTCAAAGATGGGGACCCGCATGTATTCTGCCGCCATGTCATAGGGTCTCACCCCCACTTTGAGCTTGTGGGTTCAAAGATGGGGACCCGACTTGGTTTCCCTCTAAACTAAAATCCTAGTTTAGATCTAGTAAGCTGCCACCTCTCAATCAGGGAATGTGGATTGAGACACAGTCCTTCCCCAAAATCCTAGGGGATTCCAAGAGCCCCAAATCCATGGAGTTCTTACACCCAGGAGAAATAAACCATTCCCCCTGCTTCCTCCCCCCTCCCTTTTCCTAGGAGAGATACCGGGATCTAACTACAGAGGGATACCTCCCCCTTCTCTTTCCCTCCCTGAGAATCCACCCAAGGAAAGACCAAACAAGTCCTTAATAGAAAAGAATTTATTAAAGACTAAAAAGAAAATACAGAATCTCTATGAGCCCAAGCTGGACACTCATAGGGTCTAAGCTTATCAATCTCTGGAGAGAATTCCCCCTCCCCCCTTTCTCAGTCAAAGCAAAATCAGCAAACAGGAATAAAGCATTTCCTTTAGCAAACACACAATTGCAAATGTAGAAAACAAATCATAAGACTAATTCGCCTTTCTAATTAATACTCACTATTAATTAGTAGAAACTACTCCAGGAGAACTTGGAGACATGACTGTCCTCTTTTAGATTCAAAAGAGTTCTAACAAAGAACACAGACAAAGCTTCCCTCCACAGAGATTTGAAATTATCTCGTCTCTGATTGGTCCTTTGGTCAGGTGGTCACCAGGTACTGCATGTTAACCCTTTACAGGTAAAACACACTTTAACCCTTAACTATCTGTTTATGACACGCCCCCCAAATCGCCAACAGTGGGAACTACTGGTGGTGATTTCCTTCTAGAACTTTAAAATAAACAGATTTACAAAACACATGCACTATTACATATACTACTAAGTATGTAAACAACAAGGTATGTGACATTGAACAACACTTTTTATGCATTTGACCGGACATACTTGGCAACGTCCTTGCCCATCCTCCCAGTGGAAGGACTTCCCCAACCTGTCTTTGGTTGTGTTCACCCCAGAATGACCACTGGGATGTCATGGCCCAAGCTTAAGAGCTTGTACCGGTACTTAGTTGGAACTACCAACTGTTTTTGAGGATTGTGGCCTTTCTGGTGTCCACCAGAAAGAATGTCCTTATATAAAAGTCCTTGTTTTACAACAAACTGGAATTGGGTAGAAGAGCTGAGAGGTGGTGGGTTGCTTCGTGCCACCGCCCAAGCTGTCTTAAGGCTGTCATCGGCTTCCTGCTCAGTCTGGAACTGTTCCCTTGAGGCGGGAGACACCAGTTCCTCCTTAGACTGTGGACTTGGGCTTGGTCCCTCTGGAAGCGATGTAGGTGATGAGGTTGTTTTCGTTGACTGTGGACCGCTCTCCGCTGGTGCACAAGGTGATATTTCAGGCTCTGGCTGAGCCTCTTGGGTAGAGTTGTCTGCTGCTTGTGCCAGTTCAGGCCCGTTGGCGCCCCCTGGCGGTGGAGTTGTAAGCGCTGGCATCAGTGCTGGCGCTGGTTTCGCCGCTGGTTGCTCTTCCAGTTCCGGTCCTGGGACTGGATGTACTATGGCTGCTGTAGTTGTTGGCATGGGATCCGGTTCCACCACCTCTGTCTGGGTCTGTGGTAACACAGACCGGGTTCTGGTGGATGGCTCAGGAACAGGGATGGGAGTGCCTGCTTGTTCGGCCTGGCTGCGGGTGACCACTCCCCCCCTCTTGGCCAGCTGCACATGGTTGGCCAAGTCTTCCCCCAGTAGCATGGGGATGGAATAATTGTCATGGACAGCAAAAGTCCACTTTCCTGACCAGTCCTTGTACTGGTCTTCAGGGATGCTGTACCCATGGCAGGTCCTTTTAAAAATTTTTCAAGAAGGCCTCAGTGTTCTCACCTGCCATGTAGGTGGGAAATTTCTTGGGATGGGGAACAGTGCCTTCTGGTGCTGGCCACACCCCTCTGCAGTCAGTGAATTTTATGTGTGGCTTGCTGGTGTTGCTTTTTGGTGCTGGTCACACCCCTCTGCAGTCAGGGAATTGGGTTGCTTGCTTCCCAATTCCTACCCTGTCTACTCGCGATTGAATAGAAAGAAACAAAAGCTTTTGATTTGCAAATGGTGTTTGCTGGCTTACAAGAAACTAGAAAATCTGGTTTGGTAACTTGCCTTTAGCAATTCTAAGTACCTCACAGTGGGGGTCCTTCTAACAGCCGGTTAGAAAAACCTTACAAGAAAAAAAGGGAAAAAAGAAAAGAAAAGAAGAAGAAAAAAAAAAGTCTTTTCCTAACAAAGTCTGTTAGAAAACCTTACTTCCTTCAGCTAAACCCAGCTGAAAATCTGTTTCCCCCCCAAAAAATCTCCCCCTCCTGGCTTCCAAGAAGGTGGAAAACCCTGTTTTCAGCAAACCTGTGAGGGCACTTCCCGCCACCTAAGGAATGCACATTGCTAAGTACCCTCTCCCTATGGAGTCTGCTATAACAAAGCCTGGTTAGAAAACTAATTCCCTCCAGCCAAACTGCTGAAACTGCTTCTAACCCTGAAAACTGCTTGAAAACTGACTTTTCCTCAAGCTGCCTGTCCAAGCAACCCAAAAGAAAAACTGCTTCCAACAAAGCCTGCTGGAAACTCAATTCCCTCCAGCCAACCTGGCTGAAGATTTGTTCTAACAATACCAGTTAGAAACTGAATACTTGTAAACTCCCTCTTCCTCTCTCAGGTTGCTTTCCTGCTCTAGAAGAAGAGAATAGCCCCCTTCAGCGTAGCCCAGCTGAAAAAAACCTCCTTCTAACAATGGGTTTGAAACTCCGCTACCACCATGTCCTGGTCTGCACCCTCACTTGAAACTGGGGGGTTTCAAAGTGAGGACCAGCATGTCTTCCCCCCACCCCAAAATCCTAGGGTAGGTCTCCCCTTCGGCTGCCACCACCCGGTCAATTTCGTGGGCCGGGACACCCCTGTTTCCCCCCTGTCTCCCTTCAAAGACCCTCCCTGGGAACACAGATCAATTCACAGAGGAGGAACCTTCCCCCTCCCCTCTCTTCCCTCTCTCCAGCCTGCTCTGAAGAGAGATACCTGGATTCAAACGCCTTGAATCTCTACACACAGGGAAGCAGCCCATTTCCCCCTCCCCTTCCCCTGAATTTCCCCAAGGGAAGGAATTAACCAAGTCCAAAGAAAAGAAAAGAATTTATTAAGAGAACAAAAAGAAAATACAGAATCTCTATGAGTCCAAGCTGGACACTCATAGGGTATAACCTTGCTAAGTTCTGGAGAGAATCCTCTCTCTTTCTCAGTACAACCAGTACAAGCAGAATTAAGAATAATCAATAACAAACACACAGAATTGCAAACATGGGATTATTAGATAAGGACACAAAGTATCTTTCTAATACTCACTATCTTGACTAGAAGAAATTAGTTCAGAAAGGTGGAACTTGTAGGGACTTGATTAACTCGTCTGGTCTCTTGAACTCCAAACGGCCAAAGACAAAGACCCCCCCAAACAGAGAGAAAAAGTTCCCTCCTAGGAGTTTCAAATTCTCTTCCCTGATTGGTCCTCAGGTCAGGTGCCCACCAGGTACTATGCTTTAACCCTTTACTAACTATTCATGACACAGACATACAGGGCAAGTGGAGAAAGCAATCATCCCACAAAGTCAAGCCTTTTACATTCATATCTACCTTCTGAAAATATATTGTGAAAATATCTTGGTAACTATGTGCTCTTATATCTTCCTAGTTATATGAATATCTGAGCTATGTGCCATTTTCTAACAATTTAAATGCATGTAACAGTCAAATACACAATCAATCAATTCAATATGACATTTTCATATTAAATGTTAACTAAGGAATATTTTGCCTGTCACTTATCACTTCAGAAGCAATCTATCACATAAGATTTAGAGATGACTGCTTGCAGTCCTTGCCACAGAATCAGGGAACCAGGGTTGTGCTGTAGCAAACAGATAGGAGAATCAGAGAGAAGGTATGACCAACCATTATTTTTAAAAAACCTAGACATGGTTTGGTTTCATTTCAAGAATTGGGTTAAGGTCTGTGATATCTTTTCAGAATAAGAACTAGTACAACTTGGAGGCAATATCACTCTTTAATTGTACTCAAAAATGTAATATTTTAATGATAGTCACCAACACAGCAGAGCTTTCTAACCCACCCACAGCCTCCCCAGCACCATGCAGTTACAGGCCCCACTCTAGCTCGTTAGCCCACCTTCACAACTGCGCCCACCAACCCCTGGCTGCCCCTCGCCCCAGTTCTATCTGCTTTCTAAAGGTCATTTGCAAAAGGCCAAGCACTAGGCTCATCTGGGATTTGAACCTGGGAATTTCCTCATGCTGAAAGCAAGAATCATACCCCTAGACTAACAAGTGAGGGATAGCTCAGTGATTTGAGCATTGGCCTGCTAAACCCAGGGTTGTGAGTTCAATCCTTGAGGGGGGAAATTTGGGGATTGGTCCTGCTTTGAGCAGCAGATTGGGCTAGATGATCTCCTGAGGTCCCTTCCAACCCTAATAATCTATGAATGATCAAGCCCCAGAGGTCTTGAATTCACTAAAGCAGATTACTAATTGTTTGTACCTGTTCACTAAATTAACTGTCTCTGTACCTAGAAGCAAGAAACCAAACAACATTAAAAAAAAAGTATATGGCATATCATAATAATCTAACTGTTTAGGTTAGTCCAGTGCTTTTTAGAATGCTTTGTACAGGAAATACTATAACATATATACTATATCTGAATGATCTTTTTCCTATTTGTATGCCTTAGGAAGGTCTATATGAATCCACCAAAGTCATTTTGTATAAATAGTGGGTCAGATACTCATCTGATGTAAATCAGCATAGCTCCATATAAGTGACATCTAAGAAGGTAATAATGCAAAATGTAAATAATGCAATAAATTATTACTATAAGCAAATAAATCTACTTGTAAATTAGAGTTTGATTTATTATAGCAGGTAGCCAATATAGTTAGGCTATAGTTATGGTTGCATAACAGTTTCAGTTATATAACCTGTTTTCACATGCTCATAACTTTCTGAAAGCGACCTTTGGAATGAAATTTACTGGTCTCTCTCTGAATACATTTTTTTTTCAAAGTTGGAGCAAAATCTTTCAGACATTTGAGTTTTGTCAGGGAGGGAAAACTATGTGTTATGTTCTGAATGGAATGACAAAGCACAGAAGAAAAGTTCATTAAGAGCAACATTTTCAGACATGGTTACCTAATGTTAGGCATCTAATCCACATTGAGACACCTATATAATTAATGTGCTGGGTTTTTTTCAGAGGTGCTGGCCACTCACAGCTCCCACTGACTCTAGTGGAAATGAATGCTCAGCACCTCTGGAAAAACCAAGTCAATTTAATTTAGATGCCATTAGGCACCCAATAGTAAAAATTGTAGTCAAAGTCTATTGGCGTTCACTAAAACACATATGCGGTGGGCATGCATAACTTTAAAATGATGGAAGCAATTTTCTTCAAATGCAGCTTATCTGGTAGAGCTCACTGTGATGTAGAGAAACTACGCAGAAACCTCAGCCAAGTTTGAAGGATATTGGTTTAGCAGCTTTAAATTTATGAGTATCTAAAATCAACAAGACCTGAGACCACCCTAACTTAAAAAGGGTTATGGATCTGATCTACCTTGCACTGAGGTCAATGGAAAGATGTCCATTCACTTTGTTGGGAAATGAATCTGGCCTGCCATGCACTACATAAATATGTATTTATATACTTAGCTAGAAATTCTAACAGACACTAATAAGACTTTGGTTGACTGGTGCCTTCAAGTCCAAAAGAGGGAGAAATCTTATCTCTCTGCTCCCGCCCCCACCAAGCCCCACTTCTAATGCCATGCTTGTGGTATCACTATGACTGGATGAGGGTCAGCCAGGCTACTTGCTGCCAGCATTAGGTGTGCACTCCATACAAGCTATGGATGTCAGCTCCAGGAGGCTCCTCTGTAGTGGTGCAAGAGAAGGATTTGAAGACAAGGTGTAAGGAGGATGGAGGAATTCTAGTCCATTCTCCTATAGACCACGGATGCAAGAGAAGTGGGCATTCTAGCAGCCTCAATGCTTCAGAAATATGATATGATATGATCTCTTGGTAAACTGTTTCAGAGTGGTATCCGTGTTAGTCTGTATCAGCAAAAAGAACGAGCAGTACTTATGGCACCTTACAGACTAACAAATTTATTTGGGCATAAGCTTTCGTGGGCTAAAACCCACTTCATCGGATGCATGCAGTGGAAAATACAGTAAGAAGATATATATATATACAGAGAACATGAAAAAATGGGTGTTGCGATACCAACTCTAACGAGACTAACCAATTAAGGTGGGCTATTATCAGCAGGAGAAAAAAAACCTTTTGTAGTGATAATCAGGATGGTCCATTTCTAACAGTTGACAAGAAGATGTGAGTAACAGTAGGGGAAAAATTAAATGGTGGGATGGAAATTGTTGAAATCATGGTGGAATTCGTTAAGGGCTTCTTTTCCATGGGTCCAGATAATGAAGATGTCATCAGTGTAGCGCAAGTAGAGTAGGAGTATTAGGGGACGAGAGCTGAGGAAGCGTTGTTCTAAGTCAGCCATAAAAATGTTGGCATACTGTGGAGCTATGTGGGTACACATAGCAGTGCCACTGACTTGAAGGTATACATTGTCCCCAAATGTGAAATATTTCTGAGTGAGGACAAAGTCACAAAGTTCAGCCACCAAGTTTGCCGTGACATTATTGGTGGCCAGGACGGTGTTTTCTGGAAGATCACCAATGGATTGTAGTTTCCTCAGGAAGTCAGTGGTGTCTCGAAGATAGCTAGGAGTGCTGGTAGCGTGGGGCCTGAGGAGAGAATCTACATAGCCACAATCCTGCTCTCAGGGTCCCAATGCCTGAGGTGATGGGGCATCCAGGATGTCCAGATTTATGGATCTTGTGTAGCAGATAGAATACCCCTGGTTGGGGTTCACGAAAGCTTATGCCCAAATAAATTTGTTAGTCTCTAAGGTGCCACAAGTACTTCTCGTTCTTTTTTCTTGGTAAACTGACCTCTCTTTGCCATGTGAAGAGAAAGTTACTAAATGGCTGATGAGCATGACAAAGGAAGAAATGTTTTTGACCCTTACAGTCCTATGCTGGACCCAAACCATTTACTTTAGAGCTGTCCTTTCTCCTCATACCATGTTATCGCTGGAGTGCCCGCAAAATAGATGACAGGAAGCTGAGAGCACTGCATTCTTTGTCAGGGCACTTCAGCTCTGGAAAGCATTGTCCTGCCCTTTTGGACTGCCACAGACCAGATTTAGGGTATGTCTACACTTGTAGAGTTTTTGTACTGTAAGTTTCACCAGTGATAGGGAACTGGTGAAAGTAAAGCGCTGGTTTGTGTACTCACTCAATTCCTCAGGCATCAGAGAGTGTTTACACTAGCAGCACTTCCATCGCGGATGAGAGCAGCACTGAAGGACAGCTATTCCACAGTGTAGCTCTCTCAATAGGTCTTGAGGGAAGGAGGGGGTGAGCGGAAGGCATTCTGGGTCCCTGCTCAGTGCCCTGTGCTGCCCTGCTTCATGTCCCAGAAGCCCCATAACTGCCTTGTTTCTTTCCTGGCATTTTTGTAACCCCCACCCCCTGATGTCTGGCTGCTTTCCCTGCCATATCTACAAGCAAAGGGAAAGGGAGTTTCAAACTTCCTGGGGCTTACAGTGGGAGGGGCAGACATCCATTTACCTTGTGTCAGAGCAGTGGAGATGCTGGACAGAGTGGAATTGTGGGATATCCTTTGGAGACTTTTGGAATTGTGGGATATCCTTTGGAGACCAAAGGTAGTTTATACTGGTAGAACGTGTCTTCACTTTCACAGCAGCGCAAAAAGAACAGTGATAAGAACTTATCGAGAGAGCTGCACTGTGGGATAGATGCCCTTCAGTGCTGCTCTCATCAGCGATGGAAATGCTGCTAGTGTAAACACTTCTGAGTTTCACTGCAAAAAGTCATTAACAAGTGTAGACGCTCCCACAGTTTTTTGTGCTTTAAATGTAAGTGTAGACATAGCCTTAATAACCTTCCAAACACACAGTGAAGCTCCCCGTTTTTCTCTGCCAGTTGTGGGGGCAGGGAGAGACAGGATGAGGGTTGGACAGAGTTGTTTGTTGAAGTAGCATTATGGAGTTGGTGTGAATTATGATTGCATGGACAGTTGGCTGTGAATCGAAGTGGATTGTAATTATAGCTTATTGTGGGTGTCTTTAATATTTGAAGCTCTTCTCAGATACACAACAACCAGCTAGCATGATTTTAAAGGTGATGATCATCCAATTTACACTAGCTGAGAATCAGTCCCACAATACTTACTGCTTTCTAAGACCATGCTAACCACTTACAAACATCCCATTTGCTTTATACAATCCAGGCTAGAAATGCTGAATTAATTTAATATGGTGTCTTAGTTCTCATAAGTAATTCTCCCATTTGACTTGATAATGAAGCAAAAAGTGTTAACCATACAGTGGTGTCTGACAGGAAAACAAACAAACAAAAAAAACCCTTCAGACATTCGGTTAATTTGATCATGGCAGTAACTACAATACTGCAGTGACAATCTTGAATTGTACAACCTCTGGAGTTTATCAATCTACTGAAACATCCACATTTTTTCTTTTATTTTTCTAATTTTATTTTAAACCCATGGAAAAAACAGCTGAATATTATTTGTGGGTTTGAAAGCTAAAGAGATTTCTGCCTGCATCTCCTCAGAAGCCAAAATCTCACTCACTTTCATCTGGACTGTATAATATGAGCAGCACAGTTGGCATGTCTATACATTGTTTTGTACAAGATTCAGAGATATAATTTTTCCAATGAGCCAATTATGAGGCGATCAGAAAGGAAATGTTTATAACCTTTTTCAAAAAAGTTTTGGATATGCTAACATTATCAAATTTCTATATGGCCTCATCAAACTTTTCCTTTTGATGGTAGCTTGTATTTATTTGTGTCAGTATCTTGAATGCAATGTATCGTAACTGTAGATAGTCTTACCAAATTGAAATACAGTATGCTCCAGTTTACACAAAACCCTATTATCCAACCCTTCACCTTATCCAAATCCTTTCCTTTTTCCCAGCATGACAAACATGCACTACATGCCCTCTGCAGCATGTATCTCATACTACAGGACAAGGAAGAGCTTTGGATAAGGTGGAAGTTTGGATAATGTATCAGAGACCAGCTGCCAGGACTGCAAGGAGGAGGATGACCCCTGGCCCTGGGGGATGCCACCTTGCTCCAAATGGCTCCTGCAGCAGGGCAGAGAGCCCTCTGCAGCCCCACTGTCACAGAAGTGAGTGAGTCAGGCCATGACACCAGAGATGCAGAGGGCTCCCTGCACTGCCTCAGGGCAACTGATCCCTGCAGGTGCAAAATACAGGAAAGGCTGTGATCCTGGTGGGACAGAGCAGAGTCCTGCCTGGGGGTCTCTGCTCTGCCCTGCCAGAATCACACACACACACTCAGACATTTTGCACCTGCAGGGATCAGGTGCTACTGGCCTAAGGGCAGTGCAAGGAATCCTCTTCAGATACCCTCCCATGCAAGATGGCTGCTGTTGAGAATAGTGAGGGGCTGACTGCTCAAAAAAGTAGCTGCAGCCACCCACACAATTAAAGCTAGTCACCACGCTCCAACAGCGTCTGCTCCTGAATCCTCCTTGCGGCTCCTATGTGAGAGGCAGAGGTTAATATTTCCTCAGTAGAGGATCAAAGGCAGGATGTAGCTGCCCAAACTGAGAAATGCTTCAAGGATCTAAAATTTAATTAAATGTAAATTGGCTGATCTAGAAGGCAGATCACACAGAATAAAATGTTACAATTGTAAGAGTCCTTGAGAGAAGCAGAACAAGAAAACTTCTAATTTATCCCCAGACTTTTAATGGAAATACTTTTTCTACCTGAGGACTTTCCATTTGATATAGAAAAAGTCCACTGGTCTGAGGGCTTGAGGCCTGCCCGGGGCTAAACCCAAAGCCCTGTTATTGAAATTCCTGAGATTCACAACCAAAGTAACCATGGTATTGAAGGCAAGGATAAAACAAGCTTCTCTGGGCAGTTCCCCCTCTGGAATAAAGCTTCTTCCAGACTTAGCAAGGGAGATTGTGGAATAGAGGGTGGCTTTTGATAGGCGGGACTGGCAAAACCAAAGGGGGCCTAAGCAGGGGCGGCTCTAGCCATTTCGCTGCCCCAAGCACGGCGTCACGCCGCGGGGGAGCTCTGCCGGTCACCGGTCCCGCGGCTCCGGTCGACCTCCCGCAGGCGTGCCTGCGGATGCTCCACCAAAGCCGTGGGACCAGTGGACCCTCCACAGGCACGCCTGTGGGAGGTCCACTGGAGCCACCTGCTGCCCTCCCGGCGACCGGCAGAGCGCCCACTGCGGCATGCCGCCCCAAGCACACGCTTGGCGTGCTGGGGCCTGAAGCCGCCCCTGGGCCTAAGTATTACATGAGCTTTCCTGCATTGTTTCACTTAGCTGGAGAAAAGACTCATTCATTCCATGAAGCTGAGAGCTTCGTAACTAACCAACAACTATCTATCTTTGGTGTGCTTTCTTCCTGATGACTCCAACCCTTGGCACTGTTTGTCTTAACAAATGTGTGGCTCCAGCTAGCCTCTACTTCCCAATGCCTCAGCCTCCACCATCCTCATTCCTCTCTCCAGATCTTCCTAACCTGATGGGTGTATTGGTCCTAACACCATTAAGTCATTCCAACAGGTGTGGTAGGGGTTCATTCATGCCAGTGCCTTATCTCACCCTTTACTTACACACACACACACACACACACACACACACACACACACACACACACACACACACACACACACACACACACACACACACACACACACACACACACACACACACACACCTCTCGCCCTCTTTGGGGGTCTGGCTGCTTGTGTGATAAAACTAGCTACACTAGAAATCTGGGACACAGTCCCTGTTCTCTCCCCCAGTCCACCTCCACCCAGCCTGGGAGTTTTTGCAAAGGGTGCAATGCATAGGGCAACAGATTTATACCTTAAGATCTCTTTAAAACCCCTTCTAAGATACTAATGCCTAAACTGTACTGCTGTGGCTCTAAACCATAATCTAATTTCTTGCAACCTTAGGTGATTTAACACCCCCCATTAAATGTCAGAAAATTTATGCCTTGTTGAAAAAGGCCAAAGTTGACATAGCATTTTTACATGAGACTCATTTAACTGTAGAAGACTCTCAGAGCTGTTCCACAGAAAACAGGCAGCGAATGTTATTGAATTACCTTCAATACTCAGAGTAGGTTTCTCATACCCAGCCACTTTAAATGGGTCTGAAGTAATCCTGACTAATCTCTATGAACTCAATATGAATACGCCTGAGACTTCATGGATTCTTTGCCGAGCCGTACAGAGATACACATGTTCCCATCATGACAGCAGGCAGCTCTCTAATGAGATTCTACACCCACTAATAGAATCTGCCCCCTGCTAACTGTAAGCTAACCAAGCTCGAAACCCATGATAAATGATCTGGGGCTATGTGATGTGTGGAGGCTCATGCATCCAACAGAAGGAGATTATGCATTTTCTCCTCTGTCCAGAATACATTTTCATGGATTGACTTTTTTATAATCTCACGGGAACTAGTCCAATCTGTATTCAACTCCTCAGTTTGCACAATGGCGATCTCTGACTGTACACCATTTTCCTTATAATTTGCTCCTGATACATTGGTCAAGAAACAAAACAGATCTATGGTTAATACCACATTGCTTTTAGACCTCCATTTTGAAATGCTTATAAAGAAGGAAATTGACCTGTTCCTGGATAGCTAGAAACCTTCAACTTCCTCTAGCAATCTTTTTTGGGGAAACTTTTGAGGCAGAATTATTAGCTTTGTTGTGGCTTAAAAAAGAGAGAGAGAGAGAGAGAGAGAGAGAGGGAGCAAAGGGGAAACATAACGCTCTTTGAAGGGAAAGTCAAGGAGAAGGACCAGGAATGCACTATAAATCTTTCCTCCAAAGTCCTTTGCAGCCTAAGTGTTGTATCAAGCAGGCAAGATACTAACAAGCTTCAACAGGACTTTATTTTTACAATGGAAACCTCTTTACCAAGCTACTGCTGCACACTCTGTAACTCTCACTCAGCCTCCTCAACTCCTCCCCCATCCCTCCTGTTTCCTGTCCTTTCAGATTCCCAACAGCCAGTGCTCCCAGTTCTAATCATTACAAGCACATCTAAACACCACACTAAGCAGAAACAGGTCTGAGTTCAATAGGTTGCACGCAGCCCTGGATTAGGCTGTGTCTATACTAGAGCCCTTAGAGCAGCACAGCTGAACTGCTGCAGCTGCGCTGCTGTAAGGTCTCTTGTGTAGTCACTCTATGCCAACAGGAGAGAGCTCTCTTGTCAGCCTGATTAAACCACCCCCAATGAGCGGCACTAGCTAGGTCAGCAGGAGACATGGCACTGTCCACACCGGCACTTCTGTCGGTGAAATTTATATGGGTCAGGGGGATGTTTATTCACACCCCAGACTGACAAAGCTTTTACTGACAAAAGTGCTAGTGAAGACCTAGCCTCAGTCTGCATTTTTTTCAGTTAAGACAAGACTTCTGAGAGTCAGGAGAAAAGGCAGGCAGACTGTCTTAAGCAAAGAATGGTCAGGGGATCTACTACAGAGATAAACGTAATACATTATGCACCATGTCCTGAGATAAAAATAAGCAATTCTTTTTGTAAAAATTAAAGTCCATACAATTCCAATTCTGCCCTTCACACAAGGCCCTGGGAACAGTAGTGTAGCTAGTGGGGTGCAGGGGAAGCAGCCGCTCTTCCTCAGAACATTTCCCCAAAAGCAGCGCCTTAGTTAGGGATTACCATGGCGCCAGCAGGTGGGGCCCACGCTCTGCTCTGAAGCTTGGCCTGCCAGGTTGGCAGAGAGAGGGCAATGGCAACAGCGAAGGTTACTGGGCATGCTCAGTTCGGGTGAGCATGCTCAGTACACCTAAAGTAGGGAATTGGGAGCACGAGTTGTTTGTGTCGTTACACTGGCACTGGGCTCCTGCAGGCAAGGGGGAGTGGCACAGCCGGAGGAGCGAGGGGGGGCACAGCATGGCAGCCTGGAGGAGTCATGGGGGGATGGCACAGCCGGAGGAGCGAGGGGAGGGCGCAGCATAGCAGCCTACAGCACGACCGGAGGAGCCATGAGGGGAGGTGACACAGCCGGAGGAGCCAGCTCTTAGAACCTGGCTATGCCACTGCCTGGGAATCTTTCTTTGCTAAAACACAAATGTCCCAACTCTCTGTGGCCCAGCAGGAGAGCTTAGATGCCCCATTCCCATCAGCGGTTATTGATGCCTGAAATCCATGAAATTGGGTAAGGCTTCTGACCCAGATGGCTTCCCCATTGGTTTTTATAAATATTTGGTGACCCCTTGCAGGCAGAATGCTAGTCCTGTTCAATAAGGCCCTGGAGGAGGATACTCTTCCACCCACCCCCCACCTTGAAGGACGCCTGGATTTCATTTATTCCCAAGTCATACAGGGTACTCATTTCAGGCTTGAAATATAGACCAATCTTCTTCATTGTTAGTGATGTGAAAATATTGGCCAGAATTTTGGCAGCTACCCTGGAGTAAGTTGTGCCCAATATCACACATCCAAAGCAGGTGAGGTGCATTAAAGGCTGCTATGTCTCGAATAATTTAAGCCAGTTAATAGATATGATAGCATTGTGTCAAGGTGACTCCCAAGTCTTTCTTGCTTTCTTAGATGTGGAAAAGGCCTTTGATCACGTGAAATGGGAATACATGTTATTTACCCTCCCCAGTGGAAATTTCATAGATAGAGGCAATTTAATATTTGGGGCTCAAAATGCCAAGGAATCTTGAAACACTTGCAGAAATTAATTTAGAACCTGCCCTTTACTGCTCATAGATGATATCAATTAGAGGCAAGTGCTTTCTCTGAGCCTTTGTGGGAAAAGTAACACAGTTAAGATGAATGCCTTACCTAGATTTTTGTTCATTTTGAGTTCATTCATCCCACCATCCTATTTTAATAGTCTTAATAAGATCATCAGTATTTTTAAATGTGGTCCAGGACAATACCCCATCTATCTTAGAGGAAGTTTCAGCTTCCCATTGATGGGGTGGGTTTCAGACTCCCAGGCCTTCAGAGCTATTATGTTTCCTTTGTTATGTCCATGGTTTCTCACAGGTTTCAACAATAATAACCCCCTGATGGGTGGAGATGTAAAGAGAATTCATGACACTTAGTCCCCTTTTCATGCTCTTGTGATCCTCATCCTACCCTATAGATAAAAACAGAGTACCCTTGGTAGTGGCCACAAGAAAAGTATGCAGCATTTTTGGCAATAGATTCCATCTCTTCCTGATATGGTACAAGCCACCATCTGGGGTAATTCTGACTTAAAGAGTTGCTACCAATCACATAAAGAGTTTAGAGAAAGAGGACATTATATGCCTATTTGAACTGGTTGATTGAGAGGGTCATAGTTCCACTCCAGGTCCTACAGCATCAGTATAACCTTCCAGCCACAGCAATATGTAGAACTGAAACACTTAATAAGCTTTGGCCCAGATGCCAGGGATTGCCTGAGACTCTTCTCCAGTATAGAAGATAGTAGATGTTCCAAAAACTCCCCAGTTCCATGTTGTCATCCAAGTATGCCTTTTAATGAAAAATGACTTTTTGAATCTTGGTGATGTTACTAGAACCTCAGTTCAAGAGCTGGGGTAGCCTTTAAAAGCTCTGTGGTGGTCAATTGTATTATGCAATGCAAAATATCTATTTATATTTATTCAACAACAAAAAATAATAATGTATTGGACACCATAAAAACTACACAAGATTGAAGCTCTTCCTTCAGATACATGTTGGCATGTGGTAAAGATAATGGCATGCTTATGCACAGGTTGTGGCAATGTCCTCTGGTTAAACATCTGAGGAGAGAAGTTCTTTGAAAACTCATTGCGATCGGGGGAGGACCTGGATGACTGGGCTAATGTAGTGCCTATCTTTAAAAAAGGGAAGAAGGAGGATCAGGGAAACTACAGGCTAGTCAGCCTCACCTCGGTCCCTGGAAAAATCATAGAGCAGGTCCTCAAGGAATCAATTCTGAACCACTTAGAGGAGAGGAAAGTGATCAGGAACAGTCAGCATGGATTCACCAAGGGCAAGTCATGCCTGACTAACCTAATTGCCTTCTATGATGAGATAACTGGCTCTGTGGATGAGGGGAAAGCAGTGGACCTGTTATTCGTTGACTTTAGCATAGCTTTTGATACTATCTCCCACAGTATTCTTGCTGGCAAGTTAAAGAAGAATGGTCTGGATGAATGGACTATAAGGTGGATTCAAAGCTGGCTAGATCATCGGGCTCAACGGGTAGTGATCAATGGCTGGCTGCATGTCTAGTTGGCAGCCAGTATCAAGCAGAGTGCCCCAAGGGTCGGTCCTGGGGCTGGTTTTGTTCAACATCATGATTAATGATCTGGAGGATGGCGTGGACTGCACCCTCAGCAAGTTTGCAGATGACACTAAACTGAGAGGTTTCAGAGTAGCAGCCGTGTTAGTCTGTATCTGTAAAAAGAACAGGAGTACTTGTGGCACTTTAGAGACTAACAAATTTATTTGAGCATAAGTTTTCGTGGGCTGCAGTGGTAGATATGCTGGAGGGTAGGGACAGAATGCAGACCTAGAGAAATTAGAGGATTGGGCCAAAATAAATCTGATGAGTTTCAACAAGGACAAGTGCAAAGTCCTGCATTTAGGACGAAAGCATGCCATGCACTGCTACAGGCAAGGGGACCAACTAGCTAAGCGGCAGTTCAGCATAAAAGGACCTAGGGGTTACAGTGGACGAGAAGCTGGATATGAGTCGACAGTGTGCCCTTGTTGCCAAGAAGGCTAATGGCATTTTGGGCTGTATAAGTAGGGGCATTGCCAGGAGATCATTCCCCTCTATTCGACATTGGTGAGGCCTCATCTAGAGTACTAGATGTGTCCAGTTTTGGGCCCCACACTACAAGAAGGATGTGGAAAAATTGGAAAGAGTCCAGCGGAGGACAACAAAAATGCATAGCAGGCTGGAGCACATGACTTATGAGGAGAGGCTCAGGGAACTGGGATTGTTTAGTCTGCAGAAGAGAAGAATAAGGGGGGATTTTATAGCTGCTTTCAACTACTTGAAGGCGGTTTCCAAAGAGGAGGCATCTAGACTGATCTCAGTGGTACCAGATGACAAAACAAGGAGCAATGGTCTCAAGATGCAGTGGGGGATGTTTAAGTTGGATATTAGGAAAAACTTTTTCACTAGGAGGGTGGTGAAGCACTGGAATGGGTTACATAGGGAGGTGTTGGAATCTCCTTCCTTAGAGGTTTTTAAGGTCAGGCTTGACAAAGCCCTGGCTGGGATGATTCAGTTGGTGATTGGTCCCGCTTTGAGCAGGAGGTTGGACTAGATGACCTGCTGAGGTCCCTTCCAACCCTGATATTCTATGATTCTAAGTTGTCACTCTAATTAAAATTATTTGGCGATTTAGCACTCAGACATTGGTGAGAACTACATATTAGGACTGGGGTTGGCAAACTGCGGGCCGGATCTGGCCAGTCAACCGTCTTAATCCAGCCCTCGAGCTCCCGCTGGGGAGTGTGGTCTGGGGCTTGCCCTGCTCCGGCACTCTGGTGCTCCAGCCAGGGAGCAGTGTCATGGGCCGCTCCACGTGGCTCCCGGAAGTAGCGGCATGGCCCCGCTCCAGCTCCTACATGTAGGGGCAGCCACGGGGCTCTGCTCTGCACGCCGCCCCCGCACCTCCCATTGGCTGGCAACTGCGACCAATGGGAGCTTCAGGGGTGGTGCCTGCGGACAGGGTAGCTTGCAGAACCGCCTGGCTGAGGCTCCACATAGGAGCTGGAGTAGGGACATGGCTGCTGCTCCCAGGAGCTGCTTGAGGTAAGCGCCACCCAGAGCCTGCATCCCTGAGCCTCTCCCCATGTGCCAACCCCCTCCCCCAGCTCTGATTCCCCTCCTGCCCTCAAAACCCCTTTATCCCAGGCCAGAGCACCCTCCTACACCCCAACCACCTCATCCGCAGCCTCACCTCAGAGCCTGCACCCCCAGCTGGAGCCCTCACCCCTCCACACATCCCACTCCCCCACCCAGCGCCCCCTCCCACACTCTGAACTCCTTATTTTTGGCCCCACCCCAGAGTCCCAACCAGAGCCCTCAACCCCTCCAGCCCCGCAACCTCAATTTTGTGAGCATTCATGGCCTGCCATACAATTTCTGTTCCCAGATGTGGCCCTCGGGCCAAAAAGTTCATGGTTCCAGATAAAAGCAGCAAAGATCCAGACTAACACGGCTACCCCTCTGATGATCACATGATCACAAAGCAAATGATTATACAGAGGTGGAAAATTAAATCAATGCACAGAATAATAGTATTCTGACCACCTAGTCCAAGAATGGATTATCTCCCACTGCAGGGATCAACTACAGGATTTGGAAGCAATCTGGGCTCCACTTTTAGAAACATTTCACTAAGGAAACCCAATGGCTTTTCCAGACAGACTTCCTCCTTCTTCTTCTCCTTTGAATCTCCCTCTTATTCCTTCTCCCTACTTTCATGCTTCCCCTTCCTGTATTGCCTATGTTGTTCCCCTATTAAAAGTTTTTTTTATTTGATTTTATAGTTTAATATTAAAGTGAGTTAAAATTATTTTTGTGTATGTATGTTAATGTTATGCTGTATATTGTCTTAGTAAATTTAAGTTTAAAATTTTTATTTTTGTAGAGGTTTGCATTCAAAGGCAAAAATTAATAAAAATACAAACTTAGAAGTTACGATTGATACTTTAGCTTCATTAAAATTCCTCTCTTAACAGTTGCTATTTTTGGAGTCTTATTTGTTGTTGTTGTTGAATGTTTATATTGTCGAAGCACCTAGACACCAGCAAGGTTGGCCTCATTGTGCCAGGCTTTGTTCAGACATATAATAAACATATATGTTACATTCCTTTTGTGGAGTCAATGGAGTCTGAGGTTTTTTTATTTATACATTTATTTGTGACATGTAATAACAAAAAAAGGTAGCAACAAATATAGGATCTGAAAGGTTACAGGGGTTCCTAGAGTGCCTTAAGGAAGTTTGATTTTATTTTTTCATTTAATAAAAAGTCATGTTTACTCTCAACACAGCTATTTCATGATCCTTAGCTACTAATATGAAAGGCTTGAAAGCAGCTTACTGCTCTCTTCCTTCTCAAGTTTGCTCTTCACACTAGCCTCTTTGGCATTATAAAGTCTTGAGAGATGTAGGCCTGAGATAAAAAGTCTAAGATTCTAGTGGAGTCACCCAGAATGGTCTATGGAAGAGGTTCCCAAACCGTGGTCCATGGACCACCAGTGGTCCGCGAGCTCCATTCAGGTGGTCTGCGGATAGTGGCCACACACAGGAGAATGAAGGGCCACCTACCTAATTAGTGAGTCATGCAGGCATGGCTCCACTAATTAGATGCCTGGACTCTGGAGAAGGAATAGAGAGTAGGTGGGAGGGGGCACTGGGATGAGAAGAGGCGGTTGGGGGGAATTTGGGATGTGCAGGGCTGCAGTGGCCAGAGAAAGTGGTGACTTTCCCCAGCTCCAGGACTGTGGCTGCTGGGGATAGATGGCCCTCCTTTCCAGCCCCAGTTCAGGCTGCTGAGGCGGGGGAGACCCCGCCTCCTTCCAAGCCCTAGTTCGGTGGCTGCTTCAGCGGGGAAGAGAGGGCACATCCATCGCATTAGAAAGGTAAGACTACTGATATTAAAAAAAAGATGAGTTGTGTGCTTTTACTTGTAGAACAAAAAAACCGTTAATTATTATTAAGGTTTTTTTTATATAGCACTTTTATCCAAAGCACTTTACAATAGTTAGCTAATGGTACAAACAACATTTGGAAAGATCATTAAGTGGTCCGCCGAGATCCTCAGCAATTTTCAAGTAGTCCACACAAAAAAAAAAAGTTTGAGAACCGTTGGTCTATGGAACTGAAATTGCATGTAGTAAGGTAAACATTAGGTAAATGAAAAGGATAATGATAACATCCACTGAAATGAGGATCTTTTGAGAGTTATATTGAAAAGTTCTAACGTGATTAAGAGTTAATTTGTTTCTGTTTTTGTTTCCCTCACGATAAACCAACTATCTGTGCCCTGTAAAATAATGGTGTCGGGTGTCTTTCTCTAAAAGCACAAGTGGGAAAAACTTCAAAAATCCTTTATTTTCACAGGAAGGTGATGGCTTTTAACATCATGCAACATCATGTACATAACTCTTCATTCCTTTTTGTCATACAATAAGCTATGGAAAACAATTCCTCATAATTGCTATTATCTGTTCTACCTTCATATATATGAAAAAAATCCAAGGCCAAATATCCAAATAACAAAATCAATTGAGTTACATAAAAGTAATGAAGAATGTGTACATTAAAAATATACTATAAATTGTTACAATCCTTTTCCTGACCTTATCCACTGTCTCTCGTCACTTGTGGTTATATGGTGTTGACCTCTGTAGGAGGTCTAGTCCCTCAGGGATCAAAATTGCAATCTTTTCATGTGATTAATTCTTACTCATCTGAATACTCTTACTGAAGTCAATGGGGAGTATTTACATAAGAAATTCCTGAGAAGGTAAGAGTTGAAGGATCAAGTCCTTTGGCCATAATCTTGCACTGAAATCTGTTAGCAAACACCCTCTGTTTCTGTGGAGTAAAATTTTATGTATAAATGCTAGGGCCCAAATAGCAGTTTCCAGTGCAGAATCTGGGCCTTTACTTGTCATTATCTCTTCATGGTAGGGAAAAAGACACTCACTATATGCCTTCTCCTCCCCCTGCCCACTGCATGAATCATAATAATAGCAACTAAAAATTAAGAATAGGACAAAAGCAAGAGAATTGTGCAAGGCTCACATATCATTTATATGTGTAAATTCAGAGTAATTCTTTTCTCTTCAATGAAGGTACTCTAGAATTACAGCAGTGGAAGTGAGAGCAGAATTTAGCTCTCAGGTATAAACGTCTGTATCATTCAATTCATAGCCTTTAATTAGGAATATTTTTTCAGCACAATAAAAAAATAGGGAGTGAAATATCCAGGACCAGATTTTTTTAAAGTATTTTTTAAACACTTTGGTGTATATCGTAGTGGGATTTTCAAAAGCATCTAGGATCCTAACATCCATTGATTTCAATGGAAGTTGGGTGCCAAGATGCTTTTGAAAATCCCACTAGGTGCCTAAATACCTGTTGGAAACATGGCCGTTAGTGTTTCCATTATTGGTAACAGGTTAAAAATCAAATTATCTTCTCATCACAGTGAAAGCTTACTCCAGAGCTAATCATAGAAGATTAGGGTCGAAAGAGACCTCAGGAGGTCATCTAGTCCAACCCCATCTCAAAGCAGGACCAACCTCAACTAAATCATTCCAGCCAGGAATTTGTCAAGCCAGGCCATAAAAACCTCTAAGGATGCAGATTCCACCACCTCCCTAGGGGTACCCATTCCAGTGCTTCACCACCCTCCTAGTGAAATAGTGTTTCCTAATATCCAATTTAGATCTCCCCTGCTGCAACTTGAGACCATTGCTCCTTGTTCTGTCATCTGCGACCACGGAGAACAGCTGAGCTTCATCTTCTTTGGAATCCCTGGGGCACTCCGCTTGATAGCGGCTGACAACTAGATATCAAGCCATTGATCACTACCCATTGAGCCCAACGATCTAGCCAGCTTTCTATCCACCTTATCGTCCATTCATCCGATCCATGCTTATTTACCTTTCTGGCAAGAATACTGTTGGAGACTGTATCAAAAGCTTTGCTAAAGTCAATGAATAACACATCCACTGCTTTCCCCTCATCCACAGGGCAAGTTATCTCATCATAGAAGGCAATCAGGTTGGTCAGGCATGACCTACCCTTGGTGAATCCATGTTGACTGTTCCTGATCACCTTCCCCTCCTCCAAGTGCTTCAAAATGGATTCCTTGAGGACCTGATCCATGATTTTTCCAGGGACTGAGGTGAGGCTGACCGGTCTGTAGTTCCGAAGATTCTCCTTCTTTCCTTTATTAATGATGGGCATTATATTTGCATTTTTCCAATCATCCGGGACCTCCACCAATCACCACGAGTTTTCAAAGATAATGATCAATGGCTCTGCAGTCACATCCGCCAACTCCCTCAGCACCCTGGGATACATTAGATCTGGCCCCATGGACTTGTGCATGTCCAGCTTTTCTAAATAGTCCTTAATCTGTTCTTTCCCCACTGAGGGCTGCTTACCTTCTCCCCATACAGTGCTGCCCAGTGCAGCAGTCTGGGAGCTGACCTTATGTATGAAGAGAGAGGCAAAAAAAAAGCATTGAGTACTTTATCTATCACTAGGTTGCCACCCCCATTCAGTAAGGGTCCCACACTTTCCCTGACCTTCTTCTTGTTGCTAAGATACCTGTAGAAACAGTTCTTGTTACCCTTCACATCCCTTGCTAGCTGCAACTGCGATTGTGCTTTGGGCTTCCTGATTACACCCCTGCATGCTCGAGCAATATTTTTATACTCCTCCCTAGTCATCTGTCCAAGTTTCCACTTATTGTAAGCTTCCTTTTTGTGTTTAAGCTCATGGAAGTGTTCTCTGTTAAGCCAAGCTGGTTGCCTGCCATATTTGCTGTTCTTTCTGCATATCAGGATGGCTTGTTCCTGTGCCCTCAATAAGGCTTCTTTAAAATACAGCTTGATGCTAGCATGTCCTTAAACAGTGGGTGCAGGGGAGGGTATAAGGAAGTTTTTTTCCAGCTTGCAGGGACCAAATAATGGTCAGCTTCTGTCAGTTAAGGAGCACAAGGGCTGATCTGTTCATATCTTCCTGGACATGCCAGGTGCTTCTAGATCATCAGAGATGGTCAGGGAAGAGAGAGGGCAATGTCTCTACCCCTCCTACGTGCAAGTCAGTGGAGTCTGCTGGCTGTGACAGCGAAGGATGGGAGATGAGACCAGTGTAATCTGCCTTCTGTTAGCAGGTACTCAGTTCCCAGAAGCTCCAGGAAGTATTCCCTGTGACTCCACATTGCACCCAAGGCAGGGCTTTGCCTAAATGGCACAAATGAGTCCCTAGAGAGTAAACTTAAGTGTGGTTAAATAGTACACAACAGATTGTCAGCATCACATTTTACTTTTTTACAGCCCTTGGCAGTAGTATATAGGCCCTCCTATGCTACATATTAATATTCTGGATCTCCTGAACCTAATAAATTGATTATCCTAAAACTATGAGGTAAGATCTATTTGGTGAGAACTAAGTTAAAACTATTGCATGCTCATTAGAAGCAGGTTGTTTTCTGCTTCCTAATGTACAAATATTTGTCTTTATCCCAAAATACCTTTATTGTATCGTAACACAGCCAAATGCTACAAGTTTTACAGTAGCCCGGCATTTAGAGCTACTCTATATTCAGAAGCTGCTGATACTTAGCAACTTGGTTATACTAAATGCAGAATTTGACAATTTATTATTTAAGGTCAACCTTATTTTTCACTATTATGAACTTCAAAAGTAAATAAGTACATTACATACATTAATTGATCTCAAAGGGATAGGAGAATGAGAATGTTGGAGGGTGAAGTGCTTAATTCTGTTGACTGGAAGCTGTCAGGCTAAAATGTACTGCTCTCTTCCTTTATGCTACTACTCCACTAATACATTTCACCTGTTTGTCGTGCTATTATCACTTCTTGCTGGATGGGGCCAGAACTCAGGGTTTTTGGTTGGTGAGATGCTTTGGTTTATAGGAAGTTGGTTTCCTTCTGATTTGAAATAAAAACAAATTTACCAAAATTTCTCATCAACCAGAAAGTCGGAATTTTTTTTTTAAGGATCTCTGAAACCTGCAGTACCTAAAATGAAATATGTGAAATAGACATTCTGGTCAGTTTCATTGCTCTTTAATTGCAGTGGTAAAAATCACAAGAATGTCCTTTCCACTCAGAAGCTTCCAGGGTCTGCAGCTCAGGGACTTCAGGGGTTTCAGACTCGCAAGGCAGTTGACTCCCTGGGGCTGCCCACTCAAGACCAGCTGCTCTGAGTTCAAGCTGGGGTTGTAAGGGTTTCCAGGCTCTCTGCTGTTGATCCAGAAACCAAGCCAAGCGAGGGTGGCACACAGAGCTTCTAGGCTCCAAGCAGGGATCCTGGAAACCCTGACATGTTGGGGCTGCCCTAGAGTCCAAGCTGGAACCTGGGCTTTCAGAGTTCAAGATTCCCCTCTCCACAGAAAGTACCCTGGCAGCACTGCCATTGAACGGGGCCCTACCAGCCCTGGGAACCCAAGCTTCCTACTTACAGAGCTGTGGACCTGGAACACAGGCTCCCTGGCAGTTATCCAATGGAAACCAGCCAGGATCGTCCATTTGCAACCAGTCCATGTCTCCAAGGCTACAATGCTATTTTTAGTGAGGTAGCACCTCCTGCTTGCAGTGTAGACACACTCTGTGTTTGGACAGAAATTGCATTCCATCTGTTATAGATTCTCCTTTTGCTTCATCAAATTGATGTTTTCTGACAAAACTAAGTTTTGGTCAAAAATGTCTGACCAACTCTATTTCTCCAAAAAAGAAAATCTGATGAAAAATATAAATATCAGGCATCTAAATGTTAAACGGTATTCCTGCTTATAAACTATGGGTTAATTTTTTTTATTGCATGATACTCAGATAAAAGCCTTATTCTGTATGTATTATCAAAGGTGGATTTGTTTGAAGGCAAACCCATTTGATGTAGTCTCTTAAGTAGGGCATTCTAAATTGCTCTTCGGCTAGTTTCCAACAAATTACATTTCTGTGGTTTCTTATTTCTTGATTTATCCAAAAAATGAACAAAAAGTCTAAAGAGAAAAAGACTGATGCTGTCATGAAATTGTGATTTATGTGTTGTCTTTCCATGAAATCAATGTTTAGTGTTAGCTATACGTATATGAACACTCTTTAGTTTTGTAGCAGGCCACTGGGGTGTCTAATGGTGAAAAATAATGACTTGTGTGAACACCTTGTCTGAATCAACTGTTGCACTTGGGTTTGATCCAGAACCTATTGAAGTCTGTGGAAGGACTGCCATAGACTTATTGAAACCTTTGGAGCAAAGCTTTTGTGTTGCATTGGTCTTTGGGTGAAACTTTAAAAACTCAAGTCCTGGTGCATAATGTAGAATTTAAAATGTGGTTCTAGTCTCAGAGTAGGCCGGGGCCGGGGAAAGCACCTTCTTGTTCAATTGTTTTGCTCCTTGGATGTATTGAGAATAATGGGCAATACTGATGCAATATGCTTTTGCTGATTTTTCCATTCTCTATAGAGCTAACACAGGTAACACCAAACTGGATTCTATTCTCTCTTGGCTGTAAATAAAATTTAGCAAGCTTTTAGCATTCATCCTGAGTGTTACAACATAAAGCTCCTTCACCAACTGTAGGAAGAAATCAGAAAGGCTAGGATACAAAATGAGTTATACCTAGTAAGGGATGTACAAGGCAATAAGAAGATGTTCTATAAACATACCTGGAGTAAAAGAAAGGTGAAGGAAAGTGTAGTTCCACTACTTAACAGGGAAGGAGAGCTAATAACAGATATCAGGAAGGATCAGGTGTTTAACACCTATTTTGCTTCAGTCTTCATTAAAAGTGTTCATTGTGAGCAGATGCTTAACACAATTAAAATTAACAACCAGAGGAAAGGAACACAAGCCAAACTGTGGAAAGAACAGATTAAACAAAATTTAGATAAATTAAAAATATTCAAGTCATCAGATCCAGATGAAATTCACCCTACAGTATTTAAGGAACTAGTTGAAGCAATCTTGGAACCATTAGTGATTATCTTAGAGAACTTATGGAGGACAGGTGAGATTCCAGAGAACTGGAAAAGGGCACACATACTATCTATCTATAAGAAGGGGAACAAAGAGGAGCTGAGGAATTATAGACTAGTCAGCCTAACTTAAACACCTTGAAAGATACTGGAACAAATGATTAAACAATCAGTTTGTAAGCACCCAGAGGTTAGTAGGGTGATAAATAATAGCCAACATGGATTTATCAAGAACAAATCAATCTAATTTTCTTCTTTGACAGAGTTACTGGCCTGGGCAGAGGAGGCGGGGGGGAAGAGGACAGTAGATTTGATTTTAGTAAACCTTTTGACACTGTCCCACATGACTCTCTCATAAGATAACTAGGGAAATATGGTCTAGTCCCCTGCTGATTTGGCGGAGGGTATTACAGATCATTTATTCAGATTCTTTCAATAAAATATTCAGTTATTGCTTTTCAAGCTTCCTTGATACAAAACAATGTAATTTTTGCAGTTAATATAATGTTACATATATTTTCTTAAATGATCTTTACCAACATTGTTCAACCTTTGATGAGGTCCCTGTCCTGTGATAGAAATGTCCCTGACCAATTTCACATCGGGGACAGAAATCATTCTTGTAACAAAATACAGAAAATATCTTCAATATGTTATCTACATGGTGCCACAGAACTTCTTCATAGCAATGAGTACTGATTTGGTCTGAGATTATTATCTAGATAATATTTCCTAGTTTCATTATAAGAATGTCATGTGGGCATCTTCTTATCTATAGAGAATGTCAGATTTTGTGTTTGCATGCTATCCCTCCCAGGTTATTGCATACCACCTTGTGAGTGGGCAGATTGTCATCATAACAGATGGACAGTGTAAAGATGCTACAGGACTGGCATGTACAACAAATTAGAGATTAGATTCCCATCCAAGTATATCAAACTAACCATATAGGCAGAGCTCCCACACCTGTGATTAAACTGATATGCAAACTGCTCTTTGGTTCAAACTTTAGTTAACTTAGAAACTAGGACTGTCAATTAATCACAATTAACTCAAAAAATTGTGATTAAAACAATTAATTGTGATTAATTGCAGTTTTAATCACACTGATAAACAATAATAGAATGCCAATTGAAATGTATTATACATTTTTGGATGTTTTTCTACATTTTCAAATATATTGATTTCAATTAAAACATAGAATATAAAGTGCACAGGATTCACTTTATATTATTATTTTTAATTAAAATATTTGCACTGTAAAAATGATAAACAAAAGAAATAGTATTTTTCAATTAATCTCCTGCACATACTATAGTGCAACTGTAGTGATAAAGATATCACAAAAGTGAAATTTATGAATGTAGGGTTTTTTTTTTTGTTACATAACTGCATTCAAAAACAAAACAATGTAAAGCTTTGGAGCCTACAAATCCATTAACTCCTGCTTCTTGTTCAGCCAATTGGTAAGACAAACCAGTTTGTTTACATCTATGGGAGATAGTGCTGGCCACTTCTTATTTACAATGTTACCTGAAAGTGAGAACAGGCGTTCACATAGCACTTTTATAGCCAGTGTTGCAAGGTAGGTACGTGCCAGGTATGCTAAACATTTGTATGCCCCTTCATGCTTCCATCACCATTCCAGAGAACATGCTTCCACACTGATGACACTTGTTAAAAAAATAATGCATTAATTAAATTTGTGACTGAACTCCTTGGGGAAAATTGTATGTTTCCTGCTCTGTGTTTTACCCATATTCTGTCATATATTTCATGTTGTAGAAGTCTCAGATAATGACCCAGCACATGTTGTTCGTTTTAAGAACACTTTCACTGCAGATCTAACAAAACGCAAAGAAGTTACCAATGTGAGATTTCTAAAGATAGCTACGGCACTCGACCCAATGTTTAAGAATCGGAAGTGTCTTCCAAAATCTGAGAGGGATGAGGGGAGAAGCATGCTTTCAGAAGTCCTAAAAGAGCAACAGTCCAATGTGGAAACTACAGAACCTGAACTACCAAAAAAGAAAATCAGCTTTCTGCTGGTAGCATCTGACTCAGATGATGAAAATGAAACATGCGTCAGTCTGCACTGCTTTGGATCATTATAGAGCAGAACCGATCATCAGCATGGAAGCATGTCCTCTGGAATGGTGGTTGAAGCATGAAGGGACATATGAATCTTTAGCGCATCTGGCACATAAATATCTTGTGATGCCAGCTACAACAGTGCCATGCGAATGCCTGCTCTCACTTTTAGTTGACATTGTAAACAAGAAAGAAGCAGCATTATCTCCTGCACATGTAAACAAACTTGTTTGAGCTACTGGCTGAATAAGAAGTAGGACTGAGTGAATTTGTAGTCTCTAAAGTTTTACATTGTTTTATTTTTGAATGTAGTTATTTTTGGTATATAATTCTGCATTTGTAAGTTCAATGTTCATGATAACGAGATTTCACGACAGTACTAGTATTAAGTGAATTGAAAAATACAATTTTTACAGTGCAAATATTTGTAATAAAAAATATAAAGTGAGGACTGTACACTTTGTATTCTGTGTTGTAATTGAAATCAATATATTTGAAAATGGTATTCTATTATTGTTTAACGGCACGATTAACATGTTTTAATTGCTTGACAGCCCTAATAGAAACTTAAAACAAAACAAAACAAATTAAGTCAGTCAAGTGATTTTGGGTCGGGTTTTTTTTGTTTTCTTTTGTTTTTCTCTTCTCTTCCCTTCTTCTTCAGTGAATAAGTTCTATTGAAGTGTGGGGAGAAGTATTACACTGTTAGTTGTTTCCATCTATCCACAGAAAGTGTGCTGCAAAATGCTTTTGTGGACCAGCTAAATATTTAAGCTAAATATAAAATCCAAGTGGCCTTATAAGATACCCACAACACTGAAGCCTCTGTATAAATCCTGTTGAATAGAACCCAGACACCTAGTCTATGAGATTTTCACTTACAAACTTCACATATAATCTGCACTTTGATCTATTTGGTAAATTTTGCTACTGGTGTGTATCAGGGCACCCTAGCATCAGCACAGTTATTTGTTTAAAATTATTGGTGGGGGGCCTGGTGATTGGGACTTTGTAAGGAGCCACAGGGTTGTGCCTGAGAGGAGTGTGAGAGAAATAGTTCTTGTACCATGAAGGCTGCTCAGATAATCCCTGGGATTCATCAGAGAGAATCTCTGCTGGGACAAACCAGAAAGGATCTGAGTCTCACTGCCCCAGAAGGAAACTTGGCTTATGAGCTCAGAAGATGCTGCTAGTTACACGAGTAAGGAATATAGTTTTAATATTAAAAGAAATAAATATTCACTGGGTCTCTTTACCAACCCTGCATTTTGCTACCATAGAGGCAGTGGTGGCAAAATGAAGAAGCAAATGGGCTCATTCTCAGCCCACTGCACACATAAAAAGCATACATATACAATGAATCTTGGTGACATTATATAGTGCTGCCTTGGTTGTAATTTTTTCCAGCACGTATGGTAAAAGCTAATTAAAATGCCAATAGTAGACAAGCTCCAGTAAACTAAAAATCTCACAATCTGTCAACAATTAATTTAAATGCCATAGTTTCAGACAAACAGCAAACAATTCATGAGCTGCAGACATGAGGTACTTATGCTTTTACATTGCAATTGATGGTGAAAATATGATAAAATGTGCAAATGAAGTTCTTTGTTATATTACTTACCCGATAGGGGCTGATAACAAACGTCTTTACTTGACTGACAAAGACTATTATGATAAATACTACCTTACTACTTAGTTTAGTTCAGTTTTTTTTGTTTTCTATTATATTTTAGAATGCCAAGTGCTTTGACAGCTTTGGTACATTGTGTCATAAGACTGCCATAGACTCAAGGTTGATCTAGTCCAGGACCCTGTCTGCAGCAGGGGGCAGTACCAGATGTAAGAACCCCACAGTAGTGCAGATTAACCCATTTCTGCCTCCACATAGGTCTCATCCTGATCTCTAATAGTTAGAGATTGGCTTAAACCCTGAAGTCTCCATCCCTGCAAAATTTTTATAATTAATTATAACAATTCTGGATATTCTTAATATCTAATCTTTTCTGCATTTTGTTAAATACTTGTCCTCAGTGACTTCCTGTGGCAATGAGTTCCAAAGTTTAATCACATGCTGTGTGTCCCCTTATGACTGTTTCATGGGGTTTTGGGAACAGAAAGTGCTGCTGAGCTTGGCTGAAGGAGCCATGAAGAGGAACCAAAATGTAAAGATTTATTTCTTTTCTGTTTACAATGGCAGTCCTCCTTTTATCTACTTGTTAAGGACTATTGTCAGCCAAACAGGTGCTGTATTTCAAGTGACAAAATTCCAAGTTATTTCTTATTGAGTGATAAATCCTTCCCATATTGGCCCCTTTTCAGCGAAGTAAGAACCACCAGGGTTAGGTTAATAGCCAGGGAGAAGCTAATAAAGGCTGGATACAGACAGAATCAAATTGGAGGGCATCATTGAGCTCAAGATTTTCTCCAGTACTGTTAACTATTGAAAATGTACCTTTTAACTTTTACTCTTTACTTTCTTTTTAAAATGTCATAGCCATACCTTTAAGTGATTTAGACTCCAGTCCAGCAAAGCATTTTAGCACATTACTTCAGTGGGAGTACTCACAGACCTAAAGTTAAGCACAAGTCTAAGTGCTTTGCTGGATTGGGCATTACGCGACAGCAGAAATGTCCCTCCATAGGTCTATTATTGGATAGCCCATCCCCCTTTGTGGAAGTCAGCAATGGCCTCCTGCTCTTTTTAACTGCCCTGTAGGGAGACAAATAACAGCCTGCTGCATTTTCCTGTAATTGTGGTTCTTGAGACAAAAAGGGCCCCCGTGGTCTGCTCCATTCTCCCGTAGTGATGGAAACCAGGCAGTGATCTCCTTGGACTATATATGAATCAATATCAGATCACTATTTTTAAACTGGTTCTGACTTAGTTATTTCAGCTTTCTCTGAGTCTCTCCAAATTCTGACTTATGGTGTTATTCTCTTTTGTGTCCCCTTCTCTTTTTAATACAATGACTAGGTCGCAGTGTTTTTGATGAGTTGGATTGGGGCTTGTAGGCTTCACAGAAGAAGTGAACATTTAATAACATTTCAGCTGTTTAAATTTAGTGATATGATACAATGTATCAACTGATCTTGTAAATCTGCTAATGAGATCCCAGCATGTAGAATTTACAGCTGAGTCACTTAAATTGTCTGTTTAATTTTCAGTCACTTTTGGAGGAAAAAAGGGTATATGCGTTTGCTATAGATAGATGGATATATGAGCCAGTTAATTCTGCTAGAGCCATTTTATCCTGTATAAGATAACAATTCCAGCTGTGGATTTCACTTGTGAATGGGCTGATTTTCTTACATGTTATGCTACTTTAAATGACTCTTAGTAAATATTTAATTTGTTTAGGAAATCTGGTATATTACAATAAAGGTGGTTTTTTGCTTATTGTAGTTTAGAATATTTCATATACATATGAAGATTGACAGACCTGGCAACAGTATTCTTTATTTGCCTGGGAATGCCAAGTATAGTTCAGACAGCGACAATCAGAGCTTTCCATGCTGCCAAAAATATTTCCTTGTTATATCTACTTGGACACTTCTTTGGCCTGACTTCACTATTATGTGTATGCTTGTCTACGTAGTCTTTGATATCAGCATGTCTTGGAACCTGGAAAAAATAAAAATCATGCCTACTATACAAACCCAAAATAAAAAGCCCACAGAGCCAGCTTTGAAAGTGAGGATTAAGGCACAGTCTCTGACATTTACCATGCTTCTTTATTAGCAAAGTTGAAACGTGCCAGCTTGTCTATTGACTCTGTCTGGAAGATTCTCCTTTTATTGTTGATTATTAGAACAAAAACTAAGAACCAACCTGCTGACGATGACCAAAGAGTTTTTCTCTGCTTCTAGGGTGGCTTGATTTATTCTCTTAAGGTGAAAGCCTTCCTTCCTGCCACGTATGCTATATTTTGAAGGTGAAATCCTGGCCCAATAGAATTCAATGAGAGTTTTGCCATTGACCAATGGGACTAGGATTTCACCCAAAGAAATTAAGTAGGATTTAAGTGGTATGTAGGCCTTGTGAAATGGCCTTTCAGTGGTAAGTAGGCCTGTCAGCACAAGGCTGAGTTTGACCCACAGCAGGGCAGAGTACTGAACTAGCACGCAACCTGAGAAGTGGTGTAGTACATTGAGGCCCGTATCCACAAAAGAACTTAGGCAATTAACTCCCCACTTTAGGCAGCTAGTCTAACATTTAGGTGTCACTGAGATCCTCCAGACCCCTGCTTGGCTGCTCTCTAACCCTATAGGGACCAAATATCCCTTGGCACTTATTTTTTTCCCCATAAGCACCTAAGTTTCTGTTTCTGGGCATGCACATAATGCCTCACTCTCATGTCTAAGCCCCAGTGGGATCCTCAAACGAAATGAAAATAGATATTGCCTCAGATCATTGGTCTCCTTAGGCAAAATAGCAGAACAGGCCTAATGGATTATGACCCATCCAAAATCTGGGGAGAGAGGTGGTGGTGGTGCTGCCTCCTTTATACTTTCCCACTTTCTGGGCAAGTGCTCTAACCATGGGGCTAAAAAGTTATAAGGGAGGCCTATTGTGATAATTGAGCCTACAAATTCACCCTAACAGTAAGCTCAACTGTAAGACCTGAGTGAAAGTTCATACATCACCACAATGACGTGTTACTTAAAATTCTTTAAGAAAAGATGTAAGGAGGAGACAGACTGAATTAATTTAAACAGAAAGGGTTTTACTGTTACCACTCAGAGACTATGTTAAGATTATGACTGGTAAACCAGAGGGGTAGAGGACCAGAAATCAGCTAACCAAAATTGATGTGTTGGAAATTAGGCTGACTGGTGGACCAAATAATTATTCTGCTCAACGCTCCCTTTGGGGGTTTTTAAAAAGAAAAGGCTTTGGGGAAAAAATAGCAAAAGAAGTATCTGTCTGCCAGCAGTTGCTGCAGCAAGCTTTATCATCAAGGCTGCCATCCCCACCATCTCTTGGGATCCTGGACCTTCTTTGTCCTAATCCTGAGAGATGTCCTGACTAGACCAGTCCAGAGGGAGGGACCCAGAATGCACTGCTGCCTCCACTGGCTCTGGCTAAATCCTGACCATCAGGGAAGAGAAACTAGGTCTCAGACTTCCTTAACCCTATTGTGTCCTTTTTCCTTCCCCATCTTATTTCTTTTCTTTCATGTCTCTCTCCTTTTGCCTTATTAGTAGCCCTCTACTAATAAGAGTCTGGCTTAGCCAGCCACAACTGCATATTTTGCAACACTGCTCTGAGCCTGTCATCAGAGAGGCAACTAAAATTCATTGGAGAGGCAACTAAAAGTAATACCACCACAATGTTGATACAAGTTTACTAGATCTCAGAGTGTGTTGTTTCTGTGTTTTCCCAGCAGTAAGGTTACAAGTGAAGGTCAGCACCAAAGACTCTCTCTCCAGCTAAAGGGAAACAGAACAAGGTATGTTAAAATTAAAGCCTTAGTATTTTACATTTCAAATGTAAAAGAAGCAGTGAGAGGCAAAAAGGCATCCTTTAAAAAGTGGAAGTTAAATCCTCAGGAGGAATATAGAAAGGAGAATAAACTCTGGCAAATGAAGTGTAAAAATATAATTAGGAAAGCCAAAAAAGAATTTGAAGAACAGCTAGCCAAAGACTCAAAAAGTAATAACAAAAAAATGTTAAGCACATCAGAAGCAGGAAGACTGCTAAACGTCCAGTGGGGCCACTGGAAGATCGAGATAATAAAAGAGCACTCAAAGACCATAAGGCCCATGCAGAGAAACTAAATGAATTATTTGCATCTGTCTTCATGGCTGAGGATTTGAGGGAGATTCCCAAACCTGAGCCTTTTTGTTTAAGTGACAAATCTGAGGAACTGTCCCAGATTGAGGTGTCATTAGAGGAGGTTTTGGAACAAATTGATAAACGAAACAGTAATAAGTCACCAGGACCAGATGATATTCACCCAAGAGTTCTGAAGGAACCTAAATGTGAAATTGCAGAACTACTAACTGTAGTCTGTAATCTATCATTTATATCAGCTTCTGTACCAAATGACTGGAGGATAGCTAATGTGATACCAATTTTTTAAAAGGGCTCCAGAGGCAACCCCGGCAATTACAGAAACTCTTTGCCAAATGATGTTGTGAAGGCCAAGTCTATAAAAGGGTTCAATAAAGAACTAGGTAAATTCATGGATGATATGAATTTCATATCCAATGGCTATTACCCAGGATGGGCAGGGATGGTGTCCCTAGCCTCTGTTTGCCAGAAGCTGGGAATGGGAGACAGGGGATGGATCACTTGATGATTAACTGTTCTGATCATTCATTCTGGGGCACCTGGCATTGGCCACTGTTGGAAGATAAGATACTGGGCTAGATGACCTTTGGTCTGATCCAGTATGGCCGTTCTTATTTCAAATGCTTGAACAGGTTTTCCTTTTTTCTGTATCTTTAATAAAAGGCTAAAAGGATTTTTTTAATGGCAAAAGCAGCAAAGAGTCCCGTGGCACCTTATAGACTAACAGACGTGTTGGAGCATAAGCTTTCGTGGGTGAATACCCACTTCGTCGAATCACATGCTTCCGACGAAGTGGGTATTCACCCACGAAAGCTCATGCTCCAATACATCTGATAGTCTACAAGGTGCCACAGGACTCTTTGCTGCTTTTACAGATCCAGACTAACATGGCTACCCGTCTGATTTTTTTAATGGTGTGTTTGCCATGACGGCAAGCAGCCTGAGATTTCTTTATGCCAAACCCTGAACCTTGTTTAATGTTGGACATTGTCAGGGTCATGTTAACATCTTTGACTCTTTGGGCCCATATGTTCCATCTAAAATATTACAACTTGCCCCAAACCATCACAACAATGGCACTCCAGGTGAAAGTTCACAGCTGTGGAACCCAACCAGAGATAGGCATCTTCCTCCAGCCTGCATTTAGGAATGAGAGAAGGGTGGGGCTTTGGATACACCCTCTCCTCAGCAGCTGTTAATGGCTACCTGAGTCAGGGAGCCCCTTGGCTTGCTGGCTTTTGTGGATCCCATTCTCAGGCACCTAAGCCATTTGTTATATAGGGAACCTGGGTGCCTAACTCAGGCTTTGAGGATCCCAGTGATTTTCTAGGCACTAAAATCTCTTTGCTGATCCAAGCCTGAAGTCCACAGGGGCCTGAGTGGGAGAAAAATTCTCCCAAGCAGGAGAAAGAGCTGGCAGATCTATATAGTAGATTAATACATTGTTTAAATGCTGTGAACATGTGAAGCATATTCTTGTGCCAATTATTTAATTACAATCACAAAACCCACAACCCTGGCCTGCTTCTTCCTTCAACCCCATATACACTGGGGCCCTGGGGGTACTTGCAAAAGAAAACTCTGCATGTGCATTGGACATCAAGACTGTACAAGGTCAAAGCAGGCAGCTCACCCTGTGTGCTATAGCAGGTTCCTCTACACTCATATTGTGGGGAAAGTGTTGCCCCATTCAGTAACACCTGACATCAAGTTTCTGATATGAAACTTTTTAAAAATAGCCTAAAATTTCCTATAGCTGCTCTAGCGGACAGGAAGTTACTCCTATATGTCATTACTGTGGTTGGTTGATCCTAAGAGCTTGTTCCTGCTAGATGCTGAGTCCACAAGGACTCATCCACACTATATTAATTGTGCCACAATTTGGGAAAAGGAAGCAAACTGAGATTGCTGATTATTATTTTCATTGCAGCAGCACCTAGAGGCTTCACTCAAGGTCAGGGCCTCATATCACTGGGTGCTGTACAAACACACAAGAGACAGTCCCTGCCCCAAAGCACTTACAATCTAAATAGACAAGGCAGACGGGGGGAGAAGGAAAATGGGGCACAAAAAGATGAAGTGACTTGCCCAAGATCATATAGCATGTTAGTAGCACAGTTGGGAATAGAAGCCAGCTCTCTGGAGTCCCCCTCCAGTGCCTTACCCACTGGATCACAGTCTCCTCTCTTATGTTGAATCTCATCCATTATACACGAGAATGATACTGAAGTATGTTATAAGACTGCCTGCTCTCTATCTGAGGTCCTTATGAAACTGAAAAGTGTATTTCATGAGGACAAAAATGTTAAATATTATAATGTTATTGCTGTCTTTAAAATAAATGTTCTTAATAATGTATATCAGTAAAATTATGCACAATAGTACATTTCTCTCACCATCAACTATTCAGAGTAGTGGGGTCTGGGAACTCAGGAAATACTTCTAACTACTTTGTACAGCACATTAGTTACAATGAAGTACGAAAGTAATGGGAAAGAAAATAAATTAAGAATTTTGTGTATTGCACTTCCAATTAACAATTTAAAAACAAAGCTGCTGAAGCTAATTTCCAGGTGAATAAGTTACATTAAGATGTGAGATCTGTGTTAAATAACATTTACCAGAAAGTAGTTTTTTTTTCTTATGTACTAAAGGTTGATATTTCTTTTAAACTAGATATTTGCAAACTAGCAAAGCTTTAAAGTGAAAAACTCTTTGGAGCTGAACATCAGTATTAGAGGTCATTCAGATGTGGATCACAATGTTGTGGCTCAGGACCATCTCTCCTCTCAAGTGAACCTGGGCCAATTTTTAGCTTCAGATGCAGTTAATGCTATTGAACCTGAAACTCAGCACAACTCCGAGGTGTGTGAATCAAAGCGAAAAAAACCTCAAGTTCAGATGCACTGAAGAGAAACAGCCAAGCTTCACACGCTCTGGCTGTGACATGTTTAAACCCTGATGATTATTCATAAGGTCTTTTAGGGAATGTTTAAAACATGTTTAGTTGATTAAGTCTTACTATCAATCCACCAAACACAGCTCTCGATAATTTATTTTCTGTTGGTGTCAGAACTTTCCATAATTATCCTTATTTCTGAGAGGGTTCTGGTTTTCCTGTTGTTGATTCCCTACACTTGATTTAAAGGAATGATGAAGATAATGCCAGAAAAGCATTTCATTGATTGCCATGTATTTATATTATGCAATATATATGTCAAGTCTCTCTCCTCTGCAGTGGGTCTTAGTTGTAAATTCAGTTTCTTTGGCGTTTTTAAGTAAATTTACCTACTTTATAAAGTAACACTATTTGCTATTTATTTTAATAGGCAAAAAATAATCACAGAGCAGGATAGTTGCCCTGCACTAGTTAAGCTTTTCCATTCTAATGCCCAGATTCTATAACTAGCTTTAGAAGAACAACTTTGTTGGGGCTCCATATGGTTACAGAGGTTGACCTGCCCAGGCTCTGGGCTGAATTCTCTTTTGGGATTCAAGTGTGCTGTTCACACTGAAATCAATAGGATCTATGTATGTATAGACAAAGGCAGAATTTGGCCCAAAGGAATTAAACTTGGCATAAAAAGGTTTAGCTTAAGGGAAATTTATTTTATTGAGTTCTTCCTGAAGTCAGTATTAGGACAAATGAAAGAGATGCTGTACTCCCCAAAGACTGGAATTGGGCTGTGGGATTTGCTGAGGTGAGAGTGAAATAATGTAGCTGTGCAGAAGTCTTGGATCATTTTATAACCAACCCCCACACCTACAGTTGTGCATACAAAGATAAGAGCAGGCAAATCTCATGCTTCTGCTTGAAAAATGACCACCACAGGGATCATGAAGAACAGTTCCTTCCTTAGACAGATTTGCACAACTACTTGGTCCCTTATATGCTGGATTATCTAGCTACTTATACAGTAACAATCACCACAATATCTGAGTTCTAAATATTGTAGCAAGGCACCTTCTCAGTCTCCGCTGCTTTTAGCCCTGGCAAGACAGGTTTGGGTAAAATAGTCCCTCTTGGTAGCACAGTGGAAGTCTATTCCTTCTCTCCACCAGTCTTTTTAGCTTGTTTTTCTCCCTTATGGGAGGGAATGCAGCCTCTCCTCCTGGTGAGCCTCACTGTCTTGCTGCTCCTAACCTACTGGTAACAGAACTCCTTCTCTCTCTTCTTCCCCAAGGGGAGGATTTAAAAAGGTCTCAGGCAGCCCTTAGTTGGAATCAGCTGATCCTAATTAACCTCAGGTAGCTCCCTCTCAGCTGATTCTAATTGATACTCTGGTAACCCCTTCTCAGCTGAACCTGACTGACCTGTAGTTACACCCCCCCCTCAGTTGACAGGGAGGAGGGCCTTTTAACCCTCAGAGACAGATTTCTACCCTGTTCTTGCAGCTGTCTGTCCTGAGTTTATCACAATATTGACCACTGCTGGAGACTGGATACAGGGCTGGATGGATCAATAATTTGATCTGTATGGTTAAATCTTGTATTACATTATCTTGATTTCCTGAAAAATCTATTGCTCAGATCCTGCAAACTGATGTATTCAGTCAGATCCCTGTACTGGTGCAGAGCCTCAGTGGGACTGCAGTAGGTTTAAGAGTCTGTCCATGCAAATCAGCTTTTAAGACTTAGGCTCTCATTTGTGTATTAAGCAAAAAATATGTAATATTAACATCACACTTATTATTTTCAGTATTCTGTTTTGTTTTATAAAGCACCCAAATTGTGCTAGATATTATGGCCTGATTTTCCATTGCATTCACCTATGGACTTTGGAGAAAGTGATAGTGGAGGAAGATTTTCCTCAAGATGGAAAATTCCAATTGTAAATTTTTAGCCTGTTCTTACTGGCTACTAGGTTTTGGAATAAAACATCAGAAATCTTAATCTGATTGCCACTACTGATGCTCTAACAGCAGTTGATAAAAATGAGTGGAAACCAACAGAAACCAGAAGGACCTAGAGGATTCCAGTAGAGGCTGATGAATTTCCACTAGTGTAAGGAAATATGCTGTATACAACTATATTATGACTTTTCAGGTTCTGAGTCTGAGAATTCTAGTATCTGTAGGTCTGTAACTTGAGTTCTAGTGGATAAAGAGTTTGGTCTGATATATACAAATTATCTGAAGAACTATTTACAGTACATGTATAAAAATGTAGAGCAATCCATAGTCCTTAGAGATTTATCTTCTCTTTGAAACTTGAGATCATTAATGCACATATCTGCAGTATGTGGGAGATAGTTGATAATCCCTGCTCTGGTTCAATAAATTAAAAAGTTAACATCTAATTTAAAATGTTATGAAAATGCCTTTCCTTTTATTCATATTTAAATGTTGCTTAATTTTTTTCCCTTCCTCCCTCCCCCGCCCCCTCAGTTATTTGAGCTCTAGTCCAGGATGTTGTGAAATGGCCACTCACTGATACGGGGAAAAAAGCTTTTGAATTAGAGTCCCACAGATGGACCTCAAGAAGCACAGTGTTTTACAAATATACAGGGGCATTTAATCTCTGTTCCAGAGTGTGAGCTGAGACCTATTGAATCCCCACCCACAATATTCCATTCAGCTATTGTAAGGTTTATCTGCTCAGTCCTGATCAAAAATCTGTGCATCAGAATCTCGCTCATCTCCTGAGCAAAGATATTCTGTGGATGCAACACTCACAAAATAAAATGACAAAGCTAAGACCTTGCCCCATTTTTTTGGGGGGTGTGGGGGCTTTTGCCCAGTCAGCAGGGGAGCTCCTTTCTAATGTACCATTAAACTGAGGCTCAAGGAGAGTGGACTCTCAACTCCCTGCTTCAAACTTAGCTGAGTAACAGCCTGTTTCTTCTCTTCTTTCTTCCCCTAGTGTTTCTCAGAATCTATCCTGGAGGAGGTTTCTCGCAGTACTCCATATGTGATGACATCCTCAGGTCATCACATATCATACATCCCATTAAGAAAGCGAAAGAAAGTCATAACTATGTGATGGTGTGTAATGACTAGGTGAAATGAGTTTGCAAGGGCACAAGTATCCACACCACAGAAACAACTCTGCTAGACTCAGGTATCCAGAACAACAATGAGGTACTTAAATCGTTACTTTACATTCTGTGCCTCATTTGATAAATTGGATTTCAGTTTCTGGGACTGTCAGTTGGGTACCCTTACTGATTTTCCTACCATTTGTTGATGTGTATCTCAATTACAAGAAAAATTAGATTGAGTGGGTTTTTGGTTTCAGCATTTACATTGGCTCCATGCTTGAAATAGTTTGGCTAGATCCACAAAAGGGACTTAGGCTCAGTGTTGCAATGTCTTGCTTTATGAACTCTGCTACCTAAGGAATCTATAGCCCTAATGGAATCCCGGGTTCCCTATACTATGCATGGGGAGAGTTAGGCACCTAAGAAGGTGATTCAACAAAGTCAGCAAGCTGATCAGGGAGCTGCCTACACTAGCCAATAGGAAATGCTGAGGACAGTGGTGTGGCTGAAGCTCTGCCCCCTCAAGGACTTAGGCACCTAAGTCCAGACTGGAGAGAGGTGCCTCCATCCACTCAGAATTCAAAGTTGCAAACCCTCTTCTGGAGTTACATGCCTTTCTTACAAAAAAAAATGAGGAGGTGGTGCCTGTGTCCCCCTTATATTCTTTAGTCCAGTGGTCAGAGCACTCACATAGGATGAGGGAGACCTGGGTTCAAAACTGCCCTCTGTATGATGTAAAGAAGGGTTTTGAATGCCCTAATTACTGGGTTACGGGGTACTCTGGGGTAGGACTCTGGGTCTCCTGTTGAAGCAGTTATATTTTGTATAAATAATTAGTCATCACAACAGTGATTTAAACCCATGTCTCTCACAGAAGTGCCCTATGGTCCAGTGGTTAGAGTCTTTATAACTTGCTCTTTGGCTCAGTAAATATTTATTTATTTATATGGAGTGAAACAGCTTCAATAGGTTAGAGTGAGAGAAATCTGATAGCCCAGTGGGTAGTGCACTCCTGTGGGAGATGGGTTCAAATCCCACATTAGGTAGAGAGGAATTTGAACCTGAGACTCCTGCATCCTGGATGAATGCTTTAAACATTGTGCTAAAAGTTATAAGGAAGGGAGCCTTTCATCCTGTTTGTGTTTGAATCCCAATCAGTAGGCATTCTCAGAGGCTGCCTACTGGATCAGGCCCCATAGGTGAACTAGGTGGTGAAACAGTTAGTTGAAGATCCCACCAGGGTGTAGGTATGAGATAAGTGTCAAGAACTGGGGGGCTGTTCATATGCCTACTGACACAATTTTGGCACTTAGTTTCTGTTGCTAAAGTCCCCTAAGGTCTCTAGGGAATTTAGCTGCCTGTAGGGTAAGGTGGTAGCTAAGCAGGAGCTTTAGGTATCTAATTTTTGGACTTTAGCACCCAAATCCCTTTGTGGATCTAGCCTATTGACTCTTCCAGTAGCTCACTCTTTTATTTTTTAATCAGATATACTGATTTCATATGTGCAATGAGATAGTGAAGGAGTCAGCAAGGAGTACAAATGGACAGGATGGGTGTTTTAAAAATAATAATTATAAAGCTTGAAGAGCGCCTACACATGTACTTTCTTGTGAGAGGACATCTTGGAATCTTTAATCTAGATTCATTTTCTAGATTTAAGACACATGGTATAACGTGGGGATTCATTTTAATTGTTGCTGGTTTGCAGACATGTCAACTGCTGCTGTGTGTAAACAATGTAATCAACAACAGCTAAATGTGTAGCTGTTTGCTCCTCTCTAGGGATAATATTGTGCTGGCTGAATAGGAAAAGTCAGCATATAAACTAGTTTAATGTAAATAAGGTAGGTGAGGGGAGTGTAATCTACTCCTAGAAAATATTTATACAATATTTATTTGTATTCACCTATTCAGAGTTTTTCCACTGTACCTATCCCAGGTTCTAGGAAAATTACACAATTTAAATAAAACAATGCCAATGGAATGTTACATTAAGGACCCCAACCCAGCCTACAGATCATCCCAAAGGCAATACAAGCCTCCTACTGCATTTTCCCAATCGCAGACAACAATTCTTAAACCCACTTTCACTATCCCTTCAATCTATATTGAGAGTATAAAATATATATCCTACTTTACTGCAGTGGAAGTGGCTCATGCAGTCAGAGTGAAGAGATGTTGTACTGTTACTGTTGAATAACTACAGGGTTTTTTTCTCCCTCAGCAATGCAGTTCCCAGCGTTCTGACTAGTGGTGGGTGTCTCATATGCATAATCACAATGCAGTTACTTCTCAGTCACTGTACTGTGTGAATCCCAGTAGTCTACTTGGCTGATAGCCAATCAGAGTGCTGCTGTTTTTCTCTGTAACTTTACTCCTCTGAGTGGCTCTTGTACTCAGAATGTCACCCTAGCTTCCCATTCCCTTCAGCTGGATTTGAATGTTTTTAATATTCAGTATAGCACTAACAGAGTGAGGGATCCAGATATTAACTCTATACTAACCATGGCACTCATTCAGCAACAAGCTTGAGAATGTGCTGGGCTTTAAGTGTGTGAGTAGTCTCCCGGGCTTATGTTTCTCTACAACCATCTCTGTAATCTGACTGCATGAGACTTCAGTGGGACTACTCACATGCTTAAAGTTAGGTGCTTTAATTACTTTTTTCCATGCAATTTTCCCATCTGCATAAAGGCTAGGCATAATGTTGTTCTATGTGAATAGTCCTATTAATGCTCGAGTAATAAGAAACCTGTCTCTAAACGCCCATGAGTTTGGTAAATATAATTTTTTTACCGTCCTGTGCGTCAGCAAAAGTTTTGTCTTTTGTGGGGGGGCTTTTTTAAGTACCCACAAAAGACAAAAGTTTTGGCAACAACTGTGCAATGTAGATATACCCTGAGAGACAAAGGATTCCTGCCATGTGTAAATCCTATTTAAGGCAGGGCAGTGAGGCAATCAGTGGTTGATTCTTCATGGAATTGCCACCCAGGATGACTGCTAAGAACATGTAAGAACTGGGGGGAGAGGGAGAAGAGCTGAGCCCAGGCTGGAAAGGTGTCTGGCCTGTGAAAGAAATGCCTAAAACAACATTTAGGGTGCAATATTACTACTTGTAACTAGTTTCTTTAATGTATTGAGCTTAGTTTGCATGTTTGTTTTATTTGCTCAGTAATCTGCTTTGATCTGTTTGCTAACCCTTATAATCACTTAAAATCGATCCTTTGTAATTAATAAACTTGTTTTATTCTCTTTAAACCAGTTTATGCAATTCATAATGGGGAGGTGGGACAAGAGCTGTGCATATCTCCCTCCACATTGAGGGATGGGGTGATTTTCATGAGCTTATGCTGTACAGATTTCTGTGCAGTACAAGACAATACAATTTTGGGTTTACACTCCAGAGGGGGTGTACACTTGAGTACTGGACAATCTCCTAGCTGATTCTTCCCATGCAGAGCTGATTTCACTGTCTGTTTGTTTCTGTAGCTGGGCATGTCCCTATCTATATGTGTGCTAGAAGAGGCTTGAGGGCCTGGCACAGCAGGACAAGGTGAGGGAGCCCAGGCTGGTGGAACAGGTGGGCTCAGTGGTACCCCAGTACATCAGATGGCACTCCAGAGGGGCGGAGGCAACCCGTCACACCTCCCATCACTATTTTGTGCTCAATTGCTCTCACAAAAATGGGTGTATATATTTCTCTAGCTATGTCAAGGATGTAAACTGGATAGATTGAGGATATTCACATTCCCTTTTCTGGAGTGAGACAGGTTGGCTTTTTTAAATGAGGGGAGTTTCATGTTCCTTGGAGTTATCAGTTCTACATTTATATTGCCTGCCCACTTTGAAGTTTATAGGAAGTTAAAGTGCTATAATAGATAATTAACTGCAAAGAGCTGAGCCTCTTTGCCCTGCTTAAGAAGAGAGAGATGAAGAAGCCACACATTCAGTAAATCAGCAGTCTCGGTTTGCTCTTGATTCATTTTCACTGTTTACCCTACACTTAATAGATTGTTGGTGCAACAATAGACAGTGAAAATTCCTTTCCATTAAAAAGTAATAATGAACACAAATAATTTAGTTTAGGAATGGATTTAGAGATAAATAAATGATCTAATTTCACTGAGACCTCAAAGAAACAAAAGGGAAAATTTGAAGCTTGATGGAAAAAAATAGGATGTTTCGTTATTGTTCATCAGTTGCTTTGGGAGGATTCACTCTTTGCTGCTGAGTTAAAAACTGAAGGCCAGCAGTGAGTAGTGTTTCATTTAGGGGCTGGTCCAAAGTCCATTCAGGTCAAAGGGACTCCCCCCACTGACTTCTATAGGGCTTGGATCAGGTCCTCAATAGGCACCTGAAACACACTATTTTAAAACTGGCTTTTTTAAAGCCTTTCTTAACAGAAAAATCTAACTTCTCCACCCATCTCTCTGACAACGTCATAGCTCTTTTCGGTGCACATCCAGTTTATCCTCTTTCAAAGGCTCCACAAAATACAGTTTTTTCCATGAGGCCTATTGTTGTTAATCCATCACTCATTGATTATTAAAGGAGATGAAAAAAGCAAATCTACTGCTCCACTATGATAATCCATCATTTAAAATTGCAGGATCAAAATTAGAGGCTGGATTGAGGCCCTTTTGAACATTTGGCACAGTTAGTGGCCATTGCAACTGCACACATTTGCCCAGATCCTTTGGTGTTGTGTGCCAATGGGTGTAAAATAGTGTAATGCACGGGCAGAAAACTTGTTATGGATTGAGTTAAAACCTCATGGAGATTGAGAGGTGTGAACTCACCCTTCAGTTAACATAAGTGTAAGGATAAGCCCCCACCTAAGGTAAAAGGAGTATGTCAACTGGCTCAGAACAAAAAAATGGGAAAGCCTGAGAGACAGAGAGAGACAGCCTGAAGGAGCAACTGAAAGCATAGTGACTGATTCTGGAAGAAGAAATGGGGAGAGATTTTTGGATCAGGGTGCAGACTGAAAAGAGTGTTCTTGGTGCTGTTTTCTGCTATTTCATTCCTTCTGTGTTCAGAGACAAAGGACTTTGTATTTATTTTGTAAATAAACAAAAGCAAAATAAATATCTGATTATCACCAATTTCTCCTCCTAACTGGAACAACCTACTACACCTCATTTTTTGGCAATCTTCTTGGGTCACAAGGAGGTAACAATAGGTATAAAGCTAGTTTATCTCACTCCAAGTGATTTATTTCTTTGCATGGGGGATCCTCTTGGGGTGTAAAACTAGTGTAGAAGCTCCTGTGCCACCTCCCCTACCTGTTTGCTTACACATGGGGCATGATTGAGACATTCTAACAAAAGAATGATCTTCAGCTGTGGTATACGCTTTTTAGGGCTATTAGCATGCAGCCATCAGGTTGCTGAAATTTATGCTGAAATTTATGCTATGTTAAGTTCTCCTCACACCTTCTATGGGCCATCTTAATTATCACTTCAAAAAGTTTTTTTCCTCTTGCTAAGGATAGCTCATCTCAATTGATTAGACTCTGCCTGTTGGTATGCATACTTCCACCTTTTCATGTTCTCTGTATGTATAAATATCCCCTGTCTGTGTGTTCCATTCTATGCATCCGAAGAAGTGAGCTGTAGCTCACGAAAGCTCATGCTTAAATAAATTTGTTAGTCTTTAAGGTGCCACAAGTACTCCTGTTTTTTTTGTGGATACAGACTAACACGGCTGCTACTCTGAAACCTGCTGGATTATTGTGCACACACAGGCAAGGGAGTGCAACTATGAGTTTTACGTCATCTTTGTACAACCCGCTGTGCTATGTACAGTTTGGCAAGTCTCCAGGATCTGACCCTTTGTCACAAATATATCTTTAGTTTGGATGAACTTCTGTATTCCATAGTACTCAACTAGAACAAATCATCTCAGAGTTGCATTCCAGAAAGGAAAACAATCTGTCATATATATTGCATAAGCACAAATTACTTTCAGCTCTCTTCTACTGTTCTGATAATGAAGATTTGACTAATGTTTCAGCACAGCTTTCACCAAAAGCGATTAAAAAAACCCTAAGTTCCCAAATGACTTTTTATTTTTTTAAAGGAGAAAGATCTAGTAAAAGGAAGTCCAGATTTATAATTATGAATTGGATTGCAAACTACAAAAATGATATCACTAACATCATCTGTTTAGAAAGTTCTTCCCACACAAAACTAAAATATGAATAAAAACAGGTGAGTAGAGCTGATAATAATGAATTAAAAGTTGATATTCACATAATTCCAAAGCAAGTTGATTTAGTCAAAGCATCCAGCTATGAAATGCACAGAATAAGTAACCATGTACAGTAAAATCACAAGCACCAATGTTGTATTATATACAGTGTTAGTACTATATAATCATTCCTCTGATTTCTCTTTCAGAAAATGAGAATAGTCCTCAAAAGTACAGGGCCTTCTGTCTGTGCCTAATCATTGAGGATTTGATCTCAGGAGAACAGGAACAAGATTCTTGTAAGTGGTTTCAAAATACTGTGATAGCTGGAAAAAGGAAAATAGACTATGATTTGTTCCACTGGATATAAAAAAGAATTTTATTACTGCAAACATATATGTTTCATAATACTAAATAGTATGTGCTATCTAAACAAAATGGTTGGTCAAAGGGTTCCTAAAAGATCCAAGTCCCAAATGAATTTTGTAGCTTCACATAAGGAAAACTGAAATCAAATATTTAGGGTTCATCTTTTTGAAGTGCCTTTTTTTTCAGCTCTTCCATATGAAAAAATAAAGAAGCTTCTTTTGAACTTAATACCTCAGTATCTCTGCCATTTGTATTAATTATACACAAAACATTCTGTGCACATAGAAAGTCACTGTTCTATATTACCTACCTTGCAAAGGTGTTAAGATCCATTAGCTCCTTTTCTGTAATTAGAACCTCACAGGAAGTGCCTTGCACCCAGGTGGAGTCTCAATGAAGTTGGTGCAGCTTTATATGTGCACACAGATCTGGCTGTAAGGATCTGATTTCAACATCTGATCCTAAGGCCCTGATCCCACAAAGACTTAAGACTTGCCTATATGAGAAAATTGACTGGAGTAGCACCCTGTGTGGAAATTCTCATTTTGGAATAAAAGGGTCTTTTCCTAATTTAGCTTAATCTGTTTTGCAGAATAAATACATACCTGTAAATCTGTAAAGCAGATTAAGAAAATCAGGAAGAGTCACTCTGATTCTGGAATAAAAATGTCTACACAGGGAGCTATTGAGGAATAATGGATTCCACATTAACTGTTCTGGTCAATTTCCCTGTGGAGACAAGCTCTTAGACACATGCTTCCTTTGTCCTGTGAGCAGTCCACTTAGAGTCCATGGGGCTATTCACAAGTTGTAAAGTTACACACATGCATTAGTCTTTTCAGGATCAAGGTCTATGTTGGTAAAACAACTTGGGATGCTCAGATGAAAGGGACTATGTAGGTGACATGTATTTATTGTTATCAATCTATTGCTATTTAGATAATTTCATTATTTTAATCAAGCCTCTGCTTGAGTTGTAGAGAGAGAAATAAACATCTTAAATCATCACCAACTAGAAATAAATTTAGTACTCCTGGCCTAAGACCTTGCCATCCAGATCCTGAGCTTGTCCAAGTTAAGTATGTTGATTTACATAGCTGAGGATCTGTCTCTGTGTTTAAGTTCCTGCAGGAATACATTTAAACAGCTGATCAGACCCCATAACATATGGATTTATAATGAAATACTGATAGACTTTTTCTAGGTGATCTGCTATAACACAGTTGGTTATATAACCACATGCGCGCGCGCGCGCACACACACACACGCATAATGCATAGGCCTACATCTTTACAGATAGGACACATATCAGTATATTTTTCATGCACCTAGGACTTCATTACCATGGTGTAAAACTCCAAACAGAATAGTCACTGTAAAGTAATTACATTCATTAGCATGAAGGACACCTGGCTATACTTCATTTTCAACCCTTTTGTTCAGATTGATTATTTCATAACCACCTGATTCTTATTATTATATCTTATTACGTGACCAATTTAACAACAGAGGGCAAATATACCACAGAGCTAAAGCTCTAAATGTTAAAAAAAAAATTAGATAAGGAAGAGCAAATTTTAAAAAGCTGAGAACTTGTATTTCAGAAAGGAAGCACAATTTTGGAGAAACTGGGTTCTTATTATTTATGAAACATTTGTAAATGTTTTGCTGACTTTGTTGAGGCATTTGTACTAGCTCCAATTCCATTAAAGTCTCTAATAACCTCTTCTTTGGCAACATATATTTTTGTACTTTGCTACAACAACCTCTGAGCTTTGCAGTAGGGATGTGCACAGCCAAAAGAAGTGTTTTGTGAATCATAGCCATTTTCATTGTTCCGAGAGAGCTAGAGGAAGCAAGCACTTAGTGCTTGGAACTGTTAAAATAATATTGGTTGAATTTTATTTTTGATTTTGTGACGCATTGTGAATATATATTCTCAGGACCTGACCCTCACATCCTGTAATGTATTACTCCAGGACCAGTCCTACTGATTTCCAGCGAACTGTTTGCAGAGCTATGTACTACTTAGTATGAGTGGCAGAAATGAGCTCTCAATTAATGTTTTCTTCACTCTATGGAAAGATAGACTCCCATTGACTTCAATGGGATTGTATCAGGTCCCTAGTCATGTCTCTTTCACACATAAACCTTAGCCAAACCCACACATTGTATTTTCCCAAACACACACCTCAGCCTTGGCTTGTGCATTCAGGGCTTGGTTTTCAGAGGTGTTGAGCACCCACTGTTCCTATTAATTTCAACCAGAGTTGTGTGCACTCAGAACTTCTGAAAAAAACAGGCCCTTAAGATATCAGCTGAGGCCCTGATTCAGTTGGTTATATAACCATGGGCCTAAACTTAAGCAAGTGTTTAAGTGCCTTGCTGAGCTGGGCCCTGAATAAGTAATTTTGTCAGATATATTTGAGTTTACCAAAAATCACAGCCCACCAGGAATTTTGATTCAGTACATAGGCACATCTAGTGACTTAATAATATACTGCAAGTAAACATATTATTATGTTGTGAATACATGCTGTATATGAGACCTTAAAAACTAAATAAAACAAATACAAATCAGTTTTACAAAAGAACATACAAAGACATCAAAGACTAAATTTTAAGATAGTTATTATTTTGCAATTTTTGATGAGTAATAGATTTAAAATAAATGTCAGTGTTAATAAAAGGAAAAGACTTTCATTCCTTGGTACAATATTATCATATTTCTTTTTTAAATTCAGCAAATTGTCTACTGTGACATTAAGAGTGAGATTTTAATGGCAAAGGGGTGAAATATCACAATGAAACCATAAATTAAACTCATACAGGAATATTCAACATGATGTAAAGTAATTCCAAATACTATGGGCGATATCAGCCCATGACCACCCTGAATCCCTCAGCTGTTCTGGCCTTTGAGTAGATGAGGTGGAACAAAGGCTGCACTCATTCCACATCCAGCCCACTCACTCTAAGGAGGGAATAACTGGGCACATAGCACCTGCTTACTGATGTGCACTCAGACCCACCCAAGGTTCAAGTAGCCTATGTAGAGATATAAGGGGATATCTTAACTCACATTATTCCCTTGTACAGACACATAGGTAAAGTCATGGTATAGCTCTACATAAAGAAGTATTGCTCCCTCCTGACAACTCCTCCTCATCCTACAGGAACATCAGAGATTTTGGTGAGGAGGCCTCAGGTAGCTTCCTCCTCCTACTCTAATGGCAGACACCATAGAAAGACAGTTTGCTGGGTCCCTTTTCCTGGCTAACATCTCAGACATGCTCGCCTTTTAATATTATTGTCTAGGTAACTCTGAGACTCATTGTTTTTCTATTACATGTGAGATGAGCGTGTGCTGTGCTTTTTGTGGATGATTTTGTCATGTTGAACTTTTAATATCATCTGTATTGAATTTTTTGTGTAATCATGGCTTTTTATTTTTCATACATTATTTTAGTTGTGGACATACTTTTTTTTAAGCTAACCAATGGGAGTGGAGCATCTTTAGACAAGTGAAAATCTATAGCAAATAGTGCTGGAGAGAGCCTAGCTGAGACTATGTTGTGCAATAATGTACATTCTCTTCAATTTGCTAATATATTTGGACCCGATTTTCTTTTAGGGGAAAAAAATCTAAGTGTTACACAAAATAACTTGACTTACAGTACAGAGCAAATGCCATCTGATGGCACATCAAGTCATGAAATGGAGCAAAAGCAAGCATATACAATGAAGAATGACTTTGTTTTCATAAGAAGAAGTTGCCATGAGTACAAGCTGTGCCAAATCAAGCCTTACCAGTCACAAGTAGTAACCCGATGAGAGAAGCTGTGTGACCGCTTGTTGTGAAATGGAAAACTTGGGCTCAGGAAATCTTATTTAGCATGTAAATACATTACTGTTTCTGTTCTTATTACCATATCTTGTTGACTGCCTTGGGAAATAGTGCAGATGAGATTATCCCTTACTACCCTAGGAGGAGGCTGTTTGGAAGGCATTAATTTAGACTGAAGTGTAATGTGATAATCTAGGGAAACGTGCAAGAGTAGGATCAGAATAATCATAGTTTTATCTGCTTTTAGTTTTATTGCTTTAATAGTTTTATTACTCCCTTGCTGCCTAGTTATTTTATATTTCTGTAAGTTATTTCAATAAACAATTAGTTTAGCCAGATTTAACATTTTATTCATGGACAGCATTCTGGGATTTATTTAATATTTTACATTAATTATTCCCTTTTTATTACACATACACTATGCTGTACACTACAAGATGCAGGAGGGGCTAGCTTCCCTGAGTATTTACCCATTGGAAACCCTATGCCCACAATCCAGGCAATTAGCTCCTCTGATGCTTGTGCTGCCACAGCTACGATCTATTTTTAGTGTACTAGCTTGATGAGAGCTAGCACAAGTATATCTCCTCGAGCTGGAAATCACATCCCCAGCTTACCGTGTAAACACACCCACAGTGAAAATATCACCTTTTTCTGTGCTAGCTCCTAACGAATGCAGACTCAACTGTAAGGTCCCTGACCTGATCTTATGCTATGCTATGGGATTGGTCCTAGCTACCTTACGACAACACTTTCCCTTCCTCAGATATCACCTCCCTGAATAGCTACATTCTACCAGTGCATAGAGAGGAAGAGGCTTCAGCATGCAGCAAACAATTGTTTTCCAGGAGCTGAATTTAGATTAAGGAACTCCATCCAACAGCCGTAGCCCTCCCATCTTTCAGAACACATTGCAAAACTCACTTCTTCCATTTAGATTTCCCTCTAATTTTTTTTTTTTTACTGCTGGCAAACATAAATGAGCAAACACCTATAAACAATCAAGGAAGAAAGAGAAAGATGGCTGAGAGGCAGTGAGATACTATATATATTGAGGGCCATATGTGGACCTATATAGACAGCGAGAAGTGAGGTTTCCTACTAGCATGGTAAGAGCCAATCACTGTGACCAAGAATAACACGTCTCCATTTTGTACCAGTATTCATATTCTGTCAAGACTTATAAATGTAATTAATCAAAATATTTGTGACCTGCTGAACTGAGAGTAAGTCAGACTATACCACTTCATGTCAAATGCTTGTGAAAACAACTAGCCTGTGAAAATCAGTGGATGAGAGAGACAGAGAACAGCAGCCATCTGTTACCACTTGGAAAGTAGCCGAACAAAGTGGGATTGGGAGCCAAACGTCAGAGCTTTTCCAAAAATCCCAGTAGACTTTTAAAATCTAGGAATAAAGAAAAAGTCTAATTCTTTAAAGGAGTCACCAGCCAATCCTTTGACTTACTGCCTGTTTGTTAATCCTTTACAGGCTAATAAATTTGAGAGAGATTGAATGGAATCTTGAAGATGGAAGCACAAATAGACTAAATTTAATAGATGAAAGGCTTTAATATACCACAATAAAAAATATTTTCTACTTTCCAAACTCATGGCAGACTGCCTGACTCTCTTGATAGAGATACACAGACATACTCAGAAGGCAGGTAGCTACTGCCAAATGTGAAGATGTGGGGGCCAGGTTCTGCTTTTGGTTAAACTACTGCAAATCTCGAGGAACTCCATCAATTTTAGTGAAATCACTCCCGTGTAACCAAGAGCATAATTTCACCCTTCCGATGAAACATAACAGTAGCTGCTCTGATGACAGCTGCTACTATAGTATATTTTTTTCCATATCATCCAAGAATAGGAGGATTCCCTTTTAAATAAGTAAGCGAAATATAATCAATCTTGATATACGAGACAGCATATTGAGCTGCATCCAAGTGGCCCATGTATAATAATCCCCTCTGACTCTCTTCAGCTTCACAATATCCCATTCTCCCCAGACACCCATACTGTCTAAATCTATGTGGTATATCTTGTGGCATAAATGCCAACTCTTAGACTTGGCCAGTAGAAAGGGCCAATATTTTCAGAATGACTGATTCTGAGTGCTCCAATTTTGAATCCTCAATTTGAGACACCTTTAAAGGGGCCTGATTTTCACAGGCAGATGCTCAGCACTTTAAAAAAAGAATCAAGGCCCTTGAAAATGCCACAAATAAGACACCCAGAAATGCAATGTTGGATTCAAAATTCAATGTGTAACATAGAGATAATGAGTAAAGGATTTAAACTAATACTCCCCCATCCTAACATCCCCTCACTTCAGACAAATTTGGATCCATACACTGTGGTGTTGGCTCATCTTTAGAAATGACTATTGAAAAAATAATTCAGGCAATTAGCGATTGATGATGTGACTCAGGAATTTAGTTGCCTCTTCACTGGTGCTGAATTCTTTGATAACACATGATTTACATCTTGACTTGCATTAGGTTATGTCAGGTGACATCCCATCACTTAACTAGAGATAGGCAAACCCAATCAGATGAAACACAAACACACTCAAATCTTCAACCATTTTTTTCTTTTCTTAATTTTTTTCTTTGCTTAAAATGTATACACATCACCGCTTTTCATTTTTGTCAGCTAAACTTAGAAGTGGAAGTACCAAAATACTGTAAGAAATACTGCAACTCCTTTGTGTTTTCCAAACCTAAGTAGTATTGCACATACAACCCTAACTCAGTATGGAGAACGTGATGTGCTGAACATGAGCTCCCAGGGCAATGCTATGGCAAAAAAGGGCTAATGCCATCCCTGAATGTATAAACAAGGGAGTAATGAGTAGGGAGGTGCTTTACATCTGAATATGCCTTTGATGAGACCATTAATGGAAAACTATGTCCAGCTCAGGTGTCTACGTTTCAAAAGGGATATTGGAAAATTTAGGGACGGAACAGAGAAGAGCCACAGAAATGATTTCAGGGCTGGATAAAATGCCTTACAATGAAAGACTTAAAATAGCTAAATCAAAAAAGAAAAATGAGAGGTGAGTTGATTACAACCTAAAAGTACCTTCATGGGGAGAAAATACTGGGTACTAAGGGGCTCATTACTCTGAAGCTGAACAAATTCAAATGAGAAATTAGGCACAAATTTTTTAACAGTGAGCGTGATTAACCATTGGCACAAACTACGCAGTGAAGTGGTGGATTCTCCATCTCTTGATGTCTTCAGATCACGAATGCATGCCTTTCTGGAAGTTATGCTTTAGACTAGTGATTCTCAAACTTTTATACTGGTGATCCCTTTCACATAGCAAGCCTCTGAGTGTGACCCCCCCCCCATACATTAAAAACACTTTTTTATATACTTAACACCATTATAAATGCAGGAGGCAAAGTGGGGTTTGAGGTGGAAGCTGACAGCTCATGACCCCCCACATAATAGCCTCATGACCCCCTGAGGGGTCCCAACCCCCAGTTTGAGAAACCCGGCTTTAGACAAACACAAGCTATTTGGTTCAAAACAGGGTAACTGGGTTAAATTTCACAGCCTGTGATATATAAGTGGTCAGACTAGATGATCTCATGACTAAATGGCCTTAATCTCTATGAATCTCTGAACGTTATAAACTCACTTTAATTATCTTTCCCACTATAATCAAATCATTCAAGGATACTGAATATCAGCAAGAATAAAGTATCCTGAAAAAGGCTTTAGATAGTGTTGATATTGTGTTTCTGATAGGCCTATCTGAATATTTAACCGAGAGATATGGATTTGGTACATGTTCGGTGCAAAAATCCATCTAGAAATAAAAGAAAGAGAAATTGTAGGGGATGTCAGTAGTGTCTATAGGAATCTTGGAGCAGTTTAAAAAACTTCATCCATTGGTTAAAGGCAGTCAAGGTAAATAGTAATGGCAGATAATGACAAAAACCAAAATAAAACGGAGCCTGGATTTTGAATAAAATGTTTAAAACCCATGGAGAAAATCAGTAATTGAAACAAAATCCATTTCCAATTTACACATTTGAATAGTGGAATAAAATTATGCTAATCTAACATATCTGCCTTATTGTGCTTTTCCATTCATTATGCTGCATGCATAAATATGAGATGGTTATTATCCCTTTGATAATAGTCCTTAGTTATCTGCTTCAAATTGGTATGCTCTTTTTAAGCACTGCAAATGCAGTCTTTTGAAGGATCTTGTTTACCAAATGAGCTTTCTCTGCTTGTTATATTGTATTTTAATTTAGTTTTGTTTACATCATGTAAACTGTATTACAAATTCTATTTACTAAATTGTATTATAGGTTGTGTGGTGTCTACACATTACTGGGTGACTCCCACTTCATCTCTGGAGGACTCTGTCTCCAACTCATAGGAAGCACATGCATGAGAACAGATTAAAAGTTATTCTAGTCTGACAGCCTATCGCTACCAATAACCAACAATGAATGCTTTAGAGGAAGATGCAAGCTCCTCACACAATGCACCTAATTGTGGAGAAATGTCTTCTGCAATCCCAGCTGGTGATCACTTTATGCATGAAGACTGAGTGGTGGTATAATTTATATACTAGTGAGTGTAATGTCAGGTGCTACTTTTATTCTTATGATTGCTAATATAAATATATCAAGCACTGTTTGTGGGTTCAGCACTGTGCAAAAATATAAGGCTTGGTTGCACAGTTAGATAAGCACCCTACAGTTCAGGCACTGGGGCCAGATTTTCAAATGTTCAGCACCCACAATAAGGGACAACTTTCAGAAGCACTGGGCAGCTCCAGTTGTGACATTTATGGCCAGAGTATCAAAAGAGCTTGCCTTCCTGGGGGCACATTGGGTGCTAAGCTGTTTTGAAAATCTGGCCCATAGGGCACTGGGTTATGGTCTAGTCTCAACGTGCTGCCTGTTTTTTTAAAAAATGTAATGTAATTCTTTAAATCTTATTAAATGTTATGCCTTACTATCCTTCCTCTTCATTCTCTGATACTGGCAAATGTTAGTGATAGGATTCAATATACATATGCCAATAATACAAGATTGTTTGATTGGTATTTTTAAAAGTGTGTGTGTGTTCTTGCTTTTTTGTGTGTAATTGTGGGTTATAAACTAGTAAGTTCTGAATATTTTGATCAACAAAGAGCATATTTGCTCGGTAGATGCTTTGACTATTACAGAAAGTGCTTTAAACTGTAGCTCTTTCATTGATTTCTGCTGAGTTTTACTTTTAAAGGGTGTAAGAAGGTCAAAATGAGATATGGTTACAGCAAACTACATGGAAAATCAAATTAATAAAAAAAACAAACCACCCTTGATTATCAAACAATGACATCAAGAGAGACGTTTATAAAAGAAACAGCACTGGATAATTTGTCCTGGGCAGCTCACCACACCTCTGCCACTAAATGATAGCCCCAATTCAGGGAAGAATTTAACCACATTTAAATCCTATTGAAGTTAAACTCATGCTTGAAGTTAAATACATGCTTAAGTGTTTGCTGAAGAGAAATAAACTGACATCCATGCTTAAATTTATGCAAGTGTTTAACTGCTTTGCTGAGTTGGAACCATAATCAGTATTTTTATCACAAGACCAACACTTTTTCTCTATTTCTGCATATCTATTTTTAGTTCAATCTTTACTTATTAAACTAAGTTCTACTTGTATACTGTATTTGGGAAATTTGGCAAAGATTCACGGAGCTCCAATTTATTAATTGAGTTCTACTGCTGTAAAAGTTGCAACAATTTTTATTTTGGAATCATACCAAAAACATTGCATCATGTAAATGTGCATAAAAGTTTAATTTAAATTTAATCAGTGATGCATAATCCAGAGCTCTCTTTTTTCTGTTAAATGTAATTATTGCTGACTTCTATGGTCTAACACTCCTCTTAGTAGGGGACAAACACCATATCAAATACCATAAAATGTAGATTAACACTGAAGAGGTAATGAGCTTCCTTGCCTTTTTTTGACTCAAATGAGAGTTGAGTACTGAATGCCTATCAGCACCGTATATCAGGAGCCCAAATCAGAATACTGGATCTGAGCTCCCTCAAACTTTGGGAAAGTTGGAATCTGGATCAGATCTGAACTTCATGTGTTGGATCTATCTCCACTATCACTACTGTGTTAAATGTTTTAAGAACTAGAAATGTATCATACTAAAACACCAACGATCAATTTTGCCATGTGTTTTGCTATTAGCTATTGCCACCACTTTCCTCGCCATGGTATCGTAACACCTTTGCTTATTTTTACTTTGCCTGGTATAGCAGACTTTACTTTTATAGGAGAAAAAGTCCTTTAATCTTTGAAACTGCTTTGGCAATTATTAACAATGGAACTTGTGCATCGCAGAGTAGAAAAGATCCTAATAGAGGACTGAATTTCACCCAAATCATTGCTCAGACTTAAGCTGGGCAGAGTTGTAAGGGGGAGGTGTAAATAGGCCTCCCAAAACATGTATAAAACACCACACTCAATTCCCAGTTGTAAATTAGCTGGGAAAGGAACTGAATTAAAAAGTTTTCCTTAAATGAGAGGAGGAATTGAAATGGTTCATCTTCACCTATCTGGAAAATCTTTTCTGGGAATAATGGCTGAAGAAGCTTCATATTTGTCCTAGAGCAAAATAGGTAGCCAACTGCCTTTATATTAATTTAAATGTGCATCGTGGCTTTAGAATCAGCTTCCATGGACAGGTGATGCTCTTTCAGGAATTTTCTGACGTATTCAGAAGAAAAAGAAAATAATACAGCTGTTTCCTTTATAATACCCACAGCCACCAGTCAATGATGCATTTCCCAGATTAGAGGTTTTTTACTTGAACAATAGGAGCAATTAGTGGCATCCACATATTTAGGCCACCTGCTAAAATCAACTGTTTGGTACTAAAACATCATGCCATGAATATAGAGTAGTGTGACTGTTGCCAAGCATAAAAACAGGAGTGTGGTTGTTAATTTCCCAGGGTACATGCATGACTCATGTGTTTTGCAGTGTTCCAGCTTGAGCGACAGAAGTGGAATAGGGTATGTAAACTGAATTAAGGATGTCTTGTTATAATATATGCCAGGTTTTAAAACTGACTTGGTCTGTCTTTCGAATTTCTCTTTGCTTGGAGATGTGCATCTTCAAGATGTTCTTGCATATATAAAATACTCCACAGGAAGTATTCAAAGAAGGTTATTAATTTTCTGCTTTGGGAGCACCACTTAGCGCAAAATAAGGTTGTTCGCATCTCTTTTGTGCTCGCTCTCACTCTCGGTCTTCCAACTGCAAATAATTTTCTCCAGTTTTTCCAGAGGCAGGGAAAATAAAATATTTTTCTTCAGTAACCAATAACAGGAACATTGTAAAATATTGTAGTAACATAATTTTTGTGAGCTTTATTTTAGACACCTGGCTCATCCACTTCCATTTTAAATAATCATTTTCACTTTGAAGGTTAAATGTAATTGTCTGCTGCAGATACTGCAACTGCAGTTAGCAACATCCCACGTTCTAAGAAAATACAGTAGCATCAGTCATGTATTGAGCGGTTTTACTTCCCTCCCAGCAGTGGCTCTGAAACCAACTTGGTATAGAATTAACATGGCTGTTGCTACATGTTAAGATTCTCCAGTACAATGTTCAAAGGTTAAATTAGAAAGGGTAACCCCGCTCAATACTGTATTCATTTGATATGTCCCATTCTCTGACAGACATTAAAGGGATCTATTGCAACATAATCTGAGTTAGTAAAGATTTTTTAGAAATGACCAAACAAAAAAAAAGTCTTTTCAGGTTGACAGAAAATGAATTTTTAAATATTTTTGTTCATTTCAAAATTAAATATTTCATTTCATTTTTGAGGGGTTTAAAAAGTCTTTTTAATTAAAAAAATAAAATTGAAGTAAAACTCAAAAAAGATTGTTTTGAATCAATTCTGAAAATGTTGAAATGAAACGTTTTGACTTTTTTGCAACGTTGCTTGTTTTATTTTATCATGGGGCATTGGCCCCACACTGGCCTCTAAGGGTTTAATAGAGCCCTAGGCAGGCTGCGCAGGAGGTAGCAGCCAATCAGGGCCTGGCAGGCCCATATAAGAAGAGCTGCAGGGCACTACAGGGTCCGTTATTCCCTGGCAAACAGAAGGGAGTTAGCACTCTGGACAGAGCAGTGCTGTTATCAGGAACTAGGGGAGCTACAGGGAGCTCCTGCCTGGCTGCTGGGATTTGCACACTGAGACCCAGAAGCAGGGGTGAAGAAGGTGCTTGAGTTGTGAGGAAAGGTGCTGAGGAGCGGGAGGGGATGCAACACATGGCTGCCATCTACAGGGTCCCTGATCTGGAATCTGGTGTAGTCGGCGGGCCCAGGTCCCCTTTTCATACCCCTCTCCCCCAAGTGACCACTGAGGAAGTGACTGGGAGAGTTGGACTGCTGCACATGCCCCCGGAAGGGGGAGCACAGATTGTGACACACTTCTCTGTGTCATGAACCGGATACCACAGTGTTTGGAGTGATGTGGGTCTGGGAGCAGAAGTGATGTCAGGTGAGGCACCACTGGGAGAGGGCGTACCTACATTGCAGAGCTAATTCCCAAAGCACCAGTGTGGTGAGTGAGCACAGTCACATACTGAAACAGCAATTTCAATGAGAAATCAGAAAATGTTTTGACAGATCCAAGGCTCCAGTCCCAGGTGCAGTGGAAATGGTACGGTTCATTGCAGAGATGAGACATGATTTGGGTAGCTGGTGGAGGAAATCTTCTTCCATTGCATGCTGCATGGGCTCATTAAACAGAAGGTTATGGTAGGTGAGACAAGGGCAGGATTTGGGGAGGAGTTTGTTATGAATATGTCACAATACAGATCTAGTGGGCATAGGATACGTAATACCGGACATTGGCTCATGATCAGAAGAGGTGCACGAGCTGAAGTGGCTGCTATAGATTTAGAGTCCCACTCCTGCAATGTAGCCTGGAGTGAGGATTGTCTTTCCCACAACCCCTGAGACAGTCCTATGCCAAGAACCACCACTGGTACAGGGGAAGGATGGAGGCCACAGTAATCCATACTTACATAAAACACACCCTCTTCCATGTCTGTATAGATATTCCATAGATTTAGATTTAAAAAGGCATTTGTCCCATCTTAGGTATCTACAGCTATTGTTTTATATCTATGTAAAAAATCCAGCCATATTCATGTCTATGGCTGACAGTCTGTCCTAGTATTGATCTCATAGTTATGTGTCTAACTCCTCCTCTCAGCCTTTTTCCCCTTCTCTTATTCTTACCCTGTCCTTTCTCCATTTATTTTCTTTCTCGCTCGCTCTCTCTGCCCTCCCCCCCCCCCCGGGTCATTGTACACAGGGATTCTCAGAAGAAACTGAAATAAATTAAGCTAAAGTGAATTAAGGCCATGTCGACATGGCAAGTTATCAAACATAAAGTAGAACCTTGAATGGCAAAATTATCTGCTAATGTAAATGGGTGACTTCAACTCTGAGAGACTTTCCATTCAATGACCGGTGAAGGGGGAAGTACTTGGGCTTGACGCTGGAATTACTAGGTGAAATTGTATGGCCTGTGTTATGCAGGAGGTCAGAGTAGACTATCACAATGATCTCTCCTGGCTTTAAAAGCATGATCTCTGTGAAGCTTTTGATGGCAAAATCCCATCTTCCTACAATGACCTTTTTGTAGCATAAACTGAGGGCATAGCAACACAGGGACCCTGAGGAAAAAATCAGCCAGATTAGCTGAAGGTGCAAATTTAAAGTGCATTATTTAAGTGCATCAAACCACTCTGTGGGGCTTCATTCAAGTGTGATATGTCATTATCTACATGGAAAGTCAGTGTGTGACAGCCAGGATGTAAATTTACAATGCACCAGCTTGCCATGCAGTAAAATCCCATGTGAATATTGCTACAGCATCCATACAGGGGTCAATAGGCTTAATTCACTTTTATGCCTTTATGGATGTCCTACATTTAATTTTCCTGGCATAAAAAAAATAAAATTCAGAATTATGTCAAAATGGTAAATTTTGCAATATTATCATATATTTCCCAAGTTTTAAACTAAATGGGTTTGAAAATTTTGTGAGTACACTGAAGGAAAAATTTACAACTACACTGGGAATCGCCTTCAATAGAATTATTTCCCATTTAGGATTATGAAGGATTATTAGTTAGGCAAAGTTCACGTTGAACGCTCTACTTTTAATTTTAAACTCGGTAATGTGCTGAGATTATTAAATGTGGTGCTGAGAAAAAGCAATATAATGGCTTCTATCATTTAAGCAATACCATTTGAAGTGTGATCTGATCCATGAGGATGTCTCTGAAATCCAAGAACAATTGGATTATTCATTCTTCTCATGGGATTGCTGAAAATATTTTTAGTCCAGTAAACCTAAACAGAATGGGCAGTGCCTTGGCATGACTTATGCTTATATTTCTTAGGAATTTCTAACACTGTTATTTTTCACAAATTAATATTTAGAGCCAGGGAGTAGCATTTTGAAGGAGAAAATAGCTTTATACTAAGTTTTCCTCAGAAATATTTAAAACATTAATGAACAAAAAACAAAAGTCTGTGTGTTGCGTTCAGTTCAGACTTAGCTTGCTTTCTTTTGCTTGGAATCCTCTGAAGCCTTTTGAACCAGCTGGTGTCTCCATATCTCTTCTTTGTTCATGTTTTAATGTTGCAGCTTACTCTATGTGCATGGCACCGCCTTAACTAGTATGCATATTAGATTTGAAACTAAGTAATGTATCAAGTGTCCTGCGTCCCATTCTTAGCAATTTACATGGTTCTCAGAATAATTGCACTATCAATAATGAGTTAATGTAGGACCTCATCCAAAGCCTATTGAAGTCATTACAAGCCATTCCATTAACTTCAATGGACTTGGATCAGACACTTAATATGTGACTGGTTGACAGGTATATCTCCAATTATTTCACTGGAAGTCACCAGATATTTTTAAATTCTACAGAACCTTCATATTTGAATGTAGTCATACTAACTCTGCTTAGCATGATCCTGAACAATTAAAATTGAGCAAGCTAAAAGAAATTTCACAAAAAAACAGACTATTTGGAACTTAATAGCCTTTGTGTTGTAATGACATTGTATTCTTAAGAGTAAAAAGGCAGATAAGTCGGAGCAGGAGCTGTGGGTGAGTGCTGCTTGCCTAAGCCTGGGAAGAGAAGCTGCTTGCCCAACCCTCAGCCTTTAACCCTTTGAATCTTCCCTCAGAGGTTTGACCCTGCCTGCAAGCAACTGTACCTTCCAGACATTATTGTTACCATCACCAATTAACAGGGTTGGATTTCCAATGGCAGAATAAACAGCATCACCTCTGCCTAGATCTATGTGATCTGTTATGTCCCTGGATAAATGACCACATGTTACAGAGGGTCTTTTGGAAGTCAAGTGGTGAGTCATCTGTGCAACATATACATTAACACACACCATGCTGCCTTTTGTTGTTTTCCCCCAATCTGTCCTGGATTATGGATACCCAGAGCAAACCCTCTGAGATAAATTAAAATCCGTCTGTTCTACACAACCTGATAATTAATGCTGCCTGTAAGATCTACAGTGCGGGGCTGCTGTTCTGGTAGAAAGACCTATTAGAACTCTATTCAGACTAAATGTGCCTAAAACCTTTCAGCGTGAAGCATCCATTGCTTGCTGCCAATGTGGACTAATCCAAAACCCATTTATATCAATGGCAGTCTTTTTCATTGTCTGTGCAATGCGGATGTTAATTCACACTTCCCTTTTCAGTGGGTGGTTTAATTATAGTACGGCATCTCCTATGTTCCAAGGACATTTCATACTACGAAATTTAGTGAGTGGTTCTGTGTCTGGCAGATCTATGGGCTTAGACCTATTTTATGAAGGTTTGGAAACCATGATTTCTGCAGTCCAAACTGATACTTCCAAAGCATTAGCACTTACATTGCATAGAAGTAATCATTATACATCTATTGCTACAGTGTCTATTTCAAGCTTCAGCAACTGTGTGTGAAGGCAGCAACAACATGGAGTAAACCTATTGGTAAACTAAGTCAATTTCTTTTTCCTTAAATCATCAGACTAGAAAATTACAAAGTTGAAAATAGAGACTTTTTTCACTTGAGGCAGAACATTATTTTCAAATCTACACCAGACAAATAATTCTGTCTGCTTTGTCCATCTCCACAGGAAAAATTGGTTAATTATTAGAGCTGGTCAGAACAACTGTGGTGAACCCATTTTCCATCAGAAAAATTAGTTCTGCCAAAATTGAAAAGATCTGCAAAATCCATCTTGATTTTTTCAAGATTGTATTTCAGAGGAAAATGGGGTCAGGGTGGTAGCGAGGAGCGGGTAGTCCAACAATGTTCATGTTCCATCAACAGTTTCAAAATGAAACATATTGATATTTTTGTTTACACTTTGCAGTGCTACTGTTCCAAGCTGTCTACAGCCTCAGGTAGAAAACACATTCCCTTCACATTTAGGTTATCTATGTAGCCTTAATAAACCATAATATGCTTATGCACTAAAGGTCCAGATACACTGTTCCTGGCATATGCCGGTTTAGTGACACAAATCAATCATAAACCTGTTTTAAGAAGCCAGTTAAACCCAGGTTATGACTGTTTTGCATCTCTGGACTGATGGAAAGTAGCAGGAACAGACTGGTAAATCTAAATCTGGTCTTAAGTGGTTGGGTGTTTGTTTATTTGGGAGGCGTGGTGTGTTTTTAAACAAAAGCTTAGAATCAGGACACAATTATGCAGCAATTTCAATATAATCTGAAATTAAGCAGGAATTTACATGTCTGTATAATCACATTAAACACCAGGCTCTGCTTGTGTCCCAGTTGTGCTTCCCTTTCAAAATGTTCAGCAGGTGCACGTTCCACTTCTGCCACTTAATGCAGAGGCACATGCCCAATTTAGTGGTACAAACCCTTTAAAAAGTATGTAACCCATACTATATTTCTTATAATCCCCCATGGCCTAAGCAATCAAACAAAAATATCATGGAGTGCAAGGAATTCTGCTGATGAAGGAAAAGTGATAATTGGCAAAATTAAAATATTATTTTTAAATGAGTGATTATATAAAGCAGTATAAAACTAAGAGCATCTATACATGGATGCATGCAGCCTCCTATAAGATTCATTCTGAAAATAATGTGTTAATTTACTGCAGTCACACACAAGTGTGATAAACAGCTTCTCATTATGGACCGAAACAAAATGTTGCTCTTCCTAATGAGAGAATTCTCAATACAATGCAACTTTTGAAAGACCTATTTTAATGAGGCTATTTTTAGCCCTTATTTTTCATATTTCCAAGTGAGATGAGATACAGGGTAGGAACAACTTAGTTAGAGGACTAAAAACAAATAGTTGAAATAATTGAGCAGTGACACAGTCTTACTTTACATATCTGTGATGAATAAGGTTTAATCTCCTACTGCTTTTTATATCACACATTGGGCATTTTATATTCTTCCTACCAAGCAAAACAGCAGGGAACTTAATCATTAAACAACAGCTTACTCTTGAAAAGCCCAGAGAGATTGGATCTTCATCACTGCAGGTATAGCATCACAATAAATATGACATCTTGACTTGGAAGGAAAAGAGTGTACATGTGTACAATGCAATCTATGCAACGCTCTGTTAACCCTCAGCATGGGATTTTTGCTACATGAAATTTCTCTCAATCTTAATGCTCTCCAGAAATCTAGATAAGTCCTGTTAATTGTATTTCTGTAGAAAATGGGTCACGCTGCTTTTGATATGAGCTGGAATAGCATTACTCAGGCCTGGTGCAGTGACCACGGAACTAAAAGGGCCTTGAGATAGGCCTTTAAGATGGAATTTTCAAAGGCGCCTAAGGAGAAAGGAACTGGAGCCCACTGAATTTCAATACAATTTGGGTGCCTAAATCCCAACCGTAGTAACTATATTCTAGCACTTTACATCTTTTCTTCCTCTTAAAGATTAATAGAAAATGCTTGTTCATCATTCAAAGAACTGTTTCAGTCATATCTATCGTGGCAATGAGTTATGTGGGCTTAAATAAAAATCAAATATAATTTAATGGTGAAAGGAGAGATTCTGCTATAGAGCTAAGATTTGTATTCAAGTCTATCTTTCCTGCAAAAGCTGACACACCTCTGATAATACCTAAAGCATTGTTGAACAGCAATAATTCATATACAGAAGTGGAAGCTTCTACATAGCAAATTATTTCTATATTTGTTGCAGAATGCGTGCATGGTTTTTGTTATTGGACTTCTCCAGCTCCTTGATGTCTATAAAAAAAACAACCAAACCTTGAGCTCATAGCAATTCTAAGAAAATCACATTCCATCTGTTTCTACTACAAGATGGAAACTGAATGGTGAGGGAATCAAGAGGAAACTCCATTTTCTGAACACCACTTAAAGTAGCCTAAAGCAAGATGGCTTGTCAGTCATACCAATTTTGTATTTAAAAAAACCCCAAGTGCTTATAAACATCTACACATCAGACATTTTCAAATGTTTTATGGAATATCCATTCTTCACTGACATGAAATCAATCTTTCATGATTTTTGGACCTTGTACATGTGCAATTTTACATTGCTATTTAATATTGGTGTATGGTAATAACCCGAGGGCCCAAACAAGAAGCCCATTGTGATGGGTATTATAAAAATAAACAGAGTTTTTGTCCCAAAACACATATACAAGGGGAACTGAGGTACAGAGGTTAAATCATATTGTGCCCAGGGTCATAGTGACAGAACTATGGATGGAGCCCATGTGTCCTGAGCAGGAGCGGCACCAGGGTTTTTGGCGCCCTAGGCGGGGGTCCTTCCGCGCTCCTGGTCATTGGTGGCAATTCGCGGCGGGGTGCGTGTCCTTCTGCACTCCCGGTCTTTGGGGCACTTCGGCAGCGGGTCCCGGAGCAAGTGAAGGACCCACCGCAGAATTGCCGCCGAAGACCCGGAGTGCGGAAGGACCCCCCGATGCCGAATTGCCGCAGAGGGCAGCAAAATGCCGCCTCCCCCCCAAATACTGGCGCCCTAGGCAACCGCCTATGTCACCTAAATGGAAGTGCCGACCCTGGTCCTGAGTAACCATCCAATGCCTGGACCAGAAGATTATCTCGTTATACAAATACACTTCTTTTCATTGAACAATTCAAATGTACCAAAGCTATGGCACAAAACCAATCTGCCTATGGCTGTAAATATGAAACACTGGAGAAGTTTTATTGTGATGTTTTCAATTAGTCTTACAATGTTGGAAAAATTGGCATGAATGGAAAAATATTGTGTGTGATGCAGTACAAGAAGAGACTTAGTCTCATGCTAACAGCACACAACACAATTAATTGTACTTGGAAGTGATTTGAATGTTATATTCACTTCCAGGGGAATTTCATTGTTATTTGGCATCAATTAACTTAACATAAAAAGAATGTGTTACACGGCTTATGTGGAAGCAGAAATATTTATCATAAGTGTCAAATTATGCTTATTCATGATTATCTCTGATATTTATGTTGATATAATTTTTCATTGTAACTAATTTAGCATTAATGAATGTTCAGATTAGCATCTCCTTAATGCTAATACATCAACAATGGGAATTACTAGGAATTTTACCCTTACAAATTTTAGTTGACGCATGTACTTGGGACTCAAGGAGAGCTGGTCTTTTCAGAAAGTTGATGAAACAGCCTTTTCATATTCATATCCTGCCTTCCTAAAGGAGATTTTGGCCTGATTCTCCATTGTATTCACTCTGCATTGATGTAAATGACTGCACAAAGTGAAGAACAAAGTAGGTGCAGCACATGTTCTTTTATTTAGGTTCTTGTTAATCCTACTCATTGTAGTATCTGAGCATTTTCCAGAAATGCAGTAAGCAATGTGACTAGCATCTGTCAGGTGTGGTTCCGTCTCTCATCCTCTCTACAAAAAGAAATTGTGTGGGCTTGTTGTTATTGTTTTATTTATTATTTTAATGTACAGTGAGCTATGTGTTTATATTAGCAAAAACAAGGTTGAAGAAGTGCACCTTGCACTTGCTATAAGTGTCAGTGAAGTATGTGGTGGTTCTTCTATCAGGTGAGAATTCATTCCAGTCCTGGTCTGGTCCACAAAGATGTTACGTCTCCTTCTCACACACTTTGCGCTGGTGTAAATGACTCTTCAGACACAGGATAATGGAGAGTCAGGTCTTCAGCCAGCTTATAGGGAAAATGGGAGGTTGCAACAACCATCACTCCATAAATATGGTTTGTTATGAATGATTAACAACATATAGAATGCAGGCCAGAGCAGTGCCTATGTAGATTTTCCCTCTGAATATTCATCTATTAAAACTATTTCTGAAAATCTGATCCTGGGCAAAACAGTAAACAACTGTTGGCTATGAAGGTATGATCTTAGACCTACTCAAGTTTATAGCATTCACGTTTGCTTCAATAAGTGCAGGAAGAAACTGAAAAGTGTAAAATTATGTCCAAATAGGGCAAATTTGGCCCAGATGGGGAAAAAAACATCAAGATTTTCATGGTGATATGCCATTTTGTGCCTGTGGGAACTAATTTTAATTATTATATTACTTTTTTTGCTATGCTCCCAGCTCAGGTCATACTCAAAAGTAAAGAATCAGGATGCTTATGTACATATCTTTAAAGTTGATGCAGAGTATCATATAAAGAATATAATTGTCATCTATATCTGTTGCCTTGTGCCATGGTGGTAGAACTGAAACTGAGACTTCATCAAGTTTTAGTTCTACATATGGTTGAACAGGTAATGATGACTAGTTTATCCTACAAATGAAGTACTTCATCTTGACAGTGAATTGCCCATGAACAGACTGCTGGTTGGGGGTGGCTGCTTGCTATTCGGAATTGCACAAAATATTAATTGAACAAACTAATTTCAGCCTCTGGGCAATCAGTGAACCATCCAAGAAATTGACTGATTGCAGTGAAAGTCCCCCGAAAAAGGGAAAGCACCTATCTGAAAATGTGGTGTTTATGCAAATAGTGCAGGCTCCCTATTTCCCCTATACTACTCTTCTGGGTTCTTAGACTTTTAGGGGAGTAGCTTGACCTAATGTCCGTCCCCACCATACAGACACTCCATCAGCATGTTCAAGCATGTCCACCTAACCTGAATCCCAAGAGGCTAGATGGTCAAGCTATGTAGAAACAAAAATACAAAGTGGAAGATAATTTTCAGTAGTTGAATAGTAGACGATAATGTGCCAGATCCTGCCCTGTTACTACAATGTAAAGCATGCAAAACTTCAACAGAGGTGGAGATATAATAGTGTAAAATTGGTGAAAAGGGGAGTGGAGTCAGGTCCAATATGTCTAAGGAAAGAAAAAAAGGAAGAAAGAGGGTAATGAATTAGAACGTTCCAGAAAGACAAGATTGTGACATCTTGAATTATAGAGCAAACTATGCTTCTGGACAAAAAAGACCATTATATAAAAAATAGAGTAAAGCACAAAAGAGGTCAAAAGAGGCAGCCTAACTTTGTGAAACAATATTTTAAATTGTGTTATTGTAAAATAAGGACAACAGAATAGAGAATTGTCTCAAAATTATGCATCTCATAGGGCAGCTCCCACATGATCACTTCTAGTCCACCATCTTATCCTAGATTTCCTCAGCTTTTCGATAATCAGTAACCCCTTCACACGTCCTCTAATTTGTTAATTCCAAACATGGTTCATGCTTGCAACTTCAAGCATCCATCTTAACACTTTAATTTCCACTGCATTCAAGATCTGCTCCTATCTCTTCCTCAGTACCTAGCATTTGAGCTATACAGAAACATTAGTCTTAGCTCTTACTTTTCAATTTGATAAGTGTTCTCCTATCACAGATCACTTCACCTGCTTCTCCCCATTTAGTCCATGCCTTTCTTGTTCCGCTTATAAGTTCATTGGTAAATTCACCATTATATTGTACCCGGTAACTGAACTTCTGTACTGTTGGCAGTGGCTTCCCTCCCCCGACCCCAACTTAATCTGGTTGTTGTCTTCCTGCAAGGTATCATTGACACTGCAGACCATATACTGTCTTATTTCTGCTGATTTTAATGCAATTTCTTTCAATTATGCACCTTTAGCTCATCTCTCAATCTTCTTCCACTTTGTCTTTGCACTTCCCTGGGAGCACTACATCATCTGTAAAAAAGCACCAGGGTGCCACTCTCTGGATGATTTCTGTAAGTGCATGGAGCCCCAATGTGAACAAAAAAGGAGCTTAGTGCCAAGCCTCAATGTACTCAGCCTCTTACTAGAAATGGAGTTGGTATAGTTTGATAGTGATGTGGGAATATGGCGTGGATAGGGTAAGTGACAGGATAATGTTGGGGTCCGGTGGCACCTTAAAGACTAATAGATTTGTTTGGGCATAAGCTTTCTTGGGTAAAAAACCTCACTTCTTCAGATGTGAGGAGTGAAAGTTACCTTTCATTCCATGCATTATGCCCAAATAAATCTGTTAGTCTTTAAGGTGCCACCGGACCGGACTCCTTGTTGTTTTTGTGGCTACAAACTAACATGGCTACCCCCTGATACAGGATAGTTTTGGTTGTTCATTATTCAGTATGCCCCCCCCCCCGCAACTGTTGTTCATACACATGGACTCCAAGTGGAATGTGATGAAGAAGAAATAGGACATCTGGAGAGAGATAGACACCATTTTACAGAAAGTGATGAAGAGCCCTCATTAGAGCTGACCTTAGTGGTCAAGTGGGAGGGACGGTAAATGCTTCAACAGGTACCATGGCAGCCATGGATACGGACATAGCTTCCCCTTCCTGTTCCTATCTTACAGTGTGCCCAGACATATGGTTGAGTAGTCATTAATACATTTTTTTCACTATGAAGGGCAGGCTCTGCCTAAAACCTCAAGTATCATTCCATGGATTGATTCAATTAAGAATCTTAAATGTGTCTATTTTGAATAGCTTTCTTTAAAAACAAAACAAGCAAAAAACCCTCCTCATTACTTCGTTAGTAGTTAAATCCCTCCTTTCAAGGCATTGCATGGGGTTGGCATTCCCTTGGGCTCTGAGAGGACAGTATGTTAGGAATCATTAAAAAGAGGATAGAGAATAAGACTGAGAATATATTATTGCCCTTATATAAATCCATGGTACGCCCACATCTCGAATACTAAGTACAGATGTGGTCTCCTCATCTCAAAAAAGATATACTGGCACTAGAAAAGGTTCAGAAAAGGGCAACTAAAATGATTAGGGGTTTGGAGAGGGTCCCATATGAGGAAAGATTAAAGAGGCCAAGGCTGTGGCTACACTTAGCACTTCAAAGCGCTGCCGCGGCAGCGCTGCCACGGCAGCGCTTTGAAGCGCTAAGTGTAGTCAAAGCGCCAGCGCTGGGAGAGAGCTCTCCCAGCGCTGTCCGTACTCCACCTCCCTGTGGGGAATAACGGACAGCGCTGGGAGCCGCGCTCCCAGCGCTGTGGCTTTGACCACACTGGCGCTTTGCAGTGCCGCAATTTGCAGCGCTGGAGAGGGTGTGTTTTCACACCCTGCTGCAGTGCTGCAAATTTGTAAGTGTAGCCAAGCCCTAAGACTCTTCAGCTTGGAAAAGAGGAGACTAAGGGGGGATATGATAGCGGTATATAAAATCATGAGTGATGTGGATAAGGAAAAGTTATTTACTTATTCCCGTAATACAAGAACTAGGGGTCACCAAATGAAATTAATATGCAGCAGATTTAAAACAAATAAAAGGAAGTTCTTCATGCAGCACACAGTCAACTTGTGGAACTCCTTATCTGAGGAGGTTGTGAAGGCTAGGACTATAAAAGTGTTTAAAAGAGAACTGGATAAATTCATGGTGGTTAAGTCCATAAATGGCTATTAGCCAGGATGGGTAAGGAATAGTGTCCCTAGCCTCTGTTGTCAGGGGATGGAGATGGATGGCAGGAGAGAGATCTCTTGATCATTGCCTGTTAGGTTCACTCCCTCTGGGGCACCTGGCATTGGCCACTGTCGGTAGACAGGATACTGGGATAGATGGACCTTTGGTCTGACCCGGTATGGCCGTTCTTATGTTCTTATGACCAAACAGCTAAAACCTAGTGCCACTCTTTTGAACAAGTACCCACAATCTCTTCCTTGTCTACAAGATAAATAAGTAAGCTAATTTCCTAGTTCTAGAAAAACCTCAAATGTGAAGAGGACATAAAGGCCCAGCTTCCACCTTTACTTGAACACACGGGGTTGCACAGGACATAAATCTGGCAGAATGTAACACAATGTTGACTGAAAGTATGCTAATGCATTAAATTACCCACATTACTTGACAAGAATTTCATTGATGCTAGAGGTGCTGATCTGGTTTGAACTAACTGAGAATCAGCCTGTTCCCCTTGAACAAGGTGGTTCAATATAGGCTCAGCTAGTGAGATATATTCTTGCTCCTCTCCTTACTCCAGTTATTAACCCTCATACTCCTATTCCCTCTGCCAACTTTTAGGAGGCTCAGCAGGTCTGGCAGCGATTCCCTTCTGGCCGTTACTGTGCAGCCCTGGGGGTCTGATTCCGCAGCTGCTGCATGCAGACAACTTTTCTTCAAGCTAATGTCTGTACCAATATGCAGTGGCTGAAAAAGGCATCTGGGCATTTTAGGTTAGTTGCATCTCAAAGTATTGTGTACCAAGTACTAAATGGTAACGCCCAGAGTACAGAAGAGTGTGTTATTATTTAATATTATCTTCTAATAGTGCTCAGTGGACTCAATCAAGATAGGTCACCATTGTAAGTGCTCTACAAACATAGAGGTAGACTCAGAGCCGGTCTTTATATGACTTATCTGATCTTGCAAAGCAAATCAACAACAGAACCAAAGAATTCAGAAGCTTCCCCTCTTAATCCTCTGCTCTAGCCACTAGGTAACATTTCCTGCCTTTCTGTGCAACATCTTACTATTGTCTACTGCAGTTTAAAGTTGGTGCAGAAAGATTTCTTTTTTTGACACACATCTTCTTTTCATTAGACTCTTCAGGATCAGGGCTATACAAAAAGTCACTAGTGACCGTTCTGCCCTGAAATCAGTACTGTGCCATGAACTAATGATATCCTTTACTGTAGCTAGTCATTGTGAGGATGAAGCAGTTTTGCCTTTGTTCAATGCAAGATCTGTACCCTGCAGAGAAGTGAATTGTAAACTCACCAAATGCTAGATTTACTAAATGGGCCTTTTATTTACTTTGAATTGGGATCCATTTGAAATACAGGCTATTTCAGGTAATAGATATTTAGCCTTCTGTATATTTAACTTTGATCTCATTGCACAATAAATGATACACTTCTCTGATAGAGCAGAACAAAATGAAACAGGTAGACGCTGTCTTTACAAACTTAGAATCTAAACAGCTAAGATATTTAAAATAAATAACACAAGCATCACATTTTAATTTACCTGAATGGTGTAACACAGTCCAGTGAAAACCAGGGAAATGAACATTAAGGCTAATGCTCTGTCCTTGACAATTGATAAGCCAGTTGACACAGGAGGTTCTTGATTTAATCAGGCTCTGAAATTCCTTTCCCTTCAGACTCTGGATCTGAGACATTCTAACACCTTCTCAAGACCTCAAAAGGCTTCGCCAATTCCCACTGCTTGTAGAAACCATTATTTTTGCTCCTCTGCTGGTCCTCTGCAGAATACTTAATTCTTCCTAGGGCTTGCAGCAGGGTGTGAAAACACACCTCTGCAGCAAGCGCCAGTGTAGTCAAAGCGCTGCCGCCCCAGCGCTGTCCGTTATTCCCACAGGGAGGTGGAGTATGGACAGTGCTGGGAGAGCTCAGCGCTACCACGGCAACGCTTTGAAGTGCTAAGTGTAGCCACAGCCTAAACACATCCCCCTGTGCTACCTCTCTTCTCTCCATAAAAATCTTCCCATGCAGTACCACTTTTCTCCCATAAAGATTCTTATGTGTTACTGAAAGAACACAACATGGACACTGTGTAGAATCAAGCAGGTGGGTTTATTATGCACAGCGCTCTGGCAGAGTGTCACCTTGCTTATTAGGCTCAGAGACACTGCCAATCCATTGATTACAGTAGATTATATGGATTGTCCATGGGTGGAGGAAAGTGACAGGGTAGGTAGTCCCAAACCCCTGGATAGGTCTAGAGCAGGAAGACAAGATAAGCACAGTAGCCAACAGTCAAAGATTACATAATGTATCCGCCCATGATTTCAAGTTAATAAGTAATATACAATTAGTACTTCAAACAATGTATAAATGTATATTAGTATAAAATATATATGTTGAATTCTGATTTGGGGTCCATAGGAATGAAGTAGCCCTTCTGATTGTCCAACAGGTACATACCTAGGTGTTAAAACAAAAAGACAAATGAAAAGTTTATGGCAATAAAGATTGTTTTTCAGTTGCTCATTTGTGTTTCTAAGTTAGGCACTGGTATGTGTGGGAAGCAGTAAGGAGGATGTCATATCTCATACTGATATGTTTGAACCCTTTACATAAATTCAAGGTTGATGTGTGGGGAGAACATCTCTTTCTACAGAAAGAATGGATACAGGCATTGCCATAAACATACACCTAAGGGTAGCATAAAATCCCTCCTTACCTGTAAAGGGTTAAGACTCTCAGATAACCCTGGTTGGCACCTGACCAAAAGGACCAATAAGGGGAGAAGATACTTTCAATTTTGTTTTTGTGTTCCTTTGTTCTCTCAGAGTCAGCAAGGAATCAGGGTGGGGAAAATACATCTCCCTAAGCCATATCTGGACTAAGCATCTAATATTGCAGAAATAGTAAGTAATAGCAAAGAAATGCATTAGATTATCTTTTGTTGTAGCTTGTGAATTTTCCTTGTGCTAAGAGGGAGGTTTATCCCTGATTTTGTAACTTTAAAGTTTTGCCTATAGGGGAAATCCTCTGTGCTTTGGAATCTTTTGTTATTCTGTAAAGTATTTACCATCCTGACTTTACAGAGGTGATTCTTTTACATTTTCTTTAATTAAAATTCTTCTTTTAAGAACCTGATTGATTTTTCATTGTTCTTAAGATCCAAGGGTTTGGGTCTGTGTTCATCTGTACCAATTGGTGAGGATACTATTCTCAAGCCTTCCCCAGGAAAGGAGGTGTAGGGCTCGGGGGAATACTTTTGGGGAATAGCACTCCAAGTGGTTCTTTCCCTGATTCTTTGTCTAAATCACTTGGTGGTGGCAGCATACTGTTCAAAGACAAGGTGGAATTTGTGACTTTTAACCTAAGCTGGTAAAAATAAGCTTAGGGGGTCTTTCATGAGGGTCCCCACATCTATGCCCCAGAGTTCAGAGTGGGGAAGGAACCCAGACAGGCATAATAGGCCTCTTTCATTCCTTTGGTCTGTTTGCAACTTCAGATAGACACACCAATTATTGCTTCCCACCTGGCATTTTGCTGACCAAGCTTATCTTAGTAAAAAGCAAGGTTGTCTTTTGTTTGTTCTGCTTCTCTTAGCTAATATTGTTGACTGTTTACTAGGCCTCTGGACTCTTGACCAAACTCTGGACTTTGGGCCTGTAAAAAGAGCTGACAATCTATATCAAATTGTTACATAAACTGCACATGGATTCTGGCCTTTCAGTTACTTTGCCACTGCAAAGAATGAGTTCATGCACTAAGCACACCCCCACAGATGCGGTCAAATTCCCACCTGTAGATACCATCTCCAAGGCATTCCCTGTTCCCCGCCCCCCCCACCCCACACACATGTTGTGCTCTATTAGAAACTTCCACAGGATTCTCCTACACTCTTTGTGGAGATCCATCATCTTCCCTTAAGATCACACTTTAAACCCTTGCATGTCAATAGGACTCTTTCCATTGACTTCAGTGCATTTTGGATGAGGTTATTAGATCCCCCAACAATCAATAAAACACAATCTTTTCCCCTTGGTTTCCTCAGAAATTAAGGGCAGTTTTCCTAGGAGGCTGAAGTTCCTTCTGAACAGAACAAATGTGCTTTTCTTTAAAACAACATTTGAGGTGAATTACAAGAATTAGATTCCTTTCCAGTTTCAAATATTCATGGTGTGAAAATATAAGGAAATACTGTGGCTTTTATTGGATGTTTTTATATAATCATATGATAGCGTGGTGCCATATGATTTATTGCCATGAGTTGGGGATGACTGCATTGCTAATGAGTGGTGAAGTCATTAGTCCTCCCAAATGAGGGCCAATAAAACCTTTTATAGTACAACAGCTGTGTGTTCTGTATATGCAACTTGGGTTAAAGACAAACTATTTTAGGCATGTGTTAGAGCTGTAAAATGTTTTTAGTAGGACTAATTTTCATAGTCCTTAGCCTGTAAAGCTAGGTGCTTTGGTTACCAGAGTTGAACTTTACAGACCTCTGAGACAAAGGAATAAATATAGCTGACCTAAGTGAGCTTTGTATATAAAAATGTCATAACCTTAAAGTCTAGTGTCTCCAGAATGTACAAAACTATATACAAATGCAGTCTCCTCCATTGGAAAGCTGGGTGCTGTGGGGAGCCTGGCCGATGGCACTATTTGGCAGGCATGTGCAACATATGTAGCCAGCACTCCCAGTGCAGTTCAGCTCTGCCTTTTGTCCTCCCTATGCCTGTAGCTACCTATATAGGTGAACGAGGGTGGTATAGATCTTCACACACTCCCTCTGGTGCATCTCTGCTGGAATGGCCACAAATTAGCCCCTAATATTCCATAGGTTGGCCTGTTTGCCCCTTTGTGGGGAAAATCTATAGGAAGCAAGTAAAGAGAAGGAATACTTCTCCACAGCCGCTTAGAGTTTTCTCCAAAAACATTTAGTCAAGGAATGGGAAGTGCCTCTCCTCAGCCCTTCAGAATGGGTCATTGATATGGTTCCCAAATCCCACGAATTCCTTAGGCTGCACATAGATCCAAGGGATCAGTGAGAAGCCAGGCTCATCCACGGGGAAGTCCTGTGCCACAATGCTCCTGCTGGTTCACCAACTGTGCCCCACTCCCCAACAGTACATATCCAGTGTGGATGTGCTGCCTGGGGTTTCCCCAGCTGGTGACTCCCTTTCCAGTTGGAGGAAAGATGTGGCCTGCACACTCACCCTTAACCCCGTGTACTGCTCGTGCCCTCCTTACTAGTGCAGCCCAGGCCCATGAAGAACCTCCCCAGGTGGATGCCATCTAAGAGGCTGCTGAGTCCACTTTCTACTCAGAAGGGGAAGATTTATGTGCACAGATATCACAGGCATGATCCAGCCGTACATTACCTAACAAAGTGGAATGACTCTAAGGGGTGTGTGTGTGTGTGTGTGTGCAATAAAAAAATACTTCATGCTGTATTAATCACTGCACGTGCACACAGGCTGCTTTTCAATGTTTAATATACTTCTATAAACTTTCCCTTTCCCTGAAATAGATGATCAATTACTTTCTCTTATCCGTGATCAATCACTTACCAATTCTGTTTCCAAAGCCAAAGCTATTTTTTATTTAAATAGGATGATAAAGACACATTTTTTGGCAAAGAAAACAGATTGTGTGAAATTTCTAGCACAACTCTAAACTATTTCAATTGAAATTGTCACCAGGGGACAATATAATCACAATCTTTTTGTAGGTGTAGCAGGGGGACCCTGCTCCGGCCCTGAGGGCTTGGAAAAGCAGCCTGGCAGGGCTTGAGAGGTGTGGCTGGAGGCTGCACTGATGGGGAAAGTGGCGGCAGCTGGGGCCACGCCCCAAACTGAAGCCCTGGGGATTATAAGAGGCAGGGAAGCCAGAGCACAGAGAGTCTCTCTCTGCATCAGAGAGAGATGGGCCTGGCTGCTTAGAGACTGAGGCTAGATACCTGAGGGAAGCAGGGCTGGGGGACAGGCTGAGGAGCTGGGGAAGCTCCAGCCAGGAAAGCCCCAGGCTGCGGCCTAGCAGTGGGCCAGTAGGTATTGGGGGTTGCAGAGGGCAACCCAGGGGTAGGACATAGCAGCAGGTCCAAACCCCCTTTGCCTGTGATGAGTGGGCTGATACTGCAGTCTGCCCCAGGGTGTGGGGCTAGACCATGACTGTCAGTAGCCACTACTGAGGCAAGGCGGGGATAGTAGCGTGGGGTTCCCCTGGGAGGGGGAGACCCAACCATAGATAGGGGGCACCGGGTCCAGGGAGGGACGCCGGGGCCAGAGAACAGGCGGGTCACCAGCCTGCTGAGGGCGCTCCAGGGCTGGACCGAGGGACATTCTGCGGCCAACCAGCAGGAGGCGCGGCAGGGGTGAGTACCGACCCGCTTACAGTGGCACCTGACCAGGGACCATTAGAACCGCCCCTGATACAAGAGGCCTGGGCAGGAACTGGGACAGCTGCCCAGAAGACGACGGCCCCAGGGAGAGAATGGAGACAGAGGCCCTTATTAAGCTCCTGGCCGAAGGCCAGCGGCAGCAGCAGGAGCAGCTCCTGGAGCAGCTGGGGGCCCTCCAGCAGCAGTGGCTGCAGGCCATGGAGGCCCAGTACCAGGACCAACAGTCGGAATGCTTCCGACAGCTTGCCGCCCTGTGGCCGAGTCCCGGGGGCGCTTCAACGGGGGGGACCGGTTTTCCTACCCCCCCTGCGCCACCCGTACGCCTGGCCAAGATGGGGCCCGACGATGACCCGGAGGCGTACCTGGTGACCTTCGAACGGGTGGCGGCGGTAGCCGGGTGGGCACCGGACCAGTGGGCAACCATCCTCGCCCCCTATTTGACGGGGCCGGCTCAGAGGGCCTACCGGGACCTCCCCGATGATGAGGCCCGGGTTTACGCCCGAGTGAAGGCGGCCATCTTGGAGGCCTTCGAGGTTACCCCGGAGACCTTCCGTCGACGGTTTCGGGGAAAGGTTTACCCTCCGGGCGTCTGGCCCCGGGCCGTGGCCCAGGAGTTACGGGAAGCAGCGGGCCGATGGCTACAGCCCGAACATAAAAACCCGGCGGACATCATCGAGCAGCTTGTGCTCGAGCAGTTCGTGCACATCCTCCCGACTCCTGGGAGGGCGTGGGTATTGCGGCACCGCCCAAAAACGCTGAACATGGCTGTTAGCCTTATGGAGGACTTTCTAGAGGCCGAGGCCCCTATAGGACCGGCCGCCCAGGCCCCGAGTCCGGGACCAGGCACTCAGGGGCTGGCTGCGCCCAAAAGGGGGACGGAACGGCCCAGGGCACATGGACCTCAACAGGGGCCAGGCACCTTGGGCTGGAGGCCAGTGCCGGGGCCTAAAGACTGTTTCGCCTGTGGGCGACGGGGGCATTTCAGGAGGGAGTGTCCCTACCAGACTCGAGTGCCCCCTGTGACGTTAACAGGGGGCCTCCGAACTTGTTGGGCGTGTGGGGAGCGGGGACACATAAAGAGACTGTGCCCTCATAAGGCTCCCAGACCCCGGGCCAAAGCCCACAAAACAGGGGCTGAGGCAGGGGAGGGGCAGCGAGCATGCTTCCTCTCCCATACTCCGCCCCCTGTCAAGGGGCAAGGGCCCCGGGGAAAAAGGGGGGACGTGCCGGGAGGGCCTCGCATTGAGCGGGGGACGCAGACAACGGCCAGGGGGGCCGACATGGGGACCCAAACGCGGGGGGAGGCCCGCAGAGAACTGGGGAGGTCTACCGTCCGGTCCCAGAACCTGAGGGAAGTAGACAGGCTTCTCCGGGAAATCGAGGGCCTGCGGAGAGAAAGAGACTCCCTGCGGGTCCAGCTACGAAGAAGCCTGGGCCGGTAGAGCACCCTGCCCCCCCCCCCCCCGGTGGAGGGGTTCTTGAGGGGGAGGGTGTGTAGCAGGGGGACCCTGCTCCGGCCCTGAGGGCTTGGAAAAGCAGCCTGGCAGGGCTTGAGAGCTGTGGCTGGAGGCTGCACTGATGGGGAAAGTGGCGGCAGCTGGGGCCACGCCCCAAACTGAAGCCCTGGGGATTATAAGAGGCAGGGAAGCCAGAGCACAGAGAGTCTCTCTCTGCATCAGAGAGAGATGGGCCTGGCTGCTTAGAGACTGAGGCTAGATACCTGAGGGAAGCAGGGCTGGGGGACAGGCTGAGGAGCTGGGGAAGCTCCAGCCAGGAAAGCCCCAGGCTGCGGCCTAGCAGTGGGCCAGTAGGTATTGGGGGTTGCAGAGGGCAACCCAGGGGTAGGACAAAGCAGCAGGTCCAAACCCCCTTTGCCTGTGATGAGTGGGCTGATACTGCAGTCTGCCCCAGGGTGTGGGGCTAGACCATGACTGTCAGTAGCCACTACTGAGGCAAGGCGGGGATAGTAGCGTGGGGTTCCCCTGGGAGGGGGAGACCCAACCATAGATAGGGGGCACCGGGTCCAGGGAGGGACGCCGGGGCCAGAGAACAGGCGGGTCACCAGCCTGCTGAGGGTGCTCCAGGGCTGGACCGAGGGACATTCTGCGGCCAACCAGCAGGAGGTGCGGCAGGGGTGAGTAACGCCCCGTTTACAGTAGGTTTCAGTAGTTTAAGCAGCTATACTAGCAGAGTTTACACCCTCTGAACCAATGTTTTTGCTTTACAGAGTTTACAAGTTTCATAGACTAGTCCCTCAATTATAAACTTCCCAGAACTATCAGGCAGGTTGTAAACTCAACAGAGAGGGCTGATAGGTTCAAGGAATAATTGAACCTATCTTCACAATTAACAAGCCAACATTGTAATAGGCCTATGAGTTCATTAAGGACAAAAGAATAAAACAAATGTAGAGTTTCTATAATTAGTCACTGTAAAGATGTGATGTTTCAAGTATTTTAAAATATGAAACATGTCATTTTCCAAACCTTCATACTGATCACCTCATTAATACCATACTTTTCTAAAATTTTTCTCTCTGCCAAGAAATCAGACATGCTACATTTCATGGTGAGGTGGGGAGGAGAAACTGTTTTGGGTTTCTTTAATTTTAGCCTCGAGATGGAGAAAGCTGGAAGCGCTCTGATTGTCTTGTTATTGCCAACCGCAAGCATTCAAAAATCATGAGTGGCTTCAAAATAAGGTTTAAAAAAAAGCAAATTTGGGGTTCTTATTTGCCTTCTGGTTTTTGGCTTTAGTGGTTATGTTTTCAAGCTTTTCTCTGCAGCCAGGCTGGCTAGACACACAAGTTATGTCTACACTTGGATCTGGGGGTGTGATTCCCAGATCACATAGATATACTTGCACTGCCTCTCATCAAGCCAGTGTACTAAAAAATAGTGTAGCTGCAGTAGCACAGGCTAACTTCCCTGAGTACATAAACATCTAGACCCAGTGGGTCATCTTCACCAGTGGGTGGTGAAGCACTGGAATGGGTTACCTAGGGAGGTAGTGGAATCTCCTTCCTTAGAGGTTTTTAAGGTCAGGCTTGACAAAGCCCTGGCTGGGATGATTTAGTTGGGTTTGGTCCTGCTTTGAGCAGGGGGTTGGACTAGATGACCTCCTGAGGTCCCTTCCAACCCTGAGATTCTATGATTCTATGGGTATGTGTTCTGAGCCGCTAACCTGTGTTGCTGCTTGCTGCTGTCCCTACTACCATGCCTAGCCTGCTATTTGTAGCATGGTAACTCAATGAAAGCTAGAATGAGTAGATCTACACAAGTAGGGAATTATTGCCCTAGCTCCGAGTGTAGATGTAGCCTATCTCCAGTTAAAATGGATGCAGATATTCGCATGAACTCACCTGATGCCAGAGGATGGGGCTTTAAGAAAAAACACATACTATCATGAGACTTGCAATAATATAACACACTCATACCCTAGTTCTCTCTCTTATAGAAGAGCACAACAGGCCTGCTTTTCAAATCCTCAGATGCCTAAGGCCGTGTACAAAACTGCAGATGCAATCGAAAGCCTAATTTCTGTGCATAATTAATATAGCTGAGTACACAAACAACAAATCACCTTGATCACTGGACCACATTTGCACACAACTGGGCTTCTGCTGTTATGAATTTCACATGCACATGGTCCACAGATGCTCTCTCATTGCCCGTAGCATTTTCAAGACTTCTCACAGACCTTATCACATTCATGGAGACTCTCGGAGCTCCCAAAGTTTTAAAACATTTCAATCTCACAAATTCAACCTTTTCCACCTAGCCTTATTGTTGGCACTAGAACTCCAGGAGAAACATCATCATAAATATATTTTTTAACCAAATAGCACAGCTCGAAGAAGGGGATGGTTCATAAGGAGAACCATCTCCAAAGTAGCCCTTTGAGACATTGTGCCTCAGTGAGATAATTCCTTCCCAGCTCTCCCCTTGCTGCTTGTATGTACAACTCTTCCTGTGCTGGCTTCTCTATGCTAGTCAGTATGGTGAGGGTAGGCAGACTCTGTGCCCACTCACCTTCCACCTATCCCCGGGGGGGGGGAGGTACTCCCTGACCCTTCCTCCCCTGTGTGGGCATGTAATCAAAGTCACAGACTAGCCTTTTATGTCCTCTAGTTTATACATGCCATCTTAGAACAACCTCACATTCTTTATTCCCAGGGAGTGGGACCTAATAGTCAGCATGAAGGATTTTCTCCCCCTCCCGCACCTTGGTAGATGAGGGTGAAATTAACCTCATCATCCTAAGTTTAGAGTCACTGCAAAATACAGTACATGTAAAATTAGAGGCACACTTATCTTATAAAAAACACCTGGGAAATGCAATCATGTTTTATAAAATAGCATTGTTTCCTCTTGCGACATAATTTTTCAATGTCACTTTTTCTGTTTCTCCCAATCATAGAGCCCTTACATGATTTGTTATCCTACTTTTTCACACATTTAAGGGTTCGGCATGATAAAGTTTATTGAATAATTCTGTACTGTTACTTTACTGCTTCTGTGTTTGTCCTTTTCAATTATACCTTATGCTTTGGAAGATACTATTTTTTTTCCTAATGAGGATAGTGGTCTATTTAAAAAAATAGGGTTTTTGCTAATGTCAATAAAACTGGTCTTATCGTCTGCCCAGTTCTCAGGGAACTGTTTTAGTGGCACCAATTTTTTTCATTACCTTCTTGTAATTATATTTTATTAAACAAGCTTCTTGGAGATCAACATTCAGATTTTGAAATGTCTATAAAAAGGTTATTTTGCCTGTATCCCCAATTTTGCTCTATAGTTGGCCTCGCGGTCACTTGCAATCTGCAAAACTCTGCTCAAAATGATTTCTTTGAAAGACAGCTGGCAAAAAAAAGATTAGAACTTGTTATCTGCACCTAGATGCCCAGGGTATTGTACTTTGACGATTATGTTTCAGAAGAATTTCTATCTCCTATATTTGAAATATTATATATTGATTATAGGATTAAATTTTAAATCAATTTATATTTCACTCTGTAAGATAAGACGGGAGGGGCACTTCTATCTCAGGAGGAATCAATCCCCAGCTAAGATTACCCAAAAATCTGCCATGTGAAAGAAAAAACTTACCGAGGTTAAAGATGAATTCTGCTCTTGAAGACAACTCTTGCTTCAAGCACTTTTGTCACAGGAGAGGCAATTGCTAGGGATAGATATTTGAAGGAAGTGAAACCTGGATTGTATCTGGTTATATGTTACTTAGTGCTTAATTTATGAAATTCTGATTTCTGAAAAAATCACACAGATGCAAAGGAAAGGCAGGCAAAGCTCAGGGAAACTTCAGGCAACTCCAGTCTTGGTGAAATTCTTGGAAGACAGAATTGGGTGCATTAATCCAGCACACAGTATCGGTTGGAAGTATAGCAGTGGGGAGCTGTCTGGAGAAGGGGGCAGAAAACTGCCAGGAGCCAGAGACCACAAGGCAGGCAGAGGCCTGTGGAAGATTCCAGGTAGAAGCCTGAGAGTGGTTGCTCAGGAAAAAGCAGGGAGCAACCCAAAGGAGCACAAAAGGCACTTAGGGGAGAGAGAAGACTCTGGGCAGAGGCAAAGCCGAATCAAGAGAGTGGTCAGAAGAGTACTTAAATTAATACAATAGAATCCATCTTTTTTCCTCTAATTTGCAAGAAGTAGCTTTTTCAAAGGGCCATAGTTAGATTTAGAGGCGCAGGGGTAGTATTCCTTTGTCATCCAGGTCAATCATATACAACACTTATCTTAAAATAACTGACATGCCAGTTGACTTTAGGAAATCTCTCATTCCCTTGCATGACCCATAGAAAACATGTTTACAGACACAGCGGAAGCATAGCTTTAGAAAGGAAGCCTCACTTGTTTTCTTACAACTGAGAGAAATTTTGGACCTGGTAATTAGAATTGGCATCATATCTAACACAAGGTGAACGGAGACTCCCAAACTTTGAAGTTCAATTCCCAGATTTGCCATAGATTTCCAGGGAGACTTTAGCCAAACTGTACAGGACCAGATTTTTAAAGGCATTTAGGCGCAAGAGCTGCAGATAGGTGTCTGGAGAGCTTCAAAAATGCCTAAACAAAGTTAGGCACCTAAATCCGCCCAGATCCTCAAAAATATTTAGATACCTAACTCCTATAGCAATTAATAGGAGTAAGGTGTCTAACCTTGTTAAAGCACTACTAGGCACCTATCACTGGGCTTCATTTTCCATTTTTTTAAACAAGCTTCAGGGCTGTTGAAATTATCCTCAGATCAACTAACACAAACCTAAGAAATTTTGAATGAACGTTAAATTAAAATGAAATTCAAACACCTTAAGGTGGGGGTAAGGCACCCAAGCAACCTTAACCCGTAGTGACACCGTGAGGTGATAAACTACCATCTTCAAAAACCAATTTAATTTAATTTAGGCAAATAAACTACTATGCACCAATTATAATTTTATTTATTGCATTCCATGAAGTTCATTAAGCTTTGGTTCAGAGCCACAAAACATTCACACAATCAGGAGACAGTTAAAAAAAATATATGGAGAGGGCAGTACCTTATATAGCTGCCACTTTCAGCAGGTTGAGATATTTATATATACACACAGACACTGTTTGGGACTGTCAGCCCTTCATGTTCCAAAGCTATTGAATTTGGTGAGATAGGTTTGAGGTTCTATCATTAAAACATCACTATTTAGAACTGGTTTTCCTCTTTGTGTCTTTTAATTGGCCTCCCAGGATTTCAGAGATCCTAGGGTGCACTACGTGGCAAGTATTAAGGTTGCCATTTCACAGAGCTTGCAGATAATTATGTAAAACATGCATAATTTTTTTTAAAAATGAAGTATTCTGCAGTAACGGTCCAAAATACTGAAAACTTACAATAGTACTACAGTATTTGTGCAACTACCATAGAACCTTTATTTATGAGGGATATGACAAAGGCCTGGTCTACACTAGGAGTTTGTCAAATTTAGCAGCGTTAATTCAACTTAACTGTGCACCCGTCCACACCAGGAAGCTAATTAGTTCGACCTAGAGGACTCTTTAGTTCGAATTCTGTACTCCTCCCCGACAAGGGGAGTAGCGCTAAATTCGACATGGCTATGTTGAATTAGGCTATGTGTGGACAGAAATCAACCTTAGAGAAGTCCTTCCCTCCCTTTGTAAGGTCGATTCCACAAATTCGAATTAAGTTAAATCGAACTAATCTGGTAGTGTAGACATACCCTTAGGGTATGTCTTACAAAGTCGAATTTGTGTGTCCACACTAAGGACACTAATTTGACTTTGTGAGTCCACACTAACGGGGCAAGCGTCGACATTGGAAGCGGTGCACTGTGGGAAGCTATCCCACAGTTCCCGCAGTCCCCACTGCCCATTTGAATTCTGGGATTTCCCCACAATGCATGCTGGGGGGGGAAATGTGTCGAGGGTGGTCTTGGGTAACTGTCATCATTCAACGTGCTTTCGGACGTCTCAAGGGGAGATGGAGGAGCATACTGACTCGCTCGGATCTCAGCGAAACCAATATCCCCATTGTTATTGCAGCTTGCTGTGTGCTCCACAATCTCTGTGAGAGCAAGGGGGAGACCTTTATGGCGGGATGGGAGGTTGAGGCAAATCGCCTGGCTGCTGATTACGCTCAGCCAGACAGCCGTGCGATTAGAAAAGCCCAGCGGGAAGCGCTGTGCATCCGGGAGGCTTTGAAAGCTAGGTTCCTCAGTGAGCAGCGTGACCTGTGTCTGTTCAGTTTCTTTTCAGAGAAGCTGAACCTGCCCCTGCTTCAGTTACTGTTGACTTTCTTCTGCGGTTACATACCCCGTTCACCACGTTTCCCCCCTTCCAACACACGTTTAAAATAAAGTTAATGGAACATTGTTAATTAACTACGTTTTCTTTATTAATGAATTCGCGTTAAAGGGTTGAAACAGGGACGCAGACTGTGGTGGGTAGGGTGTGCAGTGATGTTAACACCGCTTCTACACTTGAGGAATGACAGACTCCTGCTCCTAGAGCGGTCTGCAGTGCCGGACTGGTTGTTTCAACGGAGCCTACCATCCCTCCTTTTCGGGACTCTGTGTGCGGGGGCTATGTGACCTTGTGGCGGGGGAGGATGGTTACAGATTCCCCTGCTGCGTGGCTCTGTGGTCTGGGACAAGGATTGCTGCATAAGTTCTGTAACCGCCCTCCCATGCCACAAAGTCACGTACCCCCCACCCACACAGAACATGGAAAACACCTCCCAGACCGACCAGGGTGCCTACTGACTGCACTGTGTGTGTGACCTGCTGTTGATCCTGCCCCCGTGTCTGTACCCTGGTAAAGGTGACTGTCCTATGCAATTAACAACCCCCTTCCCCCCCCCCTTCACAGACAGTCTTCTGTAGAAAAACTTGACGGAAATAGTAATTAACAGCAAACTACTTTTAATAATCAACTACACAGTTAGGGGATGAAACTGGGATTGGGGCTTCGGTGAGCCAGGAAGGGAAGGACTTCTCAACATTTAGGGAATGAGCCTTCTTGTATTTGTGCACTCTGCAGGGGTGCAGGGACAGTTTTCACGACCCCTGTCGCCCCTCCTTCTTGTTACTTTGGGTGAGGGGGGTTTGGGACTTTGTGGCAGGGGAGGGCGGTTGCAGATACAGTGCAGGAGGGCTCTGTCCTCCTGCCTGCAGTCCTGCAGAACATCCACAAGGTGCCGGAGCATGTCAAATTTTCCCTGGGCATTTCCTGTGTGGCTGGTCAGAACATCCAAGCTCGGACTGCTGTCCAGAGCGTCAACAGAGTGGTGCACTGTGGGATAGCTCCCGGAGCTACTAAGGTCAATTTCCATCCACACATAGCCTAATTCGACATAGCCATGTCGAATTTAGCGCTATTCCCCTCGTCGGGGAGGAGTACAGAATTCGAACTAAAGAGCCCTCTAGGTCGAACTAATTAGCTTCCTGGTGTGGACAGGTGCACGGTTAAGTCGAATTAACGCTGCTAAATTCAACATAAACTCCTAGTGTAGACCAGGCCTTTGATGGTTCTTTGTGAAATGTTGCCCTAAAGGCTACGAAAAGGTTAAGTAAAAGTTATTTATTCACAGCAGAATTTTCTAAAACGTTCAGAATCCATTGCTAACTTTGAGCACTCAGCAGATGACCTTTGAATGGTCTGTCACACATGATCCATCTATTTACTTTCTGGTTGGCCACTACTATGATGACCCTCCACCATTCCTTCCATAATAACTTTCTCACGGTTTTTTTTATCTCTGACTAAAGTACATAAGTTTGAATTTTGATCACTGACATCCAGGGTCTGCTTCTCTCTAATACTATTTCTAAGGTAGGCATTTTTCCCCCTTCAGGAGATGCAAGAATTTTCACAAGCACCACATGTCAAAAGCTTAACTTTTCTTCTTGTGAGCAGCATTTATTTCCCATGGTTTGCATCCATAAATCACTATGGAAATAGGCTTTTCACCAGTCACACCTTGTATATTTCAAGATGTCTTGTTTTTTCTGTACTTTAAGGGAGGCCATAGCTGAGCAAGTCATTCCTAGTCATCTTTTGGATTCTTTGGAACATCCTCCTTGACAGGATATACACGATGCCAGATGAATTTAATTTCCTGATTTTTGCTATTACTGCCTATGATTTGCAACAACTTCTGGAGTCTGCAAAAACAGTTAGTGAGAAATAAAGACTGCTACTCAATGTGACAAAAACAAAATGCCTGTACATTGACACGACTAACAAGAACAGGATGCAAGTGGGAAACTAAGGACAGGAGACATGACTCAAGATATACCTTAGATGGGGAAACAGGCATTATAACAACACTTATCCTCAGCAGCAACATTGACTGAGTGACATTTAAAGTTCATGACTTATAGTAAATTAGAGTATTCTATAATTGCCTCAGGCATTACAACTTACAATAGTTCTACTACAGTGTTTCGGACAATTACTATAGCTTACTGTAAGTGTTTTTATATGGAGTGCTTTACAGGGTCTGGAAGAGTGAAGGACAGCAGTGCAGTGATGGCTGACCCATTGCTATTCCATTCAGGCATATCCCTGTTCAGGAAGGTAAATACTGGCAAGTGAAAGAGAAATCCACTCAAGCTAAGAGTTATTTTAAGCAAGCATGAGTAGTGGAATAAGCTGACTTTTATTCCAGTATACTTATTGTCGTTTGCATAAATATCACAAACCAGGGAAAGGGCATACAGAACACAAAACAAAGCCACAATAATTCTGATTTATACTCTAGTACTGTAAAAAAATGGCTAATTCACTGAAGCGATTTTGATACTATTATCTGAATATAATAGGACCAGGTCCTGCTCTGACTTGCATTTTAAATCACTAGACAAAGGGTGAAAAGTGACACACGTGCAAATACTGAAGACCTACTGCTTAATCCAGCTTCCATTTGAGTCAGCAGAATGACTCAATTTGACTTCAGTGGTAGATGGATTGGTCCCATAGTGATAAAGTTCCAATGGTTTTATTGGTAGAATATAGCTTGATCGTGAGATCAGCCTCCCCTGGTTTTGTCATTGCTAAACTATTTAACTGATGATTAACAGTTCTTCTACCGCTTGTGGTCTAGGGCAAATGAAAAGAATTTCAGGCCCTCTATCTATCATTGGAAAAGCCAGTGTGCATGGATTCTGCACAGAATTTGGAATAGGAGGGGTCTAGGTTTCTAGGTATTTTCTTCCTTCATTTTTTTGCAGTCAGGCTATTGGCAAAAATCTAAAATATTTTGCAATGGGTTTTTGTATTTTTTTTTTAAATTCTCAAGCTTGATGAGATTTTCAGCTGAATTATCATATGTTTTTATGTTGGCACACTGGAATGAATACAGCAGGTTTCAAACTGCAGGTTATTGTACATGTATCATTCACAGAGCACCATATTTTCTTCAAATTCAATAACTTTATTGGAATTACAAGCTATACAAGTGTTGCCAAAAGTCAATACATCAGACATCTATATCTAGGACTAGTTTTATGTGGGTAATGGTGTCTTATATAGCATCCACTTTGTATAACTGCCTAATTCTGATTCAGGATGCCATATATTGAATCTGTTTCTGCATTACAGTTTCCTGTCCTTCTCTTAAAGTTCAATTTTAGGAGGATGTAGTCTGGCCAGCCATTTATCTATATTACATATTAGCATAGCACCTCAGATAATAGTCTGCAATTCAGCTGATCTTATATAGCAAGTTAGTGGTGTGATTGTGTATTACTGAACTAAAATGGAATGAAGGTTGTTAGTAGAGGTAGTGGAAAATTTCCCAACAGAGCAGTCTTCTATTGGGAAATGCTGGTTTAATGAAAGCAAACAATTTACAGGACTATATACATTTCATTGAAATCGTCAACTGGAAATTATTGAAATAGAAAATTTCATTTAGTGAGATTCAGATTTCAACTCTTTTCCTGCTTCCAAACTTTGAAATCAGGGAATTTCCTCTGGGATGGAAATTCTACTTTTTATTCAGCTTTAGCTATGATACAGTTCTTTAGAAATGTTGCTGATAATTACAAAATATTAACTTAAAATGGTCCATTGAGCAAATTAATGAAACTTTTTTTTACCTAAAGAGAAAAAAATAATCTCAGGAGTTACCATGAAATATGCATTCAGAAAGTTTACAAGGGTTGATTTGTTTCCAGTCCAATTGTCTTCTCTTCTAAATTACAATGACCATGTTACCCTCAAACATCAATATTTAGGTGGTAAGTTTCTAGAGATCTGGACTGTAGCCAGTAAATCTTTCTGGAATCCAGAGTTGTGAAGAGCTAGAGGTCAACTGAAGTTTCTGTCATTGTCTTCTCCACCTTATGTGCTCATTTTGGATGGGAGGATGTAGGTTTTGTGAAGGACATATTACACTGCATTATTTGAACCCACTTTCTCCACTGTGCTGTACTACACTAGTATGCTACTTTAGAGCCTGTTCATGCATGGGTATGGGAAGATCACTCCTCTGTAGAAGGATCCTCCAGTGGCCTGGAGCCACCATAGCAGCTCCTGTCCCACCTCTCAGCATGGATAGATTAGGGTGCACTCCTCGAGAGACAGGAGGACATGGCCAAAGCTTCTCTAAAGCCCGGTGATCCCTACATGCCATAATGGCAGCTTTTGGGCCATAGGCAGCCAGCAAAAGTTACAGCAGCCACACCAGAGGACAGTTTTGATGCAAAGCTAGCCCAGGATTTGAGAAGCACAGAGGTATTTTAAAAGTTTGCACACACACCTGAACTTCACTGTGCTTTTTAGTCACAACCAAGTGTCTGGGACTGTACATTGTAAAGATGACCTAGAAACACAAGATGCTGGGAACTCTGGACATGGAGATTTTTGATGGAGAATGCTGCAGGGACAATTTAGGTAGATGGCATCACTCTAGCTTTCACTCTTTTTTTTTTTTTGAGACACAGAGACTTAGATATTTAAAGTGTATGTCACACACACACACACAACTACAACTGTGGAAAACCAATGAAATGTCCAACATGTTATTTCACACCCCTCAAGTTTAGTTTTTACATCAATTGTTTTCATATAGGAAAATAAACACACCCAATTTCAAATTATGCCCTTTTAATTTAATTTAATCCAGTCTCGTTGTAGTATGTATAGAGGGGTGTTGCCAGCTTTCTTAAAGCAGTGAGCTTCATTTTAGAAGACCAACAGGTGAAAACATGATCTGAGCCTGATACTCAGTTACACTAAGACCTTAGTGTGATAAGTGGGTTTCCTTTTATACCCACTTTAACGCTCCTCTGCACTGAAAGAGCAATATAGAGTTCTTCTCATACCTGAGGGTTCAGGTAACAAAGTACAAGTAACAGAATAACTGATTGCGAACAGGTGTGTTGCACTCCCTTATAGCTCAGTCTTGCAAGTTGCTGTGAATTTGCTACGGGCAGAGAGCTCTGTGTTCCCATTTGTTTCATTAGGACTTCTTTGGGAATTGAAGGTACTCATCAATTGTAGATATTCAGCACTTTCTCAAGATCAAACCCTCCATCACTGACACCGTCTGTCTACTGAAGACTTACACAGGAAGAAAGTATACCATTGAAATCAATGTGCCTCAGGAAGCAGTGACCAAATCCCTGCACCTGCAAAGATCTGATCAATGGAGTGAAGTCTGAGCTGCTTAGAAAACAATATTTCCTCAGCTCCCCATTTTTAATAGTAGCATTTTTCTGTTCCAAAACTCTTCTAATTTCCCAGGAAAAGAAACAGTAAAACTTAAGTCTTGTAAATGCCTATTTCAGTTTGTAATAAAACTTGAGATTAGAATATAATTTGAGCATATAGGGCTAGATTCTGAACCTAGTAACACAGGTATAATCAGGAATAATACCCCTGAAGTAAATAGGACTAGTCCTGATTTACACCTGTGTAACAGAGCTTAGAATGTGGCCAATGCTGTCTGTTAATATATAATAGGTACTTATTTAACACCATATCATTAGGACTGGAAATACCACTACAGAATCTTCTAAGGTTACATACTCACCATCCCAGCATCCTCCTGTGCCAGAGTGCAATGCTGCAAGAAGACCTCATCACCAGCACCTCCTACAGGCAGACTGCCTCTCACCAGCATCTTCTTTAGCTCAGCCCTGTGCCAAATCACACATTTCAGTCTCCTTCCAGGGAAACAAAAGATCCAACTTAAAGTCCTAATCAGTAGTTCTGCACCCCTCTCAGGCTTCAAGAGAGTTCTCTGCTTCTTTCTCCTGGTCCCTGTAGAGCTTCTCTATCTTGCTTCTTCCCCAGGGACTTTGGCAGCATCTCTAAAGGATCTCCCTGATTGTTGTAGGACATATCTCAGGGTTCCTCCCTCATTCACAGGAGCTACCCTGTTCCATGTGGGTTTTCCTTATTGCAGAAGAGTCCTGACTTCTATGCAGTTTCTCCCCCAAGTTCAGCTCTAAGTAGTTCTCTGCAGCAGGGGTCAGTCACTCTAACTCCATTGCACTCAGCTAATTACTCCTGTATGGCTAGATCACAGGCCAGACTGAGGGGTAACTGGTAGATCATGGGCCAAGCTAAACCCAGCTTGCCTTAAAAGGGCCAGGCATAGCATGATATACCCCATCCCTTCTCCCTTTCTAAACCTGGCTTGCTCTCAGGGAACACATTAATATCATGTCCCCCTGTATGAGTTTCTTCCACATGGGAAGCTCCATCCACCACAGGTGGTCTCCAAACTTCTCTTTAATCCAGTGCTTTTCTTGCTGGGACTCCTGCAAGGCCCACTTTGTCACTGCGAGCCTCTCACCACTCTTTTGCCTCTCTCACTACATACCTGTCACTTTCGTCTTGCTTTCTGTCTGACCATCAGCTTGCTGCCCAAGGTTAATATGTGCACAGTCTTGCCCTTCTCCCTTTTTGAAGACAATGCTGAGTTCCCATTGTGTATTATTTGGTATCTATTTATGTTGCCGTACTGGCTCATGTTATCTCAGCAGCAGCAATTTTTGTCCCTTGGGTCCCTCTGGTCTGCTGCTGAGTGGAACAGATGCATAAGCGTAAGGGCTTTCATCACCCCCACTGCCTGAACTCCCTTGGCAGCCCTAATGTTTGTGCTGCAGGCTAGTCCCTCCTTTCTGAGACCCCTGATTTTCCAATTGTAACATCTCCATTTTACACAGGCAGCCCCTTTGCCAATGTCCAATCTCCACCATGCCTGAGATACCTAGCTGATGTCCATGCCCTGACAGTCTGAGTATCATCAGTTTTCCCTGAATTCAGTTCCCCAGAGTAACCTTTTATGTCCTGTTTTATACAGAACACATAAAAACTGTTTGCCCCTATCTGCCCCTACAGGTGTAACACAGCCCTGGCCAGCCCTCTGGCCGCCTGAACACCTTTATCTTCTCAGGCCCCAACATCTGCTGACAGTTACCTTACACAGGATAAGAACATGGGAATGGCCATACTGGGTCAGACCACTGGTCAGTCTAGCCCAATATCCCATCTTCCAGCAGTGGCCAATGCCAGAGGGAACTAACAGAACAGGGCAGTTATCAAGTGATCTATCCCCTGTCATCCAGTCCCAGGTTCTAACAGTCACAGGGGGCTCCATCCATGACCATCTTGGATAATAGTCATTGATGAATTTATCTAATTCTTTTTATGAACCCAGTTATATTTTTTGCATTCACAACATCCTCCTGGCAATGAGTTTCTCAAGTAGATTGTGCACTGTGTGAAGAAGTACTTCCTTATATTTGTGTTAAACCTGCTCCCAACTAGTTTCATTAGGTGACCTCTGATTCTTGTGTTATGCAAAGAGGTAAATAATTATTTCTCTATATCACTCATAATTTGATAGAACTTCTATCAATCCCCCCCTTAGTCATATCTATCTCTCCTCAGATGGAAGCAGTTCCATATCCCTGATCATTTGTTGGCCTCTGTACTTATTCAAATTCTAATACCTCTTTTGAGATGGGGTGCCCAGAACTGTGCACACTATTAAAGAGGTGGGTGTGGTACTATATTTACTGTCTTATTTACCCCTTGTCTAATGGTGTCTAACAGTCTATTAGCTTTTTTGACTGCTGCTGCACATTGAACAGATGTCTTCAGAGAACTATCCATGATGATGCCAAGATCTTTGAGTGGTAACAGCTAATTTAGACCCCCATTGTTTTTGTGCATTGCTTTACACTCACCAACATTGAATTTCATCAGCCATTTTGTTGACCAGTAACCCCCAGGTTGTGAGATTCCTTTGCAACTCTTTGCAGTCAACTTTGGACTTAATCTTCTTGAGTAACTTTTGTATCATCTGCAAGTGTTGTCACCTCACTGTACACATTCTTTTTCAAATCATTTCTGAATATGATGACCAGCATCGGTTCCAGTACAGATCTTTGCGGCCCTGCTATTTACCTCTCTATTGTGAAAACTGACCATTTATTCATACCCTTTGTTTCCTTTTTTCTAACCAGTTACTGGTCCATGAAAGGATCTTCTCTCTTATCCCATGACTGCTTACTCTCTGTAAGGGGCCTTTTCAAAGGCCTTCTGAAATTCCAGGGACATGATATCAACTGGATCACCCTTGTCCACATGTTTTTGGACCCTCTCAAAAAATAGTAACATTGGTGAGGCATGATTTCTCTTTACAAAAGCCATGTTGACTCTTTCTCAACATATTGTATTCATCTATGTGTTTGATAATTCAGATGGCCAGGGTAAAGGAGCAGCAACAAACCAGTTACCTCTATAGATCCCACTGGTTTTGTTACATCTCCCCAATTTGACAGACTTCTAGGATCTGTTTGGAAGTTCACTCCCTCTGGCAATGGGAAAAGGAATTCTAGTGATCTCATTTGTGCCCCTATAGACAAGTTTGGGAGGGTAGAACTTCTCCTGACAAAGAGGGCTTTGGCTCCAACCCCCACCTGCAAGTCTTTCCTCTTTCCCCTTGTTCCAGGGGCTGGATGGACCCCACTTCTGTTACAATTCTGTTTTAAAATTTATTATTTGCAATGAAAAACAATTAAACATAACTGAACCAGCTGGTGGTATAGAGCAATTTAGTTTCTCCAACTTAAGTAAACAGTACATGTTGAATAGTGGCTTAATATAACATTTTAATTAGTGGCATTCATCACACTCATTAAGGTATTTCATTTCAACCTTTCTGAGAATGTATTTTAGTTCCACTGCATCATTGGTAGTGCGTGGGTGTATGTCCTTGCAGATTTCAGCATTAATTTGATATTTTGCTTTTGTCATATTTCTTAGGCATGCAAGGAAACAAATAAGTTTATGTAGCAACCCTAATGGTTAGTTAAAATAGAAAAGTAAGTATCTCAATGTTCACATCTGTACTGCATATTTTATCAAATGATTTTTAGATATTAATGTTTCTAACCAAATTCTGCTCATATGCAGCTAATAGAGATGCAGCTAGTTTAGCAGAGTTCCTCTTGCCAATCCTAACCTACCAAGACTCCTAAAATACTGGTACACCTACTATATTGCATTAATTCTAACCCCAAATCTTCAAACATAAATCATGCCTCTTCCCTTCCTCCCCCCTTCCCCACAAATGATGAAGTTGTTTAAAAAAGCCATGATTCCCCTCCCCCATATTTAATTATTTGCCTTTACTTCACTGTTATGGGATATCCCTGCCCTGTAGCACTCACTGCTGAATTAGTGTGGTGTTACATTTACTTCTTGCCTCAGTTTACCTTCTCAGGATGCCAATAACTTCACTTCAGGTAGTCTTTATTCAATGATACCCTCATCAGGGCTTGTTTATTATCACACCTGCCAAAAACGGCTCATTAAGTCTCAAATACAGAAAAGGAGCTTCTCACGTTTGAGGTTCCACTGAAGCTTGCTCTCTACGCTCTGTTCTCAATCTCCTCAAGCTTATTTCTCAGATTTTGCCTCACTTTATGGCAGGAGCCCCTACCCTCTTCCTGGAGCTTGGATAGTTCGAGTAATTCTCATCCTCTTTCCCTCACCTGGAGTCTCCAAAGCTCCTTTTGGAGCTGAGTAATTCAACGGATTATTATCTGTCAGGTGGCCCCACTTAGTCCCCAAGCTCAGAGGGTTTGGCGTTCTTCTCCTGCATGTTTCTGCTCCCTGTTAACTTGGCCCTGTAGGAACCTTCTTATTCCCTTCAATGTCTGCAGACAGCTGCCCTGCTCCGAGGGATAAGGCAGCATTTATGCTAGTCGCTTTCTCCCATCTCATCCCCAATTAGCTAGGAGAGACGGGAGCTTTGTCCTGCCCTCACTGCAAGGCCCTGTGCCCTTTTAAAAACAGTAGCAGGGGTTCCTCCCAAATCTTTCTTCCAATATTTCTCACGTCCTATCTATAATTGGACCTTTTGATTCGTAAAGAGCCATGCCAGGTGCTAGGGACAGACTGACCAGTAGGCAGTAATGCCCTCATGGGGCAGACAATCCTGTCACAGTTACACTTGGGTCACTTTTTCTCTGCAATCAGGCAGGCTTCAAACTTTTGTGTGTGTGTGTGTGTGTGTGTGTGTGTGTAAGCTGAAATTCTCATGTAATCTATTCCAGCAGCTGGGGCTTGAAGTAAAACATCAAATATCACCAGATTACTGATAAAATTCCGAGACTTGGAAGCACACGCTGTGCCGTTAAGTAATTCTGATATGTATGACAGCTGCAAAGTGCTATGGGAATGAAATTATGGCACAACTAATCATGGTTTCTGGGTCTCCAGAAAGACCTAACAAGTGTTAAAACTGAATGTGTTTCTTTACAGAAGAACCTTTCACACTTGCAGTGCCACAAAGTATTTTAAAACAAGAAGTTCTAAACTGGTAGTCCAGTAACCACACAAGCAAATAAAGTAGTTACTATATACTCAAATTAACCTCTTACATCTGAATTTAAAACTTGTTTTGAGAGGTGATGGCTAGGTTGGTGTTCTATTTTTAGAGGCACCTGTAAAACATTTGTTGTGGCAATATGGAGCCAATGTTTATATGGGCCATTAAAAGACCCTAGAAGAGAAGTGTCAAACCTAGCATAGACTCTGTGCATTCCCACAACCCAGTGTTGCTACATGAAACACTACTATTTTTCTTTTCATATGCACATATCTCAAAACAATGAGCTAAAGCTTGAGGTCTGTATTCAGACAAACTCCACCCAATTTCAGTGAGTATTTTGCCTACATAAGGAATTGGGGAATTTGGATCAACTGTATGTGTTTGCTTTTTGAATAGCTTCTAAATGTCTTTTTCTTATCAAGTTTCTGTTTTTAATAACTCACATTTTTGCAGCTTTTTATTTAATTGCTTAATTTTGTTTATCCAGAAACTTTAGTTATGGGATGAGAGACAGAGAATCTTTCACTAAAATACCTTAACACAATATTTAACATTAACAAAAACTGGCTATATTTGAATGGCAAATTCCACAGGGTTTATAAATTAATATCATCATATACTTGCAGTTACTTATTTGGAAATTCTTCATTTGATAGAAGAAAATCTGTATAACAGTAAAAGGTAAAATCTACTCTGTATGAGATTTTTACATTATGCTCTGATTGCAGCTTTAATCTAATTCAATATAAATAATAATGATAACTAGGCCCTAAGTCAAGAAAGCACTTAAACGTATACTTCAGTCCTCCTGTATTTAGGACAGCACTGTAGAATATGCTTAAGTCTAAGCATAACTTTAAGTTAAATAGGGAGGATTTCTGAATTGGGGCCTGCAAACATGCATGCGCTTATCTCTGAATATTCCAACTGGGTTCAATGGGACTAGAGGCATGCATAAAGCAAATAATGTGCATGTAGTGTCCACAGGACTGGGACCTTCATTCCCAGTTTTCTGAGTCTTTTTGCACAGATGTGTATATGAAAAACAACCTCAAATTTGTATTGCATCTTCTACAAGAAACTCATCATGTACAAGCAGCACCAGCCTGCATAGTATTTTAAATACCTCTATTTTCTCCATATTATCTCTTAGTCTGTGCCTATATTCACTAAATCTAGGTTGTGACTACAGAACTTCCATGCCTCATTTCCATCCTCATCTCCATCATTAACCAAATTATGCTGGTGTACAATATTCCCCATGAATAATACTGAAGAGTTTTATTTTTGGACTTTTCTCTAGAGGCATGTTTGATAAAATTTAATATCTTTCCCCATAGAATATTGTGGAACTGAATCCTAATTCACTCTCACATTTTGACCTTCAAAGATCAGTGAATTAATCAACTGACTAAATCTGCATGTTTTTAGTGCCTGCTTTATTACACAAAGCTTTGCTTTTCATAAATTCTGAGTTGTCTGTTCAGACATAATTTTGGAAAGGCTATCCTAGATCATATAGTCTCTCTTTTTGCAACTGTACCTGATTTTCTGGTATACTAGTCTTCTAGCTGTTTTATCTAGAATAACCCTTCTGCACCTCTAGAGATAGAGCCTCAACAACTTTCCTTGGCAAGTTTTTTCCCCCCACCACTGGATCTAGCCAACCTTACTTGTAGAAATTGTTCCTAATGTCCTGCTTAAATTATACTTAACACTTCCACCAATAAAGATCCCTAGCTGATTAAAAATCTGCCTCTTGGCTCCATATAGCTACCTCACTCCTGACATCCAGGCACCTACTCATGCCTAAACCCCACTTGGATCCTCTAATTAGGCATTCCCCTGCTCATCTTGCCTATAAGGTCCAATCTGACAGGCTTTCTCAGAGGCTGGCTTCCAGATCAGGCCCTGCAAAAAATTGTGGTGGTGCTGCTGCCTCCCCTTATAATATTGAGTCCAGTAGTTAAAACACTTACCCAGGATATGGGAGACCCAGGTTCAAATCTTCCCCCATCTGCCAGATTTGGAGTAGGGATTTGATTCTTCCACCTCTCAAATGAATACTCTTCCCACTGAAAGTGTGGTAGTTGGGGTGTGTCTCTCTCTCAATCTCCCCTTTAGAAGCCATTAAGCTGTGTATAAATAACTAATCATTAGGGCAGAAGAAGTGAGAGAATGACTCTATATCCCAGGGGTTATTCTCACTCTCTCTGTTTCTGGCCCAGTGATTAATTATTTATACACAGTTGAATGGTTTCAACAGGAAAGACTGAGAAAGACCCACCTCAGAATATCCCATAGTCCAGCAGTTAGGAGACTCTTCTGAGAGGTAGGAAATATGAGTTAATATTAGTAGACAGGGAGATTTTAACCTTGGTCTTCCACATCCTAGGTAAATGCTGTAACCACTAGATTAAAAGTTGTAAGGGGGGCACCTCATCTGTTTTTGAGAAAGAGGGCTTAGGTATCTAACTTGAGAAGATGGCTTACAGCTGTGAATCCCAAGCACAGATAGGGGCTTCCCTCTCACCCATACTCATGTGCCTATCTCCCTTTTGAGGGGCAGGGTTTAGACCCCACCCCTCTCATCATCACTTACTATTGGCTAATTATGCCACTCCCAGCTCCCCATTCTTAGGACCCTAACTCTACCTATCCAGGGCATTGTGAGCCTGGGTGCCTAATATGAGGCTGTGGATTCTATGAGGCAGCTGGGTGCATGAATTTAGGCATTGCAGTGCTGATCCTAAAGCCACATTGTGGATCTAGCTCAGTGAAAGTAATAGGCCCTAAGCTTGGCCACAAACAGATGTTTGGTGCTTGGGATACTGGAGAACACCTGGTGGGAAGAGAAATCCTTCTCTCAATACCTGCTTCACCAAATACAGCCAGTGTCAGAACTAATTCATATAAATGTCTCTATAACCAATCTAAGGTCTTTATGCCCCCCCAAAAAGTCATTAATTTTGTTTTTGTTTTTCAATCCCTCCAGATGTAATATTCTGGGTAAAAATCAGACAGCTGCAGGAAACAGATATGCAGAAGTTGGTCTTTAGAAGCTATTTCCATTTTTCACTTGGTTTCTAATTTTGAATATCATGTTTGGAATATAATTAGTCAATTTCTCATGACTTCTTGAGTCCTTTTGACCCCCATGCTTTTAATTTAGGATTTGTGTATCATTAGTGAAGCTAGCTTTAAGAGGCATTTCTCTCAAGAGATAATCTGTATTTGATGTTGTGATAATCCATTTTGGTACTATCTGAAGAATATACCATCCTTTCCTGATCTAATTTATCAACAAGGGAAAAGCAACCTTATTTATAAATCTGAAAATCTACTGCAGACCATAGGACTACTAGCTTTGTTTTATTAAATGTACGGTATATTAAGCACAGGACACCTGGAGAAAGATAGCTTATAGATACACACAATATAACAGCAAACTTGTTTTTGAAATTTGTAATATGCATTGTCCAGTCTTTAAAAATCTCTCCTGTCCCAAAATTGTTGGATTTTTTTTAAAGATGTTGTAACATAACTACAATCCCATGACAGCTGTGGTTTATTTTCTATCATGAAATATGAACAATCAGTCTTATTGTTTGCTTTCATGTCCATTGAAGTTCATGGAAAATTCCCATTGACTTTACAGGACAGTAGATTAGGCCTTCAGAACTTAGTTCTGAAAGACTTAATGCATATGAGTAACTAAGCAGTAACCCCTCCCAGCTCTTGCTAGCCTGGGATCAAAGGTAATGGAAACATTTATACAACTAAGGGAAAATCTGGCTTGGAACAGCACATTGCTTTTGAATGTATAGAGAACTTTTTTTTAGCTATTGTACTCTGAGGATGTATGGAGAAGCTGTCTTTGTGTAAGGATGTAAGTTATAGGTGCAGAGACAAAAGGGCATCTTCCATCTTTGGACTGCACATTTTTTGGACTGCAGCCTATACCAATCTTTGACTGCTACTATGTTAGTTGTGTTTAAATAAAAATGTAGTTTTAAAATACAAGCTCTCATTGCTTTAATGCAAAGAACAACACAGGGTGAAATCTTGACCTTACTGAAGTCAATGAGAGTTTTGCCACTGGCCAGGATTTCAACCATTTCATTAGAGTAGGACTCAACCATTATAAGCTACATAACCTATGCTCCACCAGGGAAAAGCAAAAGTAAAGCAGTCATAGGCAAAGATAATCAAGAGAAGGGAACTTGTTAATATGGAAGGAGGAGGAAGAGTTCAGTGAATCAGGCAGCAAAGCCTACTGAAATCAAAGGAAAGGCTTTTGTTGAGGTCAGTGGGCTTTGCATCAGACTCATAGTGCATTCTTTCCAACATAAAGAATATCTGACTTGTGTAGACAATGACTTCAGAAATATATAACCAATAAAATGCTAGCCACCCTTCTTCAGGAGAGTGTTAAGCATGAAGCGATGTTCTCAGATGAAAATAGATTTTGAAAAAGGGAAAATCCACTGCAGACTGGTAAACTTTGAAAGGAAATAAGGGCATTGTGACCTGGATAGGAATTAGAAATTATTTATGGCCCTGAAGTTTCTTTGAAAAAATGCTGAGAATACTGTTCTTATACTGTCCTTATTTTAAATGCCTTTCTTGAAACCCCCCTTGAAATATAAAACTATGAAAACCAAGGCTAAAAATGGAGTTCAGGTGTATTAGACACAAGGGAGTGAGATAATAGCTTTTATTGGACCAACTTCTGTTGATGAGAGAGACAAGCTTTCAAGCTGCACAAAGCTCAGGTCTGGGAAAGGTACTCAGGGAGTATCACAGCAAAATGCAAGGTGAGACAGATTGTTTAGCCTGAATAGTTAGCACATATTCTAAAGAGCCATTCAAGGTGAAGTGGCCTGTTACTGCCCCTGTAGTCATAGGACAAAATGGGGGAGGGGAGGTTCCTGAGTTACAGATTGTTTTAATAAGCCAGAAATCCAGTGTATTTATTGAGACCAAGTACATTTGTGTATTGTTCAGGTGTATTGTGGGTTTTGCTGCTTCCATTTTTTTTTAACTACTGTAAGGCAAAACATATAGGGTAAAATAGTTCATGACAAAATGTTTTTGTTTTTTAACTACAGCTTCAGGGTTTTTATGACCTATCAACTTTATTGGGAATGCAGCAAAGAATCCTGTGGCACCTTATAAACTAACAGACGTATTGGAGCATGAGCTTCGTGGGTGAATACCCACGTCGTCGGATGCATGTACTGGAAATTTCCAGAGGCAGGTATATATATGCAAGCAAGAATCAGGCTGGAGATAACGAGGTTAGTTCAATCAGGGAGGATGAGGCCCTCTTCTAGCAGTTGAGGTGTGAACACCAAGGGAGGAGAAACTGCTTTTGTAGTTGGCTATACCTCACACCTCAATTGTGAAAATAGTATTAAAGGCTGGGCTACAAAAGACAAAATTACTGAAGAACCCACATACTGCTCTTTGTTCAATCCCTTTGCCCATGGTCCCCTGTCAGCAGGTTCCCTTGACTCAGGGCAATATAACTGAGACCTACATACTGCATGGGGCGGGGTTGATTATATTTTGTGTCAAACTATTTTAGCTGCACATACTATTCCTTTCTGAAGAACCACCCTAATGTTATGTAGTTTAGGATATACTGTCATTATGCTCTTCATCATAATCCCATGGTGAACTAATATCTATAGATCTAAGATCCCATTTGTTAAGGTGTCACCCCCACTCTGAACTTAGGGTACAGATGTGGGGACCTGCATGAGATAACCCCTACGCTTATTTACCAACTTAGATCTAGTAGCTGCCACCACCAAATAGTTTAAACAAACGTTTATGGGAGAGTCATTTGGAAACTCTGTCTTCCCCCCAAATATTTCACCAGTCTTTATCCCCGTTTTACTGGCAGGATTGAAACTGATTCACCTCCCACCAATTCTTGGTGAGTCCAGATCCAAAAAACCCTTTAATCTTAAAACAAGGAAAAATTAATCAGGTTTTTAAAAGAAGACTTTTAATTAAAGAAAAAGGGTGAAAGGAATACCTGTCTGAGATTAGCATGCAAGCTACTCTCACAGACAACAGATTCAAAACACAGAGGATGTCCCTCTGGGCAAAAACCTTAGTTACACAAAGATACCCAGTTTGATTCTCCCTCTTATGCAAAACGAAGTTACAAAAGAAAATAAACATGATCTAATACATTCCTTCTCTAAACACTTACTACTTTTCAGAAATGTTAGATGGCTGATTCCTGGATCCTTCACTCTGGCACAAACTTTTCTGAACAGACAAAGACTGATTTCCCTCCTCCCTCTTTGAAAACATCTTATCTCCCCATTGGTTCCTCTGGTCAGGTGTCAGCTAGGCTATGTGAACTTCTTAACCCTTTACAGGTAAAAGAAGAATTAACCCTGGACTCTCTATTTATGACACCATGATTCATTCATCTCAGGGAATTGAGGGTATTATGGGTGCCTTGTGTGCCCGCACCCACCATGGACCCTATTCAGTAGTTTAAAGCCAGTATAACACAGGAACATGAACTGTACTTGTCATTTGAGTTCCCTCCCTGTGGTCAAATAACCTCTAATAACCATTTATATTGCCTGTGTATAAGGTGGACATATAATGAGGATGAGAAAACATGTTAATATGCATAGTTATAACATTTAGATCTACAATCCATATAAGTAATGGGCTGTGTCACCACCTTTCCTGAAACCAGAAGTGCCTCACAATGCTTTGCTATTGTAGCTTCCAGCTTGGGTCCCTCACAAACAGCCAAACAACATGTAGTTCACACCCTGAGTGTCTGTGCATAACCTTGCTTACCACTTGTATGGGTGACTCCAATGTACTCCCAGTCCTGAATTTTACCCAAAAACATGTGTTCTGTATTTTTCAGCCCTTTTATATTAGACAGTTCAGGTATTAGGTCCGTTACCCCGTAAGGGAACAATATTCAACTGTTTGCTACTTGAAATGGAATTACCCAAACAATTCAATTTGAATGCAACACTGGATTAGTTTGATTAAAGAACAAGTTTGTTTACCTAGAAAGAGAGAGACTTTAAGTGAGTACAAGTACCAGGCACTAAAGTCAGGAATGGCTAAATGAGAAAGAAAGATATCTAGGTTTCTAGTGCGAAAACTTAAACTAGATTGGTTCAAGGTAAGTTACCACATGTTCCCAGGAACAGGGCTGACTAAATTTTAGCTCAGGATCGCTCCCAAAATCAAATGGCTGCTTCTTAGGCGGAAGATACAGAGAGAGATTTGGGGTGATTTTGCTGCTCACATTATACATTGGAATGCATTTGCCTGAGAGTTTCCTAGATAAAGTTTATTCCCACTGTGAAGATGGAGAGAAGGAGAGTCATGCTGTTTCCTAAGATACAGAGCTGTTTGTTATTGCCCCTCTTCCTTCCCAAAGAGTGTCCACTTGATAGGTGATGGCCCATCAATTTGCATGATGCCCTTTGTCTTTGAGAAACTGGCTTACCCAGACTTGTTTGGTAAGCACATTTCAGACCTAATTTCAGTTTATGTTTATAACTTTACATATAATGTTGCTGCACACATTTCATCTTGATATTATTCACCACTGAGTTTAGTTTTCAAATGATACCCTGTTTTGTACCATATTTTGTACAAAGATTATTACAATGCATTTGGAAGCAGTGAGGGTCATGACCTTTCTAGTAAGGCATACAACAATGTACTTGTTGCCTCAGATGGTCCAAAATGGTGTCTTCCATGTGGTGTGACCTTGCATGTATAGTACATGAAAGGTCACGGTGCACACAAAATGTCATCCTCTATGAGGGCCAGATTGAATCGTCACACAGACCAGATCTGCCATATGGGACACTGGTTGAACTACATGTAGCTGCTTTGGTATGCTGTGCATTCCTTGCATATGTAGATGGCACATCACTGTCTGGAAGAGTCTGTGCATGGTCAGTATGTCCCATAACCTCATTCCTAAGGGGCTAACTGCCTTACAACATATTTTGTTTTGGCTATGTGGCATGGTCTATTTTCTTAGCAAAGATGTGGAATTGGGAAAGTGCATAAAAGTTACATTGATCCCATGAGGACTGATTTCCTACAGGATTTGCATCAACACTTGCCATACATAGATAGGTGGGCTATTCAATTCACAAGCAAGCTGTGCTGCAAAAAGCATCTGATTCCTGATTTAGTCATGCATATTTTGCTTTCAGTCACATGTGAAAACATTTACTAGAAAAAAAATAGGGAGCAAGGGCCTGTATCTAGGCACATGATGCAGATAGGCTTGGCAACATCCTATGTGGATGTAGAACTAGGCACCTAACTTTTAGGCTACATCTACACTGGGGGTGGAGGGGTGTCAACCTAAGATACGCAACTTCAGCTATGCGAATACCGTAGCTGAAGTCAGCGTATCTTAGGTTGATATATCTGGCCGTGAGGACGGCGGCGAGTCGACCACTGCTGCTCCCCCATCAACTCCGCTTCCGCCTTTCGCCGTGGTGGAGTTCTGGACTCGATGGCATAGCGATTGGGAATCGATTTTATCGTGTCTACACTAGATGTGATAAATTGATCCCCGATAGATTGATCACTACCCGCTGATCCGGTGGGTATTGTAGATGTATCCTTAGTCATGCTGCTGTCTAGTAGAATCTAAGGCCCTGACTTGGGTGCTCAGGCTCCCTATACAATGCACAGTGAGTTAGAAATCTAGAAATGAGAGCCACAAAAGCCAGTAAGCTGAGTGCAGTGTCACCTACGTTAAGCAACAGAAAATGCTGAAAAGAGGCGTATGGCTTAAACCTCATGCCCCAAAGGGAGTTAGGAGCCTAATGAGAGGCATGCACCTCTGGGCTAGTCTACATTGGCAATGCAAAACCTCTGCCATGGCAGCACTTTAATGTGGCTTGTGTGACCATGGTGCAGCCACATCCACGAGGGGCGTAGCTACTGGCGCACTGTCTATACTGGTGCTTTGCAGCGCTGCAACTTGCTGCACTCGGGAGCGGGGATGTTTTTTCACTCTCCTGAGCAAGAAAGTTGCAGTGCTGTAAATTACCAGTGTAGACGAGCCCTCTGTTTGGGATTCACAGTTTTGAAAGTGCTTCTGGCATTAGGTCCCTAAACCAGGTCAGCCTTTTTCACACAACCCCCCGCAAAAAAAAAAGAGGAGCTGCAGACAGTGTTCCACTTTTAACAGGTAGCCATGAGGTTAGACCATTGACCCAGGATGTGGGAGATCCAGGCTCAAATCGCCACCCTGTTTGTTGGGGAACAGGGACATGAACCCAAGTTTCCTACAAGTGAGTGCCCTAATCACTGGGCTATGGGGTAATCTGGGATGGGTCTTTCTGCCTCTTCTGTTGAAGCTTTTCCACTTTGTATAACATACTGTACATACTTATTGGAGTGTGGGCTGCAACCTGGGGTTTTCAGGTAAATGCCCTAACCACTGGGTTGTAGAGTCATTCTCACTAACTGTGGTCCTATCAGAGAGATTGAGAGACACCTACCCCAGAATATGCTATAGCCAATATTCAAGGAACTCTTCTGAAAGGTGACAAGCATGTGTTCAAGTCCTTGCTCCTCAAAACTGCCTAAGCAGGTTAGATGCCTAAGGGAGGTGGGCACCTAAACCATGTAAGCACTTTTGAAAAATCCCAGTAGACATCTTTAGGTGCTTAAATATCTTTGAATATCTGCCCCCCCCCCATTATCACAGGGGAAAGAAAATTAAATTGTCTTGTAAGCAATATCTTTTTCTACTTTCCTTTGATGTCTGAGAATGGTATAACAATGAATGCACAGGAAAGGGCAGAAAAGACCCTGTGGACAATCTCTTGAAGAAAATGCTTGTGAGTTAGTTTAAATGATTTCTGGGTACAAGTTTGGCAAGTAGAGAAAGTAGCCAACAGAATAGAGCTGTACTTGCAACTTTTAAAAGTAGAAATGTTGTCAGGGAAGCCATAATCACTTTCATGTGTTTATTTTCAAAAAAACCCACTTGTCTTCAGAGTAGTGAATAGTTCCAAGAATATTTGGAAGTTGTTCCTAGATTGCTGCTGGCAGTAGGTCAAAGTCTGAAAGTGATGGTCCTGCACTCCTGATCAATAGCTGGTTGCCAAGTGACTGCTCTGTAGCGATGCTGGCCCCTTTTTAAATCCCTCATTCATGTTCTTTTCTCCAAAGGGAGAATTATTACAATCAACTTTTGTGTTGGGCCTTTGACACAAATGCTTCAGAGCCATCTCATTTTGTCTTATCTTTAAAATTAAGCAATATATAGAAAGAAGTGAAGCAGTTCTGAAGCAACTAAGGTTGATCTTGAACTGAGCTGAATAATCAGTGACATTTTCTTTCTCAGAGCAACTGAAATTCTTAGATAATAGGCTAGCAACGTTATTCTACTGACAAATATATATTGTATTTATTATTTGAACTCACAAGCGAATCAGTGTCTCCCTTCTTAGAATAAAGCCTGGCTATTCTCGGGGGTGAATTTATAAATTGCTTCAACATTCCGATCTTTCTACCTTAAGTCTCTTTCCAGAATTCCTGTTGGTTGGGCAGGAGCAAAGGACTAAGCGGCCTGTATGGCTGTGTCATTGGACAGTATTCCTACCATTCTTCCTCAGCATTGGGGGTAAAACATCTCCCATCATAGAAGAGCAGCTTTTCTGCAAGTGCAGTGTCAATGCATTGGTTGATGTTGGAAAGATCCTGAGAGTTGTATCCATGCGCCAATGGATTTTAATTATTATTCTATTTATTTACTGAATCCTGGATAAAGAAAGAGAAAACTTAGGACAAGGTAACACATTCCATGGTTCACCCTTTGAGGCATACCTACCAACTAAGATTAGTGGAGATGGTCAGTTTTATCAATATTGTCAAGATACAGAACAATTTAAACCTGGTGTTGCACAATGACCTATCTATTTCTATAACGCTTCCCTTTTCTGCATGTATTGTCTGTATATTTAGTTCTTTTACCCATGCATACTGTAGGTATTGATGTGGTCCCTTAGGCCTGGTTTACACTACAAAGTTAGGTCAACTTAAGATGATTTGCATCAGTCTAGTTGTGCGAGGGTTGCCACTGCCGGGCATCCAGTTTTTGACCAGAATGCCCAGTCAAAAAGGGACCCTGGTGGCTCTAGTCAGCACTGCTGACCGGGCTATTAAATGTCCAGTCGGTGGCGCAGCGGGGCTAAGGCAAGCTCCCTGCCTGCCCTGGCTCTGTGTGGCTCCCCTAAGTGGCTGGCATGTCCCTGCGGCCCCTAGGCACAGGGTTGGCTAAGGAGGCTCTGCGTGCTGCCCCTGCCCTGAGCACCATCTCCAAAACTCCCATTGTCCTGTAACGACATCTGCAGGGGTGGGGCCTGCAGGTATGGGCAGTGCACAGAGCTCCTGGCCCCTCTGCCTAGGAGTCAGACATACCAGCCGCTTCTGGAAATCACCTAAGGTAAGTGCCGCCCTGAGCCCACACCCCACAACCCCTGCCACATCCCAACCCCCTGCCCCAGCCCTGAGCCTGCTCCTGCACTCCAAACCCCTTGGCTGCAGCCTGAAGCCCCCTCATGCACCCCAAGCTCCTCATCCCTGGCTCCACACCAGAGCCCGCACTCCCAACCCCCACACTCTAACCCCCTGCCCCAGCCCAGAGCCGCGTCCCACACTCCAAACTCCTCATTTCTGGCCCGACCCCCAGCCACTGCTCTCACCCCCTCCCACACGCCAACCCTCTTTGCCAGCCCAGAGCCCCCTCCTGCACTTTGAACCCCTTGGCCCCATCCCCCAGCCTGGAGCCCCCTCCTGCACTCCATACCCCTCATCCCAGGCCCCATCCCAGAGCTCACACTTCCAAATGGAGCCTTCACCACCTTCTGTTCTCCAACCGCTTGGCCCAGCCTGATGAAAATGAGTGAGTGAGGGTGGGGGAAAGCGAGCAATGGAGGGAGGGGGTCTTGGAAAATGGGTGGGACAAGGTTGTTTGGGGTTTTTTTGCAATCAGAAAGTTGGCAACCCTAAATTGTGCATGTGTCTGCACCAAAATCTGACCTCCAGCAAAACAAGCACCCGCATACGCATATGTACGACAAGCGCATATGTTGCGGAGTCATTGTTGACTTGCATTACTTGTGTTGACCTAACAGTCCTCCAGCAACTGTCCCAAAATTCCCTTGTCCCCATGACGGTGACTGCTTTGGTCACAATTTGAAATCCACGGTCTAGGGGTCACAGGCATGGAAGCCTACCCTCCCTTAAAGTACCCTGCATATTTTTGAAATGCCTTTTCCTGATTTCCTGCCTGGGGAAACACACCTACTAACTCATCTTTGTTGTTTGCATCCACCTGTCTTATCATGCTGCCTCTAAAACAGAGACCGACTAGCTGCACTTCTGCCCAGAGCAGGCAAGTAGTATTGGATTCTGTTGGCCTGTGGGGAAAATAATCTGAACAAGCACAGCTATAGACCCATCATAGAAACATCAAAATCAGGTTTACCAATGGTGAGAGGGGGCAACAAGAAACCTGGTGCTGCCTCACAGACCCACTGATGAACTGTATGCCATACTTGGCAGGGAACCCACATATGACTGTGGACACTGTCAAGGCTGATTCCCCACTCTGTCACTTTGAGTGCAGAATGTGGGGCCTGCAAGGATTCTGAAAACTAATCCTGGCCACTCCAGGCTTGTATTAAACCCCCAAGGTTACAGTTTCTCTCTCACCTTGGATGGGTAGATGCTGCCACCACCCAAATGCAAAAAACCCTTTGAAACCAGAAAGGCACACTTGGGAATTCCTTCCTGTGGGGTACCCTCAAGTCCTTTCATCCCACCCGGGGAAGAGCTGAGAAAGAAAAACAAAGAGAATTAGATGTTGCCACCATGTGCACAAACCATGTGCACAAACCTCTTAGGACACCAAAAATCCAGTCCTGTTCTTAAAAGGTAAATTTTATTAAAAACAAAATAGAAGAACGTGTATCTGAAATGTAGGTTTTTGCTAGATTAAAAAAAAAACACTTACAAAAAAAATTTAAACATCAAGAATAACCTTCTTGAGGTCCAGTTTAAAGGTTACAAGCAAAACAAAAAGCATTTGAGTGTAGCACAGAGGAATCCACAAGACTTACAGAAAAAAAAAGAAATAAACCTAATCGTGTCTTTTTAGGTATTTCCTAAGCTACTTACATATTTGGGTTGTTCTAAGGTATAATCTGATTATTTCCATACCTGGCAAAAACCTTTTTATGGCATAGTTATAGCCCTGACTTTGCTCTGTTCCTTCTCTCTGGAGAACAACAAATAGACACACAAAGGGAAAACTCTCCAACCCTGCCCCCCAAGTTAAAAAAGTTCTAGCTCTCCCATTGGCTCTTTTGGTCAGGTGCCCACTCCTTTCCTTTTACCTGTGGGCTTATTAGAGAACAACCACCAAGAGGGATTCCACAGCCAACTGGCTGGCTGGGTGTCCACAAAAGGGAGCTACAGACACTTTGCAAGAGCCTGCGAAGGAGACCCCTGCCATGAACAGTGATGGGGGAGTGCGATGTGGTGGGAGACTCAAATCCTGCTGTGAGTCAGGTCAGTCCCATATGGTGAATGCAGATGGGCCTTCTGATGAAAGCAGGTTGGGTAAATTGGCACAAGAATTATTCTTTATAATAATTCCCCCCCTTTTTTGTTCCCCAAAATGTAGTTTCCTTCCTCTTCCCCGACCCCCGCTATCTTTCTTTACTACTTAAATATTATGCTCAGCCCATCCACAACTTTAGAGAACAAAGGCATCAGACTATACCATTAAAGTAATTAATGTTAGATAATATATTCTGAAAAAGAACATGGCAGTCTTCTTACACAAGCACATTAGTGTCCTGTGCTTGGATAGAGGTAGAAGAAACAGGTAGAGTTGGTCTCTTTTCAATTCTTTAGTTTGTTGTGATAGGCAGTGAGAGCCATGCAGCCTACTTTATATGAATAGAGATGTCTCTTTTGTCCTTTTGAGATCTTGATGGAACTTTCAGGAAGATACTCTGCAATACTCTCCTGAACATTTCTAAAGAGGGAGGTGTTGCTTCTACCCCTGCAATCAGACTTTCCTAGGCTCTTTGTGATGAATTTGAGTTTGCCTGTGACCATTGCAGTAAACCAGCTAGCAGCATATGGGCCTGAGCCGCTTTAGGACACCACTAGCCTCTGGGTTCTCTGTGCCTTTGTCACCCTCAGGAGTGAGATCAGCCAAGATCACCACTGCCTGTGGAAAATTTTGCCAATACTCACTGCACTTGCCCTATACACCAGGGGCACCATTTCAGATTTTGGTTGTGGGGGGAGGCAACTTTAACTGTGATTCCAGGGGCTACACAGGCACCTGAAAACTCTAGATGATGATGATTATTATATTATTTTATTATTATTTTTTGCAGATAACTTAGAAATTAGCTGATAAGAGCACTGTATCTAATTCCTATATATAAAAAGAGGATTAAATAAACATTAGACCTATTCAGCTCTAATACTAACATATACTCACATCTTTTGTCAAGTAATTTAAGGGACACTGGTTAGGTTTAAAATTGTAAAGTGCATTCTTTGTTACTAACTCTTGAATACAACAATTGAAACAATTGTAGAAAAATCTAAATTACTTTTTATCACTTTTTTGCAGTTCATCAAGCTTGGACTAGATCATTTAACTTTGGAAACATCCTACTAGGGCAACCTCCCTCCCCCCCCCACCACCTCCCCCGAGTTTATACTGCACCTGCCTGAGGCTCTAGGGGGTGTTACCTCACTACAAATAATAGACTAGAAACTAACCTTAACCAGGAGTGAAACTGACACTTTCAAGTCACTTTCACAGTATTGCCAATCCCAAATGTTCAAAAATCATGAATCAGGCTAATAAAAAATCATGAAATTGACTTCAAAATCATGAGATTATGTAAAAATAATAGATTTGGTGGTGTTTTTATTTGCCTTCTGCTTTTTGCGCCTTTAGGATGCACTGTGAGTCACATTTTGAAGCTTTCTCAACAGCCACGAGGGCTAGAAACTTCATTTTTCTTTAAGAATGAAAGCTGAAATCATCACACGTTCACATGACTCCAGGAGCTGGGGCTTTAAGGAAAACTATTATCATGAGACTCATGACAAAATCATTAGTGTTTGCAACACTGCTTTTACTTCTACTTAAAGGTTAGTTACTTTCCAGAAGGCTCTTAAATTCAACATTACACTGAGTCAGTTACAGTTCTCACAGGAGAATATCTAAAACCAAACACCAAGAAAATTCTATATTTTAAACATGAGAAAAAAACTGAGACTTCTGAGGTATATCAGGGCCACTGCAGGCAGGAAAGGAAAATAAACAGGTACAGGAGCTCTGGGCAGCTCTTTCTCTAAAAAGCAAGTTGGAGAGTCAAATCTTCTAGTCCTTAATCCAGTAAAACTTCTGTTGCCACCACTCATAGATATTAACCTGTGCTTAATAACTATACGCTTCATACTTAAATATCTGAGCCATCTTATCCAGGGATACACATTTTACACACATTGGCTCTCAGGGACTATATTGTGTGGCATATTCTGAACAGTGCTGAGCACACAGATGGTGCACAATGAATAATACAAATCATGACAATAATCGTAGACGTTATGGACTCTGTGGATGCAACTCCTGTTCTTTGTTCTGGAATTGGCCTGGATACAACTGAAACCTTAAGAATTTGAAGCATAAACACATCTGATGCTGTGACTTAATGACACTTTCTGATTCCTTCCTTTTCTCAAACTCAGAACAAAAACATGAGTTTTTTTTTGAACAAAATGGTTTTCAGTAAATTGTAAAATTGCACAGCAGCCATTGCTCTACAAGCCAGCATGAGGCAGACCCTGCCACCTCTTGGGAGTTAAGTGGTGATCTCTCATCTGACTCTCATTCTCCATCCTTCCTGACCTCAGTGAAAAGATGAGGCCACGGGAGGATATGTTCAGCGAGATCCTCTATGGCTTCAGATTGTGAACACAGAGCGTGGAGGGGACATATGACCGAGACCATGGGAAAGGACTGAGAATGGAGGCATTGGCTCCTCCAGGAGCAGGAAAAGGAGCGAGAGGTACATCAGAAAAAGCACCAGAACATCATGGGTCTGCTCAGACAACAAACACAAAGGTTAAAATGATCTTTTAATGCCTCCCTCAGTCATACAGCTCCATGATGGGCTGTTCTCGTAACCCTTGTCTGGCTGTTCAAATTCAGCAGCTAACCAGTCCACCTCATTCTTCCAACCCCCCAGGACATTCCCCTTTACCTCACAGTTATTGTGTAGTACACTACACACACAATATCCATGGGGATGTTTGCCTCACTGAACTCCAATCCAGTGAGACAACATTGCCAGTGACTCTTCAATTTATCAAAAGCACGTTCAACAGTCTTTTTTTCCCCCACCTACAAAGCTGGTCATTGAATCTCTCCTTGTAGATATCAAAGTTGTCAGTATACAGCTTCATGATCAAGGGATAGTCTGGGTCTCCCAGCATCACTATTGGAATTTCAGCATTACTAATGTTAATGGAATGGTTGAGGAAAAATGTTCCTGCTTGCAGCTTTTCAAAAAGTTCTGTGTTCTTTAACATGCAAGAGTCATAGATCTTCCCTAACCAGTACACATTGATATCAGTTAAGGGTCCCTGGTAACCCACCACTGCTTGCAATAACATAGAAAATTATCCCTATTCATTGATGAATGGTGGATTTGTGGTCCATATCTTCCCCATTCTGGCATCAGTCACCCCAGTGCAATTCCGGCAATGCACTGCTGCCATTAATCTATGAATTTCCTGCAGAGTCACAAGCCTGTGTATCAGGAGACAATTAATGGCCTTATATACTGGGATGGCAATGGCCCCCATTGTGGATTTTCCAAATCCAAATTGATTGGTCACTGAGCAGTAACAATCCAGTGCTGGAAGTTGCTGTTTGGCGTCCCTGCGCCAGAGAGGGCTGGGACAAATTTGGCACACAGATGCAGGAATGTGGCCTTTTGAGTCTGAATATACTATAGTCACTGCTTATCATCCAAAACCTGCTGCCCAATAATCAGTTCTCATTTCTTGGGCCCTGAAGAGACAAGGTACCCTAGGGGGCTGCTCAGTGAATTCCAGCAGCAATCTGGCAATTTGTTGCTGTATCCATCAGCATGCAATTACTATGCTTGTACATCTTTGCAACTTCTTGTTTGCACATCCAGTTGTAGTGGTACTCATTCAAGTTCTGCAGATAGAGGATTAGCCATACTAATGAGAATTTTCTGTCAGAGATAGAAGAGACCAAAAATGCAGCACACAGGACTAGGGGAGGTTGTTTTAAAAATTTAAGGGATTTAATAGGCATTATGGGATGGATAAAGTGGTATGGTGGTATCTTGTCCCCTAACTCCCAGAATCCCAGGGTGAACCAATCGCATCCCACAATGCACTGCAAAAATGTCCCATAAAGCATTGAGACCTGTGGTGTGGCACACTGGCATACCTAATGATGGTGCACAATATTTTACATCAACACAACCACTTGTGGTGAGGACCCACAGTGATGATGCAAGCACCCAAGCATGCATGTGCACAAGTAACATACAACAGTTTTGGGCAATTTGCTGATGTAACTTGCATCAGATGAACTTTGTAGGTTGGGCATGGCCTGAATGCTCTAGGGCTTAATAAAGTCTCTCCATGAAGCCTTTGTAATTACCAGAGGCGGCTTTAGGTATTTTGCCGCCCCAAGCACGGCAGACAGGCTGCCTTCGGTGACTTGCCTGAGGGAGGTCCCCGGTCCCACGGATTCGGCGGCAGCCTGCGGGAGATCCGCCGAAGCCACGGGACCAGCAGACCCTCCGCAGGCATGCCGCCAAAGGCAACCTGCTTGCCGTCCTCGCGGGACCGGCAGAGCACCCCCTGAGGCTTGCCGCCCCAGGCACGCGCTTGGCGTGCTGGTGCCTGGAGCCACCCCTGGTAATTACACTATCAGAGATTACTCTTCCTCCGCCCCCCATTTGCTATTTGGTTTCTGGAATTCTATTGAAGAGTGCTATACTCTTAAATTATTCACTTGTCTGCATTTTTCCTCAATTTCTTTGAGTGAAAAATTATCTCATTACCCTGATTTCTTTAATTCAGTCTAATCCAGCTCCTACAGCTGAAGATATATCTCATACTAGCTTTTTTTCTTTAAGGACTAATAGGAAAGAAATGGGAAATTGCTAAGCCTCTAATGTGAGATTCCTTATGAAGTATCGTTTCTTAAACTACCAGCAGAAAGATGAAAATAATGTGACAGTGGTTGAGTCAGAAGAAAAAGAAGAGCATTAATTCTTTCCAGTTCTTTCCCCCTGGGAACAGTCAGCTTCACAGTTGGTGCCAATTTATAGCTGTTAAGTACAGTATGAACTTAACTCTATTCTTCGGGGCAAAGCTGAAGTATCCCTGGTGCAGGCTTTAGCATTCTTAGCAGTAAGATGGTGTAAATCTGGTTTTTATTTTCAGCAACAGCAGAATCAGTTAGGTACCTGTTCTGCACACATAGTGAAGCAGGTTGCTTTACTATAATCCAGAAAACATCTTCTCTCAGGATTGTTTCTCTTTACCCCATAGACCTCTACACATATAGACATTTTCAAACCTTTGGGTCATAATTGCATCTTTTGTTGATAGAATAAGAAGAAAACTAACACTTTGATTTAAAGCTGAGCCCAATCTTTCCTCCTACCCGTCCTTTAACTTCCCACCTCCCATTTCACGAAAAATAGGCCTTGCCAAAAGCCTTGTAAGCCAATTTCCATGCCTCTCACCTTTACCTACTAAAAGTAGGATCAAAAAGAAGAAGAGCCTTGCTTTCCCTGACAGTGCTCTAACTTATTCCACAGTGCTGTAGCCTGATCAGTTTCACACTAGTCATATTTATTTATACATAGAATCAGAGAAGATTAGGATTGAAAGAGACCTCAGGAGGTCATCTAGTCCAACCCCCTGTTCAAAGCAGGACAAATCCCAAGTAAATCATTCCAGACAGAGTTTTGTCAAGACAGGCCTTATTATTACCACAAAGCTTTCCTTCAGGTAGCTACACACATGATTTGTGTTGCTTATAGGATTGATTGGTCACCCAACAAATAAAGATAAATGCTTTACTTCATATCCAGATAAGTTCATTCATTAATATAACCAAACTTCATAAAGAGATATACACAGAGAGAAGGATATGTGTGTATGCTAACAGTTTTAAAACCTAAGAATTATGGAAAACCAAGATAGAAGAAATCAGTCAGTAGAGCGGGACAGGCAAACATTTTGGCCTGCGGGCCACATCGGGTTTCCGAAGTTGTATGGAGATCCAGTTAAGGGAGGCTCTGCCTCCCCGAACAGCCAGACGTAGCCCGGCCCCCACCCCTCATCCACTCGCCATCCAACCCACACTGCTTCTCACCCCCTGACAGCCCTCCTGGGACCCCTGCCCCATCCATCCCTCCCTGTCCCCTGATCACCCCCAGATCCCCCACCCCTGACATCCCCCTGCCGCCCCATCCAACCCCTCCTTTCATTCCTGACTGCCCCCACACGACCCCTGCCCCATCCAACTACCCCTCCCTGAACGCCCCCGGAACCCCTGCTCCTGACTGCCCCCGACTGCCCCCCTGCTGCCCCATCCAATGCCCCCCATTCCTGACTCCCCCTGGACTCCTGCCCCCATTCAGCCCCTCTGACTGCCCAACCTCTATCCACACCCCAGCCCCAACCACCATCCCAACCCCCCGCTTCTCCCTGACTCCTTACTACACTGCCTGGAGCACTGGTGGCTGGCAGCACTACAGCTATGCCACCCAGAGCACCAGGACAGGCAGCCGTGCCATCATGCAACACAGATCACCGGGTCTGCTCACGGCTCTGCAGCTGCGCAGCTCGGCCCAACAAGAGCTTGCAGCCCTGCTGCCCAGAGCATTGCTCCAGCAGCACAGTGAGCTGAGGCTGCGGGGGAGGGAGGACAGCAGGGGAGAAGCCGGGGGATAGCTTTCCGGGCCAGGAGCTCAGGGGCTGGGCAGGAGGGTCCCGCGGGCCAGATGTGGCCCAGGGGCCGTAGTATGCCCACATCTGCAGTAGAGTGTATGAAAGAGCAAGTTCTGATTCAGTTGAAACCATTTGGAGAAACTGATGCACCTGAATTCTAAGGCAAATCTTTAGTACCCTTAAAGTACATAACCACCAACATGGAACCCTGGCCATATAAATTTAAGCCTGCCTTTATCCATGTGTGGTATTTAGGGTGACCATACTTATGTTTTTGACCATTTGTATATCAATTAATTTCTTAATAAATCATATGTGCCAATGCATTATCTCTATAGTTTCTATATCGCAAAAGCCGTCCAAAAGTCTCCGTATTTCAAGAATTTGTCTGCAGTTCTTTAGTGTATCTGTTCTTAAGCAGTCACTTGTTTGTTTCTCAGCATGATAGTGTATAATTTATGACCTGGGGTTAAAATACTTGGGCCTTTTTTAGCTAACTAAACATAAAGCCTTCAATAGTAGGCCTCACATTCAAGAAATGAAATAAATGTTGCCTAACACCCCTATTATTTATGTTCTTCTACTTGCCCTCAGCCTGTATCATTTTAATAAACACCATAAATCAGACAGAAATGTACCCCTGAGCAGTACTGTAATCTAAATTGTCACAGTTTAATACCCTATATAACATATCAACTCAAAATTAATACAGCGTCCCAGGTCAACAGGCCAACCTAGCAGGATCGGGAAAGTAGTGTACAGTCCTCTTTATTTCCACGGGTCTTGCTCTGAATACAACACTTGACTGGACACAAAGATTGGGAATTCTGTGTCTGCACCCTTATAATTTTCATTGTCGTTATATTCTCTCGATGGCACACTAATTTCTAGGATCATCATTTTCTTCAGCATTGAGTGTTGACTAATTAGGATGCATCAAACTCCTGCTTCTCTGCTGCTTGGCCTCAGAGATTGTAAGCCATATCCAAGTTCCAATGAAATCAGTGGTAGTCTTTCCTTTGAATTAACTGGAAATTTAAAATGTCCCTTTAGACTCAACATACATTTTAATGTAGCACCTCTGACATTTGCCTGGTTGGGAGTTATTGATTTTTTTTTTAAGCTAACTATTGCCTACCTCCTCAGAGTCCACCTACGACTAGCTCATGGTACCTCTTTCTGAGGAATTCATTCGGGGCCTTTGTATAAGGAGCCATCTCTGCTATTGCAGGGATAAGCAGTAAGGCATTGTTTGGATTCCTATTCAAAGAGCGATGAAGATGACTGATTTTTGCTTCCTGCAGTCCACACACTAAGCAGAGGAAGATTGCAGAACTCACAGCCCAGACATAGATATTATTTCCAGATAAGCTACAAATACTGTACCCACATGAGAACAAAATTATTATTGTTTGGAATGCTCATTTTTTGAGACAGCTGCTAGCCAAGATTAATCTTGAGGTCTGTGACATGACAGTTTATCACCTAAGGGCAATAGTGCTTAGTGGGTAACTCACCCCACCACGTGGCATGGTCTTTTAAGAGTTTGAAATGTGTCATTATATATACAAGGACCTGGGAGAGAGGAAGCAGTCCTGGGAGTAAGAAATGTTCAATAGGAAATACCATTACTTTTCTTTAAGGGCCCAGGACAAGGAGATTTGAAGAAAGAGTGGACCAAGGCTCCCCATCCTTCTAACCAATTAGAAATAAGCTGGAAGATGGGGACCAACATAAAGACCACCTCCCCTCTTGTAGCAGGGGAGACATCAGCAAGGAAAAGCTGGTGTGCTGAGCACCCTGAAAGCCAATTGAGGAAAAAAAGGCAAGCTGAGGGAGAAGCTGGTAAAGGCCTGACGGTTAATCCAGGACTCAGCTTCAGAGGGGACAGATGAAGGATTCTGTTTAAGAAGGGCCAGACAATCAGTTCTAGAGAGGAGAGCTAGAGAGATTCCTGTTTAAAGAGGGAGTGAAGGACTAACTGATACAGCTCAGTTCTAAAGAGGAGCACTGAGGTCTCCTGCCTAAGAAAGGACTGAAACGGAGTAAACCAGAGCAGGAACTGGAAAGGATTCCAGAAACGGAGACTGTTTACAGTTTCAGGAAAGAAAAGTCTCCTGAGGGAAAAAACCAGAGGCTGCTGCTTGGAATAAGCCTGAGCCTCTGAATGTCCCCACATGTATCTGAGTGAGCTCCTACTTATGCTTTCAGTTGTTTTTAGTAAAATGAGACCCTTGGAAGGGGGGAGTGTTCTTAGATTAAAAAAGCTTGTTTATCATTCGGATGGAGAGAAGTGAGGCAGGACTCACCTGTGGCATTATGCCTGACCAAATGAGCATGCATTGGGGTGACCGCCACACTGTCATAAGTTGTTTTTGGGTGACTTGAAGAGTGGTTGAATATGGTCTTTATGGGCTTTCTCTATATACTGTCTTGGCTTAAATTGCTGCTGTTCTCGTGATCTGTGGCATTTTAAAATTGAAATTGAAATTCGAGTTAGTGAAGGCTGTGACGCGTAGGGGCAAAGAGTCCCTTGTCCCTAGCAAACAATTCTCATCTTAGGCCTGACAAACTCACTTATCCAAACACGTGTTTTGCAAGATATTTATCCATAAAAGCTGATATGTTTGGTATCTATAGAAAGCTCCTATCATATCAAAATTCACACCCTTGTGATGTGTGTGTAATGGGTAATATATAAGGAATAATTTAACTATTGACAGTACACCTTTATGGTCTTGGATGTAAAAGTTAGTCAGAAGGGGTTAATATATCTTGGATGGTCCATTTAAGCAGGAGAAAGTTGTTCCTTTTCTCTGGTTAGCTGGTGAAGTAATGTTCGGCTCAACTGTCTAGCCTTGCTCTATCCCAAGACAAAGAATGGGAAACCATCAGAAAGCATTGCAAACAAACAATCTAAACCACTTTCAGGAAAAGAAAGGAACATTACAACAGACAGAAAATCACCCTGCCTATGAATAGAGTTTCAGTATAACTGGGAAGGAGGGGGGAGGGATGGGAACACTCTGTATCCATTCACTGAGAAAACATCTTGTGAAATGGGGTTCTTTTTCATGAAAGTTTGGATACTGGTTCCTGTCAAGCCAGCTCTGCAACAGATTGAACTTTGGGCAAAATCTGTTATTAGATATGAAAGGTACGTATTAATAAGTCCTCTAGACCCAGGTTTACATTTCATGACTTTGTGTTGAACTGTAACCATTTGTTTATAAAACTCTTTTTTGTGTGTGGAATTTCTCTTCTTTCTTATGTAAACCTACTTTTGATGTATTGTAGTACTCACAAGTGCTGTTTTGCAGTAGGAGTGACTTTTGGTAAAACTACTACACTGGAATACACTGCCCTTTAAGATCTAGGATTTCTGAGAGAAGCCGTGCCCGGGAGTAGAGATCAAAGGTGAATGCTTCAAAGGGGCTGTGGGACTGGCATGTATTCTTGTTAACCTTGAAGGTGAAGAAAAGGCTGGCATAGCCCAGAGGGGAGAGTGTGAGTGGCTGAAAGGCTGATGGTGTTAGGAAGCTAACATCCAGCTACCATGGGCAAGACTCCTTCAGCCTGAAAACACTGGCTAGCAAGGTGACTCATAGTCCTAGGTCCCCCCAAAACCATCAAAAAAGTGCTTTGCCTAACGCTGTTGTCATATTATTTATTATTCATCTTTTTTTCCCCCTCAGAGAAAGTTTTCAGGAAAATATTTTAACTTGTTTTGGCATTTTTATTATATATGTATTCTCAGATTCTTTTCTTCCCAGAGTGCATGCTCTTCTTTTTTTGTACCCTCATCTGGACATAATTTCTATCCCTTAATTCAGCAATAGATGAAGTGGTGTCTAAGCAAAACAAGTTTGTTCTTCTTCGAGTGATTGCTCCTATGCATTCCAGTTAGGTGTGCGCGCTGCGCGTGCACGGCTTTCCGGAACATTTTTACCCTAGCAACTCCGGCGGGCCGGCTGGCGCCCCCTGGAGTGGCGCCGCTATGGCGCCTGTTATATACCCCAGCCGGCCCGTCCGCTCCTCAGTTCCTTCTTACCGCCCGTGACGGCCAGTTGGAACTGTGGAGTGCTCTCTGTCCTCCACAACCCTAGCTCTCGCTACTTTCTCGTGTATATAGTTTGTTTAGTGATTAGTGTAGATAGTTTCTGTTAGTTAGATAGTTAGTTCTTAGGATAAGGTTAAGGGGGGTTTCCCCTCCCTTTCCTCCCCCGGTGCGGGCTCATGCCCAAGGCACCGGGCTTTAAGCCCTGTGCATCTTGCCAGCGGCCTATGCCAGTAGGGGATCCGCATGACTCCTGCCTCCGTTGCCTCGGTGAGAGTCACAGGGCAGATAAGTGCTCTATCTGTTCCTCTTTCAAACCCCGGACGTGTAAGGAGCAGGACATAAGATTAAAGCAGCTCCTCATGGAGGCTTCGCTCCAGCCCCCGGCACCGTCCGCGCCGGCGCCGAAGGCTTCATCGGTCCGGAGCGCACCGCCGGCCCCGGGCCATTCCGGCACCGAGACTCCGCGACCTCAGCCACCGGCACCGAAGGCCCGGCACCGCTCCCTGCCGCCATCAAGGAAGCGCAAGCCGGCGAAAGCGGGTGCCAAGCCCCACGCTGAGGGCCCAGCAGCCAAGACAATTGCACCACCTGCGGTCCCCACTGTGGCTGTGCACAGGACATGCGCCAGGCCGTTGACACCGGCGCCTCAAGGGCCGTCGAGTCCGGCACCGCCATGCTCCCCGGCACCGGCCGTGGTTGAGCTCCGGCTGCCATCAACGCCAGAGACTTTCTCCACGGCGCGCGAGCTCATAGAGCTCACAGAGGCACCGAGCCTCCGCCCCCCGGCACCGCCGATGCGGGCTGTCGTTTCGGCGGGAAAGCCGGCAATGATGGTACGGCCCCCCTCTCTGGACAGACGGCACGGACGACGCTCCCGGTCCCGGTCACGTTCCCGGTCCCGCCGCAGGTCACCGTCCCATCGCTCGCGATCTCGGCACCGCTCGCCATCGCGGTACCGGTCGCCGTCCCAACGCCGGTCGCAGTCCCGGTACCGTTCGACATCGCGGTACCGGTCGCACTCCCGGCGTCGCTCCAGGTCCCGATCGCCTTCGCGTCGGCACCGACGAAGGTCTGCTTCCCGGCACCATTCCCGGCACTGTGACTCGCGCAGCCGCTCCCGGCGCCGCAGGTCCGGATCCCGGTCAAGCTCCCGGCACCGGTTGAGCTCCCGGCACCGCAGCGGACGTTGGTCTTGGTCACCATCCCGGTACCGTGCAGACCAGCACCGATCTTTGGCACCGTCCGGGGACAGACTGCCTCAGTTGGCGGCGCAATCCGTCAGCGCCTCGGCGCCTCCATGGCCATCCCGCCCCGCGTCGGTTGCTTCCGGGGCAGACAGTAACGGGCACCTGCCACCTACCCCACAAGGCCAACCTCAGGGGGCACAGCAGTGGGGCTTCTGGATTCCCTGGGCCCAATACGAGACTCAGGGGGTGCCATTCCCTCCAAGAGCCCCTGCCTCCGAGCGCAGGGTACCAGAGGCGACCGTTAGCCGACCGGCCCCTTCGTCACCGGGCGCGGTTTCCATACCGCCTGCACCCCAGAGGCACACGCAGCCCGACCCAGCCGACGAGCAGTCAGCAGATCCATCGACGGAGGCTGTCGTCCAGGGCTTATCCTCCTCGTCCTCACCTGACGAGGCGGTGGCCGGAGCGTCGGCCAAGGAGCCTCTGCCGATAGACCTAAAGGCGCACCAAGACCTGCTTCGCCGTGTGGCGATGGCCATGGCTCTCCCCGTGGCGGAGGTCCAGGAGGACGAGGACCCCATAACGAATGTCGTTGGAGCAGAGGCTCCAGTGCGCGTGGCATTACCGTTCGTTCGGATGATACAAAAGAATGCCACCACACTCTGGCAGACGCCTGCGTCCATCCCTGCTACAGCCCGTGGGGTTGAACGCAAGTACTCAGTCCCCCCCACGGGCTATGAGTATCTGTATACTCACCCGACCCCGGACTCGTTGGTCGTTCAGTCGGTCAACGACAGGGAGAGGCATGGTCAACCTGCCCCTGCGCCAAAGTTGAAGGACGCGCGGCGAATGGACCTGTTAGGCCGCAAGGTCTACTCGGCGGGCGGCTTGCAACTTTGCATCGCCAACCAGATGGTCCTCCTCGCCAGGTACGTGTACGACATCTCCGCGTTGTTGGAGGAGGGGAAGAAATCGTCCAGGTCCTCCATCCAGGCCGCCCTTGACTCTGCGGACTCGGGAGCTCGGACCTTGGCCTCAGGGGTGACGATGCGGCGCATCTCCTGGCTGCAGTCCTCCACCCTGCCACCGGAGGTGCAGTATACGTTGCAGGACCTGCCCTTTGACACACAGGGTCTTTTCTCCGAGAAAACTGATTCCCGGATCCAGACCCTGAAGGACGGTCGCATCGCCATCCGCACCCTCGGGATGCACACACCGGCTCCTCAGCGCAGATCCTTCCGGCAACAACCCTCCCGGTCTTTCCCTCAACAACGGTACCACCCGTACAACAGCAGGCGACCAGGCCCGAATCACCGTCGACCATCCGGCAACAGGCACAATCAGGCCCAGGCCCCTTCCAAGGCCCCCCAAGGGTCCAAACAGGCCTTTTGATGGGACGCCCAAGGACGGCCGATCACTCTCCCTACCGGATCCTACCCTTTTGTTTTACAACCGCCTTTCCCATTTCTTTTCGGCGTGGTCCCGAATAACAACGGACAACTGGGTGCTTCAAACAGTCCAGTCGGGATACCGCCTTCAGTTTGTTTCGCCCCCCCTTTCCCACCCACCCTCCCTGTCCCTCTTCAGGGACCCCTCTCACGAGCAACTCCTCTTACAAGAGGTCCAGACTCTGTTGAGCGTGGGTGCCTTAGAGGCAGTGCCTCAAGACAGGCGGGGCAGGGGATTCTATTCCCGATATTTTCTCATCCCCAAAGCGAAAGGAGGGCTACGTCCTATCCTGGACCTTCGAGAGCTGAACAGATATCTGCTCAAGCCCAAGTTTCGCATGGTCACCCTGGGGACCATCATTCCCTCTCTGGATCCGGGAGACTGGTTTGCCGCCCTCGACATGAAGGACGCCTACTTCCATGTCGCGATCTACCCTCCCCATCGACGCTACCTGCGTTTCGTGGTGAACAATGCACACTACCAGTTCGCAGTGTTGCCATTCGGCCTATCCACCGCACCGAGAGTGCTTACCAAGTGCATGGCAGTGGTTGCCGCAGCCCTCCGCCGTTGTCAGATACACGTCTACCCGTATCTCGACGATTGGCTGGTTCGCGGAACGTCTCGGCACCTGGTAATGGGCCAGATGACAGAAATCCTGTCCCTCTTTCAGCGCCTCGGTCTTCTCATCAATGCCGAGAAGTCCACCTTGATTCCGTCACAGCGGGTGGAGTTCATTGGAGCAGTCCTCGACTCCTCGTTGGCCCGTGCCTGCCTACCGCGATCTCGGCACCAGACGATGGTCTCCATCATCCAGGACCTCGTCACCTTCCCGACCACGACGGTGCGATCCTGCCTCCACCTCCTGGGCCACATGGCATCGTGTACGTATGTCACCACGTACGTGCGGCTCCACCTCCGCCCATTCCAGTCTTGGCTCACGTCGGTTTACCGGCCGCATCGAGATCCCATCGACATGGTGGTCACGATCACCAAGCCGACCCTCGAGTCCCTCCGCTGGTGGCTCGACCCGGAGGTCGTGTGTGCGGGAGTCCCGTTCCACCCTCCTCGTCCATCCGCCACTCTGACCACGGATGCCTCAGCGCTTGGTTGGGGAGCTCACCTGGGCAACCTTCACACCCAGGGCCTTTGGTCGCCCCAAGAGCTCGCTCTGCACATCAATATCCGCGAGCTGTGAGCGATCCGTTTGGCATGTCACACCTTCCGCACCCGCCTGCAAGGCCGCTGTGTGACAGTGTTCACGGACAACACCACGGCAATGTTCTACGTGAACAAGCAGGGCGGAGCCCGCTCCTCCCTCCTCTGCAAGGAAGCACTGCTCCTGTGGGACTTCTGCGTAACCTACTCGATTCACCTGGAAGCGTCCTTTCTTCCGGGAGTGCAGAACACGCTGGCCGACCATCTCAGCAGGTCGTTCCTCTCCCACGAGTGGTCTTTCCGTCCCGATGTCGTCCACACAATCTTCCGGAGGTGGGGGTTTCCCCGGATAGACCTATTCACCTCCAAGGCGAACAGGAAGTGCCACCTGTTTTGCTCATTCCGGGGTCACTCGCCGGGCTCCCTGTCGGACGCCTTCCTTTACCCCTGGAAGGATCACCTCCTCTACGCCTTCCCCCCGTTCCCGCTCATACACCGGGTGCTACAGAAGCTGCGGAGAGACAGAGCCAGCGTCATACTCAGGGCTCCGGCCTGGCCGAGGCAACATTGGTACACCCTGCTGCTCGAGCTCTCCGTTCGAGATCCCATCCCTCTTCCGTTATGGCCGGACCTCATCACGCAGGACTTCGGCAGACTCCACCATCCGAACCTGCAGTCCCTCCATCTTACAGCTTGGTACCTGCGTGGTTGACCCACGCGGAGAGGGACTGTTCAGCAGCCGTACAGCGAGTCCTGCTAGAGAGTAGGAAGCCTTCCACTCGCTCCACCTATCTGGCTAAATGGAAGCGGTTCGCGCTCTGGTGTGACCAACGAGGCCTCAATCCCTTCGTAGTCCCTGTCCCTACCATCCTGGACTACCTCTGGTACCTTAAGGAGCAAGGTCTGGCAGTCGCCTCCTTGAGGGTACACCTGGCAGCAGTGTCCGCCTTTCGTCCACCTACGGGAGGTCGGTCCATCTTCTCCAACCAGATGGTTTCCCGCTTCCTTAAAGGCCTGGATCACTTGTACCCGCCGGTGCGGTGTCCTGCCCCGACCTGGGATTTGAACCTCGTGCTGGCCAAGCTGATGGGTCCCCCCTTCGAGCCTCTAGCCACGTGCTCTCTGCTCTACCTCTCCTGGAAGACAGCCTTCCTCGTCGCACTTACATCAGCAAGACGAGTCTCTGAGCTCCATGCTCTAATGATTGGACCACCATACACCGTCTTCCACGGGGACAAGGTGCAGCTTCGACCACACCCAGCCTTCCTCCCCAAGGTGGTGTCGGCCTTCCACCTCAACCAGGAGATCTTCCTCCCGGTCTTTTTCCCGAAGCCGCATGCCTCCCCTCGGGAACAACAGCTTCACACCCTGGACGTCCGCAGGGCCCTTGCCTTTTACATCGACCGGACGAAGCCTTTCCGGCGTTCGACCCAGCTGTTTGTGGCAGTCGCCGACCGCATGAAGGATGAGCCGGTCTCCTCCCAGCGGATTTCTTCCTGGGTAACGGCATGTATTCGGTCATGCTACGAGCTTGCTCGCGTGCCACCATGCCGCCTCACTGCTCATTCAACGAGAGCCCACACCTCGTCGGCCGCCTTCCTGGCTCATGTTCCCATCCAGGACATCTATAGAGCGGCCACCTGGTCTTCTGTCCACACCTTCGCCTCCCATTACGCGTTGGTGCAGCAATCAAGAGACGATGCAGCCTTCGGCTCCGCAGTCTTACACTCTGCCACGTCTCACTCCGACCCCACCGCCTAGGTAAGGCTTGGGAATCACCTAACTGGAATGCATAGGAGCAATCACTCGAAAAAGAAGAGACGGTTACTCACCGTAGTAACTGTTGTTCTTCGAGATGTGTTGCTCCTATCCATTCCAGACCTGCCCTCCTTCCCCACTGTCGGAGTAGCCGGCAAGAAGGAACTGAGGAGCGGACGGGCCGGCTGGGGTATATAACAGGCGCCATATTGGCGCCACTCCAGGGGGTGCCAGCCGGCCCGCCAGAGTTGCTAGGGTAAAAATGTTCCGGAGAGCCGTGCACGCACGGCGCGCACACCTAACTGGAATGGATAGGAGCAACACATCTCGAAGAACAACAGTTACTACGGTGAGTAACCGTCTCTTACATAGCCCTGTAGACCCACACAAACACATCTGTTGACTAATGTTGTTTTCAAAAATTGTGACTGGAATCTGAATTAATAAAGCATAGGCATATATATATTTTTAGGGCTGTCAAGCAACTAAAAAAATTAATCGCGATTAATCGCACCATTAAACAATAGAATACCATTTATTTAAATATTTTTATGTTTTCTACATTTTCAAATATATTGATTTAAATTACAACATAGGATATAAAGTGTACAGTGCTCACTTTATATTTTTTATTACAAATATTTGCACTGTAAAAAAAACAAAAGAAATTGAAAAATACTATTCACCTCATACAAGTACTGTAGTGCAATTTCTTTATCATGAAAGTTGAACTTACAAATGTAGAATTATATTCAAAAATAAAAGAAATGTAAAATTTTAGAGCCTGCAAGTCCACTCAGTCCTATTTCTTGTTCAGCCAAACGCTCAGTCAAACAAATTTGTTTACATTTGCAGGAGATAATGCTGCCTGCTTCTTGTTCATAATGTCACTTGAAAGTGAGAACAGGCAATTTGCATGGCCATTCACATGGTGTCACAAGATATTTAAGTGCCAGATGCACTAAAGAGCCATATGTCCCTTCATGCTTCCACCACCATTCCAGGGGACATGCATCCATGTTGATGATGGGTTCTGCTTGATAATGATCCAAAGCAGTGTGGACTGATGCATGTTCATTTTCATTATCTAAATCAGATGCTACCAGCAAAAGGTTAATTTTCTTTTTTGGTGGTTCAGGTTCTGTAGTTTCTACCGCATCTGACGAAGTGGGTATTCACCCATGAAAGCTCATGTTCCAATACATCTGTTAGTTTATAAGGTGCCACAGGACTCTTTGCTGCTTTTACAGATCCAGACTTACACAGCTACCCCTCTGATACCTGGCTCTTTTAAGACTTCTGAAAGTATGCTTCTCACCTCATCCCTCTCAGATTTTGTAAAGCACTCAGATTCTTAAACCTACAGAGTACTGTAGCTATCTTTAGAAATCTCACACTGTGTTTTATGAAATCTGCAGTGAAAGTGTTCTTAAAATGAACATGTGCTCGGTCATCTTCTGATACTGATATAACATGTAATATATGGTAGAATGTGAGTAAAACAGAGCAGGATACATACAATTCTCCCTCAAGGAGTTCAGCCACAAATGTAATTAACACATTTTTTTTTAATGAGCATCATCAGCATGGAATATGTCCTCTGGAATGGTGTCCAAACCATGAAGGGGCATACTAATGTTTAGCATATCTGGCACAAACATCTTGCAAAGCCAGCTACAAAAATGCCATACAAATACCTATTCTCACTTTCTGGTGACACTAAGTAAGAAGAGGGCAGCATTATCTCCAAACTTGTTTGTCTTAGCAATTGGCTGAACAAGAAGTAGGACTCCATGGACTTGTTGGCTCTGAAGTTTTACATTGTTCTGTTTTTGAGTGCAGTTATGGAACAAACAAGAAAATCTACATTTGTAAGTTGCACTTTCATGACAAAGATTTCACTACAGTACTTGTATGTGGTTAATTGTAAAATACTATTTCTTTTGTTTATATTTTTACAGTGCAAATATTTGTTATAAAAATAAGACTAATTTCAAATACAACACAGAATACAATATATATGAAAATGTACGAAAACATCCAAAATATTTAATAAATGTTAATTGGTATTCTGTTATTGTTTATTAGTGTGATTAAAACTGCGATTAATTGCAATTAATTTTTATCACAATTTTTTTGAGTTAATCACGTGAATTAACTGAGATTAATTGACAGCCCTAATTTTTTTCGTAAGTTATTTACAGTGTTCAGAAGCTCAGCAGTTTCTGTGGAAACGTGTAAAGTAATGCACCACCTTTTATATGACATGACTCTGTTATAATGTTCTAAATGAATATGGCAATTTTGCAACAGAAAAGCTTCAAAAACAGACTGCAACTGAACTCAGAAACTGCTGAACTCGAATTGATATGCAAATTAGATACAATCAATTTAGGCTTGAATAGAGACTGGGAATGGCTGAGCCATTACAAACATTGAATCTATCTCCCCATGTAAGTATTCTCACACTTCTTATCAAATTGTCTGTACTGGGCTATCTTGATTATCACTTCAAAAGTTTTTTCTCTTACTTAATTGGCCTCTTAGAGTTGGTAAGACAACTCCCACCTTTTCATGCTCTCTGTATGTATGTATGTATATATATATATTTCCTCACTATATGTTCCATTCTATGCATCCGAAGAAGTGGGCTATAGCTCACAAAAGCTTATGCTCAAATACATGTTAGTCTCTAAGGTGCCTCAAGTACTCCTGTTCTTTAAATGAATATGTAAATACTTTCATTGACTGTGAGGGGAGAATTATTTGAATGATGTAGGTAAGTTTATATAAATTTCATAGATGTACATAATTGTTTTTATTGTGTGGTAGAGAGAAAAGTATGTGCTAGCCTATGACGAAAAGTGTAGTAATTTATACTACTCAGCGCACTAGCTGCTAGTTATTGGTATAATTTTACTCCGGAAGGTAACCTAGGGAATTTTAAAAAATATATAATAAGATGCTCAACATGTTTTTCTTGCATCTTCTCCTGGCCACTTGCAGACATGATATCAGACTAACACAACCACTGATGTGACCAATCTGCCAATTCCCATGTCCACCTTTTCCAGGTGGGTTCCACCTACCAGATTATTGATGCTGTTGGTTGCATATAACCATCCACTGCATTTTCAGCTTTGCTGTATGCAAATCAATGAAACCACCATTCCACAATGACATGTATGTAGTACAATTGAACTGATGTGTGAAACACTAGTACACAAGAGCAATGTTTATGTACAGGTTAATAGCCAAGTCAGCTGCCCACATATCCTCGGATATTATAGGAATAGGTTAGGTACTACATGGAAATCAATATGCCAACTGGAACAGGCAAGAGGAATAAGCAGGGTACAGTATCAGGATGTCACATTGTACTGGAATTTCTGAATTATATCCATAAAGCAAACTTTTAAATAGCAGCGATGTCTATGGAAATAACAACAGCCAGACCTGGTGTGGTTAAGATGGCCCAGGACTTTCAAATGTTCTTGAGCTCTAAGAAGTTTTGAGAAGCAGCATGAGATTGGTTTAAAGCAAAGAAATATCCCCTATTACATTTTTAAATCATCAAAAATCTTCTAGCTCCTGGGGACTTCAAGCTCTCTCATTAAAATTTAGGTGCTACACCCTACAGAATTTCCATCAAATTACATCTCCACATCACATAAAAGTCTAGCTACCTAGATCTGGGGGTGGGGTCATGTATTTTAGGGGTGGGGGGAAACAACATGGTGCATAAAGTTTTCCCCTCCAGGTCAGAGGATCCCAACTCAGGGTGATTTTTGATGGTCAGAACTGTGTAAAATAATTGTCCTTTCCAACTTCTTTAAAGTTTACTATCTACACCTATCAGATAAGTTTCCTCTTGGCTATTTCAGCCTGTCTCAGAAAGCATTAGGTATGATTTATTATGGAATTTATACCTTTCACATTCTACTAATGTATTTTCATACACACATAGACCTTATAAGCCTGACTGAGTTAATTTTGGTATCAGTTCTAAATCTGCTTCTTGTTGAGCTAAATGTATGACAGATTATCTGAATGAGCCAAAGCCCTAATTTTTTTTCTGCAGGAAACAATGCCAACTTCTTAAAGATTACCAGTGACGTGAAAGGGAGCATTATCAAAGTGATGGTTGCCATCCTATTACGTTCAATGAGAGGTAAAAGAGGAGGATGTGATTGGTTCACTTCATTGAACCTAGATGACATTTGACTAAGGGAAGGGACTTTCTACCAAACCTCTATTCATATGTGTTATTTTTATTGCTGTAAAAATACAGAGATTCATTCAGGTTCATTGCAAAATACAAAACAAGCTTGTCTGCACCACTGATCAGATACAAAGCTGAGCAAAATGTATTTCAAAACAATCAAGTACATTAGTTAATATGTTTGTGTCAGATCCCGTTTGCTCTGAGGCAAGTGTTAAAACAAAAAGGTGTGGGGAAAAAAATCCTACAGTCAAATTCAGACTTAGTTTAATGCAACTGATTTCAATGGGGTTTTCAGCTTACTGAAGGCCAGGATTTAGCTTGTAATTAGGGATATAACAGAAATAGCACTAGTCTTTCCTTCTGCAAGTCAATGTTTTCCATTACTTACATATAATTTTTAAAGTCAATAAACAATAGTGATAAGAAAGTGAAAGAGCCAAAAGTATTCCTGAGAAAGAGCTGTCAGAAACATGTGTCCCAAAATGTGGTACAATCCAGAAATAAAGTGATGGGTAAGGTCTTCCTAATGCAATTCCTTCCCTTTGATTGGATTGGTTGATAAAAATATTTTCTTATTAAAGTCTATGACTGCTCAACTTTCATACCACTCTGGCTGTCCCACACCTCATACCTTTTTCCTCCATCCATGTTCTTCTCAAGTGGAGATATAGCATGTTACTTCTGTGATGAAATGACTTGCTTGAAAAGCTTTTTGATATGAGTTTTTTCAGATGTGTTTACTAATTGTCCTAGAAACTGCTGTATCAGTTTCCTGATCCTTTGTAAAATTAATATCAACCTCGTCTCCCTCTGTGTCACAAGGTGATGGATTAATTTAAATGTATTGTGCATTAGCTGTGTATCTGCCAGCATGACCCTGACCTCTAGTGAGTAAAAGGAGTAAGCTGCAAGATCAGCAATATCATATAGTGCCACAAGAGAAATTCTTGTGATGTCAGAGGTTGGCAGAAGAAAAGAAGAGAAAGCCGCTGGCATTATACTGGGTATTTAATATAGCTATCAGCCTCATTGCAAACCTAAGAGTTTGCAACAATATATAGAATCAATTAAACCCATTATTTGTATTTTTTGCCTAGAACTTTTTCTATATTGTTTGTTAGCCACTCAGCTGCTATAACAGCATGTAATTCTTTGTACTTACGTAGCATCTTTCATATGAGCATCTCAAGTGCCTTAAAAGAGGAGTGCTGAAAATAGGCATAACTGAGGCAGAATGCATTTAAGTGACTTTCTCAAGGTAACTCACAGAGCAACCTGGGTTGCCTGACTCCCATTCCCTTACAACAAGAATGAGACCACTCTGTCTCCCTGAGAAGAAAATATGCGATCAAGGGCCTCAGTGAGGACTCGGTTAGTGTCTGATTAAAGTAAGTTTCAATTTATTTTAACAAAGTTGGATCAGGTCCTAAAAGAACATAAATAAAGTGTTCCAGCTACATGACTCTCATATACATGATCATCTTGACTTCTATATAAGTTTTAGCTAGGGTATTTGACACCAAAACCTCTGCAATCCCATAGAGGTCACCTGCTCATGTTAATCTTATTTTTAGCAGGAAATGCAGTGCTTGTGGAAGGTACCACCTTGATAGCTCTGCAGTCTAAAGTCCTCTACATAACCTCAGAACAGGTACAGGATGCGGATATTTCCTGTACCTCCTTGGTTATATGCCTCAACCATGATCTGGAGGGGAGCAATCTTAGGTTTGAGTTTAGTCCCCATGCCCATTCCCTTCTGGAAAGAACAGCAAGGATGGAGTTGCAGTATCTGTCCACGGGGCATTGTACTGAGACTGCTAATAGATTTCATGTAGGCCATTGATCAGCAATAGATGCTAATTAATTTTGTCCCCCCACAGAATTTGAGTGGATTCAAAGTGTCCGAATTAGCTGGGGGTTCGTTCAAGCTTGGTATTGAGTGAGGAAAAGACAGGCAGGACCAGGGTAACACTGAAAAGCCAAGTGGCTGCGTTTATTTAGGGAAAGGTTACAACTTGGGCCGGGGAAGGAGGCAATTTCCAACTGGGACTCAGATAAACAACGCAAACAAATTTAAACCAACAACAATGTACTGTAAACTGCTCACCACACCACCAAATAGACAGGCACACCAATTACACAGATAGGAATCAGGTTCGTCAGGGCGATGCCCGGTGCAAACACAGAAAAGAGACCCACAGGCCACTGCCTCAGCCACCCTTGCTTTCACACAGAGGGTAAACCCAGAGTGTGGTGCGGCTGCAGCTGGGCAGATTCCACTCACTCAGACCACGGGGACTGGACCCCCTTGGTCAGCTACTCTCTAAGTAGAGACAGCTCCCAAGTTTAACCACACACACTAGACACAGACAGAGCAGTGATTCATTCACATAAACAGTTTACAATTAACAATTCAATAACAATTATAACGATTAAACAAGCTAGCTAGGCAAATATGCAAATGTACAAGTGTGCAAATGTGCAATTGTTTGGGGCTGGTACCAATTTGGGAAAGGGAAAAATGAGAGGCTATCTATACTAACTGCCAGAAATTAAAAAGCAAATACCGCACTCCAGGAGCAGCTGACCAGCAGAACAGACACCAGGAGCATGATGAGGCGACTGGGACCAAGTCCAAAGCGAGAAATCCAAAAACCAAAAAATAGATCCAAAAGATAAATCCACAAGATAACAAATCCAAAATGACACGACACGAGCTAGCTATATCGGGAGGAGACCCTGGCTGAAAGGTTGATTGGGCCCTTCAGCTGACACGCGGATACTCCACACTACGAGCTAGCTATACCGGGAGGAGACCCTGGCCAAAAGGTTGATCAGGCCCTTCAGCTAACACGCGGATGCTCCACCAAAAAAGACGATGGTCAAGACAAGATTTTCTGGGGGGAAACCTAGTTTTATCAAAAGGGTCTCACTCCCTAGTGTCAGCATCTGATTGGCTCCCTGGTCCCTCCTCCCTTCAGGTTTCGAGCTGTTGCAACACCCCATGTCGGAAGGATTTGCACACGGCACACTGGGGTATCGGGGCAGACTTAGGTCTCTGTATACAGTACTCTGGAGTTGCTGGGCAGAACTAGCCTGACCTCCAGATGACCGGGCCCAAAAAGAGCGGGAAAAATGCACACAGCACCAAAATGTTGCACACGACACCACAAGTTGCTGGGCAGGATCAGGTCTCTGCACACGGCACTAGCCCGACCCTTAGATGACCCAGCAGGAGAGAGGAGAAAAACAGGAACACAGGAGAGCATACACAGCCAGTGTTGCTGGGCAGGATTGAATCACTGCCCTCTCCTATGCAACAAGAACCTGGTCCAAGATGGAGGCTGCCCTGTCCTTTTAACAGGACAAGATGGCCGTGGACCGACAATTGGCCATACAGAGCCATAACTATGCATCGGATTGCGACACAAAGATGTGACTTTAAGGCACAAAGGTTCCACTAATTGCAGTGATATTGTTTCACTAGTTGTGAGTCCTCTAGGGTTTTTGCTCTTCAGCAACCATAAAAATGAATGTGTAATTTAGAACCTCTGATACAGTAAATGAGACAATGCCAGCGGTAACTTTGTATTTTAACTTGTTCTCTCTGTTTCATGAGCAAAGAACAGTTATCTAACCACTGGGCCCAAGAACTGAGGTAAGTTTTATGAAACAGATACCTTAAAAATTAGACCAGCTACTCTGAACTTCTACAAAACCTGTTTAGTCAACACAAAGGTAGACAGAATGCTCAAGCTGTCCTAGTTTTTTGGAGTAAAGATTCCCAAATTTTTTTGCTCTTGGTGTTGTGACACTCTGTTTTCTTGGGCAGCAGCATGGCCTGGATGTTGGGCACCCCTTGAGCAATTGTAACTTTTCCCAGTAGCTTGTCGATCTCCTTGTCATTATGGATGGTGAGCTACAGGTGATGGGGGATGATCCTGGTTTTCTTGTTATCCTGAGCAATGTTGCCAGCCAGCTCAGGGGTCAGATACTCTAGCCCTGCAGCCATAGAGAGAGGGACTCCAGCCCCTACTCACTCAGTGTAATTCCCTTTCCAAAGTAGCCAGTGCACACAGCCCCAGGGGAACTGAAGCCCAGCACACAGGGAGCAAGATTTAGCCTTGGCCCTCACTTTACCTCCCTGTTTTCCTCAACCTGATATTGTAAGTGGTGCTTGAACAGTGCTCGCTATGAAGAAACAGAAAAGCTGTCCTACTGATGGGTATTCAGTAAATACATCTAGCTGAAAATGAGAGAAACAATGTAAGCACTTTCACCTGTTCTTTCATCTAGGAAAAAAAGTTCTCAAAGCATGATTTTCTCCTTTCAATATACAAAGGGATGCTATTTGTTAAGGAGCTAATCAAAAGCTATTCTGAGAGCATGGTTACATAGCATCGATCATTCTGAAAATAATAAAAATACTATCAGCGTAAAGGGATAGTTTTCTGATAGGAAGATGCAACATTGTAAAAAATATTCTGTTATATTTTTATTAAAAGGACCTTCGTGGCAGGTGTTTGTCACTGGTTAGAAAAATGTATGTGATGTTTTCTGCTGTGTAGAAGTGCTGAACAGTGGGTCAGATTCTCAGCTGGTGCATATGGTTAATTCTATCAACCTCAAACTCTGCATCTTGGTATCTCCCCTTCTATAGACACACAGAGAATTTTCAAAAGTGCTTAAGCCCCATTTTTAAAAAAATGACTTTAACCTCAGTGAAAGTCAATGGACATGGGCTCCTAATTAACTGACACACTCCTGAAAATATTTTTGGATCTGATCATAGGATTGTCTGCCTATATCTTAAGAATGCATGTTACCTAGCAACTCTGCAGTTTTATGTGTTATAGTTATTATAAAATAATTAAAATAAACATAATGGGCTAGGTTTTTCACCTGGAGTAAATCAGCATAGCTCCGTGGAAGCCATTGGTGCTACACTAGTTTACACTAGCTGAGGATTTGGAGCAAGTTACTCGATTACCTTTACCGATTCTCCTTGCCCTTATCCTGTTGTCCCTCACATATGTATGTGTCTGATCTGTATGTATCATATAATTCTTTTAAGAAAACCTTCTGCTTCAAATAGTCTGTTTATTTTCTCTTTTTACAGCACTGTCAATTCAAGTTATTATTTAGTTCCAATCCCTGGCGAACTGTCATCCAGAAGCAATATTTTAGCGAATGAAATAAATAAAAATCTTGGTGAATTGCTTTGTTTTGGAGTTCTCGCCAGGTAATGAGGTATATAGGAACTCCTGCAGACATCTACTTGTAGAGAACCCTCTCTTTAGTATATTGCTATTTGTAATAATATGCTGTGACTACATTGAAAAAGTGACCTCCATAAAATGCCTTTTTATTTGACTCTCATTTTGGTAGGAGAATCAATCACTTTGATCACACTTTTGTACTGCTTCACTACTAGAAGTACAGTAGGAGATTTCTGATGAATGTGTTTGAAACATGTGGAAGCACACTTTAAGTCTCTGCTTTTTAGATGATCACAGTTTGACAGTTTTGTCTATGTTCAAAGGCAGCCTAAGAATTGGATATATTGTTAGCCAGCTGCTAAATCTATGAAAAGCCTTCCTGGAAAGGAAAGGGGAAAAAAATATAGTTTTGAATTTGGTTGGAATGGAGCTCAATAATTCTCTGGACTGTTTTTAGGAAAGCTAAAATAAAGCTGATTAAACAGCAACATTGTACACAGTTTAAACCTGCCTAGAGATAATGAAGGTCAACACAGGATTCCCACATAAAAAGGACAGATTAAATATTTTGAACATAAATCCAGTTGATAATAAAATCTGTAAATGGAAACCTTTTCTGCGTTGTATAATACTAATGCATGACATTTTGCTGTCCATATAATCTTTAGCTTTACTGTCAATGTTATTCCATTACACTGATTACAGAAAATGTATTAAGCACTATCAGAATGGAAGGCATATTTTAATAACAATGCAATTATTAATCTTTTATGATGCAGGACTATAATAGTGTTTAATTTAATGCATTAAAAACTATCTGCTCCAATAACCCAGTCACTAAAATTATGATCTATAATTAAGAATGGACTAAAATTCCATTTCAAGCATGTAAACTATGCCTTATAATAAATGTCTAGCTGCAAGGATGTACCAAATGAAATTAAGGTTAAAGGTTTTAAAAAAAATAAAAGGAAGTTCTCTTGCGCAGCAGCCAGTCAACTTGGTGGAACCCTTACCTGAGGAGGTTGTGAAGCTAAGGACTATAAAAATTTAAAAGGGGACTGATAAATGATAATTCATGGTGGCTCCATAAATAAATATTAGCCAGGGATGGATGGGTCCCTGTCCCCCCCCCTCCTGTGTGGATGGAGATGATGGATGGGAGAGAGGAGAGAGATCATTTGATATTGCCTGTCTTCCTCCCAGGGGGGGGGCTGGCATTGGCCACTGTCGGTAGACAGATACTGGGCTAGATGGACCTTTGGTCTGACCCGGTACGGCCTTTCTTATGTTCTTATGTTCTTATGTTAATAGTACTGGCCACATATGTAATAATTTGACTAACGTCAAAGCTAGATTTGATCTTTGTTTTGTTTAGATGAAATTAAGCTGAGCTTTTAGACAACAATCACAGTTGCCAAATAGAGCAAACAAGCAAAAGCAGCATATTAGTTGCAAAAACATTTCCAAATATTAGACTTGATTCTGGTGTCCATACTCAAGCAAAATCTCATCTGACTACAGGACTAGGGCTAATGCTGTTTTACTTTATCTTCAGAGACAAACTTGATAGGCATTTCCCCACCCCACCAGGAGGTCTTAACACCTCAAAAACAGGAGGCCCAATTTTACATGTTAAAATGTTTGCACTTACAGCTTGTGAACTGGGCAGAGAGTATGTGTGTGTGTGGGGGGGAGGGACTGTGGGAGAGGTGATCAGCCCTCAGTGGTGAAAGAACAGGTTAAGGACTATTTAGAAAAATCTGGACATGCACAAATCCGTGGGGCCGGATGCACTGCATCCAACAGGGCTGAGGGAGTTGGCTGATGTGATTGCAGAGCCATTGGCCATTATCTTTGAAAACTCATGGTGATTGGGGGAGTTCTTGGACATTTAGAAAAAGGCAAATATCATGCCAGGAGGAGAATCTGGGGAACAACAGACAGGTCAGCCTAATGTCAGTCCCCAGAAAAAATCATGGAGCAGGTCCTCAAGGAATCCATTTTGAAGCACTTGGAGGAGAGGAAGGTGATCAGGAACAATCAACATGTATTCACCAGGGGAAAGTCATGCCTGACCAACCTGATTGCCTTTTATGATGAGATAACTGGCTCTGTGGATATGGGGAAAGCAGTGGATGTGATATCTTGATTTTAGCAAAGCTTTTTATACGGTCTCCCATAGTATTCTTGCTTGCAAGTTAAAAAAAGTATGGATTGGATGAATGGACTATAAGGTGGATAGAATGCTGGCTAGATCGTCGGGCTCAATGGGTAGTGATCAATGGCTCAATGTTTAGCTGGCAGCCGGTATCAAGCAGAGTACCCCAAGCATCGATTCTGCGGTCCAGTTTTGTTCAACATCTTCATTAATGATCTGGATGATGGGATGGATTGCACCCTCAGCAAGTTCACAGATAACACTATGCTGGGGGGAGAGGTAGATATGCTGGAGCGTATGGATGGAGTCCAGAGTCACCTAGATAAATAGGAGGATTGAGCCAAAATAAATCTGATGAGGTTCAACAAAGACAAGTGCAGAGTCCTGCACTTAGGACAGAAGAATCCCATGCACTGCTAGAGGCTGATGATTGACTGAGTAAGCAGCAGTTCTGCAGAAAAGGACCTAGGGGTGACAGTGGATGAGAAGCTGGATGTGAGTCAGCAGTGTGCCTTTATTGCCAAGAAGGCTAACAGAATATTGGGCTGCATTAATAGAAGTGTTGCCAGCAGATTGAGGGAAGTGATTATTACCCTCTATTCAGCACTGGTGAGGCACATCTGCAGTATTGCATACAGTTTGGGGCCCGACCACTACAGAAAGGATGTGGACAAATTGGAGAGAGTCCAGCAGAGGGCAACAAAAATCATTAGGGGGCTGAGACACATGACTTACAATGAGAAGTTGAGGGAACTGGACTTTTTTAGTCTGCAGAAGAGTAGAGTGAGGGTGGATTTAATAGCAGCCTTCAACTACCTGAAGGATGGAGCTAGGCTCTTCTCAGTGGTGGCAGGTGACAGAACAAGCAGCAATGGTCTCAAGCTGCAGTGGGGAAGGTCTAGGTTGGATATTAGGAAACACTATTTCTCTAGGAGGGTGGTGAAGCACTGGAATGGGTTACTGAGGGAGGTGGTGGAATCTCCATTCTTAGAGGTTTTTAAGGCCCGGCTTGAGAAAGTCCTGGCTGGGATAATTTAGTTGGGATTGGTCCTGCTTTGAGCAGTGGATTGGACTAAATGACCTCCTGAGGTCTCTTCCAACCCTAATCTTCTATGATTCTTCCATAAGTATGATAGTTTGAGTCGATTAGGTGGTAAGGCAGGTTGTACTCAACCTGTGGGTGCAAATTTGAGATTTTGCAAAAATGTGGGCATGAAAACATGCCCGAGCAAAATTACCCTTTGCAGTTTTAGATGCCATTTTAGAAGACTTGAGTCTCTTTTCTGCAGCATCCTGAATTAACATATTATTTTGTATTATTGCATTGTAATTTAGCTTTCTTGCACATATCAATGGCTGTAGAAACAAGAGCTTACTTTTGTTCTGTCTAAAGCTGACCTTTGCCATGGAACTAACATAGCTCCGTGCATTCAAAAGGATCTCAGTAGTGTGTAAAGAATTATTTGAAATAATGTTAAATATCAAACAGCCAGATTCTGCACTGGCTTACATCCTGTACAACCTCAATGAGGTAAGGGTAATATCTACCCTGTGTTTACTGTACAAGCTGATAAAAGCAAAAAATCTCTCTCCATTAAATTTTGCCATTGTATTTCAATATTGTAGCAAATATTTAATAAAAGACCAATCAGCATTCGGAGTAACATGCCCCAATGGCCAATTCCTACCACTGATTTGCACAGTACGTCCTGACAATCCATTTATATCTATGGGAGTTATATGTACAAACCAATGGAAGGACATAGTAGTGAGGGTGTACATTAACTTTTCATACAAGAGGTAAAACTAACTCTAAACTGGAATCTACCATTACTGTGATCAATACTCCCATTACTTACATTCATAACATGGATGGAACATGGGGTTAGCAAACAGTGCTGAAACAAACATGGCTATATGGAACTGAGGCCTCAATCCTGCCATTTGAGCCATGCATGTGTAGGGGTCTGCTGTGCAGATCAGCTTACAGAAACTGGGCCTAAGATAAGTATGTTCTACATTCTGATTTACCATTAATGACAGCTGGGGGAAGGCTTCTCTTAGGTGAAAGGCTGCTTTCCTCCTGATAGGGGAAGCAAGCAGACTAACAGACTGTTTGGGGAAGGACTGGCACCCAGAGGCCAGCATAATGAGGCAACATCCCAGAGAGGGACAGGGAGAGGTATTCCTTTTGTGTTTTACAAACTTGTTTCTTTCTGTCTGGATGAAAATTACTCCTGGAGTAAATCTACCCCGATGCCCATCTTGTAAATACCAAAGAATTAAAAACTCAAGTGAGGAATAAAAACTCTCCCGAGTGGGACTGATTTACTCCAGGTCCCCACCACCAGAAGGGTAAACGCCAAGTGTGGTGAGGTGAAGAAGGTGCCTTGCCACACCACTTAATATTTCATGTAAGGTAGAGCTCTCTGCTATGTGTAATTTGGAGTATGGACCAGAGTTGTAGATCCTGTTTCTTTTTCTGGAACTAATTCACTGAGTGATACTGGGAAATTTTCTATCTTGAGGACTTAGATTTAGAGGTCTAAATGTATATTCAGACACCAAAATAAGGATCCTGATTCTCTCCCCCTCCCCGCCCCCCATCTCTGCTGAAAAATGGACTTCAGTTCCATGGATTTCACATTGGACACCCAGGTTTGAAATGTTATGGTCATCCCCTCTGTACTGCCATTTCATTGTCTGTAAATTGACTACACATAACACTTGGTACTTTTATAGAGGAGTTAGAAAGATTCATTATTTATATAGTGCTTAGTGATCCATCTACAAAAGGCACTGCACAAGTACAAAGGACTCATAATAAAACAATTTCTTGTTGTCTTATATCTCAGGTTTATAAAACTAGACTGTAGAGAAGCAAGGACTCATCCAGTGAGGCACCTCCTGCTGGTTGTCCAGGGAATTAGCTCTTCAGCCTCAGAGGCACCCTCTGTCAGGAGATGTCTCACCTGCCACTGGCCCCATGTCCCTCCCAGACCTCAGTGCCCCTATACCTTGGGTGCTGCCCCCTGACAGTACTCCCACAGATATGGGTCTCCCCTCCCTGGGAAACCCCAAACCCTCTATCCCCACCTCACCTCACTCTATGGCTACTCACCATCTAGCCCCCACTCACTGGGGCAGACTGCAGTGTATAAGCCATTTGTCACTGGCAAAGTAGGGTTTGGACCTACTGCCTTTGCCTAACCCTGAGCTACCGCCTCTGAAACCCCAGTACTTGGTTTGGCCTTGCACAGGGCCTGCAACCTGAGGAGTTGCTAGGCAGGAGCTCCCCAGGTCTTCTTCTTTCCTCAGCCCTGCTTTGTTGCCTACACCCACAGCTCCCAGGCAGCTAGGTCCTTCTCCCTCTGAAGCTGGAGGGAGAATGTATCTAGCTCCTGGATCATAGCCCTTTTATCAGGGCCAGCTGAGGTCTGATTGGGGCGTGGCCCAGCTGTGGCTGCTTCCCCAGTCAGCCTAGCTTTTGGCTGGCTGTAACCCTTTCCAGACCAGGGAACGAGTGACCACCCCGCTACATAGACCTTTCCTGCTTCTGAGATTTTATTACAAAAGAATTCTGATCACCTTACTCATGATGTAGTGATTCAAATGTGTGAAATTAATTTTCAAACTCAACTGGCAGCTGGGTTTAAAATCTACAGAAACAGACACTGTGGGTACAGAAAGTTGACAGTAATTTTCTAGCCTAGTGTACCAATACATTTGCTTCTAAGGGTTTATTGTCAATCAGTTGATTTCAGAAAGTTTTCTTTTTCTGCTTTACAGCGTTGTGTTGGAATTTGAAAGATTAGTACAATCAGGCATGCTAGAATTCAGTAAATAGTAAATCTATCATGAACTGGAATGATAATGAAACAAAAATCTTCCAGTTACAAAGAGGAAAAGATAGAATGTGTCAGAAGGCAAACAAGGACTACTTCTTTGAATCTATTATTACAATGCGGAAAGGATCCTTACCTTTCAACAAATTGGTGGTAGTAATTTATTTTATGTTGCTGGGAGGGATTTGTTATGTAAAATAAATCAAGGAAGAACAAGTGCACTAATCTTCAGTATTGCAAGCTGCTGTGCTAACGTGTGGCAGGGTAAGTAGCAGCACTTGCCTTTCTGACCCCAGAGTAGTCATGAAATGTAGTTGCCTGAAATGTGCATGAACTCTAGCCATTGGCCAGATGGTGTAGCTAACAGAAGGAACAAAATGCTGTAGCTTGTACTCCATAAAGCCTGCTTTATTCACTATAAGCTTTGGCTCCCAGTTCAACTATGTTTCTCATTGTGAAGAGCTTTTATTATGGTAATTTGTTAAAATACTTGTGGCCTGATTAAAAAATAGCCATATTTCACTAATCCATCCAAGCAGCTTTTTTCCTTTTTCAAAGATTGTTTTAATTTTTTTTAATGGTTTTCCTTTGGATTATGCATATTTCATGTACACAGCACAGACCATTAAGAAATCATTTGGTTTAAAAACAAACAAACATGTAAGGCTTGATCTATTTGACTTTTCGTTGACTTGTTGCTCTGCCTCAGGGAAATAGGAAATAGTGTTTTCCTAACTACTTCTCTCCCATAGATAAAACACTGAGAAGAGGAATGTTAGGAAATTCAGATAGGAAGCGCTATGACTTTCTACCTTACAGAATTCCTTTTCCATGCTGTCTTCAGGGACATGGATTTATGGACTGTTGGCAGGGCAGAAAAAGTGTGGCGCATTAGAGACCAAAGATTTACGGGAAAATCCGGAACCATTCGCAAGCAGAATAGGATAGAGACAGATAATGAAAATGGTTAGAAGCATAGAAAGGTTACCATATGAAGAGAGGTTGAAAAGACTGGGATGCCTTACTTCTGTGAGGAGACAAACAAGAAAAGATATGATAAGGGCATAAAAATAATGATGTAGAGATCGTAAATTGAGTTTTCCTATTTATTCTTGCTCTTAATAGGAGAACAAAAGGATTTTGGAAACATTTTAAAATTATGCATAATTAACCTTAGAAACTCATTATTATGAGATATCATTGAGGCCCAGAGCTTAGCAGAATTTAAAAAAAGACACCCCAATTAGACATTTATGGATAATGAGGTCATCTACAAATCCAGTCAGATCTACTAACTAGTACAGGTAGGAAGTAACGTCCCTAATAAGAAGCTATTTCATAATTGCCCACAAAGGATTTCTTGTATTTTCCATTGAAGGGTCACTGGAGATAAAAGGTTGGCCTATAACAACTATTGGTTTGTACTGGTGGCTATTCCTGTACTCTAAGGCCAGGTCTACACTACAAATTTAGGTCGAATTTAGCAGCGCTAAATTGAATTAACCCTGCACCCGCCCACACAACAAAGCCATTTACTTCGACATAAAGGGCTCTTAAAATCGATTTCTGTACTCCTCCCCGACGAGGGGAGTAGCACTGAAATCAACATTGCCCGTTCGAATTAGGGTTAGTGTGGATGCAATTCGACGGTATTGGCCTCGGGGAGCTATCCCACAGTGCACCATTGTGACCACCCTGGCTAGCAATCTGAATTTGGATGCACTGGCCAGGTAGACAGGAAAATCCCCGGTCCCCGCTACAAGCTGGGGACCGACTGGCCAAGCAGCAGTTCTGCAGAAAAGGATCTGGGGATTACAGTGGATGAGAAGCTGGATATGAGTCAGCAGTGTGCCCTCGTTGCCAAGAAGGCCAATGGCATACTGGGCTGTATTAGTAGGAGCATTGCCAGGAGATCGAGGGAAGTGATTGCTCCCCTCTATTCGGCACCGATGAGGCCACACCTGGAGTACTGTGTCCAGTTTTGGTCCCCCCACTACAGAAGGGATGTGGACAAATTGGAGAAAGTCCAGCGGAGAGCAACAGAAATTATTAGGGGGCTGGGGCACATGATTTATGAGGAGAGGCTGAGGGAACTGGGGTTATTTAGTCTGGAGAAGAGAAGAGTGAGGGGAGATTTGATAGCAGCTTTCAACCACTTGAAGGGGGATTCAAAAGACAATGGAGATAGGCTGTTCTCAGTAGTGGCAGATGACAGAACAAGAAGCTATGGTCTCAAGTTGCAGGTGCGGAGGTCTAGGTTGGATATTAGGAAACACTATTTCACTAGGAGGGTGGTGAAACACTGGAATGGGTTACCTAGGGAGGTGGTGGAATCTCCATCCTTAGAGGTTTTCAAGGCCTGGCTTGACAAAGCCTTGGCTGAGATGATTTAGTTGGGGATTGGTCCTGCTTTGAGCAGTGGATTGGACTAGATGACCTCGTGAGGTCTCTTCCAACCCTAATATTCTATGATTCTACTTATTTTTCAAAGGCTTATACCTGTAACTAAGTCAAATCAAAACCAATTTCCTTTAGAAAAATGAAAGGCACTGCTCCCCAGTGCAGGTTATTGCCATAACAAAGTTCAACTTTCAATTAGTTGCTTTTTTCAGCTATCGGGCTGTTCAAGAAAAATCACAAGTGGAATTTTATAATGGGAAATGTGTATTTCCCCCCTGCCACACACACACTGTTGTCAGTTGATTTAATTTTATGTTTTGGTCAAACTATTAAAATCATCTGTGGGCAGAAACTAACCATGGGACATTTCATCCTGATTCAAACCTCAACACTGATTAAAAAAAAATGAACAAGGAAAACGTAAACTAACGTGACTGCTGCCATACCCCCTATAATTAAACAGACCTTTATGAAAAGCACAGTGTACAATTAGAATGAAAATATAAGAACATAAATTGCTAAGAACTCATTAAATGACTTGGGGATTAGAATAAGTGGTTTTATGACAATAACAGACATGAAATGTAATTAAGGCAAATGTTGCTATTAAAGAACATGAAGTATAGATGGTAGAGTTGGGCAAATAAGTAATATAATTATGCACACACTTGAATTTAGGGGCTTGAAATGAGGACTGGACTCAAACATTGTGAGTGTTGTGGTCTATTTATGGCAGGGGGTAAACTGAATTAAAATCAATAGTAATAATCTCTCAAACTCTACCCACAAACCCACCTTCACCCACTGCACAAGCCAAATTAAGATGTCAAGATAAGATTCCACACCCTATAGATCTTCAGATCAACTTCCTTTCTCTGTCTCGATCAGCAGTGAAATAGTTAAGGTTACCATTAAAATATCATCATTAGTCTTGAGAGTTAGCAGCCCCTTGAAATGACTAGGTGCACTCCACAATCTCTGAAGTGTCAGGCAGACAACACTTTAGGCCTGCATCCACAAGAGGGACTTAGGCAGTGTGAAGCTCAGGTCACAGTGCTAAACTTTTAGGTGCCTAGAAAATCACAGGACCACGGCTGCAATTCACACAGTCCAAATTTGGTGCCAAAGCTCCATGTACAATGGATAGGGAGAAACAAATGCCTTAGAATACAGTCCACAAGGGGTGCCTAAGCTAGCCAGTGGGCTATGCTGATAAGAGGGGTGTGTGCTAAACCCTGCCTGTCTCACTGAGCTAGGCACCTAAGTCTGGGCTGGAGGGAGGTGCTTACCTCTGCTGGTGATCCACAAACCAAGGGAGGGTAGATGCATCTCCATCTAACACGCATGCAGGGATCGTTCTGATACATGTGCTCAGAGGCTGTCTAACTCCATACAAAACACTGGTGGGGAGGTGGATGGTGACACCCCTTATAACCTTTAGCCCATTGGTTAGCGCACATACTTAGGATGTGGGAGATACCCCGTTCAAGTCCCCCTGATCCTGATGAGAATAGATTTGAGGAGGGATATGCTATGACTCAGATGAGTACCCTAACCAGTAGACTATGGAAAAGTCTGATGTGGGGCTCCCTCTATCCTATTGAAGTTATTCTACTTTAATTAACTATTAAGTAGGCCAGAAAGCCTGAAAATAAATTTATAGCCCAGGAGACTCCTCTTCAAATCCCTTCTCCTGAGACAGAGTGGGAACTTGAAGTGGTTACCTCCTGTATGCTGGCCAAGTGCTCTAAACTAGTGCTTCTTAAAGTTGGGCTGCCACTTGTTCAGGGAAAGCCCCTGGTGGTCTGGGCCAGTTTGTTTACCTGTTGCGTCCGCAGGTTCGTCCGATCGTGGCTCCCACTGGCCGCGGTTTGCTGTTCCAGGCCAACGGGGGCTGCAGGAAGTGGTGTGGGCCGAGGGATGTGCTGGCCACCCTTCCTGCAGCCTCCATTGGCCTGGAGCGATGAACTGCAGCCAGTGGAAGCTGCGATCAGCAGAACCTGTGGATGCGGCCGGTAAACAAACTGGCCTGGCCCACCAGGGGCTTTCCCTGAACAAGCGGCAGACCGGCTTTGAGAAGCACTGCTCTAAACAGTGGACTAAAGCTTATAAAGGAGTGCCTTCCCAGGCTTTTTTGTGTGGAGTTATGCATCCTCTAAGTATGACTACTGGATTGGGCCCTCCCTGTGCTTAGGCCTCTTCATTTGTGGATCACTTTGGGGCTTAAGTGGGAAATAGGCTTCTGAATGCTTATAGTGAGGCAGTGGTACGCATGCCCAGATGCAGAAACATAGGTGGCTGAGGAACTCTTGCAAAAACATAGGTGCCAAATGAGTTTAGGATCTTACAGGCTTAGGCAGCACCTATTTAGTTCCATGAGTTTCATGATCACAGTAGTGCCCAAAAACAGGACTTAGGGGCCTAAGTACCTTTGTGGATCTAGGCCTTAGGTCCCATTTTTAAAGTTACCTTTTTAATCTCAGGTGCTAGACACTTCACTTTTAAAAAGTGAAAGAGAGCAGTCTCCAGAAAAATACCAATTTGCCAAAAAGTTGTGAACTGTCTAACTCTGGTTTAGGGCTGAAAAAAGAAATACCCATTCTAGGCTGATTGTTTTGTTTTGAGAGGTTGGTGTGACAGCACCTACATTTAGCAGCAGCCCTCCCTTCTTCTGGCCAGCCACCAGCATTTAAAAATCATGATTTGGGACCTCCCAAAAATCATGAGGGTTTTTTGTTTGTTGTTAGTTTTCATTTATTCATTTTTATGTACAACAAATTTGGGTTTCTTCTTTCATGTTTTCTGTGGTTTGAACCTTTAGGGTACACTCTAATTGCATTTTCAAGCTTTCCTCTGCTACCATGAGAAATACAAACCTACTATTTTTTAATTAAAACTAAAATTTTCACATAATCACAAGCCAGAGAAGACAGAGTTGGCAATACTGCAAAGCAAGCTTGCTTTGCCAAACTTCCACAACTTTTGGGAAGTAGTTTACAGGCTCACTAATATGAGGTCTAGATTTTCAAAAGTGGCTCACTTTTGGGATGCTGAACACCATACTCCTTAGAGGGCCCTGACTTTCAGAGAGCGGATGCTGAACACTTTGTGATTATCAGGCCCTTTAAGATGTCTAATGTTGGGCTCCCCAAATCATTCATTATTTTGTAAATGTAGGCCTCAGTTTTTCTGTTGTTCACCTATTCCCAAATTACAGTAATCAGTATAGATATGAACTTTGATGTATAGACTTTTATTTATTTTCAAAATGTACTTAAATTATCATTAAGGACAAGTGTTCTAATGGTGTCCTGACCACTATGTTGCCAGCTTAGCTGGTTGAAGACAGCCCATGAAGATGAATCTTTCAAGTTTATTGTATAAAATGAGGGGGTTCTTTAAAATTAAACTTGAAAGTGCAGCATTCATAACATAGGCAGAAAAACTGCTCTCAAATCCTTCCAGAATTATTTCTTAATCTAGTAAGCAGCTAAGCTTCAAGGCAAGGCAAGCCAAAAACTCTACAATTGCTTACAAAGTGAATAATATCTGTTAGCTTGAATCTGGTGCAATAATTGCTAAAACACTCATTTGAATACCTTTGAATCCATATACATTTGCATAAAAAACAATCTATATTCTCAAACAAAAATGAAGCATGGGAACACATTTCAGAACACAAAGCATATGGTGATATAAATTAGGACCCACAAAGTAGCTTCTGTAAGTAGGTTCCTTCGAATACTCTGAAAAATTGTCTACAAACTTAGACCCATCAATCCACCAAATTAGGCACCCACGCTATCAGCATTTGCAAATCATTTTTCAACATTATTACTACGATTCTTGACATTGCGCAGCGCATATTTTTTTCCCCACTGGTTCACAAGGAGTCTTGAGAGTGTGTTTTTAATGGCGTGCTGCAAAGGGATGTTATAAAAGTTATTTCCTCCCTGTTGAGTAAAAGCTTAGGCACAAACTCTTTTGTCTACGCGAACATGGTTATTCTGACTTATTATTCAAACTGACGCTCTTTTCTCAAACTACAGTATTAGGAACATTTGCCCCCAGGGTGTAAACCAAAACCTGCTGAACTCAAATGGAGTCTTGCCATTGATTTCAATAGTCTTTGGATTAGGCTCCTAATTTAGTAAATCCTTATATGACCACCCAACAATAGGATCTTTGTAGAAAAATATAAATCAAGCTAAATCTAATTTTCAAATATCAGAACCAATCTTGCATCCCACTTCACAGTGTAGTAATAGTAGAAGCTACATGTAAATCACATTTCTTAAAAATACCTTTTTCTTTCCATGGGCAGAAACTGCTTCAATAGTCATATGTATTTGAGGGATGAAAATCAAAAACTCTGGTAAAGTAAGGAGCCAAGGCCAGCTGTATGTAATAAAGTTGCAATTCCACTAACATTTCCTAGTTCATCAGAATAAAGCATGAAACTACATGGGTTGTTCATATACATTGTTTAATGTCTCAGAACATTAAATTAGTATTATGGATTTAATTCAATTTGTGTACATTTCAGGGCACTATATTGTCACAGGCCAGCTGACCATTTAAGGAGAACTGGCCTCAGCCTTGCCTATGAGTTAGTAGTTATCTCCTAGCTGATCCAGATCTGGTGTCTCAATTACAGTTAGTGATGCCAGCTGTGAAAGGGTCAGAGTGGGTTACATAAATGGAAGAGGAGAACTCAATTAGGGGAGAGACTCAGAAGAGAAGAATAAGAAGCATTGTGTTCATGTGGGAAAAGTCTGGTGAAGGTGGGTAGGAAGGAGTCATAGGGAGCAGGTCAGGTTTCTGTAGCAGGCCCTGGAATATGGCCTGTAATAAGTAAGGTGCTTCTCTAGGAGAAGCTGTTAAAGTTCATAGTGAGGTGAAGTAGTGGAGAAACTTGTTATAAAGAAGCTTCTCCAGAAACAAAACTGGAAAGGCAGTGCTTAGTCAAAAGAGCAAGTAAAGGACTCTGAGAGTGGGGTTGGAGCAGATAATGTCTCATCTGCTTAACATAGGTATAAATCTTTTTTGTTTGGCAGTTGGTATGAATTCCTTAGATGAATTTTTGTTTTCTCAGGAATGGAGAGAGGTGACTTGGCCAGAAGGCTGGGCTGTGGAAGGCATAGCTAGAGGTAGACTGTCTCGGGCTCAGAGAAGAGGTCAACACAGGGTGTCCTGGATGAAGCTTCCTGTGATGCTATGCTTGTATGTTGGGGGTGCTACCATAGTAAGTTTAACTGCTTATATCAGTGTTATTCAGTGATGTCCTATGTATTTAACCTCCACCAGTGTAATATCCAAACATATACTGTTCATGTGAGTTAGAGCTGCTGAAACATTGTCAAGCTCTTTATAACCTTATGGTGCAAAGTGTTAATTGCTTGTCAACTAGGGGTCTGATGTAACTTTTCCAGATAGTCATTAAGAAAACACTTTCTCTGGTGCCCTGAGGTTCCTCTGTATGGAAAAGCAGTTATACTCAGAGGGCTGCTGATCAGGCTTGCTTTGGAAGACTGTGTGGTTCCAGAGGAGATGCTGTGAGTGAGAGGACCTTCCCAGGTGTAAACCTCAGGCACTGGGACATGGAGAGGACTGCTAAGAGCTGTAAATTGGTAAGAGATCCTAGGAAGACAGAAGCACAAGGAAGCTGTTTATTGGCAAAGGGCAATGATGTCTTACCTGAGGTTTTTGCAAAAAGACAGTTGCCTGTATGCAGTTTACTATCTCTGTGGAACCCCTAGAGAAGGAGGTTAATGCAAACTCTCCAGCTCCATTTAAGCCCCCCCAAAAAAACCTTGTGACAAGATCCCCAGAGGAGAGGGTCATTGTTTGCTTACTATCTGTTAGAGAAGGTGAAGGTAAAAAATCTGAGCTATGTAAAGAATTGTCTGACCTGCCCAGCATTTGTGGTTCTGGATCTAAGACTGATGAACTTGTGACCATGGGGAAAACCCAGTTGAGGCTTTTGAAGGACTAAAACTACCAAAGCCCTAGGTTGGAGTTGGGAGTTGATGTCTGGTAAGCTTTTAAGCATACATGTAGGTTATTTTGTTTTTCCTTTTCCTTCTCTTCTCTCATCTTCCCCCCACGTAATGCTTTTTTACCTTTTAGAATAGATGTACATCCTTTGAAGGAGTTGTGTTGTAACTTCTAACTGTGGGCAATACACTGGTCACAGACCTTGGAGAGCTAGCAAAGCACAGGTGCTGGCCTTTTAGACAATCTCATTCGCTGGGGATATTATAGTATAAGGCACAGAGCGGTGCAGCTTTAAAATCCTTAGTCAGGAGGAAGTGAGATGCAGGTCTCTGCCCAAGAGATGTGCCAGCTGGGAGTCACTCCTAAAGTTGGAGCACTGGGTGGACCACAGATGTGGAATACAGGTTCAGTTACCTTGAAACTGTGAAGTTGACAGTCACTTTGCTCAGAATCTTGGATATTGACTGAAAGTTTATTTTCAGAGGAAAATTCTCTGAAGGCATTAACGTTTTATAGGACCTATTTCAGTCTAAGACCATTCAGAGAAACAAATGTTCATTTTTAAATGACTTCTATGCTCCCAGAGTATAAATATTAAAAGCATTAATCCTGATGGATGGTCCCATAAACTTGAGAATGCAGGCTCAAAACACATTCCTTGTTTTCCTTTCTCTGTTTAGTCTAATTTGCATTCAATAGACTATAAACCCTCTCTATTTAGTTGTCCTCTTATTCATGTCTTGCTGTTATTTTTAACTCTTAAGTGTCAGCAGCTCTGGCTTGAAAAGTTGTCACCTGTATTCCCTTTCATTGTTAGGAGCCAACTTCACATTTGGTTGGCTTATTTATCTAATGTCATGTAGGGTTCTTCACTGAAATATATAAATCATCCTAACTGATTTGTGCTTTGTCACCCTCTGAACTTGAGCCTGATTTTATTAATCCATAAGTGAAAATATAAAGTAGGAATTGATAAGAAATAATTGAGCTGAATAGTCTTTAATAGGCATAGTTTTCTTCAGAAAACTTGCTAACTGACAGTAAAATGGGGAAGAAGCTTTTGAAATTGTCATTCAAAAGTCATATTCCAATATCATACAATAAATTCTATTTAATCCATATTATAATGTAAAATATTAAAAGTAGGCCCCCTACCCTATAGATTTTTTTTTACAGATAAAAGCCTATATTTTCTATTATGTGCTATAGTTAAAGAAAACACATGACTCTCCTGTTCATGGTGGTGTTTCTGCCTAAAACACTATCCTTGAGAAATGTTATGCTGTGTACAGACCATACACCCTCTTTTTAAACCACTGAATCATACAAGCAAGATGTTTCCAATTGTTCAGAGCTAATGAAGACTTCTGTTTAAAAATGGAATGATGGAATGACTTTTCATGTTGTCGTTGCAGACATCATTCAGAGAACACTTGTGTGTGTGTTTATAGTTAGGAAGCACAATGAAAATGCTAAGAAGTTCTTGGGTTCAAAAAGAAAATGGTACTACAAAAAACCTTTGGAATTACTTTCAATTTTACTAAAATTTTAAGCATCTTAGATCTTGTATATTTAATGCTCATTGTACAGCAGCATGAAACTGCTTGCAGTACTGTGTAATGTTAAAGTAAGAAAGCAAAAAGCTGTATGTCTGCAATGTGATTTTATGCTGAGGTGTACAGGAACATTTTGATGCCAGTTATGTGTAACAAAAAAATATTGAGAGAAGGGGTGTGTGTGTGGGGGAACACTTAGTCTTGAGACATTTCTATGCTACTAATTGCTCAGAGTACATTGGTACCAGGATATTAAGTACAAGGCTCTGATAGTAATTCTGGATTTATGCCATTGTAACTTGGTAAAAGCCTGCTTTCAGTTTATTTCTGGTGCAACTCATTGGTTTTTAGCAGAGCTCCACCAGATGAGTTTGGCCCAGCACTCCTAAAAATATCAAATGTGTTCTAGTGAACGGAGTGTAGGCCTGTGTAGATCTGGAATACATCCACTGAAGTGTGAGGGTCTTTATTTGAAGCTGGGGGGGAACCCCCAACTATAGCCTGTTAATACCTATTTCAACAGGCTATTCCTGTTCCAGAGACCAGCCCAGAGCATTGCATTTGTAAGTAGTCCTGTGCCATGAGTATCCTGTCTTGTACCTTCCATTGTACATTATAGTCTAGGATAAGCAGGTACTGTTTCTCTGGTAGGGTGCTGAAGGGTGAGTGCAGCAGCTCCATAGCTAAGAAGAATGGTGCATCTCTTGGCAAACTGTGAATCCATTCCTACTGGATGAGCACCAGGCTGTACTATTCTTTCTCCAATCCTCTCCTTCCCCCAGGATACCTGAGCAGCTGCAGCATGGTGCCTGAAAAGCCTATTAGGGTCCAGAACACAATGTGGCAGTAAAGATGTCATCTTATTCATGAGGAGGCAAACTCTGCCCCTCCTATGCTACCAACAGGTCTGGGGAAGGATGTGGGGAGAGGAGATGTTTAATTTTTTCCTCCATCCACATGAAGTCAAGTGTAAACAAGTATTTCTCCACACAGCCAAACTCTTTGCCAAAGGATGTTGTGAAGGCCAAGACTATAACAGGGTTCAAAAAAGAACTAGATAAATTCATGGAGGATAGGTCCCTCAATGATTATTAGCCAGGAGGAGCAGAGATGGTGTCCTTAGCCTCTGTTTGCCAGAAGATGGAAATGGGTGATTGCCTATTTTAGTTATTCCCTCTAGGACACTTGGCTGGATGGACCTTTGGTCTGGCCCAGTATGGCTGTTCTTATGTTAACTTGGCCTTAGAAAAATATCTGACATCTGTAGAACACCTTTCATCTGGGGTTCTCCTAAAATGATCTTTGTGAAATGCTCTGTGTGGACAAAATAAAACACTGAAGGTTCAGTAACTTCTGGACAAAACATGTCACCATGAGTCTGTGGCAGAGCTGCCATGCTAACATTTGGCTTCCTATGCTGCTACTCTTGTCTTTTAGTAGCATTAATCCCACTGTAGTTCTAAAATCTGATGGATCGTAAAATGATACCTTGCAATAATGTTGTATCATTGAGCCCAAGCATCACAAAAGCTCTCCCATGCTGGGCTTAACTGGGCTTTATATAAATGCACTCTTTGCTATTTTAGTATTGTTGGTCTTTAATTATTTCCCTGGTGTAGGGGAAAAGCATATTTTGATTACAAGTAAAATGCATTTTGCATCCTAATTTCATTTATACAATCTTTTAATTTAAATGCATATATATTGGTAGGGAAGACTTCAATTCCACTGGCATACTTATGATTCTATTTTAATTCAATTTAATACCATTCATTGAAGTTAAGTATCCCATAATTAGACAGGATTAAAACTGTCACCAGCTAGAAGGGAAGGACCAAATGGAAATTTTCTTTTACTGAGATTTGGCTTATAGCTTCACCAGAAGATCAAAGAAAGCAGACACATTTATGGTTCTTAAGGTCACATCTGTCTTTGCATCTGACTTCTGTTTTTTAACTTCAGATGTTGCAGTGGGTGCCCTTTTGACATGAATCATCTTTCTAAGCATCACAAGTTGAAGGAATTAAATGTGAATTTTTGTTAAAAATATTTAACTGCTTTGTAGGAGTAACAGTTGCCTGACAACATACGTACTTAATGTTACTGTAGTACAATATTATACAGATGAGGTTTTATAATAGAACAAACTTATTGTAAACTTTTTTGTCTGGTATTGTATCTTACTAGACTATAGAACTCAATCTTCTACATTCAGTCATCTTAATAGCATATTACTATACAAATATGTCACTTGAAATCAATGGGACTTCATACAGACCATTTATGCCACTTAAAGTGAGTTAAAGATGGCAGAATCTGCCCAGTAATGTTGAGCTCCCATCTTCAGGTCTGTGCTTTCAAAAAGACTTGAGTATCTAAACACAGCATTTACTTATGCCAAAATCTGCAAATGTGGTTTCCTGCGGTCAGGCACATCAATAAGTGACCTGGTCATCAAAGCTACCTCTGAAAATAAGCCTCCAAACTTGGGTACCTGAAAACTGAGGCCACTGACGTGGGTCTAGTGAACACGAGTGGTTAAGTGTATATCTGTTTGTGGTATACGTGCTGCTTGACAGCACACTATCTTTCAATCTGTTTGGGGGACCCTGTGTGTGCTGAGCCTAGCATCCTCCTAAGCAAGACAGCTTCTTCATGAGGCTGTGATCCCTATGTCTTCTAGCACCCATCAACCCTTAACCAGGGGGTGGGGCTTCTCAGGGAGATGGCTTTAAAAAGCCCACTCCTAAGCAATCAGAGAAGCTAGCAAACAGGGGAGTTTTGAGAGGGAGTTTACGGGGGGGGGGGGTGAGCAGGGGCTAGAACTCAACATTCTTTAAACTTAAACCCCAAACACCCCCTTAATATAAACAAAGGAACCAGTTGCAGGACTAAAGAGAATGCAGGCAGAACTCCAGCAACAAAGTGGGGACTACCCAGTTTATTGCACCCAAGGCAACATGTATGATTACTTGCCCTACAGGCAGGTGGTGTATGTGTGCATTTGATGCAAGGAGCTTCCGGCCCTTGGACCGTGTGTGGGCTTTGGAGACCATAGTGGCTGAACTGGGAGTTGAGGGAGACAAGGGTACATAGATGAGACTTTCTGGGACACAGTAGAACAGTCCTGCCTCTGGTCTGATAGCCTCTGTGCTGTTGAGGAGGATGAAAGTCCCAGGGAAGGAGAGCATCTAACTGGAGTAGAGGGGGAAACAATCCCATATTTGGGACCTTATTTCCAGATATTGTGGTACCCTCTCCCCGTAAGGATACTTCTCCAGGGGAGGGAACTCCAGCTATTAGACAGGTATTCATAATGATTGAATCTCCCATTATTAAACATAACTGGGTTTGCGATGACCGGGAGAACCAGGGGTGACTTGCCTGTCTGGTGTAGAGGTTACAGGTCTCTTGAGACATCTAGATTTGTGTAGTGCTGGGGAGTAGCTGGTGGTTATGGTACATGTAGGTACCAATGATATAGGGAAAGATAGGAGAGAGGTCCTGAAGGCCAAATCCAGGCTGCTAGGTAAGAGATGGAAGTCCAGGACCTCCATGGTAGCATTCTCCGAGATGCTCCCAGTTCCATGTGCAGGGCCAGTTAGATGGGCAGAACTGTAGAGTCTCAATTAATGGATGAGACAATGGTGTAGGGAGAGGGGTTTAGATTTATTAGGAACTGGGGACCCTTTTGGGAAAGGAGGAGCCTATAAAGGAAGGATGGTCTCCACCTAAACCAAAATGGAACCAGATTGCCACTTAACATTAAAAAGGTTGTAGAAACAGCTTTAAACTAAAGGCTGCAGGGAAGCCGACAGGTGTGGAGGAGCACATGGTTCAGACATCCCTTAGGGGAGGATCTATGAATAGAGAATCTCTGTCCTAGTGAGGATGGAAAATGATAAAATACTGGCAGGACCTGATCGGAAACAGTCAAATAAGAGTTCCATTCAATTACATCATGTAATGGCAGACAGCTAAAAGGAGACAAGTTTTTAAAGTGCTTAAATACCAATCCTAGAAGTCTAAATAATAAAATGGATGAACTACTGTGCCTTGTATTAAATGAGGATATTGATATAATAGGCATAACAGAAATTTGGTGGAATGAGGCTAATCAATGGGTACAGAACAGGTCATGCTGGTAGGGGAGTGGCATGTGGAAGCATAGAATCAAATGAAGTAAAAATCATAAATGAATCAAACTGTACCATAGAATCTCTATGGATAGAAATTCTATGCTCTAATATAGCAGTAGGGATATATTATCAACCACCTCATCAGAATGTGAAATGCTCAGGGAGATTAGAGGCTATTCAAATAAATTCAATAATAGGGGATTTCAATTATCTGCATTGTCTGGGTACATGTCACCTCAGGATGGGATGCAAAGAAAATTTCTTGGCACCTTAAATGACTGCTGCTTGGAGCAGCTGGTCCTGGAACCCACCAGAGGAGAGGTAATTCTTGATTTAGTCCTAAATGGAGCACAGGATCTAGTCCAAGAGGTGAATATAGCTGGACTGCTTGGTAATAGTGACAATAATATAATTAAATTTAATAACCCTGTGGCAGGGAAAAACACCACAGGGGCCCAACACTATAGCATTTAATTTCAGAAAGGGGAACTTCACAAACATGAAGTTAATTTAAACAAATTAAAGAGTACAGTGCCAAATGTGAAATCTCTACAAGCTGCATGGAAACTTTTTAAAGACCCCATAATAGAAGCTCAACTTAAATGTATATCCCAAATTAAAACATAATGGCTAAACAACAAAGTAAAAGGCAGTGAGAGGCAAAAAGGCATCCTTTAAAAATGGAAGTTAAATCCCAGTGAGGAAAATAGGAAGGCCAAAAAAGAATCTGAAGAACAGTTAGCCAAACACTCAAAGTAATTTTTTTTAACTATATCAGAAGCAGGTAGCCTGCTAAACAACCAGTGGGGCCACTGGACCATGAGGTGCTAAAGGAGCACTCAAGGAAGATAAGACCATTGAGGAGAAACTAAATGAATTATTTGCATTGGTCTTCACAGCTGAGGATGTGAGGGAGATTCCCAAACCTGGGCCAGTCTTTTTAGGTGACGGATCTGAGGAACTGTCCCAGATTGAGGTGTCATTAGAAACAAACTGATAAATTAAACAGCAATAAGTACCATCTGTTCCTGGTGATTCACCCAAGAGTCCTGAAGGAACTCAAATGTGAAATTGCGGAACTACTAACTGTAGTCTGTAACCTATCATTTAAATCAGCTTCTGTACCAGATGGAGGCACAGGTGCATGGAGGATAGCTAAGGTGACTCCAATTTTTAAAAAGGGCTCCAGAGGTGATCCCAACAATTACAGGCCTGTAAGCCTGACTTCAGTACCTGGAAAACTGGTTGAAACTATAACAATGAACAATATTGTCAGACACAGATGAACATAATTTGAGGAAGAGTCAACAGGGTTTTGGTAAAGGGAAATCATTCTCACCAACCTACTAGAATTCTTTAAGGGGGGTCAACAAGCATGTGGACCAAGGGGATCCAGTGGATATAGTGTATTTAGATTTTCAGAAAGCCTTTGACAAGGTCCCTCACCAAAGGCTCTTAAGCACAATAAATTGCCGCAGGATAAGAGGGAAGGTGTTCCCATGGATTGGTAACTGGTTAAAAGATAGGAAACCAAGGGTAGGTATAAATGGCCCATTCTCAGAATGGAGAGAAGTAAATAGTGGTGTCCCCCAGGGGTCTGTTCTCAGACCAGTCCTATTCAACATATTCATAAATGATCTGGAAAAGGGGGTAAACAGTGATGTGGCAAAGTTTGCAGGTACAAATTTACTGAAGGTAGTTAATAGCCAGGCAGACTGCAAAGAATTACAAAAGGATCTCAAACTGGGTGACTGGGCAACAAAATGGCAGATGAAATGTCATGTTGATAAATGCAAAGTAATGCACATTGGAAAGCCTAATCCAGTCTATACATATAAAATGATGGGGTCTAAATTAACTGTTACCATTCAAGAAAGAGATCTTGGGCTATGCACTTGCTCAGCGCTGCGCTGCGCGGCCGCGGCCGCAGCGCCGCGCAGCGCAGCGTAAGTGTAGTCAGCTGCAGGGCGAAAAAAAAAACTCCCAGCTGTGTCTCCAGCCCTCCCTGTGGGGAATACGGACGGACGCTGGGGCGCGGCAGCGCTGGGGGGGGGGGGATTACTGGGGCTTTTTGTAGCGCCACATTGCAGCGCTGTAGAGGGTGTGTTTTCACACCCTGCTGCAGCGCTGCAAATTTGTAAGTGTAGCCAAGCCCTTAGAGTCATTGTAGATAGCTCTCTGAAAACATCCGCTCAATGTGCAGTGGTCAAAAACACAAACAGAATGCTAGGAATAATTAAGAAAGGGATAAATAATAGGACAGAATTTCATGTTGCCTCTATATAAATCCAAGGTACATCCACATTGATACCTGTCAGCTGTGTGTTCTTGGGGAACCAGGGGGCAGTATCCAGCCTCTCTGACTCATGAAAGACACTCCTCCCCCAGCCTCTGTTTGAACCAAACTGATCAGAGAAAAGACTTGCAGAGAGCAGTGAAGAGCAGGGGCAGACACACCTAGATCCCTCCTGACAAGGGTGACAAGATTAAGACAACTCCCCTAGCCTCATCTGCATCAGAGATGGGACAGAGAGGCATCTCCATTAGCATACAGAATGGAGAACAGAGATTCCAAGGAAAGAACCACACTGAACTCTGAGCAGTGATCCCTCATGATGCAGTGCTTCCCTGCTTTTCTGGTCCCAATGTAACTCTTATGCTGGTTTAGGCTCTCCTTGTGTAGTTATCAATATTATTCAATACATAACTTTTATGGTTAAGCTGGTAGCTTCTCTTGCTCTTGCTCTGAAGTTTACTCCTTTGTGTTTTTTTTAGCTTCCCATTTATTCTGCAGCAACACTACTTTTACCTAAGCTAAATATCCCTGCAGTGAATAATAGATACAAGTCTCCACTTCTTTGAAGCCAATATAGAACCTTTCCTGTCTGTGTAGTGGCCAGTTGAATGAATAATGAGATAAAATAGTTCTGGCAGATATACTAGTGGCAAATAGATCATCTGTAAGAAGCTCCACTTTCTCTGACTGGTAAAATGAGCTGTTCAGTATGGAAATAATAGGAAAACTGAGGTGGCCTGGGAAAAATTGAATTCTACTCTAATGCCATGATACAAAAAACTACATGAGGGAAAGAATTTGACCCAGGTCTGTGCTGGAGCCCAATAGTAGGTAGTCTGCCAGACAATGAGTTGCAGCAGAATAGTTTCTATTATATGGCATTGTTTACTTCCCGTCCTAAACAGTTAACCTGCTGTACTCTGCCTTAGAGGCATTTTGTTTCAGTGACTGGTGAAATGATAGGTAAAGGCTATCTCATAGGAGTGTTAATTAAATCTTTGTAAGGTACTCGAAGAGCCTTAGTACAAGGTTCTGCACAAATGGAGGTTTTCATAAGTTATAAACAATAATTCACAAACTCACATAGTAGTGCAAATGCATTGACTTCAAAATGCTGGCCTGCCAGCAGATTTACAGCAAACTCTTTCAGTGTTCTTAAATGTTACATCATTTAAAACATAACATCAAGCTCTTGTTCTGCCATCAACAGCACTATTCATGGAATAGTCCTGCAGCTGTCCCATGGATTTCCTATTAATGTAAATGGTGAGCTCCAGCTTCCCACAGCAGGATGGCAAGACTGTTCTTTTAAGTGGGACTGCATTTATCTAACATGTTGACCATAATAATCAGCCGGCAAATCTTGTATAGAATCTCCAAGAAGGAGTTTGAGGCATGATAGCAACTTTTTCAAGTCAGGATTTCACTGAATCATGTTCAACCAAACTGAATTATACTATTATGGAACAGAAATATATTATAACGCTAGATAAAGGCATTTTCATTACAGCATTGGCAGAGATGCTCTTGTGAGTGAAATTTGAAAAGCAAGCAATGTTTATACACTTGCAACCTGGTAAAAGTGTGTGTTAAAGACCTACTCTATTCATAGAACTATTGAATTGTTAAGCAGAGCAAAAGCAAATACTGCTGTACATGCAGAGATCAAGTGCCTACACTGATCCTGCTAAGAGCTAAAGCAAGGAAACTTTTCATCCATGTTGAGGGTGGGTAGTGTAGTTGGTTTCAAACTTGATAAAGAATTAATTAGTAGTTTATAAACAGAAGGTGGGCAAGTGCCTCAGAAGCTCTTACAAAATTAAAGAAACAATACAAAAAGACAATGCATCCCAAGATTCTTTGCCATGTTGAAGTTATAACTGTACACATGATTTGCTTCACTTGTTTCACTTGTGTATAGTGGATTATAATTCATATGCTGTCTACTTGATTCAGAACCAAACTATCAAGAAGCTATTGGGTTATAGTTCTGTATTTTAAGCTTCAAGACATCTGATCAGATTAAAATTCAAAAGTCTGCATAATTATTGTTTGGGAGAGGCAAGGATGCAGGGAGACTGCATAAAGAGACTACACTTCTCTCATACCAGGGAGCTGTGCACCATGGGATTCTGGCTGTAGCACAAAAGAGGGCAGGATTGGGGTTGGATGTGGGACTATGTATCTACAGCTACATAGATCTTCTGGGCAAACATCTCAATGGAAATAGGGTGGGGAACAACTGTACAGGGGCTAGTGCATTGCTCAGATTGAAGCAGGGCCAGAGAGCAGCATAATGAGCCTGTCTACTAAAAGTTAGAAACTCACCTGCAGTGTAAATCTTCTTGGCTTTTTCTTCAGCATTTCCTCTATTGGGATCTGGCCAATCCTGAATGCTGTTCCAACTGGCTCTTCTATCCTCTGAATGCAGTGTCTTTTTTTCCCCTCTCCTCCGGTTCTTGAATTCACACAACCAGTCTTTCTGAGACATTGGTATCTGTCCTAATATGACAGATCTCTATAGGATGACTGAAGCTTTTGGACTCCTATACTGAGACCAGCAATTGGAATGAATTTTCTGCTAATCCCACAAACAAGAGTAAGGGATGTTTTTTGAATGTTTAGGGTAAACTTCATGAGTAATGGAAAAGGTTGAAGACTTTTGGGTCATTTTTCATTTAAAAGCTAATCATAGAATATCAAGGTTGAAAGGGACCTCAGGAGGTCATCTAGTCCAACCCCCTGCTCAAAGTAGGACTAACACCCAGACTGATTTTTGCCCTAGATCCCTAAATGGGCCCCTTAAGAATTGAACTCACAACCTTGGGTTCAGCAGGCCAATGTGCAAACCACTGAGCTATCTCTTTCTCCCCCCTGCCATTGTAACAAAGAAGCTTAACAAAAAATTTTGGGGGTAATTATTCAAGGCTATGTGAAAAGGTTGGATCCTTCTGACAAGGAAGGATGGGTGGAAGGAGAAAATTAATAACACCAACTCTCTATTTCACCTTATCTAATACATACAACTATCTTTTTAGAAAATTTTGACATCAGGATAAATCACTCAATAAAATGAATAAGAAAATCTAACAGTTGGGACTAGAACCCAGGAGTACTGATTCTCTACTCTAGAGCACACTCCCTTCCCCATACTGAACTAAGGTTTGTAATTCTTATCTAGTTAGCACTAGTATAGCCTCAGGTTCAGGCTTCTCATACTTAGGGTGAAATTTTCCAAAGGAGCCTAAAAGAATTAGTCAAATAATGCTCATTTTATTCCAAATGAATGCTGCTTTAAATAATGCTGTCATGTATTAGCTAGCACACTAAAATAGTAATGTAGCTGTGGTAGCATAGTCTAGCTGCCTCAAGTATATACCCATGGGCTTCAGGCTGGTTCATATGTAGGGTAGCTAGCCTGTGTTGCCACTGCTATGTTGCTACTCTTAGTGTGGTAACTCAGCTGGCACCAGTCTGTCTCTGCATACTTAAACCACATCCTTAACTTGTACTGTACACATCTTTATTTGTGAATAACAGAGCTGTAGAATAATGGAATGCTGAGACTGAAGCATAATCTCCTCATGTAATCTGCACATGTAATTCCTATTGATACCTATGAGGGTGGGTGAGATTAAAGTATGACTATACTGTATATCCTAAATGTTTGCTTATCCTACTGAAAAGTAATTTTTCTCTACAAAAGATTAATAACTAGAACCACTTATACCTGGACACAGATTGTCTAGCAAATAAAAGCAGGTTTGGTTACACTATACCATTCAGAAAAGTTACAATAAGTAAATAGGTGGTGGTCATCTTTATGATATAGATGTCCCTGTGAAATACTGGACAGCTTTAAAACTAAAAGTCTTCTGCTATGAGGGATCAGTTGGTCCCTGTATTTTTCTGCATTACTAGGGAAAAGTGAAAGCAAGCGGTGTTTAGTATTAAATACCAATGGCTTGTGGGATATGCATTTTTTCTCCCCCTCTTTCCCCACTGGTAAAGTGCAGGTTTTCTTTTTGGGTCTCCCTGTGACCAGAGAGCCCTGGATCAAAAATCCTCCCCCATGAAACCTACAGTGAAACAAATATAAAAGATACAAAAAAGCTAACAATATTGGGAATCATTAAAGGGATAGATAAGGCAGAAAAGATCATATTGCCTCTATAAATCCATGGAATGCCTACATCTTGAATACTGAGTGCATATGTGGTTGCCCCAGCTCAAAGACACTGGAAAAGGTTCAGAAAAGGAAAAAAATGATTAGGGGTCTGGAATGGTTTCTGTATGAGGAGATATTAATAAGACTGGGACTATTTAGCTTGGAAAAGAGGTGACTAAGGGGACATATGATTGAGGTCTATAAAATCATGACTGGGTTGGAAAAAGTGAATGAGTAAGTGTTTACTCCTTCTCATAACACAAGAATTAGGGGTCACCAAATGAAATTAATAGGCAGGTTTAAAACAAAGTGTTTCTTCACACAATGCACAGCCAACCTGTGGAACTCTTTGCCAGAGGATGTTGTGAAGGCCAAGACTATAACAGGGTTCAAAAAAGAGCTAGGTAAATTCATTGAGGGTAGGGCCATCAATGGCTACTGGCAAGGATGGTGCCCCTAGCCTCTCTTTGCCAGAAGCTGGGAATGAGTGACTGGGAATTGATCACTTGTTGAGTACCATTTCATTCCCTTTGTGGCACCTGGCATTGGCCAGTGTCAGAAGACGGGATACTAAGCTAGATGGACCTTTGGTCTGACCCAATATGGCCGTGTGTGCGTATACATCCAGAAAATATTTGTCAATATAACAGTGTATTTTGACTGAAGTTAGTTTAGTTAAGTGTTCTGACCAATTCTAGCTGTACAAACTGTAAAGCATACCTACCTACTGATGTACTACTTCACTTGTGAAGCTCACGAGCAATTCTGATTTAAGACTCCCAAAGACAGGAGCTTATAAATTTAACTTTGAGGTCTACTCCTACATTCCATTCCCAATTTTCCATATTCCTTGTATTTTTCCCTGCAATTTCTTCAGCCTGACCTCACCCCAATCCAGCACCCATTTCTTTCTCTGGGAAAGTTGAGTGTGGGGAGGGGGTTACATTTCAATAATTACACATTCAACAAACTTGGGTAGTTTTTAACACACAGTTCAATTTCTCATTCCATTACAGTGCAGGACAGTGCAAAAAATAACTACAAATGTGTGTAATTTGAATGTGCAGCAGAGTTAGTATTTGCATGTTGTGATTTTATTCTGGTGAAGCATTAACCTGAAAAAACCCCATGGGCTATATCCTGCATGGCATGTAAGCCGCCAAATTAATTACACCTCTGGGCTTCAATCCTGCAAGATGCCAGCCAGATCCTTCCTGTGAGTTGCTGAATAATACTCAGTGACAGTTGATAGTATTCAGCCTTCAGAACCTGTGAGGAGCTATCGGAGCAGTGTGGAATTTGGGGTGGTTCCTCAGTGGGTGTTCATGAGTGCGGCTCCATGGAAGCCAAAGGAGCTGGCACCCACTTATACCAATTGAGGATCTGTCCCATTAGCTAAGACTTCAGATGCAGCTGCTGTTGATTCAGATTCAGTTAACTTTAAAGCCTGAATCGATCTGGCTATGATGCTCATGCATGTCAGGAATAATAGGCCAGTGGCTGCTGCTGGCGCAGCTGGGACCAGCCCCAGCCCCCTCTGGCCAGCAGGGGGATGGTTCAGGGTTCCGGCCAGCCCAGGACTTCTCTGGCTGTGGGAGAGGTTCAGGGTTCCAGCTGTGGGGGGCAGAGTATCATGTGGAAGAAGTAGGGGTTCACCTGCCTCCCCTGCAGCTAGCCTGGGACTTCCTCAGGACCTCATGCAGAATGGGTGGGGCTGCAGGGCTAGCTTCCTCAAAGGATTGGGGCGGGTCCACCCACTGCCTATTCTCATGCTACCAGGAATAAAATACCTGATTTATTTTGTCTCTGGTAAAGACCAATAGGATGTATTGTACCTGACAAGAAAATGTCAGTTCTGAAATACCTACATTTCCCTTGTGAAGAAGAAATTTAGAAATGTATTCAAAATAATGCAAGAGACAGCCATTAAAAAGGTTGCCTTTAACTTAAAAGCATTGACTCCAAGCAACATCTGTCACTTTGCCCTGCATTAGCCATTCTGAGACTGGCAGCCACCATCAAGAGGTTTTTTTCCCTTTACTGTGGAGGTCAGTCAGCCTTGGTAGAATTATTTACATCTTTCCATTCAATCCAGTTTTTCATATTGAAGTTTAGGATGCCACACAGTCTATTTAAGTCTACCAATTTTGAATTATCAGTCTGTAGATTCTCTTTCCAACTCTTCTAAATCCTTTGAATTTACACTTGAGAGAAACAGTATTTCAGAGTTGGGCTTCGTGATTCCCATCTTCTCTCTCTTTTTTTTTTTCCTTCACCAGTGCATTATCACACAGAATCAAATGTTCATCTTAAATATGGAAGGTCAGATCCAGTTGTTGCTGCTATAGAAAGTACTAAAAGGCCCCAGCCAGAAGAAAATGCTGACAATGATAATACAAATGAAAATGCCTGTACTGTATTTCAGTATCTTCTGTGTTGTACTGAAGGATATAAGGCAATGATAAAATGCTGCATGGATTATAAATAACTTTGTACTCTAATGGCTGCTATTACAACTGTCCTTGAAGCAACCCTGGATATATCAATATATGGATTATTTTGCTTTTCCATAAAGCATAGGGCTTTGCTGTTTGATTTTAATGAAGGAAGCCGCATTCCAGTAGGAGATAAATACAATTTCATATTTTTATTTTAGGAGAAAAATCAAATTCATAATAATCACTAGCTGAAAAGGATGGGAAGGAATTCACTACATTCAACATTTCCCCCCCCCAACTTTATTTTTGACTGGATTCTTCTGATGTCTTGAATTTAATGTTTTAATGGTCTTCTAGCATAGACTACATGTCATAAATAATTTGATTACTAACTGCTGGATTAGTGTTAATTCACTTACCTGCTGGTGCATTTGCCCTTTCTAGCTGACAGCTCAAGTTGAATAGATACTATCTCTGGGATCTTGAACTGACAACTGCTTAGGGCATATAGGTCAATCTTCCACATCATAAAATGAAAGGTCCTTCCACTGGAATAAGAATAAAATTCCTGATTTCCTCTCTTTATGAAACAAAAGCTGCCCAATGTACAAGCAAATTGCTATAATTGAGCTAGATGACCTATATTAACATTTGCGGGCTGGTACTCCAACCTTACAGCTTTTAAATAAAGCATCAAAAGCCAAAGTGAGTTGAGTTTCTCTAAAAATATGTATTAACAGTAGACCTGTAACACCAGGCTGGATCCTTTGCTCATGCAAACTGGCATAGTGCCATTTACGCCAGTGGAATTATGCCACTTTATACCAGGCCATCATTTTGGAAAAGATAAAGCATTAGAAATCTTTAGGATCATAATCACTTACAAAGCAATGTGTGGGGTTTTTGTTTTAAAATGTTGTACACATCTTTGGTTTAGAAGGTCCACTTCATATCTATTTAGCTCTGCAAATTGCGTCAGATTTATAACATTGTGCTGCTTTTAAAAATCTGCAACTAAGGTAAGAGATTCTTCATGTACAGCCACAAAGTTATCAGGGACCAATAAAATCAAATTTGCAACTGGATTGCATTTTTTTAAGATTAGTGTCCTTTGCCAATAGTGTAAATTTACCTCTTAGGCATAAAAATCAGGTTACAGTACAGGCCAAGGGCCTGCTCCACAGCACATAGAAATCAATAGAAATATTCCACTTGACTTCAGAGGCCTTAAGTTCAGGCCATAAGGCCCAAATCCTCCCAACAGTGTGCAGACTGAGATTTAGGGCTGGGCACTGCTCAGATTAAATCGTGGGAAGGAATTCACTCTGTCATTCTTAGCTCATATTACTGGAGGAAGCTTGCACAACAAGATGGGCCTTCCAGTGCAGCAAAACCTTAGATTTGGCTGAACCCAGTTGTTGGGGAGTTCCACAGCTCTGCAGCCTGTGGCAGAGACATTTTTCCATTCAGGGAGGAAAAATTGAAAATCTACTCAAGAAAGCAGCATCCTGTGGAACAGCTGTGGAACTCCCTAACAACTGGGTTCAGCTACTATGGTAGGGTTTTTTTGATAGACAGGGCTTTGTCTTTTAATACAGAAGTCACTAAGTATAGAAAGACCTCATTGGACAAAATAGACAAAACATCACTCAACACGAACAAGCAACTTTGGAGTGGAAAAAGACAAAGGGAAACTGTTGGGATCAAGGAGACGCGGAGTCAAGAGGTTTGTTAAGCAGGCGTCCCGAGCTCTCTTGAGCTGGGTTTTTATTAGTAATTAGATCAAAGAGCATGAGATCATAGTTACTTGTAACATATTGATTGGTTCACCCATAGCCATCTCCCCTTGTGCAATATATCATGAATGGTGAAGGGACTACGTGAGCTATTGGAGGGGCTACGTGCGCTATTGCCTAGTCTGTGCTTAATCAATAACCTGAGCATTGCTTTACCTTAAGCCAGGAGTAAATGTAATAAACACGTGTGTGGTTTGCCAGCACAGCATGTTTTACTACAACTCCCCCTTTTTGTTTTTAAGCAATTTGCAGGCATAATGAATGCTTTGTTTTGTAGTAAGTCGTCGCCAAGGGCAGCCTTGGACAAATAGGCTAATAAGTGAAGGAATACACTGTAATATGCAGCAACAAGCTATTAATCCTGCAGCTATAACAATAACATATGCAAACATTTGCTTTAGCCAGGATAGGTCTGGCAGCCATCCAGTAAGCCAGTCCCAGAATTCTGCAAAACCAACATCCATAGTAACTTCTTTTGTTAAATTATGTAGTTTTACAATTTGGTTGTCCACTGCTTTTTCATTATATAAGTGTATGTTGAAGTCAGGGATGGGGTTGCTCAGTCCCTGATGCCACGCCATCCTTGTATGGTCGAACATATCGTGCAGGTACCCAGAGCGGGCTGCTTGGTGTTGATACAGCTGCGTAACTGCGCCCCCAGGTGATTAGTGGCACAGGTCCGCTCCACTCCGGGCCAGGTAGCTGACGATAGGTTACCTTTGGAGCAGGAAGAACTTCAGTCGTCTGATAATGCCGTTGTGCCCTGGTAGAAAAATTGAGAATTGAAAGGTAATAGATTTAAATGATTGAGTGTAAACAGTACTTGAGCCAGCCATTCTTCCTTTTCTGTCAGGCTGCCAGGGACAATTCCCCCTTTTTGTTTTTGCGGCAGGAGAGCAGTTTGTAATGTGCGATTAGCTCGTTCTACAATGGCTTGTCCTTGGGAATTGTATGGGATGCCAAAGGTATGCTTGATTCCCCATCGCGTGCAGAACGCTGCCATCGCTGAAGAGCAATAGGCTGGGCCATTGTCAGTTTTTAAAGCTGATGGCTTTCCCATCACTGCAAAGGAACGAATGAGGTGATTACAGACGTGTTTCGCCTTTTCCCCTTTTTGTGGCATTGCCCATATATATCCAGAATAAGTGTCTATGACTACATGCAAATAGGACCAGGGAGCTAACGGTGGGAACCGAGTGATGTCCATTTGCCACAATTGGTTTGCACCTAGCCCCAGAGGATTTACCCCGATAGCGGGTCCTGCAAGATTTCCAGTACACTCAGGGCACTGCTGAATAACCGCTTTTGCATCAGATAGTGGTATGGAAAATTGCTTGGCCAATGCCCTAGCATTTTGGTGATGTAAGGAGTGACTTTCCATAGGAGAGCAGGGGAAAGCCTTTAAGGCGTTATCAGCATAGGCATTGCCTTGCGAGATTTCTCCGGGGAAAGGCTGATGACTTCTAACATGTGCGATAAAAAATAGATGTCGTCGGTGACGTAATATCAGTTGTATGGAAAGAAATAAACCAAGCAAATTATTATCCAAAGATAAAGTAACACAACTAGAAGCAATATTACTAACAACATTTGCAGCATACAAACTGTCTGTTATGAGGTTAACCGGTTGATCAGAAAATGTGTTAAAGGCAAGAATTAACGCAGCTAGCTCCGCACGCTGAGGAGAGCGCTATGTAAGGTAAACTGGGATTTCCACTGGTCATTTTTCTTCCAAGCGACCACCCCTCTGGAGGGGCCACCATCGGTGAAAATGGTAAGAGCTTCTTTTATGGGAACGGGAGATACCAAGTAGAATACTTTCAGTGGAATATGTTGAGCAACTTGGAGACGAGGATCCTTGGGAGTATGGTAAGTTACGCATCCAACATAATTGGCTAGTGCTATTTGCACCACCTCCGAGTGCATGCATGCAACTTCCCAGGTGGCGATGGGGATGGGTATAATAATGTTTACTAAATCCATGGCAAACAAGTTTAATGCTCGATTGCGTCCTTTAGTGATTAATTGAGCAATCATTCCAGACAATGGGACAAGTGTGTTTTTGTGTGTGTGTGTGGTAAATACATCCACTCGAGGATAAATTCTCTCTCACTTGTATGTTGAAGTAATGCCCCCATGAATTGCTTAGTGTCCCCAAGAATGATTAAGGATGGGGGCACATCAGGTACTGCTCTATCTACCCATCTTTCTGCCATGGCTTCGTTGACCTTATGCACTACCTCCTGTTGTTCGTTTGTTAGTGATATTGTGTCTCCCGGTTGCTTTCCTAATTTTAGGGCATTAAACTGTGGAGTTAGCATAGATGTGGGAATCTTGTAATATGGTCTTATCCAATTTATGGATCCCAGAATTTGCTGTAGTACTACATATGTTAATTTTTTTGGCAAGGTAAGTTTTGGAAGTATGGGCATGGAGTATGCTGCAAGCATTTTATGACCTAAATATTGAAAAGGTTCGGCTTCCTGTATTTTTTCCGGGGCTACTACCAGACCCGATTAACTTAAGATATCAGTTAACTCACTTTTCCATGTGGTGGGTAGGGGCCTACCGGCTATTAAGATATCGTCCATATAATGGTATACAAGTAGCTGTTTGAACTTATTTCTGAAAGGTTGAAGAGCAGTTTTTACAAAATACTGACACATGGTAGGGCTATTTAACATGCCCTGGGGTAACACTTTCCAATGATAACGTGTTGTGGGTTGGGTGTTGTTCAGGACTGGCACTGTGAATGCAAAATACTTATCTTTTTCCTGTAACAGTATTGTAAAGAAACAATCCTTTAAATCAATTATTGCTACCTGGTAGTCATAAGGGATTAAATTTGGATTGGGGAGGCCACACTGCAGGGGGCCCATTGGTTCTAGTATTTTATTAATTTCCCGCAAATCGTGAAGGAGCCTCCATTTTCCTGATTTTTTTCTTAATTACAAAAACAGGAGTATTGTATGGGCTTGTAGTATGCTCAATGTGTTCATCTTTTAATTGTTGCTCAACTAATTGCTGCAAAGCTTCTAATTTTTCTTTAGGTAATGGCCATTGTTCTACCCAGACTGGTTTATCAGTTTTCCACTGTAACGGAAGAGCCTGAGGATTACTCATCTTCCAAAACCAGTTTTGCCCTTATCTGTTCTAACAAATCTCTTCCCCAAATGTTAAACTGTAAAGGCAATATGCAGGGTTGAATATATGCTACTATGGGGCCTTGTTCCTGGGATTTTACTGGTAACCATTGAGAGCTCTTTTTAGATGCTTGGCTGCCTCCTACCCCGAATACCGCAGGGGCTATCTCAGAAGGCCATTTAGGTTCCCAATCCTTTTCAGCTATGACAGAAACATCCGCCCCTGTGTCCAACAAACCGGTCAGCCACTTACCTTGCAGTATATACTTATGTTGAGGTTTGTGCAGGGATATTTGGTGTACCAATGCCGCCACCTGTGGGTGAAAGGAAGAGTCGCTGTTGCCTTCAGTACGGGTGGATCCAAAGCCTCCTGTACGTGTTACCTGTGGTTTTTCTCCAGGGAGCTCATATGGCAACAGTATCATTTGTGCCCAGGAGTCCCCTCGTCTTAAAGTAAAAGGCAGGTGACTCCAATACTGAACATATATTTTTCCCTGATAATCAGCATCAATCACTCCTGGAACTACCATAATTCCTTGTTTACTTGCTGATGACCAAGGGAGTATAATGCCCACCGTCCCTTCAGGAAGGGGCCCTTTTAGTTGAGTAGGCATTAAAAGAACTTCCCCCGGTAAGAATGAGGATTTTTCTTCTTGATTATACAAGTCTATTCCAGCACTGCCGGTCGTTGCCGGTTGCACCCTAGTCAATTCTTCCACCCCCGTTGTTTTTCCGGGGCCCGGGGAGGGCCCGATCACTGGTTTCCCTGCCCTAGTCCTGAGCGACATTGATTTGCCCAATGATACCCCTTGTTGCATTTAGGACATTTTTTGGAGGGCCTACCCCCTTCCTGGGGTTTACCTTTATGTGCTCCCCCTCCGGGTGCCCTACACAGGCTTTTAAAGTGTCCAAGTTTTTTGCAATTAAAACAATTTCCTGCTGGTTATTTACCTTGTCTTATAGCCCCCGCCAAAAGAGCCATAGCATGGGTTTGACTACCGACATCCGCGCAAGCCTGAATCATGTCCGCTAAAGTGTACGAGGGGCGATGTATTATAGATTGCAGTACCTTCTTGCAATCAGCATTAGCTTGCTCATAGGCCAGTCGCCGTAAAAGCTCTGTCTGTGCCTCCTCGTTATCGACCTGCCGCTGTACTGCTTCCTTGAGCCTATCTATGAACTGCGGATACGGCTCTGTAGGCTGCTGCCGGGTGGCTGTGAAAGACCTAGTCGGTTTCCCACTTACGGGAACACTTCTGAAAGCTCTCATAACACTAAGTTTAGTATGAATATGTGTCTGGGTCTAACTCCAACTGTCCCTCTATAGTGCTAAATTGGCCTGCTCCATAAATCTGGTCAGGCGTGGCAGCTGGGGTTGAGTATTCTACAGCAGCTAACCTGAACTCACTGTCCCACACCATATACTGGGCGGGGGTCAGCACCATACGAAATAAGTCTTTCCAATCTTGTGGAGCCATCGTGTAGCCATTTCCAATTCCTTCTAAGATGCCTGCCACGAAATTAGACCTGATGCCTGTCTCCGTGATAGCTTTTCTCACCTCCCTCAGTACTGTATACGGTAGCGCCGTCCACTGTCTGGCGGCATTGCCCTGTGCATCGACTCCTGCCGTTATAGGCATTAACATGGGCAACTCCCCCCTCCCACTGATGTTCTTCCTCCAAACTCAATTCCCCCGTCTCACGCGCCAACGCAACCGCCGCCCGGACGCAGCCCCCACGATTCCCCCGGAAACAAGGCTGATCAGTTCCTTTATCAACGGAGGGATCCAAGGGCCACTGCCCCGTATCCGACACCGCAGGCGCTGGTGGTAGCACCCACGGGTACGGCGGCGGTGTCGTCAGCGCGAGAAGCGGGGCGGCAGTGAGAGACGCCTGTGGTCCCAGTTTTCCCACTGCCTCAGTACAGCGCTGCCACATGAGCAGGTGCTGTACTGCTGCTCTCGGTTTCTCAAAGAGCTGTGTTCCTATCTTTTGCCAATCTTCTTGCTGCAGGGACCCCTCTTCGGGATACCAGGGGCATTGACATTCTATTTCCTTAACAAAATCCTCTACATGCCGCAGCGTAACCGCTGGGCAACCGTTCCCCTCAATGAGCTTAAATAATTCCTTAGCATGAGCCTTTTGTGGCACTGATAAATCACCCCCCATACTCACGAGTGGCTGTTTCCAGCGGGTGCACCTAGACTATTCCAGTTGGATGAGCAGGGGTCCTCGGGATCCGGTGAATCACGTCGGGGTCACCAGATGTTGGGATTAAGGAGATGCGGAGTCAAGAGGTTTCTTAAGCAGGCGTCCCGAGCTCTCTTGAGCTGGGTTTTTATTAGTAATTAGATCAAAGAGCATGAGATCATAGTTACTTGTAACATATTGATTGGTTCACCCATAGCCATCTCCCCTTGTGCAATATATCATGAATGGTGAAGGGACTACGTGAGCTATTGGAGGGGCTACGTGCGCTATTGCCTAGTCTGTGCTTAATCAATAACCTGAGCATTGCTTTACCTTAAGCCAGGAGTAAATGTAATAAACATGTGTGTGGTTTGCCAGCACAGCATGTTTTACTACAGGAAACAGTTGAAATTTCAAGTTGGCCTAAAATATTTGTCATTATTTAGCATAAAAATAAATAAAATGACAACATTTGTCAGAGTACAGGTTATTGTACTCATCTGAAACCTTTTGAAGTCTAAGAAACAAAATTGAAGGAAATGGAGGAAAAAATGTAGAACAATATGGGGATGGGTTCCAAATTAGGGCCTAAAATAAACCATGATCATTCTGAAGTTTTATGGTATCTTGTAGCACGTCTCAAGAATGAGAGAAACAGTCCAGGTTGCATTTCCTACGGTCTAATCTAAAACTTACTGAAGCTGATGGGTGGGGTTTTTCCTGCTATACACAGATGGATATTAATCTTCACCTCCTTAGCTTTGATAGTATGGAGCAAGGACATCATCTGTCTCAATGAGCCCACATGACTTTTTTTTAATCCATGTCTTACCATCCTCTCTTGTGATAATCTTCATCCAGGCTGATGATATAGAGCTTAAATCAAGAAGTAAAGCATTGCAGGTGCAAGTAGATGTCTGCATTGGGGCAAATGTACTAGGACCAAAAGATGTGCAGTAGTGAGGCATGAGTGCATGTATCTACAGTAGATTAAAGATTCTGTGATGTTCTTGCCCTCTAAACTCTTAGTAGTTTTGCAGTAAAACCTATTAGATATTCTGTTCTGAGCTAGATATAAGTTGGGTGAAAATGGAGTAATTTTATGATATCAGGTTAACCTGCAGGCCACCTCCCCCAATAAGTTCAAAGTAATTCTCTTCTATTCTGGATATGGGGGAGGATGAGTTATAGATAGCATTTAAGTCAGTTGGCCAAAGGAATGTGAGACAAATGAATTGGGAGTGGAAGATGGTGGACTCAGGGATGCATCTGAACATAGCTTTAAGAGCAAGTTCCAGTCACATGTAGACTGTGAGGCTTGAGTCAGGAAAATTTTAAACTTTGAGGGAAGATAATACATTAACTCCTCCTCAGTTATGTATGACAGGTATCTGTTAAGCAAATTCCAAAATATGCTATCAATGCTTTTTCCTTCACTCTTTGCTTGTGAAACATCCTAAATAACCAGAACAGAAAAGAACTGTATCCTGTTAATGCTAACTGACCCACATAGCACATACATAGTATTATGTTCCTATTTTGCTATTAACATGTGTAACTTAATATTACATAATATGACACAACATGGTCAAGTTAATGCTACTGCATGAAGCATATGAGCTTCCTGACTGGAGTGTCAATCACAATTGTACCTTAGTGTACTTTGAGCTTCCATGTGAGTAGAGATTGATCAGACCCAGTCTTTTTAGTTTGGACAAGAGATGGCTAAGGGGAGATGATAGAAGTCTAAGATCACGAATGGTGTGGAGAAAATAACTAACACTTCCTTATTCACCCTTCACATAACACAACCAGGGATCACCTAATGAAATCAATAGGCAGCAGGTTTAAAACAAACATAAGGAAATACTTCTTGACACAATGCATTCAACCTGTGGAACTGATTGCCAGGGATGGTGTGAAGGCCAAAAGTATAAATGGGTTTAAAAAAGTTCCTGGAGGATAGGTTCATCAATGGCTATTAGTCAAGATGGTCATGGACACTACCCCATGCTCTGGATGTCCTTAAACCCCTGACTAGACGCTGAAACTGGATGACAGGGAGTGGATCGCTTGATAAATTGCCTTGTTCTGTTTGTTCTCTTTGAAGCATCTGGCAATGGCCTCTGTAAGTCAAGGAACTGGGCTAGGTGGACCATTGATCTGACCCAGAATGGCCATTCTTAAGTTCTGTTAGAATTTGCAGTTGGAAGGAGTCTAGATGAAAGGATTATGGAAGACCCAAAGTAGAAACAGTTATTAACTTGTTCACTACCCATAATATAAATATTTTGAACTGTTATTGAAAATGTGCTTGTAAAATAAAACAAGCTATCTGTCCATCTATTTTAATGTGGCTATAATAGTTTGCACAGTAACTGCACTTTGGACCTCTTCAATCCTTCTCAAGACACACTCCTTAGACAGCTGTGGCTTCCTCCAGTTTACTCTGGCTGGAAACATGCTTGAACTCTGGGGCACCTGTGCACCCTCCCTTCCCCACCAACTGAGTTAAATGACTGGTTCAGATTGGTTTGGTAGTTTCACTCTGGGGGCCTGTGGGAAATGAGAAAGTAAAGTAACTAAAAACAGCTTCAAAACATAGCATTTATTTATTCTTCACTCAAAAGTACATACTACAAAGAGCAAAGGATAAAATAATAAAGGTCTAAATGCATATTTCCCTTTACCTAATACTTCAAGCTTTCCTTGCAAGCATGTGTAAATTCCCTTCAGCCCAGCTAATCCCCATCTCTGCTGGGAGAAGCAGGCTGGCACTGGTGCAGTTTTTGCACCTCTCCCTGCCATCCTGTCAGCTCTTGCTGATAGCCTGTACTCATTCGTTCAACTCTTCCCCTTTTCTAGGCCTGAAGTCACTCATCTTTTTTTTTTCCGCAAAAAGAACAGGAGTACTTGTGGCACCTTAAACTAACATTTATTAGTGCATAAGCTTTCATGGGCTACAGCCCACTTCATATCCTTCTCTGAATCCTGGCTTAGCCTTTGGAAGAATAAGCCATGCTTAGCTGACAGGAGCCATGTTAAGGATATTCACCAATAACCAGCTTCCTCATTGTTTCTTGGAGGCTTCTTGCATGTCATTGTTTTACTCTGTTTCTCTTGATTTTGTGGTAACTCTGTAGCAGGTAAATCAATCATGCATGCAAGGACATGCACCATATTAATTTAAAAGAAAATGTGGTGAGGTGTGGGAAAATATGGACATTTACCAGATCATCACATACTCTTATAGGGTGAAATTCTGGCCCCAAAAGAGTTTGGCCATTAAGCAGGTTGAAAATTTCACCCATACAGCAGAGGTATGAGGTAAGAGGTACTACTTATTAGTATTTTTAGTTGTCAGTGTTTAAACAATGATCTATGAGAGAGCATAACAGGAATTCCCCATTACTAGACATGATTTAATGTCACAGGCAATGCAGTGTAATAATGGAATTAGATCCTTCTCTTTTTTGTGCATTTTGTCTGGATATGGAATACTTGACTCAAATGGTTTGATATTCTCCTCTATTTACACTGAGCTTTTTGGAGCACAGACTCTTTTCTTACTAAATGTATGCACATAAAGCAATAGGATGCCAGTCTCAGCTGAGGTCTCTAGCTCCTACTAAATGAACAATTTGGGGGTATAAGAATAAGCGGAAAGAAAGCTCTTGCAGTAAATACAATAGATGAAAATCTTTCAATAAAAACTCTAGTAATTGAAAACCCACCAGCTTTCTTATTTTCAATCTCAAATGTGTTAACTCTTCTATAGTTTTTTGAATATGTAGGAGAATAATCACTGACATCAACCTTATCTTTCTGCCACCTGATGAGCCATTCATGTATTAAAATTGAAAGATATGAGGAATAAATAAAATTCATTATCGGGTGCCAACGAACACTTGCCTTAAAAATTACTTTTTTGGGGGAGGGGAGAATAAAAACATGCAAATCAAACACAGCTTAAGAAAATTTCAATTATTTTCCTTCAGTAATATTCAAAATGCCCCCAAAAAGTTGAATACTAAAACCAATTAAAAGGATGCTTTTAAGAATACACTTCTGATGGTTCAATAATATTTGTTTCCCTTATCTATCTAAATACAGATATGCTGCAATTTTTGCTTCTAAAAACAAAATTGCCATACTGCCATAACTAGAAATACTTATTCAGAGGCAGTTGAGTGTTTGTTCATGTCAAGATAAAAATTAACCAAACAAATTGGAATTCAGGCTTTTTTCTGGTTGTGAATGTACACATGACATTTTGCTATAAATAAAAAATATATTTAAATTTCTACTGAGGGTCTGATCTATTTTAAAAAAAACCCATCTCAACTCTATATACTTCCCTCCTTCTCCCCCCCTTCCCTCAAATCAATTGGTGTGTCTCAACAGCTCCAAAGTATCTTAAAAGTAATTAATAGTTTCTATTTTATTTTCTTTCTACACTGTAGAAGGAAATGGATCTTGATTATCTATAGGGTTTTCCAATTGTCATTGTACACATGAATGAGGATATTAAGGCACATGAAAACTACTGTATATCACATCTAGTATTAGTTTTAAAATTCCTAGTGTTCATTGTTTCTGCCTCACATGGTGCCCAAAGCCTAAATTAAGGTTAAAAAAATGTCCTGAGATTTGGGGGAAAAAAGTATTAAAACTGCAGTTATTTATACAGATGAATGCAGGGTCTCGGTTTACCCATTTTACTGATGATAAACTAAAAGACTTAACTAAAATGATTAAGTAGGAGGCAGAATAATGGAATTTAATACCATGCAGACAGGTGTTTAAACTGTAAGTTCTCCAAAACAGAGTGCATCTACTTCAGCTGTGCACAAAAGAACTCAGATGTTGGTCACTTGTATAAGTGTGTGGTAGCACAATAGGGACCCTTTCCTGATGCAGGGGATGGGGTCCTGGGAGCTGCTATTTATAGTAGATAAAGAACACTATCATCTGGTTAGAAAATAGCATATGTAAAATGTTGACCTTTAGCCATGCCTCCCTTTTTCAAACTGGTCAGTCTTCTGACCATAGTAACTTACGGGGTAGTTTGGCAGAGGCAATGGATGCATACAGATAGAATCTCGGACCTGCTCAAGTGTGTGTGATCATCTCAGCTGCTAGTGGATGCCCCAGAAAGAGCCTATAACCTTAATCCTGACAGCTGATCATGACTGTCCTTTTGCTCAAGTGGCAGGGATCCATGTTTTCAGAGCTGAAGGTTTTACCCTATTATACATGAATTTTAACTGGAAAGCATGACCTCATTTCCTTCAACAGAATGGATGCAATTCCCTACATTGATGTGACATGACTTCAAACCAATTTGTTAGTGTGTTTTTTCTTATTGCTGAAGCATTTGGCCTTTTTAAATTTTCATTAGGATCTCAAGAATCTTCTCTATGTCCTGAGGGAAGAAGACGTTCTAATTAGTTCAGACTTGACTTCATGTCTCCTTACCATGCTTATGGCAGAGGCATTCTTCCCCACCAGCACTTCCAGATGATGGAAATTATTTTCACACACTCTGCATTTTTAGCACCATAGTCTCTCAAGATATTTGTATGCTATTTTTACTGGGCACATGTCCAGATCCTGGCACATTTATAATTACCATGTTTAACTTTTCCAACATATATTGTAATCTCAAACTTTTGGGCATTGTCATAAGAACTTAAGGTTATATGAAGGAGGAGTAATATGGCTCTTTGCATTCACAATAATTCCTTTTCCCATCCCGCTCAGCCTAAGGCTCTACAGTATTATGTGCAAACACGACAAGGACTGCCCTTAGTCAGACATGAGGCCACGTTGCAATTGTAAATCTACAGCTAAAAGAGAGTCTTAGAAATAGTATACTGCTGTCCTAAATATGTGTCAGCAACTGTTTATAGGTCAGCCTTTAGACTATTAAGAAATAAAGATGAAGCTGATCAAAGAAATCAGGTCTGAATGCCTTCACACTTTGCAATGGGTTAAGGCATTTTAACATGGATCCTTGTCTAAATGTTGCAGCTCAGACCATTCTCTGCTTAAAATATTTATACAATATAAGTCTAAAGTATATCACATGCAAATATCAGTTATGCAAAAGAGTCAGCCCATTCCCTTGGTTTTATATATTGGAGGTTTGGCTAATCAGCTGGCCTGACTTACCCTAAGGGCACTCAGTTCCCAAGTTCAGAAGAATAGCTTCTCCGATTGACTGCCTCTGTGACATATGATTGCAGCTCTAATGAGCTGGCCACCTTTGGGGAAAGGGCTGGCCATATTTAGGTCAAGTCATGTCATCTTGTTTCCTCATGTGCTAAAGTGAGGGGAGTCTAAAGGATTTGGGTATTGAGAACTGCAAAGTACACTTTTTTTTTAAGAATAATAACCCTGGGGAAATCTTGAAACAATGGTAACAGATGTCCAAATTGTTTCCCTTTGTGCTTTGGAAAGAAAATGTGTGCTTTCACTTACCAGTGTGCTAATGGTTGTTAAATGCTGACTTTTTAAATGACACTCACATTATTCCATTCTTTCTTGTGAGATTTCACATTTTACAGTTGATGGGTGACTGATAATGTAGCTGCTTAGGACATCATTCATTCTAATTCTCCATTCCCCCTGCAGTTAATGTGGTCATTTACCTGTGTGGAAAGTGAGTGCAAAACACCAACTCTGAATGACAGCATTGTACCCACTCACTTTGTACAGGTTTATAGTACCCAAGATACAGGCCTAGTCCTTGAAGCAAAACATGTTTAGCAGCCACAGTAATTTTTGTGTTAAAACAGTAGTGAATAATCAAACAAGCAATACTAATCCAGTTACTCACTGAGTTCATGTCTGCCCCAATGTCATATGATGAGTGGAGGGATAGTAAATAATAGGCTGGTATCTAGATTATGATTACAACATATAGTTCTTACATGTGAGTTTTACTATAGTTGTAGAATGCAAGTGAGTGAATAAATACAGTATAATAAACAAGACAAAATGTCAGTATATTAGACCTAGATATGTAAAATTCCACTGTCCCCAAAAGGCTTTGAGCAGCCTAATGAAGATGGATTCATAGCTCTTGCTTCTCTCTTCCACAAACCCTCAGACTGACTTCCGTCAGGGCTAGCATTCCACACACACACACACACACACACACACACACACACCCACCCCTCTACCCGCACCTTGCCTTAAATCATCTTGTGGGTGGAGCTTGTTGTGCAAATAGTCTGTCTGCCATGTTGAAGTTTATCCTCGTAGCAGAGTTCCTGGGTCAATGTAAGCCAGAAGCAGTTCTCTTTGAATCAAAAGAAAGGGAACAAGAAAGGAAAGAGAAAAATGAAGATAAGGTGGGGATGAGCAACAGAGTGATGCACCCTGTGTTCAGCCTGCCTGCTTACAAATGAGGACAATAAGAGGGGATAAATGGAACACAGGAAAAACAAAAGCTTTGCTCTGTGGAGCTGTTTGGATCAAAGGCTGTGACAAGCCTTATTACAAGATATGTTTCTAAAACAAGGAGTATTTGAGGACAGTTGATCCTGCTGTCTAAGTCCATCCCCTGTTGTCCACTCCCAGCTTCTGTCAAACAGAGGCTAGGAACCCTCAGAGCTTGGTACTGCATCCCTGACCATCCTGGTTAATAGATATTGACGGACCTATCCTCCATGAACTTTGCCATCTTCAAAAAGAATAGTTAACAGAAGACCTTTGAGTGACCTGACATTGACATTGTCTGTCTATATTTTGCAGAGAATGATTCCACTGTGCTTCAGCAGATGTAAATCAATCAGTTAATGATGGATTCATAGCACCAGTGGCACTACTGCTGACCTTTGTCACTGAGACATCAGAAAAGGAACTCTCTGCTGAGGAATGGCACTCAATCCATCTGCCAACAGTATGGGGCAGTACAACTAAGTAATGAACTTCTGTTACCTGACCTCCCCATTCCTACACTGTAGCATGTCTTTACTTCACTATTGATTTATTCTGTTACCATAGTCAGATAAGCAACTTCATTACCACTAGCCAGATAAAATGGTCAACCTCAACCCTATCTTCTACTTCCTCTTCTACTGGGCATTTCCCCTTCTAGCCCTTCAAAGATCTATCTTCTAGTGCCATTCATGCTGCTCTGTAATTGTTTTCAAATGTTCTATCGAAAAACTACTTGACTTGCTGTTTTTCCTTGTGTACCTATATAATAGGCAATGGGCCCGATTCTGCAAGCCCTTCACATGCATGATTCCCATTCATTTTAGTAACAATCCTACGTGCTTATGGTTGGGTTTGTTTTGCTCTTAAAATTTCTTTATTCCAGAAACATTTATATTCTAATCCAGGCACTACACTGCAAACCACTAAATGTAAAATGAATCTAAAGCCAAAGAGCCAGGTCTTTTGCTGGTGAAAGCTTTCCTAGCTCCCACTCATTTTAGTGGGGCTATATTGATTATTAACATCAGCCAAGGTTCTGGCTCAGCATGGTCACTGTATGTAAAGACCAAATGTCTCAGATTGTACCCAAGCATTGGCCAAACATGTAATAGAGAAGATGGTTCACCAAGACTTGTGCATTCCATTTCCCATCCTTCAGACAGAGGCAGCCACAATTGCAGAACCTGATCTCCTAAGCACAGACACTGCTAAATTACCAAATGAGCTAGATGCATAATGGAGAACATACTGCACGTTCCTTGAGTGCTCTGAAAGCAGCCAAAAACTGGGGGAAAGAAATGTTTCCTGGTGCTCCCTCTCAGGGGCGACTCTAGTAAGCCGACCGCCCCAAGCAGGGCGGCATGCCGCAGAGGGCGCGCTGCCAGGCGCCGGTCCCGTGGCTTCGGGGGTCGTGCCTGCGGAGGGTCCGCTGGTCCCACGGCTCCGGTGGAGCTTGCACAGGCATGCCTGCGGGAGGTCCACCCGAGCCGCGGGACCAGGGAACCGTCCGCAGTCATGCCTGCGGGAGGTCCACCCGAGCCGCGGGACCAGCGCACCCTCCGCAGTCATGCCTGCGGGAGGTCCACCCGAGCCGCGGGACCAGCGCACCCTCCGCAGTCATGCCTGCGGGAGGTCCGCTGGTCTGGCGGCTCCCATGGACCTCCCGCAGGCATGACTGCGGAAGGTCCGCCGGACCCACCTGCCGCCCTGCCAGGAAAATGCCGCCCAGCGCGCACTTGGCGCGCTGGGGTCTAGAGCCGGCCCTGCTCCCTCTTGAGCATTACAGCTCTGCTCCAACCCATTCTGATGGACTGTGAATGTGACCCAATCTAGTCCTAAACAAAGGAGTCTGTGTTGACAGTTTTTGATGCCAATAACATTGTGGCTTGAAGTCTTTTGTCTCACGAAGTTCAGTCTAAAGGATGTCTATTAATGATATCTACCTGCCAGGTTTGGATCTGAAATTCAGGGGTATTTGGATCCTGGGTTTTGTGCCTATCTCTAACAAAACAAAAAGTGGAGTGTTGGCTTAACTCTGGTCTGTGACGATGCAGTTCTGGTGGGACCCAACTGAGAGTGCCAATTCAGGACCAATTGCTTAAACAGGGCAGTTACAGCCCTAGGCTGGGGTTTTTCCACCTCTAAGGCAAACCAAACCAGCCAGACAAAAAGGATTTTGGTTTTACCCCACTGGCTAACCACAAGTCACACAAGCAATTTCCTTAGACACTCCAGTCTCCCAGTATCACCACCAGCGTCACTCATCCTGGGGATGAATGGTTATGAAAACCAATGCCCAATAAAAGAAAACGGTTCTCTCAATCCCAAAGAATCAAGCCCCAGACCTAGGTCAATATACATATCAGATCTTACCCACAAATCACGCTGTTGCTAATCCTTTAGAATCTAAAGGTTTATTCATAAAGGGAAAAAGGTAGAGATGAAAGCTAGAATTGGTTAAATGGAATCAATTACATACAGTAATGGCAAAGTTCTTAGTTCAGGCTTGTAGCAATGATGGAGTAAACTGCAGGTTTAAATCAAGTCTCTGGAGAACATCCCCCGCTGGGATGGGTCATCAGTCCTTTGTGTAGAGCTTCAGTTTGTAGCGAAGTCCCTCCAGAGGTAAGAAGCAGGATTGAAGATAAGATGGAGATGAGGCATTAGCCTTGTATAGGCTTTTCCAGGTGTAAGAACCTCTTTGTTCCTACTGTGGAAAATTACAGCAAAATGGAGTTTGCAGTCACATGGGCAAGTTCCTGCACACCCTGCTGAGTTACAAGGCATATCTGCCTCCTCTCAATGGGTCAATTGTGTAGCTGATGGTCCTTAATGGGCCATCAAGCAGGCTAGGCAGAGCTAACACCAACTTGTCTGGGATGTTTCCTAGAAACACAACACAAACTTGAAATATAGACAGTATAGATCCAATACTCATAACTTCAACTACAAAATGATAGACATAAAGACAGCATAATCATAACCAGCAACCCATAATCTGGTTTTAGATACCTTATATGACCCCCTTTATGTAAGATTTGGTGCCACTACAGGACCTTGGTTGCAAACCATGTTCTATATGGTCCCAGTTTAGATCAATAACATCACATGGTCCCACTGAAGTCTCCCATTAATTTCAATGGGAGAAGAGGTACTCCAATGCTGAGTGTTTTCTGAAAATCTAATCCAGAAAGAAAACATTTCCAGTTTGTTGTTAAATAAATAGCAGTACTCTAAATTTCCCCACTGGATTTCATCTATATAGACCAAGCTGTTGGGTTTTTTTCTCTAAAGGTATAATTTTTGTTCATGGCTATGTGAGGACATGTTAATCCAGTTCACAAATCTGATTCACATGCAATTTTAAACTAAAAATTAGCTAAATGTGGATTTTGTTGTCTGCACACTTTTTTGACGTTACTGAGATAGTACCATTGGGTCTATGCAATTTAACCACATTCAACAGAGAAGTTGTTGCCTATTTACTACTGTTTGTATCCTGTACATTCTACTAGAAACTGCAGTAAAATACATTCTTTTCTGTAAGCATACACACACTATTCATGCATCATAGCTTTGAGGGCTGAAGATTCATTTGTATGTGGGATTGCTTTTCAAAACTTAAATTGGTATAATATCAATTTTAATTGCATTGCAATGAATCCTTTGTTTTGAACGCTTTTTTTGCTTCTTAATAAATCTGTAGCACAACCCACTGATGCTTAAGGAAAAGTATTTTGTGGCCTTTCCTTTATCCCCAGAATCTTAATGCATAGAGGTACAGCTACATCAATTATCTCATCTTTAGACTAATTCTCATGTATATATTTCTGCTTAAAATGCTCCATGGACAGCCAGGAAAACTTGAACTGTGTGTGCTATTAGACAACCAGATTATGTATGTATTTAATTAAAAATTGCATGGTATATTAAGTTTTAACTGAATAGTGTGTGTGTGTGTGTGTGTGTGTGTGTGTGTATATATATATATATATATATATATATATATATATATTCAAAGAATACTGAAGTTGCCAAGTCAAGCACACATTAAGAAATACCACCAATTAGGGTAGGCTGTACAACAGGCGTGGGCAAACTAAGGCCTTCAGGCGAGATACAGCCCATCAAGGCTTTGGATCCAGCCCGTGGGATTGCCATTCCCAGGGTGCTATGGGCCCTGCACTGCTCCCGGAAGTGGCTGACAGGCATCACGTCCCTGTGGCCTCTGGGGGAGGGGAGGGCAGAGGGCTCTGTGCTGCCCTTGCCTGCAAACAATGCCCCCCACAGCGCCCATTGGCCACAGCTCCCTGTTCCAGGCCAATGGGAGATTCGGGGGAGGTACCCGCAGGTGAGGGCAGTGCACAGAGCCCTCTGGCCCCTCCCCAGGGGCCGCAGGGATGTGGTGCCAGCTGCTTCTGGGAGTGGTACGGGGCCAAGGCAAGCAGGGAGCCTGCCTTAGCCTCGCTGTGTGCCACTGCCACCCCAGAGCCACTCAAGGTAAGCGGCACCAGGCCAGAGCCTACACCTCAAAACTCTTCTGCACCCCACACCTCAACCCCCTGCTGCATCCCCCCCTGCACCCCAGCCCCCTGCCCTGAGCCCCCTGCCACACCATGCACCCCTCCTGAGCCACATCCTGCACTCCCTCCCACACCCCAACTCCTGCCCTACATTCATGGCCCTGCATGCAATTTTCCCATCCAGATATGGCCCTCAGGCAAAAAGTTTGCCCATCACTGCTGTACAATCTTCACTTAGCCTCTTGCATATCGATACAGCCTTCGGTTACATGAACACACATTACTTTTTCCACAGGCCTCATGACCTCTGTGAATAAGATAGACAGCACTCAATTAATCCTTATCCTTCAAATTGTGATCCCATGCCTTATTTATTGCACATCATCCATCCAAATCCTGCACTAAATACAGAATTAAACTCTTCCTTAGGGTATGTCTACACTACCTGCTGGATTGGCCGGTAGTGATCAATCTATCGGATCGATGTATCGCATCTTGTTTAGATGTGATCCATTGATCCCTGAATGCACTCCCCATTGACTCCAGAACTCCACCAGGGCGAGAGGCGGAAGCGGAGTCAACAGGGGAGCGGCAGCCGTCGAACCCGTGCCCTGAGGACGCGAAGTAAGTCAATCAAGTCGAGCTAAGATATGTCTACTTCAGCTACGCTATTCTCATAGCTGAAGTTGCATATTTTAGGTCGATGTCCGCCCCCTTCCCCAGTGTAAACCAGGACTTGGACTCTCCTATGGTTCTCATTGTTCTAGCATCCGAGTGCTTCACGAACCTGAATTATTTTCATAATGCCCCCATGAAATGCGGTGATATCCCCATTTTTCCAGATTGGGGACTAACTTCTCTACACCCAAAATGCTACAGTGATTCAGCTGCACCGCTAAAGCACTACCTATGCTGACAGAAGGGAGTCTCCCAGCAGTGTAGGTAATCTGCCAGATCAATGAAAGAATTCTTCCCTTGATTATGCACTGTCTAGGTGGAGATTTAGGTTACCTTAACTATGCCACTCAGGGATGTGGATTTTTATTTGTGTTCTGAAAGATTCCAAATAATTCAGCCTTTGGCAGATACCTGACATGGAAATTTTGGCAAAATTGCAAGGAATTGAAACCAGGATCTTAAAGTGGGAGGTATTAGGCCAACTATAGATGGCATTACCAACTCCCACTTAAAATACAGGCAACCAGATTGCTCTGATGGGTCAAGCACAAGACTGAGAATCAAGAGATGTGGTATTTAATCCTATCTCAGTTTCGCTGTGGACACACTAAGTCTGATATCACCTAAGATCTCCCCAGGCTGTATCGCCATCTGTAAAATGGGGATAATTCTTAAACTTTTTGAGTGCTTTCAAATCCTCAGATAAAATGTAGAATAAATTCAGAATAGTAATGGTTTTATAATACTATAGATACATATATCAGAGGGGTAGCCATGTTAGCCTGGATCTGTAAAAAGCAACAGAGAGTCCTGTGCTACATTGATGACATCATCCAGACCCATGGGAAGGAGACTCTGGAAGAATTCCACCACAATTTCACCAGCTTCCACTTCACTATCAACCTCAGCCTGGACCAATCTACATGGGAGGTCCACTTCCTAGACACCACGGTACAAATAAGTGACGGTCACGTTAACACCACCCTATACCGAAAATCCACTGACCGCTATGCCTACCTTCATGCCTCCAGCTTCCATCCTGGACACACCACACAATCCATCATCTACAGCCAAGCACTGAGGTATAACCACATTTGCTCCAACCCCTCAGACAGAGACCAACACCTACAAGATCTTCACCAAGCATTCTCAAAATTATGATACCCACATGAGGAAATAAGTTAACAAATCAACAGAGTCAGACGTGTACACAGAAGCCTCCTGCTGCAAGACAAGCCCAAGAAAGAAACCAACAGAACTCCACTGGCCATCACCTACAGTCCTCAGCTAAAACCCCTCCAACGCATCATCAGTGATCTACAACCCATCCTGGACAATGATCCCTCACTTTCACAGGCCTTGGGAGGCAGGCCAGTCCTCGCCCACAGACAACCCACCAACCTTAAGCATATTCTCACCAGCAACCACACACTGCACAATAGTAACTCTAGCTCAGGAACCAATCCATGCAACAAACCTCAATGCCAACTCTGCCTACATATTTACACCAGTGACACCAACACAGGACATAACCAGATCAGCCACATCATCACCGGTTCATTCACCTGCACATCCACCAATGTAATATACGCCATCATGTGCCAGCAATGCCCCTTTGCTTTGTACATCAGCCAAACTGGACAATCCCTACGTAAAAGGATAAATGGACACAAATTGGATATTAGGAATGGCAATATACAAAAACCCGTAGGAGAACACTTCAACCTCCTTAGATACACAATAGCAGATTTAAAGGTAGCCATCCTGCAGCAAAAAAACTTCAGGACCAGACTCCAAAGAGAAACTGCTGAACTTGAGTTCATTTGCAAATTTGACGACATCAGCTCAGGATTAAACAAAGACTGTGAACGGCTAGCCAACTACAAAAGCAGTTTCTCCTCCATTGGTGTTCATACCTCAACTGCTAGAAGAGGGCCTCATCCTCCCTGACTGTACTGACCTTGTTATCTCTAGACTGATTCTTGCCTGCATATTTATATCTGCCCCTGGAAATTTCCACCACATGCATCTGAAAAAGTGGGTATTCACCCATGAAAGCTTATGCTCTAATACGTCTGTTAGTCTATAAGGTGCCACAGGACTCTTTGTCACTAAATACATACAATAACTCCTCACTTAACATTGTAGTTATTCTCCTGAAAAAAATGAGACTTTAAGCAAAACGATGTTAAGTGAATCCAATTTCCCCATAGGAATTAATACCAATAGGGGATGTTAGGTTCCAGGGAATTTTTTTTGCCAGACAAGAGACGTATGAGGTTTGACTCACAGCTGTGACTAGGTAAGTGAATATCCTCTGGCCCCAGAACTCTGGTGAGGGTGTGGGCTAACACCCCCACTTATAGGCCTTCAGAATCCTCCCTGTGCAAGCTCTGAAGGCTTGGGCTCAACATGGGAGCCAGGCAGAGCAGGCAAGCAGCAGCACAAAGGAAGTGACACTGTGCTGCATCCTTTTCCAGCACCTGATGAGGATGTGTCTGCTAGCCTCTGAGCAGCAGATCACACAAATGCCTGATCCAGTTAGTCACTGAATGCCTCTGCCCCCACCCCGCTGAGAAGACCAGTTGTCTCCTATGGGAACCAAAGTGCCAGGTTGCATGGTATGCTTGGGACACACAACTCAGAGGCACTGGGGCTCTAGTTCCCTTCACAGCTGGAGACAGCCATAGTTTTCTGGGGACACAGGCGCTGACTTTTCAAACTGCTGGGGGTGCTTGACCCCCGGCTCTGCCCCAGACCCCATGCTCACCCCATCTCTTCTCCCAAGGTCCCACTCCGCCTCGTTCCACCCCTGAGCACGGCATGTCCTCACTCCTCCCCCACCTTTCCTCCCAGCCTCTCTACACTCCATGAAACAGCTGATTGCAGCAGGCAGGAGGCATGGAGAGGGAGGGGGGAGGTGTTGATCTCCAGGGCCCTCCAGCAGGTGCTGGGGGTGGTGGCAGAGGGCGTTGGAACATTGCACAACTTTAAACGAGCATGTTCTGTAATAGAACAGTGGCTTAATAACAAAACAACTTTAACCGGGATGACTTAAGTGAGAAGTGAGGAGTTACTGTATATGCTCACGCACATTATATATGAGAGAAAGAGAGTTGTTAAAGACAACTGTCAAAGTTTGTAAAAGTGCAAAAGTAGCACATGAATATATTTTCCTGAAGACTTCCTCATTAATATTTCAATGCAAGGACAAAGTGTTATCTGCAAGAGTTAGTCTACTCTATTTTGCTATGACCTTGCTTCTCTTTCCATATATAATTTAGTTTTCATAGGAGTTAAGCAGCCCAAAAGGTTGCTAAAAGGCAAGGCTTACTATACATATCAATCAGTTTGAACTTGGAAAAATTTCAAACTATTTAACAATAATAATAATAATAATTAAAAAAAAAGGAATGCAATTGCTTTTTTAAAGGGACTGTTGTAGATAATCTTTCTAGGGCAACCCAGTGTGCACCATTTACACTTTGCAGGCTGCATACCACATAACTCTCACTTGTCAAATGCTATGATACCCTTTAAAGCATCCAGAAAGAGAATTCAGAAGGTAGTGAGCCAAACTTCTGAAGAAAATTTGTAGAAGTGCAGCAAAAATAGGGACTACTGATCCTCAAATGAAATATGATTTCTGCAACATTAATGAACTATTTCCAAAACATTTTTGGTGAAAACATAAATTTCCATTCTAAGTCGGTTGTGACAATGGGCTTGCTTCTGCAACCAATGAAGTGAAAGGCAAATCTTTCATTGAATGCCCTGTTATTGGGAATGATACCATATGTGCATAACTATTAAACAATATATTGCATGTATTTTGTATTGTTGACAAATAGTTCAAATAAAAGGAGTAGTGGAAGGAGCAGTGGAGGTGGGGAGTCTTCCAGGCCTGCCTAGAAAGCTTGCACCGAAAGTACCAATTAGAGCCTAGCAGGTTCTGAAAAAGAGATGCAGGGTCTGAGCAGGTGAGTTCTTGGCTGGGTCCAGAGGAGAAAGGAAGGGTGCTCCTGTCTGGTAAGCAGAGCTTAATGGGCTGATTTACTGGCCCTGGGAATGAGAGATAATGGATAAAAGGAGAGAGGCTATGGAGGAGAAAGGTGCTATTCCCTGGGCCTATGAGCTCATCACGGGTATGTGGCTGCTGTTTGCAGTGTCCCTAGGTTGGAGCCTAGAGTGATGGGCAGGTAGCTGGTGGAGGAACCTGAGCCTGTTGGGAAAGTGGTCTAAGCACTGAGAAGGGGACAGGCTCACTTACAAGCCTGAGTGAAGGGCAGGATTTAAAAGTCTCAGAGTAGGGAGGAAGACACTGGAGAGGGTATATCGTTGTTTGAACTTTTGCTACCACAGAAGAGTTTCCTCCATTTGACAATGTGACTTGACCAGAGGGTTGTGCTACTAAAGACCTGTCTAGCAAGGTTGGCAATCTACAGGGGATGCTAGAGCAGAAAAAAGATTGTAGCAGCCTGGTGGGTAGGAGGAATAGCTCAGTGGTTTGAGCCTTGGTTTGCCAAACCTAAGGTTGTAAGTTCAATCCTTGAGGGGGCCATTTACAGATTTGGGGCAAAAATCTGTCTGGGGATTGGTCCTGCTTTGAGCAGCAGGTTGGACTAGATAACCTCCTGAGATCCCTTCAAGCCATGCTATTCTATGATTCTACCTGACTGATAGGAGTCACTCAAGAGGTGAGTGTCCCTGTTGCGCACACACACAAATAGTACTGAAACAGTGATGGCAGACAGGGTACTGCAAAGTTATTTTCTCAATCTACAGTCCAAATCTCTTGAATGTTTATATTTATGTCTTAAGAATTCTAACACCCTTAGAGATGCGGGTGATAGTTCATGAATCTGAACTCTCTAAAAGGAAACAAAATAGAAGATCTGCTTCTAATGAGGCTCATATACATATAGCATGTTATAGACTGCTCATGTACGGTGCTTCCTGATTATTCTTAATACATTTAACTCATGATTGGCTGTGCCTGCATGTGCAGTGCACACACAGCCGCTACTCCCCACAAAAGATTGAAGTCAGTACAGATTGGTGATAAAATGAGATTCCTGGATAATTCATCTGTGTTAATGCTTCTCTAATCAATGAAGACAACAATGGTAAGCAGTAATTTTGAGAAGCTTTACTTGAATCAGTATTAAAGCTCTTAAGGGGCTTACATGTATTGACTAGGTTTGTGGGACACGCATATTCCTATGCCAAATCCTATGAGGACTGTGAGAGATTGGCCGAGGAATATAGCAGAAAATGAAAGCTAACTCCGTAAGAGATGGTAAAGTAAGAAAGCAGAAGGAGAGTTCTGTTTCCTGGCTTGTAGGACCTTGCTCTCAAACAGCTCCCCCTCTTCCTTCAGTTGTTCAGTGAGAGCTTTCCTTCTGTTTCAATCTACCTTAACCAAGCATCATTCGAGCCTTATAGAAGGAAAAAAAAGGGGGGGGGGTTGGTGTGTTCTCACACTGAACCAGTGAAACGAAAGAAAGAGGGAACTGTTACACACTCTCTCTCTCTATTGCTATTACAAAGACATTTGTCTGTTTTCCTCGCAGGATGTTTCCAGCCCTTTAAGCAGTGTCAATGGTCTGCAGTTTGTCTGTACATGAATAGGTGGCATGACTGAATAAATTAAGCAAGCACTATGGATCTGGAGCAAATCTGGATGATCAAATAAGGTATAATTGAGTATGTGGTCTGATATATGAAGTCATATCGAAATGTGTGCTATGAGATTTGACTCGTCTATTAGTCTTAAGTACTTAAATGGCCCTGTTACTGTAGTGGCTGGACTCCTCACAACACACCAGTGAGGTAGGGGGGTACTAGGATTCCCAAATTACAGATGAGGAACTGAGGTACAGAGATATTCAAGCAGATTTTTTAAAAGGTATTTAGGCATGTAAAGATGTAGATAATCACCTAATGAGATTTAGTGCTGAGGTGTGTGTGGGGGGAGGTTGTTTTGTTTTTTGGAAAATCCCACTAGACATCTATGTGCATTTTTAGGTACTTTAAGCTTTTGATGTCCTAAATGACTTGCAATAGAGCGCAATATTCCTGAGCTGTTGATGTCCGTGGAGACTACAACAAAAGAAACTGTAGAAATAGCCCATAGTATTAAATGTTATGTTTTTGCTGCAGCTGAATAGAATACATATCAGGTCTGTTTCAAGGGATATAAGGATATATATAGCATGAGTAGGAAAATAAATGTGAGTGTGACCAATTCATAAGAATAAAGCAAAGCACAAAGCATTTCACTGTTTTTGTGGCCTTATCTTGATTAAAGGGAAAAATCAATCTAAGCTACACAATTTCAGTTGTGAATAGCATAACTCAAATCGACATAGCTTAGGTCTACTTACTGCGACATCCACACTACACGAGGTTGACGAGAGACACTCTCCCATTACGTCCCCTTACTCTTCTCGATCAGCTGGAGTACAGGAGTTGACAGGAGAGCAATCTGCAGTCAATTTAGTGGGTCTTCACTAGACCCACTAAATCAACCGCCAATACATTGATTTACTGGAGGATCGACACTCTGGCAGTGTAGACAAGCCCGCAAAGGTTATCCTTTGCCAGGGACAGTGTAAATGGTACTCATAATGAATATATACAGAATAAAAAAGCATCAGAGCAATTGAGATATCAAAGAAAAAAAGAAGAGGCAAGCCATTGGGAACCCAGCAGAGGATCTAAACTTTGAGTTCTCTCTCTAAAAAGATTGAGTCATCCACCGTGGCATCTATATGGAGTTCATGGGGACCTTCGCAGGGCCAAAAATGTCTTGTTGCTGGAGACATTTTAAATGGTCTTACCTGTGATTTGTGTGTCAGCAGTACTATGAACCTGTTTGCAAGGACTGGTATCCTAGAACAATATAAATGATGACAATGAACCGTCTACTTGATCTGAATATCAGAAATTCTAGAAATCAAATAAAATCACACCTCTGACCATACTCGTGTACCAGGCATTCTCTGCCATCTTGCATTAACAGGGGAAAGAGTACAACTCTCTGGTGGCAACAGCACAAGTAGAGTACAGCCAGCATTGTAGGACGTAGGGGAGAAGAAATTCTTCTTACTGACCTAAATGGCTGTGGCATTGATTCATACATTTCTGGGAAGGCAACTTCCAGTCCTTGCTCATCCAGCCCTCCTCCTGCAGTGACACTGAGGCTCCTTTCTCTCTCACGAGCTGGTGCCACCAGGAGTTCTCGGCAGACTGCCACCTCTGCACTTTTCCAGATGCAGGTTGCAACACGATTTGCCCAGCCAGCCCTCTGTATGCTGGGGCAAATTTTGTGTCATGATGACCCCTGTGATGAGTTGTAATGCTAGTCATGGAAGTTTGGCCCAGCTGCCCATCCATCTATATGGAAGGACTGCAGGGTCAGATTTCAGTGATGATGTATCTACATAGCAAGAGCAACACTCTGGACCACTCTGGCAGCAGCTGTACAGGTTTAATACAGGACCACTGCTTGAAGTGGTTGAGCCATCCTCACCCTCCCAGCTCCCTGACCTGTGGAATTTTGACCAAGTTTAAAACCCTGGAGGAAGGGGCATGCGCCCCACCTGACCCCCTAACTAGCACCACTGTTCCCTGGATTGCTCCACCATCTTCGTTTGCCATGAAGACTGTTTGCTATCAAAACAGTCTGGTAACAGTGTCCCCAACTCTTACTTTCCATCTTAAATTTACTTCTTTTTTTTAATCCAAATCATGTTCTTTTTCCCCTGCAAGAAAATCCATGCTTAAATTAGAAAGTAATTTAGAATTGTTTAATGAAAGGATATGATTCAGAGCATAAATTGGCCTCTGATTTTGGGGGGATTAGGTAAAATCCGTGGGCAAGTAATTCCAAAACAAGTCATGCTGGGGTTTTTCAAGTCTCTGTAGCATCTAGAATGACCACTAAAAAAAACTGGGTACAAGACTCTCAGGACCACTTATTCTGCACTTCCGGTTCTTATGTGGTTACCACCTCCTCCAGCCCATAAAATCTAAACCCCATTCTGTTTGTTTTATTTGGCTGCATGCCATGGTTTATGCATCATATATGAATGAAAGCATATTACTTATTATTCAGTACATACTCTTTAAAACCTTGGTACACCGTGGAAAAAATGTTCTAAAATTGTGAAATGAAATGCAGAAGGGAGTTTGCTTGGATACGACAAGTGTGTGTGTGTGTGTATATATATATATATAGAGAGAGAGAGATTGTTTAAGATAAGCTATGAGGTCTTGTTAATCTTATCACCATTGTGCAGTGCTCTCTATTTCAACATAAACCTGAGAGGAGATCTTTCTAAATTTTTTAGGACGATGTACACAAATTCAGATTTGCACTATATGCCTTCATTGTTTCAGGTGACCTAGCTAAGGATGTCATCATCTTTTAGTTAAAGAAGAGAACAGTCCTTGAATATTCCTTATCAATAGCATTTGCTGCCCAGGTATCTCCAGCTTCATTCACATCAGTGGAGGCAATTGAAAGTGAGCAATCAAGGCATTACAAAATTATACATGACTTTCATTACTGGCTGACAGATGAAAATAAGGATTCCTAGATCAACCATAAAATCTGAGATATCACACTGCATGCTAAAGTGAGCTGGAATGGCTCTCAACTCCAAACCATTTTTGCCCTAGTTTAAATCCTGACACTTTGCAGTATATGGCCAATGTTATCAGATCAGTGCAAGCATTTTTTTTTTATTTTTTTATTTTTTTTACTTATGAACACCACCAGCACTGATCCTGTCTTGCTGTGTAAATACATGTGAAACAATAAAACTATTTTTTCCATAACCGGGCCATGCATTTTATTGCATCCTTACTCACATGGTTATTACAATATGCATAGGTCATCCTAGTCCATAGACAAGACACAGGAACTTCTGCAATGATGAGACAAAATAAATAGTTGTGAGAACATTTAAATTTATCAAAATATTTGTTTTAAGATTGTTAACGTTTCTGTAAACTTTAAATGAGAAATTAGCTTGGTTTTGCAAACTGGAGGGGGGGGTTGTTTTTTTCCCCAATATTACCTTTTTTTTGTAGTGTTGCTTCTACTTTCATTAGTCAGATTAATCATATGTTGGGATTTTTTCAGACTAGTAGTTCTTATTTGAAAATTCTGATTTCAAAATGGAAAGTCCTATTCCAAACTTTTGTTCTAAGGAATTGCCAAAAAAATACATTATATTATAGTATAGAAAATGCTTCTGAAGTTGCTAACATTTCAACAACATTTTTTTCAATTTTTCCAACTACTTGAAACATTGAATAACAGTGAATCATGAACATAACCCTGCTGGATAAAAAGTATATTTTAAGTATTTATGAATGACATAATCAAGTGTCCCAGGATTTATTTTTACCTGAAGTATTGGAGCTACTTATGTGATACTGCACTCAAGACAAACTGAAAAACTATGTTGGAAAGGTAACATGAGAATAGGTTGTCTTCACTAATCAATCTTATAAAACTACCATCACACAAATTAGATTCAATTTGTGCTACTGCTTCCTATTACATTTTTTGCCAAAGATAATCACAAAAACATTTTAATACAATTTATTTTCTGTGAAAGTGATTATCTCTGAGAACTTATGGCGGACAGAAGAAATCCCAGAGGACTAAAAAAGAGCAAAGTAGTATCTATCAATAAAAAGAGGAATAAGGACAGCCCCCAGGAATTACGGACACATTTATTTGAACCCAGTTTTATTTTTTGCCTTCACAACATTCCCTGGCAATGAGTTCCTCAGATTGTGCATTGTGTGAGGAAGTGCTTCCTTGTGTTTGTTTTAAACCTGCTGATCCCTGGTTGTGGTGTTTAGCCTTTCACATAACACTTCCTTATTCACTTTCTCCAGACAAGTCATGATTTTATAGACCTCTGAAATTCCCCCTCCTCTCTTTATCATCACTTTTTTCTAAGATGAACAGTCCCAGTCATTTTAATCTCTCTTCCCAAGGAAACTGTTCCATATCTCTATTCACTTTTGTTGCCCTTCTCTGTAATTTTTCCATTTTGAATATACTTTTTTGAGATGGGGAAACCAGAACTGCACACAGTATTCAAGGGGTATGTGTGTGTGGGGGGGAAACATGGATTTATACAGTGGCATTATATTGTCTTATCCATCTCTTTCCTAATAGTTCCGAACATTTTTTAACTGCCACTGCACATTGAGCAGATGTTTTCAGAGAACTATCTACAATGATTCCAAGATCTTTCTTGAGTGGTAACAGCCAATTTAGACTCCATCACTTTGTATTCATAGTTGGTATTTTCTAATGTGCATTACTTTGTATTTATCAACATTGAATTTCATCTGGCATTTTGTGAGATTCATTCGTAACTCTTTGCCATCAGCTTTGGACTTAACTATCTTGAGTAACTTTGTTACAGGGATCTACAACCCATCCTGGACAATGATCCCACACTTTCACAGGCCTTGGGTGGCAGGCCAGTCCTTGCCCACAGACAACCTGCCACCCTGAAGCATATTCTCACCAGTAACTGCACACTGCACCATAGTAACTCTAGCTCAGGAACCAATCCATGCAACAAACCTCGATGCCAACACTGCCCACATATCTACACCAGCGACACCATCACAGGACCCAACCAGATCAGCCACACCATCACCGGCTCATTCACCTGCACACCCACCAATGTAATATACGCCATCATATGCCAGCAATGCCCCTCTGCTATGTACATCGGCCAAACTGGACAGTCTCTACGGAAAAGGATAAATGGACATAAATCAGATATTAGGAATGGCAATATACAAAAACCTGTAGGAGAACACTTCAACCTCCCTGGCCACACAATAGCAGATCTTAAGGTGGCCATCCTGCAGCAAAAAAACTTCAGGACCAGACTTCAGAGAGAAACTGCTGAGCTTCAGTTCATCTGCAAATTTGACATCATCAGCTCAGGATTAAACGAAGACTGTGAATGGCTTGCCAACTACAAAACCAGTTTCTCCTCTCTTGGTTTTCACACCTCAGCTGCTAGAAGAGGGCCTCATCCTCCCTGATTGAACTAACCTCGTTATCTCTGTCCCTGCCAGCAGGTATATGGGATCTTGGGGAGCAATTACCACACGGGTGGGGTGCAAAATAAACTTTATTAAGAAAATACAAAAACAGGGAAAATTCAATAGTGAGGGGTATGGGGTTGTTAAGGTAGACAATTGGGGAGGGGTTTCTTTTTGGTGAACAGTAAGGGGGTTTCAATAGTGGGGTACAACACAGGATACAATACAGTGGGTAATCAGTTAACACTGAGGTATAAATGTAGCAGGTAGCTAGCGATTTCTATGTAAAAGGTGTGTCACAGCAGCATATAACCAACTAACAGTTATGGATAAAATGTGTTAAATAACCAACAATTTTAGGTAAAAATGTGTCACAGTGGTGTAAATGTAGAATGTGAGGGGTATCAGAGAGGAAGAAAGTAACCAATGGGGTTTTATGCTAGAGATTTAAACTTAGTGAGACAGAACAAACAGGCTGCAAGCTTAAGCAGCAGAGAGAGTGTAACAAGGTAGAAAGACACAGAGAAGCTGGGGGGTGGGTGTTTGCAGTGGGAAGACAGACAATTACAATTATACAGAACACAGCAAAATCTTATCTATGAGCTAACTTAACCAAGACTACACAAATTAAAGCACAATGCAACAATTATCTAAGCCTAACTTACAAAGTATAATGCTAAACTTAACTTAATGGGTGCACCTTATGCTAAGGGTAGTTTCAGAGGGCTGAGTGGTGTGTGTCCAGGACACAGCTCCAAAGGGGGGGGAGGGGTGACTGCAGCAGTGGGGTGGCTGCAAGCGGGCTTATTTCTAGCAGCAAAGGCACTGCAGAACTAGAAACAGATTACAGATACAGACCAAGGAGTTAGCTTGGGTCTGTCTGTTGGGGAAACAGAACCAGCAGCCAGGACAAGGGGGGGGGGTAAGAGAGGTTTTAAGACACAGACCAAGGTTTAGCTTGAGTCTGTGTGCTGGGGAGACAGAGCCAGCAGCTAAAATAATAAAATAAAAGTATAGAAAGTTTCACAGAGGGATTATTACCATCCCCCAAGGCAGCAACAGAGGCAGAAGCAGCAAGAACATCAGAAGGCTCAGTACAGTCTTGATGATCAGGAGATCTCTCAGGCAGCAATTCGTTCTTCGTGGGGGGGTTTCAAAAACGGGGGTATGCTCAAAAATAAAACAAGAGCGGAGAAAGGATCCCCAGAACCCCTGGTTGATCAGACCAGGCAGCAATGCAAGAACCTTTCTGAAGTCTGTTCAGAAAATGTCTGTTTATAAAGGCAAACCCTGGCAGCTTCCTGCCAGTAACTCTGATTGGCTCCCCCTCTTACAGGTAGGAGAGAAGGCAGAGGAAAAAAAAACTGCAGGCAGCCACCAAGACATATTTGGACTAGTCCTGAGCCCAGATGTATGACTCATGCCCAGGATCTTAAAAACACAATAGGTCTTGCAGCTCTGGACAGAGCCTATCCTACACCAAGCCCAGGTTTTAACAAGGTGATAACAGGACTAACCCTTTGAACAGGGCAGTGGTCCCACTTAGCACAAGTGGCCAGCCCTTTGAGAAGGGCAATGGCTTTTGTTAAACAACTTAAGGGGTCCTCCCTTTGAGAAGGGCAGAGGCCCTGGTAAACAACTTAACAGCCAGGGAGGGGCGGCCACAGAGGAGAACAAGAACAAAATGGAGTAAGGGGACAGCTTTAAGAAACAAAATGGAGCTGTAACAGACAAGCTCTAGCCTGCTTCTTGCTTGCTTATATATACCTGCCCCTGAAAATTTCCACTACATGCATCTGACGAAGTGGGTATTCACCCACGAAAGCTCATGCTCCCAAACGTCTGTTAGTCTATAAGGTGCCACAAGACACTCTGCTGCTTTTGTATCATCTGCAATTTTTGCCACCTCACTGTTTACCCCCTTTTCTAGATTATTTATGAATATGTTGAACAGCAGTGGTCCTAACACAGATACTTGGGGGTACTCTGCTATTTATCTCTATCCTCTGTGAACACTGACCATTTATTCCTCTACTTTTGTTTCCTATCTTTTTGACCAGTTACTGTTCCATGAGAGGACCTTCCCTCTTATCCCATGACTCTTTGCTTTGCTTAAGAACCTTTGGTGAGACCTTGTGAAAGGCTTTCTGAAAGCCCACGTACACAGTATCAGCTTGTCCACATCTTTCTTAGCTCCCCGCAAAGAATTCTAATAGACTGGGTTGATTGAAAGTAGAGTAGATGAATGCAATTTTGGGGAAGAAGAGTCAACATGGTTCTTGTAAAGGGAAATCATACCTACCCAGTTTGCCTGGTACTGAATTTAGGCTTACTTGCCTATAATTGCCAGGATCACCTCTGGACCCTTTTAAAAAAACATTGGCATCACATTAGGTATTCTCCAGTCATCTGGTACAGAGGTTGATTTAAGTGACAGGTTACCTACCACTGTTCTGAAAGAGCTCAAATATAAAATTGCAGAACTCTTGGGTGAGTGCTAACTGGTCCTGGTGTCTTACTACTTTTTTAATTTGTCAATTGGTTCCAAAACCACCTCTACTGAAACCTTAATTTGGGATAGTTTCTCAGATTTGTCACCTAAAAATAACGGCTCAGATGTGGGCCTCTCCCTCACATTCTCTGCAGTGAAGACCAATGCAAAGAATTCACTTAGCTGCTCCACAATGTTTTTGTCTTAAGTGCACTTTAAGCCCCTTGATTGTCCAGTGGCCTCACTGATTGTTTGGCAGAGTTCCTGTTTCTGATGTATTTTTGCTGTTTTTGTATCTTTATCTAGTTGCTTTTCAAATTCTTTTTTGCTCTACCTAATAAAACTGTAGCAAGAAAAGTGCAAAATACATGCTCCTTTCTCCTTGCTCTCTAAGATTTGACTTCTAATTTTTAAAGGATGTCTTTTTTGTTTCTAACCACCTCTTGAACTCTGAGACATAGTTGTATTTTTTTTGCTCCTCTTGCTGTGTTCTTCTTTTTAATTGGTGGGGGTGGTGATTGCTTGGGGGAATACATATAGTGTGAACCTCTATTTATGATGGTTTTAAGAAAGTTTTGCAGGCATTTCACTCCTTTGATGGTTCCTTTTAATTTCCATTTAACTAGCTTTTTCATTTTTGTGTAGGTTCCCTTTTTGAAGTTAAATGCTCCTATAGTGGGTTTCTTTGGAATCCCCCACCCAAGGCTGTTAATAGTGTCCATAATTAAATTAAATTTACTGAGCAGTTCAGCTATAGTCACCCCTTGGACCAGATGGTATGCACCACATAGGACTAAGTCAAGAATTGCCTCTCCTCCTGTGTGTTCCAGGAAGTAGTCGGTCATTAATGATATCTAGAAATTGTCTTCACCCCATCCTCAGGTGACATACCCAGTCAATATGTGAATAGTTGAACCCCCAGGTTATTACTGCGGTTTGTTTTGTTTGTAGTGTCTCTAATCTCCCCGACTATTTCACAATCACTGTCACCAGCTGGGTTATGTGGTCTATAGTATATTCCTACTGCTCTACTATCATTCACTCATGGAATTTCTATTCATAGAGACTCTGTGGTACTGTTTCATTTATTTAAGATTTTTATTATATTTGGCTGTTTTGCTTTCTTTCACATATAGTGCGACTCCCCCACCAGCGTGACCTACTCTGTTCCTATATCTTTTGTACCCTGGCATTACTGTGTCCTATTGATTATCATTGTTTCACCAAGTTTCTGTGAGGTCTATTATATCAATATCTTCATTTAATAGCAGACACTCAAGTTCTCCCATCTTAGTATTTGGACTTCTAGCAATTGTGTGCAAGCACTTACGAAATATGGCTGCCTTCCTGTGATGTAATTGAGTGGACTTTTTTTACATGGTTTCTCTTTAGTCCCTAATGTACTTTATCAACTTCTGTCCTCTCCTGTTTACTAGGATATAAAGTATCCCCTTTAAAAAAAAATCCTCCCCTAAGGAAAGTCTTTCTGAACCATATGCTCCTCTACACCGGTCTGCTTTCCCCCAGCCATTAGTTCTTCTACCACCTTTTTTTAAGTTTACATGCCAACAACCTGGTTCCATTTTGGTTTAGGTGGAGTCCATCCTTTTTGTATAGGCTTTTCCTTTCCCTAAATGTTCCCTGGTTCCTAATAAACCTAAATTCCTCCTTCTGAACACCAACTCATCCATGCATTGAGACGCTGAAGTTCTGCGTGTTTAACTTGCCCTGTTTATGGAACTGGAAGTATTTCAGAGAATGCTAGAATAGAGGTCGTGGACTTTAATTTCTCTTATAGCAAGCTAAATCTGACCTCCGGAACCTCTCTCCGACTCACAAGACCTTCTCATAAACAAGGGAAATATAGCCTAGATGAATCTACTATAACTGGATGGAAAACTGTACTCAATGATATCAATGGTTCACAGTTAACCTGGAAGGGCATATTGAGTGGAATCCTACAGAGATCTGCCTTGTGTCCAGTTCTATTCAATATCTTCATAAATTATTTGGTTAATGGCATGGAGAGTATACTTGTAGAGTTTGTGGGCCATCCCAAACTGGGAGGGGTGGCAAGCATTTTGAGGGGCAAGATTAAAATTCAAAATTACCTTGACAAATTGAAGGAGTGGTCTGAAATAAACAGGATGATATTCAATAAGTACAAATGAAATGTAGTACACTTAGGAAAGAATAATCAGTTGCACAAATACACAATGGGAAATGACTGCCTAGGAAGGGGCACTACAGAAAAGGATCTGGGAGTCAGAGTGGATCACAAACTAAATATGACTCAACAATCTAATATTGTTGCAAGAAATGATCATCTTTCTGGGATATATTAGCAGGAGTGTTGTAAGCAAGACATGAGAAGTAATTCTTCTATTCTGCTCAGCACTGATAAAGTCTCACCTGGAGTACTGTGTCCAGTTCGAGGTACCAGACTTCAGGAAAGATGTGGACAAATTGGAGAAATTCCAGAGGAGAGCAACAAAAATGGCATCATGTGGAAAATAAGACCTGTAAGGAAAGAACTGGGGGAGAGGAATAACTTTGTTTAATCTGGAGGAGAGAAGACTGAGGGACAACATAATTTTCAAGTATGTAAAAGGTGGTAATAAAGAGGAGGGTGATAAATTGTTCTCCTTAACCACTGACGATAGGACAAGAAGTCATGAGCTTCAATTGCAGCAAGGGAGATTTAGGTTTAACATTAGGAAAACACGTCCTAACCATAAGGATAAGTGAGCACTGTAACAAACATGATTGTGTAATTTTAATATCAGTGTGAGTCTGGGTCTCTTTCCAGTAGCTGAACCTCATATAAAGGTTTTTGAGTTTGCCTTTAATCTCACATATCAGACATTTAGCTCATATAGTAGAAGCTAAAGTTTTTAGATCCAAACACATGGGTTCAGTCCCTAAAGAGGATCCAAGCAAGGGGTTCTTGCACCCACATATGATAACAAGGAATATAATGTTGAAATTGAATGGCTTCTTTCTTTACTTCCTGGAATCTCTCAGCAAAAGAAATGTGAGGCAATACCTCATTTGCTTTGAGGGTTCTCTCATTTGAGGTTGTGCAGGGTTTATCCTATCACCTTTCCTATTTAATAATTATATATATCAGAGAGATTGTCATGAGGAGTCTTAGTGAAGCCCTATAGGTTGCAATGTGTTCTGTATACAAATGACACGCATCTCAAAACAATTAAAGCTGCCTGGGGCTGCTATAACTGAATTTTTTCTGCCAGCAATATTCAGGAAGATGTATATCATTCACATGGCCCACTGTATGGGCAGTGAAGTGGGGCATATTTCCACTAGGCACCTTCAGGGACTTGGTGCAGGAAGCAGAAGGAGAATATCTATGCACTCAAACAACCATGACAACTAGTTGGATATTAGATTGATGGCACACTTCCACTGAACTTCTGCTCTGAGCCAATGATCGGTCAGCCAGCCTGCTGTATGAACAAAACTACTGCTAGAGTTCTTTATACAGAAGATGGATTATATGCTGTTGTGGCTGTTTATAATAGCTGTGGCATACTGCAGTCAAAATACCTTGCTTTCAGCTTGTGACTTACCAGGACGCACAGTTCATACCACCACCTGCCTTATTTCCTGCATTTAGAACTTCATGGGTTGTTGCACTAATCTGTCTACATTGGGTGGCAATAGCTGCAGTAAACCTACTGGCAGTTATTTAACTTAACACAGACTCATAAAAGTCTGTTCTGTTTATTTGTTACTTATAGAACAAATTGTAAATTGGGCACTTAATATGTAAGGCATTTATAGCACATTTTAATATGCAAATAAAATTACACATTAAGTAAAGGATGCACATTTTCTGCAATAACATTCAAGTTCTTAAGAGGGTCTGTATAGTCTATAGGATTTCATAGATTATTGGCATACACACAACTGTTTTATAATGTCAGTCTATTCATTTGTAATGTATTCTCATTAATCACTCATTAATGGCTTACAAGGTGTCAGATATCAATATTTAATTGTACACTGATTTTTGCTAGTGTCCATAAAAGATACTGAGTTGCTGGTTGTCATGGCTACACTCAGGGGTAGAAAATACAAAACTAGTCAAATAAAAAAGCAAATTGGCACAATGTATTTAGTTCTGCAATAAATCAACAGCTATTTAATAGCACAATGAAAATAAGGTCCAAGGCTTGTGTCAGTGCTGGCAAAATAAAGGTCATCTCCATTCTTAAATCTGCTGAGTGTTGTGTATGCTGGCAGGTTTATAGCCAGCAAGGCAAAGGCAGATGACCTATAGGCAAGATTAAGTGCAGATTTAATGTTTGTTTCAAAATTTTAGAACTTCTCTTTGGGATGATGACTCTATAAGGGGCTAGTGTAAATAGAGAATAAAGCTTACATATGTAGATAGAGCTCTGTACCATAATGTAAGACTTTTTAAAAAAGTGGAAAACATGTACTAGTTTCTACAAGCTAATGGAAACAGGCAATACCTCTCGAGATCTGTAGTTTGGGAGAAGCCCTTCTATAATAGTCCATATGGTTGCTGAGCGCAAGCAGCACATAACATAGGAAACAGGTTGGAGTGATTCATCAGTATACAAAGAAAATATGGTGGTTGTCAGCCAGTTAGTAGGAAAACAAGCACATTTTAATAATACATAGGTTATAACTAGTGAGGTTCCAAATGCTCTTAGTTCTCAATGAAACTGATGGAGATGCTGCAGACCACCCCTCATCTTGCCCTGAGATTTTGCCTGGGTACATAATCCTTCTGTGATGAGTGTTGAAAGAGCTTGGTACTAGATCATGCCTACTTGCCACAGTCTATAGTAAGGGGTGATGCAGAATCACCTGCCTTAAGTGGAACACTAGGAAGCAGTCTCCTGAAGCTCTTGGCATGCAGATGCAGTGCAACTACTACTGTAACCCTTTAATGAGAGGAGGTAATAAGATGCCTAGTATGTGAATGGATGGGTGGGGTTGAGCCTGCTTTCTCTCTACTTCTTTGGGGCATCTTCCTTCCCCAGCACAGTAGAGAGGGACATTGTTATGCTTATAAGAAGCACATGGAATCTTTTTAAAGGGGATAAGGCAATATGCTGCATTTATTGAGAGTACAATATAAGTATTAAAATCAGCATATGCTTCCATTCTCTCTTTTTTATATATATATATATATATAATCTCCAAAAAGGTTCTGCAGCTAGATTTTATAGTCTCAGTTCCAGTGGCCAGCTGAAACTGCACAGGAGGGAGGGGAACTGGGCCTCTGTCAAACGCGTTCAAAGCTCCAATGTTGATGCAGAACAAACCCAAAGTCCCATGGCAATACACCCTTCTTTTATAGTTATACTTCCCATACAAGTCTATAGACCTTGCTCTGTCACACTGGAGCTGTCATTCATGAGCTATTCAAGGTTGCTCTTAATTAGCATTATTTTGAGTTGTTACCAGGAGGATCTGCAACTGTTTCTTACCTGTCCCTTTGGCTCAACTCTTTATCTCATCCTAGGGGTGTATGCCTTTGCTTTAGGGTCGTCAATCTGTCATCCAGGTGATTGATGATAAAGTTGGTGCTTCTTGACTTCTCCACTCCCTTCTTGACCATCCAGCCCAAATGTCCTTTCTCGGTTAATTACCATACATTTTTCCCTCACACCAAACAGTAAATAAGGCAATTAAAGCCATAAAATCTCCATACCTCTAAGAACAAATGTTAACACAATCAGCAAAAAATAAACTCAGAAAAATTTCTTCTTACTAATTCAAGGCTACAATTTCTTCTTACTAATTCAAAGCTAGCAAAATGGAGTATAAGGCAAAATAAGCAAAATAGAGTACAATTTTACTTGAGACAATTTCTTCCCATTAGGCTTTTTGCCTACAAGCAGTCCCAGTTATTTGTTCAGTGCAGGGATTATGATTCTACCTGGCTGTTACACAACCTGTATTGTACACTTCCATAATCACAGTCTCTTTCATGTAGCATAAAGGAATATCCAAATTTCCTGAATAACAACCAGCATGGCACATTTCTTTCTACAGTGAGATTTGATTGTTAATGGAAGACTCAAATGAGCCTCTTTTAACCGAGACAAGCACAACATAGATCCTGTGAATGATTGAAATCAACAGTGAGCAGAATTGTACTAATCCTTCACTCCTATCGAACATCAGATTAGTATTATTCCTTTATCTAGGGGTAGATTCTGCCATCCTCACTCTCACAAAGTATTACTGTGGGTGACTGAATCAAGCCCATAGTAAATTGTAACTGTGGGTTGTGGTTTGTTTTTTGGGGGGGTATTTGATTTTAGGAACATAGGCCTGGAAGGGACATCCTGGGTTACCTAGTCCAGTCTCCTATTATCACCTGTCATATAATCCCATTTTCTCAGCATTTGTGTAACATGCCACAGGTGGCATGTAGCCAGGTTTCATCACCGAATTTGGTCTGCTAGCTGGATAATGCCCAGGACATACTGATGGGGAGTGTGACATGAATACTTATCCATGTCCCCCATATAATCCAACTAATATACCCTCTACATCTGAGGTAAAAAATAGTCTGCTTAAAGCTTTTTTTTTTTTTTATTGTGTGGACCATATCTTAACAGAGAGATTGTCTTGTAGACCATCTCCCCTTCCATCCAAATCACTTCCTCTCCTATTTGCATCTGACACAACATCCCTGTGGTAACCATAGCAATTGCTTGCAAAGGAAAGCAATATTAGGCAAATATGTGGTGTATTTAAAAGCTGGAAATGAGAAAGAGAGAGAGAGCACCATGTGACAAGTCTGATCACCATTAATTCCAGCTAATACTATGCAGATATGCCAAGGGGCCATAGTTTGGGAACATCTGACCTAGCAGATATCCATATCCAAGTTTCTAATGACAGTGCCTCAAACAACAATTTCCAATTGGGACCATCAGCCTACAAACATTATGCACTGATTCGTGTCCTTAAAAACATTGTGTTTATACAACTAAGGAAGCCATTCTCTTCTCAGCTGCACATGATGGAGCTCTGGTGTCTGGTAGATGTCAGTAGTGGGCCATCAAGCCACCACATGTAAGAAGGGAAGAATATTAGACTAGAGGTTTTCCTGGAACTCTGAGAAGAGAATTTGGCCTCCAGTATGCTGCTCGGTACTGCTGGGGCAAAATGGGAAAATATTTTTCAAACTATAGCTTGTGGTAATCTTGCAAAGCTTTCTCTTAATTGTGTGTCAACAGGATCTATGCTCACACTGCTCATAATAGTGAAGAGGGTACTTCACTTGTCTTCAGTGAATGCTAAAGTACACTTATTTCAGGGTGAACTGTCTTTAATGCTTCAAAGCATTCATTTGGAATGTTTTCAGGTCCAGTGGCCTTTTCTTTCATTAAACAAAAGGAAGTGCCATTAAAAAGGTTAAAATACCACATAACTATAAACTTAAAACTATGATGCTCAAAGAGTTATTACAAAAGAATATGTAATAACTCAGCTACTGGATCCACTGTGCTCATTCACGTCTACATAATAAAAAGTTTATAGAACACGCTGTGCCTATCATTAACCAAGTGAAAGCTTAAATATATTAACACAAAGCCAGCTAATTACAAGATAGTTGGATATATTTTTGTGTATGTGTAAAATTATATTTATATTGTATATATTATAATACATGTGTATATATATATTATAATTTACATATATATTATAATTTCATAAAAGAAAATATGCACGTGTACACAACACTCAGACTTAACAATACCATACATTAATGCTGGTAATTCACTGCACTTCAGTAACTCTATCCAGGTTGCACTGTCTTCCCTATCAACATTTTAATCTCACAATGATCTTGTTCTGTCATCTAAATGCCCAGTAACTTCTACCATGCACTAATGGGTCTTCGCTGTTTTTTTTTAATGTGCTGTTAATTAAAACAGTCCTATGCAAAGATTCACTGACTTTACTCAATATTTATTCTTTGACTAACTTTGAAAAAGGAAGATATTTAAGAATAGGACTGAAATAGTCTCTCTCTTTTTTTTTTTAAAGGATAATCTTGTAAATTCCATTAATGGAACCTTGAGTGAGTACTTCTGTATGCCTTGCTAAAGTGCTATTCTATACATTTTTAATCAATAGTCTTCAGTCATTCACAAAATAACCTTACCTCTCCTACACCAAGGCTCTTGATCCCCAAATACCTTTGAAAATCTAGACCATAAAGATGCAGACAGATGCCCACTAGTACTAAAAATAAAGCAAAAACAAAATAAAAAAAACCTAAGCAGCCTTTAGACTCTTTTGTAAATCCCAGTCAGCCCCCATCTACAACACTAGGTGCCTAAATATCTTTCCAGAAATGGAATGACACAACTTCTAAACAGTAGGTTTAACCCAATGTTACCTTAATGGTATTTGTTCTGACCACTTTATAGGTCAAATCCCAGTCATTAGTCAGCAGCCTCAAATGAAATCCGCAGTCCCTAGGGTGAATGTAGCTGGCTGTTTTGTCTTGGCAGTTCACTAATCCACAGTCATGCCACTGTTGTATGATTTAAAGGGCTTGATCTAAAACTCATTGAAGTGAACAAAGACACTCACTGACGACAGTGAGCTTTGGATTAAGCCCCAAATTGTTTTGCTCTTTTGCTAATATAAGAAAAAAATGTAATAACTTTCATTTTAAAAATGTGTGCTCTGACCATTCTGTGCACCCATGTAAAAATAAACTGCTTTGAGACGAGCTTAATAAAGTAGGTGTTCAGACACCATGTAAGGAGCATGGTATAAATGCTGAAGTAGTTGTTACAACAACCCTGCAGATAGATAGAAGTATGGCATTGCTTGGCCAGTCTGTGGCATATGTTAATTGATACCTGCCTCATTAACTAAAATTGTTAGTGATCATTTGGTAATCAAATAATAAGTTGCCCAAGTCAATTTTTTTTACAACTGAATTTCACAGTAATATTAGCTCTGTCTGCACTAGTTAGTAATGCCCTTAATAGAATTTCTGTGTGTCTTGTGCATTTTTCTCTAGCATAATAATATACTTTAAGATTAGAACACAGTAATTCACCACTAATACATTATTTGACATATTCAATCGTCTGTTTACGTATTGTCTTCCAACAGCTCTCAAATTATTTGTAGATTTATTCATGTCTACCTGAGGATCAATTCATTGCATATACATTGCATTATCATTTTCAGCTGATGATGATTATACAATTTAAAAATGTGCTTTTAGTGAATATACAATAATTCAAACTTTAATACTAAATATAAAGATTCACCAATAGCTAACTGGGAAGGATCATAAAATACTGTCAAAATGCTTTTGAAAATTGAATGACTGTGTCTGGTAATTTTTTCCCACCTTTTGGTAAGGTCTCTTTATATTCACATCATTTTTAGATTTCATTATATTAATATTTACATCACCTCTGACATTCATTTGCAATTGGGAACAAATTCTGCTATTATGCATGTGGAGTTCCCATTAAAGTCAAATGTAATTCTTTTTTAAATAATGATGTCTGGGTATGGATTTGTACTTATGAAGAATCCTGGCTTATTGTGAAAACTATAGAGGACCTTGGGTTCTCTTACTAGTAGTTTCCAGTGTCCTAATTTCCTATTACTTCATAAATAGCTTTTTGCCTGTGATGGTTGTTTCTCAAATATTTATGTAACACTGCTGCAATTCACATATTTGAGGTTTCTCAGTTTGTGTAGCTAATCAAAATTTGTGTTTAAACCAGACTTGTAACTAGAAAACATCATGAGGATTCCTCTGACAAATTCATTTGTACTACAGTAACTGCTGCAGAGCCAATGTGTTGGATAAAAATTTCAGAGATGTCTGCTGCAGCAAATGCAGCCCAGCACCTGAATTAAGCAGCTGTATGCAGCATATGGCATCGTGCTGCAGTATACTCTTAAAGTAAAACATAATTTGAAAGTAAAAGATGGAGTTTGGGTAAGTTGCCTTTTTTTCTTCATATACAATTTCACTGACAGAAGAATTTCAGGTTTACCACTGACATAGCTCCATGTTACTGAATATTCTGAAGTTTCTGTTACTTTCATCACTAATAAAAGTACAAAATCTTTATCACAGAGTTGGGTGTTTGACTGGTCCAAAAATAACTGGTCAATTGATTGGCCAAATATTGTCAAAAATGGTCAAATATTTTAAAGCACAATTTTTTTGAACAGTAACAAAAGTATAAGAATTCATAGTTTCCAGTAGGCTTGTCCTTACATACTTATGCCTAATTACAAACAAAAAACAAAACGAAAAAACCTTAATTAACTGAGTTATTTTAACTCAAAAAAATGTGAAACATAATTAAATGAAGTTCTGAAAAAATGAAAGAATATTACTTTTTTTAGAAATGTTAGTTTAGCATTTAAATGTGAATGTTATTAGACTGAACAATTGCAAAAGAAAATGCACTTAACCTATGTAGGCATCAGACTAACTCTTCAAGAATCTTGCTTTTCATTAGCTTCTTTTTCAGCTTCAACTGTTTCATCTACCTCTTTGTTGTTATCCTCAAATTCATCAGTATCTTCTTCCTCTGCATCTGATGCATATTGGGTCATCTCTTCATCTGCAATTTTCTTCTCTAATCGTAAATTGCAGTACTCAGTCACCAGGTTCGCAGCACTAGGGGTCTTTTGTCCATTTCTGTTTTCTGAATGGATGATTCCCCACACCAAAGAATTTCATTTCATATATGCAGTAGTACAGAGAAATGTTAAAGGAATTTCTGCCACTGTAGATAGAAGGCAAGGAGGACACAGCCCTTTTCACCATGTTGGAGCTAGCTGTTTTGATTGAACTACAGGGACTGCACTCCACGTTGTTTTATGAATTACTGGCTTCCTCTTGCTTTATAATTTGCTACCTCCATAGCAAAATTCTGATTAGAAGATGAACAAATGGAATTAGTTTCACTTTTATTGTCACTCATATCACTTATCTTTATAAAAATATCTCCATGCTGTGTGATACTGCTGCTGAAGACAAAGGAGAATGCACAGATTTGCATCTTTTTGCTGTTTGACTGCAATAATCTACCCGTGAAAGTCAGTGGACACATCACAAACTAAAGGAATGTCTCCCTATTCTATTTACGTATGTCCCATACTCAGATGAACAGAAATTGCGTTAGTTTTAAGAGTTTTTGTTTTTTTTACATGTTCACGTCTAGTGTTTAAAAAAACAAACAAAAATCCTGAACAAATGACTTTGCTTTTCTCCAACTCTGCATAACTTCATTAAGTCATAGCTCTTAATGTCTTGCTACTTTTAGAATGCTCTTTGAATTATGAAGTATCTGTTGTATTTCAGTAAACTGGTAGCCATTCAGTTCTATTTCTACCTGCTATTGTTCTACAAGATTCCAGCCAATCAAAATATTTTCAAGCATACTGCCCCTTCTTTCCCAGGACCCTTACATATTCAAAGATTACATGGAGGGGGAAAGAGAAGGTGGCCTTTCCTACCTGCAATAAACATAATGGATTCATCATCATCAGGAGGAGGAGCAGAGCAGGAAGGGAGGGGCCTCTACAGAGACGTGACGTCCCCTTCTTAGCGTAGAACTTTTTGTGTTATCAGCAAGGTTTGGCTGTGGAGAAATGGGGAAGTAGGAAAGGGATTTTTGTTGAGGGGCAGCAGAGGAGGGTTACTTGGGCACTGGACTGGTTTTTTTGCCTTGTTTGGGTGGGTGAGGTAATAGCCATGATACCTTTGTTTGTTAAGGGAGAGGCTTAATAGTTGCATATCTTTTCTCTTTGTGTTCGGGGAGGAAGTTTAATGACAGAATCCTTCTCTTCCTCTCGCTTCTGAGTTAACTTCTGGATGTATGTTTAGTCAGTCTAGATCTTAAGCTCTTTAAGGCAGGAACCATGTCTTTTAACTTGTTTATTGTACATTGTAAATGGCTATGTATGCTGATTGCTGGGTATGCAAACAAATATATACACATATACAGTGTTTGTTCTAGACAATTTCAGCCAATTAAGATGCTCAATGCTGAGTTAATTCAGCTTTTTCTCAACTGGTGGCATTAGCATGTAGTAAAGTAAAAGTAACCAAGGCACCTAAGTAGACTTGCTAACAGATAGAACAATGATGCAATGAAAAAAGTAGGCTCCTGAATACATTAAGGCATTCTTTCTGGAATAATAGACAATATTTGACTGTGCTCAAATAATCCATGAATTGACATTATTTTGACTGGTCAATTAACCTGCTTGCCAAGCCTAGGTCATAATGGTTATTACCATACAATTTGCTGTTACAGTAATAATGTCCAGATGTTGTAAATACATTACTATTTCTAAATGCCAAAAAATATAACTTTCCAAGGAAATATATTTATCTAGACTACAATTAATAGTGCTAGAACAAAGAGAAGTCCTAAATAAATAATTCATGTGAAATGAGAAAAGCCAAAGGAAATAGAAATTGATGTTTAGTTGCCTGGGTGATGAAGTGGAACAAGTATAGTTCCTGTTCAGTTGTATCACTGATTGGAATCTTAGGACGATGTGGTTAACCAACCATCCTTTACAGAAACTAGGTGTACTTTGCCCATTCAAAGAATCCCTAAGGGCATAATAAATATCATCCACTACAATGTTCTATCTCTAATTGCATCGCCAGTGACATTTGTGGTCTTGAGCTGTTAAAGAAGCTTGATTTTATATCTCTATAGTTCTAAATTGCACTAGGAAAATCAATAGAGCACCCCCACCCCTGACAATCAGTTCAAACCTTTTATTTACTCTTAAAAACTGTGTGGTTTTGGGTTCAGTTTTAGGGAGACTTTTTATAATGACTAATGCTCTTCCAAGCTGGTAAAGGTTGCTTGATGAAAAGATAACAGAATCATCAATTCCATTATGGCAAACTTCCAAGGTTAGATTTTTCCTAATCAGATCAGGAAGCCCCATGCTCACCTGCAATATTTCCCTTTATTAAGTTTTTGTCTTGTTAAAGGCCTGGTCTACACTACAAATTTATCTCGAATTTAGCAGTGTTAAATCAAATTAACCCTGCACCTGTCAACACAACGAAGCCTTTTACTTCGATATAAAGGGCTCTTAAAATCGACTTCTGTACTCCTCCCTGATGAGGGGAGTAGTGCTTAAATCGACATTGCCATTTCGAATTAGGGTTAGTGTGACCGCAATTCGAAGGTATTGGCCTCCAGGAGCTATCCCACAGTTCACCATTGTGACCGCTCTGGACAGCAATCTGAACTCGGATGCACGGCCAGGTAGACAGGAAAAGCCCTGTGAACTTTTGATCCTGTTTGCCCAGCACGGAGCACTGATCAGCACAAGTGACCATGCGTCCCAGAATGAAAAAAGAGCTCCAGCATGGACTGTATGGGAGATACTGAATCTGATCTCTGTATGGGGAGATGAATCTGTTCTATCAGAACTCTGTTCCAAAAGACGAAATGCCAAAACATTTGAAAAAATCTCCAAGGCCATGATGGACAGAGGCCACAACAGGGACTCAACACAGTGCTGTGTGAAACTTAAGGAGCTGAGACAAGCGTACAAGAAAGCCAAAGAATCAAATGGATGCTCGCGGAGGGAGGGACGACTGTAGCTATCCCACCATTTGAATTCTGGGCTGAGCTCCCAAAACCTGAAGGGTCAAAAACTTTGTTGTCAGCCCTCCCCCCCTCCTCCCCCCGGGTGAAAGCAAAGGGGAAAAAATCTTTCTCGACTTTTTTCAATTTCACCGTATGTCTACTGGATGCTACTGGCAGACGCAGTACTGCAGTGCTACACAGCAGCATCCCCTTGCTTTTGCAAGTTAGCAAAGACAGTGAAAAAAGGCTGAATGGGTTCCATGGTTGCCGTGCTATGGCGTCTTCCCGGGAAATGTTGACAAAATGATTGTCTGCCATTGCTTTCACGGAGGGAGGATTGACTGATGACATTTACCCATAACCACCAGTGACACATTTTTGGCCCCATCAGGCATTGGGATCTCAACCCAGATTCCAATGGACGAGGGAGACTGCGGGAACTATGGGATAGCTATGGGATAGCTACCCACAGTGCAACACTCCAGAAATCGCCACTAGCCTCGGTACATGGACGCACACCGCCAAATATTAGTGTGGCCGCGTTCACTCGACTTTATACAATCTGTTTCCAAAAATCGATTTCTGTAAAATCAGAATAATCCCATAGTGTAGACATACCCAAAGATACAGAAAACCTCTCTAAATTGTGGTAGAACTGGGAGACCCATTGCAAAGTACAGAATTTGTGGATTTAGCCAGTACTGTTAGTAAATACAATACAGAGCACTAGACTGGGGTTCCAATGCCTGGCTTTGCCACAGAATTCCTGTGTGCCTCTCTCTCTACATCCTCTGTAAAATTTGGATAAAACTACTTCCCTATCAGATGGATAAAGATTGTGAGGAGCACAGATACTATGGTGCTGATGTTGATATAAGTACTTAATGGCATGTCTACACTTATGACACCATGTAGAGTACACATGTAAGCAGGGTCTGAATGAGATTTCCCCTAACAACTACAAACTGGGGGGAAAGATTTCAGGAACAGACCATATTTGCACAGACACATCCACTCTACCTAAGTGTTCAGCCGGCAGATCTGCTTTGCCAGAGTGATCAGTTGTGGTTGGTTTTGAGTTACAATTCACTTTAGTTTGAATACACTGGTAATGAAATGTAGACAATATTTATTGTATCAGTAAAGGGCAGCAGCACTGTATATAGCATGGCCTGATGGAGGGGGGGCCTTCTAAACTGAAGTTTGCTTGCTAAGCAGGGGGTAGGCATGACAATCCCAGTGAAAGAGAGAGTGGGGTAGGGACAGGTGTTCCTATATGGGTAGGGTGGACTCTGCTTCAGAAGTCCTAGACACCATTTGATCTACCCCTCCCACCCCCTCTCCATTGTTTAAAGATAATGCTGATTGGACTCAATTGAGAGTACTTGTTTCCATTCATTGGTTACTAGAGCTAAAATCACTGAGTAGGTCTAGGGGCTAAGCCTTAGAGGTGGAATGGGACAGGTGTTGCAGTGAAAGACAATGCAGACCTTGCACTAGCAGTGAGATTTCCCACTACTCAGTGAAATCACTAAGAGGTGCATTAAGTGGTGGAACCTCAGATGGGCAGTGAGCAGCAAGCAGTGATCAGCAGCGACAGCAGAAACAATGGTAGCAAGTGGCCAGTGGCAGCAGTGAGCCTGTTGCAGCAGTGGTGACAGCGGCAGAGGCATTGCTTGAACCACCCCCCCCCACCTGCTTTTCATGGTTGGGAAGTGAGCCCATGTGGATGCATCCCTGAATTCTGGGTCCTAACTGACCAAGGACAACCAACTATGAGTGAGGTGAAACAGAGCAAAAAGGAAGCAGTGTGATAAAGGGATGTTCATTCGTTTGGACTTTCACACCAGAAAACGGGAAACTTAGGCAAAGGACACCACTCAACATACTGTGGGGTGGCTGTTGGCTTATGGTTACATACTTTTGAATCATAGTTGTGATGTTTTCCCAAATTAATGTTGGGTTCCCTTGTAATAGAAGGTTTTTTTCTTTTGTTATACACAAACTCAATGTTTGTGAGTAGGGGCATATTGCCTCTTGGGGCACCCAGGGTGATGGTTAAATTTTCCAGTTTACTGGGTAGGGTCTTGAGCTGGTTCTCCTTTGTATTGTTACGAGCAACCCATAGATACTGAGCCCAGCCCTTGTTGCTGCTGACACCACCTGGCAGAAGGGTTACATGCACACACTATGCTCAGCTAGCATGGCTATAAATAGTACTATAGATGGGTATTTCCTACACACCTAAACCCAAGGATATATACATGGTTCTATATATATACATGGTTCTCTACATGCCCAGAAAGTGCCTCCTAAGACTATATTGCTATATTTAGCATTTTTTAATGTCCTCCTGCTGGAACCTTTCCTTGCCACAGAGAGACGGTCCAGCAGAGAGGAGAGGCAGGGAAAGACTCTGGCAGCTCCCTACTTCTGGGGCCTTTCCCCACATCAGTGAAAGGCTTTGGCAAGGTTGAGGCAACAGGGACAGACTCCAGTAGCCGAAAGTTGCTGGATCCTTTTTCTGCTGCTTCCTACCTTTACATTGCTATGAGTAGCTACACACCATGGTGACAGGCCTGCTTTCATTGCAGTGTGTAAATACATGTACACTGTTTTTACTCTACCATCCCACCATAAGTGAGGCAGGGCCTTAGAAAGGGTTTTTGTTTTTTGTAAGTGAAGGAACAATAAAAAGCAGGGATTTTTTTTCCCACAATTTAACTTGTTCATTTATTTTGGCAATTGTAGTTTTAGTTTTTACTTATGATAGTTCTTCACAGTGTACCAGTGAAAGTATTGTTGCACTTTGGTCCAAGTGGTTAGCAAATATTTGAGGTCTTCTTGTGTTTCATTAAATGGATACAAGTCAGATATATTCTTTGGCGCAGTGCTATTCATTTTCAAAGAATGTACATAAAATCCTGTTTCCCTGAACACAGTAAGAAAACAACAACAACAGGAGGCAGCTTCCTTACTCATAATTTCCAGCCAACACTCTGACTTCCTCCCATGGCCACATTCACACTCCTCATTGCTCGCGTTCTGGTTCCTTTCACACACACAGACAGCTACAAACAAATCAATGCCCAGCCCCTGAATTTTCAATCAGTCCTAGGAAAATCCTTTAGGTGACATAGCTAAGCTTCTACTCAGGCCTTTCTGTGCTGGTCCATGCCTTAAGATGTGGGTTCTATTGTGTCAGCCACCACTAAATGATGGAAGAAGGTGGGTGAGGTAATATGTATTAGTGGACCAATTTCTGTTGGTGAAAGAGACAAGTTTACAGAGAACTTAGTTCTTCAGGTCTGTGTAAGCTCGAAAGCTCGTCTCTTTCACCAACAGATGTTTGTTTTTACTGGACTTATTACCTAATCCACATTGTCTGTCTAATATCCTGGGGCCAACATAGTTACTACAATAGTGCAAACACTAAACAAAGGGGACATTTAACTGCTCCCTGATTAAGCCTGAATGTTAGCATGCCCATTAGCTTCAACAAGGTCCAGGATTGCCAAAAGAACAATGACCATCACTCTCCAGCCACCAACACCCTCCAGCAATAATAATAAATAGTATTGTAATATTGTAATAAGTTTGCAAAATATAAAGAAATCTCTAATATGAGACCTCACTAAGTGTTCTTTACTAAATCTTCCATGTGTGTAGAAAAAAAAAACATCAAGTGTAGGAGTAGATGATAATTTTAGCAAAGCAAACATTTTGTGAGATTCTGCTATATTAGTCCAGTGATATCTAAGATTGGAAATTAAATTTTATATGGGACAGTTTACAATGGCAATTCTGAAGGCAGAAAGATAGCTGTCTGTCTAAAAGCATCTAATGCTACTGCCATCCTATACATAGAACATCTGTGAAATTCAGCCCCAAATTAGTAAGTGAAGCCAATAATATTTACCTTCCAAATCTATGGTACATCTAACTCCATGATGTATTTCCTAATATGTTGTTCTTGGTAAGTTGTAATATTCTAAATAACTCTGTATATAAATAAATTCTGTCTAAATCCTGTTGGGGATACATTTTCAAACCATTGCATGGGGTTTTAGTAGTCTGATTGCTAGAACTGGCCAAAGAAAGGTAATTCACTTTTGTGGATGATTTCAATATTTTAAAAATTAAGTTTTAAGATTAGCAGTGAAATCCAGAAACTTTGAACTTTGAAATTCTCTGCAAAAGGCAATGGAGGCCCAGCTCTGGGGCAATCTATCTTGCCCCAGAGCTGCGGCCCCTAAAAGCCTAGGCTGCTGAGGAGCGAGTTGGCAAGATGGCAGGAAACAAAGCAGGGTTCAACTGGCAGCCAACCTGGATTCCATCAGAACTTCAGCAAAACTGAACAGTCTCTGCTAAATGTTTCAACATTGCCCCATCTTCCAGTTCTTATGAAACAATGCCATATGAGAATTTTTCTGAGCAGCTCTAGTGACTGCTTGGACTTTTAATTTCTATTTAAGAATTTGGAAATGGACTCCATTGCATCTAGCCTTTAATTAGCTTAACTTGTTACATCTCATTATTATGTTTGATATGAGCTCTCACAGGCTCATGGCATTGATCTAAAATAATACAAAACATGAGTAATACAAAAATGGATTTGTGACTATTTTCAAAAATAAAAGGGTTACTGTTATACATTGTCATTGTCTGTTTCTGACTATTCAGATTATTCGTCTGAAAATTCTTACTAGAAATTCTGTATCTGCTGTTTGTTTGTCACTGGCTATTCTCCTGTTTACAATCATTTCATTAATCCACTCAGGGAACAAAAGTAAAACTGTGTGATTTAGGTGCCCAGTCATGCACAGTGACGAAATATTTACTATTATTCAAAGTTTGCTTTCTATACTCTCAAGCAAAGAGAGACCAGGCTCTGCACAGACTTATACATATGCTTTGATTTGAGCATGAAAGTAACCCTATTTATTTGAACGAAACTACTAGCATGCTTATAGTTAATCATATGTGTTGGTGTGTGCAGGACTGGAGACCCACTTCATTATTTTGCAAAAAGTAACTCATCCATTGCTGATCTTTCCCCTCCATTCCATACACAACTTTTGAACAGGTCAAAAAGTGTTGAAGATGAGGATCTTTGAAAGTTGTTTCTCTGACAATTTGAATAACTAAGGTAGCATGCTACCTTATGTTCATATATAGTAAATTTTGGGGTGATACTATAGATTTAATTGTACAGCTACAGTGGTTCTGCTATAGTAAATAACCATTGAGATTTTTTTTTCCATCTTGCTCTGTTTTTCTCCATTAGACTCCTTCGGGATATTACATGGTACAAATGATTGAACTCTCTGACAATTTACCTCTGATAATAGATGTTACAAGTGAAATGAACAAAAACATTCTTAATGGAGGAGGAGTGGGGGAAGATGTTTAATAGCATCATTTGTTTTAGCTGAAAATTCTAGATTTGAAAGTATTACACTGCAATAAAAAGATAATACTCTGGTATGTTATGACTTATATTATCTGAAGTCACTCAGGCTGCATTTTGTCATTGAAGGAAGTAATCTGAAAAAAAAGTGACTCAGACTTTGCTATTTAGCACTTTTGTTTACAGCAAAACATTAAAGCACATGATTTAGTTAAGTGCAGGAGTTTGATTTAGTTTGACTCTCGTGTGCTTAAAGTTAAGCATGTGCTTTGCTGGATTGGGGGCATGAAAACTTGCAAAATTGTCAATGGAATATTACAGAATGAAACATAATTTGGTCTTGTATAATGCCTTTCACACATGCCTTTACTGAGAGGAATTGGAGACTGAGAAAACTGAATTATGCATTCTTTTTTAAAGGAAAAATGCACGGAAGGGACCACATTTTAAAGTTTAATCTAAATGATATCTATGTGCAAAACTGCCCTGTTATTACATAAAGTAGAGTACAAGATAGCATAAAAAACCAAAACCCTGAAGTAACAGAGTACCAGTAGCTAATTGGCCTGCTTCCTAATCCTTATGTTACATTTCATACACTGGTACCCAGAAGATTTGGAAACTCCTTGAAATAATTTTTAATAAAATGGTTTTAAATATCTTTGATGTTAAAGACCGTTAAAATGGAACATACTAATATATTCTGCCACAGAGTTGACCCACCTGCACAACTTGCCTGATTCAGTGATATCACAAACACGGAATTGTGACAACACAGTTCATCACCATGCAAACAACACTTACATGATCACAAGCACGGGATTGTGCTATCACCTAAAAAAAAAAAAAAAAAAAAAAGGGTGGTGGGGGGGAAGAACAAAACCAAACCTGTTCTTTAGAAAGGAAACATGCAAATATAGTGGTAATCAGCAATAAAAAAATGAAATACAGAAAAGCACATGGCAAAATACTTGGTGTTTTTAATTATTGACATTTTGTATTGTGTGTGACCATGCAAACTTATTTCATCCTATAGCCTTTTTTTTAAAGCTACATCGTCAATAACAATTTTACAATTAGGATGCTAGATTATAACTTGGACTATAAACCAAAGCGGGGGAGAACTCTTGCTCATACCCCTGCACTTGGCTCTAGGTGTACAGTAGTAAATGGGGGCTGCATAACTGGTTATTACCTAAGTTAAGTGGCTGGGAAATAAAATGTATTAACAAGACCTCTTTATCTAAGGACATAGGATAATCTTAGTAATAAAGTGGAATTATAAGTGGTATTAAAAACACACATCTTCATTACAGCATTTTCTTTAAAATATCCTTCTCCATCCCTTAGTTATGATAGTAGCTTTTATTTCATAAGAACATAAGAACGGTCATACTAGATCAGACCAAAGATCCATCTAGCCCAGTATCCTCTCTTTTGACAGTAGCCAATGCCAGGTGCCCCAGAGGGAATCAAGAGAACAGGTAATCATCAAGTAATCCATCCCCTGTTGCCTATTCCCAGCTTCTGGCAAACAGAGGCTAGGGCCACCATCCCTGCCCATCCTGGCTAATAGCTATTGGTGGTCCTATCCTCCATGAATTTATCTGGCTCTTCTTTTTTAACGCTGTTATAGTATTGGTCATCACAACATCCTCTGGCAAAGGATGAAACTCACAAAGTAAAATGTCCATATTGTCATGCATTATGGGCCTGAACAAATAGAGTCAAGAGACAGGTTTCAGAGTGGTAGCCATGTTAGTCTGTCAGGGGCGGCTCTAGGAATTTTGCCACCCCAAGCACGGCAGGCAGGCTGCCTTCCGCAGCTTGCCTGCGGTCGGTCCGCTGGTCCCGCAGCTTTGGCCGCAAACCGCTGGGGCCTGGAGCTGCCCCTGTAGTCTGTATCAGCAAAAAGAATGAGCAGTACTTGTGGCACCTTAGAGACCTTTAGCCCATGAAAGCTTATGCCCAAATAAACTTGTTAGTCTCTAAGGCCTGGTCTACACTAGAAATTTATGTCGAATTTAGCAGCTTTAATTCAACTTAACCGTGCACCCGTCCACACCAGGAAGCTAATTAGTTCGACCTAGAGGGCTCTTTAGTTCGAATTCTGTACTCCTCCCCGATGAGGGGAGTAGCGCTAAATTCGACATGGCAATGTCGAATTAGGGTATGTGTGGATGGAAATCGACCTTAGTAGCTCCGGGAGCTATCCCACAGTGCACCACTCTGTTGACGCTCTGGACAGCAGTCCGAGCTTGGATGTTCTGACCAGCCACGCAGGAAAAGCCCTGGGAAAATTTGAATTCCTTTTCCTGTCTGGCCAGTTTGAATCTTATTTCCTGTTTTGACATCGTGGCGAGCTCAGCAGCACCAGCAACGATGCAGAGCTCTCCAGCAGAGGAGTCCATGCAATCTCAGAGTAGAAAGAGGGCCCCAGCATGGACTGACCGGGAAGTCTTGGATCTGATCGCTGTGTGGGGTGATGAGTCTGTGCTTTCGGAGCTGCGCTCCAAAAAACGGAATGCAAAGACCTACGAGAAGGTCTCCAAAGCCATGAGAGACAGAGGATACAGCCGGGATGCAATGCAGTGCCGCGTGAAAATCAAGGACCTGAGACAAGGCTACCAAAAAATCAAAGCCGCAAACGGACGCTCCGGAGCCCAGCCCCAGACATGCCGCTTCTACGAGGCACTGCATGCCATTCTCGGTGGGTCTGCCACCACTGCCCCACCAGTGTCCGTGGACTCCGACGATGGGATAGTGTCGACGGCCAGTTCCTCGGCGATGTTCGCAGACGGGGAAGATGAGGAAGGAGATGAGGAGGAGGAGGCAGTCGACAGCGCTTACAACGCTGGTTTCCCCGACAGCCAGGATCTCTTCATCACCCTCACGGAGATCCCCTACCAACCCTTCCCAGCAGTTACCCCGGACCCTGAATCAGGGGAAGGATCAGTCGGTAAGTGCTTTAAACATGTTAACTTTTATTATTAATGTAACAGGAATCTGAACTATGTGAAAAGGAGGTCTATATATATGGGGATAGAACAGAAATCCTCCTGGGAGATCTCCACGAAGCTCTCCTGGAGGTAATCGAAAAGCCTCCACATGAGGTTCCTGGGGAGAGCTGCCTTATTGGGTGCTCCGTGGTAGCACACTTTTCTGTGCCAGGCTTTCATGAGGTATTCTGGGAGCATTGCCTCCACGAGCATGGCAGCATAGGCCCCTGGTTTGTGCTGGCTTTCACGCAGCATGCGCTCTTTATCTCCTTCAGTGACCCTCCTCAGGGTGATCTCGCTCGGCGACTCCTGCATCTAATTAGGGGAATTAGTGTAATGTTAGGCCTGGTCCAAAGTATTTTTAAAAAATCTCCAGACAGACGCCATAGCAGAGACTCAGCACGCTGCTGCGTGACAAGCGTAACGGAAAGACAAAGAATCAAATGGACGCTCATGGAGGGAGGGAGGGGGGACTGAGGACGCAAGCTATCCCACAGTTCCTGCAGTCTCCGAAAAGCATTTGCATTCTTGGCTGAGCTCCCAATACCTGTAGGGTCAAACACATTGTCCGCGGTGGTTCAGGGCATAGCTCATCAATGTACCCCCACCCCCAGAAGGAAAAGGGAAAAAATCGTCTCTTGACTCTTTTAAATGTCACCCTATGTGTACTGAATGCTGCTGGTAGACGCGATGCTGCGGCACTGTACTGTAGCATCCTCACCCCCCCTCCTTGGTGGCTGATGGTACAATATGGTTGATATCTGTCATCATCATCAGCCTTGTGGCAGATGGTGTAGTGCAATAGGACTGCTATCCATCCTCGTCATCAGCCCATGAGTGCTCCTGACTGGCCTCCTGGTCATTCCCAGTAGACGGTACAGAACGGCTGGTAACCATCTTCATCATAGCAACAGGGGGCTGAGCTCCATCAGCTCCCGCCCTTCATGTGTAAAGAAAAGATTCTGTACTGCCTGGACTATCATAGCAGCAGGATGCTGGGCTCCTCTCCCCCACACTGCTTAATGTCCGGTCTGGACTATCATAGCAGCTGGAGGCTGCCTTCCCCTCATTTCATTTCACTAACAAGTCACTGTTTCTTATTCCTGCATTCTTTATTACTTCAGCACACAAATGGGGGGACACTGCAATGGTAGCCCAAGAAGGCTGGGGGAGGAGGGAAGCAACAGGTGGGGTTGTTGCAGGAGCATGCAGCATGCAGCTCATCATTCCTGCATGATCTGACATGGAGCGGCTGTGCTCTCTGGTTCTCTGATACACTGGATCTCTAGTACACTTGCCCCATATTCTAGGCAGGACTGATTCTATTTTTAGATAACATAAAGGAGGGATTGACTCGGGGAGTCATTCCCATTTTTGTCTTTTGCGCCCCCGGCTGATCTCGGCCAGGGGCACCTATGACAGCAGCAGAAGGTATAGTGCAATAGGAATGGTAACCATCATCTCATTGCCAATTTACAATGGCATGGTAGACAGTACAGAACGGCTGCTAACCATCTCTGCTGTCATGCAAAAGCAAATGAATGCTGCTGTGTAGCGCTGCTGACTCGCCTCTGTCCGCGGCATCTAGTACACATACGGTGACAATGACAAAAGGCAAAACAGGCTCCATGGTTGCCACGCTATGGCGTCTGCCAGGGCAATCCAGCGAAAAAGGGCACGAAATGATTGTCTGCCGTTGTTTTCCCGGAGGAAGGCATGACTGACGACATTTACCCAGAACCACCCGCAACAATGATTTTTGCCCCATCAGGCACTGGGATCTCAACCCAGAATTCCAAGGGGTGGGGAAGACTGTGAGTGGGTGGAACAGGGGCAGAGTTTATGCTTTCCGGATTGCCTGCAGCAGGAGTGCGCATGAGATAGGTGCTGTGCATGGTCTTGTTCACAGAGACAGACTAGACTGTGTTCATTGTTCGCAAAAATGTATCTTTGCAAGGAATTCACTCCCTTTTTCCCATCACACAGCTTCGACTGTCTCCAGACCTGCCCCAGCATCCCCCTCACAGAGGCTGGCGCAGATTAGGTGGCGAAAGCAAAAGACACGGGACGAGATGTTCGCTGAACTTATGGGCTGCTCCCGAGCCGAGGCAGCCCAGCAGAGCCAGTGGAGGGAGAACCTCTCTCAGTACCAGCGCTCACACAGCGAACGGGAGGAGAGGTGGTGTGAGGAAGACCAGCAGGCGACTCAAACGCTGCTTGGACTAATGAGGGAGCAAACGGACACGCTCCGGCGCCTTGTGGATGTTCTGCAGGACCGTAGGCAGGAGGACAGAGCCCCCCTGCAGTGTATCTGCAACCGCCCTCCCCCACCCGCCACAAAGTCCCGTACCCCCGTCACCCAAATAACAAGAAGGATGGGCACCAGGGGCTGTGAAAACTGTCACTCCACCCCAGCAGAGTGCTCAATTACACAAAAGCTCTCATTCCCTAAATTTTGAGAAATCATTCCCTTCCTGACTCACCAAAGCCCCAATCCCAGTTTCATCCCCTAACTGTCTAGTTGATTATTAAAAATACTTTGCTGTTAATTATTGTTTCCGTCAAGTTTTTGTACAGAAGATTGTATTTGAAGGTGGGGGTGGGGAAGGGGGTTGGTAATTGCATAGGACAGTCACCTTTACCAGGGTACAGACACGGGGGCAGGATCAGCAGAAGGTCACACACACAGTGCAGTCAGTAGGCACCCTGGTCGGTATGGGAGGTGGTTTCCATGTTCTGTGTGGGTGGGGGGGTACGTGACTTTGTAGCGGGGGAGGGCGGTTACAGATCTTATGCAGCGATCCTTGTCCTGGACCACAGAGCCACGCAGCAGGGGAATCTGTAACCATCCTCCCCCGCAACAAGGTCACATAGCCCCCGCACACAGAGTCCCAAAAAGGAGGGATGGCAGGCTCCTTTGAAACAACCAGTCCAGCACTGCGGACCGCTCTAGGAGCAGGAGCCTGTCATTCCTCGAGTTTAGAGGCGGTCTTTACATCACTGCACACCCTACCCAGCACAGTCTGCATCCCAGTTTCAACCCTTTAACGCAAAGTCAATAATAAAGAAACCTTAGTTAAGTAACAATGGAACATGTATTTTATTTTTACACGTGTGTTGGAAGTGGGGAAACGGGGTGAATGAGGTATGTAACTGCAGAGGATAGTCAACAGTAACTGGGTAAAGAAGCAGGGGCAGGTTCAGCTTCTCTGTAAAGAAACTGACTAGTCACAGGTCACGCTGCTCGCTGAGGAACCTAGCTTTCAAAGCCTCCCAGATGCACAGCGCTTCCCGCTGGGCTCTTCTAATTGCACGACTGTCTGGCTGAGCGTAATCAGCAGCCAGGCGATTTGCCTCAACCTCCCATCCCGCCATAAAGGTCTCCCCCTTGCTCTCACAGAGATTGTGGACCACATAGCAAGCTGCAATAACAATGGGGATATTGGTTTCGCTGAGATCCGAGCGAGTCAGTAAGCTCCTCCATCTCCCCTTGAGACGTCCAAAAGCACACTCCACCACCATTCTGCACTTGCTCAGCCAGTAGTTGAAGAGTTCTTTGTCACTGTCCAGGGCACCTGTATAGGGCTTCATGAGCGAGGGCATTAGCGGGTAGGCTGGGTCCCCGAGGATCACTGTAGGCATCTCCACATCCCCAACAGTTATTTTGTGGTCCGGGAAGAATCTACCTTCCTGCAGGCATCTAAACAGAACAGAGTTCCTAAAAACACGCGCGTCATGAACCTTGCCCGGCCACCCGACGTTGATGTTGGTAAAGCGTCCCCTATGGTCCACCAGTGCTTGCAGCACCATTGAAAAGTAGCCCTTTCGGTTAATATACTGGCTGGCCTGGTGGGCCGGTCCCAGGATAGGGATGTGAGTTCCAGCTATGACGACCTGGACGTTTCCCAGGGTCACTACCTTTGAGATCAGTAGCTCAACAATTGCGTGGGCTACTTGCATCACAGCAACCCCCACGGTAGATTTGCCCACGCCAAAGTGGTTCGCTATTGACTGGTAGCTGTCTGGCATTGCAAGTTTCCAGAGGGCTATGGCCACTCGCTTCTGCACAGTCAGGGCTGCTCACATGCGGGTGTCCTTGCGCTTCAGGGCAGGGGACAGCAAGTCACACAGTTCAAGGAAAGTGCCCTTACGCATGCAAAAGTTTCACAGCCACTGTGATTCATCCCAGACCTGCAGCACTATGCGGTCCCACCAGTCCATGCTTGTTTCCCAGGCCCAGACTCGCCGTTCCACAGCATGAACATGACCCATTGCCACCATGATCTCCACGGCGCGGGATCCCGTGCTTTCTGAGAGGTCTGTGCCACTCTGACACTTCATGTCCTCACCGTGCTGCCGGAGCCTCCTCGCCCGATTTCTCAGCAGCTGACTGTGGAAGAGGTGGCCGATAAGGTGTGAGGAGTTGACAACGGCCATAAGTGCAGCGATGATTGCAGCGGGCTCCATGCTCGCAGTGCTGTGGCGTCCGCGCTGTCACTGACCAGAAAAGTGCGCGAACAGATTTCCTGCCAGCGCTTTCAGGGAGGGAGGGCGGGAGTGACGGTTGAATGATGACAGTTACGCAAAACCATCCTCGACACATTTTTCCCCCCAGCAGGCATTGGGGGCTCTACCCAGAATTCCAATGGTCAGCGGGGACTGCGGGAACTGTGGGATAGCTGCCCACAGTGCACCGCTTCCAATGTCGATGCTTGCCCCATTAGTGTAGACTCACAAAGTCGAATTAGTGTCCTTAGTGGATACACAAATTCGACTTTGTAAGGTCGATTCCACAAATTCGAGTTAAGTTGAATTGAACTACTCTTGTAGTGTAGACATACCCTAAGGTGCCACAAGTACTGCTCATTCTTTTTACAGTCAAGAGAATGGGAGGTTGTTCAATGCCAAATGAATCAGTGGAACAGGTCTTGTTTTAAGAGACAGAGAAATCTACCATATTTTATTACTGTTTCTCCTTCTGCCTTCACTACAGTGCAGGGAGTGAAATTCAAGGCATTGGGCAACCAGTGCATGTGCCTGACCCAGGATAGAGTATAAATTGAAGTACAGATATTTCATGAGAAACTGCTACAAACATTGTGGTTGGCTCTCCAACACTCCTCCATAAAAGGTAGAAGTAAAAATTCAGTATGAACTCAAACACATCCTGTGATCATCATCAGGGCTGGAGCACAGGACCTTCAGCACCAAAATAGAGGCCTCTATCACTTGGACTGAAGGAGTGACTCAATGTATTGGTGCTGACGGGTTACAGTGAGGATGAGGGAAACATAATTGTGGCAAAACACCAAGCCACCTGGCAACACTGATATAGGGCTGGCAAATGTGCCAATGCCTCATTGATCTGTAAGTGACAAGGGTTGTTAGAGCAGAACATTGTTCTACTCCAAGTAATGACACCACTGTGAGCACTAGGCCCATATCTACAGGACCGCAATACTTTCATAAACCAAAATAAGTGACATACATAAATAATATATCAGTGACAGCCTCTCCATTTTTGCTGTGAAAGAGGGACAGCTTTGGAAAACACTATCTCTGTTCCCTCTGGCTATGGTACTGATGAGCTTGCTCACCCTTGCTGCTGCCTCTTTCATTATTACCAACTAAAAAGAAAGTACCATGGGGCTCTGGGCTGGAGCTAGGGCACACTCACTAATAGTTTCTTGGCTGAACTTTCTATGGCCATGGGTGCTTCTGATGAAATCTGTGAAAATCCTCCAGGAAGTAGCAGAAGAGCATGTGGATCATGTGGTTGGCGAAAAACTCCAAGACAAGAGACCTTGTCAGTGCAGGCAAATAATGCCAGACCGTTCAGAACTTTTAACTTGCTGGAACTGAAAACAGTGAGAAAGGCATGCAGCATTTTCTTCCATTGCTTGAAGGGAAATTTGTATCAGTAAAGATGAGAGAAATGACATGCTTGTCCAATGCCAAAAAGTGTGGGAAATGTGGTGACTGCAGGCAAGCAACATGTCCCTGAGAATTAACCATATCTCAAAAGCCACAAGCACTGAGGTGGATGAGCTCCAAGGAAGCCATGAATTATGGATGCAGATTACACAAATACATTGTTGAGAAAAAATCATCTTCTAATAAAGAATAAAAACTGTGAAGTAGGAAAATAATGTCCCTTTCCAGATTAAGAATGGAATCTGTGGGAGTAGGCAATTTTATAGAAACTAACCAAGGGTCTTCTGCCCATCTCCTCTTAATAGCAATCATTGTCACAATATCATATCAGTACATCATTTAGCTTTTCAAAGGCCCAAAGAATATTGGTTAATAGTAAAGTACAACACAGCAGAATAACCCACATTTCTCTTGCTCCTCAATGAATAGCTTTACACTTGACTTCTTTTGCTCCTGAAGTACTACCTCATGTACTTCCAATATGTTTTTTTCTTTCATGGGATGACAAAAGGAGTTCGTTCTATGGAGAATTAAATAGCCAGTATCTAATCCTGTCATCCCCTTGCAATATCTTCATTCCTGTGCAATCCACTGTCTCTGAGAAGGGTACTGGAACTAAATCTAAATTATTACTTCTAGCAACATTTATTTACTCATAATTCTTTACCATCGCTGGAGGGGAGAATGCCATGGAGTGTGGTTACAATTTGGATTTTGCCTTTCCTATCTTCAGCCCTACTCCCAAATACACAAAGAGCCCTGGCCTACTAGAGCTCCAGTGGCTTTCATCTGCAGGTAGATAAAAACATGGTGCAAGACCAATACATTTCCATGGCCTGTGGCAGGTAGACTTCCCTTTGGCTTGTGTTTGTATTAAGTGTAATATGACCCAAAATATTTGGCTTCTACAGTATACTGTAATATATCAACAAAGACTAAAACATCACCATACAGTAGATGGGAAAAGAAACATTAGGTAAGTAATTTGTACAGTTACCCCTTTTTTGGGGGGACAAGCCTAAGTGAAAAAAAAAACAAAAAAAAATCATTCTTTGAGAATAAGCCTAGCATTTCTTTCATCTTACATATTTTTCTGAATAACTGATGTTCTCCACAATTGTTCATGCGACTCACAGCTGTTGTCATCCAGATTTGTACCAGTTTCATGACCTTTATCATGTCTGTTGACATTCTATTTATTTCTCAAGTCCAGATGTCACTTATTATTGAGTACTTTCTTTGAACAGACACTTTGCCAACACACGTGGTCAAAAAAATGGTATTTTGCGCTGAGATCTTTTTTGCTATAAGCTGCTGCCTATTCCTGTCAGACGTATAACCTCAATCATATCATGTTTACATCAATTAGATAGCATTTCATTAATTCCACACTTGTCAGTCTTCTGATATTTTTCCTTCTCACTGTGATTAAATGTATAAAGGCAAGAGTGCAAAATATTTTTCTTAAATGTGTATTGTACATATTGTAAGTACAACGTTTGTTTCTTTAGTTTGGTGCAGTTGCTAAGTTATGTGCTATTGAACCATTCCAGAATATTTATATGTTTATATATAAAACATATGATCCTACTGGTAGGCTTTGCTTCCTGAGCTTCTCCTGGGTCACTCCCAATACCAGTATTGTTTCTCATGCCTGTCTGGGAAAGTTGAGTGAAATGGTTCCTCAGTTGTAGGAGAAGCATAGATGGGAAAAAAAGGATAGATGTTGGAGTAGATGCTGCCTGAAGGACTATGCTGTAGTCTTAAAATCGGAACTAATATTATGGGGTGTAGATTTCATTTTTCCAGCTCTCCCTATTTTACACCTTCATTAACCGATTCATTGAGCTTTATGTGGATGAAGAAAATTTCATCCATAATTCATTGTCATCCAACTAATTTGAAATCTGTACAATATCTGCTTATATAAGAATATATTTACAGGTTCTGCAATTTCAATTCCCCACCCTGCAAAAAAAAATTAGAAAAGGAAATTAATCTTGATATCAAACTAAAAGTACTTGTATATTAGAAAATTTTACTACCACTGCCCTATGGAGAGAGAATCAAACGGGTGGGGGTGCGGAGGAGTGGTTAGGCCCCATGGTCATTTAAAGAGCAGGCTATGGGAAAGGGTGGTGAGAGAAGAAATGGAAGGATTGAAAGGGGGATGAGAAAAAGCATATGGGTCATAGTGAATGCAGGAAGAAAGAATAGAGGGTGAATGGTAGAGTGACTGGAGGGCACTGGAGAAACAGAGACAGGAGGAAGCTGTTGGACAAGATCCAATGCAAAGTTTAAGTTGGCATTTTGTGCTATAAGTGCATTTAACTCACTGACAGAATAACTGGTCAACAAGTACCAGCTTCTAGAATTGTCTTGAGTGACTACAACAGACTGTGTGGCTATCTGTAAGGTCTTTCATGCATTTAAGGTTAAATACAACCTGGGACTAATTTGTTTAAGAAATGTTTATTTTGAAATGATTTTTCTCTGTAAGCATTTTCCTTCAGTCACCTCCTGTGGTGTTTTTAATGTCCTCTTTTCTTAGGGCAGGTCTACACTAAGAGTGGGGGTCGAACTAGGGTACACAAGTTCAGCTACGTGAATAGCGTAGCTGAATTCGAAGTACCCTAGTTCGAACTACTCACCCGTCCAGATGCCGCGGAATCGAAGTCCACGGCTCCAAGGTCGACTCCGCCACCACCTTTTGCAGTGGTGGAGTACTGGAGTCGACCCCGGCGCTTCCGGAGTTCGAACTATCGCATCCAGATTAGACGCGATAGTTCGAACTCCGAGAAGTCGAACTCACCGCGTCGACCCGGCTGGTAAGTGTAGACTAGCCCTTAGGATTTGATCAGAAGCCCTTTGAAGTCAGTGAAGAAACTCCACTGATATCAGTGGCGATGGATCAGGTCCTTACATCTATTGTTGTTACAACTTATACGATCATGTCAAGCATGACAACCCTGAACATTCAACTATTACATCTATCTGCTAAATAGAAATCAGAGATCTCAGCCCTGAACACTTTATAAATAGAAAGAGGAGTTAATTGGTGGTGACAAATTAAGTTTAGCCCTAAAGAAGTTCCCCTTTTAGGATTGGTATTGAGGGCTCCAGGAGCCAGCTATGATAAAGGCACAAAACTGAGTCTACTGCAGCAGCCGCTGGGAGAAATGTACTGGGTAAATGCTTAGCTCCAGGTCCGCAAAGGTATTTAGGTGCCTAACTTTTGCAGAAGTTAGGAGACTAAATATCTTTGTGCATCTGGGCCTTTGTGCTTGGGGGAAAAATGAAATTCTCCCATTCCCAGGAAAAGATTCGCTGCTGCATTTCTTTTCTGGCTCTTTGACTCATTGTGGCCCCTGTATGTTGTTCCAATAATGCATAAGATCAAGAAAAGCAGACAGAATCAGCACTCCTTAATCTTCATCTGTAGCAGTTTCCTCCCTTGTTTCTAATTTAGTGTTATGATTTAACATTGATACAATGCACCATTTTTTATATCATAGGACCAGACCATGAACATATTAATATAAATGGGAGTTTTACCATTATCTACAATAGGAGCAGAACTGACTCCTCGAAACACTTTCAAATTCCAAAATGAGAAGCAGGAATTTTAAGGTAGTTTAGTTGCTTGTTCTTGGCCACTGAATGTCTGGGTGGAACAGCATCACATACGTCAAACTAGCTAAAGATCAATAAAAAATCCCAGAAAAGGCAAATTACTCTAATCCATTGATACCTCAAAAGCAGTTTTAAAATAAAGGTACAAGCTCTTTTCCTGTTGTTGTTGTTGTTGTCATCAACCTCAATTATTTTTATCACTTTATTGATTAACACGTTCCTTTTTATGGATGAAGAGAAAACAAGCTCACAAATGCCAAGAAACTGACAAAAGAAAATGAGCAACATGTAACAGAATAGCTTAATGCTCATTGGGTGATGCTGCATCATCTCAATAATATCAGGGCCATTATGACCATTTTTATTCCTGGACACTTAAAATCATATTTATCATACAACTTCCAAGATATAGACAAATAGTACTTATTTGTGTAACAAAATGCTGACAGTTCAATGCATTTCTCTTTTCAGAAAACAAAAGGCAGAAACCCAGCTACTTTTGTGACTTTTGCAATTTTCAGCTACAACGTTTGCACCTGAAGAGGTTCCATTTGTTTATTTTAAACTGAATATCCTGAACAAATATTTACTTTAAATTTCATAAGAGACTCAGTGTATTGAGGAAGAAACCCACTTGATGATTTAATGTAAAAAATCCCAATAGATGTCACTAGTCTTTACATCATTCTGAATATTTTATTTATTAACACATCACCTACAGTTACACACACACACTCTATATCTATCTATCTATCTATACATAGAGAGAGAGAGTGTCCCATGTATCTCAAAGGGATAAGCCATGGAGAAAGAACTAATGCCATGATCTTATGCATTGAGTTCAATGGGACTAATCACATTATTAAGATAACTCAACTCAGAAATATAAGCATTTCTGCCTTTCTTGCAAGGTTTTGTTGCAGAATTAAAGGCAGAATTAATTTATTTCATTGGAAATTTCTCCAGCATAGTGCAGAATATGCAAACCTTTTCTTGTGGGATTCTGCAACAGGAGACACATTTTTCTACAGTGGAAACTGTTTGTAATTAGTGGCTTAAAACTGTCCAAGAATGGTAAAGGAAATCCCAATTTGATAAATATACAGGCAGTTGCTGTGTGATGCCTAATGAAGTGATCTGTACTAGAGGGACTTGGGCTCATATCCACAAAGATATTAGGCTCCTAACTTCATTCCACCTTTTTGGATCTGGGCCCAAACCCTGACCCACGGGTCTAAATTCAGTGAAGTCATATGGCTGTAGAGAATATAAAAATTTCTTCCTCCTTCTTTCAAGAAATGGGATAGTTTAATCCTATGTGGAAAGCTCCTCAAGGTTGGGGGCCCAGTCTTTGACATGTGTTACTAAAGAGCCTTGTGTACACCATATAAAAAGTGATAATGTCAGTTGTATGTGTTAACTGAAATATAAGGCTGTTTTACCATGCACCTAGTAAGAGACTTAATTAAAACTGGAGCCCACAGTTTCAGTAGCCTTACTGTAGTTCTACAAGGACCAAACACAAAAACAAGAACTGGGAGCTCAAAAACAAATTGCCCACACCTCTCAAATTCCAAAATATATGAAAATTCAAAAGATAATGTTGTGATGAGCACCATGGAATGCCTATGGTGATTGGGATGCATAAATCCTGTACTGGTTAGTCATGGGTTAACAGGGGCCTGAGCCATCTAGGGAAGGTCTGTGCCTTTATAAAGGAAGGAGGAGAGGGTGATGGGGGAAAAAGGCCAAAGAGGAGACCCAGGTGGTAGTTGAAGTTTGCTCTTTTGGGTTAAAGCCCATGAAAAGCCTGGGGCCAGAGGTAGGTTGTCTTGAGCCAGGAGGAAACTGGAGGTAATAAATCATAACGGGTATTTGGACTGACTTTTGAGGGGCTGCAGAGAGAAAAAGACCTCTCCAGTAATTCTTGAGGTAGTAGAGAGTGGTGATCCCTGAGTAAAATAAGAAGGTTCCTGCAGGGGGAAGAATTAGCCCAGGGATGAAGAGAAATATACTTGGAATACACAGATGTGGAACAGATTCCTGCAGCTGCCCCTTACCCAAAGGCATAAAAACTGTACATCTTGGGAGAAACCCTGGGAGGTGTTTCTCATTAGAAAGAGCCCAGAAAGGGGCTAAGGAAAAAGCTAATTGTAGGAAGAAGTGGTAAGGCCTTTCACAGAGCAGGCCTTGGCTGTTAGTCCTGGCGTCCCTGAACTGGAATCCAGTGTAGACAATGGACCTGGGTAAACCTGCCAATAACTGGGAAGCTATTTTGTAGCTCCCTGACATATGGGGATAAGAAAAATTTAAAACCCTGAGAGAAGGATGTAAGGACTACTGGGCTCAAAGTCAGCGAGTTGGAGACCTGATGCAAGATCTTGGAATTGTTTGTTGGACTTTGTTACCCTGGAATTGGTGGAACTAAAATATGACGTGTCTGGAGGGCTAAGTTGCAAGAAGAGAGACCATCACAGGACTGGCACAACAGTTGGTGCTAGAGAAGAAAGATCCCAGCCATGATAAGATGTTCTTGTGGTGAGTTGACTCTTACTACACTACATAATTTTTTAAAAAATCTATTGGACATGGTAGTTTGGCAAACGTAGTTTCAGAAGACTAGAGATGGTTCACTCTTTCATGAAGAAACTGAGTGTATGATGTTGGGGTAGCCTCCTAGACTTCTTCCACTCAGTTCCCCAAGAACTGAGATTGAACCTGTGTGACAAGAATGGAGTTGTTTATCTGGCATACAGCAAAGCTACTCTGCATTGGTCCGATTCAAACGTAGGGGATAGGTACAGGCTATACCATGCATCCAGAGTTACAGAAACTTCCTTTCTTGTTATACATTTACACATCATATTGCATTCACTATATGTTGCATCACATGTTTTGGGATTGGCTTGGTTACTTTTCAGGAACCAATCCCTATACAGCATGCTCTGTCCATGCACTGTCTGTGTTAGACCTTACTCTTCTTCTCATCTTTGCATTCCCAGCTTCTCTTGTCCACTTTTACCTTGTTCTTAGTAAATGGTTCCATGGGTCTTCCTTCTCTTATCTTAACTAGCTCTGACACTTCATCTTTTAGCTCAAACATTCTGTTTTCAGTCTGCTGATCTAGTTACCTCACTAATCCCATCTTCTAAGAAATGGGGCCTCCCCAAGCTTAATGACTTATGTCAACCCAGGCCTATATATGGTTGAGGATCTTTGTCAATGTTGAAATATCTCCTATGGACAAAAGATGCTAGATTTTCCTTGAAAGTAATTTTCCATTTCTCTGCCTAACGTATGTTAGGTATAAGGCAGTTGTCACCATGTTAATTATGTGTCAAGCAAACTTCAGGAGCATGAACATTCATACCATATTTTATTTCCTATCGTCCTAGAGGAGGAGGGTGGAACTTTGTAAAAGTCTTTTAATGTGTTATATTTTATTGCTTTCCCCCATGGATGGCAACTTTTTTTTTTAAGTGCCTGTTACAGCTAATTCCCAATGCCATTAGACTTGCAATCAATCCAATCTGTTCAGGCAAGGAGTTCTATATCTGGGGTCTCTCAGACAAGAATGCTTTGTCCCCACATTATTTTATAGTCAGACTTAGTTTTTTCGAGCTGCAGCTCTCCTGTAGAGTATAGTTCTGTTTGTATATCATGAAGGATAAATTAGGCACTGAAGCAATCAGGTCCCTGTCCATTAAAGACCTTTTAATGTGGACCAGGTTTTCAAACACTTTTATCAATTAAATAGTTTGTAAATCACAGCTGTGATGTGTTCTGACTGGCCTTTATTTTTAATGAGGCATGCTGATGTGTGCTGTACCAGCTTCAATCTCTTAGTAGCTGTTGTGTTCTCCCCAGGTTGGTGAGTCGCAATAACCTGGGAGGCAACAAAATGCGGATCACTTGGTTAGGCTTTCATCTGAGAGGCTTCTCTGCTGCTGGAAGAAAATAATTTCTTATCTCAGCAGAGTACTGTACATTTACACCTTCACTTTGTACTGTTTCATTGAAAAAGTAATAGGAAAAAAGTCAACTGTCCAGCAATAGTCAGACACTGAGTCAAGCTTTCACTTGAAAGAAGTATGCTAGAATTTGGTGTACACACTCTAAGTTGATCTAAAATACGTCAACTTCAGCTACGCTATTCTCATAGCTGAAGTTGCATATCTTAGATCGATCTCCCCCCAGTGTAGACGAGGCCTCAGAGTGTGTACACCAAATTCTAGCATACTTCTTTCAAGTGAAAGCTTGACTCCAGTTGGTGAAATGTGCAGCTTACCCACTTTGGAAGAATAGCTAGTGCCAAGAGAATGTATTCAATACATGTCTGAAAATAATGTCTGTACGGCATAAGTCTGAGCGGGGGTGGGTCATGAAGAATCTGAGATGTTCTATATCTTACACCGCCTGAGTCCCTGCTGAATGTATTAACAATTCTAGTAACCACCTGTGTAAGTGAATACTCCTAATGCCATGAGCATTTCTGAACATATTAAAGAGCAAAGTTTGAGAGAAAAGATGCTTGTCCTCAACGTACAATGTAAAAGTAGTCAAATAATGGACTGTGGAATCCAGATAAATTTAAATTGCCTCCATATAAAACAGGATCTTAAGGTTAAAAATAAAAATACAATGTAGAGTTATCTTTTCATGGATGCTACAGGACAAAAACAAACACAAAATCATTCTAGCCTCCATAATGTATCTATTGACCCCTCAGTCCTGACTCTGGGATTCTTCTCCTGAATCTGCCATCAAGTTGATACATAGTGCTGTCAGGTTATTGAGGCCTTAATTCATTTTGGTGTGTGCTTAAAATTAGAAACACACTTAAGTGCAATAATTTGCTGAACTGAGGCTTCAGCCTCCCTATGTCTCAATTTCCCTATAAATAATCTTTGGATGAAAGCTGTAAAATTGTATATTGTGAAATGCAGGGAAAGCTGTTATTTTTGAATCTAGAATGCATCCAGAGGTCCCTGAACCTTAACTTGACTTTTCCTGGGGCTTCACACCTCTCCCCTATGCCAAATTCCATTTCCACTATAAGCTTAGTAAGTAAGAACAATTAAAAATACCTATCAAACATTCATATATGAAGAATAACTTGTTTAAAATGGCATCCACCATTATGGATTTAACACCCTCATGCAATAACTTTGTTTCTTTTGCTTGTGAACAATATAATATAAGCTAAAATTTCTTATGCAGCCCTATAACCAGTAAATTATAGTATGGCATATAAAAGCTTCAGCTTTTGCTCGAATTTTAATTCTCAATTAGAGCTACAAAACAAGCCAAGATTGAAGAATATTAGATTAGATGTGTAGTTATTATATGAACACAGACAACATTTATTGTTTTTTGGCTTTCTCTCTCACATGATTTTTAGCAAGTGAAAACTGGGTATAGAGTTAGTACAGTGACCATCCAGTTCTTTGTGGCAAACAGCCATTTTTTTCCGTGCATGAATGCTTGTATAGAGGATTAACTGAGGGATAATTCCATCTGTGACATGGACTCCATATTCAAAGTTTTTAAGAGCTTTGGAATATTAAGTGAAGGAGTCAATCTATGTTATAGCATATTACTAGAGGAGGCAAATAGGCTTACAAACAGCAATATGCAATGGTTGCAGTGAGGAGGGGAAATCTGGTGCATCAGGCGAGGGCTAGAGAAAAGATGAAGTCTAGCCAACATCTTCATTGTTCAGACATTTATTCTTGTAATCGAGGATGGAGACCAGAGTACTTTTTCAAACTTATTGATATTGGCTACAGGTAACTCAGAAGTGAAAACGGCTGAAATGTAGTTCAGCTCACAGAATAAATAGGTATTCCTTTTGTCAGACCATAATAATGTGTGCTGAAACTTCAGATAGGTACCTGGTGAAAACTCTATTAGCATGAGTTATACCCTTTTGTAGCATAAAGGAGTTCAAGCAGCCACCTAACAAATACATTATGCAGAGGATGGAAGGAAAGAGGCAATAATATTTTCACTGTTTTGTGGGATTCTTGTCTATGCTATTCAATGTAACTTGCTTCTCCGTGCTGACCAAAACACCATAAACAAGGTTAGATTAGCGCTCCTCCCTCCCCTCCCCACATTTCATGCTTACTTGAGAGACAGGATGGATGGGAGCTGAACTAGGTTGGAATTTTATTAATTCTGATTATCAGTAGCATATGCCTCTCCACTACCAAATGTGAATACATTATGATGGTGTACTTTGCACTCTGTATCACCTTCCATCTAAACAGGCTCTTAAAGTGCTTTATGTACATTACCAATTGTAGCCCCAAAGTAGTCCTATTGAGTTCAGTACTAAGAACTCCATTATATAGATAAGGAAGCTAAGTCATAGAAGTTAAGGCCAAGATTTTTAAATTAGCTACTGATGTCAGGTGTAACAATTTTATGGTTTCACACTCAAAACACCTGGAATCTGATATTGAGAGATGCTGAGCTCCCACAGACATTATTAAGAGTTGAGGGTATTCAGCACCTTATGAAAATCAGGCCAAATGGCGTGTCAGGTTCCCCAAAGAGATATACCAAAAATCAACAGTTCTCAAAACTTATTCTATTCTGCCTGTTTCAACGACTTCTGTGCTTCAAATTAAGCATGTGTTTTAGTGTTTTTAGGATCAGGACCTGTAGGGCAGGTTGGAAAACTGGTTCTGGCTCCTACCCCTTCCAGAGTTTTATTTTTTGCATTCAGAAACTAGGAGCCTACAAAATTCTGGCCAAAAATCACTCTTCAGTTTTCTGCTGAAAAATCAGATATTTCCCATGAACAGTTTCATTTAGTCAAACTCAAGTGAGAGAAAATTTTCCACCACCCTTATTAATAATATTCAGTAAATCCTGTTCAGGAAGCTCTCTTTCTATTTGCCTTAGGTCTGTACAATAGACTAACAACAATTCTGTAAAATTCTACTGAGCTACTTGCAAAGGGAGAGTAATTTATTCACAGGCAATTAAAGTACCTTCATGGTAACGGGTGGCTGACTAGATTTTCGTGCCTGACATGTAAGTGTATGTATATTTTCATAATAATAATAATTTGCAGGGCTAGTTTGCAGCTAGCTGATGAGATAGCTGCTGTTTGAGTGTAGCATGGGAAGCCCAGGATAGACAACTGTTGTTTTTTCACTGTAACTCTGCCAGATGAAATCACAAGTGTTACAAACTCTCCTTAGAGTACTGCACAATTTGTGATATTTCAAGTTTATTTAAAGCTCCAGCTCTTGGAGACAAGTGATTATATGAGAGTCTTAGTTTTCTTTTTTTTAAAATAACCTCTCTCTTGTGGTTATGGATAAAAGATCGAAAATGTGACTGGAGTGTCCTTTAAAGTCAAAAAGCCAAGTAAAAACATATATTGTATTTGTAAATTGATCTAGTGATCTATATATAGGCCCTTACTTATGATTTCTGGATGTTTTGGAGTTGGTGACAATGAATCACAAAAATCTGGTAACAGCAAAGTTGTCAATCATGTAATTACATACCCTTGAAAAGAGTCTTGACAATGTACCAGGACAATCTTTATTTACAGCATAACCAAATGTATCCAACTTTTGATAAAATCAGAAGACCCTCAGGATGTGGATTATCAGAGGAAAGAGGAATAGACAGCATGGTTTTCCTTCTTAATCTTGCATATTGTTTATGCTAGTGATTTTACAGGCACAAAGTCTTTTTTCACTGAGGATTCCAGTGCTTCCTTTATGTATAAGTCCAATTGTGGCGGGGCAATGATTCACCAGCACGACATCTCCTGCTGGTTATCCAGGGAATTAGCCCTTTTCCAGCTCTGGAGCGCCCTATACTGGCTGATGTCTCACCTGCCACTGGCCCCATGTCCTTCCCAGACCCCGGTGCCCTTCTACCTCAGGGTTCTGCCCCCCACACCAACCCATAATCTGGGTCACCCCACCCAGAGGAACCCCCAACCCTCTATCCACACCTGGTGTCAGTGGCTACTGCCAGTCACTATCTAGCCCCCTCTCACTGGGGCAGACTCCAGTCTGTATTGGCCACTTATCGCCAAGGGGGGTTGGACCAACCGCCTCTGCCAATGTCTGGGCTGCCCTTTTGCAGCCCTAGTACCCTTTTGTGGGCCCTTAGCTTGGCCTGCAGCCTGGGGCTTTGCTAGGCTGGAGCTCCCTCTGCCCGTTCCCAGCACTGCTCCACCAGAGGTACCCTCCTCAGCTTCCTAGGCAGCCAGGTCCTTCTCTCTCATGCAGGTAGAGAGAGTGTTTTCTCTAACCTCTGGCTTACTGGCCTTTTATAGGGCCAGCTGTGGCCTGATTGGAGTGTGGCTCCACCTGTGGCTGCTTCCCCCAATCAGCCTGGCTTTTCCCCCCGCTGCAGCCCTCTCCAGGGCAGCTTTATCCCCTTCAGGCAGGAGTGGGGTGACCATCCAGTTACACCAATATTGTATTGATCAGACAACCAGATAAAGATGGACTAGCCACAAAGAATTATAGACCAGTGTTGCTTATTTGACTATAGAGTTCTGCCAAATGTTCATTGGTATCATTGGTATCAGATTATTAGGAAGGATTTTTTTTTTAAATTTAAACCAGCTGGCATTTATCAAAATGTAGTTTGACAATAGCAGGGTGGCATTCAACATGGTTTTCCAGTTGATAAATGTGGGGCTATCTCTGACAGCTGTCTCTGACAGGGAGAAATCTTAATGTAGGAGTGAATAAGCCAAGATGTCACAAGGTCACAAGATCTATTAATTAAATACATCTGTTACATGTCTATTAGTTTCAGTGATTACTAGTGATCAGTCCTTCTCTCTCTAAACTGAGATTGGAATGAGAATCCAAAAGGTCTATTCAGGGCCGGCTCCAGCTTTTTTGCCGCCCCAATCGGCGGTAAAAAACAAACAAACAAAAAACAGCTGAACTCCTGCCGAAGTGCCACCAAAGAAGAAGAAGAGACGGAGTGACAGACCCGCCGCCAAAGTTCCGCCAAAGACCCGGACATGCTGCCCCATTACCGGATGGAGTGCCGCCCCTTTCTATTGCCCCCCCCCCCAGGCACCTGCTTCCTTTGCTGGTGCCTGAAGCCGGCCCTGGGTCTACTTCTCTGCTCCTTTTGCTTTTGGTGGTGGAGCAACTGGCTAAATGAAAAGGCTATTTCTTAAGCTGCTATGACACCTATGAAACACCACTGACTTCACTGAGGTAGCACTTGCATCAGTGAGTGCAGAATTTGGCTATTTTCTCCTGAAGAGCAGTGAAATACAGTAATATATTGTTACCTCTTCTCTGCTTAGACATTGCTATTGTACAGTATATCTAATCTCTCCCATCACTAAAGGAAGACGCAATAGTTGTTTATCTTTACTATGAATCCTGGATGTAATCTATATTTTGTGGTTACACTTCTGAAAGTATAATAGTAGCTTAAAGAATAATTTTTCAAGCATGATAAACATTTGTTTTGTACAAGGTTTTTAGACAGCTTTCAAGCATCTGGATTAGCTTTTTGTTTGTTTAGTAAACTGCTGTAGGTCCCAGTCTTGAAATGTGTTATGCACAGAGTTGTTTGCAGTTTATTATGGTTCAGGTACTGGTTCCAAATGAGATAGTAAACAGTAATTCCACAAAGAATCTGTATTGTTTCTTGACCAGTCTAATCTCTGATTTAGTGTTTCCATTACAGTATTAGTTTTATTTATTTACATGCAATCTCGCTCCTCCAAGTCGCTTATAAAGCAAGAAATTAAATGTCAAGGTTGATAGACCTATTGCCTGCTGTTCACCTGCATATCTCTTATCTCTCCAATGCTGCTCACAACTAGGGTTGCCAACTTTCTATTTGCAGAAAACTGAACACCCTTGCTCCACCCTTTCTCCGAGGCCACATCTTTCACTCACTCCATCCCTCCTCCTTCTGTCACTCACTCTCCCCCCAGCCATGCTCACTCACTCATTTTCACGAGCCTGGGACAGAGGGTTGGGGTGTGAGAGGGGATGAGGGCTGCAGCTGTGGGCTCCGGGGTGGGGCTGGAAATGAGGGATTTGGGGCGCAGGAGGGAGCTCTGGCCTGGAGGTTTGGGTGTGGGAGGGGGGTGAGGGCTCTTGCTTGGGGTACAGGCTCTGGGATGGGGCTAGAGATGAGGGGTTTGTGGTGCAGGAGAGGACTCCAGGCTAGGGCAGGGATGTAGGCTCCTGGCAGTGCTTACCTCAGATGGCTCCCGGGAAGCAATGACATCTCCCTCTGGCTCCTAGTAGGACGCATGACCGAATGGCCAATGGAAGCTGCTGAACTGAAGCTGGGGATGGGAGCAGCGCACAGAACCCCCGTGGCCGTCCCTCCGCCTAGCACGCAGAGGGAGATACCAGCAGCTTCCTGTGAGAGCCAGGTAGGAAGCCTGCCTGTGCCCCCAACCCGACTTAACGGCCTGGTCAGAGGTGCTGACTGCAGCCGCCACGATCCCTTTTCAACCAGGTGTTCCGGTCGAAAACCAGACACCTGGCAACCCTACTCCTGACCCATCAACTGATGTTGATCAGGTGGGGGTTGGAATGAAAGAATATATGTCTGGCAATGTGGGGGCTCACCCTTCCTTCTCTCCACCTTTCTACTGGGTGGGAGGATTAGGCTGGCTGGCTGGCTGATGCTCATGCACACAACCCCATTTAATCTTTATCTGAAAAGGGCATAATCTTGGATGCTTTTGACTTCTTGTTTCTCTTTGAACTCCTGGGTGTGACCAAATCCTACTCCTTTTTCATTCCTGTTGTCTCTTTTCCTCTGTCTCCATAACTGAATCACATGTCCACACCAAAATTTTTCCACTTTTAAATACTGTAATCTTTTAAAGTCTACTATCACTGGCACCTCATATTTCTTCTCATCAAGTTAAATTTGTTTGTCCTCATGGTGAGTCCTTCATCATTCAGCTATGCTGTATAAGTCAGAGCTGAACTTCTTTGTATAGTCTCCCTTGATTCTCTACTCTGAGCACATAAAGCCTGGATTCTTTAAACTACTCAGTGCTGGGAAATCCTTGAAACAGCGTGGAGCAGATTGCAGGATTGGGGCCTAAAAGTTTATAAAATCAGTCCTTACATTTTGAGACCCACCATCATTGGGGCTACTCTCACTAATAAGCATTTTAAACAGCAATAAGAGGTTGTAGGATCAACTTTCAATCTATAGATGATTGCTGAGATCTTTTCTTTTATAATGCGTTTTTTCTTTATTCTCTTCCATAAATTGTGTTGTTTTGTTTAATTTGCTTCATTTTTTCATTTTTTCTTATAAAACTGATAAGTATCTTAAACTGAGTTACTCGTATTAGTATGCATTGTTCACAGTAGTAAAAGTTCTCAGTCTTGGAATGGGATCACTTCCAATAATCTAAAAACTGGCTTCAGTTTCTTTATCTTTTGTTTGTATCCAGTTCTTTAAAATAAGCAAAAGATTAGCTTCTCAGGGAGTAATGACCCAAATACAGGACCATGTTTGTGCTCATAGCCCCTGATTATGAAACATACTTAACTTAACTTATTTTAGCAAATGTCAGTGGGATTACGTTCATGCTTAACTTTATGTACATGCATAGTATTTGTAGGACCAGGGCCATAGACACTTCCATACAGGAATATATCTTTTTACTTTAACTCCTACCCCTTTCTTTGGAGCCAAAACAGTTTTGGTGCAATTTTGTTGAGTGTATTAATATGTAATATTCAACCTAAATTTGCCAACATGATAGTCTATTATACCACAGAGGAGAGAATGCTAGAAACTTAATATTTCACCCCTTTTTTCAAATAATAATAATAAAAAAAACTTTTAATATTCTTTGTGTCCCTTGTTAACTTATTAAAGTTAATTAAAAACATTTGGCAAAGTAGATAAGTCCACAATGTTTGGATTGCTGCTAATTTAGTGGGTTTTAAGAATATATTCAGAGTTATAAAATTTTAATTGTATGGTTTGTAACAGTAACTACATTACAGATGTAAGAATATGGCAACTTAAGGAAAAGAAATCAGCTTTTATTTTCAGCTATTCAGAACTTTAATGCCTATATAATGTGCTAAACCACTGTTACCTTCATTTTATTATCTTGTGGAAACATTGAATTGGAATGTCAAGTCATAATAATTTTTTATTCAAATTCATCACAGCTTTGTAATATGTGCTATGAAAGTAATCATATCATATAAGAGACAAAATTAGGTCACTTGAATAAAAGAGAAATTATCATAAAAGTAGAACACATTATTCATAGCTCTCCTTGCATAAAGCATATCAGAAAAAGTTGCTCATACAGCAATTTCACATTCATTTTAATGTTTTAGGTTTTAATGAATTATGAATGATATTATAGCTGCTATTTCCTTACGCAGCAGTTTGAAAAATGTCTATAATTATAGTGACCCATGTCAATCCTCATTAGTTTGTCACTCTTACTGTTCTCTTGAATTTAGAAGTCTGGCAGAGTTCAAATTGTTAATTAAATATATATACATTAAGTCATTCACACCATGATTTATTTGTTATAATGATGTAAAGTTGTCTTTTGCTGAAGTGAATAACTTAGTTCCAATGAAAAGGTGCAGGAGACACCTCTACTGGAAATGGAGTTTCTCAAACAATAGAATAGTTCAAAAGCAGGAGTCTTATCAAACAGTTTTTTATGCCTGAGAGACTTACCCGCTCTTCCACCTGGTTTGCATGAGCAGACTGGGCATGGGGTCAATGAAAGCTGCTTAAGACATCCTCAAATGTACTAGATTTCCTCATCTGGGAGTTCTAGGGGCTATCATAGATTGGGATTCCTTTGGAGCTATGCTGCTTGGGACTCTCCCTGCCTTGGTCCCCTCTTTCCCAGTAAAGTGGGGCAACATCAACCTGACAGGGTTAATTGCAACTAAATTTACCAAGATGTTTATAGACCAGACTATCTGAAAAGCTGCTGCTTGGAGGAGGAAGAGCTGTTCTCAACAACTAGGAGTGACAAAACTATATTTTGTACTTGCTGGCTTATTTTATGGTGTAAACCTTGATACTTAAGGAGCCCAAGCAATCATAACCTATCTGACTGCAGGGTGAAACTATGGTACACCAGTCTCTCTAGATGTTTGTTAGCATGCTCTGTGTTCCACAAGCTCTCAAGCAAATGTTGCAGGTGATCCAAGCACTAAGCTTCTAGGTCCTGGTGGGTTCCCATAAAAACACTCCCCCCTAAGTGGGATTGCTTTACTAGGACTGCCAGAGTACAGTGGCTTTCATGTTACAGCAGGATATCAAAAGTCCATAACTAGAACTGGTTGGGGGTGGGGGAACAACCTTTCAGACAGAAAACTGTTCCATCTGAAAATGCAGTTAGGTCAAAAACTAAACACTTCAATTTTGGTGAAGTGACATGAGTTCATGAATGTCTGTGAGAGTTTGTTTCCATTTTTTCCCCTACCATGTTGAAATGTCCCATTTTCAGAAGGAAATGTTTCTATTTCTCTCAATGACTTTTAAAATAGTTTTATATTCTACAACATAAGTCAAAGTCCAAATGTTTTCTTTCACAAAACTTCAAAATGTTTGGGTTTCATGATGAGTTGGAATGAAAGCAAATTTTAAAGTCTCTCAATCCTGCATAAAATGAAATGTCTCTTCTCTGCCCAGTTCTGTCCCTAATTCAGCCCCTCACAACAAGGGGATAGAGTTGTAATCCTTCCCTATGGTCTTCTGACTGCAGGCTGCTGTTCCACATCTTCCTGCTACTGCAAGGCCCCTGCCAGAAATGGGGGCTGGGGTGTTTGACAGCTCTCTGTAGCTAATTCCCAGGGTGCTTCCCTTCCCTGCAGAGGGATGAATGCTAAGGCAAGGGATTCAGACACAGAAATGGTGGAGGAAGGGAGATTTTCAGGTGAGGGCAAGTTTGGGGAAAGGGAGCTTTAAGAGCTCATATTGTGGAGAGGAAGGGTAGCTGAATTTAGGCTTGGAAGGCTCATGCTTTGGAAGGAGGCTGACTGAGCCCTGTGGAAGTTACACACAAATGGAGACAGATGTTCCTGTCCCCAGCTAGTTCTCACCTGCTCTTGCAGCCTCTGTAAAACCTTTTAGGAGAAACACCCTGAACCTTTTGAGATTAACCAATGCCTTGTAATTATTGTGCACTTAGTATTAGTTATGCCTCGGATAGCATATTACATTCAATCTAGGGCAACACTTAAGAGGCACAGAGGCCTGAAGAAGGTCAAGTGGAGGGCAAACATAATAAAAGGCTTAGGAAATAAGAGGAAGGTGGTAAGGCTGAGAGAGATGGACATCAGTGAAAAGAAAAGAATGAGGATGGACAGTATTCAGATTGTAAAAGGATAAGGGTGCACTGGGATCAATAATGGCTGCTATTAAAATGTGTTTAAGCTGCAGAAAGGGACAATGCAAGCTAATGTACTAAGGGTTTTCCTACATGGCTAGTTTGTGTGTGGCAAGCCAGGATGTGAATCTACAGTACAAAAAATATACTATGTGGACACTACTAGAGTGCAGTAAATGTTGCTGTAGCAGTGTCAACAGAGTTAGTGCACGACAAGCTGGTTCACTGTAGATTCACACCCTTGCTTGTTGTGTAGTAACTCACCATTTAGACAAGCCCTAAGAAACTTTATTATGAGAACAATGGTGCACTGGAACAAATTGCCAAAGGAAAGTGGATTTGCCCCTATTGAAGTTACTGCAAGGATAAACTCATCATCCACGCAGCAGGGATGGTTAGCTGTAAAGATTATAAAACAGGATTGACTTCATTTAAAATAGACCGTGGAAGTTTCCTTCCAATCCACATGATTATACTATGCTGTAGACCACTCCAGACAGCCTGATAAGCAAAATATGGCATTGTAGAATACACTTTGTCACTGTCAATATTCTGGGATTTCAAGGAAAACTCCATTTTTTTGGAGATTTTGTATTGAAAAAATACCAAATACTTAATGGAAAGCAGGCTCCAGTACTTTCAGCTTCCCTGGAAATATATGTTCTTATGAAAGCATGTTCAGTTCTGTCATCCAGATTAATAAAATACTGTGTATTACTTGAATTTCTTGGCATCCCCAGAATGAAAATGCAATCTCCAAGGACCTTGGGGACACTCAGTTTTAATGAGCTTTAGAGAAACTGAAATAAGACATTGCTTTTGACCTTCTGAGTGCTCCTGTTCAGCCTCATAATGTGATCTGTTGTAGAACCAACTGCAGTTAAAGGTGCAATTATGATCCGGAGGGACTGCTTCCTGAGAGGGGATTGCATTATTGCCTCTGTATTCATTAGCATCTCTGTTCTGTGATACAAGTGGTATTCATATATTTTATTCATCAGGCTGAGATAAAAACCATCACATCCATTATATTTAATTATAACCATGAATATTACTTCAGCTGCAATCTTGCAAGGAGACAGAAGAGAGAATTTGCCTATATGCAGCCTGTTCAGTGAGAGCATTTTGCAAAAGGCAGAGAGAAAACACAGCTCTGCTAAATGATGTACACTGTGGTGAAATAGTACACTGAAGTCCATGTTAAGGTAATCAGGACAGAGGTGAAGCTTTTATTGTTTCTCTCATTTTCCCAGCTTGTGTGTAGAGAATGAAGATTTGATTAATGTGGTGTACTTTGAATTTATTATGGCATAGTCCTACAACATAATAAAAAATAACCTGAGGCTACATGAGCCTCTCCTGAAAGGGATTGGGGAGGGGAGGAATACAGTTCTAAGTAACTGAAATCTTTCAAGAGATCGTTCAGTGTGAAGGATGGGATTTGTCCTTCATGAAACAGTGTTGTGTTTTTGGTTTTTTTTGGTGGTGGGGTAGTGGGGTGGTGGTGGATAATCAACTCCCAGAAGGCACAATTTCTCTGGGGGGTGGGTACATAGAGGGTATTGTGCTTTTACAGCAGCTTCAGAGTCCTCCCATTCCCTCTGCATGCTGAGCTTGCAAAATTTCTAGCAAGTTTTTGTAATTCAAGTGTGTAACACATTTAATTTGTTTTTGTTTTAGATTAATACTTTAAAAAAATATAATGGGAAGACTCTACTGGCTTTAGTGTTGCTGTATTATACAGTGCATGCGTTACTGAGTGTAAAAATCAGGGAATATACACTGGCGTTAGATTCCCAGCTATGTCCCGTATGTGCTGGATGCAGCTGAGGATGGATGGGGAGAAGGAGATGTTTGCATCCTTCACCTTATAGTTTATTCTGTCCCAGCCTGGTCTGTGGCATAGGTTAAAGCAGCCTCAGTTCTGCTCTATGCCATGCTGGTGACCAATGGACCCTTCAATAGCCATTCTAGCAGACAGGGAACGAGCCTCTACAGATGTTTTCTCTCTCAGCTGTACGCCAGGGGCTGAGAGTCAGGAATAGAACTGGTATAGACACTGCTATGTCAGGTCTAGGTCTCCTAATATTTTACCAGTCTTGAGGGAGTCCTCCAGTAAGCCAGATGTATCTATCTTGTTCTGTTCTAGCAGAAAGCAGACTTAATGGAGATGAGCATCTGGTCCTATTAAAAATATTTGCAATATTGCAATATTGCAAAAACCATGTAGGACTTGATTTTCTTCTCAAAGGAGTGACTTCATTTAAGAAAGTTGAGTTACCAGGTCCTTAGTATTTATAATATTTTCTCCCTTTCAATCTAGCATATATTTGTTTAATTTTCAGTGCAATTAAGGTTTCACCAAGAAGTTAATAGCAGTTTATAATTCATGATTGGAAGGGGTACATGATATGATATGATATATATATCAAAGACTGTTAAAACAGAAAATATTCACAACCCGTTCAGAAGGATACCACTAAAACATTTAGAGGGTGTATGTTTTGGGCTAGTTGTACAATAGGATAATAAAGTCAAGTTCATATAACTAGTTTTCTAAACTTCAACTTTTCTCTTCCAGCAGGATTTCATTGTAACCTTACGCACATACAATTTCCAGAAATGCTCCATAACAGTGCTACTCAGACCTCAGTGGTTCAGGAGCCAAATTAGCACTCAACTTTACCCAAAAGAGCCAAAGTCATGTGAATTCATTGTTTCATTTACTATAGTACTATATATTCATATTTAAACAGCATAACAGGAAATATTTAGGGTTTTTAAACATATAATTCTCATAGCAAAATGACTGACCAAGTTTTATTATTATCAGCTACAGTTGGTTAATAACATAGTAAAAGCATCCTGATTGGTTAATAATTAAATCACATAGTGTTCTAATATCCCATGCTGCAAAGAGCCCCAGGGGATGCATTAAAGAGCCACTTGCGATTCGTGAGCCTCAGGGTATGTCTATACTACGAAATTGGGTTGATTTTATAGAAGCTGATCTTTAGAAAGCAATTTTATATGGTTGACCATGCATGTCCCCACTAAGCTCATTAGGTTGACGGAGTGCATCTTCAATACCCACATCCCCCCACATCCCCCGGCACCCTAATAATCTGCTCCAGCTCTGAGCCCCCTCCTGCATCCTGAACCCCTTATTCTCAGCCCCAACCCTCATTTCCCCACACCCTAATCCTCTGTCCCAGCTCTGGGCCCCCTGCATTATGAATCCCTCAGCCGCATCCAGAGCCCTCATCCTCCTGCACTCTAATCTTGTGCCCCAGCTCTGATCCCCCGTCCCGATTTTTCACACTTGCTGTCTGGTCACCCTAGGGATGAGGGCTGGGGATGAGGGGTTTGAGGTGTTGGAGAGGCTCAGGACTAGGGTGGAAGGGCAGGGTAAGGGCAGCCTGCCCTGCCATTAGGAGTTGGGAGGCACTAGGACCCTGGGGCAGCAGACATCAGTTGCTGCCGGGAGCCACTCGGCCACGGTAGAGGTGCGCACTGCTTTTTTCCAGGCAAGGACGCGGCTCGGGGGGAGCCGGGGCCCGCTCCAGGCAGGGCCAGGGGAGAGACCCAGCTCCAAATATTGGTGGAGCAGAGCCCCCAGCCCTGAATATTTCTGGAGCTCGGGCACCACAAAAGAATATAACCGTCGCCTATGCCTGCGTGTTCTGATCACGCACACTGAATGCTTTCCTGGTGTCTGCCACCGAATGCCTCCATGCATTCAGCTGTGCCATATCAATGCAGAAGGACTGCATGAGCTTAGAAAACATGTCATTCCGAATGCATTTTTTTTCTGTGATAACCTCAGGGACGGAGATGATACGGGGAGCATAGAAACATTTGCACCTGCAGGGGGGATAAAAAGGGAGAGTAAAATTTAAGAACAAATTTCTGAGAACAAAAGGGAGACTCTTTTACAGTAAATCAAGCAATTCACAGCAGACAGCACATGTGCTTTAGGTACAAGGTCGCATTTTGCCTTTCATATTGAGCGCCTGCCTGTATGGTGACATATCACACATGGCTGGGTAACAGAATTTGGTTTCCAGGCAGCCATGGTAAGCCTTTTGGTGCGGGGTTGGCTTCTTCTGCCTTCATAACGTGTGGGAATGGTTTCAAACTGCAGCGCCTTCCTTTCCGATAGCAAGCAATAGGTTTGCCATTTAAACGGAGTGGGCTGCACTATTGGGTTGGAGGTGCAGCACACCCCTCCCCCCACCGCATGGCTCTTCTCTGGAATGATCCCTTTTAGCCAAGCACAAACAGCCCAGCATGAACGGGGTCCTTTTACTGTTCCCTTACAAAAATTCCCCAATTTCAACCAGGTGACCGTGAATTATATCACTTTCCTGAGGGTAACACACAAAGATAAAGAGTGACTGTTACATGAATGCGACCAAAACCCAGGACCATTTGCTGCCATGCTTTATGCTGCAATGATTCCAGACTACTTGCTACTGGCTTGGCATGATAAAGTGTCCTACCCGTGGAGGACAAAATACAGCAGCCCTCCCCAGAAACCTTCTGCAAAGGCTTTCAGAGTACCTCCAGGAGAGCTTCATGGAGATGTTCCTGGAGGATTCACGCTCCATCCCCAGACACATTAACAGACTTTCACAGTAGCTGTACTGGCTGTGAATGCATCCCAATTCTTCAGGACAAATCAAACATTAAACACAATTGCTTTTAACCCCTGTAGCATAGTTACAAATGTACACTCACCAGAGGTGCCTTCTCCGCCTTCAGGGTCCAGGAACCCACCTTGGGGGAGGGTATTGGCTCCAGGGTGAGGAAAAGGTCCTGGCTGCTGGGGAGAATGGATTCTCCGCTTGTCTGCTGCACATTCTTCTCCTCCTTCTCCTCCTCCTCTTTCTCATCCACAAAATCTTCCTCCATGTTGCATGAGACTCCCCCCTTGAAGGTGTCCACGGACAGTGGTGGGGTACTGGTAGAGTCCCCCCTTAGAATGCCATGCAGCTGATCATAGAAGCGTCATGTATGGGGGTCTGACCCAGAGCAACTATTCGCTTCCTTTGTCTTGTGGTAGGCTTGCCTGAGCTCCTTAACTTTAACTGCTGTGTCTCCCTGGTGTAGCCTCTGCCCTGTGTGATTTTGGCATATATATTAGCATTTCTTCTTTTTGATCAGAGTTCTACCTGCACAGATTCTTCTCTCCATAGCAATCAGATACAGTATCTCCCGTTCAGTCCATGCTGGAGCTCATCTGCAATTCTGGGACTGCATGGTCACCTGTGCTGCCGAGCTTGCTACGCTGACCAAACAGGAAATTAAATTCAAAAGTTCCAAATGCTTTTCCTGTGTACCTGGCTAGTGCATCGGAGTTGAAAGTGCTGTCCAAAGCAGTCATATTGGAGTACTCTGGGATAGCTCCCGGAGGCCAATATCATTAAATTACACAACACTGCATCTGCACTACCCCGAATTCGACCCAAGCGGGTTAGTTTTAGCACTGCGTCCCTTGCCGAGAAGAGTACAGCAGTTGATTTGAAGAGCCCTTTAGACAGAACAAGGTTGGTTGTGTAGCCGCATTGCTTATAAAATCGACCTAATGCAGCTAAATTCAACCTAACCTCATAGTGTAGATCAGGGCTAAGTCTGAGTTTCACTGCTCCAGAAGATACCTTTAAGCCTGCCAATGTCCAAATGTGGAATGCCGTGTGAGAATGACCCAAAAGAGGGATCCAGATTATTTGTACAGGAATCTAACAAAGCTATGGGGCTTGTTCTATTAGTGCAAATAACTTCCTGTAACCTCCAAGATTTGTTCTTTGATGGAAATAATATCCACTAGTGACAATGAAGAGACACTTTTTTTAATGGAAAGCAGGTATCTGTGGAACTAGAGTGAGGTGGAACAGAGAATTGTGCACTGAATGGTGCATTAAAGGCAAAGATTGCTTAACATAATATGTTTAAATGCTGGGATGGAAAAATCAGCAGGAATAATTTGGTATGTAATATAAGTACAGCTGGCTGTACTGCCAAATAGAGAATAACTATAAGTGTAGAAGTGGTTTTAAAAAGCTGTATATTTGTGTTTTAGAATCATCATCAACCCATGAAAAACTTAAAACTTCATAGGAACTTAGCTGGAATTCTGATAGGTTTGATAGTTTAAAAGTGCTTCATAAATATCTATGTGGTTGTCATAAACAGATAGTTAAGGGTTAATGCCTCTTTTACCTGTAAAGGGTTAAAAAGTTCACCTAGCCTAGCTGACACCTGCCCAGAGGAACCAATGGGGGAACAAGATGTTTCAAAAGGAAGGAGGGAAGTTTTCCTTTGTTTAGAGTTTCAGTTTCAGCCGGAGTGAAAAAGATCAAGGAACCAGCCTCTTATCAAAGTAGTAAGTTTAAGAAAGGGATAAATAGGTTTCTGTTTATTTTCTTTGTAACTTGTCTTGATACCATTAAGAGAATTATCAAATTTGGGTATTTTTTGTGTAACTAAATTTGTGCCCAGGGGAACATCCTCTGTGTTTTGAATCTGTCGCCTGTGAGAGTAGCTGATATGCTAATCTCTCCCAGAGGGTTTTCTTTTACCTTTCTTTTCTTTAATTAAAAGCCTTTTTCTTAATACCTGATTGATTTTTCCTTGTTTTTAGATCCAAGGGGGTTGGATCTGGATCCACCAGGAGTTGGTGGGAGAAAGGAGGGGGGATGGTTAATTTCTCCTTGTTTTAAGATCCAAGGGGTTTGGATCTGTGTTCACCAGGAAATTGGTGAAGTCTCTCAAGACAACCCAAGAAAAAAGGGGTAGTACTTGGGGGATGGTGGCAGCGATACCAAATCTTAACTGGTAATTAAGCTTAGAAGTGTCCATGCAGGTCCCCACATCTGTACCCTAGAGTTCAGAATGGGGAAGGAACCTTGACAGTGGTGTATTGAAAGATTCTGTTCAGCTTTTCACTTGGAAATAATGCAGTATATACATACTATTTTTTAAATAATTGAGAGTGCAGAAGAGTAGTGTTTTCTTATCCAGGATTTTTTTTTCCTCTCCCACTTTGTCTAAAATGAAGTTTTTGCTGGTATCATTGTAATCCCTTGCTGCTTTTTAAAGCCACGGTGTTATATGAGGTCAGGTATATTCTTTACTTCCTACTTTACATTTCTTTGAAGTGTTTTTGAACTATCTTAACTGAACTATAGTACCTTCCATTGGAAACTGAAGGATTAGCCATTCTAGGCTGTTAGTTTATCACACCCTCTTTCTCAGAATGATCTTCATTCCAATGAAGCCACTCATATCCAGTGTGGCAAGAGTGACAACAATATTTAAACCTTCATTATGAGTGGGATAAAAATAATTATGGGGAGGAATGGTAGTAGCAACTTGGGATAAATTTAGTGTTTTTGCTTTTTGAAATGCATCACTTATAGATAATCTATAAATTCCATTAGAGGAGTCAATAATGAAAATGCAAAAGAGACTAAAACTCTTAAGTCAAACTGGTGAAAGTGTTCTGCCCATTTGGAAAACTGAAGAAACTTATTGAAGTTTTCCATGGAAATAGTCTGTTGGACAAATTGAAAATTTGGCTGAGTAGTCTTTGAAAACCAAAAGTGTTTAGTTTATTTTTGACCAAAATATATGTTCTGTCCAAAGGAAATTAGTCAAAACCCAGCTTTCAGTTAGAACAGTTTTCATTTAGAAAATTTACCAGCCCTCTTCTTAATTCCTCTTTCTGGGTTACACAATAATTTTAGAGTCGAATATCAGCTGTGAAAGATGGACAGACTCTATTGGTCCTGAAATATTTTAGAGTTGCCACTAACCTGGTGCATGTAGGTAACTTGTCCTACTTTGCCCACTGGTTCTGTTTCACCACTCAAGAAGATTTCTAAGTCTTTTTGACTAGAGGCAGTCACTTTCACATAGCTCTGAACTGTTACAGAAAGAGGGCAGGACCTAAATTTCATTAAAGTCAATAGGCATCTCTCCATCCACTGCAATGGTCTTGAATGCAGGTGGGACACTTCATATGGTAAATGTTTCTTGTCTTTGAAAGCCACTCTCTCCCTTTTAAAGTTGCATTCTTTCTGGCAAAGAAACCCCAGAATGCCTATTTCTTCAATTACTGAGATAATTATGGTGAACTAATGTGATGCTCTTCCCAGGTGACTTCCTTCCCAGAAGTATTGAAAATAATTTTTTCTTGCTTTAAACTATCTGAACTCTTCAAGTTTTTCAAGACACAACCAAGTGTCTGCTTATTTACTATGTATATATCTATATATATAATTTCTGATTCAACATCTGCCTTAGACCAAGGAATAAACATAATGTCTGTGATGTTACAGCCTATATGATTTTATAAAAAATATGCTAATGAGTAAATATAATGTAAGTGGAATATGCTTCATGCAAAAGATCTCTTGTAAGGTGTCATTACAAAGCTTATAATCTACTGAGTGTGATCATCCTATTTGTATAAATGTATCACTCTTGTATCCAAAACTAGAAATATGAAATATAACTCTGAGAGCCTATTGTAATTATGCAAAGTGTGGGCCATTAATGGTGGTTTGGAATCTTGATGATTCCCATTAACCAGGACAATTACCTGCAGATGGGTGTGTTTTACCTGTAAGTCTTCCTGTATATGTGTGTGCTGGCAATTGGGCAATGAAGTCTTGCAGTGAGATGTGATCATGTCACCTGAACTGGAATCCATCTTTAACCTGGTGTCTTTCCATTGAGAAGGAGAGGGTGGGAACCCAGAGAAGGACAAATAATTCCCACCTTATGCAAAAGATATATAAAGGGGTGGAAGAGAACAAAGGAGGGAGAGAGCCATCATGAAGAACCCCCTAGCTACCACCTGAGCTGGAACAAGAGCTGTACCAGAGGAAAGAATTGTGCCCAGGGCTCGAAGGTGTCCAGTCTGAGGAAAAAACTTACTGAAGCATCTCTGAGGGTGAGATTATCTGTATTCAGTTTGATTAGACATAGATTTGCACATTTTATTTTATTTTGCGTGGTAACTTACTTTGTGTTGTCTGTTACTACTTGGAACCACTTAAATCCTACTTTCTGTATTTAATAAAATCACTTTTTACCTATTAATTAACCCAGAGTATGTATTAATACCTGGGGGGACAAACAGCTGTGCATCTCTCTCTATCACTGTTATAGAGGGCAAACAATTTATGAGTTTACCCTGTACAAGGTTTATACAGGGCAAAACGGATTTATTTGGGTTTAGACCCCAGTGGAAGTTGGGCATCTGAGTGTTAAAGACAAGCACACTTCTGTGAGCTGCTTTCAGGTAAACCTGCAGCTTTGGGGCAAGTAATTCAGACCCTGGGTCTTTTTTGGAGCAGACGGGAGTGTCTGGCTCAGCAAGACAGGGTGCTGGAGTCCTGAGCTGGCAGGGAAAACAGGAGCAGAGGTAGTCTGGGCACATCAGGTGGCAGCACCCAAGGGGGGGTTCTGTGATCCAACCCGTCACAATGCCAATGTTTTATAACATCACTGAAGCCTTTGCATATACCCAGAGAACCTCATTCAGTGTTTTCCTTTGGAGATAGTGAGTTTCCTCTGCCATCGCTGACTTCAGCACCTTGAAAGATCAAACTCATCACTTCACAGACCTTCAACTCTTGAGGCATTTTTCAAATAACTCTCACTTTGTCTTGCTATTTGGTCCATACCATCTTTTTTTCAATCACTTTTATAAAGAAGTTATATTCCTACTTAGTTGCCTTTTGATATCAACTGAAGATATTTGAGACTTAGTTGTAAATCCCAGTGATGATCACTTTAAACTATTTTTTAAATATTTGTCACATTGTAATGCTACACCCATTATAATAACATAGGTGGTGTTGTCTTGCGGATAAGACATTAGATGAAGCAATCAGACCTGGGGTCATAGCCTGTGACCTATTATGTGACTTTTTTACAAATTGATTATAACATGTGCACAAGATCTGTACCTGGTGAAATATGGCATAATTCCATTATAGCCAGTGAGGGTATGCCAAATTACACCAGTTGAGGATTCTGTCCTTTAAACTTTACAGGAAACTCATAAGTGAAGAACTTGTTTTAAGAGTTTAAAAAGTCCCTATTTCATACCAGAAATAAAGGTCATGGGTCAGTTTTTTGGGATCCTTGCAGTGATAAGAAATAACATGCAATCACTCAATATTAAAGCATCCCATCAAGAGGTAGGTAGGCTAAAACTGTAGATACTCCAAAATTCTAAAAAAATATAAACTGCATGCTGTGGACTTTACCTATAATGAGAATATTTCCATCAGATAGTTCAGGTCTGCTCAAAGACCTAGTCCTATGAGCATGATGATTTCAGAAGTAAGAGGATAATATAAAAGAGATTCATTAATATTCCCTTATTAATCTAGCCTATTGTTGTTTCATATAATCTGTTTCAGTATTATGTCCTATCAAAACAAGATGTTGGGTTGAGTATATACTTTAAAAATAATAGGGACAAATGGAATTACAGTGCATCAACAATTAAGGAAAGTTAGTTTGTGCCCTCACTAACTTCAGTCTGGCCTTGTAAGTACCCATGGAATAAGATACTTAAGAGGCAAATTGCAAATTGTACTATTTGCACAGTAATATGCTACTTGGATAGTCATTGAAACTTGTGTCTTCCCAATTAATGCACTAATAAGAATAGAAATCTGCATACATTCTGCAGCTATTTTGAGCAAAACAAATTAAGTGATAGGCTAAGAGTTCAGAGCCATTGTTCAATCAAATATCCATCTACTTTACACAAATCTGACTTTTCACCAGTCTTCAGTGTTTCAATAGGATCATCCAAAAGACTATTACATTTTCTTTACAAATGTCTACAGCTTTAAAACAAAACAAGTGTTAACTTAATTTTTTTTTTACTTTTCTAAGTGTACAAACTATAAGTACTGATGTAGAAAGGGCAAGCCACTAGCATATTATCCTAAGAGCTATCACTATTCCATTTGATCCCCTTGAAAGGTTTTGGGTCCCAAAGAATTTGTAGTTTCAAAAGGCATCATTTTCCCCATGTTAATACAAGTAAATAACAAAAGAATATGGCAGATAATAGCATCATCCAGAAATTAGGTTTTGGCCCACAAAGTATTATCTAGATAGAAATTCTTGTCTTTACGTGCCTTATTTATTCTTTTGCATAGCTGACGGCTTCTCCGTCACTACTGTATTTATTGATAAGAGTGAGGAAAACAAATACAATGGGGTAAATAGGAGCTAGACTAGCTAAGTCCATAGACCTCAGTAGATGATTTCTCACCAAAGCTCAGTTTGAATGTCATTTGTAGTGGTGGTTTTTTCCATTTTAGGAATATGCTCTTGTGGGATGGACACTTTTTATATAACTGTTCCTATTACTTTGGGGGAGTTCTATGGCCTGTGATATATGGGAGATCAGACTAGATCCCATTTTGGCCTCAGAATTTATGAAGCACAGCATCTGAGATATGGCAAAGTACTTTGAAAAAAAATGTGTGAACTCCAAATACAGGGGTACCAACTTAGCTATGATTATGCACCTCTCAATATTATCCAAATACATGTACAGGAAATCAGCATCTCTCCCTGCTCCAGAGTCCAAGAATGCAGTAGGTTTGCTTGCCACTCTACAATACTCTTGGCGATCTTCTCTCTTGTTGGAGAGGAATCCCAGCCACCATCACTTTCTTTCCTCTGCATAATGAAGGTTTGAAACTCAAATCAGTGAAATCACTGGAGGTTGTTTTTTTTACTTCTAATGGGTTTCATTTAGGCCGTATAAAATATAATCTATTGGGAGAAAAAAACTCCTAGGGGAAGGTTTACATGGATGTGAAAAGAGACAGAACAATGTTTAGAGGGCAATAAAGGCAAAATACTAGCTTCTACCTTATCTCAGGCAGGAGACAAAGTGAATGGTCCGACTTGCAGTGTAGACCACTACCCCAGTGGTGTATAAAGGTGGCAGAATCTGGCACTTACAGGTTAGAGTAGTTAGCACCTCTGGTAGGTGGGTACCTTGAGAGCTGGGGAGCAGCAGATGTACTCATCCTAGTGAAGATCTCTTGAATCTGCTGGACACTAGGGACTAGACCATCAGTTGCATGGAAGGTGTTAGATCTACTGACTTAAATTCAGCCATGATTTATACACTTTGGTGATCTGCCAGAACTTGAAATGAAACTGAGCTGTAGCAGTTTTAGCTAGCTCTTCTCTGAACCATTTTTTTAGAACTCATTTGCAACATAACAAATGCTTTCCTACTCAATGGTGATTAAATTTATTTATTCACATGCTGTAAGGATCTCTCAATCACTGGCAACAGGCAATTCAGAGCTTTTGTAAATCCAAGAAGAAATCAGAGATTTGAAAAGCTTCATTGAAATCTAAACCTGCAATTATGGGTCTTGGTGTAATGGCACTCCTATCTGGCCTTAATCCTCATTACCAGCAATGGCATTCATACAATCTATCAGAGCTGCACACTTGGCTACAAATCACCTCCAGTGCCATATGCCTTTCAGTTTACCCAGTTTCACATTAAAAATTTCCACTCTTAAGATATTTTTGTTTTTTCCTTCCCTCTTCTGTTTACAGAAGCACAATAAGAATCATAAGTGGCTGGATTTGTTTTCATTTCCGATTTACTATATCTTAGGGTATGTCTACACTACGAAATTAGATCAAATGTATAGAAGTCAATTTTTTAGAAATCGATTTTATACAGTCAATTGTGTGTGTCCCCGCTTCAAGACCATTAAGACCATTAACTCGGTGGAGTGCGTCCACAGTATCGAGGCTAGCGTTGACTTCTGGAGCATTGCATTGTGGTAGCTATCCCACAGTTCCCGCAGTTTCCACTGCCCATTGGAATTCTGGGTTGAGCTCCCAATGCCTGATTGGTAAAAAAAACATTGTTGCAGGTGGTTCTGGGTACATGTTGTCAGCCCCCCTCCCTCCATCCCTCTGTGAAAGCAATGGCAGACAATCTTTTTGAGCCTTATTTCCTGGGTTACCCATGCAGACGCCATACCACAGCAAGCATGGAGTCCGCTCAGCTCACTGTCACCGCACATCTCCTGGGTGCTGGCAGACATGGCACTGCACTGCTACACAGCAGCAGCTCATTGCCTTTTGGCAGCAGATGGTGCATTACAACTGGTAGCCATTGTCATCGTCTCCTGGGTGCTCTTTTAGCAGATCTTGGTGAGGTCAGTCAGGAGCGCCTGGGCAGACATGGGTGCTCCTGACAGACCTCGGTGAGGTCTGCCAGGGGCACCTGGACATAAATGGAAGTGACTCCAGGTTATTCTCTTTTTAAGTTTTGTCTCATGGAGATTCAGTCCTGCCTTCAGTCGTACTGCACCGTCTTCTGGCGAGCACCAAAGAGAAAACGATGGCTAGCAGTTGTACTGCACCATCTGCTGCCAGCCTAAGATGTATGAGAGAGATGGAGAGGATCAAAACAAGAAAGAGACCAGATTTGTTTTGTATTCATTTGCTCCTCCCTCCCTGAATAGTTGGTGGAGGGATAGTTCAATGGTTTGAGCATTGGCCTACAAAACCCAGAATTTTGAGTTCAATCCTCAAGGGGGGCATTCTGTGTGATAGTTGTGTGTGTGTTTCTCCTTGATTTTAATTCTTGATTTTAATTCCCTATAAGCCAAGTCGCCACTCCCTCCATCAGAGCAATGGCACACAATCATTTCACTCCTGTTTTCAGCACAGATGCCATAGCATGGCAAGCATGGAGCCTGCTCAGATCACCGCTGCAATTATGAGCACTGTAAACACCACATGTATTATCCTGAAGCATATGCAGAACCAGAACGTGCAAAAGCAAAACCAGGCGAGGAGGCAACAGCAGCATGGTGACGAGAGTGATGAGGACATGGACACAGACTTCTCTCATAGTACTGGCTGGGGCAGTGTGGACATCATGGTGTTAATGGGGTGGGTTTATGCCGTGGAAAACCGATTCTGGGCTCATGGGAAAACCAAACCATGAAGAAAACCAAAATATGAAAACTTCACAAGAAGATACAATATAATGGCAATCATTAAAAAGACACATTTCTGACCTGGCAGGTATAGTCACTTGGTGACCTTGCATGGCCCAAGGTCTCTTAAACCTAAATATTTTGGACTTGTGGAAACTCTGTGCCTCCTTACTACTCCCCAGGCCCTGTGAACATCATAGCAGCATTGTTCATTGACGAGCTGTGTTACCAATACCTCCTTGGTAGGGCTCACCGAAAAAAAAAATCTATTTTAGGAACAATTTTGAAGTTTACTTTTATTCTGCATCAGAACCAAATTGAGACCTTTTGATTATTTTATGGGACCTGTGCACCTATATAGCCCAGTAATTAGGACATTTACCTGGGGTGTGAGTGACTGAAGTTCAAGTCCCTGTTCTGCCTGATTCAGGACAGGAATTTCAGTCTGGGTCTCACATTCCAAGCAAGTGCTAAAACCACTGGGCTATAGAGTCAGTCTGTCTCTAATTTACATCCTGGATCTGAGAAACTTGCCCAAGGAAAACTTCATCAAAACAAGTACATTTCCACCTTACACTTCAGTTTCAATGTAACATATTTCACTGGCAAAAAGTCTTCATAGAAAACTTTTCAGCCAGCTTTTTTCCTTGTCTCCTGTTAGCCTCCCAACCTGGCTAGTGGGGTCAAATCCTATCCCCCTTGAAGTCAGAGAGAGCTTTGCCATTGAAGTCCATAGTGCCAATCTTGACCATGCAGTAAAAGGGCTAAAACAGATTGGAAGAGGAGAGGTAGGTCCCACCATGCCAGTCAAACAATGGAGGGGAGTACAGTTGACCCAAGACATGTAGAGAAGCTCCTTCTGCTTTTAGTAGAGGAGTGGGCAGCTGTACCTCCGCATTATTTTAATCTTTGGTTATGGCACAACATGTAAGATAATGCTGACCCAATCATCACTAGATCTATACGTGGGCTTGGGTGAAGAGGTGGGTTTGAATGCTGCAGAGGCCAGCTGTAACTCCTCTTCCACTGCCCAGGTCTGCCCTCTGAGTCTAAAACCTGATTCATTGGGACCATTTGTGGTGGGGAGAAGCAGGGCTGAGGGAAGTGTGAGCTAAACCTGTTACTTCACCAGTGAAATACATATCTGATTTTGTTCCCTCACAATTTTTGTAGAAATCTCCACCAGAATGTCAGTTGTGAAAGTTTATCCATGTTGTACCTGCTAATCAGTCTGTACTTTTTCCACAAGACTTTTTAATTTTGATAAGTCTAATAAGCTATGGAATCTTTGTTCCATGTTTGGGAATTATGGCAATTTTCACTCTACCAAAACAATCCAGCTGCTTGTAACTCAGTATTTACAGTGGAAGTGTTCTGTATAGAAAATACATTCTACTCTAAGCTGATCATTATTTTAAAAAATCACTCTAATGGCATTCCCAGAGGTAGCTTTAGTGTTTACTTGCAGGATATTTTTTGTTTATACTGAAGCATGTGTTTTACAGTGGCCACTATAAATTCATCTCAACTCTCTACCATGGAGATGCATCCATTGCTTCAATTTTCCTTATGTATCTTTTTCCAGATAGATAGCATGATCTGACCCTTCAGCCATATCAGAAGTCTTTCCCTTCAAGAGCAAAGATAGGAGTCCAAGCAAGAGATCAGTAGCCCTCTTTGGCTTCATGTGTCCTTCTCTCAGGAACTGCCTTGCTTTTCCCATTCCATACAAGGGAGTGAACAAGGGCTTCCTGTCATCCTCTCTGGAATCCTTAGCCTAAATCCATAAGGCAAGGATTGGCATCAACATCAAACCTTAAGGTCTCGTCCTTCAATTAATAAATTCATAGATTCCAAGGTCAGAAGGGATGATTGTGATCATCTAGTCTGATCTCTCATATAAGTCAAGCCATAGAACTTCCTAGAGCAGTTATTTTAGAAAAAACATCCAATCTTGATTTAAAATTTGTCAGTGATGGAGAATCCACCATAACTCTTGGTAAGTAGTTTCAATGGTTAATTATCCTCACTATAAAAAATGTTCAGCTGTCTAGCTTCAACTTCTAGCCATTGGATCATGTTCTACTTTTCTCTGATAGATTGAAAAGCCTATTATTAAATATTTGCTTCCCATGTGATACTTAGACTGTAATCAAGCCCCTTTAACCTTCTCTTTGTTAAGCTAAATAGATTGACTCAAGGAGCTCAAACACTATAAGACATGTTTTCTAATCCTTTAATCATTCACATGGCTCTTCTTTACACCCTCTCCAATTGATCAACATCCTTCTTGAATTGTGGACACCAGATCCAGCAGTAGCTGCATCGGTGCCAAATTCAGAGGTAAAATATCATCTCTATTCCTACTCGAGATTCCCCGGTTTATGAATTCCAGGGTCACAGTCATTCTTTTGGCCACAGCATCACACTGGAAGTTCATTTTCAGCTCATTATCCACCATGACCCCCCCACAATTATTGTCAGCCCTGCATTCTTTGTTCCTTGGTGAATACATTTACATTTAACCCTATTAAAACACACACTGTTTGCACCCAGTTTACCAAGCAATACAGAATCAGTGACCTATTCTCTTCATTACTTAATGCTCCCCGCAATTTTTAAGTTATCTGCAAACTTCATTAGTGATTTTTCTTGTACTTCCACTGATCAAAATGTTAAATAGTGTAGGGCCAAGAACTGATCCCTGCAGGACTACACTGAAACACACCAACTTGACTACTCCCCATTTACCATTACATTTTGAGACCTATGTGTTAGCCAATTTTTAATCCATTTAGATGTGTGCCATGTTAACTTTATATCATTCTAGCTTTTTAATCAAAATGGTGTGCCTTACCAAGTCAAACGCCTTGCAGAAGTCTATTAAGTCAACATTATTACCTTTATCAACCAAACTTATTTCATCAAGAAAAGACAGATTGGGGTGAAACAACCTAATACAGGGGTCTCAAACACGCGGCCCCCAGGGCTCTTCTGTGTGGCTCGCCAAACTCCCCGCCCCTCTGCCTACCTTCTGGCCAGGGGTGAGCAAACTACAGCCCGCGGGCTGAATCCGGCCCACAGGATTGCCCCCCATGGCGCTGCGAGCCCTGCACCGCTCCCTTAAGCGGCTGGCAGCACATCCCTTCAGGCCGGAGGGGAGGGGGAAGGAGGCAGAGGGCTCCTGCATTGCCTCGCTTCAAGATACTACCCCCCACAGCTCCCATTGGCCGGGAACAGGGAACCACGACCAATGGGAGCTTCGTGGGAGGTACCTGGAGGAGCAGCAGCGGAGCCCTGTGCCCACCCCCTCTCCCCCAGGGGCCGTGGTTCCGGCTGCTTCCTGGACCGGCATGGCACTGTGTGGGGCCAGGAGCCTGCCCTGGCCCTGATGCACGCTGCTGCCATCCCGGAGCCACTCTATGTAAGTGGTGCCTAGTGGAGCCTGCACCCCTTCTGCACCCCAAGTCCCTTTCCTGAGCCTCCTACCACACCCCGCACCCCTCCTGCACCCCCTGGTGACAGAGATGGGGCAGTGTTGGGGTGGGGACTTTGGGGAAGGGAGTGGAAAGGGGGCAGGGAAGGTGTGGGAAGAGGCGGGGCCTCATAGAAGGGGTGGAGTGGGGGCGGAGCCTGGAGCAGTGAGGATAGGGGTGTCAGTGATGTGGCCCTCGGGCGAATGCACTAGACCTCACATGGCCCTTGTGATCATTTGAGTTTGAGACCCCTGACCTAATAGGACCTTCTTAGATCCTGCCTCTTCACAGTCCTTCAGTCCTAAGTCTTGGTGGAGAATCCCATATGAAAATCAATCTCTCCTCCCTCCATAGAGGGAAGGCTGCCCCTAGTAATTGCTTCTCAGCATGTTTTGCCACAGCCTAGGGCCACCTAATCCTCTAGCATCTATAGTCCCCAGCATGATAGTCCATAATGGGACAGAACTTGGAGCATGGATGTGTTGGCTCAGGGCTGGCCTTAAAGGGATAATATACTGTGACTTTCAAGGAAATCTGAGGAAGAAAGAGAGCAGGGGCTAGTTTTCCATACTGATACAGTGAGAAATTATTGACCTGGAGACAAAAGGCCAAAGAATTAATAATGGCAATGTTGTTGTGGAGTGTGTTACTGAGAGATTGTATTACTGTTAAGGACCAGAGAGGAATCCACTCCAGTATATATTTCAGCTATTGGATCTCTGCATTTTTCTCATTCAGATCTTCTGTATTAGGAAAACTTCACTGGTTTCACTAAACTGATTTGAAACTGAACTAGTTAAATTGGTGTAAATGTCTTACCTGTTTAACCCTAGTTTAAATTGGCTTAATTTGCATCTGTAAATTGTCAAATTAAGCAAAGGTTAAACAAGTTTAAGTCAGTGGTTAAGAAGTTTAAGTCTTGGCAAAGAAACAGCTGGAGGTTCCCATCCCCACAGACTTTCTGTCTCCTGAAGCCCAGCTGGAAAGGATTCTCAAAGAAAAGGAAAAGTATAAGAATAGGAAACATGTCTCTGTGGCCCACGCCGCTTCCAGAAACTCCCATTGATCTGGAGCAACGAATCACAGCCACAGGGAGCCACGGTCGGCCGAACCTGCGGACACGGAAGGTAAACAAACTGGCCCGGCCCGCCAGGGGCTTTTCCTGCAAAAGCAGCGGAACAAGTTTGGGAACCACCGGTTTAAGTGAATCCATATTAGGTCTTTGTGCCAGTTTAGACTAATTAAAATCAATTTAGTGCAACATTTCTAATGTACAATATATGGTTAGAGTTTTATCAGTTTCTCCAGTTGCTTTTATAGTACATTATATATGTACTGAGGTGCTCTTTTGACACAAATTATCATTCTTCTCGGTCATCTTGTTTCGAACAGAATAGGGCAATCTCTTTAAAAGGGAATTTTCTAATGAGCCAAGATGCAGGTGCAGTCAGCTTCAGACATGGAATATCCTTGACGAGTGTCACTGACTTATTTCGATGACAGGCTACTATCTCTCCACATGGCTGATGATGATGCCATCAAATGGCTGGGCACACTATGCCTAAGATGATACATATACTGTTCTTCTTCCCTCACCCCCCAAAAATTGTGTGTCCCTTCAAGCCCAAACTTTGTGAGTCATGGTAGGGGTGAGGGGGAAGCGGGGGGCGGGGGGAGGATTACTGTTTTTCACTTTTACTTCCTGGTGTGGAGGCATACAGACTTCAAGTTTAGCTTTAAGTGGTAACATTTCAAGACTTTGGGCTTGATTCTTAACCAATCAAATCATGAATTTCCAAGCCACTGACATGCAACTAGCTTTGTAAACTTCATTATATGATCAGGGATGAAGTTGTGTGACTGGAAATATATATTCCATCTCTGAATTACAATTTTCTATCCTCACCTTTTTTTTCCTCAAAGGTGCTATGTGAATTCTAAGTGTTCTCTCCAAATGTTGGTCAGCATTTGTATTACTTGAATTGGTAAATAAACATAAATCAGTAAGAATATGGAAAATTAATTAACTAAACAAACTGCATAGCCCCCAAAAGATGTAAATTCTAAATGCTGCAGATGCAGTTAGCTGCATCTCTAATTACGTTTACTGAGATAAGAAAAGTTCTATTTATACATTTTAACATGCAAAGCATTTGCTAAAGAGTAAACTTAAGTTGCTGTTGAGGAAACTGGGATAATTCTGGTTCATAATTACTCTTGTATGTTTTGATTAGGGAAGAATATAACATTTCATTATATTAACACCTACAATAATGCATAGTTCAAGCTTTTCAAACACAATTAGAGAATTTTAATTAGAGAAACAAGTATGACATTAATTGAATATCATGTGTGCATTACCTAGTTTCAAACTACAGAAATAATGCAACTGTCTGCTCAAACAGCATTTTAAAATTTTGCAAATAACTTAACAGCAAATAATCATTCAAACCTGCTTTTGCCATGTAACACAAAATAAATACTTTAAAAGGCAGGATGGCTGGTATGAAGAAATAAGTTCATATGTATATATATATGAGAGAGAGAGAGAGAGAGATCTTATTTTGTGTGATTTCCCCCCACCCCCACCAGTAAATCATACAGCATGCATATATGATGTCTAATGGTTGTTAGACTATTCAGATCTTTTGACCTGATGCACCCTTATCCTACACCTTAATACATGTTTGATTACTGAGACAGACTCCTGAGTTGATAGCATTTTGAACTGGTGTAAATAACTACACAAAATGCCAGTCTGGATACTAGCTACAAATTCCCTATTTTGCTGGAAGCAGAGAAGATTTCATTGATTCCAGTGGGAGTTAGGCACTGTAACAGAATGTACCCGTGTCCACAACCTACATGCTGTTGTAATAATCTTTGTACCCAGTATGCCTTGTAAGGTATCATTGAAAACTCAGAATTTGCTGGTTATTGTCCTGATAAAATGTACATGGCAACATTGTATAAGACTGCACTTTAAGGTGGTGTTAACACATGTTCCAAACTGAGGTTGGCAAACAGGCCTGTCTCAAACAAAGGAATGTATGTTCTGCTTAATTTGCATTTAAGCAGTAAGTGGAGTCATCAAGCAGAGAGGGAAACAAAAGCAGCTCCAAAAAGTGAGGGGGGGGGAAGCAGCAGGGAACATCCTTCCCCATAGATTCAGTCACCTCAAACTCAGCTGGAAATGTTTTTCAAGAGGGGAACTGATGCTATAACAAGGAGTAGGATTTCCAACCCTCCAGGATTGTCCTGGAGTCTCCAGGAGTTAAAGATTCATCTTTAATTAAAGATTGTCATGTGATGAAACCTCCAGGAATACATCCAACCATAACTGGCAACCCTAAAAAGGAGGGATAAAACCCCCAGGGGTGTGTTTGTTCTCTCTCTCTCTGTCTCTTTCCATCGATTTACTGTACCAGAAGGGACAAAGGAAGCAGTCATTAAACTAAAGAAAGCATTCTGATCTAAGAAGTTGGGTCAGTAAGACTGTTGAGAGCATGTGCTGAGAAAACTTTGCTTTAAATTTAACAGCGCTAAGTTAGGCACCAGTTGTGTTTCATCTTCATTTTTCTTTTAACCATTTCTGGCTTTTATGCTTCACTATTTGTACTCAAAATCAATCTCTTTGCAGTTAATAAACTTGTGGTGGTATTTTATCTAATCCACTGTTGTTTTGAGTTGAAGTGTCTGGGAAACTCTATTTGGGGTAACAAGATGATCTCTCTTGATGACATGACAGAGTATATATAAACATGTATTGTCCAAGAGAAGGCTGGGCAGTATGGGCCATAGAATGTCTGGGGGGAAATCTAAGACTAGGAGTGTGTTGGGGTCACCCTGCAGTATAACTGAGGCTGGTAAGAGCCAAGGCATGGCTGGTTGGCTGCAGCACACACATAGACATAGCTGGGAATGACTTAAATGCTGGAGGTTATTTGCGAGCAGTCCAGACTGAAGACTACAGCAGCCAAGCATTGTAAAGGGCACCCCAGGTTAGAGGGCAGGGTGACACAGCTACTCATTAGTCTGGATTGTACCCTGGTATGTCACAGGCAACTGAATACCTTTTTGAGGCTTCATGGACTGGAATCGCTGCTGCCTATGAAATTCTTGGATTGTTTTACTTAAGAGATTGTGAAGCATTTGGAAGGGAACTGTGGGGCTGTAGTCCTCTGGCTTTGAGGAATCCAGGTGTCACTTGATGCCATACTTTAGAGACAAGATAGTTATCCCCATGAGAAGATGAGAGGGGAGGGATGTATCTAAATACACCTTGCTCTCACTGTTATGGTACAGTGACAGAGATAGAGTGGGGAAATCTGTGTGGGGAGACCCAATTAAATTACCACAAGAAAGTAATTACCAAGAGGCAGCTCCACTATGATGTACACAGAAGTGTGAACTGCTTCTCCCACAGCCTCTCCAGAACTAAACTGAATAATCACCTGTAAAAGTACAATAGACAATCAAATCATCTGATAAATAATTCTTGTCCCCTACAGCAAGTAGATGTATCCTGTTCATTTCATCAGATCCTAGCCTAATTCTTCCCTCTGTCCCTCTTCTGCTTCCCAATTCCAGCATGACTCAGATTTTTCATTGACTGCAATCATGGGTTGCTAATGAAATCTAAGTACTCTTTTTAGAGAGTTTGGTCTGAATGGCTTTTTTGGGCTAGGGAAAACCATTCTGACAACAGGGTGGACAAAAAAAATTTTTCTGAAGATTATATAGCTTGATTGCATCTATTATATATTGTTTCCTGAACCTTCAGCTGGAGAGATGTCCCCTTTTGCTGCCCTGTTGCTGCCCCAATCTGGCCACAGTTTTCACACTTGAGGGCCCAGTGTGGGGCTCATAAATTATAAGGCTGAAATGTTCAAAGCAGCATAGGGAATTTAGCAGCTTCCATTTATTTCAGTGGATGATGGGCAGTAAAGTTCCTTGCACTGCTCTGAAAAATCTCTGTCCTGTCATGGCTACAAAAGACACTTTCAGTGAGCACAGTGGAGAAGGTAGAGAAAATCCCTCGAACAGCTCTACTAAACATGGATTTGAGTGCCTAAATCTAGATACCTGTGTTTGAAGATTGTGAGTACTTGGGAGGAATTATTTGGCCCCTCACGCCCAGCATGACAGAGCATGGCTGGGGCCAAATGTGGTGGAGGTAGTGTTGCTGCTGCTGTGTTGCTCCTGCATCAGGGGCCCCCCCACGGGGACTTGCCTGGCTTTGCCTCACTTGTAGCAGCTTTTGGAGAATGACACTGCACCTGGGTGGGCCAGGTTGGAAGGTAGGAACTGAGCCTGGTGCACATTCAGCAAGGGAGACGCTGGGACCAGAGGCGGCAATGGGGACGGCTCCACTGAGGTTGATAGTGTGTACCATATGAAATATTTCTTAGTATGCCCCAGATTTCAATGAAAGTTTAGGAGCCTAAATACCTTGGAGGATCTGGACCTGAGTGATAGCTCCATAAGCCTTATAATTCAACTTCTTTTGGGGAAAATTCAATTGTTTTTAAAAGAAGGGGTGAAGAGAAGCGGAATTCCAAAGCTCCTGGGTTGTGCCAATTAAATTAATCTTCTATTATAGGCAATCAAAAGCTCACACAAAGAAACATTAACCAAAATATTGTAGTTATTTTTCACTCTGTTGTTCCCGCTAAGAGAATATTTGGGTTCTTAAGTCTTTGTTCAAAAGACTGGTGTTAAAAATAAAAAAATAATAAAAAAAACCACAAATCAAACTAAAAGTGAAAAAAAAAATATATTTTTTACTGATATACCATAAAGCTAGTAAACAAAGACAGTCATGCCACTCAAACTATATAGATACTCTCCAATATTTACTTTCACCGGAGGCTACTTGAAACAATCCTTTGAAATGTTTTCTTTCTGTATTCTACATTCTGCAGTAAATAGCACAGTTCCTGAACTTCAAATGCACAATTACATGACAGAAAGCAGTACAAAGCTCATCAAAGGAGATCAGCCTTAAAAATTCTTCTCCCCTTCTTTAAATGCACATTTGCTGAAATATCTAAGGTGCTATATGTTTATAAAGTTGATAATTAACAGAGAGGTAAACTTTTTAAAAAATAGTTAATATACAAATGTGTATAGTAAATTGATTCTCAACTGTTGTTTAGCCTACTGACTCAAATTGTAATTATTACAAGATAATTAGCTTGAATAATACATAATTTTATTAGCAGTGGATAGTAAAAGACATTGACACATAGTTACAACTTAGTAGAATCTGGTCATTTTTAAGGTTTACATTAAAAAAAACCTCTACAGTATTTTAGCGTTTGCTTTGATGCTATCATCAAATTCATTTGAATTTTTTGTTTGACAAAAGCATTAAAACTTCTTGGGATCTTGAATATAAACAAAGCAGAGACAGATATATCTCTTATTGCTTGCCTGAGCACAAAAAGCGTTGGAACAACCCTAGAGAAAGAAGAATTAAAAATCCACTCCCTTGATGTGTACTTTAAAATCATTTTCATGCTTCCTTACTACAGCATGCAATCAGGTCATGCTAACAGAGCAATGTAATTAACCTTCTTTATAAATTAATTCTAATGTGTTCTGTAGCGCCCAGAATTTGGATAGAATTCTTTCTACTTTGTTGTAGGGTTTCTAGCAGCTGCTTTGTGACTTGAGGATTTCAAATAGCTTTCACTCTTCTTAAGCCAGCCATCTAGGATGTGGGGCAAGGGAATGGCTAAATGTGAAGTGTAGTCATGTATTATTATGTATAGGATCAATATTTCAAAAGGCAAACTAAGATCTCCCAGAAAAGAAGGATTTGCCATATTTTATGTGAACTACAAAGGTAGGATAGCTGGAAATTATTTTTTTTTCTTGTCACTTGTGCAGGAAAGATTCTATATTGTCTAATGATGGCAATACAATCAATTATGCATGTAGCCAGCATTAAGTAGAAAAGCAAAGCTTGTTAATGAAATCTCTGCCTAATCCATAAAAGGGTAAAATCTACTGGTAATATTGCTGTGAAATTGCATTTTGTGTGTGTATAGATTGTTCCAGAACTTTGTGCATGTGCACTGGGACAGCCATCTTTTCTCTCACTTATGTACCTTCCTTAAGGGTTACGGCCAAGCGTAACCCATGCATTCTGCAGTGTGCAGGAATTGCTCCATCCACACAACTAGAGGAGGTGAGTCATTAGCCCTGACTCACTATTTGTGGTACTCAAGGCCCCATCATCACTGTCCAAACTCCTCAAAATCTTAAATATATGTATCTTCTTGCTACTCTTGAGATAGCGCAATACTACGTATGTCCATTTTACACATGGGAAACTGAGGTACAGAGGCCAAGTGATTTGCCCAGGGCCACACAATAAGCATGTAGCAGATCAGGGAATTGAATACAGCTCTTCCATGTCTAGGTTAGTGCCCTAACTTCTGTACCCCCTTTCTCGTCATCCTTTACCTCCCCACACCCTTCACCAACATGTAGAACTGCGTAGGCCCATTGGTGAGTACAGATTCTAACAGCCTAAGGGATGAGGTAGGCGATATACTCCATTGTATGGGCTGGAGCGCTGGGATAGGGTAGGGGAGAACAGAGGCACAATTCTTTCCAATTTCCCTATAGGGCAGCATGGCACTGCTGTTCCCCCAACCTACTACAGTGTGTGAAAGACACTAGTACAGATGCTGCTTCTATCACAATATGGATATCTTCTCCCCACCCTCCCGAGTATATAAACCATATGAAGATTCATGTTGAATAGTCACTGGCAATAAGTTAATAATACATATGTAGAAGAGTTTTGATGTTTGAACAGTTTTGAGGACCCTATCTCCCCATCTCCATGCCAAGCCAATGACAGCCTGCCTTGTTGAAATATTAGCTGCATAATATTGAACAGGGCTCAATGCAGGGGCATTTCACTAGAGCAAGGGAAAGGGAATCCTCAATTCCCAGCTCCACAGAATGGTAGTGGAGCAGCTGTATGGTTACTACCACAACCCTGAGGCTGCTGGCCCCTTTCTGCTGCTGCATCCCTGCTCCACAGAAGGCAAGGGGCAGTGGATCTGTGTAGTGGCAGATTGTCCCCTGTCTATACCCCACAAACCTTGTTGCCTAAGGATGCAAAGGGAACCCTCCTGAGCTGGAGGCATTGATTCACAGTGTACAAACTCTTACTTGGTTTCTTCAGGTCCTGCCAATCCGCTCTTCAGTGGATCTTTGGACAAACCCTGCTATAGCCCCAATGGAGATGGCAGGATTTGGTGAAAAGTAGAATAGAGCAGCTAACAACTGTAGAAAGAAGACAGAAAAGACTCTCAGAACACATTGCATCACCACAGCAGCAAAGAGTCCTGTGGCACCTTATAGACTAACAGACATATTGGAGCATGAGCTTTCGTGGGTGAATACCCACTTCGTTGGAAGCATGCATCCGACAAAGTGGGTATTCACCCACGAAAGCTCATGCTCTAATACGTCTGTTAGTCTATAAGGTGCCACAGGACTCTTTGCTGCTTTTACAGATCCAGACTAACATGGCTACCCCTCTGATACTTGACATCACCACAGTGTGGCCATACAGAAACAGTGCCAATGAGCCTTTTGTTCACTGAGCTGTGCCACTTCCCCATTAATAATACCAAGCTTTTATATATCACTTTTAATCATTAGCCTTTAAAGCTATCTATCAAGGAAGAAAATTATCATTACCCCATTTTACAGTTGGGTTAACTGAGGCACAAGGAAGTTCAGTGATTTGTCCAAGGTCACCCAGCAGATCAGTGACAGAGCCAGGAATAACAATCAGGACTTCTGAGTCACCATCCAATACTCTATTCAGTAAGTGACCTGCTTTAATGGCAGACTGAATTTTAAATTGTGGTTTATAATTTATAAATACATAAGATTTATCTGTGTAAGATTTAGTCTTCCTCTCCATTACCTCTTGTAGCCAGAATTTCAAGCCCTTAGCACCCATAATTTGGGATCTGATTTTCAGGAGTCCCATTTAAACACATTAATCAGATTTTCAAGAGAACTCAGCACACACTGTGTACTAAAATTGCTGAGCTCTTCTGAAAATCTGACCACATGGGTACCTAAATGGGAGTTCTGCTCTTGAAAATCTGGCCCCCATTGTGGGGCTGGAGCTCTATTGAAAATCTGACCACAGCTGGTACCTATGTGTATTGAATAACATGACATTTTAAACCGGGGTGGGGGGGAAGCCTCGGATTCAAAAACAAAGTTGCAGAAGTCATTGTGCAAACTGATCACTGACCACATGGGGGATGGATTTCATTGTGATTTAAAAATGAGGGAAGCTAAGAAGTACGCTACACATTCCTTTTTCTATCACACTTGCCATATTCTGCAGAGGATGGTTGACTTTGGATTAACAGTAATGTACAGTAGAACTAGTCCATGCTAAAGGCTCCCCTCTGCTCCAGTTAATAAGTGTGGTGAGTGCTGTGCAGAAGGCCTTCAGGACTAACCCTTGGTGTAGTAGCCATATAATGCTGATTTCAGTAGTGTGCAGCCACCTGTTATTGTCTTGTTCCTAAAGGTACTGTCACAGACATCACCTAGCCATATAATCAGGATCCTAGGAGCATAGGAGGGGGACCCAGGACAGCAACCCCCCTCCCTTATTATCTTCTTTGGCCCTGACTGGAGCTGGAACGACAGAGATGGCCAGGCCAAATTTGAGTAGTGTGGTGACCACGTGGTCCTGCTTGCCGCCTCCTCCACTTTTACAGTCCTCCTGGTGCCCATGGGTGCTGGGAACCTTTACCCCCTGGGGAGAGGTGGAAAAGGAAACACAAGGAGTCTCCAGGTGGATGGAAGGATTGGATCTGAGATTTTGGTGCTTCCTGGGGAAGTGGAGATGCAACAGTAGAATGGAGTCTGGGGATTGTAGAAGGCCTGGGTCCTGGTGGGGATGGTGCTCTTCAGCCTGACCAGCTCTCTGGTTTTGAGCACAGGGTTGGGTGTGGGGCAATGTGAGGAAAAAGAACATGGGGCTAGGTGTGAGGAGGCAGCAGGGGAGTGTGTGTGGAGCTTGGTGCCAGAGGAGAGCGCAGGTCTGGATGCAGAGGTAGCACCAGTGCTGAGACTGAGTGTGGCAGAGGGAGAAGGAGTATGTTGGGTTGGGACCAGGGCAACAGGTGGCAAGCGAGCTCCCTTGGAAAATTCTGGTTGAGCCCTTGCCTAGGATCAACAATTGGCTAGAGATTAACTTTTAAAGGGGCCTCATGACTCAAATATATTTCCCAGTCTGACTGTTCAGTTACATGGCTCATCCATGGAGAAACATAAGGGGCTTGTTGATTCAAAGATTCTCACTTGGCCTACAAAGATTACACAGTCAAGCAGGCAGGAATGAAGGAGTTCCTCCTTTCTGATGAATGGGGGTTACTACCCAATACTAGCAATGGGCAACCCAGGTCAGAATGCGCCCCCCCCCCCACACACACACACACTCCCCTGCTGCCTCCTCACACTCTGAATGAAGGATAGGAGAAACATTTGACCATTGCCAGCTTTGGAGTTGGAGCTTTATGTGGGTTGTTCTCCAGCCCTATGACTATAGTAACATCTGTGTCCAGTCCCCAGCAGGAATGGGGAAAGAGGAACAACTTCATGGTACAGAGCATGTTCTCCAAGATCTGTTCCCATAGGTAACCCTTTGGAGACAGGCATACCCTTCCTTATGCCCAAGGGGTCAGGATCAGATGTTTCTATAGCATCTTCCACCTTCTTGGGATTTCTGTGTATTTGGGATCCATGCAGGGAGATGAGGTGAGAAGTGTTGGGACTTAAGGTGGGAGAGGATTTGGCCAGGGGTTGCACAGACTATCCTTTCAACAGTCCCATGAAAATTACAGCATAGAGCTGAATTTCCTTTTCCTGTTATTACCTTTGCTGCACAATCACTCTGCAGTGGGTAAAGCCTCTTTAAAGGGCCTGTAGTTTGGATAGGACATGGTGTCATGGCTATGATGGAGTTGTCCTTACAAGGAACTCTCTCGTTCAAAAAGAATGATTTTGGAGAAGTTCTCTGACCTGTCTTATACAGAAGGTTAGACTAAAGGGTCCCTTCTCGTCTCGGAATCAATGAATTTATGCAGTGTGGGGTTGGGGCTCCTTGGATCTACTCAGTTCAAGGGCTGGCTGTGTCTAGAAGCAGTGGAAGGACTCATTCAAGGGAATGACAATAGGGAAATTCTGAAAAAAAACCTTGCACGGTTTTATTTTCTTGAGGTTCCTGCATCAGTATTTCCACCTGAGAGGATACTGTGGGAGTCAGGAGAAGGGATGGAAGTGCTTGGGAGAAAAGGAGCTCATTTGTATAATCTTCCCAAATCAGCTGCATAATGCTTGGGTGCATTGGGTTTTTTGTTCTTTTTTATATTTGCCCAATCCAACAGGCTGACCAGCCTCGTGTATGGGTTCAATGTCTCCCCATTGACAAAAATGAAGCAAAGAGGATAAAATCATTTGAGCAGTTTATAGAGATTTTGAAGATTTATTATAACTACAGCTGGAAGTACATTATATCCATAGATAATATGGCAACATAAATTATGAGTTACAGGGGAACATTAATTAATAATTGCTAACCACGCAGGAAATCATTATGGCTGATAATATGCAACTTCAGATGGTGGCATTTTGATTTTCATTTCTGTAAAAACTAATTTTTGAGCAACATTATTGGTTAATTAGTACTTGTAAGTAATGATTTAATATAGGGGAGAATTAATATGTTTCTTGGGAAATTGTCTAAAAGAATTGTTTCATTAAATGTATTAAAAGAGAACTTATTCACTATATTTCAATCATATTTAGTAGGATGAGAGCCCTTGATCTGGCTTGCCATAAGAACACAAAAAAGTACATAATTAACAATATTATTACACATAGTCTCTTATCACTGAACTTCTTATTATTAGGGCAAAATATCCCCTTGTTCCCTGTCTAATATCAGCCTTTAAATTATCAGTTATTTTAAAACATATTTACTACATCAATCAAGTATTTTGAGAAGAGAAAACGTGGCCTAAATTTTCAGAAGTATCCACTTATTTGGGTGCCACATCTTGTGTTGGCCACTTGAGACAACTCGGGCCAGAATTTCAAAGGTATTTAGGTGCCTAAAGGTACAGATAGGTGCCTAGTGGGATTTTGAAAATCCCACTGAAGTGTCTATCTCATCTTATACCTTTGAAAATACCTTTAAATATCTTTGAAAATCTGGACCTTCATTCCTGCTTTCTAGAAGTGCTGATTGTTCCACAGCTTCCTTTAACTTCAGTTGGAGTTCTGGATGCTTTCCGAATCAAGTCTGGTCACTGTTTTGGGACTGAGAAATTTAAGGACCACAAAATAGTGGGCACTCTTGAACATTTAGACCAGTATGTCTGCCTGTTGTGAATTACAGCATTTTAAATCTCACCTAACTAAGTTAGTGGTTTCGACATTGTGATAAATGAAGTGAGGAGGGTGTAGCTCCCTTTCATGGACACCCAGCCAGCCAGTAGCTATACAATCCCACTTAGTAGCTGTTCTCTAAAAAGTCTTACTTCTATGCATAGGTAAAAGGAAGTGAGTGGGCACCCGGCCAAAAGAGCCAATGGGAAGTCTAGAACTTTTTAAAATTGAAACAAGACTCCCCTTTTGTCTGTCTGTGGTTGTTCTCCCGGGGAGAGGCGAACAGGGCAGAATTATGCTGTGAGAAGCTTGGGCAAGGTATGAAAAAATCATCAGTATCATACCTAGAAATTACTCATTTAAAACCCCAGATATATAAGTAGATCAGGAAATGTCTAGGAAGATGTGATTTGTTTTATCCCTTTTATTTCTTTATGGCTTGTGGATTCCTCTGTGCTAACCCCAGGTGCTTTTGTTTTGCTTGTCACCTTATTCTTGATGCTTAATCCTTGTAGTGGCTCTTTTAAAATCTAGCAGTAGCCTGAACTCCCAGATGTATTTTCTTTCTTTTATTATTAATAAAATTTACCTTTTTTAAGAACAGAATTGGATATTTGTGTCTTAAGATGTTTGTGCACAAATTATTTAATTAGCTGGTGGCAACAACTGATTTTCTTTTTTTTTTCTTTCTTAGCTCTTCCCCAGAGAGGGAGTGAAAGGGCTTGAGGGTCCCCCACAGGAAGTGCACCTTCCTGGGCTCTCAAAGGGGTTCTGCACTTGGGTGGTGGGAGCATCTACCAATCCCAGGTAAGAGAGAGAAGCTGTAACCTTGGGAGGTTAATACAAGCCTGGAGTGACCAGTATTAATTTTTAGAATACTTGTGGGCCCCCACCTTCTGCACTCAAAGTGCCAGAGTGGGGAATCAGCCTCGACAGTCATCGTCAGTCAGAACCTAACACAGAGTAAATGATTACTTTTTGTAATGGTGTGCAGTGTGGTCTAGTGACTAAAGCACTGGACTGGGAGTCAGGAGACAGGTTCTGTTCCAATCTTTGTCATTGACCAGCTCTGTGTCCTTATAACTTCACCGCTCTGTGCCTGTTTCCCTTTTCATTCTTTGTACAGACAGACACACACAAAAGAGGTCTCTGCCCTGAAGAGCTTACAATCTAAATAGACAAGGAAGGCAGAGTCTAGCACAACAGGGCCCAGATGTCATTATTTACATTACAGTAATGTTTAGAACCTTCAGAGTGCAAGTAGAAAGCAAGACTGATGCTGCATCTTGTCCTACATTCTCCTTCTCTGCTTATGTTTTCTAGATCCAAGCCTGAATCCAGTAGCAAAGAAATTATTTATTTGTTTAAGGGGTGACAAATTTAATTTCTATTTTAGGTCTTTCTGGTTTTAGCTAGTGAGCTTGTTTTGATTGACTTGTTTATGCTTTCTGCTCCAGGCAGCACTGAGGGCTAGAGCTGGATGACTTTTTTTGGGCTGATGCTTTTTCTCAGATTTGGGTAGACTGAAAAATTTTGCAAATTTGTGTTGAATTAATTAAGTTGTTTTGGTTGAGGGGGGGGACCAACAAAACAAAAAAATCTGCAAAAAATCCTAGTGTTTTGTTTTAAAATTTAAAAATAAATTGTTTCAATAGTTTGGTTTTAAATCATTTTTTGTTTAGAAATTTATTTATTTATTAGAAAATAATTTTTAAAAATTCCAAACCCAAGTAAAATAATATGAAATATTTTCTGGTTAGCTGGGGGAAAAAAAGCATTTCAGGTTCACTCAAAATAATTTTGTCTTTCAGTATTGCCAGCAATCCAAAAACTCAGATATTCACACAACTCTCTGGGGGATATGGTGTCAGCAAGAACCTAAACATCTGAAATGGTGACTCAGAAATGGCTGAGTTGTGTAGGTGACATCTATAATCTATGACAACTATAATCAGCCACTGATTGTCTGGCCTGCTTCCTTGAGATCTGCCAACTCCACTAACTTGATTTGATGCAGACATACCAAAATATGTAGGTCCAAACATTAGTTTGTTTGCATGGCAATATTCAGCTGGCTGATTTAGGCTGTTATTAGCAATACCTGGCAAATGTATTACTCAGTTCAGCCTCCCCTCTAGTACTCCTTTTGGGTTGTTTTGTTTTTCATTCTTGCTCTGTCATGTGTTTTAGGAGTCATGTTGCCTTTTGCTAAACTTCCATTTGTGGCTGTATGTGGGCACAGAGACCTTCAAGTGAGAATTCTAGTGATTTTGGGTGGCCATTTTGCAGACACATTAAATAGAGTGTGATTTTCAGAGGGCAAGTACTAAGCACATGCTGAAAATCAGGGCCCATTAAGGTGTCTAAAGTTGGATGTCCTAAATCACTAGTCAATTCCGTCCTCTAAGATTTAAAAGTCTCTCTCCTTTATTAGTTCAATTTTCTTTCTTTTTTCCATGAGAGATTGTAGCTCAACTGTTCTTTCAATTCCATTCTGTATTATTTGCTCTGCACATTGATGTTTCTGGGTCAGTACTTTTCTGATCTAATCTTGTGAATAGGCTATATTTTACAAACAATTGCCTGGGCCAAAGATTCTTGTATTATATTCCTGGTTCTAACAAATTCAGGAATAGTGGAGGAAACTGTAATATGTACTCCTGGCCAAAACAGACACATGGAATCTCAAATTGATCAATACTGATAAGAAGCTTGGGATTTTGCCTCCTCAAAGAATCCATGCCAGGGAACTCATTACTTTTTTATAATGCTTTAGCCTTTGTCTCATAGAGAGTTATTAAAATCAACTACAAACTATATCTGAAGAAGTAATGTTAAATTGGTTTAACATGTTTTTAACAGACTCCTGATGGTATGATATTCTGAATTGTTATTTGCTATGGAAATGCCCCAGGAAGTTGTGTCTTTTTTTTTATGAAGCAATGAGATGGAAAGAAATAGAAATCTCCAACACCCTTATCCTTGTGAAATAGCAAATCAGTACATTGGAACTAGACACAGTACGAAAACACGGGGTGAAATAGAATGGTCAGCCTAATGTATCCTCTATCACAAATATGCAGTCTTTGTGAGAGAGATGTGCTTGTACATCAGCTAATATGTTTTCTGTGTATTCAATGGGTCTAGTAGAATAATATTTACAAGCCCATATTTGTTATTTTTTCTGTTTACATAGCCATAAAAGAAGAGAGAGAGAGAATTGAGTTCTGAATGGAAGATCATTCTTCCCCATCTTTCCTATTGTGCCTAGGGAGAAGCTTTCCCCATACTGCATATATAGAAAAATGTTTATAGTCTAGGCTATAATGGTTCCTCCATTACAATTTGGAGTTGTTTGAAAATAAAGGTCATGTGATTGCCCCCTATGTGGGCATACAAGTAGCCTCCTTCCTTTGCACTGTGCAAGCAAAGATTGATCGCCACAGCAATCCAGGGATTGCTCACCTCCTCTTCTCCCCAATAGGAGCAAACCATGCAGTAGTGTAAGCAAGAAAGACCATGTGAGGAATGTGTATTAGAGACTGAAGTAAATGGAAAAATGAGGGAGTACAAGCTCAGATGGTTTGGCCATGCAAAGTGCAGTCCTGACAAATATGTGTGTAAGACAGTCCAACAGATCAAGACTGAAGGAAAAAGACAGAGAGGCCAAGCCAAGAAGAAGTGGTAGGATTACATAAAGGGAGACACGTTAGCAGATGGTGTGATAGAAGATGAGGCATTGAACAGAGCACTGTGGATGGAGAGGACTCATAAAGCAGACCCCGCTTGATGGGATTAACACAATGGAGAAGAAAATATTATGGTAGCATCTAGAGGCCTCAACAAATATCAGAGTCCTGTTGTGCTGAGCTCTGTACAAACACACAGGGAGAGACATCCACCGCCCCAAAGACAGTACAGAGATGAACTGACTTGTTCAATACCCCAAAGCAGGTGTTATCAGAGCCAATAATAGAAGCCAGATATCCTGAGTCCCAGTCCATTGCTAGACCCACTAGACTGTATTGCTTCTATTCCCATTAGAGGCATTCTTCACAATTTGTCTCTGCTTTTTGACATGTGTGGAGGGTAGTTAGAAAAGGAGGGTGTGAAATCAAAGGGTGACTTTGGCAGGGTATTTTTTCTTGGTTTGGGAAGAGGAAAATCCTTCATAATGGTAACAATCAGAAATGTACCAATGAGACTATTCTAATTGAAGAGGAGTGTGTCTGCAGCCGTGCCACTTTGTGTTGTGATCCTATTACATTTTACAAGCTAACCAGGGGCCAGGATGTCTCAATGTTTGGATGGGGAAACTCCTAGGTGATTACCCTCAGTCATTCACCTAATGTCTCAGCCTGGAGTTAGAGAGCATTGAGCTACTGCCAGAGATGTCTTTTGGATGAGCTGTAATTCCAATAGGGTATAACACATGTAAACTGTAAACGCTTCCATTACACCTTTTGTAAATTAGGGGCACTAACCCCAATATGCCGACCAAATAACAAATTTTGATAACATTTGGCCAAGCCAAGTTCCTCCTGCAGTTTAAATCAGATATGCTGTTCTTCACTGACTGCCCTAAACTGTTGTGTAGTTTTGCTGTTTAATAGCTGAAGCAGCAGGAGGGGAGTATGTGGAAAAAAGGCAACAAATCAAACAGCCTACAATAGGCAGAATATTTAGCCCCAAAAGGGAGCATTACCAGAGTCAATGAAGTCCACTGTGGATTTTGGTGTTGCTATGGATTTTAGGTGGAAGATGTTCAGATACAATGCTGAAGGGCAGTAGTAAAAAGATCTGAAGGCCACATCTAGCCTACAAAGTTAGGTCGATACAAGTTATGTCATCGTACAGCTGCCAAAGTCTGTATAGTGCTTGGGGCACATGCATACTTGTCTGCTTGCCCTGGCACTGAGCTTATTTCCCATGAGTGCTTGTGTTGATATAAAGTGCATTGCACAATGGGTAGGGATTCCAGTGTGTTATGTGCTGTCATAGTCACTGACTCTGTGGGTGCTCCTGGGCTGGAGCACCCACAGAAAAAAAATTAGCAGGTGCTTAGCATCCACTGGCAGCCAGCTCTCGACCTCCCCCCAGCACATCCCATCCACCAGAGGCCCTGCCAATCAACTCCTCTCCCCCTCTCTCCCAGCACCTACCTCCTGCTATGATCAGCTGTTTTGCATCATGCAGGAGGCTCTCGGAGGAAGGAGGAGGAGCAGGGGCGGGGCGTGCTTGGGAAAGAGGGTGGAGGTGGGCGTGAAGACGTGGGGCAGGGTCTTGGTGGTAGGGGATGGGTGGGGGTGGGACCTGGGGTGAAGTGGAGTGGGCCTGGAGGAACACTGCGCCTATCTGTGCTGCTCCTAAAGCAGCTGAAGGTGGTGGTGTGCTGCTTCTGGTGCTGAGAAACTAGCCCTGGCTGGTGGGCTAGGATCATAATGCAGGTTTGGAATGATGAGCAGTCACTGCAGAACTTTTGGATGTCAAAGACCACATTCCTGGATCTGTGAGATAAGCTCGTCCTAGCCCCCAGCACAGGGTCACCAGAATGAGACTTACATTGACAATGGAGAAGCAAACGGTGGAATCACACTCTGGAATCATGCAATGTCAGATTTCTCCTGGTCAGTGGGAAATCATTTGAGTTAAACTCCACAGGAGGTGGCTTTCAAGTGTGTAGGACCATTGTCTCCTTCCATGCAGGACTGTTACTCTCAACAATGTGCAAAAACTAGTGGATGGATTTGCAGCAATGGGATTCCCTACCGGCAGCTGGGCAATAGATGGAACTCATATCCTATTTTGGTGCTAGCCCATCTTGCTACTGAGTACCTCAAAATAAAGGGCTATTTTTCTGTGGTTAAGCCAGTGCTTATGGATCACTGGGAGTGCTTCCAAAAAGGTGCATGACACTCGCATCTTTAAGAACACAGGATTTTTCAGAAAGCTGCATGCAGGGACATTCTTTTCTGAGTAGTGGATTGCCATTGGCAATGTGAAAATGCCAATAGTGATTTTTGGTGACCCAACTTACCCTTTGTTCCCCTGGCTCATGAAGCTGTACACTAACCATCCTGACAGCACCAAGGAAAGATTAATCTGCCAGCTCAGCATGTACAGAATGACTGTGGAATGTACTTTTTGGTAGATTTAAGAGTCGCTGGTGGTATTTACTCACTAGATTAGATCTCAATGAGAAAAATATCCCAATGGTTGTAGCTGCATGTTGTGTACATTATAAAATTTGTGAGGCAAAGGGGGAATACTGTCACCATGGTGGAGGTGCTAAGTGGATCGGCTGTTTGATGAATTTGAATGGCCAGGCACAGGGCTATTACAAGACCTATGCATCTGTGGGAGGCTATAAAGATTCCTTTTTTTCACAGTCAGCCAGAGTAGTGTTCTGTCTGGCTGTCTTGGGACAAAGTCTCTAGTGTAATTTAACCTATGTGACTTTTGTTTATTTCTGCTGGTATCTATTCCGTTGTGCTGGTTACAAATTATAAATACTGCTGGCCCTAGAGCTTTGCTTGCTGCTATGAATTGTGTGGTGCCTGCCATACATTTATAAATATGGCTGGGTGTCTTCCTGAGGCTATGATACCGTGATACGTGATGTGCATAGATAAATATTTGATGTCTTGGCTACTGCTACATATTCTGTAATATTTGTTAATTCTATGATTCTATGATTAATAAATATGGCAACAAATGCTTTCTCAGATCATTTAGATTGTCAAAAGAACTCAACTCCTATTTAGGCACCAAAATTGGAATCTCCTTTGAAAATCTGGCCTTAAATGTAACAAAGTGATCTGCTGAGTGCTAAGCTCTTTGAAAATCTGGCTTTTTATGAAGGTGTCTAAATGGGAACTGAGCGCTGTAGAAAATCAGATCCTAACATGGGTGCAGAGCTCTTGAAATTCTAGTGCCTCATATGCAGAACCTAAATCCTGAATCAACAAGTGTTTTGGCAGGCACTCTAACATGAACAGATTGAGGCTTAATTCATAACAAGTAATTCTAAAAATATTTCAGATTCAGAGTCTCCTTGGCAAGGAAGAGGTCTCAGTTGTATGATACCATTGGGGTGCTTTTTTTTTCTTGGATCTCTCTTCTACATCACCACTCTTTCTTCTTTTAGTATGTTGTAATCTACTTCTGCCACAACCTTCATGTAGCTTTCCAGCATGCTTTGATAAATCAAAATTCAGGAAAGAATTTACACATTTAATCGGAAGTATGCAAGTAGTCCCATTGGCTATTTGTTGTCTTAAAATTAATCACATGCTTAAATCCTTTGTTAGGAAGAGGCCATGGTCTCTGAATTAAATCCACCATATCTCTTCTCTCTCTCTCTCTCTCTCTCTCATTCTAGAACCCCTAAACTTTTTTTTTCTCTGCTGTCGGGAGCCCTGTAACTACGCAAGATCTGGATTTACAGAATCTTTCAAAAGTACAGGGTGCCACCTGAACTCATGATCTCTAACTGGATAGAGAAGCTTTCTGGGTTTGTTGACTGATAAAGTATGTCTTTGCCCTTCCAAAGTAAGCTTTGAGAATTTCTCAATAAATCAGCTAAAGGATCTTTTCCCTTCCAAGAATGCAGTAATGCATTCCTGCCTGAAGGATTAACAGGGATGGAGTGTTCATAATGCACAATTCTGTCCTCTTTTTGGATGATACATTTTTATTTTGTTTGTCTGAATTTTTTCTTCACTAGGAATGTGACTGATGGTATTTTCTCAGACTTGATTTAGCAGCCTCTCTTTTTGGTTCTTGTTATGTTTGTTTAATGCAGACTGTATGAATTATTTAACTATAATGTAAAAATCGTATAATATTTGCTTGTTTGATATTTGTTTATGCCTTATATCTGTACTTTTAGCAAACAAAAGGCAGTTGCATTCCAGTTCATTGTATTACATCAGATTTAATTAGCACTTTTCCCCTTTACATTTGTTCTTCATTATGTATTTTAATCACTAAACTTCACAGTCCTGATTTGTCACGAAAAGCAAAGTGACTTTTAAAATGCTGTCATGTTGTTAGTGCGTGGGGTATTCAATAACTATTCATGAAATACATAAATGTTTGTTAAAGGAAATGCAATGTCCCAGTCTAAACAAATATGAAAGTCTGAAGAATTATAAAAATAGAACAGTAACATTTCCCACTACATTGTGTGGACAATTCAAGGGCCATTCAACAGTTTTCTAGCATACACATACAATTCCATTACTCTATTGTTAAAATCTGATACACAGAGGTATGGTATTTTTTTGTCTTTTAAAATGTGGGAGATAATTCAGAAACTAATTAAAAGAAGGTTCTACCTAAATAAATCTAAAACAGTGAATAATAGTCTATTATCATTAAAACCTATATTAGTTGAACTATAAACTAATGAGAGTATCAGCTAGTAAGCCTGGGACTGGGAATCAGAAATCTTGAGTGCTACTCTCATTTCAGGTCCTGAACTCTGATCTCAGTCAAGTTACTTAAATTCACCTCAGTTTATCCATTTGTAAAAATGGTATAATGATTACATCAGAAGTACTGTAAGGTTTAATTTTGGTAATGCTGTTTCAGGTTGTACAATGAAAGGCACTGTAACATTCCAAAACAAGGTGAAGGACAGAGACCAGGGTTTTGAAATGTGATTATTGATTTCGGGTGCCCAATTTGAGACAAAAGGACATAATTTTTGGAAAGAGTTGAGCAATAGTCCTGTGAAAACCAGTCCCCTTTAACATCTATCACTTAATCAATAGGAGGGGTTTTTTTAAGTGTTTATTTTGGGTCCAATATAATTGTATTGCAAAGCTTATCGACAAGACACATTAAGAATATATGTGCCTCTAACACAACATAAACCAGTAACCAATTTAAGAGAAAGTGGATACAATAACCAATATAAAAGAACAAATTCCAGTAGCAAGAATTACGAGTTGTATTTACATGGAGGTACACTAGGAGTCTCAAACAATCCAAAAACTTAATATATCATTAGATTTAAACTGTCCTGCAGGCTTATTTCAAAGCTTCAAGACCGTATATTATGCAAATAAAAAAATTAATGAAGAATGCATTTCCCCTTTACTCTTCTATTCTTGTTTTGTGCTTTTACTATAGCTTTCAAATCATTTGCATTCCATAATAGAGGCTAAAACAGACAAAAAAATAGATTATTCTCTCTCCTTTAAATAAATAATACAAAAGTTCATATATATGAATATTTGTACATATATTTGTGCTAATTAGAAAACACTTTGGTGGAGATCGTTATTCACAGAGGAGGGGAGTGACTGTTGGGAGCTCAGGTCTCTGTGTTTTGATATAGAAGCCCTTTACATACTCTACCTACTTAATATGAAAATATTGTCCTGTCCCTCTCCACAGCAGTATTTGTCATTTTACACTGGTTAAGTAAAGTATCAGTGATCTCCCAAGCAAGATTCAGCTGTAGCTACTTCAATCAAAACCAGACAAATAAAAGCGGCAATGCTAAAGTTTGGTTTAATTGTACAGATGATCATTTCTTTTCCTGCAGTTACTCTTACTTATTCAGCTGACATTAGCAACTGCAAAAGTGGCTCTTGATGCATTGTATGTATCCTCCAGGGACATGGAAGGGGTAAAATGGCAAAAGGGGTGAATGAAAGAACAGAAGAAAAAGAAATCCAATGGTGATAAATGGGTATCTGATGCACTAAGACACAATTGGCAGTAAGAAAAAGTTATTCATAGATTCAAAGGCCAAAAGGGGCCACTGTGATCATCTAGTCTGACCTCCTGTAATAATATGCCATAGAACTTCTCCAAAAGAATCCTTAGAGCATAGCTTTCAGAAAAAAAAATCCAATCTTGATTTTAAAATGATCAGACACAGAGAATCCACCACAACATTTGGCAAGTTGTTCTCGGGGTTAATTACTCTGACTGTCAAAAATGTGCATCTTATTTCCAGTCTGAATTTGTCTAGCTTCAACTTCTAGCCATTCAGTCATAGTCTACCTTTCTCTGTTAGATTGAAGAGCCCATTATTAAATATTTGTTTGTTATATGTGTATACATAAATCACCCCTTAACCTTCTCTTTAAGCAAAATAGATTGAGCTCCTTGAGTCTAGCAATATGTTTTCTAACCCTTTAATCATTCACATGTTTCTTCTCTGAACCCTCTCCAATTTATCAACATTCTTCTTAAATCGTGGGCATCAGAACTGAATACAGTATTCCAGCAGTGATCTCACCAGTGCCAAACGTAAAAGAAAACAACCTTTCTACTTCCACTCAAGATTCCCCTGTTTATGCATCCAAAGTTCACATTAGCTCTTTTGGCCACAGTATCATACCAGGAGCTCATGTTCCATTGATTATCCACCATGACCACCAAATCTTTTCTTCAGACTCACTGCTTCCCAGGATAGAACCCCTGACCCTGTAAGTGTGTGTTTATTGTTCCTAGATGTCTACATTTGCATTTAATTATATTAAAACACCCACATCGTTTGCTTGCTCCCAGTTTACCAAGTGATCCAGATGGCTCTGATTCAGTCACCTGTCCTCTTCGTTATTTACCACTCCACCAATTTTTGTCTCATCTGCAAACTTTATCATTGAAAAAAAGGTTAATTAGTGCAAGACCAAAAACTGATTCCTGTGGGACCACACTGGAAACACATACATTCAGTGGTTGCCTGTTTAGAATTACATATTGAGGCCTACCAGGTAGCCAATTTTAATTAATTTAATGTGTGGCATTTTAATTTTATATCACTCTAGGTTTTTAATCAAAACATCATGCAATACCAAATCAGATGCTTTACAGTAGTCTAAGTATATTATGTCACCATTACCTTTATCAACTAAACTTGAAATCTCATCAAAAATATCAAGTTAGTTTGACAGGGTCTATTTTCCATAAACCAACATTGATTTGCATTAATTGAGTCCTGTATCAGCTGCTCCATTATATTCCCCAGGATTGATGTCTGGCTGACAGGCCTATAATTTACCTGGGTCATCCCATTTATCCTTTTTAAAATATAGTACAACATTGGTTTTCTCGAACTTTCCCAAGATTTACTGAAAATCAACATTAATGGTCCTGCAAACTTCTCAGCCAGCTCTTATAAAGTTCTTGGATGGAAGTTATATCAACCTGCTGATTTTTAAAAAGGTCTAACTTTAGTGGTGTTTGTTTAACATCATCCAGAGATACTAGTGGAATGAAAAGAGTGTTATAACCACATGATGAGACAATCTCATCTGCTTTGTCAAAAAATACAGAATAGAAATATTTATTGAATACTTACGTTTGTTCTTCATTATTATTGCTAATTCTACCATTTTCATCTTGTAATGGGCTAATACCATTGTCAGGATTTGTTTGTTCCCAATATATTTAAATAGCTCCTGCTTATTGTCCTTAACTCTGCTGGCCAGAGATTTCTCCTTTGCTTCCCGGGGAAGGTGGCTTCTCTTGGATGATGCGAAGGAGTCTCAGAGCACAAATGTATTGAGCCCAGTAGCTCATTGTATCTCTTAGGCCAGATTTACCAATCTCTCTGCTAGATATAGACTACACAACTTTCACCAAGATAATTCTTAATAGACTAAACAAGGTATTTTTTAAAATTAATAATGGATGTGCATGTATGTTTTATATCTGTTAGACAGGCAAGAGATAATTTACATTTTCTGGGAATCTAAAAATACTCTGGGACCAATTGCAGCCATTGCACTGCTTTCATTAAAAAATTGTTTGTTTGGCAGGATAGAATGGGGCTGTTTTCACTTTGGACTCTGTTAAGAAAATGGTCAATGAATGTAGAGGAATCCTGCAATAATAGTCACATATGTGATCAAATTACCTTAACTGGACCAGTGTCCTGATCCAGCATGGTAATTCTTATGTTACATGGTGGAACCAGAAGAGACTGTCCTGTTTCATCGCTATGAATTCTGCTGGCTGTAGAGTTTGGAGTATGCAAGGGATACAAGATCAAGTCCTTTGTTCTCTAATTCATAAGTTAATTTTTCATAGGAGACACTACTAGAAATGCAGGAGCACTCATTTATGCTCATTTTCTACAAGCTTTATGCTTTTAATATTTTGCTATCTTCTGACGGCTGGGGCTCTGAAGTTAAATTTGCCATGAGTAAAACAGGCATTCTTTTCTGGTTCATTGGTATGAGTCTGATCCTACAAGGTGCTGAGCACCCACAGAAGTGATTATCCCCTTCAACACCCACTGAAACCCATGAAAGTGGAGTGTACCGAGCACTTTGCAAAAGAGGTTAAGGGCCTAACACAATTGGGTCTCTTACTCATAGGGGTAATTCTTTCAACAAGAACAATGGGTTATAATTGCAGAAGTACTGTAGAATGCACTGACCATTTTCTCAAATGATTTATAGGATCTCTCTAGCCCTTTGTATTTATATAAGTGTATCTCCCGATATAAATATAGTTCTCTGTGCCAAAACAAGGGGCCAAATTCTCAGAGGATGTAACTCAGTATTGCCCCATTACTAATTTACACAAACTGAGATGCACACATGCGCACACACTCATTTTGTTTCTCCATACAGAATGTACACACATTTTGTCACTGTATATCATTCCCTAATACATAAATATTACTCAGAGTGGATCTCTGTGCTGTATATGCCAGTACAGACATTTGTAGGTTTGGATGTGAAACTATTAGTTTTCTGTACTGCATAGATTTTTGAACTGGCATATTTATGTGTTTCAATCTTTTTCACCGGGTAAAATTAGGTTATACAATTTCAATTTCATTGTAATTTTATTTGTTTTGTAAACAAAAAAGTAGTAAAATCTTACATCAGTCCATGACAATTCTTCTGCAGCTTCAAGAGAAGGACTATCTTATTATGCCATCTGAACATGAGTTATGCAGACTACCTTTGTTTTCATTCCCTAACTTCTACGAGTTGCTTTTGGAAATGATGCTCATATTAAATATCTAATCCATCAGCAGCATAACTTGTGGCATAAACAATTTCCAACAAGAACCTTTTTTTCTTAATAAGGCTGATGTAATATGTATAATATACCTTATAAGAGATCCTTTTACATCAAAATATTTCATACTCTTGCACCTCAGAAAAATAGTGATTTTTTTTCCTGTATGCCGTCTAGTGGCTATCTTGTTTGTTTCATGTTCTCTAACAGTAAACACCAAGTGAAGCACAGAAGAACAGAAAATCTCCAATGAATATCAAACCTGCCATTCTGTGGATCATGTATCATAATACAGTAGCATATACAACTGTTTTTTATTTGACAAGAATGACATGGTATAATAATGATATCTGATCATCTGTAGGTATTACGGCACCTATACAGACAAAAAGGGGTATAACTTGGGATTTTAGTAAAAAGGACATTGTTTTTTGAATTGGGAAATAGAAAACTTGCACTTTCACAATTGTTATATACCATTTATATGCCAAAGGATTTTGATACTTTCATAAATTGCCCAACGATCCTGAACTTTTTCTTGTTTCTATGGCAACCATGCTGCTGCATAGTGCTAGGCCGGTGATCCACTGAAGCTGTCAGTTATTTTATTAAACATTTTATTTTAAACATGCAGAGCCACACTGATTTATACCAACTGGGGCACTGTTTTTTAGCTTCAAATTTAAATACGCTACTTTGTGGTATTCCTTCAATTAAATATCAAAATTTTGAGGGGGAAAATGAAAAATAAACAACCTTAAGCTCATAATCTTTATGCTCATAAATAACATGTATATCAGTCTTATAACAACACTAAAGCTATAGGTGAGACGTTAATAGCAGTGAAGTCTTTCCCACTGGTAAAACTGCTCATCTATTAATTGATGGGATGCATAGCTTATTCAGTGGGGGATGGACAACAGGATAGGAAACGTGGCAATAAGGGCTTTTCCCCTGATATGATGGCCTTATACTGACTTTCTTTTAAACTGAAATCATGGCTCAGTTAAATAGACTTGTGTTACTATGCAACACTGAATCTGCAGTCTGCATGGAGATGTAGCAAAACAAGAAACATTTGGAGGCAGTGCAGCTGCCTAGAAGTTCATGATGGCATGACTTATGTCAGTGTAGTAGCATGATTTTAGAGGACAGGACTGGCAGAAAACAGCAGAGTGCTGTGCCCAGCAACACTGCAGCCAATCATTAGTATTTTATATGGCATGCTGTAGAATGGCAGAGGGGAGATCGGGACGGAGGATTGATAGTGACATATGCTAAGTGCAGGAAATAAGTCTGTTCCAGAAATAGCAAGTAAAGGTCAGTCTTTGCCTTCCTGGAATGTTAAAAAGTCACAAATACATTGGTTAATTTCACTGGATAGTTACTGTCCCTACCACCGATCTTTAAAAAAGGACTCTGACAGTAGCCATCTCTCAAACTTCTCCCCAAATGATGTTTTGTGGGTGTAACAGATTATTGTGGGAGAGTTTCCCTCTCCAATCTTTCCAGCTATTAAAACATCACCAGTGGTGTCACTTACGTTTCTTCCACTTTGTGGCATAATATCAATTCTAGTGGCATATTCCATTATGACTGCAGGGGGGCAGATCATCAGCTGGTTTAAATCAGTATAACTTCATTGAAGTCACCCCTGAGGATCTGACCCCAGGAGAGAGATTCTCTTTTAAAACAGTAAAGTTTTCCAGAACTGAATAAACTTTGTGTAATCACTGTGATTGTTTCCTTAACAGGTAAGAAAGGTTTACTTTTGTTTTGTCTAGATCACCTTGGGTCAATTTACTCTCAGACTAGACCACTACATACTGAACTTCACGTCAATAATCAATCTCTCTTGCAAATCACTGGAGATTTCTGCTGTCAGGTCAACACTTCTGACATTTCTGGTAATCAGAATTTACATTTGAGAAGAGAGTTTAAATGCTTATTCCTAAAGGGATAGCCATACCACTTGTATATATGATAGATAATTAAAATGTAGTAATGTTTGCTGGAGCTTAGGAATATCACATGAAGCAAATAGGTTTATAATTTGTTTTGTAATAGTTCGATGGGCAACTTCAATATTCCCAGTTCATAAACAGCTAATTAGTTCTAAAAATGTGAAGTGTGTTGTAAGAGTAGAATTAAAGTGATCACTTTTACATGAAGCTGTATGATCTGTGTAAATTCCTCTTTTAGCACAGCTGTTGACACCATTTTGCACTGACCTTGTTTAAGCATGAATCAACAACTGCACATCTGGAAGCTCATAGACTTTAAGGTCAGAAGGGACCATTATGATCATCTAGTCTGACCTCCTGCACAACGCAGGCCACAGAATCTCACCCACCCACTCCTGTAACAACCCCCTAACCTATGTCTGAGTTATTGAAGTCCTCAAATCGTGGTTTAAAGACCTCAAGGTACAGAGAATCCTCCAGCAAGTGACCCATACCCCATGCTGCAGAGGACGGCGAAAAACCTCCAGGGTCTCTGCCAATCTGCCCTGGAGGAAAATTCCTTCCTGACCCCAAATATGGAGATCAGTTAAACTCTGAGCATGTGGGCAAGACACCAGCCAGCACCCAGGAAAGAATTCTCTGTAGTAACTCAGATCCCACCCCATCTAACATCCCATCACAGACCACTGGGCATACTTACCTGCTGAAAATCAAAGATCTGTTGCCAAATTAATTGCCAAAATTAGGCTATCCCATCATACCATCCCCTCCATAAACTTATCAAGCTTAATTTTGAAGCCAGATATGTCTTCTGCCCCCCACTACTCCCCTTGGAAGGCTGTTCCAGAATTTCATTCCTGTAATGGTTAGAAACCTTTATCTAATTTCAAGTCTAAACTTCCTAGTGTCCAGTTTATATCCATTTGTTCTTGTGTCCACATTGGTACTAAGCTTAAATAATTCCTCTCCCTCCCTGATATTTATCCCTCTGATATATTTATAAAGAGCAATCATATCTCCCCTCAGCCTTCTTTTGGTTAGGCTAAACAAGCCAAGCTCTTTGAGTCTCCTTTCATAAGACAGGCTTTCCATTCCTCGGATCATCCTAGTAGCTCTTCTCTGTACCTGTTTCAGTTTGAATTCATCCTTCTTAAACATGAGAGACCAGAACTGCATACATTATTCCAGATGAGGTCTCACCAGTGCCTTCTCTACTCGTACTAACACCTCCTTAGCTTTACTGGAAATACCTCGCCTGATGCATCCCAAGACCTCATTAGCTTTTTTAATAGCCATATCACATTGGCAGTTCATAGTCATAGTCATCCTGTGATCAACCAATACTCCGATCAACTTCTGTGATCAACTTCTCTTCCTCTGTTACTTCCAACTGATGTGTCCCTGTTGCAGGGTGGACCCCTGCTCCTGCCCTGAAGGTCTTAAAAACAGCCCTGGGAGGGGGCTGTGGCTGGAGAAAGCAGCTTTAGGCTGGGGCAAGAAGCCTGGGCTGATTGGGGAAAGTAGGCTCAGCTGTGGCCATGCTCCAATCAGGCCCAGCTGGCCCCTATAAAAGGCTGCGAGACAGAAGCCCAACAGTGAGTCTCTCTCTAGCTATAGCGGGATATGGGCCTGGCTGCAGGGAGCTGGACATAAGGTACCTGAGTGAAGCAGGGCTGGGGAAAGGCAGAGGAGCTGGGGAGCTCTAGCCTCGAAAGCCCCAGGCTGCGGCCTAGCATTGGGCTAATAGGTACTGGGGTTGCAGAGGGCAGCCCAGGGGTAGGACAAGGCAGCAGGCCCAAACCCAACCTTGCCAGTGATGAGTAGGCTGATACTGCAGTCTGCCCCAGGGAGTGGGGCTAGACAATAACTGGCAGTAGCCATATACTGAGGTAAGATGGGGATAGAGGGTGGGGGTTCCCTGGGGAGGGGAGACCCAGAGAGAAAGGGGTTACTGCCAGGGGCCAGCACCCCATGTAAAAGCGCACCGAGTCCAGGGAGGGACACGGGGGCCAGAGGACAGGCAGATCACCGGCCTGCAGAGGGCGCTCCTGAGCTGAAACGGAGCTAATTCCCAGGAGTCACCAGCAGGAGGCGCCGCAGGGGTGAGTCCGCTCCTCTACGGTCCCCAATTTATAACTAAAATTCTTGTTATTAATCCCTAAATGCATGACCTTGCGCTTTTCACTATTAAATTTCATCCTATTACTATTACTCCAGTTTACAAGGTCATCCAGATCTTCCTGTATGATATCCTGGTCCTTCTCTGTATTAGCAATACCTCCCAACTTATGTCATTCGCAAACTTTATTAGCACATTCCCACTTTTTGTGCCAAGGTCAGTAATAAAAAGATTAAATAAGATTGGTCCCAAAACAGATCCTTGAGGAACTCCAGTAGTAACCACCTTCCAGCCTGACAGTTCACCTTTCAGTATGACCTGTTGTAGTCTCCCCTTTAACCAGTTCCTTATCCACCTTTCAGTTTTCATACTGATCCCTATCTTTTCCAATTTAGCTAATAATTCCCCATATCAAATGCCTTACTGAAATCGAGTTAAATTAGACCCACTGTGTTTCCTTTGTCTAAAATATCTGTTACCTTCTCAAAGAAGGAAATCAGGTTGCTTTGGCACAATCTACCTTTTGTAAAACCATGTTGTATTTTGTCCCAATTACCATTGACCTCAATGTCCTTAACTACTTTCTCCTTCAAAATTTTTTCCAAGACCTTACATACTACAGATGTCAAACTAACAGGCCTATAGTTACTTGGATCACTTTCCCCCCAATTTTATTAAAATAGGAACTATGTTAGAAATTCTCCAGTCGTACGGTACAACCCCTGAGTTTACTGATTCATTAAAAATTCTTGTTAATGGGCTTGCAATTTCATGTGCCAGTTCCTTTAATATTCTTGGATGAAGATTATCTGGGCCCCCTGATTGTCCCATTAGGCTGTTTGAGTTTGGCTTCTACCTCACATGTGGTAATATCTACCTCCATATCCTCATTCCCATTTGTCATCCTACCATTATTCCTAAGCTTCTCATAATGACTGAGGCAAAGTATTTGTTTAGGTATTGGGCCTGCCTAGATTATCCTTAACCTTCACTCCATCCTCAGTGTTTAACGTTCCCACTTCTTCTTTGTTTTCTTTTTATTTATATAGCTATAGAACCTTCTACTATTGGTTTTAATTCCCTTTGCAAGGTCCAACTCTACATGGCTTTTGGCCTTTCTCACTTTATCCCTACATGTTCTGATCTCAATAAGGTAGCTTTCCTTCCTAATCCTCCCATCTACCACTCCTTGTAGGCTTTCTGCTTTTTCTTAATCACCTCTGTCAAGGTGTCACCCCCACTCTGAGCTTTAGGGTACAGATGTGGGGACGTGCATGAGGTAACCCCTAAGCTTATTTACCAGCTTAGATCTAGTAGTTGCCACCACCAAGTAGATTAAACAACCATTTATGGGAGAGTCATTTGGAAACTCTGACTTCCCTCCAAATATTTCCCTAGTCTTTATCCCCCTTTTCCTGGCAGGATTGAGACTGATTCACCTCTCACCAATTCCTGGTGAGCCCAGATCCAAAAAATCCTTTGAGTTTTCCTTGTTTTAAGATCCATCAGGTTCTTAAAAGAAGACTTCTAATTAAAGAAAAAAGGGTGAAAGGAATACTTCTGTGAGATTAGCATGCAAGCTACTCACAGACAACAGATTCAAAACACAGAGGATGTCTCTCTGGGCAAAAACCTTAGTTACACAAAGAAACCCAATTTGATTCTCCCTATATGCAAAATGAAGTCAAAAAAGAAAAACAATCTAATACATTTCTTCTCTAAACACTTACTACTTTTAAGAAATGTTAGATGGCTGATTCCTGGATCCTTCACTCCAGCACAAACTTTTCTGAACAGACAAAAGACTGATTTCACTCCTCCCTCTTTGAAAACATCTTGTCCCCCCATTGGTTCCTCTGGTCAGGTGTTAGCTAGGCTATGTGAACTTCTTAACCCTTTACAGGTAAAAGAGGAATTAATCCTTAACGGTCTGTTAATGACAACCTCTCTGAGATGCTTGCTCATCCAGCTTGGTCTACAACTACTGGCTATGAATTTTTTCCCCTTTCTTGGGATGCAGGCTTCTGATAGTTTCTGCAACTTTGACTTGAAGTAATTCCAGGCCTCCTCCGCCTTTAGATCCACAAGTTTAAGCACAGACATTCTACTACCAGTATCACCTATTAGACTGGTATCTACACTACCCTTCCTCCTTATGTCCATTCTCCTACCCACGGCTGTATCCTTTCTTACTTTGTTTTCTTCCCTCTCAATGTTAAATTCTGGAGTGAAGATTACCTGGACATCTCCCAACCATCTTCCCGAAATTCCTAGTTTAAAGCTCTCTTAATCAGTTGTGCCAGCCTTCATCCTAGAAGTCTATTTCCCTCCTTACTCAGGTGAAGTCCATCCCGAGAGAACAGTCCTCTGTCCATGAATGCTTCCCAGTGGCCATACATCCCAAAGCCCTCCTTATAGCACCACTGCCTGAGTCATCTGCTGATCGCCATAATCTTGTCACACCTTTGTTGCCCTTCTCTAGGAACAAGCAGAATCCCACTGAAGATCACCTGAGCCTCGATTTCTTAAGCATCTTCCCCAGCCGGGAATAGTCTTCCTTGATATGTTCCAGTGAGAATCTAGCTGTATCATTTTTTTTCCCACATGAAGGACAATCAGCGGATTCTTTCCCACTCCTATTAGGATCCTTTTCAGCCTCAGGTCCACATCCTGTATCTTAGCACCCAGCAGACAACACACCCTTCTGTTCTCCGGATCAGCTCTAGTTAGGAGTCCCCGATCACATAAACCTGCCTTTTTCTGGTGATGGTGCAATTCTCTCGTCTATCCCGTTCCCTCTGGGTGCAAGTCCTCTTCATTTCTATTATCCCTTGCAATCCTCCACAACCCATCCCATATCCTCCTGGGACTCATATTTGGTGGTGTTATCTCCATTGACTCTTCTCCTCTTCCTATAGGGCTAGCTGCTCTTCTCTTCTTCCTTACCCTCTCACCTTCAGCAACCACCTGCTGTGCCCCTTCATTTTCCAACTCTGCAAACCTGTTCCTGAGCTCTATTTCTCCTTCACTAGGTTGTTTTTTCCTCTGCCTGGTTCTCTTAGTCATGTGCTTTCACTGTCCACTTTCCTGACCAGCAGTATCCCCTTAGAATTCTTTGGACCTGCTTCCATCTGTAAGTCTGAGCTTTTCCTTTCAGCCTCCTCATGTCTTTGCTCCACCATCTGCTCAAACCCCCTTCTAAACTCAACCAGAGTTTCCACCTGCATCTCCAGTCCTCGGATCTTTTCTTCCATCAGCTCTATCAGGCAGCACTTCATGCAGATGAAATTCTTTTCAGGTACCCCCTCCAGGATCATGTACGTGCCACAGCTTCCACCTCCAGTCATTCTCATTGTGTCTTCCACTGCTGCCTCTGTATCGGTCATAGCCTTCCCACCTAAAACCTGTTAGTCCAGGAAACACAAACCAAACCACCACCACCCACAGCAAAACAAACCCCCAATGGGTACCAGAACACCATCCACTCCCTTCACTAGCTTGTCTATTCCTCTGCCTAGCTCTTAGTCTCCTCCACAAACTCCCCCTGTAAAATCCCACTGAAACTCCCCTGTTTCCAGGTCTGTTTGCTGGCTCCTGTGCTGCTGCAGCTGTCTATGCCCCTGCCTGACTGGCTGGCTACCTTTATAGGACCCCTAAGCAGAGAAACCCCACCCCCTAAGCAGGGCTCAGCTTCTCTCCCAGCACACTGCCACTACCAGCCTCCACATATATAACTACAAAATACAAGACACAAAATACAAAAACCTTTCTCCTCCAACAGAACTCCCACTGCACATCTGGAAGCTGCTTGCCTTTGTGCCTGTGGAAAGTATGTTTGTATGAGTGAAAATTTGCATGTTCTTGCTCACAGTTCATTGTGAAGGGTCTTGTCTGCGAGTTCGTGGGAGGCTGTCATTGTTAATGTGTTGTGAAAGCTTTACTGAATTCAACCTGTAGACTGCACTTAGATACAGGAATGAAGATGAATTAAATCAAAGTTCAGTGAGGTAATATTTAGACAATGATAGAAGCAGAATGTTTAAAGCCCTGGCTTGGTCCCCAAAACAGAATCCTACTGTTAATATGTTGCTATAGCACTAATGAGTCTCAATGTTACCATCATTAGGAACGGAAATCAAAAGGAAAATGGGATCAACTTCACCTCTTAGCCAAAGAAGATTTTAAAACCTGTACCAAAGAGTAACCTAATATAAATGTTGTTGACAGTGAAATAAACAAAAATAAAATGGTGCGAGAGAGAATCCATGGATTTGTAGATTTAGAACTATTTAAATTAACCAGGTGAGACCACATTGTTTTAAAATCCAATAATCTTTGAATGCAACCAGAACCCTCACCTTACACAAGTGCCAGAGGAAGCTACAAGATGCACCTGTCAAGAACATTACTTTCATTTTCTGTTTTCCCTTTGACTTTTTTATGACTTTCTGCTTTCTGACTCTGACAGTAGGCTAAGACCAAACATTTAAATAGTGTGAGCACCACCTGGGAAAGAACAGTGCATATAGACATCTGCCATATTTGTAAAATGAAAACTTAGAAAAACACTTTGGGTGAAATCCTACTCCACCGAAGTCAATGGCAATACACCCATTGACTTAAACAGAGTGATAACTGTACACTTTGCATTTCTAAATCAAAATTCAACATACTTTTTGTATCCTAAAAAACAAACAGTGAACTTTCACACTTGACTTTGTTTCCTGCAGAGGCAAAGTTGTGGATTCTGCTACATTTGAAAAGTTTTACTTTTATCCAAATAGAAGTGAAAGTTTTCAAGTAGCAAAAATTATCAATGAATGTCTCAGCACACAGCAGATGAAGTAAGAGTCACTTTTCAAGTTCTCTGTTTTTCTTCTTCTGAGGTCATAATCATGCTGAGATCACAGAAAATAAACTAGATTGAATTTTTATAGCCACAGATGATAAACACAACTCCACTAGCCTATGAATTGTAATATAACTGTTGAATTCAGATCTTTTCTGTTTCATGCGATAAATACCAATATAGAGATACAGGACTGGACTACACTGAGAAGGAATTTATGCTGGCATAGCTACTTCGCTCAGAGGTGTGAAAAATCCACACCCCTTGAATAACATAGGTATACCAACCTAATCTGTGGTGTAGACCATGCTAGGTTGATGGAAGAATTCCTCCATCGAGGAGGTGGATTACTTGCACCAGTGGGAGAACCCCTATGGTTGGGGTAGATAGTGTCTACACTGAAGCACTGCAGCAGTGCACCTGTGCCACTTTAGTGGTTTAAGCATAGATATACCTAAATAATAATTTTAAATGGCTGAAAAGATGAAATATGGATAATTGAAGCTAAGAATAGATTTTTCCCCAGCAAAACCTGACTTATTTCTGATTATTCAGCTGCCAATATAATATTTACCTCACAATATTTTACCCAAGTACAACAGTTTCATTGTAAAGGAATTTCAGGAGGAGTTGAAGCTGTCAAATCTGCAATCTTGGAGCCTGAAAAGCCCCTATTCATCAGGTCTGGCCTGCAGTGGGCATCACCAATCTTGCCTGCCAGTATTTCTCAGGCCTATTGTAGGCAGTACATATTGTAGGCAGTACACAATGTATTGTAGGCAGTGCACAGGCACATATTCAGCAAAACTCATGCTTTATTTATTTGGTCACTTCAATGGGACTTAAGAGTGTGCTTAAAGCTAAACACATTTAAGTGCTTTGCTAAATAGAGAGAGGCTTAAGTGTTTTGTTGAAATGGGCCCTAGAGAAACCAAACCCATCTTGAGAAGGTGTTCAGTCTTCATGCTCATTCAACCCAGGCTCTTTATGCTGAAACCACCAGCAGTCCATGCCAAGGTTGATGGTATTTTTTTGTGCAATGTGAACATTTGTACTCTAAGCATTGGAATTGGGACTACAAAGTCATTTCAAACAGGATATCAAGTGACTTTCAGATAGTAATGACTTTCAGTTATTACTTAACTACTGATGTGAACTGGATTTGTATCAGGGTCCTAAAGGTGAAAGATGCCTTAAATATCTTGCACCATTGCCAAAAATAGCAATGTTAATCTGCTTTTGGATGTTTCAGATGATATAAACTTAAAATCAGATACAGGTGTACTTTTGTTTTTCTTTCTTTACTTACTTACTTACTGTTAGAAATAACCCCTAATACAACCGTGGCTGAAAGAGTTCAGAGAAAAATATTAGTTTATGAGATGCATTTTAAAAGCATTTTGTGTATAATCTATCTCTTCCTGTTTGTGGGTCTTTTACACAGTGGTTGAGACACAAAAATATTTTAAAGAAACAAGAAAATGTCACTGTAAAACCACAGAAATTATCTGAGGAAATGATGGGCATTTATACCACCTCAAAATACTTTAAAGTCTTCTTCCCCCCGCCCCCCTAAATTTATGCCATTTTCTTAAGTCACAATTAATAGTATAATCTCCCTATGAAGAATGTAGGCTAGGACAAGAAATGATTGGCTTAGTTTTGCAGCAAAGGAGATTTAGGTAAGATAGTAGGGAAAAAAATTCTAACTATACGGATAGTTAAGCACTGGAACAGGTTACCAAAAGAGGCCGCATAATCCCTGTCCACTGGAGGTTTTTGAGATTAGGTCAAACAAACACTTCTCAGGGATCGTCTATGTATTCTTGGTCTATTCTCAGAACATGTGGCTGGACTAGATGATCTCTTGAGATCCCTTCCAGACCCAGATTTCTATGATTCTATATAAAAAAAGAATACAAGAAATGTGACTGAAATGTAAGAGCTTTTCCATGAATCATTAGCTGCATCTGAGGTAAATTCATCCCTGGTGTAACTCTTGACTTTAATTGACTCTGTTTTGTACCCCTTTAAGAGTACTCCTTAACATGTTTTAGTAGGACAAACTATATAAAAATTAAACATAACACAAGTATGTATGTGCATCTTGGAATGAGTTTATTATTGATAATAGCATAGTACAAATGGCTTGGACTTCCTGATGAGCCTAATGGTGTCCAATTCTCATTGAAATTCATCAGGGAAATCAATGAGAATTGGGCACAACACTTCCTTTTGTCTCCTTTGAAATTCCCAGCATATATGTTTATGTAGGTCACATAAAGCATCACAAAACACAATAGGTGAAATCCTGGTTCCACTGAAGCCCATTCAAAACTGCCATTGACTTCAAGAAGGGCAGGATTTTACCCACTGAAAGAGAGAATGCTTTACAGAGTTAAGCCTCTGCCATGGGGCTGGTCTACGAGGTGGTCAAACAGGCTCTGCTAAGGAGAATGAGCTAACCCAGATTAGTTAATTGTGTCAGTAGCTGGGTGCCAGTTAATTAGGTAAGGAGCACCTGGTGCTAATAAACACTTATGAGGGCTCAGTCAGGAAGCCCCAGAATAAAGGAAGGAGAAAGGGTCCTCAGGGTAGCTGGGTAAGAGGCTACTTCTAGTGGTTTCTTCTTAGAGAATAGAGTCTCACAGAGAGGAACAGGCCTAGACTGAAAGTACTCCTTAGATAAAGGACTGGAGTAGACCAGGAGAAGGAACTGAGTGTAGGCCCTTCTGGAGAGCTACAAGGGTGATACATTGGTATCTGGGTGAATATCCAGCAAAAACCTACGTTTCAGGTAGGGAATTCATCCTGACACTGCTCTGGAGCTAGAGGGGTGAAACTTAAGAATGATTATCCTTGGGGAGGTGAGTTTCTGGTCGATTCGCTGAGTAAAGCTTTTGTTTCTTTTTGGTGTCCTTTTCTGTTAAAGAAATGTGACCCTGTGAGGAGGGTGTTCTTTAGTACTGTAAAGGCTGTTTGGACTTGTCTATATTCTGGATGAGTGGAAACTGAGTTAGGGGCTCACATACAGTACTTTCTGACTGCAGTGCATGTGCCAGCATGATTTTTATTTCGTGCTAGCCTTGTTTCTGTAAGCAGTTTACACAGGTGGATCCCATCTTTGTGCAGAGTCCCACTGAATTCAATGGGGCTCCCATGTTGGTTTTTAGGCAGCATTTTCATGTCTGATGATTTTTAGCATTAAGCCTATGACATTTAGAGTCTCTTTAAAAAGTCTCAATTTTAAAAGTTTCTAGCCCTGATGGCTGTGGAGGAAAAAATTGAAAATGTGACCAAGTTCCCACTAAAGGGTCATAAACAAGAAAGCAAAGAAAGAGACTCCCAACATTATTATGGCTTTAAAGATAGTTAAGCCAATATAATGGGTTTTGGCAGCTTGATTCATGATTTTTGAACAGTTGGAGATGACAGTACTAGGTAGGTCTATCCCAGTGGTACATGTTGCCTGTTTAGGTGCTTAAATCCAGCAGTTTCTATAGGAAAGTGCAAGTGACCAACATGAAGTAAAGTCAAAGAAGAGAGGTGAAATCTACAAAGAGTAAAGATTCCAGGAAGCAATCTTACAGGACAGTTACACAAAGTAATAACTGTCATCATAGCCCCACCAATAACACTTCATTTTTAGTGTACCCCCCACCAGCCCTCGTTTGGTGGTCCCCTGTGGCTTTTAATGCACTTGCAGTATGGGAAGTCAAAGCTTGCTTTGTAGCTTAATTTCCTCATGCAAGCCAATATTAGATTTTGTCCTTATATTTACATAGCTCTTGTGAGCTTTTATAATTGTCTGAGGTTTTAAAATATCCCCTCTTTTCCCACCTTTCCACCCACACATCCATCCACCAAAAAAACCACCCACAACAACAAAAAATTAGGGGAATCTGCAAAATAATTTACTGAGGCTGATGTGAATACATACAAAAAATTATTCCAAATCAACAGGCTCTCTAATGGGCACTCATCGGTTGTGGTTCAAAACCAAACAACTTGTGATTGAGATCACATGCAAAAGCAGTTGAGATAATAAAGTAAGCAGAGATGAGAAGCTGAAAAATACACTGAAAGAAAAACTGGACAGTAAGCAAATGATAATAGATTGTCTGTCTATCCCTCTCATGTACTATCCAAAGTACATGAGTACAAAACAGTCAAGGAATTGAAAATAAACACATTTGGAAGAAAGAATCCAGTTGGGATATTATAATGTAAAAGGGAATTAATGGACTGGCAGAAAGTGTAGGCCCTGATTTTTCAAACACTTACAAACGCACTTAACTTTAAGAAAATGAGTAGTCCCATTGATTTCAATGTCTGTTGAACTTATGTCTGGATCCAAAATTAACTGAGAAGCCTTCCATTAACTTAATTTGGCTTTGCAAAAGGCCACTAGGACCTGATCCAATTCCTAGTGAATTCACTGGGAATCTTTCCTGTGTTAGATCAGGCCTTGAACTTTTCTGAATCTGTTTCTTAACCTATAAAACAGGAATAATAAATATTATGTATTTGCTTACATGCAATAGTCAACCTCTTAAATCCTATTTACAGGTTTGTTTACGTATGGTAGATAGTGGTGTTTCCTTTCACACTGAGAGATTTGTTTTTAGTTACTCTTTTGGGGGCGAGAGGCACTGAGATCTAATGGATTAGTTGCGTTCATAGTCAAATTTAAATGCAACCTCTGTTTATGTATAAACAGAAATAATGTATAAACCATTTCAGTTTTCTATCATCTAGGCATTTATATCAATCTGTATGTGAGCATTTCAATGCAGTGAGATTCTGGCATATGACCTTTGATTCTCCATAGAATTTTTTTATATGCACAGTTGTCACTTTTAGTCTATCTGGTATTTTACACTGGGTCACATAATCTTTTAACATATGCTTTAAAATAAGTTATCGCTTTGGTATATACATTGCAAATAAACAGGTACTGTGTATGTGTTTATATTTTTTATAAACATAAGCCAAATTTAAAAAAACCCACCATTTTGTTCAAACTGCTAATGTGCTGAAATAGATTTAGAGGCACACACATTACTAGCAAGAATACAATCCTTTAAGCAACCAAGACACAAAGTTAATTAAAATCAGTTATCACTAACAAAGAGATAATTGAGTCACACAGGTAAAATCAGAATCAATCAAGTTATCAGTCCAATAAGTCAAGACTCTTATCTAAATATAAACATGCATAGCTCAGTACAGGACATTCCCACTATCCCTTTCTTTCCAATGAAGCTACTGTACTAAAGACAAGGAAAAGAACATGGAACAAATCCAGAAGTCTAGTTGTTTTTCTTGTTTGTTTGTTTGTTTGTTTAGTCTTTTACCCTATGCATAACTTACCTCTGAGACTCATTGCTACAAAACAAAACTGAGCCTGAGAGTTTGCCTGGGGGTCATGGATGAGATCTTCCACAGTTATGTTAGATAGCATAACAAATAAGACCTTCATGCTCTAACATGTACACCAACCATTACTGCCGGAAGTTAGGAATAAACTTTCCTTGTGAATTGGCTGTTCCATAAGTGACCATTATGAAGGTTTTACATTTTATGAAGTGGCTGGTACTGTCTACTTTTAGGCACAGTATGTTAAACTACTAGTCTTTCTGATCTAAATGTGTATGGCCCTTCTTACAGTCACTCATCAAAAACTATTTGAAGTCAGTGGCAATTTTACATGAGTGAGGGCTCACTTGAAGCCCAAACCTCACTCATTAGATCTGGATACAAATGTGGGGTGAAATCTTGACTGGCTCCACTGAAGTCAATGGAAATTCCCTTCCCCCCCCTCACCCACCCCCAACACATACTTCAGTAGCACCAGCATTTCATCGCTGGACTTTCTGGTTTGACTCATAATAAAATGAGGGATCAATCACTTGCAGATCTCAAAGTATTTTACAAGATAAGATACAATATCACCCCTGGTATGGGGATAAGTGGGGAATTGAGACATAAATTAGTGACTTGCCAAAGATCAAACAGCATTCCCATTGCAGAGCTTGTACAAGAACATGGACCTCCTAGCTCCCAGGCTAGTTGATCCAATCACATTGCTGATTTACCCAAGGTGGGAGGAGTCTGTGAGATCCAAGTAATAATTTAAGGATGGATGGGGAGAAAAATGTAGCTGTGGCTGCAAAGGAAGTTTTTGTATTTGAACAATCTTAAGAGGCTGAAACCCTAGACACCTTACTCATGAGGCTTTGGTTTCTGACACAGTAATTATGACACTTCTATAATCTGTCTACTTTTGAATGATAAGAAATAGAAACACTGTTAGGAGAAAGGGGGAACAATATAGATCATCCTTTGAACTGATTCAACACATAGTTTGCCAGTTTGCCAGGAGGGCCATGTTCAGTGTTAATTTTAAGCACAGCATAAGCTCCTGTAAAATGCAGCCTTCTAGAGAAATAGGTATTTATAGTGGCATTATGAGGTGCTACTGAATGAACACATAATTATAAAAGCTGTGAACAAGCCTTACCTATGTAACAAGAAATATAACACTACTCTCAGCATTCTAGCTGCCATAACTAAGCAGGACAAGGTCAACTTCTGCATTGTCAGTTGAAAGGTTATCATCTGCATGGTAGTTTGAGTTGTAGTGGTTTTGCATACTTTGCATTAATTATAGTAATTAATGCAATGTCACTTGGCTAAGCATATCTGTTATGTCATGTAGCCAAAAACAGAGCTAGCTGCAAATCTTTGGAAGTATTAAGCAAGATAGATAATGTAAAAGGAATTACATATGGATTATGTGCCCTTAAGATGATCAGTGATAAATTTTAATGGTGACATAATTAGGGTTGTTATTGCAGCAAAAGTGGTTGTCAAATACATATACATTTGCTTCTGTATTCCACACTGAAAAAAATAATTTTTTCTGACCATTAAATATTCCTCTATCCAAGATCCGCATGAGGGCTGAGCCTAGATGAGTGGAACCAAAACTGGAGAGAGGTTTTTTCTCTTCAAAGAAACTTTCTTATCTTAGATGAGTGGATTATGCTGTTGTCTTGCCAGATATAAATGGGGTGACTCCAACATAGTGTTGCATGGGTATATCAGAATGAAGGAGCTGAGATTCCATTAGCCATGTCTATGCTGCGCTTACATGTACTGAGCCTACTGTGACTCAGAGTAAGTGAACCTGTGGAAGTGGGGTGAGTTCACATGCAGTGAGGTGGATGATGGTTCTTAAATCCTGCTATCATTCTTAATGCAGCCAGATCGCTCCTTGTGCCGCAGCAGAGCCTTCCTTCCTAGAACTGGCTGCTACCAGCAGCATCCCCACTCCCCAAACTACTTTCACTTTCTATTGCCACTAGCTTATTTTAAACTACACTCATCTGCAATCCAGTGGTGAGGAAATAGGGCCCTATTGCAATTTACTGGTGTTGGGGAGGAAGGAGGACTGAAATAGGGTACTGACTGAGGGCAAGAGGATTGCTGGGACTGGGACCACCACTGCTGACCATAGCGAAGAAGCTGGGAATGGAGGGCAGGAGCAGGGAGGTGGAGAAGTGACGAGGGAAGGTGTATATGTGTCGTGAATAGCAGCAGAAGCTGGATCTAATGATGGTGAAGGAGAGAGACATAGGGATGTTTAAGTTGGTTGGAGGAGGATGAGAAGTCTAAGCATGGTTTTCAGGGAGTGGAAAGGAGAGGGGAAGAAATGTGAGTTTACTGAAAGTGATCAAGAGACAGGTACAGTGAATTTGCTTCTCTGCTTCAGTCTCCTCTCCACTGTCTCCTCTGAACTCAGCAACGGGGAGTAGGGAGGGCTGGCCATGGTCACAAAGCTGGTGTAACATGACAGGAGATCAAGTAAGCTATAGTCTGTCTAATAAACAATGATCAAGTATCAGAGGGGTAGCCGTGTTAGTCTGTGTTCACTAAAACAACGAGGAGTGCGGTAGTACCTTAAAGACTAACAGATTTATTTGGGCATAAGCTTCCGTGGGTAAAAAAAAACACATTTCTTCAGATGCATGGAGTGAAATTACAGATACAGGCATAAATATATTGGCACATGAAGAGAAGGGAGTTACCTTACAAGTGGAGAACCAGTGTTGACAAGGCTAATTCAGTCCGAAGTGCCATATACCCACACTCAGTCTCCGGCCTTCTAGTAAGAATGTCCTTAGTCCTTGAAAATAAAGAGCAATGGATGAAATAAAACTTTCTCTCTCCTTACCTCCTATTCTTGATAACTTTGGAGAGCAGAGATTAGTTCTTCAAAAACTGGACCCACTTTCATCTTCCATACTACTTGTTTAAGAAAACAGCCTACAATCTCTTATACCAGCTATCCCAGATGGAAATTTTTCAATTAACATGGAAAAGATGCTTCCAAACTCAAGTGTTCAGAAGTATGCTATTCAGAGTCTGACAGGTGTTCATTCCAGTAGGTTTCCTAGTGATATTTTTAAACTAGATTCTCTAAACCGTATCTTGAAATATCTTACTATTGCGAGCTTGCTTTTTCACAGCATAATTTATCCTAGTTCACATAAGCCAATGCCAAAAGTAGATATAATTTCATAGTCTCTTTTTCTCTTAAAAATAAGGTTTTGTATTTTTATTCATTTTTTTATTTGATTACAGTGCCAGGTTGACTTCAATGGGATTCTGGACAGGCACAGTGGTTCAGCCACATGGAGTCCGTTCCAGGGTCAGGGCTTTAAGAATAAGTTGAAGACAGACCTTTATGGTTAATATACAAAAACTAAAGGGTAAATTTTAAAAAATGTTAAAATAGAATGGCAGGTTACTGTCATAGGAGCAAGTGTGTGTTTGTCTTTTTCCCTATGTCAGTAAGAGTTAAAAATAGCTTGGGCTGTGGACAGGCAATGAATAAGGGCTTATCTATACTGGGGATATTTGTACCCAGTGTCACTACAACATAGAAAACTCCAGTGTTTTGCAGTGGTGTGATGGAGGGCTTGCAGTTGTGCAGGGCATCGTCTCTACCTTAGAACTTGGCACAAGTACATCTACATCACGTATCTGTAATGGTAGAAATTTCCCTGATATAGACAGGCCATATGTGTAATAATCAAAATAAATAAAATATCATAACATGTTGCTACAGACACTTTATCCATACCTAAGAAGGCGCTCACTATATGTCAGTCACACTCTCAGTTCACAGCTCTTTAGTTCAAGTTCCAATAACAAGGTTGCAGCTGGTTCAGGAAGCTTTCCCCAAGAATTATTTCATCTAAGCCATTAGTTAGAGTTCTACTGTGATGGAACTAGAATTGATGCTCCAGAGGTTTCTATAATGCAAATAAAAAAAGCTGTTCATAGCCAAATGTGGCAAGCTCAAGAAAAAAATAAATAGTTTGCCTTCCCCTTAACTTAACTGACAGACGCCCATAAGCATATCATCCTGCACCTGCTGAATTGGCTGCTCAAGAAGTTCAGGATAATATAATGTGAATATAAGCCTTGTACTGCCACTTATCTGGCACCTGCCTCTCCTGCTGGAAGAAAATGAAAAGTAAATTTGAAACCTCAAGAGACTTTGCTGAAGGCACAGTAGCAGCAAGCCTAGCTTTTAAAAGTCTCTGCAGAGTTCAGTGGAATATTTGAAAGGAAAGTACATTGTATGTGTTTGCAATGTCCCTTGATCTATGTTTCAAGGGAAGAACTGCCTAGCATCTGGTGTTTACATTCTGAGCAGATCTTCAGTGTGCTGGTGACATTGTGATAGGCAAAGACACTCTGTTTAGTGCTGAGTGCATGTTACTTCAAAAATAGTCTGGAAAATGGGAGAGGGGTGGACAAGAGAGGATGAGGAGACAACTATACAGATTACATTAATCGGTTTAGCCCCAATATCTTCTTTTGCTAACAAAACCCCCAACTGGCTGGCTAATGCAAGCTGAAATCTTAGCAGGTATGGACAGCTGTCCTCAATACATCCTGCTGTTCAGCCTTCCGTAGAACATACCACATTCCAGTTCAGGTGTTTATTCAGAGTGCTGGAAGTTAGATACAATACAGAAATCAATGCACTGAAACATAAAGACTTTTTTTAGTTCTCCTGGTTTTATGGTCTCAGATCTCATATTTTCATCTCCTTCATTCTATCACAATGGTATTGAAAATTAATACAGCACTTCTTAGTGTTGTTCCAGAGGTGCTGATTTAGGGCTTACTTGCTCAGATTCCAACCACTGAACTAAATATTTGCACATTATTATAAAATATTGTTTAATCTACATAATGGGTGCTCAATCAGATACTTTATGCTGAGATTTTCAAGGGGGCCTATGGGAGCTAAGCATCCACCTCCTGCTGAAAATCAAAGGGAATTGGGTGCCTAAATCTCTTAAGCTTCTTGAAAATTCCACCTTAATGCTTGTCTGATAGCGATAGATGTTTTTCTCTCTCTCTTTACTGGCCTAAAGTTTTATTGATATCTCTAAAATCTTCAAAACTTAAATGACTTCTTTCTGAGTTACTGGCTCAAAACTTGGAAAAGGAAGGATGTCATGTTGCCCACAGTCAGCCTGTGGTATTTACTGTTGTAATATAGGCCGCAATGACTATTGCATCTGGCTTTTTTTTTAATTAATATCAATCATTAGTATCATATTTAATTCTGCAAGTTAAAATAAAGGTAGAGTGATCGAATCCTATGCCCCAGGGTATAATCCAATTGCCAGTGAGAATCAGGTAATTCTGCCCTCCTCCATCTATAATACTTCATAACTGCTTGGGATTATATGGGCTATCCCTTCCCTTCTCTTAAACTTCAGGTATTGGCCATTGTTAGAGGAAACTAAGACAGACTAGATGGACACATGCTCTGATTCTACATGATCACTCCATTGCCGCTAGTCATTACAGGAAGGCAAAATGTAAATGTTGCTTTCTAGCAACTGGGGAATTTTGAGGGCATTCAAGGCCTTCTGTTTCAGAAAATGAGATGCTGAGCTGCCATTTCTAACAGGATTCTCTTGCAAAATAAAGTAGCAAGATAAATTCCTATCATAGCAATAAATAAAATTAGTAATTATAAAATTGAGGAAGCTTTCTATTTTGGGGAAGTATGCTAACTATTTGAATTTTTTAATGAGCCGCGTTAAAAGAAAAAGCCTGTAATTTATGTTCCTTTTTCTCTGATGCTCCTGGGTCACTTTTTCCTATCCATTTAGGCACTAATGGGAAGTTAGTCCTATTCATTCTCTCTGGGAGTTGAAGAACCCATCTGCCATTTGTCTTTGAAAATCTCAAGACCTTGCCTCATATCCTACACTTTCAGAGGCCTTGGGTGGCAGGCCAGTCCTCGCCCACAGACAACCTGCCAACCTGAAGCATATTCTCACCAACAACTGCACACTGCATCATAATAACTCTAGCTCAGGAACCAACCCATGCAACAAACCTCGATGCCAACTCTGCCCACATATCTACACCAGCAACACCATCACAGGACCTAACCAGATCAGCCACACCATCACCGGTTCATTCACCTGCACGTCCACCAATGTAATATATGCCATCATATGCCAGCAATGCCCCTCTGCTATGTACATCGGCCAAACTGGACAGTCTCTAAGGAAAAGGATAAATGGACACAAATCAGACATTAGGAATGGCAATATACAAAAACCTGTAGGAGAACACTTCAACCTCCCTGGCCACACAATAGCAGATTTTAAGGTGGCCATCCTACAACAAAAAAACTTTAGGACCAGACTTCAAAGAGAAACTGCTGAGCTCCAGTTCATCAGCAAATTTAACACCATCAGTTTAGGACTAAACAAAGACTGTGAATGGCTTGCCAATTACAGAACCAGTTTCTCCTCCCTTGGTTTTCACACCTCAGCTGCTGGAACAGGGCCCCATCCTCCCTGATTGATCTAACCTCATTATCTCTAGCTTGCTTCTTGCTTGCTTATATATACACTCCTGCCCCTGGAAATTTCCACTGCTTGCATCCGAAGAAGTGGGTATTCACCCACGAAAGCTCATGCTGCAAAACTTCTGTTAGTCTATAAGGTGCCACAGGATTCTTTGCTGCTTCCTCATATCCTAGTTGCTCTCCTAATCAAACCTCTTTTGGACACAGTTTGAGACCCGTGTAAGCAATCTGTATCCAATCCTTGTCCTAAATCTCAGGAACTCTTATTTCCAAGTCAGAGTTGTCAAAAAGGCTCTAGTATTTTGGACCGAACAAAGAGCCCAATCCTGCCAGCTCTCTGTGTGCTGAACTCACAGCAGGCCAGAAGAACAGCTCACACAAATTTCAAGGGTTGCCTCATGAAGTTCCATGTAAAGCATTGCCACAAGAGGGTGGGAATTAAAAGGGCATTTAGTTTGTAGAGGAGAAGCCCTAAAATTTTAAGGATCCAAGAGGAAGTGCCCCTGCACCCTACTAGATCCATGGAAACCAAAATGGGTTTATATGGAGAGTGCCATCTTAGAATTCCTTGGCCTTGACAGCAATTATTCTGGCGGCAGCAGCAGTGCTGCCATTTGCTGTTTCCCCTTCCAGCTGTCCAAAAGATCATTCATTCCTGGATTTTATGCGGAAAGCTGGGGGTTCTGCATGGGAGATTGCCATAAAGAGTGAGCAGTCCACTTCCCTCTCCCTTTCAACCCCATTCCCAAACCCAGCAGGGCCCTATCCATGCACAGCCTCATTGGAAATTCTTCTACAAGGGGAAAGTTCGCAATGTGGACATCTCAGTCCTTCCTTGTTCTTGGACTGGAGCACCAGAATTTACCTTGTAGGCCATAGAAGTTGTGCATAGAGCAGGCTTGAAAGATAATGCCACAAATGAGCGAACCACAAATGATATGGCCCTAAACAGCTTATTAGAGCCTCTGCCTTAAAGCTGGCTGAAGTAATTCTTCTAAAAGTTTAATGTGGTGCTGGTGATGATTTTTCCTTTAAAGAAATATCTACAGAAAAAAGATGAGAGGAAAAAGAGCTCTATAACAAAACTAGTGGCCAGATTGAATCCTGGGGAATCTTCAGACATGGATCTTCCTCCCGCCACATGGAAAGGAGGATAAGTAATTTCTTCACAACATCCCCTCTTTCCTGGCTCTCTAGAACACATTTTTTTCATAGTCCCAGTGATCTGAATGTGGGAAATGGATGGGTCAGAGGTAGAGCATAAATCATCTTCCCCACTCCTTAGTAAGTGGAACAACCCAGCCTCATCTGTGCTGAGCAAGCCAAGTCCCAGAAGTGGATACTAGCTGTGAGGTCCCTTACAGTATAGCTTCTTGTGTAATTGTGTTGTTTTGGAGGGGGAGGCAAAATTGAAGGGGGGTCCATATTCAATGTTAAACTCTGGGTGTAAGGGCCAAACTCCTTGATTCTTTCACAAGCAAAGGGGAGTGAGAGGCAAAGCCTGCCCACAGAAGAATTCAGGGGAAAATCAGCAAGCGGAATTTAATGGAGTTTCCTAGCTCCTACTCTTTTGTATTTGTGTTTTAGGGGCATGATCTAACTCTAGTAATTGGCTAGGATCTAGCAAGACACTATCTTCTAAGCATGTGTGGTTATTAATTAGTTTTGTACTAAGATTCCTAGAATACAGGAAGTTGCATGAGCAATCAAAAATAAAGTAAAAAGTCAGATTCAGCCCATTAAACTCTCAGTGTATGAGAAGAGAGACAAGATCATGGCAAGTAAGTAGAAGAAGCTTGTTAGGGGTTCACAGCAATTTTTCCCTGCTCCCTGCAGGCTTTCTAATAATTGAAATTCTCATTTTAAAACTTGATTCAGAATTCATTCCCTTTAGTTTAAAACTTAAGCCCATGCTTTCCCTTCATATTACTTGTTAATTATGCATGGTTAAATATACTTAATGAAATAGGAAACTGAATTATAGAGGCATTGGTCATGACTCATAGGTAAGTTTAGAGCTTTCTTTCTAAGCTCAAAGCAATAACAATCCCTCCTGGATGTTTTTGTGATTAATCCTTCCCCCCCAATAAAAGGTATAATTTCAACCACATAGAAGAAATACTTCTCAGGTTATAAGAAGTTAAATGTGAAGCCCTTTAAAATGAATTTGTGCAGCCCCATCTCACTGAGGAATGCAATTCTTTAAATGTTCATTGCCTGAAACAAGAGATCCTAATAGCTAAAACTAGAATCTGGTGCTGGAATGTGAGACCCATATGGGACACTTTAACTACTTCACTCAGTTTCAGAAGTGATTCAGTTAATTATTACTAAATCTTGGAATGAGTGAAATGAGATGGACTGGGTATGGAAGAATCCATTCAGATGGTATCAAGTGCTATATTCAGGAAGGCAAGATGACACTCTGAGTACTCTTTAATAAAAAGGCAATACAATATCTAATGGTGTGGGAACCAGTTAACTCAAGAATTATAAGAGCATGTTTTGTTACAAATCATGGTAAAGTAATTCTCATCCAGTGTTCCACTCCCAGTGACCATAATGAACAAGTAAAAGAGGCATTCTGCAGTGAGTTTCAAGATATATGTAAATATGAAATACATAATTTTTTTTTGTAATATAGTCTGGGAGAAAAAAATTCTGCCTGGAAGAGAGGAAGAAAGGTTTGATCTGCAAACTACCAAAGAAAGGAAACCAAATGGTGAAGAATAATACCATTTTTAGTATCTGGAAAAGTGTTCTGTAGTGTACTATTGAACAGACTCAAACTCGTCATTGATAAAAAACTGCATACTGAGCAATAAGGTTCTAGACTGAAAAGATTGATTTAGAAAGCAGTTTCTCTTCAAGGTCTTGCTTATCAGAAAAGAGTTACTCTTGAACTTTATAGATTTCACCAAAGCATTTTGACTGCATTAATAGTCACTATGGAAGATCTTGCAACAATATGGACTTCCTAGGAAGATCATGTTACTGGTTAAGATGCTATATGAAGTTCCAAAATGCTGTGTAAGGACAAAGTAGGGAGATTGACTGACTGGTTTAATATTATCACTGGAATGAGACAGGGATGCATTTTATCACCTCTTCTCTTCTACATTGTGATTACATCATGTGAAAAGTAACATCAAAGGGAGACTACAGGCATTCAGGACACCTTCAAGATCTCAACTTTTCAGATGTTTTTGTTTTAGACACAGCTGCTGTTTCTATGTGAAGAACTTCTACCAAATATCAATGTGAATTAAGAATCAAAGTAGAATTAAGAATCAGCTAAAAATAGAAGTCATGGTTGTTGAAGTGAGCAGTGATTGTGCATATGTGATGGATAATGAAGAATACAGCATGGGTTAATGAGTTTATATGCCCTGGAAATACAGTTAGTGGTGAGAGCCAGCTCCATAAAGAGATGAAAGCAAGAATCAGGAAGGCAAGTGAAACCTTTTCGAAGCTGGCAAATGTCTGGAAAAATCAGGGGATTCACACAAAAACCCGTATACAATGCCATTTTGAGTCCAATATTGTTGAATGCTTCCCAAAAGGTTTCAAATGCTAGAAATCCACAATAGAAACCTTATTCACTCCATCAAAGATGCTTGTAAAAAATACATAGTGTCCGCTGATGGGATAAAGTAGCCAACATTGATGTATTACACAGGACTGGCCACCAGACTGCAGAGACAATCTTTTGAGAAAGAAGGCTGAAGTGGTTTGGATATGTTGTACAGATATCACAACTATTCCTAGGCATGCACTTGACTGGATACCATGTGGTGAAAGATGGAAAAGAGGACAACAGATGACACATGAACCATTGTGAAGATTTCACTGTCATGGAAACAGACTATAACAGAGCAAGAAATATGACATTGGACAGATGGAGATGGAAAGACTAAGTTGCCTTATGTCAAAAGGCATGAAACCATCTAATAAAGAATAAAATCAGCACTCATGCGTAGCAGTTAAGAAGGAAACCAGGCTTGACAATAAAGTTACTAACAATCTTGTCACTGACTGGATCAAAAAGCTGCTTTTGTCAAGATTCACATATCACACAGCAGCAACAGGCAATGAAAGCAAACAGACCCTTCAGATTACATGGAACTAGAAGTAGTGCCTGACCCTAGTGAACTGACTCAGGTTTTATGTACTGTTGACAGCAGAAGTGAAACTGATCAGATTGATAGAGCCAATAGTAAAAAGTAGTATTCCCTGAATTTCTCATGGTTATTGTCACCTGTGTGAATGTATTTTTAACCCTAGTATATAATTTTAATTTGGCAAGGTCCGTGTTCAATGCAGTAACAGCTACAGATGTCAAATGTATGAGAGGTATTACACAGTTACTTCATGAGTAATAAAGAATGCATATCATATTCTGAACAGCTCTTCTTTCAGCATGAGGTATGATAAATACTAAATACGAATTTGCAATTGTGTAACAAATGATTAAATTTTGAATTTTGGTTCCTATGGCACTTAAGACATGGGCTCAAATTTTTATTGCAATCTGACCTCTCTCCTACACTCCACTGCCCTACAGAAGATCTAAAGCAGAGGTCAGCAACCTTTCAGAAGTGGTGTGCCGAGTCTTCATTTATTCACTCTAATTTTAGGTATCGCATGCCACTGAAAATCAGCTCACGTGCCACCTTCGGCACATGTGCCATATGTTGCCTACCGCTGATCAAAAGCAAATGACTCAACCCCTTGTGTACGAGGATCCCTGGTGGCAGAGAGCCACTCTTTAGAGACCTATATCAATCATCCTCCATCTAGCCAACATAGATGTGGCTAGGAGAATGAAGGCACGACTGGGTTTTTCCTACTCCATACTGCCCATATGAGCCCCTGGGGGTATTGGCAGCTGGCTTACTTTAGATATACTGTCAAACTGCTGTAGCTTATATTGGAATACAGCTGTTCCTGGATCAAGGCAGGGTGTCAAAGGTGGCTTAAAGCCACCTCTATATCTCCCCCTCCTAAGTTGCAGTGCACACTTATCTGCATTCAATGACTGAGGTCCTAATTTTGGGGTCATTATATGGAAAATGGAATTTGGTGGAAATAAGTACAGAATGAGCTTTTTAGCAAATATTAAAGAAAAAGTGCTAGAGCACACGGACCAGATACTAGTATTGGGAACACTTAAGAAAGGATGTTTTAAGATGTTGGCTGCTTCTCCGAAGGAACAGGATGCTAACATGAATCCCAGATGAATAAAAACAAAATTAAAGGATTCTAAAGTATTGGTTAGATCTCAGCAAGAGTCTTTCATGCAGTAATAGCCATGTGAGAAAAGCTATAATTGCTCCTGGCGGGATAAAAAACAGATTCAACCAACATGTTACTTGGACTCAAAGATTTAAATTATGAAGGGAAAGTTTGAGCTTCTTAGATGGAGGGCAGCGGAGGCGAGAGATGGAACTTGGTAACCTAACTGAAGTGTTAAAATCAGCAGGAGTTCAATAATATTGCTCCAGGTAAACATCCTGTTTACAAAGGACAAACAAACAAGATCCAAAAATTGGAAACTGCACACATTTTATCACAGTCCTTTCGCCATATAACAATGCTGCCTCTGGCGGGACAAACTGAGAGTATCAGTTCAGGACAAATTGCTTAGAGCAGGGAAGTCACAGCCCAAGGCTGGGGTTTCTCGCTACTAAGGCACACCAAACCAGCCAAACAGAAGGGACTTTTGTTTTACCCCACTGGCTAACCATAGGTCATGCAAGCAATTCCCTTAGACACTCCAGTTTCCCAGTATCACCACCAGCAGCCACTTCTTATGGGGATGAATGGTTATGAAAACCAACACCCCAGTAAAAGAAAAGAAGGTTCTCACAATCCCAAAGGACCAAGCCCCAGACCCAGGTCAATATACAAGTCAGATCTTACCCACAAATCACACTGTTGCCAATCCTTTAGAAGCTAAAATCTAAAGGTTAATTCATAAAAAGAAAGAAATATAGATGAGTGCTAGAATTGGTTAAATGGAATCAATTACATACAGTAATAGCAAAGTTCTTGGTTCAGGCTTGTAGCAGTGATGGAATAAACTGCAGGCTCAAATCAAGTCTCGGTAGTACATCCACAGCTTGAATGGGTCATTCAGTCCTTTGTTCAGACCTTCAGTTTGTAGCAAAGTTTCTCCAGAGGTAAAAAGCAAGATTGGAGACAAAATGGAGGGGTTTCCAGAGCTTTTTATAGTCTTTCTCTTGTGGGTGGAAACCCATTTGTTCTCCTGTGCAAAATCACAGCAACAAGATGGAGTTTGTAGCCACCTGGGCAAGTCATGTGTCCATGCATGACTCAGTTTGCAGGTGGCAGCCATTGCTCATATGCTATCTTGAATGTCCCAGGAAGACTTCTCATATGTGGATTGGAGTCTCCCAAGGTTCATTTTCAGTTAAGTGTTTCTTGATTGGTCAGTTAATCTGCAAATCTCTTTCTCAAGAAGCTGACCAAATACTTCACTAATGCTACTTAGAATCAAACACATTGAGATACAAGTACATAGCCAATATTCATAATTTCAACTACAAAAATGGTACATGCATACAGATAGCATAATTGTAACCAGCAAATAATAACCTTTTTATAGACGACAACGTTTGTACAATATTTCCTGCAAATATATAACAGTGGTTGCAACAATGATCTATACTGTCACAGTTTGTCAATAACATTACACACCGGTATTGTAAACAAAAGTAGTGTGAGGACAAATCAGTTTTTTACTAACGCAAAAAGTTACACTCTGTGGGTATGTCTACACTGCAACTGGATACCCGTGGCTGGCCCATGCCAGCTGTGTCAAGGTGGGAAGTTCCCAGAGCTTGGGCTGCAGCCCAAGCCCAGAAGTCTGCATTCCAATTAAACAGTGCCACAAGCTTGCGTCAGCTGGCTTGGGCCAAACATGGGTGTCTCATTGCAATGTAGACATATGCTATGTGCTTAAGTTTCAGAAGAGCTTAGTGCCCACAATTGAGGGCAGAGTTTTGAATGATCCGCACTCCCTTTTAGACACTAAAATAAACAGAATTGTGAAAATCTGCACAATATTTTAGAGAAAGGGTTGGGATTTTCAAAAATGTCTAAATGAATTAGGAGCCCAAGTCCCATCAACTTCCAGTGTGACTTGTGTCCCTAAATCATGTAGGTGCTTTTGAAAATCCTACCCAAAATGCCTTAGATGTCTTAATTAGATGGTACAGTATTTCACAGTTTAGGATGTAAAGGGTGAGAGAACATGAGCATCTATTGATGGATTCACATGAGTTTTTTTTATTTCACAGCAAAGGTTCTTATGATTCTCTTTCAGCCAATTGCAGGACTCAGTAGTGATATTGTAGCAGTGTTAATTGCTAATACATGTTTTCCTCAATATTCATAATTTTGGTCCCTCACTGTCACTTAAAAAATCACTTTTAACACAAGCATTCCCATGCTCTGAGGAAAGTAATGAGAAGCTTGATTCTTGTGCCCACAGCTGGTCTGCTGTCAGTTCCTTGTAGCACAGCAGTTCTCAGAACATGTTTGCCAAAAAGCTCTCAGAGGTAATTGGGTTCTCCCAGATTCAACATCTAAGTCTCTTTTTGACATTGCTTCATAAACTGCTTTGATGCAATAGTTGCTCCAAGTGATACTTGCACTTACTGAGAGCAGCTCAAAATCTGGTAGCCCGCATATGGGAGTTAATCAGGCCCAACTGTGTTTGAGTACTCATAGACAGTTTAGGAGGTAATGGCAATTGAAAAGCTCCATAGCAGCTGTCCCGAATAAGCAGCATGTGTTCTGTCATAGAAGTACAGACTGTTTCATGCTGAGCATTTATCAACATCACCTCTTCTGTATTCTTGTTATTTTATATGTATCTCCTTCACCCTGAGGGTTTGATCTTGCAGGCCATACGCAAATATCAACCCTGATGGAACCGACCTCTGCCCATGGAAGCTGTTGGGGTTCATCTGTGGAGGAGGGCTGTGGTTTTGGCAGGGGATGCCCTAGGGAAGAACAGTATAACCTTTAGGGTTCAAAAGAAGCCCCAGCAGCGGACATTGCCTGTGCAATGTGCTGAATCGGGGCATCTGTAATCAATTCCATTCATGTTTCAGGCTACAGTGGATGGCTGCTGATCACCTGGTGAAGAGAGGTTGTGAGTAGGACTTGTCTAGAAATGGCTTTCCCATCTTGAAAAATATTTCAAGATGCCCCTTTTCTTGTTCCACATGGGAATGAAATCAAGCCCTTCCTTTTTTTTTTCCAAACGAGAATGATACTTCTCCATCTCAGAATAGGCAATAGCCTCATTATGAGGGTTTTCATAATGTGAGCGATGTCCAGTCTTATTCACTAGACTAATGGCTATTCTATGGTAACAGTGGTGGTGGGGACAGGTCTAACTCTTCTTGGTCCAGCATGGAATTTCGGGACCCTCAAAACTTACCCTTTCCCATAATAAGCTTCAATCCAAAAGAATTTTTCTGATCAAAATAAACTTAGTCAAATTCCTCCTCAATTCTAGTTGTGCATTTGTTGAAATGTTGCAACTTCTCATTCCTGTCACCTCCTGGAGTATCTGAATCTCCATTTTTTATGGCAGAAGACAGTGTTACTTAGGGCTGAATGTGTTTTACAATGCAGACAAAGCTCATATTGAAGTCAATGGGACGTTTGGCTGTATGGGGACCACAGTAGTAAGCTCTGAGTGTACAACAGCTGTGCAAGTACCAGTTAGCCCCCAATTATATAAAGAGAGACATGACATCTCTAATGCTACTCTAGCTCTTGGTTCTGAAGCTACAATGACTGATCTACATTATGGCATAATTAACATTTTACAGTGGCTGCTACATTTTCATTTACATATACCAATAAAATGTATGAGTATAGCAATTTCTATTTAAAACAATTTGGGAGATGGCACCTCTTGGTGTCTGGGGTAAATGTTTTTATTTACTTTTTGCATGATTTTATTCTGAATCTTATTTCCAAATACATGTCTGACAACTCTAAGAAGCAGTGTGTTGCTTGTTACTAGATTCAAGTCTCCCCTTGATACACTTGTAGGCATCCTTTAATCTAAATGGAAGGTACATACATGCATCAGTGCAAAAACAAGTATTGGGGAATGGTTTTAGTTGACTCATATAGAGCATCTTTTTGTTAACAAATGTTCAACTTTTTCTTCATATATTGAGCCTACTTTTATTATTATTATTATTTATTAAAGAAAACAGTTGCATTTATCTCAACCAATAGTTCAAAATATATTGACCATCTAGGAACAATAATAAGTAATTCTAGACCACATGAGCAAATCTCAGCCAAATAAATTATACTGACCTATCCATGGGTATAACAAATATAAGGTAACTTTAAATATCATTAATGGCTAGAGTTGGCTGAATATTTTATGGCAAGCAATATTCATTATAAATGTAGTCCTCTTTCTATTTGCAAATAATTCCCATAAGTCTTGATCTCCTAATATATTGATAAGAATCTGGTGAATGGTTTTAGACAAATAGCCTTCACTCTAGGGATTGTTTGCAAATTCTTGCTTTGACTAGTCACTAGTCATATTGCATAGTTGGCTACCTGTCACATAATATTGTCATTGCTAGATGACAAACATTTTAAACAGGATAAAAATAACTGGGGAATGATCAACTCCTGATGAGACGTTTGAGATGAATAGTCATTGATGTCAAAAATCATGAAAACGTTGGAATTTCTGCTTTGCTTTTTTTTAATGCCCAATGTTTGGAGAAACACCTGTAAATAATTAAGAGGATCTCATCAACAGTTTCAAAATGGACTCTGCTTGAGTTCACAGACAAGATTTACACTACTTAGCCAATTCTGCTACTGTTTTACAGATCATTTACTTAGTACCTTGCTTAATCAAAGTTAACTTGAAACAAAAAACATAGGAAGATAAAAGCCTTCATTACCGTTGACCTTTTGAATTTCACTTCACTATGACTTGTGTGCAATTAATAGTAAAGGGAGATAAAGGGCAATCTGTTTCCTGCCAATAACCTGGGGTCAACATTTTAAGGCAAATTGGATAACGAACAAAGATAAAAACCTGAAATGCCCATAAGCAGATCCACAGTGGAATGAAACTTAAGAACTAATAAAAGGCATTCATAAAAATATGCACAAGAACTGCAGGTGCTTTGAAAAAATGCCAGTCTTTCAGACAAAGGCACTGATTACCATTTGTGTCTTCTAATGTACAATGTAAGGTCAGTTTCACAGGAACACAGCCTGTAGTCAGAAAGTCCTTGATTGTAACTTTCAGATTCATTCTAACTTAGAATGTTACCCATGTAGAGAGTTAACCTTTTCAGATTAGATTTTAGAAAACCACAATCAGAAACTAAAAAGACTCACTGTGACAAATCAGAGAGAACAGTCTTTTGAGACAAATCACATTTAATGTGGTTGCCTGTAAAATCAATATTTTTAGTGTTGTTCTCATCAGGGTCTATGATGAATTTATTATACGGCAGCTGCAAGCCTGGTGTGTTGAGATTTTTTGCTTAGCCAGAGTGTCTAGGGGGATGTGCTGATTAATCACAACTTCTACCCATGCAGTTCCTATGGAACCATGACCTACATTTAGTGACTGTCTCCTCTGGTGGGAGATCTACAGAGGGCAGTAATGCAAACACCACCTGCTTTCTCTAGGGATGTGCCCCAGGAGTACAACTGCTTTTGCTGTCTCAGATTTCGGAAGTTAGCACACTCCTATGCCAACCAGGATAAATCAAGCCCATGGAATCCATTAACAGATGTGGAAATGAAAGTAGGTCTTACAAATTAATAAACATGGCAAGGGATAAGAGGCAATAAGAGATTCCTGAACCCTTTCCAGGTTAAAAAAAATCATAAACAAAGCTGCAAGAAGAAGCTGTAGATCTTAAGGACCAGATCATGAGCAGGTAGAAATCAGTATAGTTCTACTGACTTACGCCAGCTAAAGATCTGGTCCTATACTTTTACCTCTAGTACACACTAGCAGATCCATATGGGGCAGTTAGTGCACAATATGCTAGAGTGCATACCCCTCTGGTTTGGACTGTGTAGATAAACTCAAAGAGTTTGTTCTGGCACAGGCCTAATTTACACTTTCACAAAGTGAGCGAAAATTGACTAATTCATAGAGTGAGTATGGAAAACAGGGACAATTGAACTCTTTCAGGGATTAATTCTACAGGCAGCTTGCTACTGTTTGTCACCGGATGAAAATGAATGTTTTGTTTACAGAAGTGTCCATTGACAGTGATTAGAGCAGGCTTAATAGAAATTGAATCCAGTTTCTTTGAACAATAATATGATATTTAGAATCATCAAAGAGAGAGGACCAAACCAATGTCTAGTATAAATCTGAATAACTCCATTCCTTGATACCAGCTGAGGATCTAGCTGTAGGAATTGGTTTGTTATAAAATGATATGGCATGAGATCTTAAATAAACGTAACCCTCTGTCACTATGGTGAGTATGATTTAAGTGGAGAGCATGCTACTGGACATAGCAGAGAGGAAGGGGCAGCACAAAGCCTCTCAGAACTGGGAGGATGAAATCTTCATTCAACTACCTGGCATATGGTGGGAGTTTGCCCTCTGTTACTTCCCTTTACTGAGTGCTAAATGTTCCCTGGTATGCCAGTACAGCTCCAGGGCAGTGAAAAATAAAGTCATGGCCCAGGCTGCTGCAACTTGGTGCTGGGTGACTCTAGAAAGAGGAACAGGGATAGTCTCTATGCTGTCCTGAGGTAGAGGCTGCAATTCTGCTTGGCCCTTATGCCATCCTGGCAATGGAGATGGAAGGCAGCATGCACCTACATCCAGCCCTAGCAATTTCATGTACTACTTGAGCTCAGTACTAAGCATCATAGAAATTAGCATAGCCACTGAGTTTAACAAACAAAGAGATATATACAAAAAATGGGCAAAGCAATTACCTTGTAATTTACTTTAGAATGCATTGTAAATAAATTAAAGCCATATTGGCTAATTTAAATCTAAATAATTTAATACCATTGAAAACCCATATTGTACACCTTTTGAAACATGCATTACAACCAGTTGTTTAGGCTAAGTAATAATTGATCATTGCATAGAAATACTAGTTGCCCTGTTCCTCAGAGAAATTAGACAATGATTAGAACTGATGACTTTGGATGTAATATTGAAATGGGATTTTTTTTTAAATTTCATTTGTATTTCTGTAAAATGATATAAATTAGGATCAATGAATTACAAAATATTATATACAAGATAAACAGTTTCTCTAAGTTAATTAAACTCACAAAGTCAAGCACAGTAATCTGCTATAGTATCTGGTTTTCTGGATCAGAAACTGGTAAAAATTCTTCTTCCATTTTTTTTTTCATTCAAACATTGATGCTGAGCAATAGCAAAATAGTGCCCTCCAGGTAACACTAGGGAAAAGTAGGATCTCTTTAAAGGGGAGAATGAGCAAAAATGCTTTTTCTGTTAAGGTCCTAGGCTGGCAGATGTGTGTTCAAATCCTGTGGATTTCCGGTGTGACCACAGCCCTTAATTTCTCTTGCCTCAGTTGCCAGCTGTAAAATAGGCAGAAGAATCATTTTACTCATCTTGTCTATTCAGAATATAAGCTATGTGGGGAAGGGAATGTCTCTTATTCTGTATTTGAGCCACATTGTGCAAGGGGCTCAATCTAACCTGGGCTACCCCATTACAAAAATATACACGTTCTCCAAATTTTATATTCAAATTAGAATGGAAACTGGTTTCTAAAGAGGCTTGGAAGTGAGCACAGAATAAGACATAATCTGTATCTCCTACACTGAAGTGTCCATTGAGTAACATTTTTTCAAAGGTGCTTAAGTTATGTAGAAGGCTAAGTAGGGTAACCATACATCCCATTTTGGCTGGGACAATCCCCTTCGTAAGCCCTGTCAAAGGCATCCTGTCTTTCTTTAACAAAAATAGGCATATGTCCTGTTTACTATTGCAACTGATTATCATCAAAATGCCCAGTTTTGCCAAAGGGACATTTAGGGCAAGTGGCATCATGAGCCGCAGGGCAGTACGGGGCTCTGGCATTGTCCTGTTTTTAATTTGGGAAATATGGCCACCCTACGGTTATGTCTCATTGACTTCCAGTATATTAGGCCTGTAAGTCATTTAGTTTCTTTTAAATGTTACCCATTATGTGTAGTTCTGTATTGATAATGCATACAAAGAAATGTGTGCCGCTTTCTGACATTTGATAGCACAGCTTGAGTTGTCTTTTCACAATAGCCTGCTGAACTCCATTGTGCACAAGTAAATGCTCCAGCTTCCTTTTCTTTGGAGAGTAACCATAACTTATGTTTGATCTAGGTCTTCTCTTTGTACATTATTAACATAGCAAAGTGCATAACATATCCATTGTCCTGAAATCTTAAAAGAAGGTTGGAATCTCTCGACGACACAGCTGTTAGTGACCCCATTGTGCTAGTTACTGTGCCAACACACAAGCAGCATAGGAGAAAAGATGTACTATTGCCCCCATCTTACAGATGGGGAATGAAGTAACAGGAAAACCAAGTGACTTGCCCAAAGTAGCATAGGATGCCTATGAAAGGGACAGGAGTTGATGAATGTAGATTTCCCGAGTTCCATTCCAGTGCCTTCAGTCTCTGTTCCTCATGCCTTTAGAACCTGATTGGACTAAAATATACATTGTGCAAATGGAGATGAAACCTGTGCAATAAAACCTAGAATTTTCTTCCAAAGTGTGAATACAAGTGGCCTATGGCACATTACTTCTAAATGTGAAAATATCTCAGGGAAGGCCAGTCTCAGGCTGACCTGTAGACTGCAATCGAGTCATAGAAAACAATTTTAAAAAAACAAGTATTTCCCAGAGCAGTTTGAATGCTGAAGCTAGAATATAAATAGTTGTCTTTCCAAAAGGACTACTAGCATTTTAATGAGCTCCCAGAACTCTGCCATAATGTAAGATCAAGATAAGAATTGCAGAAATGCAACTGTGTTATGTAAACTGGATGTTACCACTAAGAATCAAAGTGGTTTTGGTTTTTTGGTTTAAAAAAAAAAGGCATTTAGAACTCTTTTTATTTGTCTTCTGGCTCTTGTATCTTTTAAGGGTAACATTTTCAAGCTTACATCTGAATGAATGGAGTACTAGAAACTTACTATTTTTAAAAAAGAGAGAAAAGCTGAGATTCTAGTGCGTTCAGATGACTGCAGGGTCTTTGGATTTTTTTAAATACACTAAATATCATGAGACTTGCAATAAAATCATGAATTGGTAACACTACCTGCAGCCAGTTGCAGCAGCCAGTTGCAGCCCCCTGGACTTTAGGGCTACAACTGTTTTTTGGTCAGACTTAAAGTTCCAGACCACACCACTTTTCAAAGGCAGGCTAGGGGGAAAAAAATCATATAAAAGTGCAATTATATGTTGGGGAGTGTCAGTTGAAAGAAGGCAGTCAATCACTTCTGAAGGTGTGGTTGCTCCTTTTTCTGGCAATATAGTGTTCTGCCCCCCCCCCCCCCCCACACACACACACTCTTTTCCATAACATAACTTACTCCTATCAAGTTGACACAAGTGAGCCATGTTTGTTTGGATACTACATTCTAAAAAAATTCTCTGTTCACACACCTAAGAGCTGACATGAAAGTAAGAGGATATGATGGTTTAGTGGGACTAGAATGCAGGACAGCAGGGGTGCTGGAACAATTTTTACAGTGGCGGTGCTGATGACGGAAGCCATGTATTTGGTGGGTTGTTACTGCTTCAAGCTAGAGGGTGCAGCAGTATCCCTAGTTCCAGTACCACTGCAAGACAATGATCTATCTTTTTCTGTCAGCTATTGTGATGACAAAAAAAAAAACTCATGCTGGAAGGGTTCCACTCCTACTTATTCAATTGCCTCTTAAGCCTTTGGTTGCTGATGCTTATTACCTAACAAAAGATTAACATTGCTTCTGGTATATTCAGCATTATTATGTTAATTGTTGGTAAGTGTTGATGGTAAAGCAGAAAAGTGTGAGTAGATTTTCATAGTCTAAGCTGACTATATGTTATGAGAAACAAAGAATTATTTTAATGGCAAAGTCAGCAGATATGACATTGCAGTCAAGGAGTAAAGGTATTTATGCACTATCAAGCTGTCATTTTGACAAAGTGAATTTTTCTACCAGAGAGACACTTAAATGTCATGGCAAGGAAATATATGAAACGCCCATAATGTACTGTAAGTTGTTTTGCATGATGGCATTTTCAAATGAAGGCACCTAAAAGACCAATCAGAATTTACAGAGACACAGAGTTCTTTGTATGAGTCTGGAGGATGGCAGGAAAAAATGTTATAATTCAGATGAAGGATATTTAAACCTGGAGGACAGCCTTTATTATCCAAGTTAGGGTTTGTAGGTGTGTGTGTGTGTTTTAACTGATGACTCAGATATTTTCAGCCCCCGGTAATAGGACTCATTTATATTTTATGTGTAAGACTCTATTAGTTGCCGTTGAAGAATAATGACAAATAGCTTATTTTACATAAAACCTCTGTAAAAAGCATAGCAATGTTTTGATATTTATGATGGAAATACAATTCATATACAGTAGTAACACATGATTCCATTTCCTTTATTATTTAGCTATTAATTCTTTAAATCCCTCTAAAGAACAAAATTGTTCATGAACACGTGCACACAAATCCAATACTGCTATAGATCATAGTCAAACTTTTTTTTTAATTAAAAGCAAGGATACAGAACACATCTGGTAGGAAACAGTGGCCAAAGGCAAGAAACAAAAGAATAATGGCCTAGACAGTAAAAGCTACCACCTGCTTATGACTTCTGCCTTATTCTAGAAAAATAACCATAGTAGGTGCCAATCTGTCTAAAATGTGCCAGGTGCTTTTGATAACTGGAGGAAATAGAAACAGTTAGTTAAACATAGGAGCCACAGTTTTAATGTAAGTATTTTTTTTATCTGCACATATGAAAACGTTAGGTGCATAATGAGTGCTGGCCTAAGGGCAGGGTGGGAGTGGTGAGAAGGTATAGATATCTCTGAAAGGGCACTTACTGCATATGTTTCTAACTGTGAAGATTCTTCTTAAAAGAAAATATATTAGCCTTCAAATTTGCATAAACTTTCATTTACTTGCATAAATTCAAGGTTTAAACCATTAGAAGCAAGTGCTTTTCATGTTCAAATTCTTCTGTAAAAGTCTATGCGGGAAATGGCATATGTTAATGGGGCACCGACAGAGGGTGTGTGATTTATTATTATTATTTCTATATTTATTATTTGTATTGTAGGAACATCTAGGAGCCCCAGTCATGGGCCATGGCCCAATTGTGCTAGGAAATATACAAAGACCAAAAAGACAATCCCTAACCCAAAGAATTTTCAATCAAGCATTGCACCCAGATCCAACTGGCTGGATTGTTCTGCAGACTGTGCAAACAAATGGCAAGAGATAATCCCAGGCCCTTAGAGTTTACCATCCAAACAGACAATGGGTAGGAGAGGAAACAGAATGGAAGTGACTTGCCCAAGGTCACACAGCAGGTCAGTGGCAGAGCTAGGAATGATCTCCTGATCCAGTACCCTATCCACCAGCTCATGCTATCTTATAGGACAAATATTGCTTATGTTCTTTTCATTATAACACATTGTAAGAAGATGTGGGCACAGGAAAGGAATGCCTGTTAATAACATGCCTGTGAAATTATTTTCATGCTACAGTATGATCATTTTGGCAGAGAAACACTGCCTCGAGCTGTACAATACACAACTACCACTGTTCTTGCCCTGAATTTCATAGTCGGAGACCATTATCTCCTACTCTTTCTTCCTGCATAATACTGGCTATTGAACTTCACCCAGTGATTCCTGCAACTAGCCTAGCAGCATGTAGTTGAAATATAATATGTTTTAGAAATGGGACATTTATCCTAGATGGGGCTAGAACCCACTATTCTTGGTGTAAGATGCTTATGGCTTGGCCATTAGACCTATGGAGCAGTGCGAGAGTTAACCAAACTTCTTACAGCCTAAAGAAATGAATCTCCACGCTGTTGGACGTTGCACAGATATAAATTTGTTTGAGTTGAAGGTGGACTTCATTTGTGTTATGGGACACACACAAAGTGGTGTAAAATAGAACATATGGCACTTGCTTATTCATTAAAGCATCTATGAGTTCCTTCAGTGTCTTGCTTATTTTTGTCCATGAAAGGCAATTTCATCCTGAAAATGAGTTTGGTAAAATAAAATCTCCTCAAGCACAAATAATGTTAAACTAAATCTGAGTGCAATTTGATTAACACTTGTCAGACGGGGAAATGGAAAAGAGAGAAAAAAAAACTGTTCATTTGGGAGAAATACTAAACATATGAACAATGAGACAATTCCAGTAAATTACTGGCCTGGTTAATTCATAGGGAAGAGGTCTCTTGGGTAATTGTTCAAATTGAAAATGTTGACAGCTTATTACTGAAGTCTCTAAAGGATGCTAATGCAGACTTGAGGAATTTTAGCTTGAGCTGAATGACCCTCTAGAGTTGGGGAAGGGAAGAATGCCAACGATCATGCTACAGGATGTTCACTTTTGCAGAGAAACACTGCACCATTGAATTATAAGAATGCAGGGAAGAAGCCCTCTGGTAGGAGCGTTTAATTTAGAAAAAGTTATGTTAGCATTAGCCTGAGATCCAACAAGGCTCTAAGGGTAAGCAGCTGACTGCTAGAAATCTATAAAAGTTATTAAAAATGTTAGCCTGCTGGGGGTGTACTTATCTGACCCACTCCATTAGGTATATTGCTAAGAACAGTGATGTGTGGTTAATTTCCTAATATAGATTTATCTTAGGGTCATTCAGAAAGTGCACCCTCTGAAAGGTAGCAGGTGGTGAGGCCTTACAGGTTGGCTTCCTGGTGGAAAAATCAGAAAGAGTCTGGGTCTATGCCTAGTGCAACTGGTTGATTTTATTACTATTATTATTTATATTGTATCATACAAGCCCTAGTGTTGGGCCAGGATCCCCTTGTATTAAACTCTGTGTATAAAAACAGAAAGACAGTTCCTTCACCAACGAGTTCACAGTCTAATTATAAAAGAAGAAAACAGGTACAGAGAGGGAGCACAAAGAAACAATGAGATAATATTGGTCAGTATGATAAAGCAGCAGCCTAAACTCTGTCAAGTTTGTAGATGTGACGGATCATTTTGCATTAAGAGTATGAAAGGTTTATGTATCACTGTAGGCCAGGAATTGTATGTAATTCAACATAGGGAGGGTTGACAAAACTCCCACCAGGATTAAGGTTGAATTGCTTAGGTTATAAACACCTCCAGAGAAGTTCCATCCCTTGCGATGCTTGCATATGCTGGTTCATACTGGCTCTTCCAGAAACCAACAATCAAAGAAGAGGGCTTTTTGATTTTTTTTTTAAACACTTGATTTAAACGGACTTGGGATGTTCTTTCTGATCCAGCAAATAGACAGGACTGGGGCCTGCACCCCTGAGCCTCCCGCCATGCCCCAAGCTCCTGCCCCAGCCCTGATCCCCCTCCCACCCTCCAAACCCCTCGATCCCAGACCAGAGCAACTAGAGAATATTTAAACTTTTTAAAGTCTATGATTAACATGGCCATTTAGGGAATTATTCTACAATCATTTTACATTCCTATTTATCCGTTTCCTTGCATCTCATTCATATTATTTTTCTTAGCAGTAGTTTTTATTGCTTTTCTTTTTCAAAATACTCACGGGGGGAAGAGGGGGAGAAATTTTTTAAATAAAATTATTCCTAGTGCAGCAGTATTGGCCTTAACAAGAGGTCTTTGCAGTCAAAAGAACCCATTTAAGATTTTAAATCTGTGAATTCAGTAATCCTCAGAACAGAAAGTTACTAAATTAATATTTTTTATATAAATAAATTTCGATATGACAACTAAATCCCTTCCATAATGGGGATGCAGTTGATCGTCAGAGATTTACATCTGTCTCTTGAGCTTTGTCTAGTCAGGAGAAAAAACAATTTAAATAAAAACACTTGCTAATAGCTTCAATTTCCTACTCTTTTTACTCCTGCCAAACAGCTTTATTATCTAGGAAGACAATTAGCGGAAGGAAACAATAGTTAATTGAAATATATCCAGCACTGAAGACCAGCATTTCTTACGTATTTGAGTTACAGATTGACCAGATTTCAGGGACTCTTAGAAATAGATTAAGATTTACTTTATTTTTTTCCCTTCTAAAGTTATTCAGTCCACTGGAAAGTAATCTCCCAAAAAGATCAATATTCTCCTTCATTGCTGATTGAGTTAGCCTTCTAAACACAAACAGGAGGAAATAAAAAACACACACAGATAGCAAATGTAATCAAGCCATAAATGATCCAGCATGTCCATTAAGATGTATTGAATTTCCATCCATTTACATTTATGGGTAAGTACTTGTTGGAAACTGGAAATTCTTATACAATGATGACACTTCTTAATATACTCTACACCGCCATAAGATAATGCAGTCAGTCTTTCTTTCATGCTACTGCATGAGGTCTTAAATCCAGATGGCATTGTTCATTGTGAAAATACAATTGCATGACATATAGTGTTGACCAAGATGATTGTTCGTGGGTTAAGTGTTTAAAGAACAAGTAAGGAAAAGGCATACATGAGATCTGAGTTGTCAGGGGAAAAAGTGTATTGTCTAGCAGTCATGTAATAGTTATGTATGTATGTCTCTCCCCACATACATTTATGTGAGTAGTCATACTAGCAAACAGGCTTTTAAATGAATTCTGAAGAGTTGTAGTGGATGACTTTATGCATCTTTTCAGTTATTCTGTCCTTAATACCAATTTGATATCAAATGAAACTTCTGTCATGGTTATGCATTCTATAGGTAGAGATGACTTCTCTTTTCCACCTCTGTTATCCCATAGCCTTAAAACCCAAATTCATCAAGAAATCTTTATTGTCATATGGTTAAAATTAGGCATGCGTTTAAATTTCTAGCTAAATTGGGGAGAAAAGCATAATCTGTGCTCCTTTTTTTTTTTTTTAAATTGGGTTTTACCATGTGTTCTCATTGTACTCATATAAAGAGTAGCATAGTAAACTGTAACCTTAATGTGCCAACAAACAATCATATATCGGCTGAAATCTGTCGCAACCTGATACGCAGTTATGGCTCTGTATGGCCAATTGTCGGTCCACGGCCATCTTGTCCTGTTAAAAGGACAAGGCAGCCTCCATCTTGGACCAGGTTCTTGTTGCATAGGAAAGGGCAGAGACCTAATCCTGCCCAGCAACACTAAAGTGCTGTGTGTACTTTCCTGCTTTTTTTTTCTGTTGGGCCGTCTAAAGGTCAGGCTAGTGCAGTGTGCAAAGACCTGATGCTGCCCAGCAACTCCGTAGTATGCATTTTCCCTCTCTTTTTGGGCCCGGTCATCTGGAGGTCAGGCTAGTTCTGCCCAGCAACTCCAGAGTACTGTATACAGAGACCTAATTCTGCCCAGATACCCCATTGTGCCGTGTGCAAATCCTGCCGGCGTGGGGGGCAACAGCTCGAAGCCTGGAGGGAGGGGGAACCAGAGACCAATCAGATGTTGACATGAGTGAGTGAGACCCTTTCTATAAAACTAGATTTCCCCCCAAAATCTGTGTGGAGTGTCCGCGTGTCAGCTGAAGGGCCTGATCAACCTTTTGGCCAGGGTCTCCTCCCGGTCTAGCTCGTAGTGTGGAGTATCCGCGTGTCAGCTGAAGGACCTGATCAACCTTTCAGCCAGGGTCTCCTCCCGGTATAGCTAGCTCATGTCGTGTCGTTTGGATCCATTCTATCAGCTTGTCATGCTTCTGGTGTCTGCTCTGCTGGTCAGCTGCGCCTGGAGTGCAGTATTTGTTTTCTAATTTCTGGCAGTTTGCTTATCTAGCCTCCTATTTTTCCCCTCCCTAACCCAGTACTAAGTGTGTACACAGTGTTAAGGATTAAAGTATTGAGCTCATAATTGCACAATTGCCTAGGTGTATAGTTGTTCTAAGGTTTTAATAAATTGTTTATTGTAAACTGTTTTAAGTGTGTGAGTCACTGCTCTGTCTTTGTCTGGAGTGCTTGGTGCTAAGTGCTGTCTCCACCTGGGGATTAGCTGACCAAGGGGTTCCTGTCCCCAAGGTCTGTGTGAGTGGAATCTGCCCAACTGCAGCCACACCACACTCTGGGTTTACCCTTAGTGTGAAAGCAAGGGCGGTTGAGGCAGTGGCCTGTGGGTCTCTTTCCTGTGTTGCACCGGGCACCGCCCTGACGAACCCGATTCCCATCTTGTGTGATTGGTGTGTCTGCCTATCCAGTGTGATGCAGTGAGCAGTATAGGATTGTACTGTTAATGATTTTTGGGTTGTTTATATTGCCTAACAACATCCCAGCTAAAAATTGCCTCTCTCCCTTGGCCCAAGTTGTAACTTTCCCCCAAATAAACGCAGCCACTTGGCTTTGCACCTTATTCTGGTCCTGCCTGATTTTCCTCTCCCAATATAAAGCTGATCGAACCGCAATCTATTTCGGACAAAATCCTGATTCCAATGAAGTCAATATAAGAATTTACATTGTATTCTGCTTTACTTTTATTCTATGAGAGCCAGCTTTTTACCCATTATGTAATAAAGAAATCTTTTAACAAGAATGATGGTACATCATTTTAGCTCGATTGCCTTCAATTTGTTCTTAGATTGTGTATTTTCATTTATCTTGGATTATTTATTACAATAATTTTCAGATAGTATCTCCAATTACATCTTTAGTTTTTAACTAAATACGTTTTCATATCTGCCATCTTGAGGCTGAGTCACTTTTCCACATGAGATAATTCTATTGCTACATAAACTTAACAACTTTGAATTTAATATAGATTGTAGGTAGGTTACTAAGGGCAGGAAGCTAGATCCAGATTTTCAAGTGACTAGTCGTTTTTGGGTGCCCAGCCTGAAATGCCTTTAGGTGCCTTTAGATTGTCAGAAATGGCTATCTTCTGCAAAAACAAGTCCCTTTATAGTGTCTCAGAAATGAAGCATCCCAAATCACTAGTCATTCTTGAAATGTTGGCCTTTTGTCTTTTTTAAATATTTTTGTAATGCACTGTGTACACACATTGTACTGTGTACATAAGTAAAGAAGAACAATCCATAAAATAATGATAGATTATCATGTCCTGTGGAGATCATGCATAGGTTGCTCTTGAAGTTGTAGGTCGAAAGGAAAACAAGAACAGAAACTGGGGCTCCTTATTGGTGTTACTATGCAAGGTGTATTCAAGGTGATAAGCATTTTTTGGAGGCTCTGCTAATGTAAGAGAGCTTGGCTTAGCAAACACTGAACAACTCTGGGAGAACTTTTTGAACTCAATGGGAATTGCAAGGTGTTCTGCGCCTTGCAGGATCAAGCCCTAGTGGATTAATACCTATGAATATTTGTGTTCCGTAAACCTGCTGCAGAAGTGGTTGCAAGTGATGAGATACTTCTTATTTACATCACTTATAATGTTTTTCTACTGAGATTAAATAATGACTTGGCTGTGTCTGTTTGCCTAAACCTGGTTGCTATTCAAGATCCAAAAATTCAGAATAGAGTACTGCCAACTAACAACCCTATTGAGCAAATTACCACAGTATGTGATCAACTTCCCTAAGTCGCATTGTCTTTAAGCTTGTGCTTAGGTACTTTGCTGAATGGGGATCGGCTTACACACACTCATTGCTGTATCAATGCCTACATTAAGGAGAGGGAACATGGGGGTACTTATTTTAATTGACCTACTCACATGACTGAAGTAATGAGGGTTGTATTAGTACAAGTGGTAAGATAGCTTCATTATTAGGGAACATGTCATGTCCTGTGATTGTTGGGTGTTGAATGGAGTCCCTTTATGTTCCACCAGATAGTGGTTTGGTTCAACCCCTATAATGAATTAACCTGGCAATTTACAGGGGTTTCACTTAAATATTTTATACTGGTTTGAGAGATATTACTAGTTCGGGCTGTTGTATTAAATAGGCTACAGATGTTTAATATAACCCACTCACTATACAACATTAAACAGTGTTAAATAAGGTCCTGGAATGGCTTATAGAGAAATCAGCCTGCCTAGTACCATGGCAAACACACCATTAAAAATCTTAAACCTTTCATTAAAGATACAGAGAGGGAGACAATGGCTAAAGCATTTGAAATGTAAACTATTAAATATGGCTTTCATTTTAACAAAATCCTTTGTTTCCTTTCCCTTTAGCTGTAGACAGTATTTAATTATTTGTCCTCTTTTTGACAGTATTACATGGTAACTCTCCTTTTGGGGGAAAAAAAGCAAAGTTAGTCAAGATGGGCCAGAGATGTTGCTGCTGCTGTTAAAGTCTAGTCTTAGGGTATGTCTACACTACAAGACTATTTCGAATCAACTTAAGTCGAATTTGTGGAATCGACCTTATGAAGTCGAATTTGTGTATCCACACTAAATACACTAATTCGACTGTGTGAGTCCACAGTAATGGGGCAAGCGTCGACTTTGAAAGCGGTGCACCGTGGGAAGCTATCGCACAGTTCCCGCACTCCCCGCTGCCCATTGGAATTCTGGGATTTCCCCCCAATGCCTGCTGGGGGAAAAAATGTGTCGAGGGTGGTTTTGGGTAACTGTCATCATTGAACCGTCAATCACGCCCTCCCTTCCTCCCTCCCCGAAAGTGCCTGCAGGCAATCTGTTCGTGCACTTTTCTGCTCAGTGACAGCGCGGGCGCCACAGCACTGCGAGCACGGAGCCCGCTGCAGTTATGGCCGTTGTCAACTCCTCGCACCTTATCGTCCACCTCTTCCACAGTCAGCTGCTGAGAAATCAGGCTACTTTTCAATGGTGCTGCGAGCACTGGTGGACCATGGGGGACGTTTTACCAACATCAACGTCGGGTGGCCAGACAAGGTTCATGACGCACGTGTTTTCAGGAAATCTCGTCTGTTTAGACGCCTGCAGGAAGGTAGTTTCTTCCCAGACCACAAAATAACTCTTGGGAATGTGCAGATGCCTATAGTGATCCTCGGGGACCCAGCCTACCCGCTAATGCCCTGGCTCGTGAAGCTCTGTGCAGGCACCTTGCACAGCGACAAGGAAATCTTCAAGTACCAGCGAGCAGCGTGACCTGTGACTGTTCAGTTTCTTTACAGAGAAGCTGAACCTGCCCCTGTTTCTTTACCAAGTTACTGTTGACTAGCATCTGCAGTTACATACCCCGTCCACCCTGCTTCCCCCACTTCCAACACACGTTTAAAAATAAAACAGATGGTCCACTGTGACTTTACAAAGGTTTCTTTATTAATGACTTTGCGTTAAAGGGTTGAAACTGGGACGCAGACTGTGCTGGGTAGGGTGTGCGGTGATGTAAAGACCGCCTCTAAACTTGAGGACTGACAGGCTCCTGCTCCCAGAGCGGTCCGCAGTGCTGGACTGGTTGTTTCAACGGAGTCCTTTTTGGGACTCTGTGTGCGGGGGCTATGTGGCCTTGTGGCGTGGGAGGACGGATACAGATTCCTCTGCTGCGTGGCTCTGTGGTCCAGGATAGGGACCGCTGCATGAGATCTGTAACCCCCCCCCCCGCTACAAAGTCACGTACCCCCCCCCACCCACACAGAACCTGCAAACCACCTCCCATACCGACCAGGGTGCCTACTGACTGCACTGTGTGTGTGACCTGCTGCTGATCCTGCCCCCGTCTCTGTACCCTGCTAAAGGTGACTGTCCTATGCAATACCCTACCCCCTTCCCCACCCACCCACCCACCCCTTCAAACACAGCATTGTGTAAAAAAGCATGACGGAAACAGTAATTAACAGCAAAGTATTTTTAATAATTAACCAGTCAGGGGATGAAACTGGGATTGGGGCCTGGGTGAGTCAGGAAGGGAAGGAATTCTCAAAAATTAGGGTATGAGAGCTTTTGGGTACTTGAGCACTCTGCTGGGGTGCAGTGACAGTTTTCACGGCCCCTGGCAAAACTCCTTCTGGTTACTTTGGGTGACGGGAGGTATGGGACTTTGTGGCGGGGGAGGGCGGTTGCAGATAGACTGCGGGGGGGCTCTGTCCTCCTGGCTGCGGTCCTGCTGAACATCCACAAGGCGCCGGAGCGTGTCCGTTTGCTCCCTCATTAGTCCAAGCAGTGTTTTTGAGTCGCCTGCTTGTCTTCCTCATGCCACCTCTTCTCCCGTTCGTTGTGTGAGAGCTGGTACAGAGAGAGGGTCTCCCTCCACTGGTTCTGCTGGTCCGCCTCGGCTCGGGAGCACCCCATAACTTCAGCGATCATCTCATCCTGTGTCTTTTTCTTTCGCCGCCTAATCTTTGCCAGCCTCTGTGAGGGGGATGCTGTGGCAGGTCTGGAGACAGTCGAAGCTGTGTGATGGGAGAAAGGGAGTGAATTCCTTGCAAAGATACATTTTTCCGAACAATGAACACAGTCTAGTCTGTGTCTGTGAACAACACCATGCACAGCACCTATCTCGTGCGCACTCCTGCTGCAGGCAATCCTGAAAGCATAAACTCTGCCCCTGTTCTACCCCATCGCAGTGTCCCCCGACCCTTGCACTTCTGGGTTGAGATCCCAGTGCCGGATGGTGCAAATTTCATTGTCGCGGGTGGTTCTGGGTAAATGTAGTCAGTCATTCCTTCCTCCGGGAAAGCAACGCCAGACAATCATTTCGAGCCCGTTTTCCCTGGATTGCCCTGGCAGACGCCATAGCGTGGCAACCATGGAGCCTGTTTTGCCTTTTGTCGCTGTACCAGCAGCATTCAGTACACATAGGGTGACATTTAAAAGAGTCAAGAGACTTTTTTTTTCTTTTCCTTCTGGGGATGGGGGGTGGTTGTACATTGACGAGCTATACCCTTAACCGCTGCGGACAATGTGTTTGACCGTACAGGTATTGGGAGCTCAGCCAAGAATGCAAATGCTTTTCGGAGACTGCAGGAACTGTGGGATACCTTGCGTCCTCAGTCCCCCCTCCCTCAATGAGCGTCCATTTGATTCTTTGGCTTTCCGTTACGCTTGTCACGCAGCAGCGTGCTGAGTCTCTGCTACGCCGTCTGTCCGGAGATTTTTTAAAAATACTTTGGACCAGGCGTAACATTACAGTAATTCCCCTAATTAGATGCAGGAGTCTCCGAGCGAGATCACCCTGAGGACGGTCACTGAAGGAGATAGAGAGCGCATGCTGCGTGAAAGTCAGCACAAACCAGGGCCCTATGCAGCCGTGCTCGGGGAGGCAATGCTCCCTGAGTACCTCATGAAAGCCTGGCGCGGAAAAGTGTGCTACCACGGAGCACCCAATAAGGCAGCTCTCCCCAGGAACCTCCTGCAGAGGCTTTTCGATTACCTCCAGGAGAGCTTCATGGAGATCTCCCAGGAGGATTTCTGTTCTATCCCCATATATAGAGAGAGACCTCCTTTTCACATACTTCAGATTCCTGTTATATTAAGAATAAAAGTTTACATGTTTAAAGCACTTACCGACTGCTCCTTCCCCTGATTCAGGGTCTGGGTTAACGGCCGGGGAGGGTTGGTAGGGGATCTCCGTGACGGTGATGAAGAGATCCTGGCTGTCAGGGAAACCAGCGTTGTAAGCGCTGTCGCCTGCCTCGTCCTCCACAAACTCTTCCTCATCTTCCCCGTCCATGAACATCGCCGAGGAACTGTCCGTTGACACTGTCCCATCGTCAGAGTCCATGGTCACTGGTGGGGCAGTGGTGGCAAGCTCCGTAGTGTCTGTTTGCCGCTTTGATTTTTTGGTAGCCTTGTCTGGGGTCCTTGATTTTCACGCGGCGCTGCATTGCATCCCGCCTGTATCCTCTGTCTCTCATGGCTTTGGAGACCTTCTCGTAGGTCTTTGCATTCCATTTTTTGGAGCGCAGCTCCGAAAGCACAGACTCCTCGCTCCACACACCGATCAGATCCAAGACTTCGCGGTCAGTCTATGCTGGGGCCCTCTTTCTATTCAGAGATTACATGAACTCCTCTGCTGGAGAGCTCTGCATTGCTGCTGGTGCTGTTGAGCTCGCCCCGATGTCCAACCACGAAATGATGTCCAACCACTGTCCAGACAGGAAAAGGAATTCAAATTTTCCCGCAACTTTTCCTGTGTGGCTGGTCAGAGCATCCAAGCTCGGACTGCTGTCCAGAGTGTCAACAGAGTGGTGCAGTGTGGGATAGCTCCCGGAGCTACTAAGTTTGATTTGCATCCACACCTAGCCTAATTCGACATAGCCATGTCGAATTTAGCGCTACTCCCCTCGTCGGGGTGGAGTACCGAATTCGAACTAAAGAGCCCTCTATGTCGAATTGAATGGCTTTCTGGTGTGGACGGGTGCGCGGTTAATTTGAATTAACGCTGCTAAATTCGAATTAAAGTCCTAGTGTAGACCAGGCCTTAGAAGGAAAGCCACCTTGTTTGACAGTCTCTTACACGGTAACTGTCATAGCAAGGTGGTGGTTGGGATTCAACTGGATCTGGTAGAGGTGGCAATGCTATCTGAGTCACTATCCCTCCCTGGCCCCTTTCTGGCCAGGACACCTCTCAGGATCAGGGTGTTGAAAGTCCAGGGTCCTAAGTGGCAGCCATGATGGTGAAGCTTGCTCCAGTAACCTCTGTCTATTCTTTCTGTCTGTTTTCTTCTTTTGAACTCCCCCTCTTCTTTAGGGACCCCAAAAGAGAGTTATTCAGTCTCCCTTTCATACCTTTTCCATAATCATTTGTTATAGGCTATTTTAACATGTTATGAACTTCAACATAATGTTTACAGTTGAGCTCACAATTCAGGTTAATTTGTAGGCTCAATTGTCACAACAGGGTGAAATCATCATTTTAAGACTAGAGAATATTTCTTCAATTTTGGGACTCTTTCTCAAAGCACAATATACTTTTCTAAATTCAATCCTGGGTCTTTAAAATTCTTTCTGCCTTATAGAGTGAATTTCCCCAAGTAACACTGAGTAAAAAAGACACTCCTTTCCTGAAGGACAAATAGGTTATCCAGTCCTTGGCATATAATCTTTAATGATCTGGAGTCCTATATTTCATTAGGTCTGAATAATCTAAATTATCAAATATCCTCATAAATGTTGTGAATTCTGCTAGAAATGGAATTTCTACTGCCTGATTTCAATAAGCTGGCATCCTAATGCCCTCTTGATGTAGATATAGCATTCAAAAAGAGAAAAGCAGCACAGCTTAAATTGGGAGGCAATGTAATGTGCATTCCCTAGAAGAGAGTGATGGGGTGTAAGAATGTCACTCCGTGCTTGAATGGAATCTAACACACACAAACACAAACCCTTATTGCACAATGCTGGTTGTTGTCTCCCTTTCTATTAAAGATAAAGAGAGCTGGTTAAAATTAGAAAAAGTAACCATAGATATTCATGAATAATTTATCCTAAGAAAAATGCTAAAATTTAGTTGATAAATTCATAGTAACTCAAGCAAACCTAAATGTAACTAATTAGGGCCTCATTCGTGTCCCCATTCAAGCATTCTGTGCTCTCCGCTATAGCTGGGGATTTCTCCAATTATATCTCCCAGGGGTACACATTGACCTGCCCAATAAATAAAAAGCATTGCAATATATCCTTCCATCAGCGTTGTATTCTGGAATCTAATTGTTCTGCCTAGGTCCTTAGGACAGAGAAGATGAGAACTGCTTTCATTCATGTATATATGTCTTTTCTGTGCTCTCTGCTATAGCTGGGGATTTCTCCAATTATATCTCCCAGGGGTACACATTGACCTGCCCAATAAATAAAAAGCATTGCAATATATCCACCCTAGGAAAAGGTCATGGTTAGGTGATGTATGTTAGTATACCCCAAACTATCTCTAACCATATTTAGACAGCCCCAAAGCAGTAGAATTAATGACCTCATTTAAAGGTTCAATCCTTATTTTGAGCTGGAGCAGAATTGAGAGATTTAACACATAATACCTATAAGTACTCCACCAGTGCCAGATTTAAAAAGCACTTCTTTCAAACTTCTTTCTCCAATTCAGAATCACAACACATTGAATATTGCATTACACAGGCTTGTGTGGCAATTATTGGTGAATAGTAACGTCTGGTTATGTTCTAACCAAGTAGCTCTGCTTGGCAGAATGCTTAATAGATATATATCACTGAAACAGCGCTAACTGCCTTAGTTAACAGCACACAAAAAGAGGCACTTTAGCAACACAAATGAGGGCTAGATCTTAAGCTGGTGAAAATGAGTATAAATCTACAATCCATATAATTTCTGTTCACCAGAAACCTAGCCAAAGTTCTGCAAATTTCCTTTCCTCTCCATTCCAGTGCAATATATACATTCAAACTTTTGGTACAAAGTAATTTGTTCTGGTGGAAATTTCCTTTCATCTCTGGTGAAATTAGCAAACAGCACAGTGTGAATGGTGCACAACTCTTTAGAAACCTGTCAAAAATGCAGTCTTGCTCTATTCATGATATTTGAACAGTTCTATATCCCTGTTTTGCAGCAAACTTCAAAGAATACTCATAATTAAAAAACACCAACAACCCCCCAACATATTGCCAATGCAAAGCTTTGCTCCACAAAATGGAGATGGGTACAAGGTAGTTTGTTCACCTGATATTGAGTAACATTTCAAACAGCCCCTGGCATTTCATGGCAAACAATGATAAACATTCCAATTAGAAAGAATTGATCTTTTTTAGTAATGTTGGAGTTATTTCAATTCCTCCCTCTCAGCCCTTATTTTTGAAAAAATATTAAGGATGTTATCCTCAACACAGGATTTTTGTTGGTTAGCAACTTATTTTTGCTTATTTCTTTCTTTTACTCAACCTTAGGAATGGGTAAGCCATTTCTTTATATCACAAAGTGGAAGTGAATAGGTTTCTAACTCTATTGCCAATCCCTCTGAGAATCGCTATCAGAAGGTAGTCAGATAAATGAACATTTATTATTGTACTGTTGACCCTAAAGTTGAAGCATGTCACTTCTCAGATACAAGAGTTTGAGAAATGAGAGATTTTGAACACTGGCCTCACAGCCTATCAAGAGTGCAAGCAATTGGAGCAAAAATGGTCTTTTTCTTTGTCAGTAAAGAGCCAAATACAATGGCACCTGGATCCATAACTAGGGCTTTTGGGAACTATGATAATACAACGAACTCGGTGATGATGATGAAAAGTGCTTCTGTCAAGCCACTAGACCAATTAATGCAGAATGGGTTTTGTTATAATTCACCACACATCTTTCACAACAGGCACAATTTCAAAGAGTCCTCAGCCCAGCATCTAATATTGTGCCCATAATTTTGCATGTTTACTTACACAGTTATTTTGAACATACAAGTCTGAATGTACATATTTGCAAAAAGTTGGAAAAGAAAAACTAGCACAAGAGACTAGACTTAGACCCTGATCCAGCTAACTATCTAAGCACATGATAAACTTCTAGCATGTGAATAGTTATTTTAGCCAAAGGGACTATTCATGGGTGTAAAGTTAAGCACATGCTGAAGTGTGTTGATGCATTGGAATTGTATTGTATTTCATGCATTAGTTCTAATCTGAATTCTTAACATATCCTTCACAGTTTCTCTCCAACACCACTTTCACTTTCTTTCCTCCTGAATATGCCAATGTTGCCACATTACTGTGTTCATTCTCCTTTTTACTGCCTATTAATGTATAGTGAAATATCCGAGACTATAGGGCCTAACTCAAAGCTCATTGAAGCCAGTAAGAGTCTTTCCATTGACTGTGATTGGCTTTAGATCAGGCTCATATAAAGTACAAGCCACTTCAGAGAATCACTTGCAAGACCTTAGTTCCTCCTGTGATTCTGACCCATCGGGCAGTGCAGTTGCTCCAGTGATTATGGCTGCTCACTAGTTGTGGTACATCTTCCCAGGTGATGCCAGCACATGCAATATCCTCTGTCACTGTCTTCTGCCAGTTCTTCTTTGGCCTTTCTTGCTTCCTCTTTCCTCTCTCAGATACCCAAAGGCAATTCTTGCCAGCATGTTTCCCAACTTCCATACAGTGTACATGTCCCAGCCACCTGAGCCTTGCATCTTTGATGTTAGAAAATACCATGTCCTGCTCTGTCAGGTCCCTTACTACATGGTTGATAGTCACATTAGTGTTGATCTCCATTCAAGCTTGTGAAACTTCTTGGGTTGGAAAAGAATGCCTTCTATCTTTAGGGTGTTTATGCCAGAAAGATTCAAAAGCTATTCACTATTATCAGTTCAGATGCCTTCTGCCGCTGTGCCCATGACTTTTCCCAAGCCAGCAGGGTTGTTGCCAATTTGTTGCCTATGATCTAGTCGATGTCATGGTTAGGTCATCCAATACTTGCCTACAAGAACAAAAAAATAGTCCCAATGGTATGGCAACCATATACTTTTCTATATAATCTGTTCAATTTTTGAACAGATATATCATCATCTTGATCATGTAAATATTGATAGCTTATGTATATTTATGCAAATAGATGTATTGTCATATATTCATATGTGTTATTCTTTTTACTGTGTCCTTTAAATACTAGTGTGGATGTGTGTAGATAGTGATACATACAAACTTATACTGTAAAGGACTTTGATAGGGAAGATAACAATATAATCTAAATGATAAACAGTGAGTTTCATCTAATCTTGCCATCACATTGTACTTAATATCTGCAATTTAAATCAACATACAATTTCTAGTGCTCCTACAGTAACTTCAGTTTATTGGTATAAAATAATTTTGTTAAATACCTTCCAAGCTAGAACCATGAACAAATTTCTTTCACTCAAGGGGAAAATATGACTGTTTCTATACATCTTTTTTTCTGTGGATGTTTTGACCAGCCCACTCTGAGTACAGCAACTCATGAATAGCATTCTGTCGGTCCAGTAAATATGGGGTTTTCTATTTTCAGCCAGCGAGAAATTAATCCACTAAAACTCCTCTAAGACAAAGTAATTGAGCCAATATACTCATTTTCCTATTCTGCTGTTACTGTGTCTTCCATGTAATTCAATTAGGGAATTAATGTAGTACTTTGCTTACAATTAGGAGACAGGTAGAGTAAAAATCATTGACTATGTGCAAGACCCCAAATATTGCATAGCTACAGAATTTCCCATGGATTCACTGCCTCCTATGGAACTGTGCTCCAAAATCTCAACTTTGTCTTTTAAAATCATGTTTCTAGCTCCTATGGTTATAGAGATGCACTGAATTAACATTTTCAAGTTCTCTGTGTAGCCACTCTAAGTCAATGGGAGAGAGATCTCCCATCTGCTTAATTACTCCACCTCCCGTGAGCAGTAGTAGCTATGTCAGCAGGAGAAGTGAAACGTGTTCACCCCGGGTGATAAGGTGTTTTGTCTCTTAGCACTTTCCTTTGTGAATTCATTCAAGAGCGTAGTGATTGTCTGGTTTCACCCACATAGTTGCTGATGCACTGGATGAGATAAATCACACATTGTGTAGGAATGTGTAAATACATGAATCTTGAAAGGTGTAAATCAGTGGCTCGCCAACTTTTTTACTGGTGACCCCTTTCACATAGCAAGTCTCTGAGTGTGACCCCTTCCCCAAATTAAAAACACTTTTTTTATATCTTTAACACTATTATCAATGCTGGAGGCAAAGCGTGGTTGGGGTCGAGGATGATAGCTCGCAACCCCCCAAGAAATAACCTCGTTACCCCCTGAGGGGTCCCGACCCCCAGTTTGAGAACCCCTGGTGTAGATCATTGTAGCAACGTAGATAAGACTACAGGTTTTGCATCTGTCTGGCAGGATCTGGTGCCACTTTGAATTGGTATGTCCTATGTCCTGGTCTGTGGGGAGCTTGCTACTGATGAGCTTGGAGGGGGTGGGGGGGGTGTTTGAATGCCAGGAATGGGGGCTCAGGAATGATTTCTTTCAGGAGGAGGGTCTCCCTCAAGTTTGGGTTGTAGTCTGATGACAGCTCATATTGTTACCTGGGGTTCTGTCAACGCAAAGCTCTTAGTAACTTTTACTCTGTGCAAGGTGGTGTCAGGAAATAAATTAGGGGGGGCATGGCCATCCAACCGATAGATGGCTGGCACAAACCAGACAACTTTCACTTAAAGCTAAAGCTTTATTTAGTCTCAAACACTTACACACATCCGCAACCGGTTAGTAAAACACCCCCAGCCCTTGATAATTACCAAAGCTGAGTGTGGCTCTCGAGTGACTCAGCGGCAGGCTTCTGGTGGCAAAATCTTCTGTTTGCTGGTGGTGACCGCAAGATGTATCCAAAAGAGTCCAAACGAGTCCAACTACCTGAAACTTTTCCTCCTTATTTATATATCAGTAATAGAATGACATGTCCCTTAAAGAAAGCTTGTTAAGTAAGCAGTTTCAATGGTCAAGCAAGAGGTTCCTTCTGATTATTGATTAACCAGGTGTGGGTTTTTCCAGAGTTTGCAGCTTGAGGCCCCAGTAGATATTCCTGGGGCACATCCTGCTCTTCTAAAATGCATGTATCAGCAACTTCAACGCAATTCTTATCAGGAAGGACACGGGGTCAAGCTGCCCTTTCTGTGGCACCCAACCCCCCCACCCCTCCTGTCTTGTCAAGCTGCATGGCCACTTTACAGCCTGCTGACTAGGCTGCTTTTAGAAGTAAGCAATAGTGGTTTCAAGCACTTTACTGGTTTTCCAAAATCTCCCCGGACAATATAGATTCAGTGTGGGGTGGGAGTTGATAACTAGAAGGGTATACTGTCGGAACTGAGGCCTAGTCTGTGTAACTGCTTTTCCTTTAGGGTTTCCAGCAAGAGCGAGGAGGAAGCAACACCCTTTCATTCTCATTCATCAATGGTAAAAGAACTGAGTCCTCAGAGGACAGAAACAATTGTTTAACACAGAAAGGGCAAAACACTGTGCTAAGCCCCTAACCTGAGGAATGAAAAACTGTGGTTTAGAGAGGCGAAAAAAAACCCCAACCAAACAAAAACAAAAAAACCTTCCAAAAATAAAAAAGAACCCTTGTATTAAACTGCAAATATTCCCTTTCACTTTGATTTTTGTGTTGCCCTTGAAGGGAAAGACTTTTTGATTTGGCTGGAGGAACACATTACTCTACCACCCCGTGGAAGGGAATCTTTAGGAAACTGAGACATGGACCTCACATCAGAGAGGTAAGCTGCATTCTCACACATAAACAAAAGAAATTTTGGATCTGAATCTGGTCTAGGATTCAAAACATAGGATTCAAAACACCAGCTTGGGAGACCTATCTCTAATGTGAATGGATTTGGAAAACCAACCAAAACCCATGTGCATCTTGGGATGTGTCTGTCAGAGGGGATGTTTTGTCTACACCCCAGACTTTGGAAACTGATCGGGTGCTGACATGTGTATGTTAGTCCCAGAAATGTCACCCTTAATGTTGCATTGCCAAAAGTGTGAATTGACTATATGATGGCCTACTCAAGGAAGTGCCAACTTCTGGCATTGGTTCCTCCTGGGAGTTTTGTCCACTAGTGCCCTTTAGGCATAACCACCTGTTGGTATTTTGTTTAGTATACTGGCAGTGACACCTACCTTCAGTTTGGTCCAACTCTAACAAGAATAAACAAAAGTGTATGGCACAAGCCATGAGGTTTTGTCAGAGGAACATTCTGCATCTCTGTGTAAATTCCTTTTAAGCAATGGATATTTTTTCTCCAAGACCTTTCATGGATTTTTGCACAGAAGTTGTCAGATATTACATATGCAAGTAAGTTTGTTGTTTTCACAGCAGTTATTTCAACCACAATTCATTTGGATATCTTCCTAAAATATACTTGTTAATCCTTGGAGATTTAAAAACACAAAAAACCCCACCAAACCTTTGAAGACAGATATCATGTTTCATTGGGTCTCCTAGCAGGAACAACACTTCCAAATTAATTGAAAATGAATTCCTGAAATCACTGTAACAGTTCTACCAATTAAAATATGTCTTGATTGGAAAGTTGGGTGCTATTGAATCATTTTTACAGTACTTTGCAAACTTATTAAATTAACTTTTAATTAAGCCACTTAATATCAAACCACTTTATATCACAGACAAATGCAAATTTACTTCAAAGAGTTCATGCTGAATGTGAAAAGCATTAACATTTAAATAAAGAGATGCCATGTGGTTTGGCAGAAATTGGAATACTCTCAGACATAAGGCCCTCTGCTTGCAGCTTCAGAATTTCAAAGTCTAGTACAGTTTGGAGGGAGAAAAGGACTTATAAATAAGGATTTACACTTTGACTATTCAAGTTTCCCACCGCACATTAAATGTTAAGAATGAGGGGGCAAGACAGCTGGGTACTTTACACTGTATGCCGCTAATTGTGTCTATAAGGAGAATAGGAAACTATGGAAACTTGATTTATTTTTTATTTTCTTAGAGCCTCACTGTGTTTCTTTTCGTGTATGTTTGGAAGGGAAGGGGAAAGGAGTAGTCAGGGTGGCGAAAGACTTGCTCTGAAAGATGTTCTGTCTATTATGGAGAATTTCATGTCTTTTACTGATTACTTTTAAATTCTGGGATGTTCTCATATGGCATGACTATGACTGCAGCCAAATAAAGATGGGTTCACATTGCAAAGGTCAAATTCAGACTTTGAACACCTTCGAAAATTCATGGCAGCCAGGAGGATCCAGGGTTTTGTTTGGGATTAAAAAAATAAACAAGTACTACTTTCAAACAGAGCAATGCAACATCCACTCTAGTGTCTCCTCAAATCCAAGTGATATTTTCTGTGAATGGAAAGTAGTGGTGTGGCTTCAGAGAATAGGAAAGTTCTAAATAAAGAGAGGAAAAATTATTAGTAAAATGCAGTCAAACACCTGCCAAATATGACTTCTGGAAACCCAACATGCAGCAGAATCCACTTAAACCTAACAGATGGATCTGGTGTGAGAGATTGTTGAGAGATACTAAGCAAAGAGGCTTTGCCCCATCTGCTCAGACAAACAGAAATGGTGCTGTAGTACAGTGGATAGTCTGGCTTGGACATCTCTTTAAAAGGTAATGTCCACTTTTCACCCATATGCTTATGTTCCATGTTTGAGGGCTTAAGTGATAAATACCTCTTGTGCTAACACTCTGGACAAGGCTGAATTTCACTAATCCAGCACACAACCCAGACATATTGCTTTATTTCGTCTCTTTCCAGATTTCTTGGGGTGGCATAGGGTAACATAGTTTTTTCAATTTGCATATTCCTCTGTTGGTGTAGGCATCTTCTCCTAGAGGACACAGGCTGGAATAATAGGGCAATTAGGTTAAAAGTGCTCAATAAGGCCCTGATTCTTTCCACTTAAGTCAATGGCAAAGCTCTTATTGACTTAAATAGTTCAGAATCAGACACAGAGGTCTGGGTGAGGGCTAGCCTACCTGAGCTAGCTTGAATCCATGGGTATCAATGGCAGCGAAGATGGTACAGACTTAAGTGTGGATAGCATAAGCCCTGCATTGACCCGGGGTACATATGGGGCTCACTAGCCTGCTTTGAAGCCCATGCTGCCATGCCTTCACTGCTATCAATCTCTGCTCTGGCTGGATTCAAGCTAGTAGGCTAGTCTATGCATTGCTTTTTCTGGGTAGACTTGCACTGGGCGGGATCCACACACATACATTGCTTTTTGGTGCAGATCACTAAGTTTTCATTCCTAGTGAATTGTCTTTCTAAACCCAGTGCATTTATCTGTCAGGGAGATATAAGCATGCACTGCAGATTAATGCTTGTCCTGCCCATAGTCAGGGGTCAACCAAACAGCTGACTTCATTCCTTGCAACACTTCAGCATGCCTTGGTAGAACAAGAAGCCTCATTCTAAACACAAGTGCTTCCTTTTAATTTCAGTGTGTGATAGTGTCTAACAAAGTTAAAATCCTAAATTTGATTAGTAACACAGTCATTCATTCATCATTCATGCCCGTCACCCCAACCGGGGTATGGGCCGCCAACCACAGATCTCCATAGTCTTCTATCCTGGGCCATTCGCTCTAGCTGGTTCCAGGTATAGCCCATTTTTTTGCTATCAACCTGAAGGTCGCGTCGCCAGGTATTTCTTGGGCGGCCTCTTTTCCGCTTGCCTTGGGGGTTCCACTGCAGTGCCTGTCTGGTGATGTTGGTTGGCTGCTTGCGTAGTGTATGTCCTATCCAGCCCCACCTTCTCCTTCTAATGTCTTCCTCTGCTGGGAGTTGATGGGTCCTCTCCAAGAGGTGGATGTTACTGATGGTGTCTGGCCAGCGGATCTGGAGAATCCTTCTGAGGCAGCTATTAATGAAGGTCTGGATCTTCCTGGTGGTTGTTTTGGTTGTCCTCCAGGTTTCAGCTCCATACAGTAAGACTGATTTCACGTTGGAGTTGAACAGTCGTAACTATTAGTAACACAGTAGTACACTAATATTTCCTTTCTAACTACCAATTCTTTGGCTGCCTAGGGGCTGCTCTGATATTTAGACTGTAAGCTCTTTAAATCAGGGACTGTATACTAATGTGTTTGTACAGTGCTTAGGACAATGGTGCCCCATTCTTGGTTTGCCCTTACAAATTTTTGATCATGCTTTATACGTTCCTTTGATTCAGGGCCGGCTCTAGGATTTTTGCTGCCCCAAGCAAATATTTTTTTGGCTGCCCCCCCTTTTTTCATGCCCCCTTGCCCCTCACCAACTCCACCCCTTCTGAACTCCTTCCCCAAATCCCCAGCCCCGCCTCCTGCCCCAGGCATGCAGCATTTCCCTCCCCATTGCTTCCTGGGGGCCCCCACGACCTCCCACCCTAGCTCACCTCCGCTCCGCCTGCTCCCCCCCACGGTGTGCTGCCGCTCCACTTCTCCCCACTCCCTCACAGGCAAGGGTTTGCGGAGAAGCGGAGCAGCAGCGCATTCAGAGGAGCAGGCGGAGCAGAGGTGAGCTAGGGTGGGGGGGCGCAGGAAGTAACGGGGGATAGAGGAACCACTCCCCGCTCCAGCTCACCTCTGCTCCACCACTACTGCCTCCCCCAAGCTCCCGCAGCTCGGCTTCTCCTCCCTCCCTCCCAGCCTTGCTGCACAAAACAGCTGTTCCGGGCTCTGCAAGCCTGGGAGGGAAGGGGGAGAAGCGGTGCAGCGGCACGTTCAGGGGAGCATGCGAAGCAGAGGTGATCTAGGGTGGTGGGGTGCAGGAAGTAAGGAGGGGTAGAGGAACCGTTCCCAACTCCAGCTCACCTCCACTCCGCCGCCGCCGCCGCCTCCCTGAGAGCCCATTCGGCTTCTCCTCCCTCCCAGACTTGCTGCGCAAAACAGCTGTTTCCCGCACAGCAAGCCTGGGAGGGAGGGGAGAGAAGAGAAGTGGCGGCTTGGCACTCAGGGGAACTGGGGCGGCAAGTGGGGGCAGCAGGGGCACTTTTTCCCCATGATCCAGAGTCAGCACCTATGATAGCTGGTGCCAGAATGCTGCCCCTAGAAACGTGCCACCCCAAGCACCTGCTTGTTTTGCTGGTGCCTGGAGCCGGCCCTGCTTTTATTGTTGGGTAACTCAGCTGATGCCTGGAAAATATTTGTATCCACTAATTCAATCTTTTCTATTTTGTCTTATTAATTCCTAGTAACTTGTGAACAGAAAGTTCTTGTTAAGGAAGGCTGGGACAAGTCTAAACATTCCATAGGCTACTAAGCAGGACCACTCAGTTTAGAGAAGTAGTTTAGGAAGTTTAGACCTTCCTTTAACAGGCTGGTTGAGAGGGGAGAGCTGTAGTTTACTTGTCACATTCCAATGGTGTCAGTAGATTTCTCCAAAATGCAGCCAGTCTCCCCAGAGTCAAGCTTACTTTCCCATACAGCAACTACTTCTGTGGAATCAAACCACTCCAGTGACTATGTGCACTTCATATGGGTTTTATTGAATAGTAAGTGACCCACCTGAGAAAATGGGGAGGAGTGCGGAAAAGAGGAGTGTCCATTACAATTTGCATTATGATAGTGATTAGAGGCCCCAATGAAGATGGGGTCCCATTGTGCTATGTACCATATACACACATAGTGAGACACAGTCCCTGCCATGGAGAGATTACAATTAGAGTTGGTTGGAAATCTTCTGACTTTTTTTAAAAATGGAAATTTGTCAAAAATGAAACATTTTTTGTGAAAATGTTTCTATTTGGATTTAATTTTGATCTGGGTGGAGGAACCCCACATAACGGAGCATTCTGATGAAGTCAAAATTGAACACATGGATTTTCCGTTTCAAAATGACTTTACATTATAGAATATAAAATTTAAAAAATTGAAATGAAATGGTCAACATGAATGGAAACCGTTTTCATATTTTTTTCCAGAATTTCATTTCTTGGGAAATTTCCAATATATATATTTTTGTTTTATTCCATTTTGGGATGGAAGAAAGTTTGAAATTGTGGAATTTCCCACAAAAATCTGCTTCCCATACAGCTTTACTAACAATAAAAATGCACAATTCTAACAAAGGTAGGAGGGGAAAACAGTCACACAGGTAAATGACCTGCTGTGTTACCTTGGACAAATCACATGCAGAGCTGGGATTTGAACCTGGGTCTCCTGAATCCCACTTGAGCCTCTTTCATAAACCATGCAGTTTCCAAAGATAGATGAAGAACTTCAATAAAATAAGAATCCCATCCAAATTAAGGCTAGTTTAACACTAAAAATGCTAGAGCGACAGAGCTAGAGATGTGCTGCTGTAATATTGTAGCATAAAGACATTTACTAGAACCACTTCTTTTGTTAAGTATCAGAGGGGTAGCCGTGTTAGTCTGGTTCTGTAGAAGCAGCAAAGAATCCTGTGGCACCTTATAGACTAACAGATGTTTTGCAGCATGAGCTTTCGTGGGTGAATACCCACTTCTTCGGATGCAAGCAGTGGAAATTTCCAGGGGCAGGTGTGTATATATAAGCAAGCAAGAAGCAAGCTAGAGATAACGAGGTTAGATCAATCAGGGAGGATGGGGCCCTGTTCCTGTTTCTCCTCCCTTGGTTTTCACACCTCAGCTGCTGGAACAGGGCCCCATCCTCCCTGATTGATCTAACCTCATTATCTCTAGCTTGCTTCTTGCTTGCTTATACATACACACCTGCCCCTGGAAATTTCCACTGCTTGCATCCGAAGAAGTGGGTATTCACCCACGAAAGCTCATGCTGCAAAACATCTGTTAGTCTATAAGGTGCCACAGGATTCTTTGCTACTTCTTTTGTTGTAATAAATCCACCTCTTTGAGAGGTGGTACCTAGTTGTCTAGACCAGGACCACAGTCCTGAGTAATGTAGTTAAGCCAACCTAATCTTGTAGCGTATGCCAGCCCTAAATAAATGAACCATTTTTTGGAGGACTGATCATGATCTGTCAGTCGCTGTTTTTCTTTCTTTCTTTGCTGCACCATGCTGCATTTAAGACACAGCAGGAATCAGCAGAGGCAGAAGTGCCAGTTTAATGAGATTAAAAGAAGTTCTCATGGTATTTTTGGACTGTCTAAAACAGGATCAACAGTAAACCTTATGAGACACTGTCCTCATGAGACCAGGAGGAATGGACAGTTCAGATAAGCTCTGAATAAGCATCAAACATTCAGCTGATTACTGCTTATCTCTAAACTCAAACATTGAGACTTAAGGTTTACCCATGAAAAAGAAAAAGGAAAGAGGCCAGGAGCCATCACAATCAAACTGTCATCAGTAATGAGGAGATTTCACAGCTCCTCTACACATTTCTTGGTACCTTAATTCTAAAAAGAAAACGAACAAAGAAGGGTGTTTACTTTGGCTTAATTTAATGAAAGCTAGTGAAACATATCAACTCTTGTCCACATAAATGTCAGTCAGTGAAACAGTGAGAGAAGAAAAGGTGAACATCTGGGTAATTTAGAAGGGGAAGCAGAAGTACAGAATTTTTCTGCTCTTCTTGCTGTTCTCTTCCTGTTCTTGGCACATTTTCAGCTACTGAGCACATTTGAATAGTAGTTAAACCAGCATTAAAAACAATTGTTTAAATGTTCTCCTAAATTTTCAAATATCTTGCCAAGAGCTCTGCTACAAGCATTTTACATCAGGTATTAAGCATTTGACATTTTGTAGTCTAGTATTGAGCTGAATTACCTGTCAAAGACAAGTGTTGTATGTTTTAGTTCTCATGGATAAAAGTAGGTTGTATATATAATGTTCTCAGGACATATTTCTTTGTTTTAACCTCTTATGAAACTAAATAATAAATAAAAGTTGTTGTTTCTCAGATTAGGCTAAAGGCAAAAACTAGATTCCAGCCTAAGTAATATCTTTTATTTTTCTGAGGAAAGTAGCCTAAAGAGGGAATTAGTGAATTTTGGATACAGTTGTGCTGTTAACCCATTTTTCCCAGGGAAGGGTCCTTTCTTAAGCAGGGCGCCTAGAGGATTCAGGGGGCCTGGGGTCTTCAGCAGCGGGGGCCCCCCACCACGGGTCTTCAGGGCACTTCAGCGGCGGGTCCCAGAGTGGAAGGACCCTCCGCCGCCGAATTACCGCCGAAGACCCAGAGCGGAAGTAGCTCTGGGGGCCCGGGCCCCGCAAGAGTTTTCCAGGGCCCTCAGAGCAAATGAAGGACCCCGCGCCAGGGCCCCCGAAAAACTCTCGTGAGGGCCCCTGCAGGGCCCAGGGCCTGGGGCAAATTGCCCCACTTGCCTCCTCCTCTGGGCGGCCCTGTTCTTAAGTGGTAAAATGGCATTTGAACCTTCAGTTTTTATTCATACTGCTGCTTTTCAATGCGACTATTACCTGCACAACTTACCATGCTTGGATACTCCACCGCACTGGGACCTGAATAATGCTTATAGAAATGATGGCTTTATTGGGTGCAATGATCTGCCAAAGTATGTACTTTGATTAAAACTGAGGAGTAACTTGATTTTCAGATGTGGCTCTTTCATCGTTCATTCATGTCTAGAGGTATCATGTGCTGATCTCCACTGTAGGTCTCAATGTAGCTTTTCATGTGCACAGTTTAGAATCAAAACTTTTATGTGGATAACATGGTGCATTTTATTAGCTTCTACTTTTAAAAAGAGATTAATTGCATAGAAGCCAACACAAATTTTTTCAAAACAAATCCATTTGCTTTACAGGTTAACTCCTCTTGCCTATTTGTCAACCATCACATTTTATGATTTGGTAAGAGAGACCCTCTTAATGAGTGAATACACAGCATTTATTTCCTCTTTTACTATGAATTATAGCTGATGTGTTTTCATTTGATTTTTTTAAACGAATATAGCGTTGCATCCTAAATGAGCCATAAAAAATGACTAAAAATACCATTTCACACAACACTTGGGGTAGGTATATGACAAGAATTGTATAATATGAGCAGAATGAATTAAGCTGGAAGTGGAAAGAGGAAGATGAGATCTATGTGAGAAGCTGGACTTATCCTAATTAAACTCCTATGATAGAAGTTAAGGATATGATGCAGACAGTGAAAAGCAATAAAGTCCTTAGAGTGGATAACGTACCAGCAGAACTAATTAAAAGTGGTGAAGTGGCTCTCTTCTAAGCATCCCAGAAGCTTACCAATGTGACTTGAGAGTCTGGAAGATGGCCCAGCACTTGAACATAGTTCTTGATGGTGCCTATTTCTAAAAAGGAAGACTCAACTGTTTGTGGAAATTACCACACAATATCACTTTGACACACCTATCAAAATATTGCTGTGCATCATGCTGAAGAAAATTGGAGAACAAGCTCAGTTTAGACCCAAAGGTTATACAAAGGAGCAAATATTCAATCTGCATATGCTATTGAAGAAAGTGCTGGAGAATGATGGGAAGATGATCCATGTTTTTGTGGATTTTGCCAAGGTATTTGGCAGCATCTCACACAAATCTCTCTGGGCATTCCTGTGGCTGGCCAGAGTAGTTGAAAATGTAATAAAGCTGGTATACTTTCACAGAGATTTTGTAATGACTTCAGTGTTTGTGGGACATGAGGAAATTGTCTGTCTGACTTGAGGATAGGTATCAGGGCTGTTTGCTATCACTAGCCCTCTTTAACTGTTACAGTGAAGAAATATTAAGAACCACCACTGATGGAAATGTACAGCAGGGAATTCATCTGTGGATGAAAAATTAGTCATCTGTGCTGCACTTAGGATATTGACCTGACTAGATTATCAGAGAAAGAGGTATAAAAATTGCTAGAAAGAGTAGCAGTGGAAGCAGAAAAGTTAGGTCTAAAGATGTCACACAAAAAGATAATGCTGACCTCTAAGTCTGTTGAAAAGATGAAGATGATTCTACCCAAATCTGAGGAGGCATTGGAAGGAGTTGAGCATTTCAATTGTAACTACCAGGGACATCAAATATCATTTAGAGATCTGACACAGAACTGGACTCTCAACTGAGTCATTCACATTGAGAGAAGCAAAGGTATGACCATGAATTGTAAAGTGAAATTTCTGAAGTCTCTTATCTTTAACATCTTGCTATGAGAGGCATGAGCGTTAAAGAGACAGAACTTTAAGAGGCTTTCTGCCTTTGGACTGAAATGCTACAGACAATTGATACACATTAGCTAATCTTGACACATGACCACCAAGGAAGTAATTGCCCAGATATACCACATAGTAGAAGTGATACCTAATTTAATCTAGAGGATGAGGCAAAGAAAACTTGAGTTTGCAAGACATGTGGATCAGAGAAGCTGAAGAAGATTGCTCAAATACGTTTTTCAGGGGCTGGGGCAGGAGGTGCCGTGTGAGTGTGGTTCAGCTCGGTGTCTGACTGGATAGGCTGTGGTATGGCATGATTATGAAGGCTATGTTAAGACTGTGAAATGCAGGTGAAGATTGCTGGCTAAGGGCTGTGTGTGCATGTGCATTGTGATGTAACTCTCTATGGTGCTTTTCACTATGAGGGAAGGTAAGTATATAGTATATATAACTAACTGATTCCCGCTTCCCCACTCTGCCCCATCTGTCTGCCATATATTGGTCTGGAGACCAGGCCAGCAATAGGACTATGAAGCCATGATTTAAAGCCATGGTTTAAAACCATCTTTTACCAAATGAAATATGTAGACCCAGTTCATCTTCATAAAACAGGCAGAAATTTACTATAAAAGCTATAAAATCTGGTATTACCATTCTAAATCTCAAAATAGAGACAGAAATTGCATATCTATAACTACAGACAAGGTGGCATTGTTTGTTCAATTTTTTGTTAGAACAACCATAAAATTGAAAACATTTATTTTACTCCAGAATTCCAAATCCTTAGCCTTTTTGTCACTGAATATGACCAATCACCTACTATATTTTCGTGTAAATATGTCACGGGTGTGTGTGTGTGTGTAAATTACAATAGATAACCCTCAGAGCATCTATGCTTCCTCTCATTTCTTTACTCTGCTCTCTCACATCAGAGGAAGTCTTTGTATAATATGTGCTTAGACATTATTTTGTGTAGATGTTTATACCATGCTTACTGTAAGTGACATCTGTGTACTATAATTTTAAATGTCAAAATAACTCTGCTCTTTCATGGAGACTTTGCTTTTGTTTATCCTTATTTCCTTAATATGAAATCAAAGTTGTCTTAAACTGAAAATACATGGGTTTTCTTTAGGTATTTATTTATATTTTTCATCTATCATCTAGTCTCAATATCCCTCTGTTTTGATGAGGTGTAGAAACCCCACACTGATTGACAAAGGATTAAAAGGAGCTTGAGGGCCTAGTTAGCTCAATGGTTGCACTTGGAGGGTGTGTCAATTCAATAAATTCAGACCCAGCTAGAGAGGAACTCTGTGGTGGGCCCAGACACACAGAAAAGACTCCAGCAAAGTAGGCAGGGAGGTCGGTGTAATGGAAGAGGAAAAGAGAGCTGAGGTGAACCCAGAGCCCTAAAAGCTCAAGCCCAGGGCAGACACAATGGCTTAAATGGGTTTTTCTTTGTTTGGAGTTCATGAATTGTGCTAGAGAGAACCTTGGGAACCCACTACTCTGAATAAGTGGGATTGAAGAGGAGCCTCGGTGTTACCAGATTTGCCATTACTTTGGAGTATGCTCATTTCTTAGGGTTACTCTTCTGTGCGGGAGGGGGTTCTGTAATTCTATCAATGTACTGCTTGTGTCACTTGTGTTTTCATATGGAGCTCTACTTCTCCCTTCTGCAAGTCCCCTCCCAATGGAGCTATCCTGCAGGACCTACGTTCCCCAGGACTGGATTCCTCCAGCCCCAGAACTGGATGAACACACACACATGCACACACATTAATAGAGCAATCTGAGTGGACCGGGTCAATCGGCACTCTCAAGCTGACCCCTTCTATGTCCCTGGAATGGACTCAGTAGTGTGGGTCGAGCAGCACTTCCAAGCTACCACCCTCGTATGCCACAGGTTCAGCATGTCCCTATCCCCGCTTTCACATCATAATTGTTCTGGTGGTAACCCACTTGATGAGCAAACCCCACAGTATTTTTGGGTGCTACAGGGATCTTTAGCTTAGGTAAGAGAAGCGTTGCTGCAGAGTAAATGGGGAAGCTAAAAACACAAAAGAGTAAAGTTCAGAGAGAGAGGGAAGCAACCAGCTTAACCATAGAAGGTATTTATTGAATAATAGTGATAACCACACAAGAAGAGCCTAAACAAACAACAGTTACATTATTAAAGGTTACGAAAGTCATATATAGAAAGTTATACCTGAAGTAGAAAAGAAAAGAGAGAGAGAGAGAGAGGGTTGGGATCTCACCACTCCATGAAAGCTTAAACTGGTCGGGGTTCCCAGGTGATGGTGGTAGCTCAGGGTCCTGAATGCTGGAGACAGGCAGAACCCCCAGCATGATCAGTCAGGAGAAGATGAAATCCCAGTGGGACTTATGCAGAGTTTGGATCCATGCATCAGAACACACTTGAGCATGGGTAGGGGTTTGTTATAGCAAAACAATAATGGTTCAAGGGTCAATGCTAGATTTGTGTATGTTTATGATGACTCAAGGTTTTCTTTAGGCTAGACTATAGGGGCTGATCACTCCTAGCTATGGGTGGTGTTTCTTCCAGGGAGCTCACAATACAAATAGGCTGCTTCAGTATTTTGGATATCAATCAAAGATTCATTACTAGAATTGGTGTGATAACTGCTGAGCTGGGTGTGTGCAGGTGTAAGTTCATTAACATCTGGAGCAGAGATTCCCCATGATGCAGTGCTTCCCTGCTTTTCAGGTCCCAGAGTTCAGTGTGGTTATGCCTTGGAATCTCTGTTCTCCATTCTGTATGCTAATGGAGATGCCTCTCTGTCCCATCTTTGATGCAGATGAGGCTAGGGGAGTTGCCTTAATCCTATCACCCTTTTCAGGAGGGGGCTAGGTGTGTCTCCCACCATCCTTCACTGCTCTCTGCAAGTCTTTTCTCTGATTGGTTTTGGTTCAAATAGAGGCTGGGGAAAGGGTGTCTTTCATGAGTCAGACAGGCTGGATACTGTGCCCTGGTACCCCAAGAACACAGAGCTGACTGGTATCATAGGAGGTGTGGAAGGTGCCATATGGATAACTAGTATTGTGCTGGGCACCGTTCATTTATTTGGAACATTGAAACCTTGGAAGGCTTAACTCTATATGTAACCTGGCTGGAGGGCTGAAGCATTAGAAAGTCCAGACCTCCACAGGGCCTGAACAGCTGTAAGATGGAGCTGTAAGAAGGGGTATGGGAGAAGGTCATGCAACACTGTATCCAGCCACATGGGGGTATTCCAAGCAATTAGTCCCTCTTCTGTAGAAGCATTTGACTTTTCTCTTTCTAACTTCCATTGGAATGGAGAAAGCAGAATCTAGACACATCTGTCTAACTTCTTTTATTTCCTTTATTTGGGCTCTAGAATTAGTCAATTGAAAAATGGCTGTTACCATTTATGACCCACCTATCCTGCCAACCAAGTGCTGAGAATGGCCCCTCCCCACTTTAAGGTATGTCTACACTGCAGCCTTCTTAGAATCTTGTAGATGTAGTCATATATGGTTTGCACCCTAGCACGAGTATAAATAGTAGCATAGGTGGTGAGGCATGGCGTAGGTGAGTAAAGACAGCCCTGATGCCTGTGGGAACATACCCATGTATATACCCACATGGTTCTACTTGCCCAAGAAGTACCTCTCTTCAACACTGCTATTTTTATTCCACCACAGGGAAAGACTCCAGCAGTGGAAAGACTTTCCACTGACACTTGTAGTTATGCATTGCAGTGTGAATACAGCTTGCTTTTTGCTGTGGTGTGTAGCTCAGCATATCCTACATGCCGCCACCACTGGTGTGCAATGTAGACGTAGCCTTAGAGTTCAGAACTTAGGTGGACCCATCTGATAGGCACCACCCACTGTCCCCAGTTGTTTGCCCATTTATGAGGGTATCCTTTCAGCCTGGTTAGGGTTGCCAATTTTCTAACTGAACACCCTTGCCCCGCCCCTTCTCCAAGGACCCACCCCACTCATTCCATCCCCCCTTCCCTCCATCACTCACTCTCCCACACCCTCACTCACTCATTTTTACCAGGCTGAGGAGGGTCCCTTTTGGACCGGGTTTCCTGGTGTATGTGGGCTCTGCATCTTGACCACCCAACCAACCAAGATTTCTGCTCCTCGTGGATGGTGGAACATGAATAGGTATGTGAGTTATGGCTTGTAATAAACAGATAGTTAAGGGTTAAGGTCTCTTTTACCTGTAAAGGGTTAACAAGCTCAGTAACCTGACGGACACCTGACCAGAGGACCAATCAAAGGACAAGATAATTTCAAATCTCTGTGGAGGGAAGTCTTTGTTTGTGTTCTTTGTTTGGGGGGTGTTCTCTCTTTGGATCTAAGAGGGGCCAGACATATCTTCAAGCTCTCCCAGTTTTCCTGAAGTATTTTCTACTATTCAGTATAGTAAGTATTAGAAAGGCGGATTAGTCTTATAATTAATTTCTGCATTTGCAATGGTGTGTTTGCTGGAGTAATATCTTTATTTCTGTTTGCTGGCTGAAAGATAAAAAAAAAACTGGTTTGTCCTGTTTCTAGCAACTGCTAATGCTCTCTCAGTGGGAATCTCTTTCTAACAAAGCTAGCCTCTGGTCAGGTGTCCCTCAGGTTACTGAGCTTGTTAACCCTTTACAGGTAAAAGAGACCTTAACCCTTAACTATCTGTTTATGACATGGCTATAGGCAAGCTCCATACCAGTTGTGCTTGGCTGAGTGCACCCTCACTTCCTGGGGTGCGGGGGTTGGGGAGGAACGGTGAAGTCCAAGGCCAGCCACCCGGGGAGGAGACCATTCTCTTCTCCTAGAAGCTAGTAGCAGGCAACCTCCTGTGCCTTGTCCACCTGCATCTTTATCACCATGTTAAACTACTTTTTTTTTAAAGATCCTTTTCTGCACTAGTCTCCCATCAGTATTTAAACTGGTAGAAATTGGCTCAAAGTCAGTGGAGTTATTCTTTGCTGGAATAACACTCTAGCTAGTCTAAATCTAGCTTCAGAGAACTATTGTATAGACTCTATCTTCAACAAACAGATTTTTTATATTGACTATAAGTTCTGTCTCCTCCCCACCAAGCAGCTTATGCACTATTTTGCTTGTGCCTACTGTAGTAGAACAATTTAACTCTTCATCACAAAGATCAAATGCAGTGAAACTGTAAAGTATTATTACCTAACTGTGGAGTACAGTGATGGCTCTGAATGTATGAATTTCAGTACTAGATTTAATATACTCTTCCCTTTTGTCCCATTAAAAAGGAAAGTACTAATATGATTAAGTAGTTTAATTTAAAATAAAATGAAATGAACCCTCAAAGAATAAACATGGTATTTTCATTTATGGAGGGTGATTTCCTTCACCTGTGGAGAACAAACTTCTAATTCACTTGCTTTTGCAGTGAGTTGTCTTCTATCCAACACTTACAAAAGAAACACAGTAAAGGTCTTTCATTCGTGAGAGAGAGTTTTAATCACAAAATATGGTAGTCAGGAATCTTATGCTTAGACTAAATGTTTTTTACTAAACATCTTTTTTTCCCTTCCATTTCAGACAAACTTGGTCATAACTTCCTGAATAATGGCTATATTACACAATATGTTTCCTTAGTTTTGTTTTACAAAGTAAAAAAAAAAGTGTTTGAATTTGGTATGGTACATCACAGTAATACAAATGATAAACATTAACACCATGGAAGTGGATAAGCAAATACCGTTTTACGTTTCCAAGGTGTTGCTTTAATTTGTTTTAAAATTTGCATAAGACATTTTCATATCTGTGGTCTGTACATGGTTAATTCCCAAAAACAGTTCCTCAGGTTATGCAGAATATGTTTGATCACCATCTTCTTTGTACAATTCCAGAATGGTATTCCAACTTCATTAAGGGACATTTTCAGAGAGATGGAAGCAAAGATGGCATACAAAAGTGTGTACACAACTGCATACCTTTTTGTGTGTGCAGTAGTAAATCTGCAAAAGCCTATATTGAGTTAACTGCATGCATGAATTCTGTGCACCACTGCAATATTTTTCTGCATTATCACTAGCCTTTTGTCATTTTGAGAATCAGGTTTGAAATGTCTAAAAACAGTTAGAAATTAAGGTAATGTAAATTAATGCACCTTTCTTGAATTCAAGCTGTGTCATTTTATGCTCGCTCAGGATCTGACCCATTAAAGGTCTCTGTGTGAATACACCCATTCTCCTTTCTCAGCTGGTCAGAAAATGGTAAATATTTCACACTTTTTAAAAAGAAATCAATTGTTGAAAAAACACTGCAAAATTTAGGTGTTTGAGCTTCATTTTTGTAGCTAGAATCAGAACTGAATTTTCACTTCCAGAAAAGGAAATCTTTATCAGATTTTTTTAAAAAACAAAAACTTGTGACCAGCTCTGTACCTTTTAAAAAAAGAATATTTTATTAATAAGATGGATATAAAAATGAGTCATCTTTTGTATATAGCAGAAATAGACTTCTAGGGCGTATTCTTCACTTGAAATACTAGGTATTGGAATGCTAGGTACTTACCCTCAGGCCCGCTGACGGGGAGGGGGGCAAAGGTGGCAATTGCCTGGGGGGGCAGGTGATTTAAAAGGGGAGTCCCAGGCCCTTTTAAATCACCCGGGCATGGGTGGCACACGTTTCATCCGCTGCACAGCTCAACCACCCTCCGACTCAGCTGCACCGGAGTTGGCTGAGCAGAGGCCCAGGGGAAGAGACATCTCCCAGCCACTGGCTCGCTGGGCCCCACTGCAGCCTGCCCTAGCTCAAGCCCCGGGCATGCTGGAGAAAGGAGCAGTGCTCCTGCCCATGTGTCCAAGATGGTGTGGCCAGTCCTAGGGCCTTGATGGCATGGCTGATGGGGAACTGTGAGTCTCTGCTCTCTAAGAGCATAACTGCGCCACATGCGCTCAGGGAGCTCTGGAGGCAGAGTCAGTCAGGGGAGGTTGGTGCTGTGAGTGGTGGCGGCAGCAACAGGATATTGGTGGATGCAGGGGGCACGCAGACTGGCATCTCTTAATGTAGAGCAACAGAGCCATCCCAGACACTTGCCACTGGCAGCCCGGGTTTAGAGGGACAGCAGAGAGTGGGGGTGGGGAGAAAAGGAGGAAATACAAGGCAACCGGGTGGGCATGTGGAAGCCCTGGCCATGCCAGAAAAGTGTGCCCAGCAGTGTAGCTGGCAGCTCACTGGGCACCATCAGTGCAAGTGCAACACCACCCTAATGTGCATGTGTGAACCAGCTGCTGCACCTGGCCCATCCCTTTCTAGGGGGCCCATTGACTGTTCTGCCCTGGGGCCTGGAATTGCTGTCAGTGGGCCTGCTTATCCTGTTCTGCTCCCTCAGGAACAAATGTAGGAGTAAATGCCTCACGTTGTACAACACAGTACATCTGCAGATGAGAGGTCAAAATGCTACCTTGGCACATGTGCAAAAACTGAAGATGGAATATTTGACATTCTTTTTGGTAACTAGCCGCTGGGAGGCTGCTGTTTCGTTGACAAAGTGCTATTTGACTTACATGGCAGAAACGTGTCTCCTGTGACGCCTGCTGTAATTGCCTTAGCCTGTGGGATAACACTGACTTGTAAGCACACAAACTATTCCTATCTTAAATTATATTACATCTCAAGCTTTGTTTCATACTACTTATAATTATTTAAATTGTTAGATGATTTAGACAATAGAGTCTTAATTCTTAAGAAGATAGCCAATTCACTGGAGTTCTTTATTAGTTTCTGACTTTATCTACTAAATAAGCAGTTGTTAATAGAATATTAAAAATTCACTGCTCCACAGGAAGCTGTGTGATGGGATTATTCTGATTTTTTTTCCTACTTGTAGTAGTGCCCAAACCACAAAGGGGCTAACTGATAGTGTTTCATGTCATTCCATTAATGCTAGCCTGCCTGATCCATGCTGTGGTGACTTTCACCTCTTAGAAGACTTTCCTCTGCAATGTACTGTGAGACCCCAGAAGTGATCATTTATTATGACAGATCAAAAGCATGGCAGTAGTAGAAGGACTTAAAATCCTTCAGTTCAGTATACTCAAATGACATTTTTTCTAAAGGTTCCTCCCCCTCTCCCCCCACTCTAGTGCAAAAGCCTTTTATTGAGCCTTTTTACTTTCCCTCAGATCTCTCTAGCAACCAAGTATCCATCCAAACATAATTCAAAGCGAAAGATATCCCTCTACCCACGACTGTGCGGTGTAGCCCCTGAACGGGCTGAGACAAACTAGATGTTTAAATGACAGTTTTAATAAGAGGCTTTTGAACTAGCAGGGAGCCCTGTCCAGTTACTCCTAATACTATGCGCTTCATCTTCTCACTCCTGCACTTTGCATACTCTAAATTCCTCAGTGCTCACCATCCATATGCCCAGAACAAACATGGCTGCCTTTGCCTTTTGGTACTTTCCTGCCTGCTTTCTCACCCAGAAAGTGCCAGTCCTCTCACTATCTCTTCCTCACACACATACACCCTGGCTCTCTGGTTGAAGCTTAGCCTTGGTCTACACTATGAGTTTAGGTCGAATTTAGCAGCATTAGATCAATTTTACCCTGCACCCGTCCACACGACACAGCCATTTCTATCGACTTAAAGGGCTCTTAAAATCAATTTCGATACTCTTACCCGATGAGGGGATTAGCACTGAAAACAACCTTGATGGGTCGAATTTGGGGTAGTGAGGATGCAATTCGATGGTATTGGCCTTCAGGAGCTATCCAAGAGTGCTCCATTGTGACCACTCTGGACAGCACTCTCATCTCCAATGCACTGGCCAGGTAGAGAGGAAAAGCCCTGCAAACTTTAGAATTTCATTTCCTGTTTGCACAGCGTGGAGAGCTCATCAGCACAGGTGACCATGGAGTCCCAGAATCGCAAAAGAGCTCCATCATGGACCAAACAGGAAGTATTGGATCTGATCACTGTATGAAGAGACGAATCCATGCTATCGGAACTCCATTCCAAAAGACAAAATGCCAGAATATTTGAAAAAATCTCAAAGGGCATGAAGGACAGAGGCCATAACAGGAACCCACAGCAGTGCCACGTGAAACTTAAGGAGCTGAGGCAAGCCTACCAAAAAAACAGAGGCAAATGGCTGCTCTGGGTCAGAGCCCCAGACATGCCACTTCTATGATGAGCTGCATGCCATTCTAGGAGGTGCCCTTACAACTACCCCACCCCTGTGCTTTGACTCAGTCAATGGACTCTCATGCAACAGGGATGTAGATTTAGGAGGAGGAGGAGGAGGAGGAAGACGTTGAAGTTAGCACACAGCAAGGAAGTGGAGAAAACATTTTCCTCAACAGCCAGGAACTGTTTATCATACTGGACCCAGTACCCTCCCAACACACTCAAGGCGGGCTCACGACCTTGAAGGCAGCGAAGACACCTCTGGTGAGTGTGCCCTTGCAAATATTGTATATGGTTTACAAGCAAGCGTATTTAATGATTAATTTGCCCTGAAGACTTGGGATGCATTCACGGCCAGTACAGCTACTGGAAAAGTCCATTAATGTGTATGGGGATGGAGCAGAAATCCTCCAGGGACATCTCAGTGAAGCTCTCCCGGATGTACTCCCAAAGCCTTTGCAAAAGGTTTCTGGGGAGGGCAGCCTTATTCCGTCGTCCATTACCACACCAGGCCAGTAGTATGTAGTCTGGAATCATTGCATAACAAAGCATGGCAGCATATGATCCCGGTGTTTGCTGGCATTCAAGCAACATCAATTCTTTATCTCTCTGTGCTCTTCTCATGAGAGTGATATCATTCATGGTCACCTGATTGAAATAGGGGAATTTTATTAAGGGGACATTCAGAGGTGGCCGTTCCCACTGGACCGTTTGCCTGTGGCTGAACAGAAATAAACCCCAATGTTAGCCATGCGATGGGGGGAGGGGTGAAGCGATCATCCTAGACAATAGGGTGGGGGTGGAGGGCTTTAGTTGGGTTTGTGCTGCACGTTAACCTGAAAACCGCAGCCTCTCCTTTTAAATGGCCAACCCATTTTAAATGGCCAACCCAACGGGTGCTTGGTATGGGACATGAGGGCGCTGCTGCTTGAAACCATTCCCACACGTTATGAAGGTTAAAGAAGCCAAAAGACTGTAGTTTACCATGGCTGCCTGCAAGCCGAATTCTGTTGCCCGCCGGCACTGCGTGTGTGATCTTTCAATATAAGAGTCAAAATGCAACCTTGTAAAGAAAGCACACGCTATGTAATGTTAACAGCTTGGCTCACCGTGGAAGAGTGTACCCATTGTTCTTTAAAATGTGTCTTTTTAAAATACTACTCTCCCTTTTTTTTCCACCTGCAGCTGCAAATGTTTCAATGCTCCCCCTATCATCTCCATCCCATAAGCTAGAGAAGATTAGAAGGTGAAAAAAACCACACTCAGTGACATGTTCTCTGAGCTCATGCAGTCCTCCCACACTGAAAGAGCCCAGCAGAATGCGTGGAGGCAGACAAAGCACAAAATAAACGTGAGGACAGGAGGGACGTGCGAGAGGACAGGAGGGACCAGCGAGAGGAGATGTGGTGTCAGCGTGATGAAAGGAGGCATGAAGCAATGCTCAGGCTACTCAGGGATCAAACTCATATTCTCTGGCATATTGTTGAGCAGGACAGGCAGCAGGAGGAAAACAGATCGCCGCTGCAGCCCCTGTGTGACCAACTGCCCTCCTCCCCAAGTTCCATTGCCTCCTCACCCAGACGCTCAAGAACACGGTGGGAGGGCCTCCGGCCACCCAACCACTCCACTCCAGAGGACTGCCCAAGCAACAGAAAGCTGGCATTCAATAAGCTTTGAAGTGCAGTGTGGCCTTGTCCTTCCCTCCTCTCCTCCTCCATCACCCCACCTGGTGCTTCCCTCCTCCTGCACCCCTCCCGGGCTACCCTGGCAGTTATCCCCCCATTTGTGTGACAAAGTAATAAAGAATGCATGAATTCTGAACAACAATGACTTTCTTGCCTCTGCAAGCGGTGATCAAAGGGCGGAGGGGAGGGTGGTTTATTTACAGGGAGGTGGAGTGAACCAAGGAGGCAGGTTTTTATCAAGGAGAAACAAACAGAACTTTCACACCGTAGCCCCCTAACCAGTCATGAAACTGGTATTCAAAGCTTCTCTGATGTGCACTGCGCACTGCTATGCTTTTCTAATTGCCCTGGTGTCTGGATGTACGTAATCAATGGCCAGGCAATTTGCCTCAACCTCCCATCCCACCATTAACGTCTCCCCCTTACTCTCACAGATATTGTGGAGCACACAGCAAGCACTAATAACGATGGGAATATTGGTTTCACTGAGGTCTAACTGAGTCAGTAAACTGTGCCAGCACACTTTTAAATGTCCAAAGGCACATTCTACCACCATTCTGCACTTGCTCAGCCTATAGTTGAACAGCTCCTGACTACTGTCCAGGCTGCCTGTGTATGGCTTCATGAGCCATGGCATTAAGGGGTAGGCTGGGTCCCCAAGGATAACTATAGGCATTTCAACATCCTCAGTGGTTATTTTCTGGTCTGGAACGTAAGTCCCTTGCTCCAGCCATTGACACAGACCAGAGTTCCTAAAGACATGAGCGTCATGTTCCTTTCCCGGCCATCCCACGTTGATGTTGGTGAAACGTCCCTTGTGATCCACCAGTGCTTGCAGCACCATTGAAAAGTACCCATTTCAGTTTATGTACTTGCTGCCTTGGTGCTCCAGTGCCAAGATAGGTATATGTGTTCCATCTATCGCCCCACCACAGTTAGGGAATCCCATTGCAGCAAAGCCATCCGCTATGGCCTGCACATTTCCCAGAGTCACTACCGTTGATAGCAGCAGGTCAAAGATCGCTTTGGCTACTTGGATCACAGCAGCCCCCACAGTAGATTTGCCCACTCCAAATTGATTCCCGACTGACCGGTAGCTGTCTGGTGTTGCAAGCTTCCAGAGGGCTATCACCACTTGCTTGTGAACTGTAAGGGCAGCTTTCATCTTGGTATTCTTGTGCTTCAGGGCAGAGGAAAGCAAGTCACAAAGTTCCATGAAAGTTCCCTTACACATGCAAAAGTTTTGCAGCCACTGGGAATCGTCCCACACCTGCAATACGATGCGGTCCCACCAGTCTGTGCTTGTTTCCCAGGCCCAGAATCGTAGTTCCACAGCATGAACCTGACCCATTGTCACTAGGATGGACAAATTGCCAAGGCCCGTGCTTTCAGAGAAGTCTGTGTCAATGTCCTCATCACTCTTGTGACCGCCCTGCTGTCACTGCCGTCGCCTCCTCGCCTGCCTTTGCAGGTTCTGGTGCTGCATTTACTGCAGGATAATGCGCGTGCTGTTTACAGTGCTCATAACTGCTGCAGTGATCTGAGTGGGCTCCATGCTTGCCGTGCTATGGCGTCTGCTCAGAAAAAAGGCATGAAATGATTCTCAGATGTTGCTCTCAGTGAGGGAGGGGTGACTGACAACTGTAGTTATCCCACAGTTCCCGCAGTCTCTGCAAACCATTTGAATTCTGGGTTGAGCTGCCAATGCCTAATGGGGCAAAAACTTTATTGCAGGTGCTTCTGGGTACATGTCGTCAGGCCCCCCTCCTGCCAAGAAAGCAACGGGAAAAAATCGTTTCTCGCCTTTTTTTTTTGCTGTCACCGTATGTCTCCTGGGTGCTATTGGCAGATGCGGTACTGCAGTGCTACACAGCAGCATCTCCTTGCCTTGCCTTGTGGATGGCAGATGGTACAGTATGACATAGCCGTCATTGTCGTCCCGTGGGTGCTCCTGGCTGGCCTCGGTGAGGTCGGTCGGGGGCGCCTGGACATAAATGGGAGTGACTTCAGGTCATTCTCTCTTTAAGTTTTGTCTAATGGAGATTCACTCCTGCCTGGAATATCATGCCAGCTGGAGGCTTCTGCCTCAGGCTGCTCTCCCAGTCGGCAGCACCACGCAGTCACACCTACCCCAGCCTACCCCTTGCTCCCATGGCTCATGAAGCCTGGACAGTATTAAGGAGCAGTCGAACTGCAGGCTGAGCAAGTCAGAATGGTGGTTCACTCTGCTTCCCTGTAAGCCAACTGCCCTCCCCTCCCCGCTTTGATCTCTACTTGCAGAGGCAATAAAGTCAGTGTTGTTTCAAATTCATGCATTCTTTATTACTTCATCACACAAATGGGGGGATAACTGCCATGGTAGCCCGGGAGAGGTGAAGGAGGAGGGAAGCAATGGGTGGCGTAGTTGTAGGGGCACCCCCTAGAATGGTATGCAGCTCATCATTTCTGTGGGATGTCTGGGGCTCTGACCAGGAGCGGCTATTTGTCTCTCTAGTTCTTTAGTAGGCTTGCCTGATATTCTAGGCAGGACTGAATCTCCATTAGACAAAACTTAGAGGAGAATGACCTGGGGAGTCATTCCCATTTTTGTCCAGGTGCACCGGACTGACCTCACCCAGGCCGCCCAGCAGCACCTATGACAGCAGCAGATGGTACAGTATGACTGGTAACCATCTTTGCCAACTTGCAAAGGCAAGGAGCTGCTGCTGTGTAGCATTGCAATAATGTGTCTGTTAGCAGCACCCAGGAGACATAAGGTGACAGTGAGCTGAGTGTGCTCCATGCTTGCTGTGGTATGTCATCTGCACAGGTAACCCAGGACAAAAGGAGAGAAACAATATTTTGCCATTGCTTTCATGGAGGGAGGGAGGAGGAGGGGCCTGACGACATGTACCCAGAACCACCTGCGACAATGTTTTTGCCCTATCATGCACTGGGAGCGCAACCCAGAATTCCAATGGGGGGCGGAGACTATGGGAACTGTGGGATAGCTACCACAGTGCAACACTCTGAAAGTCGACGCTAGCCTCGGTACGGTGGATGCACGCCGCCAACTTAATGCGCTTATTGGGGACACACACAAATGACAGTATCAAATCGATTTCTAAAAAATCAACTTCTATTAAATTGAACTAATTTCATAGTGTAGACATACCCTTATTTCTTCTCTCAGCCCTGCTATTACTCACATTAAGACACATAAAATAAGCACATAGAGTCCCCAGTCAGGATTTGGACCCCATATGAAGACACAGTCCATTCTAAACATCAGTGAGACTGTGCACAATATCTATGCTGTTCCCAGAAATTTAATAGAGGACTCTTCAATCTAAGGCTTTGGCTACACTTACACTTCAAAGCGCTGCCACGGCAGCGCTGCCGCGGCAGCACTTTGAAGTGCTAAGTGTAGTCAAAGCACCAGCGCTGGGAGAAAGCTCTCCCAGCGCTGTCCGTACTCCACCTCCCTGTGGGGAATAACGTACAGCGCTGGGAGCCAAGCCCTAACATACGTTTGAACTTCTAGACAGTGCTGGAGAAATTCAGATTAAAAATAGCTAATTCTCACAGTTTACTAAGGGTAGGTCTATACTTACTGCGCGGGTCGACGCGGAGAGTTCAACTTCTCGGAGTTCGAACTATCGCGTCTAATCAAGATGCGATAGTTCGAACTCCCCACGCGCTCCGGTTGACTCCGGAACTCCACCACCATGAACGGCGGTGGCAGAGTCAACCTTGGAGCCGCGGACTTCGATCCCGCGGCGTCTGGACGGGTGAGTAGTTCGAACAAGGGTACTTCGAGTTCAGCTACGCTATTTGCGTAGCTGAAGTCGCGTACCTTAGTTCGACCCCCCCCCCGCTTAGTGTAGACCAGGCCTTAGAGTTGTGATAGATTCTCTAGAACTGGAATTTTTAAAAATCAAGGGGAAAAATCAACTTAAGAGACACTGTCTAGTTTAGTATCAGAGGGGTAGCCGTTTTAGTCTGGATCTGTAAAAGCAGCAAAGACTCCTGTGGGACCTTATAGACTAACAGACGTTTTGGAGCATGAGCTTTCGTGGGTGAATACCCACTTTGCCGGATGCACGTCTAGTTTAAACAACATTAATTCAGGGAAGTCCTATGACCTGTTATACAGGAAATCAGGCTAGATGATCACAGTGGTTCCTTCTGGTTTATAATCAGTACTCTGGATGGGTTTCCTGTATTAATACTCATATGGATATGCAAATAAATAAAATATATAAATAATAAATAAATAATCCTTGGACTCTGGCTACAGTTCTAAGCAATCTCCCTCTGTAGGACAATCACAAACATGAACATCTTGGTCAGCTCCCCGCCATCTTGTTAACCCACCATACCACAGCAGGTGGAAGCTTTCTTCCAGTCACTGACAAAAAATGACCTAGGGCCAAAAACGAATCCCTGTGGGTCCCCACTTGAAAACACCTACTCAACGATGATTTCCCATTTATAATGACATTTTGAGGTCTATCAATCAGTTTTTAATCCATTTAATGTCTTTTTTATTCTAGCTTCTTAATCAAAATGCTATGCAGTACCAGCTCACATGCCTTGAGAAGTCTATTACATCAATACTAGATCACTACATTTGTAATCTCATCAAAGATATCAAGTTAGTTTGATAGGATCTGTTTCCTATAAACCCATGCTAATTGGTATTAATATTACCCTTCTTTGAGTCCCATATGAGCCATTCCATTATTTTCCCTAAGACTGATGTTAGACTGATAGGCCTGCAATTACCAGTGGTGTTCTGTTTCTAAATATTGCCACATCATTTGCTTTCTTCTAGCCCTCTTAATTTCCCAGTTGGTCCAAGACTTCTTGGAAATGAACATTAGGGTTCAGAGAGCTCATCAACCAGCTCTTTAAAGAGTCTTGGATGCAACTTATCTGGACATGTTCATTTAAAGATGTCTGACTTCAGTAGCTGCTGTTTAACATCCTCCTGGGTTCGAGTTGGAATGGACAGTGTTTTGCAATGTGATTTAACTTCATTATTTGTTTTTTCTGAATATAGAAGAGAAATATTTGAACACTCCTACCTCTTCTGCATTATTATTATTATTATTTATTATTGACAATTCTACCATTTTCCATTCAGTAATGAGCCAATACTGCTGTTAGGATTATTTTTGTTCCAAACATATTGAAACTCCTTTTTATTGTCTTTCACTCTGCAGGCGAGACATTGAGAAATGTAGCTTTATCCTGAGCTGTTACAGTAACAAACAGCACCCTTGCTCTGTGTTTGTCAGATAGTAATCTGTATTACTCTCAATGTTTGTATGGACAATACCTGATGGTATCTGAAATGGAAACTTAGATTTTAGGTTCTGTAAATGTAGTCCTAGACTTTCTTTTGATGCCTTTGCAAGAGGGTGTTCAATCTTCTAGGTCTTTATGCTGATAGGTGTGTAAGAAAAGTGTTGGTTTGTTTTTTGTTCTTTTTTAAATTTTGTCTGAACTGCTCCATCTTGTTTAGCTCAGAGTACTGTGGCAGCAGCGTACCTCATTACGGCTCCAATTCAGCAGTGTAAAAAGTACATTCTTAACTTTTAGCCAGTGGTCTCAAATGTGAGCTTTGCTGGATGAGATTAATCGCAAACATTCCCTTCTGAGAAGTCCAGACAAAAATGGTTTAGGATCTAAATCAGTTTTTGCCAACCCCAAGTTTCTGAAGATCTTAAGTCTGGCTTAAAAATCAGGCAACCTTCATAAAATAACTTTTTGTTTTGTTTTTTGGGGGAGAGGAGGTGATGGAGGGGGGAGGCATGGTTTTTTGCTTCTGATGTCATAGCCTTTAAGAATGAGATTTTTTTTCAACCTTTTGTGAGAGCTGGAAGGGTTATTTGATGTAAATCTCAGATGCTCATGTAATCATTAATCTAGTCTGACAGTAAGCATGGCAAGAGACCCCAGAAGTTAGTGTTGAGGCAGGATTTACTAGATGAAAATCTATGGCCTTTGTCATGCAGGTGGTTGGATGAGATTATTAATTTGTACTATGGTAGTCCCTAGAAGCCCTAGTCGTGGACCAGGTCCCCATTGTGCTAAGCACTTTAGAAACCAAGGTTCCCCGTCCCAAAAAGAGCTTACAACATATGTATATAACAAGAGACCACAGATAAATACAGACAGATGGGAGAGTATAAGGAAACAATAAAACAATATTGTTCAGCATGATAGGCCGTTGTCTCAGTATACTAATAGCCTAACCATTGCCAAGGAAAATCATCATAATGGTCCCTTCTGGTCTTAAAGTATGCATCTAACACTATTTTCCTTCCCATATTATTTGCTGGTGTTTCTATCTTGAGATAGAGCTGAGGATATTTTCAAGTCTAATTGTATTTAAAATATTACAAGGTTTAAATATGCAGTGTTTATTAAGTTAATAAAATTTTCATGAAATGTTGGAAATAGGATGAAATCTGTTCAAGATTTATTAAATAATGGAGAAATGTAATTCAAACAAATAGACCCAGTCTGTTTAATATTTCATTGTTATTTAATGTAGGAATTGTTAATTTTGTTGAACTTGCAAAATGTAACCAGCGTTATATCAATTATTAAGACTTCTGTTTATTAAGTCCGTATGTGATTTGTTAGTCCTTTCCCGAAGGTTGTTAAATTTAAGTGCTCCACTAAATCTGGACAGCTCTTGATTATTTTGTACAGAGGAAATAAATAACTTATGGCACCCTGTGGCTACAAATTCCATGCAACAGCAAGCACGATGTACAAAGAACAGCTGGGTACGAAACCTTCTCTAATGAGGGGATCCAGCTATAGAATGATGCCTCAGAAGTTAGGGAAATGCAGAGCCTGAGTTGTCAGAAAATGCTGCAAAAGTTTTTCTACCATAGCAAGAATGACACCCATGGCAGTGATCTTCCCACCTCCCTTCTCCAAATAAAGAGATATTTTTACCAAAATAAAGAACAATGCCACTTTTTTAACTTAGAAAGGGACAGTGACTCCCTAAAGTCCACTTCACATTTCACTACTGTCTAGGGATTTTTTTGAGGCAAATTGTGGCATTATATTCATTTTTTTTTCTTCCTCTGGAATGAGACAACTTGAATTTGGTATTGTCAAAGGGAGTCTCAAATCCCTCCCCCCCTTTTTAAATGTGTTCTTGCTCAGTGTAGAACACCATAGTAAGATGAATTGCTATAGTCTTCATCTTATTTCCATTTCTAGTAACAGTCAGGGCTTCAGCAATCCAACTCACTTTCCCCCAAAACTTCATCTCATGTGTAAATTAATAAAACACACACAAATCTTGAATACTATTCCTATCCTATTATTTAAATGGAATTATTTTATTAACAAAAGTAAAATGTTTATTGCACTAAATCATATGAAAAAACAAACATATCATTTTACTCATCAGTTATATAGGGGGTGAATACACACAAGCACATACATGAAAAATAATAAACACTGTCTTTGCCACTGTCAGGTTCCTCTCTTTTTCTCTTACAACTCTGCCATCAAAACACCACCAAATGTTTATTCCCAGAGGTCAACTGATCCATGAGGAATGACATGATTATCAACCCCCCCCCCCCCGGTAAAAGAAAGGGGAATCGTGAAGTCGTCTTCTACAAACCCTTTATCTTATCTAACTTCATAAGTGCTCCATGTGCAGATGAATAATTATGTAAAGTGTCAAACATACATTGCTATCTTCTGTGGCCTGCCAACCATATTTCACTGCCTGATTTAAAGTCCTTTAAGCTGTTTATTTAAGCACTTGTTTCCATTCACTGCCACCAATAATAGGTCTACAGAAAAATAGACTGAATGTAGCTTTGCAATCCTTTAAATGAGCGGCAGTGACAAAGTGCATGAGCATATAAGGTCAGTAGCCACTTAATAATAAACTGGTCTTGCTATACTCTTCCTCCACAGCAAGCACAGATGTTGTACATTATTTAACAAAATACTTTGGCCTGATCCATTGCCAAAACAAAACTCTCTTCTTCATCCTCCTTTCAAACACCTTCTGCAAACTATATAGGATACAGCCACTGGGGCTGCATTGTACTAACTGAAACTTAACGCTTTCCCAGTTAATAGCCTGGGACTGTGAGCTCAACTGGAGACAATCTTATTCCAAAAAGCAGTAGTCTTCTAGTTTATAATATTCCCCTTTTTGCTGAAAAATATCAGGGCTTCATAAAAAGATCAGAATATGCCACTGCTCAAGGCATCATTAAAAGCCTGGGGAAAAACCTTAGAGAGGGAAGCTATGAACTCTTGCTAAAATTCAGCTGTTAACTAATATGCACCAAGGGAAGCTCCTTTCTTCATTGATAAAATGTGTTTCAACTTTCTTCTTTTCTACTGGTTCTGTTAGATCTTTCTGTCAAATCTCGGGGAGGGGAACCCTGCACTGCTATTAAACTGATTCTGTGTGCAAGGGAGGATCTGTCTGTGAAAGAGCTCTGTATAATATTCCCTTAACTATTTGGATTATACCCCTGCAGACCATCCCTATACCATTAGTCTTATAACTCTGTCATATCTTCCTGCATTATCTTTTTCTTGTATTCTACAAATATAGCATGAGAGACTGCCCATCACTTGCTGGCTTCAACTGTATTGTCTGGTGTTAAATTGTCCCCTTCTTTACCTCCTCAAAAACTCTGTGTCATAGAGTTTAAACCCAGCAGGGACCACCAGATAATTCATTCTGACCTTCTGAATTTCACAGGCTACCAGTACCAACCACACACTAAACCCAGCATCCAAAGTTAGACTCATCATATGTCCACTCCCTTCCCAGAGGTCAATCTGCTGTGAAGATCCTTCAACTCACTGTTTTGCCTCAAAGGTGTCAGGCGATCACCAGGCTCCATTGGGTCAATTACCACACTTAGAATATGGAATATGCCTGGACTGTTTCCTGTTACCAAACCCCTTGCTTTTTCCTGTTACTAACTCAGTAGGACACAAACAAGCATTCTTCAATTTCCAGTGCCCCTGTCAAAAAACATTGCCCCATTAAGGTAAACTTGAAACAAATGCTGGCCAGAGATCACTGTAGGCTGCATTCCACGAGGTCCAGTCAACACTGTAACATTTCACTATCCTTCAGAATGATAACAGGAGAGGAGGGAGATTATGTAATGAGAAGATGCCCCAAAACATGTAATAGCCTTTCAAATTGTTCATAAATACATTTCATCTCACACTAATCCTTTGGCTATGTCCCCCTGTTGCATCTAAATAACGAAAACTAGCCATTTTAAAATTATCTAACCATAAAAGGAGCTATTTCTGTAAATGTTCTGGTGCGACACAACATCTTGTGACCTAAATCATGAAAATAACCTGCTTCTTGGCCAAAATTCTAATGCACTCAGTTCTAGAGCTAGTCAAAGGGGAAAACATTTTTCACACACATCAAAATGTTCAAGTAATCTTCATTCCATGGGCTTCAAAAAGGAAACATTTTCCATGTACTTGAACATTTTCACAATTTTAAAATTTTTGTTCTTCATTTTATACTTAATTTCCCCTTCGCTCCTTTTTTTTCCTTCATCCATTTTTTTCATGCCAAAATAGGAAGAGAGATGAGATGAGAAGGAAAAATGAACTTTGAAATCAAAAAGGACTTATGTTCCAGTATTTTGTTGGGAGGTGAGGAAGAGAGGAAATAATGAAAAAAAATGGAATATATTTGTTTTCTCTCAATTTCAGCCAATGCTAATCAGTGTTGATACTGTATAACTAGAAAACAATATCCATGCTCCATCTTAAGTATCTGGCTTTATGGATCAGTAAGGTGGATTCCCTCCTCCAATCTCATGAAGCTATCAAAATATGCTGCTTGGAACTTCAACCCACCCCTACTCAGTAGTAAAAATGTCACTGTAACTTTAGTATTCTTTTCTCACCATCTATGGAAAAATATAGTAAATATATACCGTAACTTAATAAATTCAAATAAATTTTAAAATGGAGCCTGCAATGTTATGTATGGAAGTCAAGCTGGGGTGAGAAAATTCAGTGTTAAAAGTTTTCAGCTAAAGGTAGCTTACAATTGAAGTTACTGTCAGGAAAGGATACATATTCTGGCTATTAAACTGTAGAATGTCAAACTTTCAGTGTCAATACTAAATCTTTCTACACTGCAGTAGCAGACAGCAGCAGTAGTAGCCCTGTGGGTGTCTGCCTCAAAAAGCTTAGCAGCCTCACTGCTTGAAAAGTTAAATGGAGATAATAGTAACTGCACAAGTTGAAGCGTGTCTCCATCCCAGAAAATGACAATGAACTGGGCTGTATCCAAGCATGGCTCCCAAAGTATGTGTGTTTGCAGGGAGGGACTGGGAGAAGACTGGGGCTGAGTGGGTAGAGACTGTTAGGGATGCTGTTATGCAGAACATGAGGAAGGAAGGAAATGTTCCCCCAGCTCATGACTCATTGCAATGGATGATATCACATGGTGTGCATGTCTCCTAGAAGGTATGCAGTTTTGCTTTTGCAGATAGTGCTATGTAGATCCCAGTTCTATAACTAATAGCAAACATGCAGACTCCTGCTGCCATCCAGAGCCCCACTGACTTCAGTGGGGCTTGTAGTGATGCAGCAACTTGCCTGCATGCTGTTAGTTGCAGGATTAGTATTAGTTAAAAACAAGATGCAATAGGTGGGTGAAACAAACTGGAAGGAGTGGAATGGGAGTGTTTGTGGAAGCGGTGGGAGCAGGTAACAGTAACAGTAACAAGTTTTATGTACAGTTGCTTGTTTTTCCTACAATATCTGTAACACAACCTCCTGTATGTTTCAGGATCTCTCTGTTGCTTAGATTATCCTTCAGGTGAATGTTTATGAGTAGCAAATATTAATCTTCGATATTGTGGTGCCATAGTTTTAAAAACTATCTCAACTATAAAACTTATAAGGTGTGGCTAATTCTATTAAAAAATTCCATTTCATTAAGAAAATATTTTTGCCCAGTGCTGTTCTACTTTCCACTGCAAGTAATGAACTGGTTGTGAAGATGTCAATTTCCTGCCACATTCTTGGGAAAACTTATTGAATTAAGTTTTAAGTATCTTTGGGGTCCATTGTATTAAATGAACAGTTAATATATTATTGTGTGTCAGGATTATATGTAATCTCTTGAGGGGGAGATATGAACAGTCTGAGCACTGGGAATTCAAAGGACTATATATTGAACACTGGGCCAAGTAAAAATGAACTTTTAGAATGAGAAGTGTTGAGTGACTTTCCTAGGGAATATCTAGGGAGAGGTGAATGCAAATTTCCCACTTTTGGTTATGCAATAACCCAGCCTTTAGAAGCTATGCCCTGAGCAGTGGGCCTTTGTTTGCTGATTACTGGTTATATAAAGCCAGGATCAAAGGCCCAAGCTGTGAAGGAAAGACTGAACTATTCATTGTTGTTCTAGTTCTGAATCTGAGACAGTTAGGGACTTACAACCACATAGAAAGAACAGTTGTGGGTTTTGAAGGACTGACACTTACCAGACCCTGTGCTGGAGTTGAGGTGATCTCCAGTAAGCCTCTTACCATGTGTGTAGATTCTTGTATTGCTTGTAATATTTTTTAATGCTTTCACCTCAAGAGTAAATGTGCTTGCCTAGAAAGAGCTGTGTGGTAAATTATAACTGCAGGAAATAGTGCCCATAACCTCTGGAGAGAAAGCAAAAGAATAGATGCTGACCTTTTTAGGCAGTCTGTCTTGTTGGGGAATAACACAGTATAGGCAGGGAACTGCAGCCTGGAAAATGCTTGGTCAAGAGGGAGAGATGGGGTCTCTGCCCAAGAAAGGTAATGTCTGGGAGTGAGAAGCCTAACCGTGGGTGCCTTTGGTGGACCACAGAAGGGGAATACAGGTGTACAGTTGCCCTGAGTTGTGACACTAGGGTTTATCACTTTAATATAATACAATGAAGATTATACATTTCTAGATTGTTGAATAAGCTACAAAGTCACTAACAAATACTCTATCATCATATTTTGTCCAGTACAAGTTGTGTTATCTAAACAGCATAATCATGTTAGGGCTAGTTAGGCTGTAGAAAATACAAAGCTGTGTGTCTTTTCATCTTCCAGAGTGTAGTAAGCAGTTGACCTTTACTACATCAAAAGACAAACTCTTTTTGTCTATTGTCTGTATTAAATCATGACTCCTAGTGGCTAACATATTCTGGCTTCATACCAAGAACAAGCTACACCATTCTACAGTACTATTCCAAAGCAGTCAGACTTTTCAATAAAGGAATGTCTCTAGACATGTCCTGACAGCAGTAATGAAAAAGTCATACCATATTTAATGCAGTATTTTTCTTGTGTTTTGTAGTGGCTGTGTATTGAAAATTAGAATTAATTATATCTAATTAGAAACACAAAGTTCTGAAATGGAAATCAGGAAGCCATTAAACATTAATATCAAAATTATTACACATTATCTCAAAACTGTTAAATGTCACCCCATCAATATTACTATTTAGATCTAGTCTTTTTGCCCTTTTTTTCTAAAGATCAAGGTCATGGAGCTCAGCAGTTCCTGTTTTATAGGGCCTTGGGGCCATTTTGAACTATTATTACTTTACAAATGTTGATTATGATTGAATGCTGGAACAAAAGCACATCACATGCATTGCAGAGCAAGACTGCACTGGAATACATAGGCAGCCTGGTACAGCATTCAGAGCAGAGTAGCAAAAACCCAGTATCTAATGATTATTTCTTTAATCACTTAGCTTTTTTATTCCTTCACTAAACAGTAAATGATGAGAAACAAACTGTAAAACATTGCCTAAGATTGAGACTAAAGAATATTGCATATTTCTATATTGCTCATATTTGTTTCTCTGAACAGTGTGTTAATTTTAATATATAACTGGCAAAATAGCTGATATTGCAATGGGATTGTCCTAGGCAGAAGCCTATTTTGAATAGAGATTTGCCATAGTCAGTAATAATGATATAGGTATGTTTGAACATTGCAGTACAGAGACACTTTTTACCAAAGCCCAGTGGAGTCAATGGAAGTCTTTCAACTGACAGCAATGGCCTTTGGATCATGCCTGTAGGAGGTAAGTTACCTTGGTAACTGTCATTTACTATCTGTGCTTTTTGAAAGTAAGGTAGGAGTGTATGTGCGTTTTAAATACTCATTAAAAATATCTCACTTATTATTCTGACTGGGTCAGATCTAATAGTTTCATGTGACTCATGAGAAATTCCAATACATATGGGTCACTTTTTACCTATTGGTAACAGATGCATTATTACATACCAGCCAAGCATGTGCTTTAAGAATGTCTAGTCTAGAAAATCTGAACCTTTATTCACACAGGAATTATAAATCATTTACACTTGTTTCTATGGCATTTTCACTTACATGTATAATCTAGGGACTCAACCAAGTGTATTTACGGATAGCTAGGGATCAGTCGGGTGTGCAGTGTTTCAGCTCTAAAGTGTGGTTGAAGTAACTTTTACTCCACCTCTGATAGCAGAGGCGTGATTGTCCGATTCCAGGGCCCTGCAATGTGAGAAACTCCACTCCGTGGGTGCACAACGGTGGCTTATTTATGGCCCTCTAGTTACTGTTTGATAAATATTCCACTTCTTTCTTTCTTTGTAGCTGCAGATGTGTAAATCATTCTGAATGACTCCTATTGGCTTCAGTGGATGCTGGATCAGGCCCAGAGTCCAAAACTGAGAAAGGAAGAAAGTCCAATGGAGGTGGGTCTTTGACAGACCTTTCATTTGATATGGTTCTTATTTCCTCCTTTGTAAATAAGAACAAAATAGTCTTTCAAAGTATTTCTGCTTCTAATTCTAAATTTTCTTGGGAGTTTTGTTACAGATCAGTACTGCTAAGGGCTATGTTAAGCCATTAATAAGTGATGATGTGACACAAGTTCAGCACTGAACAGTTCAACAGTGCTTAGAGGCATAAAGGGTTAGTTTCCTATGTCCATGTTTCTTCCCCCTCCACAATTTTTCCTCTTGCACTGCACATGCACCCCTTGGCTTGATCTGCACAGCCTTTGGAAGCTCTCTTTTCTCAAACCAAGTGCTTCAACAACAATTCATTTACCTTAGTCAATTGGTGCTCCAACATGCAATGAGACTCTCTGACAAATCGAGAGAGAGAGAGAGAGAGAGAGAAACTGCAAGCTCCATCCTATTAAAAAAAACTAATGAAAAGTTTCAAACCGTTTCCCCACTTCTCCCAAACATTAGATTTTTTTAAAAAATGCTTCTCAGGAGGCATCCAATTCTTGTCACTACAATTGCTACAAAATCTACACTCAGAAATCTCTCAAATTACACAAGTATCAGAGGGGTAGCCGTGTTAGTCTGGATCTGTAAAAGCAACAAAGAATCCTGTGGCATCTTATAGACTAACAGACGTTTTGCAGCATGAGCTTTCGTGGGTGAATACCCACTTCTTTGGATGCAAGTGGTGGAAATTTCCAGGGGCAGGTTTATATATGCAAGCAAGAAGCAAGCTAGAGATAACGAGGTTAGTTCAATCAAGGAGGATGAGGCCCTGTTCTAGCAGTTGAGGTGTGAAAACCAAGGGAGGAGAAACTGGTTCTGTAATTGGCAAGCCATTCATAGTCTTTGTTTAATCCTGAGCTGATGGTGTCAAATTTGCAGATGAACTGGAGCTCAGCAGTTTCTCTTTGAAGTCTGGTCCTGAAGTTTTTTTGCTGCAGGATGGCCACCTTAAGATCTGCTATTGTGTAGCCAGGGAGGTTGAAGTGTTCTCCTACAGGTTTTTGTATATTGCCATTCCTAATATCTGATTTGTGTCCATTTATCCTTTTCCTTAGAGACTGTCCAGTTTGGCCGATGTACATAGCAGAGGGGCATTGCTGGCATATGATGGCGTATATTACATTGGTGGACGTGCAGGTGAATGAACCGGTGATGGTGTGGCTGATCTGGTTAGGTCCTGTGATGGTGTTGCTGGTGTAGATATGTGGGCAGAGTTGGCATCCAGGTTTGTTACATGGGTTGGTTCCAGAGCTAGAGTTACTATGGTGCGATGTGCAGTTACTGGTGAGAATATGCTTCAGGTTGGCAGGTTGTCTGTGGGCGAGGACTGGCCTGCCACCCAAGGCCTGTGAAAGTGTGGGATCATTCTCCAGGATGGGTTGTAGATCCCTGATGATGCGCTGGAGGGGTTTTAGCTGGGGACTGTATGTGATGGCCAGTGGAGTCCTGTTGGTTTCTTTCTTGGGTTTGTCTTGCAGTAGGAGGCTTCTGGTACCAGTGCAAATTCTGGACCCAGTTCTCAGCTGGTGTATGTTGATGGGGCTATGCCAGTTTAGGATCAGGCTTTATTTGTTCAAATTCTGGTATTATGACCCTAAAAATTAATTCAGAATATCTTCATCTTATGTACAAGGCTTCAGCTATCCTCCAGTGATGTTCGAACAAATGAACCAGCTTAAACAAAACAAAACATATATGTGGTATATAAGCCTAATATAAGGCAAGATGGATGGCAAGCGACACTATGGGACCAAAATAATGGGTCCTCTTCAATACTTGCTGTTTCAGCACTGACATTATACCATCTCCTAGAGCATAAATAGGTAACATTCAAAGTAAAACACAACAACAGCAAAACATTTCCCCTACAAAGGCAGAGAATATGGAGCCCACACTTTCTGTTGGCAAACAAACAAAGCTCAATTTGGTAGGTTTTCAGAATTGTTGTCTCAGGTTTTCCTATTCCCAATAAAATGGGTGGTATCTTTATACACAGATGAAAAATGAGCATGTTGAGAGTCATAGGTTACTACGTTATTTATGTGCTCTTTCATCTCTTGCAGCTATATTCAAATAGTAAAAAGATATGGAGTGAGAAAAATTGCATCTAAATCTGATAGTTTTATTTGTCTGCACTTGTACAACTTATGGTTAGCCAAAAGGACTACTTTTTAATGTCCTAAGAATTTACTTCTAGAAACATGCCAATCTTCAGACTGGAGCAAATGTTAACAGTAAAGTGAAAAGCCACTGAAACTGTATTTATAATAAGAATGTTGGTAGTAGCTAAGCTATAGTCAGAGGCGGCTCTAGCCATTTCGCCGCCCCAAGCACAGCGGGATGCTGCGGGGGGCGCTCTGCCGGTCACCGGGAGGGCGGCAGGCGGCTCCGGTGGACCTCCTGCAGGCACGTCTGCGGGAGGTCCACCAGAGCCGCCTGCCGCCCTCCCGGTGACCGGCAGAGAGCCTTCCGCGGCATGCCGCCCCAAGCACGCCTTGGCATGCTGGGGCCTGGAGCTGCCCCTGGCTATAGTGGATTCCCATACAACTTATGAAATTGTGGTTGATTTTTAAAATATTGAATTACTGTTTTGTTAGCCAAAAATTGGCTCCGGTAGAGACTGAACAGTTATATTGAAGGAAGCTGTGTTCTAAAGTTCAGTACTCTTAATGTTATGATATCTACATATTGCAGCTGAATATTTGAAAATATACTTTAGGAATATAGGCTATAAAATCTTAAGTAACAAAATTTAATAGGAAGACACTGAAGGGGCCACATTTCTATAGACACCTTAATCCATCCTGTATTTGCGTGTATAAAACTTCACACATGAAGTTACAAAAGCAGTCCCAGTTTTTTGCATGCTACTGTTTTCAAGCCCATAACACAACTGCATGTGGATGGTCAAATGTCTGTATATCTTGCTATTTTCTCACGTGTTGTCCTTTAGATGAAGTGATAGACTTGTGCTTTTACTGTTGATAGTCTTGAGTTTGATTCTTCACTGACAAGGCTGATGTTTTGTATGAACAAGATGCCATGATTTGGGTACATGGTGTCACCATGGATCACAACTGAGAATACCTAATTCAGGACAAGCTGCTGGGGAAAAGAGCAGACAGTGCAAAGGATGTGGTTATGCTTCCATGAGATATACCAATCCAGCAACAAAAGTAAACTTCTGTCTCACCACACTGGCTAACAAGAAGTCAGAAATGCAGCCTCCTTAGGTATTCCATTCCTGGATTCTACACTCAGACAGTAGACTTAATGATGAGTGGTTATTTAAAACCAATTTCACCAAACAAAAGGACCAGCCACATACCCAGGCCAAATATACAATTGAGATCTTACCTGATAATCATGCTGTTGCCAATCCTTTAGTATCTAAAATCTAAAGATATATTTATAAAAAAAAGAAAGAAAGGTGAGAGTGAAAACTGGTTAAGGAATCAAATACATAAAACAGTTGGGAAGTTATTGGATCAAGCTTGTAGCAGTGATGGAATAAACTGCTTGTTAAGTCTCTGGTTGCTTCCAAATCTTTGGAAGGGCCTCAGTCCCTTGGTTAGAATACTCCTATTAGTACAAGTCCAGAGGTTTGAGCAAGAGGCAAAATGGAAATATGTCCAGGGCCTTTTATAGCTTCTACCAAGTGAAGGGGAAACCCATTGTTCGAGTTTGTGGGAAATTACAGGTTACAAGATGGTGTTTGGAGTCACATGAGCAAGTCACATGTCCATGCATGCATGCATTGCTTAGTCACAGTAGAGGCCATTATCCATACTCTAGTTAGAACGTTAACATGTAAGTCCATCAGGTGTGGATGGACTTCTTTCATGGTCCATTATGAGTGAAGTGTACCTTGATGGGCCATTCAGTTTGAACAGTCCCTTCATGATGCACCTTGTGGCTGTTACCACACGAGCAAACACATTTGAAATATAGGTACATAGTTAATATTCATAACTTCAGATACCAAAATGAAAAATGCATACAAATAGGATACTCATATTAAGGAAATCATAACTTTTCCATTGACACCTTACTTGATGCACTTTGTACAAGATTTGTTGGGGTTATATAACAGCAGTAGCAACAGTGATCTACACTGTCATATTTTAATCAGATAACATCACATATGGAAACAAAAATCACATGCCAGTAATTACACCAACAAACAATGGCCATATTTTGAAAAATTGGCACTAAGGTCTTTGCTGTTCCACCTACTGTTGCATAAATAACTCAACAAAATGTATTGAGAATTTTACCAATAGTTAAGTTGATTTTAGAAAAGTAATATTAAGTAAATGTGAGTCTGAGGACTGTTTTTCTTGTTATTCACTGGCAAAGTGATAAATACCAAGTATTAAATACTATTTCAGTGTCATTAAGCATAATCTTTCTAAGATCCAAAACCTATGGAAAGGAAAAATAAAACTTCATTCATTGCTAGCGGCTAAACTAGCAGGAACCACCAATCTGCTAGTGAAACACTGGAGTTAACAAAAGTATTGATGGCTTGTGCTACTTTACTCTGGTGAATGAGAAACGTGTATACATATTCATTACAAAAAATGATTCACTAATTAGAATAAGACCAAGAGAATATGTTCTAGTTGGAAATCCATGTAGTTGTAAGTAGAAAAAGTGGTAAGTGAAGTAATAGTGCTGCTGCAAGGTGCTGAGGATTCATAAAAAATACTAGGCACTCATTGATTCAGTTGCTTACAACTTCATGGGATCTGGCCCTGAGAAAACACTGTAGCTGACTCTAGAGAGCTGAAAATTGCATATACAGAGAACTATAAATCCAGTGTTAGAGACAGTGAATAGAAGGGAAAGGGTCATGGTGATGGAGATGCTATACAGACAGCCCTGATGTATACTGGGTCATAGATTTCTGTGCCCTCAAGCAACACAGAATTACACCTCAGACCTGCTATAAAGCAAGTGTGTGGGCTTGCTTAAATGTATCAACAACCACAGAGGATCAGCATGTCCCAGAGAGAATGTCTATATTTGTCAGAACATTGTGTTATTGCTGTATATTTCACTGTGGCAAACACAAGGTAGGAGAAACTAACATTTCTAAACAAGTTTTAAATTCACTTTGAAACTGTCAGAATCACACTGGCTGTCAGTCACAGAGATTCACTTGGCATCATCCCAGGCTTTGTAACTGGGGTAAAGTAATAAAACCTCAGTGGAAGTAGGTGGTATTATGGAAAAAGTGCTTTTTATTAGCATTTGCACACATCTAAATAAAATACATAAAATAAAAATAAATTGGCCCTTGTGAAATCAAGAGGAATTACAATTTAGCATGCAAGTCTATATTCCAGTGAATATTTCTGCTTTCTAGCGCATCATGATCTTAATAATCATATATAGTATAAGAGAAAAATGGATGAATACACAGAAGCTGGTTTTAAATACTTGCTACTCAGCCATTGTAAATGAGGACTATTTAAACAGGCTTTTAAAATACTACAGAAAATCTATTATGATTATAAGTTAATTGTTTACCATTTGGGGGATATATTCATAGATTCAAAAGACACAAGGTATCATTAGCACATCTAGTATGACCTTCTGTATATCACTGGCCATTACATTTCACCCAGATACTCCACATTGAGCTCATTCATATGGTATGAATGAAAACAAACCTAATCTTGCAATGGAATTGTCAATGGACAATCCAGGTGTTCTGGTGAAATTATATTTTTAATGATACAATATAATACAAGAATTTTGCTCTGGGTTGAATTTTATCAGTGTGCAAAGTTAGGCAGGTATAATATAACTGTTTCAATAGTTTGGTTAGTTTTTTGTTTTGGTTTAATTTTTATTAATTTTTTATTAAATATTATTTTTTATCTTTACATTTGCATATGAAAATGAAGACTCACCTACCATTGCTCGAGGTGATCCTGACAGACGTTACAAACACAGATTAAACAGTCAGCAAAGCAGAAAACACCTTTGCCTCAAGGAAACCATTGTGACCCTGACCACCATGCTAGCAGGGCCACAATCTGTCCCTAGGCTTGTAAGGTTGGAACTTCTTTGGTGGCCTTTGAAGCAGGGTTACCTGTCCCCTGAATAAGTCATCCCACTGGTCAGCCAGCAATTGCAGTTTTTCAAGGCTTGTGTTTAAAGTTGTTGGCTAACATTTCTCTCTTCATATATATATAATGATTGTACATGTACACCCAGGCTCTTATGGGAGCACTTACAGGAACCAGTGGGCTGGATGTAGAGACTACTTCTGGGAATAGGGAAGATTTGGGTGGCCTTGTGATGCCTAAAGCACTATTATATGATAGCAATTTAAGTACCCCTCGAGTACAGTCTTGGGCTTTATGCCTCATGAAGCCTGTGTATCTCTAATGTGCCAAGCACCAGAGAGATGAATTTAAGATAGGATAAGCCCTAATTATCTGTCTAACTCATATGTTGATATGTGTGTAACATACAAATGCCAGTAATATGACCTTAGTACAGTTTTCACTGTAAGTGAGCACTCAAGGAACAACAAAACCAAGGTAGAGATCATATAGTTATGGTAGATCAGAAATATACCCAATATATTTTGAAGATGTTTTGGAGAAGTCTCAAGAGAGGCTGCTTATTAAAGATGGTCTCTTCTACAGGTTTCACGGTATTTAGAATGACTGATTTAACGTTTATATTCCTCCAGCCTGGTCCTCCTCTCACTTGCACTAGTGTAAATCAGAAGTAACTCCTTTGAAGCCAAATCAGTGACATTAGTCTGTGTATGAATCAGAGGGGGAATCTGGCGCACTATTCATAAATATGGCACTATTTAAAACCCTTTTGTGGTTATGCGTACTGTATACTCCTGATTATCTGAATAGTATGAGGCACATCAATTTTGTTCAAATAATCGAGAGGGCAGGAGTCATTCAGCAGTGGGGTGGCCTCTCCTGTGGCCCAGGTTTCGTCCTTCTCTTGCTTCTCGGGGACTTGCCTGAGGTCTCTGCTCTGCCCTGCTGATTCACTCCTATGATAGAGGGGCTGCAGAAAGCTCTGCACTGCTGCAGGGCCAGTGGCACTTGATCCTTGCAGGTGCAAGGGGTGGAGCAAAGCACAACCCCCCGGCCAGGACTGCAAAGAGTTGGATGAGCCCCAGGGGAGGCCACCCCACTGCTGAATGACTTGGTCACACACTCCCATGACAGTGAGGCTCAGAGGGCTCCCTGTGCTGTCATGTTTTGATAGGAGCGTGGCTTTTCTATGGCCTGAGGCTCATCTTCCGATTCTGCCACGCTATCTTGGCTGGGAACCCCTGCTCTAGTATCTGAAGATGAGGGACAAGGATGAGATTCAGATAATACACTGGTTCAGATAATAGGGTTTTAGATAAACAGGAGTATAGTGTGTTTGAAAAAAAGGACTACAAATCAGTCTTCTGTACAAATGTGATAAACCACCAAAATACCTGTAGTATGGTGCCCTTCAATCTTCATCATTATTGGTACTGTCAGTCAGATCCTTGCCCAAATCTTTCTTGGGGTGAAGACTTAGGGAAAAATTCAGCTCATATGTCTGCTTCATACTGGTACCTTCCTGACCAGAATGTTTATTTGTATGGAAACCTAGTCTTCACATCATGCAATGTTCTAACTGCACTGTCTCAAAACAAGGGCATATGGAAGTGTATGCAACTTCCCTACAGTATTATCAGTAATATACTTCAAGTTATTAATCCAACTGGATCTTAAACATGCTGAATTACAATGGAACTCATGTGGAAATACCTATGGCATTCACATGAAAACCACATTAATTCATAATGATCTGCACAGTTACTGTGAATACTAAATGAATTATTAAAATTAATTGTAACTATATTTTATGTGTGGTGAGGGCAGCTATGTGAGCAGAAAAATAAGCATGTCCTTGCTGAAAACTGTAAGAGAATTCATAAACTCACAATGCAATATATATGCCAAAGAGGAAGAAATAAATAAGTGTATTCATCCAGGCACTGAAAAAATGAAAACATGCAGACATACTGATTTTTCTCATGTGATGTGGAATGTGATTAGGTGCCACATCTCACAGAATAAGTGTATCTAACAAAGTGTCAAGAAAAATATATAGTGATAACTTCTTGTACAGCACCAAGCACTCTGTCATAAGTTAACAAAGTGAAAGTTGAGCTACACGAAAACAGAACAAAGAATATGAATGTGCAAGTGCCTCTTACCTTTTGAGTAAGAGCAGTCATTAGAGATTTAGTTCAAGGCAGTCTCAGAGGGGACTGAGGGTAGAAGCCAGACTGAACGGGATCAAGGTGATAGTTGGGATGGGGGAGGGGGAAAGAAAGCTAGGTAGTATAAATAGAGAGCACAGTAACCTTTTGGGTAAAATCCTGGGAGACTTGCCACTGACTTCAGTGGGGCCAGGATTCTACCCTTTGCATTTAGGGCTTACTTCGAAACTCATTGAAGTAAATAGCCTCCCATTGCAATGAGATTTGGATCAGGTACTTAAGGGCTGATCCTGCTCCCATGCTGGTCAATGGAAAAACTCCTATAAAATCCAATGGTGTGGGATCAAGCCCTTAGAGGCCGGTGGGATTGAGGGAAGTTACACAATATTATATTTGCAGTGGCACTATTGTGGTGTTGGTCCCAGGAAATAGGAGGCACAAGGTGTTTGAGACACCTTATCTTTCTGAATATTTTACTGAAAGAAGACAACTTTAGAATTATTTTCTTCGCTATTGGTATATATCCTTTGCCCCTCTTGAAACTTTTTTTTTAAATGCAGGTAACAAAGTCGCCAATCTTTATTCTGTAATAAATAAAAGAAGAAACCACTTTTAAAGATTTTTTTCAAAGATTTTAGTTTCCATATACTGTTTGGTGTCGCTGAATGTTTAGAAATGTCTATTAAGGAAAATACTAAGAGGATGTTTTGCTTTGAAATTTGCTTTTATGAAGGCTCTTGTGTTTTTCCAGTTCATCAAAAGAATTTCTGATTAGCATATACTGTACCTGAACCTTTGAGGATTATTAAATCACAGTTGTGTATACATTTCATTAAAGTCATTCTATCAACTTTGTTATATAAAAAGCTGCTCATCAAAGTGCTGTGGTGTTCTCTGAAATTTGTGGGCTGTTTTTAAGGAAAACTTTAGAACTGTATATTTAACTCTCTTTTTAAAAAAATACCTTTTTAATTTTTGTTTTGTGATCTGGTTCAAAGCTACAGCTGAAACACCTATTACCCAAATATGCCTATAAAATCTTCCTGGATAACCCAGTAACCTGGCTTTCTTTGTATATGAAAATCACATGCTCAGCATCCCTTCCTATAACAAAAGACCATCTAACAATATTCATTGAATAAATCATTTGAAGGTTGCAATGCTCTTTTAAATAAATTATAACAATTAGAAAAATATTGTAATCTTACTAGCAGTAAAGTATTGCTTTACATGTTCATCTAATATATAGATCTGAATGAATAATTACTATATTTTGTGACATTTTTCAAATAACCTATTTTACAATTAATAGTGAACAAGATCCTTGTCTACTATAAATGGGTATAGCTCGGTTGAGTTCACTGATTTACAGCACCATAAGGATCAAGCCATTTTATATTTGCCAAGCCATAGCTAATATATACTGCAAACAATCCTTCATATTAATGTCAATGTAACAGTTTCTGTCACAGAGACCCTCTTGAGACTGTCACTTGATGTGCTGAAGTTACTTCTGAGCCCGTTTTCCCTGCCAGCTTGGGCTTCCAGAACCCTGTCTTGTTGAGCCAGACACACTAGCCTGATGCAACACAGACCCAGGTCTGGTCCATGCCCTCAAAGCTGCAGATTTAACTGAAAACCAGTCAGCAGGTTACTTGCCTCCAGCACCCAGACACTCAGTTCCCAATGGGATCCAATCTCCCAATAAATCAGTTTTATGCTGTATAAAGCTTATCAGGGTAAACTCATAAATTGTCTACCCTCTGTAACACTGATAGAGAGATATGCACAGCTGTTTGCTCCCACAGGTAATAATCCCTTACTCTGGGTTAATTAATAAACAAAAGTGATTTTATTAAGTATAAAAGTAGGATTTAAGTGGTTTCAAGTAATAACAGACAGAACAAAGTAAGTCACTAGACAAAATAAGGCAAAAACATGCAAGTCTAAACTTAATACATTAAGAAACTGATTACAGGTAAAAATTTACCCTCAGAGATATTCCAATAAGCTTCTTTCACAGACTAGACTCCTTCCTAGTCTGGGCCCAATTCTTTCCCCGGGTACAGTCCTTGTTAGTTCCAGCAGACATCTTAGATGGAAAGCAGGGGTGTTCTCGTGATTGGCAGCCTCCTTTGTTCTCTTCTAACTCCTTTTATAATTTTGTCACAAGGTGGGAATTTTTTATCTCTCTGGGTCCCCACCTCTCCTTCTAAATGGAAAAGTACCAGATTTAAGATGGATTTCATTACCAGGTAACATGGTCACATGTCACTGTAAGAACTCATTCTTCATTACCCACGGGTTGGCCCACACGCACTCAGTAAGGCTTGCAGGTAAATAAACCATCCACAACCAATTCTCTAGTCAATGGGAGCCATCAAGATTCTAAACCACCATTAATGGCCCACATTTTGCATAATTACAATAGGAACTCAGAGTTATGCTTCATATTTCTAGCTTCAAATGCAAGAATGATACATGCATACAAATAGGATGAACACATTTAGTAGATTATAAGCTTTGTACTGATACCTTACAAGAGACCTTTTGCATAAAGAGTATTCCAATTACATTATATTCACATTCATAAGCATGTTTCTATAAAACATTATGGAATGCAACACCACCGTGTATGTTCATTTTTAAATATAGTTTGTGTGGGAAAGAGAGTCTTTGAAAGTGTTAACAGGAATTTTAGAAACAGATCCTCATATGGCGCAAATTGCTATAACTCCATAGAAATCAATTGAACTTCAGCAATTTATGCCAGGTGTGGCTGTAGTCCTTAACTTCTGTATGTTCCACCATATGCACTTTTGTGCAGTTTTGTCAATGATTTCAATGAGTTGAGGATTTCACTGCTAGTGTTGAATGTGCAATTTTTAATCCCTAAAGTATATGTTCATCTGTTAACCTACATGGCACAAAATCTTAAACCTCTGAAATTAAATTTTCATGGTAGCTGCAACTCCCCTATTGATGGACTACAAACAATCCCAGGAGGACACATTTTACTTGAAATATTAACTACAAAAAGGGAAATGCAGTTACTTGATACCATTTACACTGATCTGACGTATTTAGTTTTCTGTGTTGTTGTGTAGGGGCAGATCTATTGCACCCATGCTGATTTTACAGCAGCTGAGGATCTGGTCCATAATGTAATAGGCTAAGTTTCCACTTCACCAAAGTTTTTCATCTTTGTTGCTACAAACTAAATTGCTGTAAGTGGAAATTAGTGTAAAAGGAATATTAGAGTTACCTAACCTAATGAGTCGGAATTTTGGGTCCAAGCTAATGTTTCAGCAAATTAATTCCTTCTTGGGACTGAGGCAGAAGATTTTCTGGGCTTGATGAACTAGGTAAAGTTATTTTCCCTCCTTAGAAGTAAAAAAAAAAAAAAAGAGAGAGAGGAAGAAAGCAATACTTAACTGCCTCACAAAGCAGTTGGGGGAAGGGGAGCTTACCTAATTAATATTTAAGAGCACTTTGAGGTTCTCAGCACAGTATGAAGGCAATGCAATACTATTACCACCTTCCAGGCAGAGCATAGGTCTGGAAATTTCTCTCTACTTCTTGAACATCTTTGTTTTGGTCAGCTTGGGGTTGATACTGACTTTTGGGGATGCTGCAGCCAGTCATGCATGTGTGGAATGGAGGTTGACAGAGAACAAAACTCCAACAATGTTCAAAGACTCAACAATGGCACTGTTCATTTCTCCTTCATACTGGGTCTCTGCTTCATTGCACCCTCAGCCTTTATTGCTGATTGTATTCCACCTCTCAATGTATTGCCTGTTTTAACACCTGTCCACTTCTTTCCCCTCAGTTATATTTTATGTTCTGGTAGTGCAAATTGTCAGGTCTAGCATATGAAGAAATATGTTTTTGAAACATGATCAGATTGCTGCCTTCTCTTACATCAGTTGCTGGTTCAAAAAAGTTACACTACCAGAAAATGATCAAGAGGATGCTTGTCTTGCCTTTTAGCTTATCCCCTTCTGGTTCCTTACATGGAATCCTGTCAGCCTATGATGTAGCACAGTGAAAATAAATGTTCTGCTATACAGTGTACGTTCTCATAGACTTTAACGTCAGAAGGGACCATTCTGATCATCTAGTCTGACCTCCTGCACAATGCAGGCCATACAATCTCACCCATTCACTTCTATAACAAACCCCTAACCTATGTCTGAGTTATTGAAGTCCTCCAATTGTGGTTTGAAGACCTCAAGCTGCAGACAATCCTCCAGCAAGTGACCCGTGCCCCATGCTGCAGAGGAAGGCGAAAAACCTCCAGGGCTTCTGCCAATCTGCCCTGGAGGAAAATTCCTTCCCGACCCCAAATATGGCGATCAGTTAAACCCTGAGCATGTGGGCAAGACTCACCAGCCAGCACTCAGGAAAGAATTCTCTGTAGTAACTCAGATCCCATCCTATCTAACATCCCATCCCAGACCACTGGGCATACTTACCTGATGATAATTTGGCAATTGATCTTTGATTAATTGTCAAATTAGGCTATCCCATCATACCATCCCCTCCATAAACTTATCAAGCTTAGTCTTAAAGCCAGATATGTCTTTTGCCTCCACTGTTCCCCTTGGAAGGCTGTTCCAGAACTTCACTCCTCTAATGGTTAGAAAACTTCGTCTAATTTCAAGTCTAAACTTCCTAGTGTCCAGTTTATATCCATTTGTTCTTGTGTCCACATTGGTACTAAGCTTAAATAATTCCTCTCTCTCCCTAATATTAATCCCTCTGATATATTTATAAAGAGCCATCATATCCCCCCTCAACCTTCTTTTGGTTAGGCTAAACAAGCCAAGCTCTTTGAGTCTCCTTTCATAAGACAGGTTTTCCATTCCTCGGATCATCCTAGTAGCCCGTCTCTGAACCTGTTCCAGTTTGAATTCATCCTTCTTAAACATGGGAGACCAGAACTGCAGACAGTATTCCAGATGAGGTCTCACCAGTGCCTTGTACAACGGTACTAACACCTCCTTATCTTTCCTGGAAATACCTCGCCTGATGCATCCTAAAACTGCATTAGCTTTTTTAACGGCCACATCACATTGGCGGCTCATAGTCATCCTGTGATCAACCAATACTCCGAGGGCCTTCTCCTCTGTTAATTCCAACTAATGTGTCCCCAATTTATAACTAAAATTCTTGTTATTAATCCCTAAATGCATGACCTTGCACTTTTCACTATTAAATTTCATCCTATTACTATTACTCCAGTTTACAGGGTCATCCAGATCTGCCTGTATGATATCCCAGTCCTTCTCTGGTTAACAATACCTCCCAGCTTTGTGTCATCCGCAAACTTTATTAGCACATTCCCGCTTTTTGTGCCAAGGTCAGTAATAAAAAGGTTAAATAAGATTGGCCCCAAAACTGATCCCTGAGGGACTCCACTAGTAACCTCCTTCCAGCCTGACAGTTCACCTTTCAGTAAGACCCGTTGTAGTCTCCCCTTTAACCAGTTCCTTATCCACCTTTCAATTTTCATATTGATCCCCATCTTTTCCAATTTAACTAATAATTCCCCATATGGAACCTTGTCAAATGCCTTACTGAAATCAAGGTAAATTAGATCCACTGCATTTCCTTTGTCTAGAAAATCTGTTACCTTCTCAAAGAAGGAGATCAGGTTGGTTTGGCACGATCTACCTTTTGTAAAACCATGTTGTATTTTGTCCCAATTACCATTGACCTCAATGTCCTTAAGTACTTTCACCTTCAAAAATTTTTCCAAGACCTTACATACTACAGATGTCAAACTAACAGGCCTGTAGTTACTCAGATCACTTTTTTCCCCTGTTAGCAATTCTCCAGTCGTACGGTACAACCCCTGAGTTTACTGATTCATTAAAAATTCTTGCTAATCGGCTTGCAATTTCATGTGCCAGTTCCTTTAATATTCTTGGATGAAGATTATCTGGGCTCCCCGATTTTGTCCCATTAAGCTGTTCGAGTTTGGCTTCTACCTCGGCTGTGGTAATATTTACCTCCATATCCTCATTCCCATTTGTCATCCTACAATTATCCCTAAGCTCCTCATTAGCCTCATTAAAGAATGAGGCAAAGTATTTATTTAGATATTGGGCCATACCTAGATTATCCTTAACCTCCATTCCATCCTCAGTGTTTAGTGGTCCCACTTCTTCTTTCTTTGTTTTCTTCTTATTTATATGGCTATAGAACATTTTACTATTGGTTTTAATTCCCTTTGCAAGGTCCAACTCTACATGGCTTTTGGCCTTTCTCACTTTATCCCTACATGTTCTGACCTTAATAAGGTAGCTTTCCTTGCTAATCCCGCCCATCTTCCACTCCTTGTAGGCTTTCTGCTTTTTCTTAATCACCTCTCTGAGATGCTTGCTCATCCAGCTTGGTCTACAACTCCGGCCTATGATTTTTTCCCCTTTCTTGGGATGTAGGCTTCTGAAAGTTTCTGCAGCTTTGACTTGAAGTAATTCCAGGCCTCCTCCGCCTTTAGATCCACGAGTTCTTCAGTCCAATCCACTTCCCTAACTAATTTCCTCATTTCTTTAAAGTTAGCCCTTTTGAAATCAAAAACCCTAGTCCCAGATCTATTTTTGTTTATCCTTCCATCTAGTTTGAACTGAATTAGCTCATGAACACTCGAACCAAGGTTGTCCCCTACAACCATTTCTTCTATGAGGTCCTCACTACTCACCAAAACCAAATCTAAAATGGCATCCCCTCTTGTTGGTTCTTCAGCTACTTGGTGAAGAAATCCATCAGCTATCACATCCAGAAAAATCTGAGCCCTAGTATTGTTACTAGCACTTGTCCTCCAGTCTATATCTGGGAAGTTAAAGTCTCTCATGATCACACAATTCCCATTAGTGTTTACTTCATTAAAAACATTAAAGAGGTCTCTATCCATATCCAAATCAGATCCTGGCAGTCTGTAGCACACCCCAAGCACTATCTCAGGGGAGGCTCTAGTAACTTTCTTTCCCAATGTGATTTTCGCCCAGACAGAATCTGTCTTATCCATTCCATAACTTCATATTTCTTTACAGTTAACCTCATCATTGACATACAATGCTATATACACTACGTGTACAGATAATACTTGAGGGTTGTAATATCCTAAATGAACACTTTTTTTGTGCAGTCCTTCAAAAGGCCTAGTTTAAACCCACACATTTTATAAGCACAGGTAATCCAAAAATGAACCTCAGCTCATCACTACACAGTGACCTGTTATGCCACTCATAATTTAGCAGGTCATGGTATTGGTCATTTCCACTATTGTGAGTCCACACACATACATGGAATACACTCAAATTATGTAAACAGTTTTCTTTTGTTCAGGCTAATATTATGTGCTGATTTTCTAGAACCACTGTAAATGGTGTGTGAAATGAACCATACATTTCTGCATGTTGTTGAGTGAGAATATAGTCAGTGCTGCAAAATCACTAATATGCTGCCTCGTCTTCTCTAATTATCAGATAAGATAGTCACAGAAATACAGTAAGAACAGAAATCGCAAAGGAAATGGGGATCATGAACATAGTTTTCAATGTTATTTTTTGTTTTCCCCCACTCAGCAACTTATCTAGAGCATTTAGAAGAAAGATTTATTCCACCCTCATCCCTTATAATGCATTTGGCACTAATATTCACTCTACAAAGAAAATTATAAGAAGTTATTTAATTTATAACAGTTTTTGAAAAGAGTGTTTTGCCCTCTTTATCCATTTGGAAGAATGGACACACTGTTGCTTTTCTCACATACAGACAAATTGAATTTGCTCCAAGCATGCTGGAGTTTCGTAAGAGATAATATAGAAAACAGCTTGGCTCCAGAAATACGAACCTCTTTACAAGCTGCCTTCCCCATACTTCAACATACTCCCCCTCCAAGTGCAGTTGCAGGATTACTATAGATGCTATATGGGGAAAACCAAGTTCATTACTACAGCATGTTAGAAGAAACCTAAACTTTACTTTTAAACCTAAATTTCAGCATTTAGAATCATTTTTCATTTTTGTTGTTGCGAGACTTATTTGACGCTTTATTGCTTCTGTAGGCAGAGCTGTTTGCACAGCAAGACATACAACAAAGAAATGCCTCAGAAATGCCGAGTAGAGAAGGTAGGGACTCTCTCTACTCAGCTAATTATTGTATGTATGGTTTATGGGGCCATCATTCATAGAAAGCCAGTCAGAAATTATAAACCTTTTTGCAAAGGATATATAATAGTCTGCTGTGTGGCCTTAGGGATATGGCACTAGGCTGGGACTTTGGAGATTTGGGTTTTATTCCTGGCTCTGCCATGGAGTTGACGCCAATGCCCACACCTCCTGCCCTGCCTCCAGCCAGCCTGGCACCCCCTGCCACCAGCCATCCCCTGTCTCCAGCCCCTCTCGCACCCCCTGCCCTGTCTCCAGCCAACCCTTGCTGCACCCCCACCCTTCCTGCAGCCAGCCCCTACCCCGCCTGCAGCCAGCCCCAATCCCCTCCCCGTCTCCAGCCAGTTCCGCACCCCCTGCCCTGCCTGCAGCCAGCCCCGAATCCCCTGCCTCCAGCTAGCCCTGCTCCATGCCCCTGTCTGCAGCCAGCCCCATGTCCACTGGTGCCTTGCAGTTCCCAGGGCAGTAACCCTGCACACCTGCTTCAGTGAGCGGGGCAGGGAGCAGCTGGGACCTACACATGTGAAACGGAGCTCATTTTTAGTTCATGCTCATCTTTTTAAAAAAGAACTTTAGGTAGGGTTACCATACGTCCGTATTTTCCTGGACATGTCAGGTTTTTTGGTTTTTAAATTGCTGTCCGGGAAAATATGGATGTATGGTAACGCTGTTTAAATATCTAAAAACGTCCAGGAGGGCAGCTGCAACAGCGAAGGTTCTCCCTCCTCCCCGCTCCCCCGTGAAGTGTCCTCTTTTTTGAATGTTTAGATATGGTAACCTTATCTCACTAGGATAGTCTGAAGCCTTGTTCTTAGGCTAAGGCCTTTGGCTAAGCAGCAGGGACAGCCATAAGCTGGAAGTGTATGGTCACATCCTTACATTCCAAACCAGTCACACTGAAATAAGGTGGCATTGGGCTATTAGGATCTGTCCTGATAGTGCCCATCACCACCAGATAAAGAAACAGATCTTAAGATGGTTAAAGAAAACTTATTTTGATAATATCCTGTCTGGCAAGAAATCGCTTATTAATGGTTGTGGTTGTGAAACTCTCACTTCTGTATTATTTTATCTCTATGGCCCCCAATTTTCTATTGTTAAATCTGTATGGTTCTCTAATTCAGTGTTCTCCAAACTTGGGACGCCGCTTGTGTAGGGAAAGCCCCTGGTGGGCTGGGCCAGTTTGTGTACCTGCTGCATCCACAGGTCTGGCTGATTGCGGCTCCCACGGGCTGCGATTCGCTGCTCTAGGCCAATGGGACCTGCTGGAAGCAGCGCAGGCCAAGGGACGTACTGGCTGCCGCTTCCTGCAGCTCCAATTGGCCTGGAGCAGCAAACCGCGGCCAGTGGGAGCCGCAATCGGCCGGACCTGCGGATGCGGCAGGTAAACAAACTGGCCCGGCCTGCCAGGGGCTTTCCCTACACAAACGGCATCCCAAGTTTGGGAAACACTGCTCTAATTGTTCGTCTGCTGTATAATTAATTTTGCTAGGTGTAAGTTAATTAGGGTAGTGGTATATAGTTGGTTAGAGAATTATGTTACAATATGTTAGAATTGGTTAGTTAAATTTCAATAAAATGATTGAGCTGAGAATATTACTATATAAACTGGGGTCAAACAGAAAGTGGGTGGGAAAAATTGGAATCATGCTTGCTGGAAATTAACTCCCATAAACATTGCATTGTCTGCACTTAGTCGTCTGGTCTTTTGCTGCTCACTGTCTGCGTGACAAGAACCAGGGAAGTGGGAGGATAGAGGGAAAGCCTTCTAACAATTGTCAGTGGATGAAAAGTGCCTTTATAAAAGCTAGGTATTATTGTTATATGTTTCCCAAAGAAAAATGATGCAAGCATTGTTAGTTACCAATTTAAAAATAATTGTAATTTTTTTGAATATGTCCGATGTATAATGGTCCAAGGTACAATTCCTGATTTCTGCTCATTCCAGTCCTTTGAATTGACATTCCATAAAAACAGCCACTAAGAAACATGCATAGTCCAATAGTAAATTGAGTGATGTGAAGGTTAAAAGAAAATGGCATACTGTAAAGTATTTGAGACTTCAAAAGGAAAGACTAATCAATGAGGGAAATCAATATTCTCCATTAAGTGTGGAATATGATGATGAAATTAGCCAAGGTATCCAGGTTCAAGTCAGGAAATGAAACATTAATTGCACTGTAAGGATATTCTGAATGAGAGCTATGGGGTTTGTGTGTTTCTTTGTTATATGATAGATTTTTAAAGAATGTGTAACACAATGGTCAGGAATAGAGAAGACCCACTAGAACACAGAACAGGAATACAGGATCATTCTTTGTGACAGGAAATAGATCAAGCTTGGTATAGAGACTGCTTTCATAGAGTTCAAAGCATGAATAAAAGCCATGAGCAACAGTTAAGAGAAACAATGAGTGTTATTAATCTGTTACTAGTAAAGTTTGTGACACCCTCCCCCCATCTTATGGATCAGAATTTCTGGCTGGCATAAAAGCCAATGGAGCTGCTTCCTCCACCTAATCCTTTATATATATTCTACTACATCTTCTGGTCCAAGGAAACTATTCAAATTTCTTCAAACCAATGCACAAACCGATCATTTCCATAGTGCTGTGTGTGTGTTTGCACTTCTTTTGGAAGAGTGGGAGGGATCTGAAGTTAGCATAAACAAGCTACTCCTCTCCTCTGAGTTTTGTTTCAATTCAATCTAAGGGTAGGTCTTCACTTACCTGCCCCGTCGACGCGGCGAGTTCGACTTCTCGGAGTTCGAACTATCGCGTCTGATATAGACGCGATAGTTTGAACTCCGGAAGCGCCGCGGTCGACTCCGGTACTCCACCACCGCAAACGGCGGTGGTGGAGTCGACGGGGGAGCCGTGGACTTCGACCCCGCCGCGTCTGGACGGGTAAGTGGTTCGAATTAGGGTACTTTGAATTCAGCTACGTTATTCACGTAGCTGAATTTGCGTACCCTAATTCGAACCCCCTTATAAGTGTGGACCAGGCCTAAAAGTCTCTTTTAATTTAATAAATTATAGGGTGGGTTGCTAGGCACAGCAGAAGTCTCTTATGGGAGGAAGTTAAAGCAGAGATAGTCTAGCTAGAAAAAATATGGTAGAGTGTTATGACTGCATTGTATTAATCTACTGTCAAATCTATTCCACTGCCATCTGTCTTTATTTTGTTAACTCACTCGATCAGACATTGAAGTATCTGCAGATCATTAGTAATTTTTCCAAGAAATTATTCCTTTAAAAATGAATTGTCATAAAAATAAGGTAAAACTTTTTGGTTTGCAACTGTCAATGAACAATGTTTTTAAAGAATGAACTTTTGTGAACTCTATGCAATCAGTATCCAAACCCAACATTAACTATAATCTGGAAATCTCATTATATGCAACTCATGAGTATAATTAAAAAATTAATTTACATGCTGTTAGCCCTCTAAATGCCAAAACCTTTTATTCAATAAATTCCTCTGACTTCCAAATCAGAACAGACATATGGCTCTGAGAAAGTAAATGTATATTGAAACTCCATAAAGCTAAAATGAGACATTTAAATCATCTAGGATAACATTTTAACTATTTTTCTAAGCATACATTCACTCAGCTGTCCATGCTTTCAGCATAAATTCTATATAGAGGAAATTCCTATGACTGGGTCCCTGGGGTGCAACCTGGACAGGGGGAGGCAACATAGTGACAGATGATGTGGGAAAAGTTGAAGTACTCAGTGGTTTTTTTGCCTCGGTCTTCACAGACAAGGTCAGCTCCCAGATTGCTGCACTGGACAACACAGTATGGGGAGGAGGTGAGCAGCCCTCAGTGGTGACAGAACAGACATATGGTTAAGGACTATTTAGAAAAGCTGGACATGCACAAGTACATGGGGCCAGATCTAATGCATCCAAGGCTGCTGAGGGAATTGGCTGATGTGATTGCAGAGCCATTAGCCATTATCTTTGAAAGCTCATCCTGGACGATTGGAAAAAGGCAAATATAGTGCCCGTATTTAAAAAAGGGAAGAAAGAGAACCTGGGGAATTACAGACCAGTCAGCCTCACTTCAATCCCCGGCAAAATCATGGAGCAGGTCCACAAGGAATTGAGGCACTTGGAGGAGAAGAAGGTGATCAGGAACAGTCAACATGGATTCACCAAGGGCAAGTCATGCCTGACCAATCTGATTGCCTTCTATGATGAGATAATTGGCTCTGTGGATATGGGGAAAGCAGTGGGCGTGATACATCTTGACTTTAGCAAAGCTTTTCATACAGTCACCCACAGTATTCTTGTCAGCAAATTAAAGAAGTATGGATTGGATTAATAGACAATAAGGTGGATAGAAAGCTGTCTAGATTGTTGGGCTCAACGGGTAGTGATCAACAACTCGATGTCTAGTTGGCAGCTGGTATCAAGTGGAGTGCCCCAGGAGTCGGTCCTGGGGCTGGTTTTGTTCAACATCTTTGTTCAACATCTCAGGATTAAACAAAGACTGTGAATGGCTTGCCAACTACATAACCAGTTTCTCCTCCCTTGGTTTTCACACCTCTACTGCTAGAACAGGGCCTCATCCTCCCTGATTGAACTAACCTCGTTATCTCTAGCTTGCTTCTTGCTTGTATATATATATCTGCCCCTGGAAATTTCCACTACTTGCATCCGAAGAAGTGGGTATTCACCCACGAAAGCTCATGCTGCAAAACGTCTGTTAGTCTATAAGGTGCCACAGGATTCTTTGCTGCTTTTACAGATCCAGACTAACACGGCTACCCCTCTGATACTTGATATCTTTATTAATGATCTGGATGAATTGCACCCTCAGCAAGTTCACAGATGACGCTAAGCTGGGGGGAGAGGTAGATATCCTGGAGGGTAGGGATAGGATGCATAGTGACCTAGACAAATTGGAGGATTGGGACAAAAGAAATCTGATGAGATTCAACAAGGACAAGTGCAGAGTCCTGCACTTATGAAGGAAGAATCCCATGCACCGCTACAAGCTGGGGACCGACTGGCCGAGCGGCAGTTCTTCAGAAAAAGACCTGGGGATTACAGTGGATGAGAAGCTGGATATGAGTCAGCAGTGTGCCCTTGTTGCCAAGAAGGCCAATGGCATACTGGGCTGTATTAATAGGAGCATTGCCAGGAGATCGAGGGAAGTGATTATTCCCCTCTATTCGGCACTGGTGAGGCCACACCTGGAGTATTGTGTCCAGTTTTGGTCCTCCCACTACAGAAGGGACGTGGACAAATTGGAGAGAGTCTAGTGGAGGGCAACAGAAATGATTAGGGGGCTGGGGCACATGACTTACGAGGAGAGGCTGAGGGAACTGGGGTTATTTAGTCTGGAGAAGAAAACAGTGAGGGGGGATTTGATAGCAGCCTTCAACTACCTGAAGGGTGGTTCCAAAGAGGATGGAGCAAGGCTGTTCTCAGTGGTGGCAGATAACAGAACAAGAAGCAATGGTCTCAAGTTGCAGTTGGGGAGGTCTAGGCTGGATATTAGGAAACACTATTTCACTAGGAGGGTGGTGAAACACTAGAATGGGTTACTTAGGGAGGTGATGGAATCTCCATCCTTAGAGGTTTTTAAGGCCTAGCTTGTCAAAGCCTTGGCTGGGATGATTTAATTGGTGTTGGTCCTGCTTTGAGCAGGGATTGGACTAGATGACCTCCTCAGGTCTCTTCCAACTCTAATATTCTGTGATTCTATGACCACTGAGCTCTCTGTCCCACCAGCCTGTGGTATCCCTTTCACACTGGGATGATGCACTTACGCAGACATCCACAGGCAGGGACACACCCAAATGTGTCACGTGAATGCTTCTCCCAGCCACTCATGAACCAACAATAGGGAGGCTCCAGCCAATTCCCCCCAGCTCCCCAGCCTTGCACTACAGACCTGTACTGTCTTGCACTGTTCACAAGCCTGACCAGTGCAAGTTTATTACCCTGTCCGACTCTCCCTCAATATGGAGAGGACATATGCTAGCCTTCATAATTTGAGCTGAGATTTCCCAAGCACTTCAACCAAAACACACTGTTTTAAATAAAATATAAACCAGGTTTATTAACTTTTGAAAAAGGGAGAGAGAGAGATTTTAAGTTAATATAAGTAGGAAACATAGAGATCAAAGTTGGTTACTTAAGAAATAAAAATAAATTTGCAGTCTGAGTTATATAAACTAAGCAGGATTTGAATCAATGTCTCACCTTGACAGATGGTACAAACAGGTCACGGATCCTCAATACACAGGCTGGGACTTTTTCCTGGCATGGGAACACCCTCCCCCAGTTCAAAGTCTTTGTCCATTAGATGTGTTTACAGGTATGGGGCGGGGTGGGAGGGTGAGGCCAAGTCACTTCCCTTCTTTTCTTCCAGCTTGCTGGAAAGCTCTATGCTGTGACATGTGAGTCCACCCCCACTGGTATAGCAGTCTCCATTGTCTACGTGTTATCTCTGAGAAGTCTTCTGGGGTGGCCATTGGCAGAGTAGATTCCCTTTAATGTACCATCAGCTGGTTGTGTGTTGAAAGTGTGGTTATGTGTGTTCCTAATTTCACAACATATTTCAGTAACATATATAGTAATACCTCATAACCTCACATACAATGATAGAACATACAAACCAACAAGATATTAATGTTCAGCAGATCAGTACTTTTAAAATGATACCTCACAAGGCATATTTTGTACAAAATATATCAAAATTATATGACAGTGGTGAATAAGGGGGTTCCAGGGTGCTGCTTTAGGTACAGAGTGTCACAAATCCACAATACATTCTTTTTTATTTCTCTTTATTTAGAACTTAGGTGATTTGAGTAGTAGTTTAAAACATGAGATACCATCAACATCAGCACAAATATATATGAATTCTGGATTTTGATGTCATTTGCAATAGAGAATAAGCACCAGTAAAAGAGATTTGGCCCAGTTGTCTCACTCATACATCATAAGAGACTCAATCCTGTGCTGAAGCAAAAAGATATTGAACGGGTGTCCCAGAACCAACACAGGAAAGCACATAATTCAGCTAACTTTAAACATGAGTATATGAAGTAAATCAAGAGTGACTGAACTGAAATAAGTGGTGTGAGATGAGAATCAGGCTGTCAAGACTGATTCCCCACTCTGCCACTTTGAGTGCAGAAGGTGGGGGCCTGCCAGGATTCTAACAATTAATACTGGCCACTCCAGGCTTGTAGTAAACTCCCAAGGTTACAGCCTCTCTCTGACCTTGGATGGGTAGATGCTGCCACCACCCAAATGCAAAACCCAGGAAAGCGCACTTGGGAATTTCTTCCGGTAGGGTACCCGTAAGCCCTCTCTCTCTCACACACACGCATGCACGCGTGAGCCCTGGGGAAAGAGCTGAGAAAGGAAAGCAAAGAAATCAGCTGTTGCCACAATCTAACTAAAAAACATGTGCACAAACCTCTTAAGACACAAACATCCATATCCTGTACTTTAAAAAGGTTAATTTTATTAAAAACAACAACAAAAAAAGAAAATACATCTGAAAATTTGGGCTATGGCTATTTTTTTAAAAGAGCAATTCCAAAAATTAAGCACCCAAAATAGTTTTCTGGGAGTTCAGCTAAAAGGTTACAAGCAACAAAAGCATCTGGGGGTTAGCACAGAGGAATCCACAAGCCATAAGAAATAAACAAAATAAACCTAATAGAGTATTTCTACACATTTTCCGATCTACTTACATATCTGGGTTTCCAAATAAGCAATTTCTAGGTATGATTCTGATGATTTTCATACCTGGTCTTCAGCTTCTCACAGCATAACTGCTGCCCTGTTCCCCTCTTCCCCAGAGAACAACAGCCCGACAAAGAGGGAGTCTTGTTTCAATTTTTAAAAGTTCTAGACGTCCCATTGGCTCTTTTGGTCATGTGCCCAATCCCTTTCTTTTACGTTTGCAAGGAGACTATATAGTAAGTCAGCAGTCAAGGGTCTGATTACTTAAAGTAAAGTTGTGTAGATACTAATTGTTGCTTTGTGAGTCCTGACTGTTCTACTCTCCATTTCAATTAAGTTCATCTATAGTGTGAAAATACTTAACTACGCTACAATTATTAGGAAAATTACTGTGTAAAGCCTGATATTTCTGTGTGTGTGTGTGTATATGTGTATATATATATAATTCCTTTTATATATTGCAATTCTGGTAAAGATAGAAATGTCTTTGTATGAAAATGGGTAACCTAGCCTAGCAAATGCTGAGCCCTGAAACTCCTATTACCGTCTTAGCCCCTCAAATATATAAAGGATACTACATTATCTCTCAGTCACTGGTAGATTAATTTGTGTACTTGCAAATGGCTTGGTTGTGTGATGTATTGCTTACCACTCTTCACTTACAGGCTGTTTCCTGATTAATTCCTATTCATTAATTCATATGCAGTAGTGATCACTTAAGTGCCTTTTAAGAAAGTAATGTAACTAAATTTATCTTAACTCTGTCACCACAACATAGAGAGATGGACAACAGGATTTTCTGGGGTGAGAAGAAGGGAAAAACAAAACCACGGGTATATAAACATGCTGTCTTTATTTTAATGTATTAGTGGTGAATGAGACTCTCGCAAAAAAAATGGACTTCCTAGTACTCCTGGTTGTTGTTTTGCCCCCCTGCATGGTGTCCTCTTCCATTGACATGACTGAGGGTATGTTTACACTGCAATTAGACATCCGTGGCTGGCCTGTACCAACTGACTCAAGCTCTCAGAGCTCAGGCTAAGGGGCTGTTTAACCACAGTACAGACATTTGGGCTCAGGCTCAGGCAAGGCTCTGGGACCCTGCGAGGTGGAAGGACCCCAGAGCTCAGGCTGCAGTTGAAACCCAAACATGTTGTGACGGGGCAGAGCGGCCGCACACTGGTACTGCAGGAGTTAACCCTTCCTTCCTAGCAGAGGAAGCCATGCCCCTGGGACTCTACTGGGCATGCTCCAACTAGAGAACAGATATAAAAGCCTGCAGAGCTGCTCAGTCTGGGCGGACTGCTGGAGGGGAAGGAGGCATGCCACCAGCACTCCAGATCTCGAGACCAGCCAAGCTGGGATGCTCTCTGATGCTCAGGCAGAGTATGTCACAGAAGGTGAACAGACCAGAGGATGCCCCAAAATGGAGGACCCGGAGGTTATGGTAGGAAGTGACCTAGGAGAATTTTAGAAGAAAACGGCGTTAAAGCTGCACAAAGGCTCGGCATGTTTTGGGCGGATCCCTGCTGAGCCGGTGGCAAGGGGAACTTGCCACTACCAGGGCCCTGGGTCAGCACCCGGTGGAGAGGGCGGGCCCGGGTCCCCCTATTCCCGGCTCAGGAGCCATGTGGACCCTGGCCATTGGGCCACACTGCCCAGATCTTTGAGGTGAGTTACCTGGACTCTGGCCGCTAGGCTGCACTACCCCGCTTGCAAGGGGGATTGTATGGACTCTGGCCATTGGGCCACACTGCTCTGATGCTGGGAGTGATTTATATGATCTCTGGCCATTAGGGCACACTATCCAGACCAAGAGGTGATTGCATGGAAGGAGGCTATTAGGCCGCATCGGGCTGCCCACAGATAGGTGAGCATATGAACTTGGGAGTGGCGAGGTTCCGACATACCATCCCCTCCTGCCCCAAAGGGGAGGTGTAGTGTCAGGCCCGCCACACATGTGCACTGCAATTCAAGAGCCCTTCAAGCTGAAGTCAGCTGCCGTGGGCCAGGTATGGATGTCTAATTGCCATGTAGACATAGCCTGAGAGTTCTTAGCACCTGGGCTGTAACTGTGGCTCTGCCCTTGATTTGTTGCGTGACCTTGAGCAAGACACTTCAATATCTACACTGTGAAGTTGTCAACAAAACTTTTGTTTTTCACGGGTACTTTAAAAAGCTCCCCCATGAAAGGCAAATTTTTTGCCGATGCAGGTGGCAGTCTGAATGCGGCTTTGTCAGCAGGAGCGCTCTCCTGCTGACAAAGCAATCACTGCTCGTGGGGCTGGAAGTATTTTGTCGGCAAAAGTGCCGACAAAGTACTGACAACGAGCGTTTACACATGCTGACTTTGAGCGACAAGGCCGTGTCACAGCCTTGTCGCTAAAAGCTGCGCGGTGTAGAAAAATTGGTTTCTTCTCCTGCCCTTTGTTTGTTTTAACTGTTTGCCCTTCTATTCCAAGTTTAAATTACTTGGCGATCAGAAATCTTTCATTGTAAATCATGAGATTTGAGAAGGAATGATGGGAAAGGTGGAAGTCCTTTTCTGTATGATATCCAATCCTGCTGTGAGACCTCAAATAAAATTCCTATGAGCTCCTACCTTTAACTGTGGTGTTTCTGAAAAAAATAAGTTTTGGATGATATGAGCTCCTTATATAATTTTTAAAGAAAAAAAGGCAATACTTTATAATGCAATATCCCCATTGGCACCTCCTGGCTTGCCCTCTGGCTCACACTCTGATTATACGCATATATATTCTCATCTCTCAAAATGAGTATAACAGCATTTTACCAATTTCAGAGCTTTTCCTTCATTTCCACAATCATCCAGAATCCTTCAAATAAATAAATCCCCTGTATCCTACCCTTCAAATTAGCCAAATCACAATATTCCTGGTCTACTGTTTTCATCTCAACAAAATATCAGTCATTGCCAGGTTGCTGGCTTGCTTAGAATTAACATATGCAAATAAATATGTTAGCTAGTATTGTAATCTTCTAGTGGAGCTGTAAAAGCAGCAAAGGGGCAGTACAAACAATATAACTACAGATAAAATTACCATCTAATATGAATTTGGAATATAAGCAAGTACATAGTTTTAACTTGCATTGAAATAAACAAACTTGTGCTTAGAATGTTAAACAAAGAATAATGGCGCCAAGGCTATGATTACACTAGAGAACTTACAGTGGCGCAGCTGCACCGAAGCTGTAAGCTCTCTAGTGTAGCTGCCATAAGCTGATGGAGAGCTCTCCCGTTGCTTTAATTAATCCACCCCTGACAAGTGGCAGTAGCTATGTCAGCAGAAGCTCTCCCGCTGACATAGCACTGTTCACACCGGACAACGTAAATTATACTGACATTGGCTATGTCTACACTACCACTTATGTGCGGTACTTTTTCTTTCAATTTTAAACTTTCCCCCTTGTTTTGTTTCCTGCCTAATCATGAGTGATTTATGGTAAGAGAAAGGGAATACTTCACTGTCTTAATGTTGTGATGTAATGCTATTTAGTTATTTATCTAAATTATCCACTGTTGTCCTAATTGTTAAGTGTTTTATGATGGGGATTAGCATATGTATAGCTTTGATCAGCAACTTTTAAATCCTTTTCTCTTGCAAGAAGTTATTTTGATATCCATCTGGACTTGTTTGCATATCAGGTTTCTATTATTTGTCAGCCTATACTCTTCCTGTGTGCAGTGTAGTTGTTGTTCACTTATGCTAAACAATCTGCTCCACCTTGAATTTTGCTGTGATGCTGGAGGTACCTGAAGAAGAGTTTTTTGTAGCTGGAAAAGTTTGTCTCTCTCATCCCTGAAGCTAGTCCAATAAAAGGTATTACCTCACTCACCTATGCTCTTCACGGAATTTCTTCTTTTTGGATTAGCTTTTGGTGAGTCTAGCAACTGGTAAACAATAAGCCTAGCCACCAGAGTAGACAACATGGTAGAGAATAGACCACGGTTTGACTGTAATAGTAATACGTAGCCTTATAGAGTGCTTTCATCAGTAGCTCTCAAAGCACTTCACAATCTTTAATGTATAAGTAGAGGCCTCCAGAAGAGAATGTGCAATATAGGGATGTGTAGGCTGCTATGCCACCCAAATATAGAGTTTGTTAAAACTTTCCTTGCACTGGGGCTCCCTGACCTGCTGTAAGGATTGGTCGATGGGCTTGCATCCTCCTGATCATCTCCTGGCACTTGGTCCCAGAAGCCCATAGGTTCCCCTGGATAACTGCCTTCTGCTGCTGCTTCCCAGTGTAGTTAGTCCATTATCTCAACTGCTAGAAGTCATCTGTGCTACAATGCTGAAGGTTCAGGGTTTAAACTTTGCCAGGCCACTGGAAAATTGCATACAAAAAGCCTGCATTTAAAGAACATGATTTAGTTTGCAGAGTCAAGCACTCTAAAGTCAGAAAATCATAGATTAGCGGTTGTCCATGCAACATTAATTCTGCCCCCTTTTGTGTTATCATGTAATTAAGGTGTGTATCATAACTCCCCCCACCCCTGAGAATCCCTGATTCATTCCGTATACAGAATGGATGCACAAAGGGGCAGAATTAAATCTGCACTGGCTACTTTAAATCTGGCGCTTGCTAACTTTCAGCTTTGGAACTGAAAATGTTCTTTTTAACAGTTTTTTTTTTAATTGTACTATATCTAAGTAGACCCCTGAATATACAGGGTCTGTAGCATCTTACGCGCATTTAACATGCGCAATTTCAGCTTTACGCGGTCGGCAAAACCAAAAAAATCCCAAAAAAGAGAAAAATAACCATTTTAATACTCAAGTATCAGAGGGGTAGCCGTGTTAGTCTGGTTCTGTGAAAGCAGCAAAGAATCCTGTGGCACCTTATAGACTAACAGACGTTTTGCAGCATGAGCTTTCGTGGGTGAATACCCACTTCTTCGGATGCATTTTAATACTGTACCTGTAGTGCAGGCGATTCCACCCGCCATTCAGCTCAATGTAATTTTGACTATATGCGGTTTTCGCTTTACGCGCTAACCGTGGAACGGAACACCCGCGTAAGATGAGACTCTCCTGAACACTCTCTTTTACTCTAGAGATCTTCCAGAACTAAACTGAAGCATATTGAGCAGGGATAGAGTAAAGTTTTCAGTATTGCCACCCATGCTAAACCTTTAATCTAGATAAATAGAACACCACTGACTGTACTTGAGCCAGAATGTAACACTTCTCATGAGTACTAAAAACTTGTTTTTAAAAAATCCTATAATTTGAAATCAAGAAGTGATTTTCAAATTATGTAACTGACCTACTTAAGGGATCTAGATTCCTAGATTTTCAGAACTCAAAAGTAACAATGTGAAATAAGTTAGGGCCAGATCTTACAAATCATTACTTGTATGAGTAAGTTTTTAGGACTGGGCCCCTAGTTTTCAGCAACTCTGTTCTATTAAGTGTAGTCAAACTACATGGACCCACATCAGAACACTAGATCTGAGTCCCCTTGAATTTGACAAAGTTTGGATCTGGATCTAGAATGGAATTTCTCAGTTTGTGGCCTTATCTCTAAATATATAAGTATTAGTTTTGCCCTGAGCAGCTAGTCAAATTTGGGGCCTTGTGGGTTTTCCTATTGAGGGTAGATATTGGCAATATTTCTTTGATGCAGTTTTGTTTATTTTATTTTCTTCTGAATGCAGAAGGAATCAAATAGTAGGAAACAGCTTCTTTTGTTCACAGCACTAGGAGTACTCATTTCAGCCTTCATCCCAACCCCAAAACCTCTCCCCAGGTTTCTTCCATGGTCAGCCACTGTGCTTTCAGCTGCTCCTTTGGGCTCACTCATGCTCTCTCTGTCTGTCTTGTCCTCAGTTTCTATGTTTTGCATATCTCCCTTCCCTCCCCCCAAAAAATACACAGCCAAAGCTTCTGGGCAGATTCACACAAACCTTTTTGTCTTAGGTGTGAACTCACCCTACAATTAACATAATTGTAAGCATAAACCCCAACATCAATCCCATAACAAGGTTTTACCCAGCTCATAACAATGTTTTACACAGTGTACCAATTTCAGATTTATCTGTTAACAAGTGACTGATAAATTTCTACAGAAATTTACATTTTGAAAGCCATTTCTTTACCATTGTCTATTATAGACGATACATAAAAATAAAATTAGAGACAGTATGCTGCTGGATTGAGAATCTGAATCTCCCAGCTACCACCGCTTTGCCATTCAGCCAATGGGGCAGCATCATATTGTAATCCTATGATATGTGGAGGCTCAGGCCTTCAAAAACTTGCTAATAGACAGAGACCACAGTTCAGCAAAGCGCATGTTCAAGTCTGTTCCCGTTCAGCAAAACACTTACCATAGTCTTAAATCCTGTTGAAGATAAAAAAAAAAAAAATCCAATTTCCAGTCTTCCTGTCTGACAATTACATCTGTCTTTTTGCAACTGTCTGCTATTCTGTATAATTTCAGCATATTTTACTCTGCTTAATCACCAGAATAAGTATTCAGTCATTTCAATAACTGATTTTTTTTTAAACTCATTTTTACCTGTTAAATGGTTTTGTAATACATGGCAGATGCTGACTATAAAAATCCCCTTCCATAACAATGTCATTCATGGTAAAATTGCAAACATAGAAATACCTGGCAGCTGCTGATTTAATGCCACTTCCAACAGATTTCTAAAGTGCCATGTAAGCTAAAAGCTAGAACCTGAAAATTACACTTATTTAAGCATTGTGAGAATTCAGCTATTAATAAATTTTCTCTAGCCATGCCTGTACCTAATTCAAATACCATATCTAATTTCTGCTTCAGTTCTCCACTGTGTCTTCAGGCCTGACACAGGGTCTCTGGATATAATCCATTAGGTTTTGTTTTAAATAGACCCCGAGAGAGATTTATTCCCTGATTTCTTAGGTCAAAACTAGTTTTAGGTAAATTTGCATTGCTTCTGTAAACAACCCCCATCACTTTCATTAAATCAGTTAAAGAATACTGATACAAAACAATACATATATGAATATAAATAAATACTTATGACAATCTTTAGCTTTTGGGGTATTCTATAAGACTAAAAACACCTTGTGTAAATCTGTATTTTAAACATTAAAAAAAGTTTCCTGTTTTGAATAAATAGCATGTAAAGAGCTGGTTTTACTAGCAATTTCATGTGGCATTGGAGTTACAGTATGTGATTTAAAATCCAAAGTCTGTTTTGTTTCCCTGATCTACTGCTTAATAGAAAATAACAGCACATATAGATTTTTTTTACAAGGTGTTAGGGAAGAGATGAATACGTGAGAGCTAGATTTGTACTATGATCCATCTGCAATACTTCTGCATATCAATTAGTTTAACGCATGGTAGGCACCATTATTTTCAAGTCAAGCATGCACAGCAAACCTTTTTTTTCCTGGCCTGCTCATCTGCCTATTTCTTTATCTTGTCCAGCAATAGTCATATAGATTTTAAATGGGGGAATGCATCTAGAGTTCTTGAAATAATCATACACTGTAAGCTGCTGCTATTAATGTTTTCTATCATACTGCCTGTGTCTCTTCTTACTGCTTTGCCAAAATAATATGCTCTAGCAGAAAACGTGGAAAGCAAACGTTCACTCCAATATTTTCTTCAGATAATTAGTAGCTCAAATAACTCTACAAGGACTCGATGAATATAGCTGGATAGTTCTTGGGGAAGGGGGTTGGAGAATTATTGATTGTGAATAAAACACGTTAATTCATTTTGCTTGTATTTACAACCCTTTTTATTTGCTGACTTGCAAACATTGGGGAAAGTGAGGTTTTGTTACTTGCAAAAATGTTCTCAGAAAGCAAAACCATTATTGTATTAGAGTAGTAAGCTCTTTGGGACGGGGTTTGTACTATGTCTAGCACAGTGGGTCAGTGATCCCTCTGGGGGATTTAGAAGCTAGTGCACTACAAAGGAGCTCTCAGGGCCATTTTTAAGCATGTTTTCTTTTAATTTACACACAAGATTTATGAAACAAATCTGCTTACAAATCTGTTTTATAATATAAAATATGTAGTTGGCTTTCCTAGCTTGGCTTTACTGTGAAGCTGTTACAGTGAGGTTTAGGATAATTTTAGGAAACAGCACTCCTCAAGGGTTAATTTAAAAGTATCAACAAAGATGAACATTTAGCATTAGAAAAGTGCATTTCCCAATACATTACTAATATTCATGGAGCACAATGATTAAAAGAACCTTAGGCCATGTCTATACATAGAGCACAGCTGTACCGGTACAGCTGCGCTGCTGCAGCACATCTGCTGAAGATGTTCTTTGCCAAGAGAGAGCTCTCCCATCGGCATTAAAAAAAATAAAAAATAAAAAGTAAAATAAAAAACCCTCTGCGAGCAGCAGAAGCTCTCCCGCCAACATAGCACTGTGTGTGTACATGAACACTTATGTTGATGTAACTGATATCACTGGGGGGGTGGAATAATTACACCTCTGAGTGACATAAGTTTTGTCAACATAGGCTGTAGACATAGCCTTAGTCTTGCGTTACAATGTTTAAACTTGCCCATCATATTTTACAAGATCAAATAAATCTAATTTTTTCCTGGTTCAATGCATGTTGTGGTCATTTTGCATATGACAGCCATTTAAGCAGATAATTGACTGTTACTGTTGATCATTTCTAAGAATCAAATATAAACTAACTATTCTTCCAGAAAATGTGTGTATACTGCATAATTTAGGGCTTGATAGAGCTTATTAGCAAGACCTGGGAATGCATGGATGGCCTTCTGGGGACCTTCATGTGACGTTTTGGTGCAAGAATCTAACAGGGTATTTTTTTACACAAAATTCATGGGTGAATACATCCCAGTGCAGAGGTCCTGCATGAGGCCCTGAACATTCAATTTAAGATTTTAGGAGCAAATCCTAGCCCTCTTCTGTTGGTGAAGACGGATACCATTAGCGGAATGGTGTGCAAGGAGAAGGAATGGAAGTTGTCATAAAGAAGATGCACCAACTTTGCACCGCTTCCGATGGAGGGTCTCTGCCTTCTGTTCTGTAGTGCTGGGAATTGTGTGGCAGGAATAGAGCTAGTTTAAAAATGTGAACACTTGTGAAAATTTTGTCAATTTTTTTTCTTTTTTTTGCAGTTGAGACAGATTGTCAATGACAGCTGAGAGTGTGGCCCAGTGGGGGGTATACTATCTGAGGTAATTTAGAAGAGAAAGCAGTGAGGGTATGAGAATTAGCATCTTCTCCTGTTTTACAAAGTCTAAGCTAGGGCTGGTGGAGCCATGCAAAATAGCTTACACTAGTAGAGAACCTAAGAAAAAATCCAAGTTATATTTGGTTATATCAGGTGAAGAAAGCACATTAACCCTTAAGGTCTGTCTAAGTTTCAGCAGTTTCCCCAGGCTGCCCTATGGATGGCAGGATTATGCCGAATCTCTACCATGCTGTGGGCTACCACAATGTCCCTAACATGACTCTCTCATGTCAGCATACCCTATCCACCAAGCCTTGAAAGATAGCTTTATGACTGTCTTTTGCAGTACCTGAGAGGTGGGAATTCTCCTAAAGCATGAACCAGGTGTTTAGAGCCTCTGTATGCTGCTCTGGTTCTTTCACCTGCATAAACTGGCCAGAATGGGGGTAAGGATCATACCCTAGGTCTTTAACTGAGAGTGTATTGTGGTTTAGTGCAGTGGTTCCAAAAGTGGGGGTCCCTGGACTCCTGGGGGTCTGTGGTGGGTTACGCAGGTGTCCATCCCTTGAGGAGTACTGCATTGGGACCAGAATGTGTTAGAATGGCTAGAATTACATCACTTTTGCCACATGCAGGACACTATTTTGTTCTGAAAATGTCTATAATGATCTTGGGGTTCATTAAATAAGCCAGTGAATGAGAAAGGAATAAAACTTTAACAAAACAAACTGAAAAGTGTCTCTGGTGTACCGCAGCACACTGCCATGTGGTGTTCCCAATCTCTACCTCCAAGGCACATCTCCAATTTGCCACACTCATACAACACTGCCCCTTATGAGGGAGCGTCTGTAAATGATAATCTTCTGCAAACTGCAGTGTTTTCCGCACAGTGTGTCCTCTCATGCACCGTGTATGAGAGGTCACTGGTGGTGGGAGTTCTGGACTGGTAGTACTGGCAATTGCCCATTCAGAACTACATATGATAACTTGTTGTAACTGCAGACTGTTTACTTTCGGTTCCTTTGTGAGACTTCTTTGAATTACAAAAATATATTTTTAAATAATAAACTAACCTAACTACTAGAATAATAACAACATGAAATTTGTGTATAAAACACAAAAGCAGTCAGATGCCAAAGGGGTCCTTGATGGGGGAGGGAGGGAAAGTTTGGGAACCACTGGTTTAGTGGCTAAGACTTTGAGTTGGGAATCAGGAGACGTGGGTTTTAATGTTAGCTCTACCACAAACCTGCTGTGTGACCTTGGGCAAAACATTTCACTCTCTGTGCCTCTGTTCTCCTTCTCTCCCCTTTCTATCCAGTTTTGACTACTTAGATCAGAAGCCTCTTCATTTCAAGAGCTGTTTCTCACTAACTGTATGAATAATGACTGGTACATTAAGGCCCCAGTCATGGCTGGGCCTCTGGGCACTATTGTAATGCAAATGGTGGTAATTTTCACTGAAAACCCATGGGCTTTACTATGTTTTTCCCATCCTTACTGAGAAATAAAATATCATTTCCTGATGTTTTGATGTACTTTCTGCCTAAGCAATTAGTCTCTGTCAACAAGATACAAATATTAAAAAGAAAGATCATCCTTGAATATGTAAACTGCATTAGACTTCATGAGTCTCCCCTAGCCAAAGGGACAACTATAACTGTGTTTATGTAAACCTGGTAGTCAGGTGTTAGTTTATTCTTGGACTTGATGTTTCTGTCAAAAGAAAATACTGCAGCCAAGATGTAACCTCATTATCCTAATTTTTGCTAGCATGGGGTTTACATCTGAGCCTTCAATAACAGAAGCAAACAGACATGCTTGTGTATTAGACCAACAGTGTACCATTTCAATTAGGGCTAAGGTGGCTTTGCCATTAAAATAGTCCTTCAGATATAGGGCTTTAATAGCCTGAACATTTGAAATTAAATTACATGGAAGCCTATCTTCCACTCAATTAATCCCATTGCAAATATCCTGAAAATGTAATAATAAGTAACAAGAATTTTACTGAATTACTTAATACAATTAACTTGATTTGCTTGTGCAAAGAAAACATGACTCAAGGTCGGATTATTATATTTTTTAGGGTGTGCTTCCGAAAGGTGATAGGTATATAATATGATAATTGAAAGGATAAAATGGCATGGAATTTGGTTAATGTCCACCAGATTCTATACCAATGTCTTGATATTAGTTGAAAATCATCACTTTATTACTGAGAAATAAAGCATGATCTAATTTGCTAGAGTGAAATGGAAAGCATAATCTCTATCCACATGCTCTGCAGAGACAGCTTCAGTAAATAACCATCACTGGAGCAAATTCATCCCTGCTGTAAACCTATGAGTTCATGAAAATTGTAACAAGGATAAATTTGGTCCACTATTTCCAGAAGTAGACACTCTCCCTCTAACATCACTGATTAGCATTGAGAGACAGAACAATAAGCACAGGAGAGCTATTTTTGCTGGAAATGTTTTAGGGTCAGAAAAGTAACACTTGTCTCTTGAAGAGAGAGAGAGCATCAATAGGAAAGTTTTCATCTCTCAACATCTAAGACAATAGAGTTTGAGCTAGATTCACTAGTTTATTCTAGCTGCAATGTGTTGCTCTGGTGAGGCAAAGCAGCTATATACCTAACTTAGCTGGACACTTAAGCCATCAACCTTTTATGTTGTGGCACAAAGTAGCCAGAAGATCATAGTAAATTGGCTCTATTTTTCTGAGTTTTCCTTAAATTATAAAATTAAGGTTTGTACTTAAATTTTGGACATCCACTTTGAGGTTGTAATTACTTTATAGAGTGAGTTGGACTAGAAAACTAAAATTATTCTTACGATAGAATTCTAGAGCACATTTTCCAAAGAGATATCTAAATGTAGGTGTACAAATTTGTTCCATTCTTTGGTGGAAAGTGTTATATACATGCAAAAGACAGAAAGCCAAGTTCTCTTCTGTCTTACTGGCTTCTGTTTACTAAGTGTTAAAATGAAAAGTGAAAACTGCTATAAAGACCTGCAGCATTCATGCGGAAAATGTTTCCTCCCGTTCTTTTATTATTTTTTATTTAATCACTAAATTCACTGTGCCAACTAACTGTTGATATAATCCATGGTAATTGCAACGTCTGTATACGGCATAATGTTACTGAAAATCATCAGTAATTTTCTGCATGTTAAGCAGAATGCCAATGATGTATTAGGGGCAGTGCTTTACATCATCTCCAGTAAGAGAAATCATGTACTAATAAACAAAGATCTCCATGCTTTGTAATTATGCTATGGTTCTTCTATGTACTGGATATACAAACAAAAAACATTTCTCTTCCCCTACCCATTTTAACCCCCTCTCTTCATGTCTCTTCGTCTTTCTCCATAAGGCCATAGTGCTGAATACTGATTTGAGAATTACAAATGAGGAACTCAGTCAAAGGAAAAAACAAAAGGGCTGACCTGAATTTCATCCAACATTGAGGAAAATTAAATCAAAGCTTTTTGGAGAATGTGTATAGATGAGTGAGCTCCATCCTCATCCCAAAGTCTCATTTTTATCCTTCAGCGGGCTACTTTATTGGCATCTGCCAAGTTTAACTGCAATAACTCATCAGATTTTGTAAGCTGGTGTGCTAGATTCTGTTTTCAAAGTTCTCAGGTATCTCAGAGATAGTAAGCACGCAATACATTTAGAACAAAGATCTTAATACCATAGTGATGGGTAAATGTAAAAATATAAATTCCTATCACATGGGAGGATTCAACCCATACACTACCAAAGAGTGCATGGTGGTTCCCTATGCAATTTCATTTGCACCTAATGAGTTAGACATGCCCATAGCACACATAACTTTCATATTCCTGATGCTTTCCAGGCCTATCCTTCCTTATTTTGAAATTTCCCTTTGGCAACCTAAACTTTTCCATGCCCAGAATGCCAAAATACAGGCACAACTAGCTATGACATCCTAAAGATCTGACTTATATGTATCCCTATGAAAATTACTGCAGTGCCTACGTAAATACTAGTTTAAATACCTAAAGTGCAGTTTATATGGCTCAATAATTCAGATAATCCTATCCTGTAAGGTTCTTACTATGCTATTTGCCTCAATATTCTGTGGCAGGGAGTTCCACATTCATTTACATTGGAGAAAAAACTGTTATGTTTAACTTAATTGCGTGTTTTACAAGGATAACTAGGATCACCCTATAATGATCTTCACTGTCATTATAAATGTCTGTTAAATTTCCTCTTATTAACCTCTTTTTCAGACTGATGAGTCTCTTAAGCTTTCTTAGTAAGACAGTCTAATCTCCCCTCATGTCTGTTAATTTTGCTTGTCCTTTTTAGACTAATTGTGTATTTCACTTTCTTTAGTCTGTTTATTACATTTCTGTCCTCTTGACATGAGGTGACCATATCTGAGTATAACATGCAAAGTAAGAATGCACTGTCAAATTTCAGGGGCCTTAATGTAGGTGCAAACTTATTTTACTTCCACTTTAAGGCCCCTTTATCCTGCAAGAGTGGTATAAATGAAGATATAGAGCATTTAGTGACTTGAAGGCAAGCTTAAGTGTTTTGCTGGATCTGGGTTGGAGTGCTCAGCACCTTGCAGGATCATGCCCTATTTTGCTAAGACATCAAAGAGTTATTTGTTATCCCATTACCTAAGGAGAGCCACACTGCATAATTTGAAAGCCCCAGCTGTAAAACATAGCATACTCTAAACTGTTTCCATATGAAATCTGTGTAGAATATCAAACATAGAAGTCTGTATCTTTCCACTGCCCTCTAGCCGGGGATAGACAGGCACATTATTACCAAATGAATTCATTCTGAGCAGCAGTTATTAGAGCGAGTACCGAAGATATTAATGGTGGGAGCTTTAAATAAAGTGCTGGAGAAGTTATGACAGCCTTATTGTATTTGCATTTATACATTACTGTAATATATCTTATTAGTATTCATTTTCAGTAGTATGACAAATTATATTGTTGCTAATAGGATGATACTTGTGCCCTATTAGCATCAGTGAGATCTGGAGCAGTGTAACAGTGCTGGTTCTGGCAGGACCCAACTGAGAGTGCCAATTCAGGACAAATTGCTTAAAGCAGGGCAGTTACAGCCCTAGGCTGGGGTTTTTCCACCTCTAAGGCAAACCAAACCAGCCAGAGACAAAGAGGACTTTGGCCTCACCCTACTGGCTAACCACAAGTCACACAAGCAATTCGCTTAGACATTCCAGTTTCCCAGTATCACCACCAGTGCCACTCATTATGGGGACGAATGGTTATGAAAACCAATGCCTCAGTAAAAGAAAAAAGGTTCTCCCGATCCCAAAGGACCAAGTCCCAGACCCAGGTCAATATACAAATCAGATCTTACCCACAAATTACACTCTTGCCAATCCTTTAGAATCTAAAATCGAAAGGTTTATTCATAAAAGGAAAAAGATATAGATGAGAAAAAGAATTGGTTAAATGGAATCAATTACATACTGTAATGGCAAAGTTCTTGGTTCAGGCTTGTAGCAATAATAGAATAAACTTCAGGTTCAAATCAAGTCTCTGGAGTACATCCACAACTGGGATGGGTGAGTCCTTTGTGTAAAACTTCCATTTGTAGCAAAGTCCCTCCAGAGGTAAAAAACAGGATTGAAGACCAGATGGAGATGAGGCATTAGCCTTTTACAGTATTTTCCAGGTGTAAGAACACCTCTTTGTCCTTACTGTGGAAAATTACAGCAAAATGGAGTCTGGAGTCACATGGGCAAGTTCCTGCATACTTTGCTGAGTTACAGGGTGTATCTGCCTTCTCTCAATGGGTCAGCTGAAACTGATAAGAACATAAGAACATAAGAAAGGCCGTACCGGGTCAGACCAAAGGTCCATCTAGCCCAGTATCTGTCTACCGACAGTGGCCAATGCCAGGTGCCCCTGAGGGAGTGAACCTAACAGGCAATGATCAAGTGATCTCTCTCCTGCCATCCATCTCCATCCTCTGTCGAACAGAGGCTAGGGACACCATTCTTACCCATCCTGGCTAATAGCCATTTATGGACTTAGCCACCATGAATTTATCCAGTCCCCTTTTAAACATTGTTATAGTCCTAGCCTTCACAACCTCCTCAGGTAAGGAGTTCCACAAGTTGACTGTGCACTGCGTGAAGAAGAACTTCCTTTTATTTGTTTTAAACCTGCTGCCTCTTAATTTCATTTGGTGACCCCTAGTTCTGGTATTATGGGAATAAGTAAATAACTTTTCCTTATCCACTTTCTCAACATCACTCATGATTTTATATACCTCTATCATGTCCCCCCTTAGTCTCCTCTTTTCCAAACTGAAGAGTCCTAGCCTCTTTAATCTTTCCTCATATGGGACCCTCTCTAAACCCCTAATCATTTTAGTTGCTCTTTTCTGAAACTTTTCTAGTGCTAGAATATCTTTTTTGAGGTGAGGAGACCACATCTGTACACAGTATTCGAGATGTGGGCGTACCATGGATTTATATAAGGGCAATAATATATTCTCAGTCTTATTCTCTATCCCCTTTTTAATGATTCCTAACATCCTGTTTGCTTTTTTGACCGCCTCTGCACACTGCGTGGACATCTTCAGAGAACTATCCACGATAACTCCAAGATCTCTCTTTCCTGACTCGTTGTAGCTAAATTAGCCCCCATCATGTTGTATGTATAGTTGGGGTTATTTTTTCCAATGTGCATTACTTTACATTTATCCACATTAAATTTCATTTGCCATTTTGTTGCCCAATCACTTAGTTTTGTGAGATCTTTTTGAAGTTCTTCACAATCTGCTTTGGTCTTAACAATCTTGAGTAGTTTAGTATCATCTGCAAACTTTGCCACCTCACTGTTTACCCCTTTCTCCAGATCATTTATGAATAAATTGAATAGGATTGGTCCTAGGACTGACCCTTGGGGAACACCACTAGTTACCCCTCTCCATTCTGAGAATTTACCATTAATTCCTACCCTTTGTTCCCTGTCCTTTAACCAGTTCTCAATCCATGAAAGGACCTTTCCTTTTATCCCATGACAGCTTAATTTACGTAAGAGCCTTTGGTGAGGGACCTTGTCAAAGGCTTTCTGGAAATCTAAGTACACTATGTCCACCGGATCCCCCTTGTCCACATGTTTGTTGACCCCTTCAAAGAACTCTAATAGATTAGTAAGACACGATTTCCCTTTACAGAAACCATGTTGATCCATGATGGTCCTTAATAGGCAGAGCTGACACCAACTTGTCTGGGGTGTCACCCAGAAGCACAGCATAATTTTGAAATACAGACAGTATAGAGCCAATACTTACAACTTTAAATACAAAAACGATATATGCATACAGATAGCGTCATCATAACAAGCAAACCATAACCTTGTCTTAGACACCCTATTTCACCCCCTTTATACAAGATTTGGTGCCTCTACAGGACTTTGGTTGAAACAATGATCTATATGGTCCCAGTTCATGTCAATAACATCACAAGCAGTAAAGTCATTAACATGATCTTAGTGACCTCTTCCTCCTCTTTCTATCAAACTTTGTTTTGTTCCTGGAGGAGGGCTGTGTGTTTTTGCGGTTGTTCCTCCTTCAAAAAATATGTGCGTGTGTGTGTGTATATATAAATAAGCAAACAGAAGCCAGTAAGACATAAGAGAACTTGGCTTTCTGTCTTTTGCATGTATATATTTTAGTTAATTAAAAGTGTAAGAAGTATGCAAATGGAGGGGCAGTGTGCTCTAATGGCTCTCTAGAATGGAGTCAGGAGACCTGTGTTCTATTCCCCACTCTGCCATGGGAACACTATTCCCAACTCTCCCCATTTGCCTCTGTGCCTCTTTTCCCTCCCTATCTTCTGTGTGTCTCGTTTATTCAGACTGCAAGCTCTTTAAGGCAGGGGCTGTCTTGAAATATGTATTTGTACAGCATCTCACCAGGAGACACTAGTAGAATACAAATAATTATTAATTTTAATGCAAATGGTCCTAAAAAATAATCCAGTGTCTTCCCCTGTAGAGCAAGGAAAATCAGATAAGTCATTGTAGCAGCTATTCCTTCCAACTATTCACAGGAGAAAGGGCTCCTTAAGAGGCACAGTGTGTTGTGGGTGGGGTGAGAGCAAAAATGGAAAATGTGAGGGTGCCTAATATGCCTTTTAAAGTATTTTACCCTTTAAGAATGTCTTGGCCTTCTTCAGGTAATGGAGGAATATTTCTAATACTTTAATGGTGAAGGGACATCAGCAACACCCTAACCAGTTATCCTATATGGTTCTGGTGAATTGCTGATTAGCAAACAGTATAATTGACTTTGCCAACACCGGTATAGTCTGATTGTCTGTCAATTCAAGCCTTATTGAGATGCTGGTCTCTGAAAGGTATGATTGGATTTAAGCTATACAATATTTCTCTACCACCACCACCATCATCCCCTCTAGCCCTTCAGGGTATTGCAGGAAAGCTAGTTTGGAGAAAAGATGTCCAAAAATGGGAAATACATTAAGCAATTTCATTATTCATAATGATTTACATAGTATAGATAGCAGCTTGCAGAACAAGAAGAAATGACCCCTGTCCTAAACATCTTATCAAACTCAGTCAAACACACACACAAAATATCCACAGGACAATAGTTCAGGCATGGAAAGCTGAAGAAAAAATATTGGCGAGGAAATCCATTTAGGAATACTTAATAGAAGGAGTGGCTTTTAAGGACAAAGGTTCTTTTTTTTTTCTTCTTGTCATTGGGACAGTATGAAAAAGCAGCAGGACCATGAAACAAAGAGGAGGGAGGGAATATAATGGGATACTAAGGAGAGGCAGATAAAGGAATAGAACGTGGACTACAGAAAAGGAGGAGGAAACACAGAGTCGTAAGTAGTATTGTCTAGTAGACTGAAAATGGAATGGAATCCAGGGCCTCTTGAACTGTAGTTCCAACTTTGCCAGTAGCTCACTGTTTAACCTACAGCAAGTCACTTTAACTTTTGCATCTTTTTCCCTCTTTGTAAAATAAGGATAATACAACTTCTTGTCCCCAAAAGGAGCTGAGAATTAATCACTCTTCTTACATGGATTTAAATGTATCAAATGCTATATACATTTAAAACAATAGTCACATTACAAAGATGCCGTTACTTGACAGTATCGGCAATATAAGACGTTCCTTTACCTAGAATAGGAAATAACAGTGGTGCTTCACATACAATTGAATAACTACTGATAAATATTGACTGTTTAATGGTGAGCAGAGTGAGTTCTTATGAGTTACTATTAATATTAGTATACAAAGATTGTGTAAGGCCTAGAAGACTTTCACTTGTTTTGATAAAACACAAACCTACCGAGAGGATTGAAAGGAGATAAAATGAGTTCAGAATGATGAGAGCGAAAGATAACTTAAGCAACAGGAAGTTTCTGTTTGATTGATTTCTTTTTTCGGACAGACCAAGCTACAGAGATGTTCTATGTAAAGAGACCAGATTGAAAGTATTAATCTAGCCAAGAAATGAGCAAGGTGTGAGCAAGCATTTAAGGCTGGGGATTGAAGCTGCAAGAATGGATTTTGGTGATAAAGGGGGAATAAACAGGGCTCAAATATTAATTTGGACGAGAGAGGGGTGAAAGATTATACTGAAGTTAAAGCACAATATATTTTATGCAAAATGACATGTTTCTTGCTTTTTTCTAAGTAAATAATTCAAGATTTTATCTTAAATTTAAATTGACAGATTAATATTTAATGAGTGGAAGACTCAATCATAGGAGCTTAAAAAAAGAGTTGACCCAGAAAAGAAAATTCTGTGTTTGTATCTTTGTAAAGGTGATATGAAACATTTACTTTTTTCAAATATATTTCATAACATTTCCAACACCAACTCAAGTAAACAATCAATTAAAAAACAAAACAAAGATGCAGCTCACAATATTTTAGAATAAAAGTACCAGAGTAATCGCAATTGAAACCTTTCAGAATATTGAGAAGTTATTTATTTTATGGCTAAGTTGTCTAGAGAAACCTTTACATTTTGATGAAATATTTACATTTAAAGTGCCATGTCCTGACATTGTTTTCAAAAGGGAATTGTGCACAGAGGCTAACAGCAGGATTTTGCTCTACAATATAAAGTTAATTTTATTCATAACAATGTATTTTCATGCATGTTTACAATACATCCAAAACCAACAAAGCCCAAGATACATATCACTTCAACTCCTAATATTTGAAAGACACACTCTGATCTAACACTTAGAATTGAGGAAACCTTCTGCTTTCTTTATTATGCTGGCAAGATCTAAACATCAAAGGAAAGATGAAATAAATGTTCTGATAATCCATAGAATAAAAAGCTTTTCTTTCAAATATGCTTAAGGATACAATATTTCTTAAAGAACACGCTTACTAGAGAGGCTTGTCACACAAATATGGTCTAGTCAGGACATCCATATCTGTAGTAAAGAAAATAGAAGCAATCATTGTGGCGTGGTCTTGGTAAATTGAAGAACCATGTGATAAGTGTGTTTACCATGCACTTTGGCTGTGGGAATAGAATGATTCATATAAATTGTTTGGCACAGTGTATCTATTTTGCACTGCTGTGTTTACTTACAGCACTCATAATTGTAACAGTATTAATAAAAAGATAATTAAGGGAGGGAAAACATTTCTAAGGTGTTTTAAGGTATCAAAAATAGAATGCAACATGAAAACAAGAGGCTTCTAGAAAAAGTAATCTGAAAATCTGCAGAATTTAATAGAGATAAATAATCTTGTGGGTTAGTATAATCATTCAATAGATAAGGTTATTCCCTAAATTCTATAGGGGTGTGTTTGTGTTATTTTTTCCATTAAGGATGCAAACAACTGTTGTCTAGTCCTAGAGATTTTAGCCGTTTTCTTTTACCCTAATTAGACTTTCATTGTACAAAAACAGTTGTTCTCTAACTGAACAAAAATAACATCTATGATTCATTATGATAATGTGAGTTCACACAATCCACAGTCGTAACTAGTGCTCACATGGTTGAGAGCTTTCCCCCTTTAAAAATAAATATTTATGCAAAGAAAGTTGTGGGTTTTTTTTGTTAGCCTAAGATATATTCTGAAAAATAAATTTAAAACACCATCTTCAGTAGACAGCCTTAGTAACTAGGACTCTACTGGTTGCATCTTGCTTTCTCATCTCCCCTACATTAAGCAACATAACAATTAACTTATTACCCATCCTCCCATTCTGTGATCCATTCCCATTCACTATCTCCTCAATTGTCAGAGGCATTAAATGTGTTCTTATATTTAAGCTATGTCTACACTACAAAGTTAAGTCAACTTTAATTATGTCGATGATCATACCAAAGGCACATTCAACGGTCATTCTACACATGGTGCCTCTTGTTGAAGTGTTCCTTGCTGCAGTCAAGGTTTCTGGAGTAAGGATTAATGAGCCACAGGAGTAAAGGGTAGTCTCCAAGGATCACTATTGGCATTTCCACATCCCCAATTGGAATCTTCTGGTCTGGAAAAAAGTCCTCGCTTCAGCTTCCTATACAGGCCAGCATTCTTGAAGATGTGTGCATCATGCACCTTCTCTGACCACCCTATATTGATGTCAGTGAAATGAACCTAGTGATCCACCAGAGCTTGCAATACCATAGAATAGTAGTATGTACTCTGTTGCAAAGTGGTCTGGGGCCAAAATGGGGATATGCATGCCATCTATCGCCCCGCTGCTGTTAGGGAACCCTATTGCTGCAAAGCCATCCACTTAATCTTTGCATGACACTGGTGCTTGTACCTAGCATGCCCTTTCTTCTCCTTGCCACAAGCAATCTGCCCATAGGTATCAAAGTTCCTGAGGCTGAAGAGGAATTGTGATTGCACAACCTCCTCTCCGCACAGACCCAGGAAATCAACAACTCAAGTGTACTCAAGGCAGGAGTGCATTAGCTGCAGGGAGCTGGCATAGTGCTCTGGGCAGATGCTATGTGAGCTCTCCATGATGAGCAAACAGGAAGAGGAATTTCAATTCTGGGGCTTTAAAGGGGTAGGGGGCATACCTATGTACCTGGCAGCAAAGTTCAAACTGATGACCAAAGCGGTTACCATGGGCATTGTGGGATACCTCCTGGAGGCCACATAGGATAACATAAGCAATGCAGTGTCTCTAAGCACACTTAATTGCTCTAACTATAACCCTATGCCTCTTGTCAAGATGGTTTTATTATGTCAGCATAGCAGGAGAATTAAATCTATGGGAGGAGCATTCCAGGATGCACACCTCCACAGTTAGGTTGATATAAGCTGACTTATGTCGACTTAACTGTGCAGTGTAGACATGACCTTAGATGTGACCTTTCCCCCCTAAGATTCCAGTAAAAATGTTTCAGGCCATTTATCTTTCTCTCATTATCATTCCAGTCATCTTTATAGAGGCCTCCTGAATTCTTCTGGGGAAAACATGCTGAGAAAGTGAGAGAGAGAAAAGTAAATTGTGTTTTTCACACCATGTAAATTAAAACACTTTAATTGTGTTGCAAATTGTAACCTGTTTCAGTAAGAAACATTTGTTTGGCTCAGAAGTTCATGCCGTGACTTTGACAGTAATATACTCTAAAGTCTCAAAGTAATGGCTGAGGCATATGTTCCAAATGCATATTGCAACTTGACAGGCTGACAGATGCAGGGAGGATGGGAAACACAGACACAAACACACAAAAATCTTTTAAATGAGAAACAGCTAGTTATTTTTAACCTGGTATTTTAAAATCTTTCATATCAGAGTGTGCTACTACAGACATATCCAATATCTTTTTATGCTCTTGGGTACCTCATCATGAACTAAGGTTATATCTACACTACAGCTTATGTCAGCATAATTGATATCGCTCAGGGTGTGTGTGAATAAATCGCACCCCTGAGTCACATAAGTTACACTGACATAAGCACCGGTGTGGACATAGATACAGCCGCTCGCGAGGGGCTGGAATAGTTAATCTAATGGGAGAGCTCTCTCCCATTGACTTAGAGTGGCTACATTAGAGAGCTTACGGAGATACAGATGCATCGGTCCAGCTGCAACACTATAAACTCTCTAGTGCAGCTTTGCCTCAGATATTCCAAAATCCTGTCAAAATGGTACTTCAAGGGGAAAAAACTTTTATGACATACTCTGTCAAACATACCTACTTTATGAATATCTGTGCTGTGAATGGAAAACTCACGTTGCACATCAAATTGTGCAATAGTTGGACCACATTACACTTTACATTCAGGTTTCACTCTGTCAAACTCATACTTTTTCTATATTCTTAATTACTCTGCTAATAAGCACTGTATTAAATTGTTTGTGAAGGTAATAAGGGTGGTGGTCAAGAAGACAAACTGGAAAGAAAATTTAGAGGCCTAGGATGGGGACATATACAACCCTTTCTGCTTGCTACTATTCATATTTGTGTATGAATGGGCCTTAAAGACCCAAGCTCTGAATGTCCTGTCTTTTTAAGAGTGGACGTTTTTTATATGTAAAGAGCATTATATTAATAAACAGTGATAACTGTTGCTACAGCAAGAAAATATTAGGGGAACTCCTATTAAAAACAGATATATTAGGCAATGGAGCAGTCTATGTAGAGAGAATTAAGACACGGTGCCCATTTATTAGGGACACTTTAGGAAAACTCTAATCTGTGATGGTGCCAGAGGATAACTTTGATGGATTTGGAGGGACCTCTGGTGTAAATTCCCAATTGTGTATCCCTTATACTGGCAAACAGTTACTTACAGAAGTAGTGCCATTGACTGTGGTGAGCAGTTGGTCAGATCTGAAGAATTCACATGCTGGATGTACATGAGTGTAGGATTCCATGACTGGTCTACACTACGCGTTTAAACTGATTTTAGGAGCGTTAAACTGATTTAACACCGCAGCCGTCCGCACTAAGAGGCTCTTTAAACCGGTTTCTGTACTCCTCCCCAACGAGAGGAGTAGCGCTAATATTGGTATTAGCATATCGGATTAGGGTTAGTGTAGCCGCAAATCGACGGTATTGGCCTCCGGGCGATATCCCACAGTGCACCACTGTGACCGCTCTGGACAGCAATCTGAACTTGGATGCAGTGGCCAGGTAGACAGGAAAAGCCCCGCGAACTTTTGAATATCATTTCCTGTTTGCCCAGCGTGAAGCTCCGATCAGCATGGGTGGCGATGCAGTCCCAAATCCAAAAAGAGCTCCAGCATGGACCGTACGGATGTGATCGCTGTATGGGCAGACAAATCTGTTCTATCACAGCTCCGTTACAGAAGACGAAATTCCAAAGCATTTTTAAAAAATCTCCAGACAGAGGCCACAGCAGGGACTCAGCACACTGCTGCATGAGAAGCGTAACGGAAAGCCAAAGAATCAAATGGACGCTCATGGAGGGAGGGAGGGGGGACTGAGGACTCAAGCTATCCCACAGTTCCTGCAGTCTCCGAAAAGCATTTGCATTCTTGGCTGAGTTCCCAATGCCTGTAGGGTCAAACACATTGTCCGGAGTGGTTCAGGGCATAGCTCGTCAATTTACCCCCCCTACCCACCCCCAGAAGGAAAAGGGAAAAAAATCGTCTCTTGACTCTTTTAAATGTCACCCTATGTGTACTGAATGCTGCTGGTAGACGCGATGCTGCGGCACTGAACTGCAGCATCCTCGCCCCCCCTCCTTGGTAGCTGATGGTACAATATGGCTGATATCCATCGTCATCATCAGTCTTGTGGCAGATGGTACAGTGCAGAAGGACTGGTATCCATCCTCATCATCAGCCCATGAGTGTTCCTGGCTGGCCTCCCGGTCATTCCCAGTAGATGGTACAGAACGGCTGGTAACCGTCTTCATCATAGCAACAGGGGGCTGAGCTCCATCAGCCCCCGCCCTTCATGTGTAAAGAAAAGATTCTGTACTGCCTGGACTATCATAGCAGCGGGATGCTGGGCTCCTCTCCCCCACACTGCTTAATGTCCTGTCTGGATGATCATAGCAGCTGGAGGCTGCCTTCCCCTCATTTTATCTCACTAACAAGTCACTGTTTCTTATTCCTGCATTCTTTATTACTTCATCACACAAATGGGGGGACACTGCAACGGTAGCCGAGGAAGGCTGGGGGAGGAGGGAAGCAACAGGTGGGGTTGTTGCAGGGGCACCCCCTGTGAATGGCATGCAGCTCATTATTTCTGCGGGATCTGACACGGAGCGGCTGTGCTCTCTGGTTTTCTGATACACTGGTTCTCTAGTACACTTGCCCCATATTCTAGGCAGGACTGATTCTATTTTTAGATACCATAAAGAAGGGATTGACTCGAGGAGTCATTCCCATTTTTTGTCTTTTGCGCCCCCGGCCGACCTCAGCCAGGGGCACCCATGACAGCAGCAGACAGCACAGTACAGAAGGACTGGTAACCGTCATCTCATTGCCAATTTAAAATGGCAGCAGACGGTACAGAACGGCTGATAACCGTCTCTGCTATCATGCAAAAGCAAATGAATGCTGCTGTGTAGCGCTGCTGAATCGCCTCTGTCATCAGCATCTAGTACACATACGGTGACAGTGACAAAAGGCAAAACAGGCTCCATGATTGCCTTGCTATGGCGTCTGCCAGGCCAATCCAGGGAAAAAGGGCGCGAAATGATTCTCTGCCGTTGCTTTCCCAGAGGAAGGAGTAACTGATGACATTTACCCAGAACCACCCGCGACAATGATTTTTGCCCCATCAGGCACTGGGATCTCAACCCAGAGTTCCAAGGGGCGGGGGAGACTGCGGGAACTATGGGATAGCTACGGAATAGCTACCCACAGTGCAACGCTCCAGAAATCGATGCTAGCCTTGGACCGTGGACGCACACCACTGAATTAATGTGCTTGGTGTGGCCGCGTGCACTCGACTTTATACAATCTGTTTTACTAAACCGGTTTATGTAAAATCAGAATAATCCCGTAGTGTAGACGTACCCCAAGACACATTCTTTCCTTTGTGTTGGAACTTAGCATCTTTGGCCAGTTACTAAGAAACCAGATGCATTGTGAGGAATGTGGTAGAGCAGGGATCGGCAACTTTGGCAGGCAGCCCGGTACTGGACTCGGTTTGCCGTCCCAGGCCAATGGGGGCTGTGGGAAGTGGCGCGGGCCAAGGGATGGCTGCTGCTTCCCACCGCCCCCATTGGCCTGAGCGGCAAACCGCGGCCAGTGAGAGCTGTGATTGGCTGAACCTGCAGATGTGGCAGGTAAAGAAACCGGCCTGGCCTGCCAGGGTGCTTACCCTGGCGGGCCGCGGGCCAAAGGTTGCTGATCCCTGTGGTAGAGGAACCTGAAGAGAATAGGACAGCATGAAAACTGGAGGACCACAATAATGTCTAGTGTCACTCTGCTGGAGTAAGTGGAATAAAACCAAAAGGCTGGTCAAAGCTGGAATATGTTGGTCTAGCAAGATATCTGCCTTTATAGTTATAATGTAAGTGTAACAGACCTGAAATGTTTTGCATATATACTACCTAACATCCTTCATATTGTATAGATTGTGTACTTTCAGTCATCAGATGTCTTTTGCTTCATAATATGCACTAACTGATTTGTTCTTCCACCTATCTGAGGTCCAATAACTGCAGTATGGTGCCCTGTGCATCCGTTTCTGGATATATGAAAGCAAAAACAGATTAACCAATATAATTGAGCTGAATCTTGCAACTTTGGCTCACTCTCTCCCTCTTTATTGGGGAAGGGCGATGTCTGGGAAGATGGAGGGCAAAGGGAACAATTCATGAAGGGAAACAAAGTTGCTTGACTATGATATACTTTGAATCTATATCAGTGGTAGACAGGCTCACAAAGCTGAGAAGAATACTGCTGTTGTGGTCAGGTGGCAAGTGCTTTGCCAAAAGTGAAATCCTACTTTTCAAAACATTTGTACACTGTAAAAATTCATCTTTCCCTTCTCCTCATCCAAATCTAAGTTTTCCTCTTAAATGTCTGTCAGCCTCGTTTGGGGTTTTAATCTTTGTGTGTGTGTGCACGCGCACATTGTGCGCTCAATTAACCTAATCACTTGAATTTATATTAACATTCTTCTTTTCTCTTCCCTTTTGACTTTTTACTTTAGTCAGCTACCTGTTCAAATACACCTCTTTTTTTTTTGTTTAGTTCTGCACACTGGATTAATCGCTTCAAAAATCAGATTGAAAAACTGTAATGAGGGCCTTCGCTTGCCCTTGCAACAAATCAGCCAGAGGCCTCTTCTGAGTGCAGTCACCAGGGCTTTTTTATTTTCAGTGCCAGCTCCCACCACCTTCTATTTCCAGTCTGCTCCAGACCAGCAATCTGGGGGACAGCTAGCCTCTCCAGCCAGCAGGGATGAACAGCCCTTGGCTCCTCCCTCCTTTTTCTTCTCGCTACTTTTTCTCCTTCCTGCCAGCCTCATATAGCACCTTGGATAATAAGGCCCGCAGCTGCTTCTCTTTTATCAGTTAGGTGTGGCATACTCAGCCAGGCCCAATTAATGCTTCTTAACTGGAGCTGGGCTAACAGAGGCCTGGCTCAGGACCCTGTTACATGCCTCCCCGCTTAAGAACCGCAAGGTCCAGCCGACCTTGGCCCCTTCACCCTCTGCCCGGGGGGCTCCTCTGGGGATGTTCCCTGCTCCTGATCCTCTCCTCAGGTTTTCTCCATCCCCCTCCCTCCCTCAAAACGTACACTGCTTGGGGAGTGGCTGCCCCCATAGTTCCACCTCTGCCCGCAGGTTGTCACACCCCAGCAGGTGTCCTGTCCCCTCTTCCCCCTTTACTTTTGGTAGTGGGTCAGGATCCATCCCACCATCCTGCGGGGCCTTCCGTGCCTCAGTTTCCCCTGCACCACCCAGTGGGTTTCTGGGTACACTCCCCATGGAGCGGTATTGTGGGGTGCTCCAATTGCCCCCCTCTCCTTCCAAGGGCTTCAGGCTGACTGGTTCCCCCATACACCTTTCCTGCAGGTCTGCTTGCTCTGGGATCTGTTGTCTAGGGTTCTCTTCTTTATTATTTATGGGACTTTACTCATCTTCCTCACTTGGGATCCTCGGTTTAGGGATATCTGCCCCCTCCTTCGGGCACCCCTCCGTTTCTTTCTAGGTAGTGGGCCCCAGTCCCTATCTAACACCACCAGATATGGTAGCTTCTCTAGCACCCCAGCCTGCTTCCATTTGAAGCGACCCCTCACTTCGAGGGGCACCTGGGACACCAGACAGGACCTCTTGTCCCCATGGATACACTCAAGGGCCATCCTTGCCCCTGCACTCAGCCAGTGCAGCTTTACCAGCCCCCTCTGTACAAGCAAACAGGCTAACGCAGTATCTATCAGTCCTGTTTGGGGGTGTCTCCCAATCCTCACTAGGATGGTGGACAGTTTCTGCCCCCCTTTTCGCCCCCCAACTTGAATCCAGTCACAAAACTCAGCCCACCCACACTCCATATTGGGGCAGTCACGTTTTGTGTGTCCAGGTCTCCGACACTGCCAGGAAACAAGCTTGGCGGGCCTCTCGGGTGCTCATCGGGGTTCCCCCTTTCTTTCCGGGCCTTCCCAGAAAAACGTTCTGCCAGTTTCTTCCCCGCCTCCTTGTCTTTCCTGGGTCGGTCCTCCCTCTCGGTACCCTCTGCCTCAATATATTCCTCAGTCAACCTGACTTCTGCCTTGATAGTGACCGGCTGGTGACGTCTTACCCAGATGTGTATGTTCTCAGGGAGGCTCTGCAACAATTTTTCTAGGACCAATGTATCCATCATTTCTCCCACCATGCCTCTCTCTGGCCTCAGCCAGTGTGTGGCCGCGTCCATTAGTCTCTGTGCATGTGCCTGGTGCTGCACCATCAGGCCACCCGGAACTTTTGGCAGTACCGCTCCATTGACAGGCCCACCTGGTCTAGAATGGCCGACCTCACCGCCTCATAGTTCTGGGCTTGCTTGTCGCTCAAGGCCATATAGGCCGCTTGAGCCTCTCCCATCAGGTATGGAGCCAGTCGGAGGGCCCAGGTTGCCCTCTCCCACCCGGCGCCCGGGGCTACCCACTCAAAGGTCCCAAGAAAGGCATCGGGATCATCCGCTGGGCTCATTTTACAAAGTCTCCAGCCCGGCAGCCGTGTGCCATCTCCTCCCGCAGGACTCACCACCCATAGCAGGAGCTGTGGTTGCATGCCAGTCTGCTCCCGTATGAAGTCTCACAGACTGTGCTGTTGCTTTGCTTGCCAGATCAGTAAAGCCTTTCTCTCGGCCTGGTGGGACTGCTGAAAACTTTGCAGGGCCTGCTGCATCTGCTCCTGCTGTTTGACCAGCCATTGCAGGGTCTCCTCCATATCCAGGCCACGAACCACGTTCGCTGGCTCTTGGATCCCGGAGAAGACCCCACATGTAATGAGGGCCTTTGCTTGTCCTCACAAGAAATCAGCCAAAGACCCCTTCTGAGTGCTATTACCAGGGCTTTTTATTTTCAGTGCCAGCTCCCACCACCTTCTATTTACATTCTGCTCCAAACCAGCAACCTCTCTCCTTCCTGCCAGCCTTATTTAGCCCCCGGCTACTAAGGCCCGCAGGTGCTTCTCTTTTAGCAATTAGCTGTGGCATTCTCAGCCAGCCCAATTAATGCTTCTGAATTGGAGCTGGGCTAATAGGGGCCTGGCTCAGGACCTCCTGGCCAGCACCCTGTTACACGAACTTTTTGAGGAAATATTTAATTTGAATCTATTCTTTACATCCATTATAAGGTACAGCTCTTAAACATCTTTTACAGTTCTAGACTAACACGGCTACCCCTCTGATACTCTTAAACATTGTGTTTAATTACTCACGCATTAGGGAGAAATCGTTGAATACCCCCAGAAAATAATAAAATAAAACAAGTACGACAGTTATGTTAATAAGTGTCACATATTATTAAGCTGGACTTCATCATAGATAGCAAGCAAGCATTATAATTGGATTTCGACTTGAGTACGCAAAACAGAATTGCTGCTTCTCATCTAGTTCTCATCTAGCTCCCTACATATCCAAATATGCTTTGCTGGTGAAAGGGAGATATCAGGGTCCATGGAGTGGCATTAAAATGGATGTCTTCTTCCTTGCACCCAACTCTCTATGCGTGTGAGTAATGTGCTTTAGTGCCTCTCATTACTATGGTAGGGAAGGGATGATCTGTGCAATATAATCAAATGGATATGATGTAAATATGTTTCCCAGAACAATGAAAGGGTGAAAAGGAGTTTTTAATAGGTGACAGGTTGGATGAATTCTTGTTTGAAATTCACATTTTTGCTGTGGGATTTTCTTATTTTATTATGCGTTAGGGTGCCTAGAATCTTGTGTAGGGCTATTTTTTTTTAATATTTGAATTAAAAAATGCATTGGGCCAAATTCTCTGCTGTAAATCTGTATAGTACCATTGAAGTCAATAGAGCCACAGTAATGTTCATCAGTTGAGGATCTTTCTTATTCTTTATATATATATATATATATATAAACTTAGATGCTTAACGTTAGGCTCCTAAATATATTTTAGACATGTAAATATAAATGGCCTGACTCTCAGGTACACTGGGCATCCACAAATCAGGCCATTTATATTTACATGTCTAAAATATATTTAGGAGCCTAACGTTAAGCATCTAAGTTGAAATATTTTACCTATAATCTTATCTCCAGTTTGTGCACAATGTGGCAGCCCATAGCACATCAAGGGTATGCACTAATCCCCGTACTTCCATTGTTTTTTAAGGCCTTGGTCCTGATTTTCAAGGATGAATCAAAATCTACCTACGTGAGCAACCACATAGCTATCCATGACCCACTAGAACAATGTTACTAACCAATCCCAGGACAAACTATGTGAGAAATAAAGATAGTCTTATTGGTCAGGGCTGGGGAGCTCAACTCCAGAATGAGCTATTAGTTTAATCCAAAGTCTGACCAACTTTAGAACATACTGATCAGTCTCCACCAAATCTAGAATCTTATTTCCCCACTTTTGTATACTAAAAAGCATACATGTGAACAGATGCCTCTATGAAGTTCTTTTTGGTGCTTGCCATGCCAGGCTGAATCAATGTGGAAATCACTTAAATATTATGGCAATGGGGTCTATAAAAATCCTATAGACAGACTGGATAAAAGCACAGTTGACACTCAATGGTAGTCATGGTGAAAAATCCACAGACTCCTTTCTGATTGGTTAAACAAGACTTACACTGAGATTTCAAATTTGTCCTAATCTGTGCTAATCTTTAACCTTTAAAAAGTCATGGGCATACATTAGATTGCATTAGTTTGAATTTAAGATGCAATGTATTTGCTCCTGGGCAGTTACATGTTGCTCTAGGAATGTCTGAACAGGGATAGATATTAGGCTACATCTATACTTGGAACTAGGGCTGTGGTTCCAGGCTCCCATAGACATACTCATGGTAGCTCTCATTAAGCTAGTTCACTAAAACTAGTAGTGTAGCCATGGTAGCGTGGGCAGTGGTAAGTAATGGCACAGGCTAGCTATAGGATCCAGGAGGGTTTGTACTTGATGCAGCAATCCTATGATACTGCTCACAGCTGACGTACTATGGGGTAGCTACACTACTATTTCTAGCATGCCAGCTCAATGAGAGCTAGCGTGAGTATGTCTACATGAGCAGGGAATCACCCTTAGCTCCAAGTGTAGATGAAGCCTTAGAGTGTTGTTGGTAAAACACAACTAAAAAGAAAGTGATCCCGTTCACACACTACTGATAAAGCACGGTCTTTAAACAGACCCAACCCATAACATATTCTTGTGATATCAACATTACCTAGAATCATAGATTATTAGGGTTGGAAGGGACCTCAAGAGATCATCTAGTCCAACCCCCTCCTCAAAGCAGGACCAATCCCCAAATGGCCCCCTCAAGGATTGAACTTACAACCCTGGGTTTGGCAGGCCAATGCTCAAACCACTGAGCATTTTAAGGTTTGGTGAAAAAAATTCATTCCACCTTTACAACTCATAAAAAAAAATCTAAGCAGTGTTAGTAAAAGGCTGAGTATCTGTACATTTATGAATAAGAGCTCCATGATATGACACAATTCTTTTACTGATCTCAAGTCACACCTTGCTAAAAGGAAGTAACTTTGCTGCCAATGTTATGCACTGTATACACCAGGGGTCGACAACCTTTCAGAAGTGGTGTGCCGAGTCTTCATTTATTCACTCTAATTTAAGGTTTCGTGTGCCAGTAATACATTTTAACCTTTTTAAAAGGTCTCTTTCTATAAGTCTATAATATATAACTAAACTATTGTTGTATGTAAAGTAAATAAGGTTTCAAAATGTTTAAGAAGCTTCATTTAAAATTAAATTAAAATGCAGAGCCCCACAGAGCAGTGGCCAGGACCTGGGCAGTGTGAGTGCCACTGAAAATCAGCTTGTGTGCTGCCTTCGGCACACGTGCCATAGGTTGCTTACCCCTGCTACATACTGTATATATGCAATATATGTACAATATACATTAGTTATTGGAGGCCTGATCGAAAGACAATCAGTCTTTTCACTGATTTTTTTTTCAGTAGACTTTGGATGACACCTTCAAAAATTACTCATTTAGAAACCATTTACAGAGCACTTGTTTCAGAAAGATAGATAACATCCTTCAAGTTACATACATATTTGCAATAACTGCCTAGTTTGAGGCATTTGTTATTTGGGAGGTCACAGCATTTGTTTGTTTGTTTGTTTGTTTTTTAGTGTCAGAATTAAAAACAAATTTAATATCACTTCAAATATTAATTGCATAGTTAACGTCTCTTTACATCTGTTTACAATAAACACTTTAAGGGCATGCTATGCTAAACCATTGAAGCCACTGCCCAGTGGAAATTTGGCTATAATAATTAAACTAACAAAAGAAGAGATGCTTGTCAAGCTCTCAGAGAAATTTAGTGTAAAACCTACTGCCCCATTTCAGTGGTCTCCTATAATCCACTCCAGTGGGTATATACATCTAGTTTGACATGCATTTGGTATATCCTGGTTTCAGTTGGATCAGGATAACTAAACCAAGAAATATGTATTAAAATAAAAATAAATAAGTTAACCAAATTCAGAAAAGCTTAGTTTTAGATTTGAGTCAGTTCCTATTTTTTAACAGATTCTCCTCTTCCATTCTGACCTTGTCTTAAGCTCAGAAGAATGAATCTGTTTCCTTGAAGAAACAATGGTTTTCATGGGATCATACTAGCTAGAGATGGAAACAGCCTTATTAGACCACTGACTCCATCCCATACATGGTCATCTAAGTGGGACAGATGGGGTAGCTAGATCAGATATTTAGTTGATGTTGTACTTGCTTTTAATGGGACAATCCTGGTCTTGCTGAAGCCAGTGGAAATATTGCATAATGATCTAGCACCTAATTCCTATGCATGCACCGGGGCATATATATTCTGTGTCTTCTACCATTTCTTAAAAAAGGCTAGAGATAATTCACAGTGGTGTCTTCTACACATAAGATTCGACATATTCCAAGCTCTGTAAATGTCAAATTATGTTTTGTTGTCAATGTTTGAAGAGACCAGTGATAGAACATTTTATAAGATTATTATTCTTAATAAAGACATTATTGTTGAATACAAATACCAGTAGGACCGAATTTTGAAAAGGGCTGAACACCTACCTTCTCCCATTGATAACTGTGGAGCTATTGAATGTGTAAGTCCTTTTCAAGAATATTGTCATTAGTTTATTATATTGCCATTATTCATCATCAGCAAATTGTACTGGAGTTTGCACTTTGCATTGGTTTGATGGGATCTGAGTATTGACAATTGAGCTTCAAAAGGGTGTAGATTTAGTTTGGTTGCTTATACAAAGTGTATCCAAAGGCTGGTGTCTGAACTGCTTGGGCTTACAGAGCTGGGATAGATATATCAGGGCAACACATGTTCTAGCAAGCTGCCTTCATCTCCTCACTACTTGGGCAATAAATACATCAGGAATACCCTTACTTATTTTTCTTTGCTACTTCTTCCATATCTGCTTTAATCCTGTCTGAGGATTGTCTTGGGTTTTAAAAAGCAGTCTTGATAGATTGTTGGCTGCTGTTGGCACTTACATTCTTTGGTTGTGTTTTATTTGTATTCCAGTCCCCCACTGATAAGTTCCACTGTGCTGAGCGGGAGGGAAGCCAGTGGCTGATTGCTCCCTCTGCAGCTACATTCTCACTAATGTACTGGCTAAATCCTGATGTCCTTATTTAGGCAGATTCATGCTGAAGTCAGGACCTTTGGGCATGGTCTGAATGCAGAACAGAAAGAAATGCACAAAATACAGAGAGCAGAAAGCTGTCTACCTATCCAGGAATACCACAGTAGCAGAATCAGTATTTTGCCTCTTATGGTTTAATGCTGCAGTGGGAGAGAGGACCACTATTAGGGCCAGTGGCACAGAGACACTATTTGGTAGGGACAGAAGAAATACAGACACAACTTGCAGGATGAGTGATGAGGAATAAGGGGTCTTTGTGAAGAGAGAGAAATGAAGGATTGAAGAGAGCAGAGAGAATTACAGAGAGAAAATAGAAATAGGGAAAAGGCTGAAAAAATTAAAAATGGACCCCCTCAACAAAGAAAGAGGTCAATGATGAATCATCAAGTTTCTGTGAGGTGCAACAGGCCTGTCATCCCTCCCCAAAGATGCCTTAGAGGATAAGGGAATTGGCCTTCTAGGTCCACTTTGAACACAGATGAGTGGATAGCAGGCTATGCTCCAAAACAAACAAAAAACAAACAAACGAAAAGCCAGTACATCTAGGAGGAACTTGTTGCAGAAGAGATTTATATAGGGCAGTTGAGCTGGTCAGATTTTTTTTCCTTTCAAGAAATTGCTTTTTTTGATGAAAAAACAAAAACTGAAAACTTTTGGCTGAAACAAAACAAAACAAAAACTTCTGCTGAATTTTTTTATTCAGAAATGCTTCGCAGTGCCTCCTTGCAATTCTAGTTTGGGTGTATTATACCCATATTCTTATCTATGGGCCAGGCTCCCTAACTTGACTACATCTCCCTTGATGCCCCTTTGTTCTCACCTCTTGCAGAACTGCTGTGGTGCATCATGGGATATGAAGTCTGGCCTATTGAGGAGAATGGCAGTGTGAGGCACCTGAGCTATAAGTTCAATGAAGCACCATAATGGCAGGTTGAAATGAAAAATATTGGGATTTCAGCTAAATGTTTCATTTCTTGAATGTTTGTTTCAGGGGTGAAAGTAACTTAAAGGACTTACAGGTATGCTGGAGTCCTGAGTGGGGCATGACCTCAACCAGAAGAGATGTGGCCACAACCAGAAGAGGCAGGGTCTTTTGAGATTTAAAGACCTTGTAGCTCCGGCTGTGGCTGGGAGCCCCAGGGCCTTTACATCACCCCGGAGTTACCAGCTTAAAGCTCCGTGCCCTTTAAATCACCACGGGAGCCCTGCCACCTCTACCCCAGAGGTAGTGGCGGCAGGGCTTCAGAGGTGATTTAAAGGGCCCAATGCTCTTGCCACTGCAGGGACCCCCAGGCCCTTTAAAGTGCCGCTGGAGACCTGCCGCCGCTGGGGTACTGGCAGCAGAGCTCTGGCAGCAATTTAAAGAGCCCGAGTCTCCAGCCACTGTGGGGAGCCCTGGGCCTTTTAAAGTGCCGCCAGAGCTCTGGCAGTAGGGCTTGGGTGACACTTTAAAGGGCCCAAGGCTCCCCACAGGGGCCGGAGCTCCGGGACCTTTAAATCTCCACCCGAGCCTGGCTGCCGGAGCTCCGGCAGTGATTTAAAGGGCCCAGGGCTCCCCGCGGTGGCTGAAACCCTGGGCCCTTTAAATCACTGCCGGAGAAGCCGGTCCAGACTGGACCAGCTTACTTTCACCTCTGATTTGTTTAAGGAAAGTGCCAGTTTTTTGCCCTCTCCCCACCCTGCAAAAGTTTCAGTGGAAAACTTTAGACTAGGGAAAAACAGGATTTCACAAGTTGAGGGACTGCAATTAATTCAGATTAAGTCTGTTTAATAGCACACTTTACTTTATGCTTTCCTGGTCTGAAGAAGTTATAACATTGCTGAGCTATTAGCTGTCCATGAGGACAGCTGTGAGATTAATGCATAAAAAAACCCAATATTATTAAACTCATTTGCTTTGATTGGCTTCATGTCTCTTTTGGATTTAACTTCCACAAATATTCTGCCAAATGAATTTACTATCAAGAATGTTTTCTGAAAGAGCAAGTTAAGTTCATATTAGAGAAAAGTGGTATTTATAAATAAATTCTGAAATTTTAATTGTGAGTATTCACATCAGAAACCTTTATTATCAGGTACCCTCTTCCAGTCAGAGAACAGACCCAATACATCATGACTCTTGCATCCAATCAGCAGTGTACAGACTTTGAATTTTTAATATCCTAAAGGCAATGCTCAAACACAATATAAAGACCAAGAATTATTTGCCAAAAATGTTCAGTGAGTAACATAAAAAAAAATAAAAAAGTGAGGCAATCAGTAGCTGCTCAGACAATTCCCAAATGGAAAAGATACTTATGTTAGAAAACATGGATCAAATCATAAACATTATGTAATTAAATTTTAAATATTTTATGAATTTTGAGTTCAGGGCTTTCTGCTTTATTTACTAATGAGCCTAATTAAGAACATCCCTGAAGCCATAAAGCAGGGATGACAACTGCTACAATGATGTACAGGAGCCAAAAAGCTGCTTAGGTGGAATCAAATGGTCAGGCTGTTTCAAGTCTCCAACTCTGGAATCTGTCCTGGTTTCGGGGACTTAACATTTTAGAGTTGAACAGATTAAATAGTTGCACATTCTTTCTGCATTCTCTAATTACTTGGAGTTATGATGGCTCAAATGCTAGATACAAATGATAGTCATTTTCTGCCTCGCTGATCTCAATAAATCAAACAGGTGACTTTGTAACCTTCAATTCCCTATTTCTGTAACCCTTTGTGTTCATTAGGTTTTCCCCACCAACATATGAACCTAATTCAGGATCTTGGCAACACCTCTGGATGATAGACCTATGGCTTTGCCCTATGACTTTGGAGTACTTGAGGTGAGATACCTATTAAATCATTTGGGTCTGATTCTCCTTTTACTTTTATCAGCTAGATGGTGGTATAAAGCTAGAACTGATTTACACTAATGTACGTGAGAGGCAAATCAGACTACTTTGACTAGAAAGCAGAAATTGTTTCCTTATCTCTAGAAGAAACCCTAGGACCAGAGAGAAAAGCAAAACAGTATTAATCTGTTTTTCCAGCACTTAAACATTACAGTGGTAGATGCTACAGAAAAGTCAAGGGAGACAAGAAAGCCTGAGACCCAAGTACCTTAAAGAAAAGAGGTTTTGGAAAAAGTGAGAAATATAACAAAGGAAAAATAACAGAAAATCATATCTAGCATCCATCTGGGCACTGAGGTAGAGAAGTGTACCAGCTTCCAAATTCAACTGAGCCAGTTTAAAACATCCTAATTCGGTGTGCCTCTCAGACTGTCAAAAATCCTTGTCTGATCCTTAGCATTGCAGCTCCTGAGAGATTTAGCCCATTTAGTCATAATCACCTTTGGCTCCCCTTTATCTACTTGGAGTGTCTTCCCCTTCAATTACACTTCAGAGTGTCTTTTAATTGGAGGTGGGAGCTCTCTTGCAGTCATCTCTTCTTTAGTAGGATGACAATGAAATTGCTTAAGTTCCACAACCTGGTCATGAAACTGACCTGCTTGTAACAAACCATTGTACATACTAGTTTTATTCAATATGGTATTTGCTTCTTTGGCCAAACAGGCTTGGTTTTCTATACTGTATAATATGTTGATAGGCAATATCTAATCAATCAAACTGAAACAAATGTTGTAGGAAAGTAATTTGAGCTTCATCTAATAAATTGATGTAAAAGTATAGTGCAAGATTACTTAAAAATACTTACAGTAGAACACCTGTGCGGAAAATCCCCACATTGCCACTGTGCATGCAGAAGGCCTTTTGTTAGCTGTACTGGTGAGATTCCACTGTGAAATGGAGAAAGATTGCATGCAAGCCAAATCCTTACCAATGTATCCCAAAGGGAACAAAAGAGATCCTAGAGAACTTCCTTTTGTCTGGATCTTCACATCATCTACCTTCTGGTAGTGCTTGTGGATGTTACTTCAGCTTGTGGGCTGCAGTCATTACCACTGAATAGCCTAGCGTGGGTGAAGAGAAATCTTTCCTTCATCATCGCTCCTCTCCACTGCACTACCCAATCTTATATCTGCCCAGTTCCTGATCCAGCTACTCAGACTGTGCAGAGGATTTTCCCCCATGTAAGCTTGTATATGTGTGATAAAGACCGTTACAGACTTTCATTTTTACTTGATAATAGACATATCACTCACTCTTTACATCTCTTAAGAAAAATGTATCATTAGACAACATGATATCTTTTCTTTTGTAAAATCTGCAATGTCTTTGAAATCATTTTACTTGAAGATGGCTGTGTGGCTTTAGATATTCAGATGAAGACACACATTTTTCACCCTCTTTGACCTGCCATTCAACTGCACCTAGAGGTTTCTCATAGTGGAGCTTAGTTGGTGTCATCATCATTATTCAGTTAATAGTCATTCACATCACTAAACAGTGTCACTAACTTGTTTCAGTTCCAATTTTCTTCTCCAGAGAGGGTCACAACTGAGCAGACAGAGCTACTGAATAGCTTGCCATTCTGTCTGTGTGTGTGTGGCGGGGGGGAGCGGGTAGAGAGAGATCATTATCTGGAATATAACTGAGTAATTTACACTCCGGCTGCTTTCACATGTGATCTTAACAATAATTATGAAATGGCTTAGTGCATGGAATGCAATTTCATTTTAAATGTTAGGTAGTCAGAAAGAAAAAAGTAAATAGTTTGAAAATTGCCTAAGGCAAAAAGGAACATAGCTATGGGCAAAGAAAAAAACATAGATTTACTGTAAGGACTTTACAAACCCATTGAAGTAGAAAAGTAATATTGGATTTTCCCCCTAGCTTTTCTTGCTTTTTTCACCCCTTTTGTTGTACCTGAACAAGCCATGATGACATTAATATGCTCACATAAAGCAGAAACAGCAGTGGTCTATATTTTTGTTCCTGTTATCATGAAATCTCATTTGGGGGAGGGGAAGCAAGTCATGCTTAATCAGTATGTCAAGTTCTGTGATAAAATAGAATTGTGATACTGTATTCAAAGTCCACTTGGAAATTAAATGAATGAGTCAGAATACCACTGACTGTATATCTCTTTTTATCATTATCAAGATACTTTTAAAATTTCAAATGTATATATTGATCAGCTCCTGCAATACTTTTCTGTCATTTGGACATATGATTTTGGTTCTCCATTCAATGAGCTGTTCCTTCTGGTGGAATCGGGCTCAATCCTGCAAACTCTCACTCATACAAGTAAAGGTTTGCGAGAGCCATCTATGAGCAGTGCCTCTCTGGTGTAATGTCTCTGATGAAAAAAATACCAAAACACCACTGTTCATGTTTGTTCATCTCGTGTATTTGTTCCAGTTTGCAACCAATACTACTATACATAATAAGTTATGGTACTGTGAAATATGTCTTCACAAAAGAAGAGGATTTTTTATTTTATTTTACAGAACTCTGTCATTTTAAATGAACACAGATTTCGTTTAGGTTATCATAAAATCTAAACATAGTCACACAGACTTACCAATTTGATGGGCTGGTTGTGATGTTGCACTCTATATGATTTTATGAAAATATGCTAATGAGTTTGAATATAATGTAACTGAAATATGCTTCAGGCAAAAAGTCTATTGTAAGGTATCATTACAAAGCTTATAATCTACTGTTTATCATTTATAATCTACTTATCATCCTATTTGTATAAATGTATCACTCTTGTATCAGAAACTAGAAATATGAAATATAACTCTGAGGGCCTATTGTAATTATGCAAAGTGTGGGCCATTAATGGTGCTTTGGAATCTTGATAGCTCCCATCAACCAGGACAATTGACTGTAGATGGCTCTGTTTTACTTGTAAGTCTTCCTGTATATGTGTGTGCTGGCAAGTGAGTAATGAAGTCTTACAGTGACATGTGATCATGTCACCTGAACTGGAATCCATCTTTAGCCTGGTGCTTTTCCATTGAGAAGGACGAGGTGGGAACCCAGAGAGGGACAAAGGATTCCCGCCTTATGCAAAAGATATATAAGTGGGTGGAACAGAACAAACAGGGCAGCCATCATGAGAAATCCCCTATCTACCACCTGAGCTGGAACAAGGGCTGTACCAGGGGAAATAATTGTGCCCAGACTAGGAAGGCATCCAGTCTGTAAAAGAAACGTATTGAAACAACTCTGAGGGTGAGATTTTATCTGTATTCAGTTTTATTATTGTATTAGGCTTAGATTTGCGTGTTTTATTTTATTTACTTGGCAATTCACTTTGTTCTGTCTGTTACTACTTGGAACCACTTAAATCCTACTTTCTGTATTTAATAAAATTACTTTTTACTTATTAATTAACCCAGAGTATGTATTCATACCTGAGGGGGGAGCAAACAGCTGTGCATAGCTCTCTATCAGTGTTACAGAGGGCAAACAATTTATGAGTTTACCCTGTATAAGTATTATACAGGGTAAAATGGATTTGTTTGGGGTTTGGACCCCATTGGGAGTTGGGCATCTCAGTGTTAAAGACAGGAACACTTCTGTAAGTTGCTTTCAGTTAAGTCTGCAGCTTTGGGGCACGTGGTTCAGATCCTGGGTCTGTGTTGGAGCAGACTGGTGTGTCTGGCTCAACAAGACAGGGTGCTGGAATCCCAAGCTGGCAAGTAAAGCAGGGGCAGTTCCCAAGGGGGTTTCTGTGATCCAATCCATCACACTGGTGAATTCTTGAAGAAGCCTATTTTAGTCTATCTGAATTCATATTTTAGAAGGCGTATGTTTATTTTGAACACCTTTTAAGTGCAGCTGACTGCAGTCTAGTGCCAGCAGTTACACTTGGAAGAAGATCAAAATAACTCACAACAGTGTGTGTGTGGGGGGGGTAAGTGTTAGAGAAAGAAAAATATTGTGCAATAGGGTGGGTTGGTATGTTGTGACTGGATTTCATCTCCCCCTTGAAATAAGCACCAAACTGATTTCATCAGGTTGAAATGTAGGTATCTGTAACAAGACAACAAATGCATCAAATGGAAGTATGTCTAAAAGTCTGTAGCTGAAGTGCAGATTAACTAAGTAGAAATGCTGTATTCTAATTGCTGAGTCATTTATTTAGGAAGTGCAGGAAGAAGGCAAAAATAGTTAGCTCTTGATGAATGTTTCTGGAAGCAGTGTGTTTTGCAGTGCTGTCTGTTGGAAGAGATTGAGTATAAAAAAAACCCCCAACTCTCCTGAATAAATAAACCTCATAATGATGTCCTTACAGTGCAATTACTATATTACAATACATAACATTTAGTTAAAATATGTCTGTGTTGTGTACAGAAAATAGTTTTGCTGTTGTTTGCATTGAGGCAAAACTAAATAGCTTTCACTAGACAGAGGGAAGGATAGCTCAGTGGTTTAAACATTGGCCTGTAAAACCCAGGGTTGTGAGTTCAATTTTTGAGGGGGCTATTTAGGGATCTGGGGGGAAAAACAAAACAAAACTGTTAGAGAGAGTAATTGGTCCTGCTAGTGAAGGCAGGAGACTAGACTCAATGACCTTTCCTTCTAGCTGTATAAGATCAGTATATCTCCATGGTTTTTTTTTTTTAAGTTATATCAGGGATCGGCAACCTTTGGCAGGTGGCTCGCCAGGGTAAGCACCCTGGCAGGCCAGGCCAGTTTGTTTAAATCCACAGGTTCAGCCGATCGCGGCTCCCACTAGCCGCAGTTCACCACTCCAGGCCAATGGGGGCTGCAGGAAGCGAGGGATGTGTTGGCTGCCACTTCCTGCCACCACCATTGGCCTGGAGCGGTGAACCATGCCCAGTGGGAGCCATGATCGGCTGAACCTGTGGATGCGGCAGGTAAACAAACCAGCCCGGTCCGCCAGTGTGCTTACTCTGGCGAGCCACGTGCCAAAGGTTGCCAATCCCTGGGTTATGACAAACCTGCAGAATGTTGTGAGTATGCGGATACTTCTGTACATTAATATGGGGACAATTGCCATGCCTGTAGGGAATTGAATTAATAGTCTCACCTATCAGCAAAATATTAACCTACCATTATTACTGCGCTATATGTAGAAATAATATTTTAAAACATAAGACTTTACATATTACAATGTGAACAAAAGGAAGGCAGCTGATTTACTTGGCTCAAGTCCACAGAGTTTCTGCAAATGTCAATATCCTATTTGTCCTCTCTTAGGACTTCACCTGGGGATTATAATGTGGCTCACAAACACCAAGTAAAGGACCTTCCCAAAATCCCTTTGAGACAGGTATGTATTAGTACAGATGAACAATAGCCTCCTATTAAACTAAGAAAAGCAAAGGTATGTGAGTTGACCAAGACCATAGAGTGAGTCATTGATAGAGCGGATATAGTAATCAGAAACCCAAACTACCACCTCCTATTTGTTTGCACCATGCTTAGCACAACAGGTTTCTGATCTTGGCTGAGACTTCTAGGCACTACTGGAATACAAATGATGAAAATATACAATAATAAGCAGGGATTGGGTACTTTCCCTGGTATCACAATCAGTCTCTAACTATTGATTATTTTTGTTGTTGACAATAAAGTATTCCTGGGGCTTTGCATTAAAAAGCTAGACTGTCTGAGGTTTTTTGTTTTTGTTTTTAACCTGGGCAGGGTCAGTTAGACATAGCAGTACATACATACCATACTTGGTCTGCTAGAGAGCATATGACTTCATCTTATTGACTTTGTCATAGTAATGGCACTTTCCATATCTGACATGAAATAAGAATATTTATGATTAGATAAAGTGTGTCTCATCCAGTGCACTAAATGCCCCAACAACAACTATGTGGGTGAAATAAACTCACACAGAAGAATAATAAAAGAGCATATCACAAAGCGATCACTCTATATCTGATCTCTCAGTCCTCATCCTCAAAGGAAACCTACACTTTGAAAAGAGAAGCCTGGGAGCTTAAATTCATAGTGTTGCAAGATACTAAAAGTCATAGACTGAATAGAGACACTGTGTTTATGGCTGATTGCAACAATCTATAACCCATTAACCCCGCTCCCCAGCTTTTTAATTTTATTTCCCTTTTATTTTATTTCCCCTCAATGACTGGAGAAGTGTTAAAAGGTCACTTCACATTGAATAGTCCCTTGAAATATGTAAACTACTTATGGTAAACAATCTGTTCCAACTTGTATTTAGCTGTGACACTCTGAGTACATTTCCGAGCCTGATGAAGAGCTCTGTGTAAGCTCTTAAGCTAGTCTTTCTCACCCACAGAAGTTGATACAATAAAAGATATTACCTCACCTACCTTGTCTCTATGATTAGATAAGACATGAGTCTCTCATCTTTGTTTGTGGTGTTACCTAAAGCAAAGTTGCATATCTTTTTTGTTTGTTTGTTTAAAATTAACAGGAAGAAGAGTGACATTAAAATCTGATGTAAGGATATAATTAAGTGTATATCCTTACATCAGAGATTATGCAATTTTGAGATACGGGATGTAAAATGTGTGTCTCTTGATTTGATACAATTTAGTTCACAACATAAAATAAAAAAATCATATTAATAATTGACCACATTAATGTATTATCCTGTAGTTTTTTCAACCATTGTACCTATTAAAAATATACGTGATATGAATGGATGACAGCTTACAGTTGTGACTTGACTTTGCTTTCTTAGCATTAAATCAACCCTTTTGAATTAGCATCTGTCATATTTAAAGGACTTTTGTACTATGTTCTTCATCCCAAAATATAGACCCTTTGGGATGCTCATTGTTATCATCTTTTTAGTCCTCTTAATTTTCTGATCTTGTGAAATAGCAGGGATGAAATGCAGGACTCAAAGTGTGATCCCTTTGAAAACCTTCTTCTGTAAAGCTGGCAATAATATATTTTTGATATGTAGCTAATTGCAAAACATGAACAGAAGTGATTCAGTAGACAGCACTTCAAAGTTCATTTTCCAATAAAATATTAAGTTTGGTATCTTTGAAGTGTAAAAAATTTGCAGGAAGTTTCTATTTTAAGATTCTCAGAAGCCTTCTGAACTAAAACCTCAAATTCTTCAGTTAAAATATTAAAGAATACTGCAATATGAATTATAATATATGAGTATACAATGGAAAAGCACATGTGGTTTTTCATCAGAATAAGGGCTCAGTAAGAGTTAAGGTAACTTTTGGAAAATTATAGTGACTACACGTGGCATTTGTGCTGGCTCATGAAATTAGACTTTTAAGATTGCTGAAAGGATAGGTTATACTTGTACCCTTTGTCCCCTATTCTTATCTGACTTGTGCAATAAACAAATGAAGGGTCAAATTCAGATTACCTGTCTGCTTGGACTGATTCCTGCTCCTGTGCCAAGCATCTGGTTTCCCCCCAAAGGCAAAAAGAGACAGGAAGGGGGAAGGCAGAGGAGCACTGCAGGGATTTCAGAAACCAAGGACTAACAATGATCAGTGAAGTGGTGGATCTACTTCTCTCCTCTCATGGAAGTTTTCCCCTCTCTGAAGTGAACTGAAGGTCCTAGCCTAGATCTGCAAGGCACTTTTTAATGAGCTGGGACCAATGTCTCTTGAAGACACCTAATCCCTTTGTGACCCTCAAAGACAATATGTTCCCCCAAAATGCTTCAGCTATATTGGCCTGTGAAGGGAACCTCAGGAGTAAGGTTCTTTCCATGTCAGGCTATTAGCTGTGGAATCTTAGAGGGACTAACCTGATTTTGTTTATATGTTAACTCAAAACCCTCATTGTTAGGGTCTTTCTCAGTAATGTTATCTTCCCATAATTAGTGAGACTGGGAAAGGGAAATAAAAGCCAAAAACCTGTGGCAAGCTGAGATGCTTCTTCCATTTAAGGCATACAGAGCCATCTTGGGCTATTACATGATGCTTAAATATCATAGTGATAAAATACATAGACCAAAAAAAATGGGGCAGCCGAGTGGGATGTAACCATGGTGTCTCAAAATCAAAGTTTACACTCTGCACATCCACAGCCAGAATCAGAGAGGTAACTTTTGGTTTCAGCAAGGACCCTCTCTTGATCATTGCCCTAAAGATCTGATGACTTCACAAGGGTGTTGTTGTGATGCCCCATTCATTATTAATATTTATAAAGCACTATGAAATCAAATTGCTATAGAAGTTCAAGGTGGTGTAATTATTGTCTTCTTTTTTTTTTAGGAATGAACTTTAGATTCAGCTTAGTTTAGTTTGGCTTTCACTCATTCTTAATTATACTTTAGTATAGATAGTCTATTGTTCTTTCTCTCAACTGTGTTCTTCTTTTTTTGTTTGTTTTTTTTGTTTTATTCCGCTTATTCTATACTCTGTATCTTCCATCCTCTTTCTTTTGATTTTTTTTCACTTACACTTCTCTTTTAATTACAGATTCTCTCCTTAGAAGAACAAGTTAAACATTTGAACCCACAGAATTAAAATTTGTTCAATATTTAGCAAAAGAGTTTCACCCAGCCTTAAATTGTCTTGAGAAAGCTACCTCGTGGCTCTCCCAAAATATCATGCAGGATCTGTTTTCAATTGCTCTCCGGATTATTTAAGCCAAGCAAGAGTCTAAACTGTGTGTGTGTGTGTGTGTGTGTGATAAATATTTGTATTCACCAGAAACACACACAACCTAGAAAGAATTATTCTGTTTCAGCAAGAAAAAAAAATACACAGAAGGTCCAGGAAACATCGTATGTTTTAACTTGCAGAGATAACTTTGAAACATAATTTTGGTAGCAAGGTTTCACCACATGTGGGATATGTAGGTAATGTGGAGCCCGGGAATGAATCCTCCAAGTATGGTTGAAACATTCATGTGGGAACCTAATGATTCTGCGTTAAACCTTGGGGCAAATGGAATCAGGGAGGCAGCACTTCTCCTTACCAGCAGTTGATCCAAAGTTTCTCCCTCTACCATGGATGGGTTTCAGTAGATTGAGGTGGAACTTGTGTAAGGTAATGCCAGAGAAGGCCAGCTTGATCTTACACAGGGAAATCCCTTAAAGTGTTAGGGAATAATGCTTCAGAATAGTCACTCTCTGGTTCCATGTGTTCCCCTCACAGCCATCCACCCAACGTTTTGTGGAGTCCCAGGCACATGCATGTTGCACAGATGGCCTTCCATAGATCCAGAGGGAAGGGAATATGCCGCTTAGGTTCACTCCTTTCCCTCTTTTGAAATAAATGTTGGCCAGTTTTCACTGTTTTTCAGCTGCGGGAGGTTTTATAAAAGTGAAACCAGAAGGGGTGATTTGGCTGTATTGGCTTGTTTAAGCCTTTTGAATATCTAGACAACTGAAAAGCAGAAGAGTTAAGGATAGTAACACAGAGCTGGTGTGCAATGCCCTTTATTTAAAAAAAATCCACGCCCAATTGTATTAAACACATTGTCAATGCTTCAGAGTTCAAGAGAAATAAAACATGTTTTAAAAAGACATTTTGAAGACAGTCTTATGTGGATTGGTGTCACTTTATATTTAGAAAATTGACAGACTAGATTGAAGTGTCTCTTCAGCCACAGCCTACCCATTAGCATGTGAAATTATGATGCTCTTATGTGAGATTACTACTCTGAAACTGCTTCAATATGACACCATGGTGCACCTATTACAGAGCCATTACACAACGTGAGATTATAGGAAGCTATTTCAATGCAAGTCAATGGTGACTCTGATGATGACATAAAGATGCCATTGCAAGGGAAGATTTAAGTGGGAAGAAAGGTTTATTTTTTTCCTACAAAGATCCCTCTACATTTTAAAAAAACACATTCATTGTATACTGTCACAAGATGATTCATAAAAAGAGAGGAATTAAAGAGACAAAGTAGGGGTTTCATCTTAACAAGTGACATGGCCCAGTAGGTCAAGTTAAAGAGATGGAGCATCATAAGTGAAAGAGAAACCCAAATCTGTGAGGAGTCTGGTGGAGGCTATATGACAGAGTGCTGCAGGTAGCCAGTCAAGAAGTAGATATGCTATGAGAAAGAGTGTACATAGAGAGTTTAAAAAGCCAGGAAAGTAACTGTTCATGTGGCTCAAACAAAACATGACTGAAAATCTGAGGATAACTATGTCCAGGCCTCCTGTATACAAAGGAAATTGATCATGCATCCACCTGACCCAAAAAGAACAATCTCTGCTCAGTGTTCTAGAATGCCAGGATGACAATGAGATGGGGCTGTTTTATAGCTGAGGCCCCAAAATATGCTTGACACTTCAAAGTAACCAAATCAAAAGAGCCAATGAATTCAAAATCTAAATGTGCTGTGACAACAATAGAGGGGGACACAGAAACAAGAGGGGTTGAAAGTATAATGTAAAATAATATCACCTAGTTATGAGTTAGCAAAGAACCCTTCTTGCTGGTCCTGTTATGTTTTGTTCTGTTTTCCTTCCCCTCACTTTGAGAATGAATCAAACAGAAATTACATTTGGGGGTGGGAGGAAGTATTGAAATGAGATGAGAGATTAACATCTCCTAGAATAAGTGCAGGAAAATTATGAAAAAGAAACCTGGAGTAGCTGAGCTAGAAAAAGGAATTATATGTTGTGTAAATGCAATATCATGGTAGGAAAACAAACCTACAGGGAGCATGTGATGATGCTTATATGAGGCTATTATAGTATGAAGTGTGTGTGTGTGGCTATAAATGCTATGGTATCTGTGTTTTATCTTTAAATTACTAGAGGTCTGCTGTGTTCCAGAGGCTGCCACCATCCTGAGTTCAGCTCAGATGTAGCCTGTTAAAGGGAAGACAGACTCTGTGCTCTCTTTTAAAGACTTGACTTTTATTCTTCCTTGTTCAATTGTTTTCCCTTAAGTGAAAACTCATTTGGATTGCAACTATACTTGATCTTTGTAAAAAATCATAATGAAACTCTAAAGAAAATTTTATGAAGACAAAATGTTACATATTGAACAGTTGGGAAAATATCACAAACATTATTGTACATGAGTGAAGAGGTGAAATCACTCATAAAGAGTATTTTGCACTATGCTCTTGCAAAATGCACCCATTAATCTGGAAGATATAGATAAGCAAGTAAAATATTAGTTTTTTGCAAAGCTGCATTAATTTGCCTAGGAAATGATCCTTTGGAGGCCAGGGATGGTACACTTGAAAGGAAAAAAAATGTCCAGTGCAAATCTGGAACGTAGTATGTATGATCTAATTGTAATGTGGCAAAGTTCCTGTTGGTGTGGAAACGATGCACAAATGAAATAATGCCAATATAGCCAATAGTCTGCTGTTTGGATTAAGGAAATTCCCCACTGGGGAAGAGCAAGGAGCCCTAACTCTGCCACCCCCTGCTGATGAAAGACTCTAATCTCTGTAGTAGCCCCTGCAGCACAAACTACTCAGGAGACTCACCTCCTCCCTAGCTATCCCTGGCCACTTTCTGGCCCATGCAAACCAGATCCAGAGCCCTTCAGCAAGCAGGAGATGTGAGTCGTTTGTTTTGCTGTAGCCTGACTCTGGGTGGACACTGGACATTTGACCTCTGGGATCCCATAGCTTGGGTTCTGTTAGCTGAACCTGAGGAACAAACCAGGCCCATAGAATCCTGCTCTGGTTTGAGATGTGAACATGCAATCCCCTGATGTCCTTTTGAGCCATGCACATAAGCAAAGTCAGAATATGGCCTACAAGCTCTTTTAAAATAAACCTACCTGTTCTAACATAATTCTAAAGCAGTCGAGAAATCACAGTTGTTGCCACGATTTATGACTGGAAAATAGCTGGCACTAAAAAAAAAAAAAATTCCTTTCTTTTAACCAGAATGGAAAAAAATATCGCTAGAATCAGTGCAGTACAATTTAAATAGAGATTAATGATATTTAGTGATGCTATTTATTCATTGGAATAATACAGACTATCTTCTGTGTCATAACTCTAACACATCTAAGTGAAGAACGCTTTGGAAAGCCTCAATATATACCTTATTTTCGGATGCTATTTAACTCTACATGCCTGAACCTTCATTCCGTGTTAACACTAGTAGCATATGTGTTAATTAAGCAACTTAGAATTTAAGCATCAACCAATTACTTAGTCAAAACCCAAACAGTTTAACATAGCTATAACAAATAATGTATGAGAGAGAGAGAGATTCACTGGAAAACTCATTAAATATTTGCAGGTTTATTACCTTAATTGTTCACTGGCATAGTGTAAGGGCATTCATAATGAAAATGAGCAATCTAAAGGAAGTTATATAAAAGAATAAACTAATCAGTTATTAAATTATAAATGCAAGGAGACAGAATATTACTTTGAATTATGCTTCACAATGCAGAGTCCTGGTTTATTCTTTAATAACTTTGATGGATACAGTAGGAGTTATAATTGTGAGCCTTCTATTGCCAAAGGATACAGCCAGTCAAAGCTACTGAAATAAAGCAGCAGCTTTTAAAACTGGAATAGTGTGGCATCATGTAATGAGCCTGCTGGGCATTTAAACAGTATAAAGTATCACAGTCAAGTGCATCTTGCAGGCATTATAAATTAATTTGTGTAACGGAAAACAAACTACAGGCAGCCCCTCTTTGAAATTCACTTTTTTTTTTATTCTTTCATTGCTGGCTTTAAAAACATAAAGTTGAAATGCAAGAGGAGACATCACATGAAAATCACTTATTAAGGGTCAGAGGGCAATTATAAAAGTATTTAGATGACCCATTCAAATATGTACAAATAGCGAGAGCACGTGGGAAACTGTATATATGATAAATGTGGTGTATACCACTCCCCCCCACAAAATCTCTTCTCAGCCACCAGTTTGTCCTTTGTCTGCTGGTACTTACATCATGAATGTCAGTAAATTGACAAAGAACAAACACACAACCCAACATGATTTATTTGTGGCTCTATCTTGTCACCAGTGCATCCCATCTAGCTGTTATCCTTACTCTGTTATGACTGACTTGTAACTTGATTTAGGATATTGTAATATCTCAAATATCATTCAGGAGTCTAACATTGATGCTTCTTCAGTGGCTGGTATTATATGAAAGAGATGCCATATGTTTCAGAGTTAAAGACAATAAAACGGAGGTGGGTTTCTTTTCTTTCTTTTTTTTATATATATATATAACCTACAAAAAAAAAAAGAAAGAAAAAGGAACAAAAAGAATATATAAGGAACAAAAAGAATCCTGACAATGATTTTGGTCCATTACTAGATGGAAGTGGTAGAATTAATAATAAGGAAGAACTATTCATTAAATATTTCTGTTCTGTATTTGGTATCTGTGACGGAATGTACTCAATGCTAGTGGCATCTCCTCCTGGCCAGCCTGGGATAAACTCCAGCCAGGTGTTGCGCCTTCCTCTGGCAGTGTCTTTCCAGTCCTCCTCTCATCCTGCAGACCTCCCTCATTCCAGGAAGTGCAGCCTTCTTGTTATGGCTCAGCCCTCAGTTTGGGTCACCATACATGTTTCCCTTCCAGGGATAGTGTAACAAAATCTTTCCAGGACCAACTGTCCCAGTCAGTCCACTGTCCTCTGCCAGGCCTGTGCCACTTCCCCAGTGGCTGGCAGAGAAACCTGGGCCTGCCCTCTGCTATGGATTCCAGCTCAAAGGCCCTCCAGTCAGCAGTCAAGATGTGCACTGTCCTACCATGCTGCTTTCTCCAGAGCCTTCCACTGCCTTCTTGGATTCATCCCTCTCTGGGTTCACCCACCTCCCAATTCCCTCCTCTCAGGGAATAACTGCAGCCTGCCTTAAGAACATAAAGAAGGCTATACTGGGTCAGACCAAAGGTCCATCAAGCCCAGTATCCTGTCCTCTGACAGTGGCCAATGGCAGGTGCCCCAAACAGACATGTTATCATCAAGTGGTCCATGCCCTGTGACCCAATCCCAGCCTGGGCTGCCCAGAGGGGGGGGGAGCAAGTGGGGCAATTTGCCCCAGGCCCTGGGCCCCGCAGGGGCCCCCACGAGAGTTTTTTGGGGCCCCTGGAGCGGGGTCCTTCACTCGCTCCGGGGGCCCCGGAAAACTCTCATGGGGCCCGGGCCCCTGGAGCTTCTTCCATTCCGGGTCTTCAGCAGCAATTCAGTGGCAGGAAGTCCTTCCACTCCAGGACCCGCCACCGAAGTGCCCCAAAGTGCCAGCGGTGGGGGGTCCTTCCGCCCCGGGACCCGCTGCCAAAGTGCCGGGTCTTTGGTGGCAATTCGGCGGCGGGGGGTCCTTCTGTTCCGGGACCTGCCGCTGAAGTGCCCCGAAGACCCACTGCAGGGGGTCCTTCCACCCTGAGACCCGCCACCGAAGTGCCGGGTCTTCGGTGGCAATTTGGCAGTGGGGGCCCCCCGCTGCTGAAGACCCCAGGCCCTCTGAATCTTCGCCTTCTGGAAAACAGAGGATAAGGACACTATTCTGTTGCCAGCTTCCTGGCTTATAAATTTCCTTCTCAGTTGGGCACCATCAGCAGTTAGGTTCCAGCCCTCCCTGGCTTTTCCTATAGGTTCAACCTGGCCAGTTAATAGCCCTACTTGGCCACCTTTCAGTCCTGTGTGGGATGGACACCCCATGACAGTATCATATTGTGCTGATAACTCTGTCCGTTCCACTAGTATCTCTGGAGAAAGTAATATAGAAGCTCTAAAAGCTAGAACTTTTAAAATCAGTAAATCCAGATAACTTGCATCCAAGAGTTTTAAAAGAGATGGGAGAGGATATTGCTGGACCATTAATGTTGTTTTTATTCAATAAGTTTTGGAGCACTGGAAAAGTTCCAGAAGACTGGAGGAAAGCTAATGTTTTGCCAATTTTTAAAAATAATAAATGGTCTGACATAGATCCTGGGCAAAATAATGGAGCGGCTGATACAGGACTTGATAATAAAAAATTAAAAGATGGTAATATAACTAATGCAAATCAACATGGATTTATAGAAAGCAGATCCCATCAAAATAATTTGATAGGTAATAGTGTTAACGTAAAGTACTTACACTTCTGTGAGGCATTTGACTTAGTACCACACAACATTTTGATTAAAAGAAACAATATAAAATGTAACATGGCACAAATTAAATTGATTAAAAACTGGGTAACTGATAGGTCTCAATGTAATTGTAAATAGGGTATTGTTGTCAAGCGAGTGTGTTTCCAGTGGAGTCTCACAGGAATCGGTTCTTGGCCTTACAGTATTTAATGTTTTTATCACTACCTGGAGGCAAACACAGTCATTAATGACAAAGTTTGCAGATAAGACAAAAATTGAGAGGGGTGGGTAAATAATGAAGAGGACTGGTAACTGATTCAGAGCAATCTGGTAAACCTGGCACAAGCAAATAATATATGTTATAATACTGCTAAATATATACATCTAAGAGCAAAGAATGTAGGCCATACTTACAGGATGGGGGAACTGTATCCTTGGAAGCAACAACTTTGAAAAAGATTTGGGGGTGATGGTGGATAGTCATCAGGACACGAGCTCCCTGAGTGATGCTGTGGCCAGAAGGGCTAATGCAATCCTGGGATGCATAAACAGGAGAATTCCAGGTAGGAGTAGAAAGGTTATTTTATCTCTCTGTATTTGGCACTGGTGTGACTGCTGCTAGAATACTGGGTCCAGTTCTGGCATCCTTAATTCAAGAAGTATGTTGATAAAGTGGAGAGGGTTCAGAGAAGAGCCACAAGAAAGATTAAAGGATTAAAAAAACCCATGCCTTATGTGAAAGACCAAGCTCCTTGAGTCTATTTAGCTTAACAAAGAGAAGGTTAAGGGGTAACTTGATTACTATGTATAAGTATCAAAATGGGGAAGCACTATCTAACAATGGGTTCTTTAGTCTAGCAGAGAAAAGTGTAATATGATCAAATGGCTGGAAGCTGAAGCTAAACAAATTCAGACTGGAAATAAGGCTGACCTAAATTTTGACAATGAGGATAATTAACCATTGAAACAAGTTACCAAGGCTCATGGTGGATTCTCTATCACTAGCCATTTTTAAATCAAGACTGGACGTTTTTTCTTAAAGTTATGCTCTAGGAATTTTGCGGGGGACGTTCTGTGGCCTGTGTTACACAGAAGGTCAGATGAGATGATAACAGTGGTCCCTTCTGGCCTTGAAATCTGTGAATCAGTACAGCAGATATCAACTCACTCTTCTCCCTAAAATACATAATTTATTGGCTATATAGGTGGGAATTCAAACCACTGCTGTTTTTAGTTGTACAAGCAATAGTGCAAGAGTAAGTAGGTACTCCAAACAAATTTAAAAAATTAAAATATTTCAGAAGTAGTATGTACAATTAACCTTTGGAAATCAATGCCTTTGTATATTGTTGAAATTATTGGACGTTGATATGAATTAGACTAGCATCTGCATTTGGGATAAAGTTACAAGGACTATCATGCTTTAGGATATAAACAGATCGCCAAGTCAAGTTCTCCTGTGAGATCTCATTTCATAATTAGGTACACAATATAGTAATTGTACTGTCTATGCTGAGGGCATCAGCATTGTTCACTTTCTACAGAATAAAGCATTGAATTCTAGACACAAAGGGGAGGTTCACATATAGATTTTCTTAATAGGAGGATTTCCTTTTATATGCTCTATAGTCAGTGAGGATATAATCTCAAATAGTTTGGTAGCTCAGTTCAAAGAGGAAACCAGCAACTCACATGCTTATTTAAAATTCTCTGAACTTCTTGGGTCTGCAAAACTGTTATGGAACATCTATGAATTAGAACAGCCTTTTTTCTGAGGTATTTTGGCTTTTTTCTCTCATCTTTTGCCAGAATCAGATGCAGAGAAATTAAAATTAATGGAGGGAGTGGGAAGGGAATAAATAGAGTTTTTGAGCCTCAGAATTGTTTTGGTTTAGAGTTAGTTCAATATCCAAGCAATGTTGTCCATCCCTAGTTGTATCACTTAGTCAAAAATCAGTGAGTAAAGACTGAAATGCACACTTAATTCAGAATTGATTTACTAGCAATTGCTTTATTGCAGCATGTTGTCGTTTCTATTAAATCTATTTGTTGTTTTGTTCTGGAGCTGATATCAGAAATATTTTATCTCCAAGGCCTACTTTGGATACTTTTTTTCCCCTAGTATACTAGTATATGTATGACAACTTATTATTGTTTATTAGGAAAATATATACAGCATGTGACTATAAATGTCCCATTTCAATATATAAATCAGACACCTTTGAAATTTGCCTGTGGAGGTCAGAGGCTGAAAGTTATATTTTTAAGCTAATGGAAAATATTCTTCATTTAAAATACTTAGGTGTATCTTGAAAAATAAAGATCAATAAAGAATGGTAATTTCCCATATTATGGATCTTTGACTGGTGTGTCCATGTGATGGTGTTGGTGGGAATTGCAGTCATAGTTTCACCTGTGAGAGATGATAGGGAAGTGACTCAAAGTCAGGGCTCTGTGGTCAGACCATACTGGACTATATGGCAGTAGAAAGCTTGCCCATTACCCTAGTGCTGTTTGGGATTGTCTCCTAGCACAGAGAGAATTAACATGCAGGTAGGAAGTGAGATTAGTAGTCACATGAATATCTACTGTGATACTGTTGCCAAGTGAAAGAGCCACCATTTCTTTATGGACTGGGAGAACCGATCCTTATCTTGTAGTGGGTCTAAACGTTTTTCTAAATGTTGTTTTTGATTTATGTAATAAGGGCCTGATACTGTAATCTCCTAAACATCTGAGTCCCTTTTACTTCAGTGAGACTCCTTGAGCAAGGACAACTTGTATAAGAGTTGCAGGATAAGTAGTCCCAAGTTGAAGTTTCTAGTTACTCAACATTGCTAATGACAGTATACAATTCAAATTGAAGTGAATATAATGAATATAGTGGTCCATAGTCCATAGTCCATAGTTCATGTGAACTAGACACCATCTCACTACCAGAAAGTGATCCATGTTTTTGCCAGTATAATATACTTTATTTTTAAGCAACATGGTCTGTCAAATCACTGAAAAATTAAATTGAAAAAAGAATGTGCATATTTCCCACATTAAATTCTGCCTGTAGTTTCAAAGCATAACTACAAAGGCACTTCTGAAATCATTTATGGGATAAAATCAAATGTAGGCCCATCTCTGTGATGTGATCTTAAAAGGCTTTTGGTAATTTGTGACTATCTTTTGATCTTCTGGAATGGGGGATGGGGAGGAAGGAGGGAGATATAATAAAAAAGCCACAATAACTGAACATTGAAGAATTCAGTAAATACCAACTTGTTCAGTATTCTAGTCAGAAATGCATCAATTAATGGCAGCAAAGAGTCTTGTGGCACCTTATAGACTAACAGACGTTTTGGAGCATGAGCTTTCGTGGGTGAATACCCACTTCGTTGGATGCATGTGACGAAGTGGGTATTCACCCACGAAAGCTCATGCTCCAAAATGTCTGTTAGTCTATAAGGTGCCACAAGACTCTTTGCTGCTTTTACAGATTCAGACTAACACGGCTACCTCTCTGATACTTGGCATCAATTAATGTGCGGTAATCAATCATTCAGTTGCTGGTTTATTCTAGGTAGAGATATAAGTATACATGGACAATTAATGGGGTATACATTATTGAACCATTCAGAAAGCATGGTTACTGCTTTTCATGCTCTGCAAAAGGACTCTTTTTCATTATTTTTTTCTGAAATGGAAGCTGGTAAACTTCATTAAAGATGAAAATGGTAGAAATTCATCACATATTAAGAGTGAAAAAAGAATAGAAAAGTGTTCCATTATTATGGCTGACCTCCCATTTAGGGCTGCAATTGGCTCCCCACGTTTGTGCCCATGGTTCAATTGTGGGTAAACGCATTTCTAAGTTCCTGATTGTGGATGCAAATTAGCTACTTAAAGATGCAAACTGTTTGGGGACCGACCTGTGCAACTATTACTCATGGTGAAGTCAATTGGGTTACACACCAGTAAGGAAGCATACACCAATGTAAGCATTCCACAACTGGGACCCATAAACACAGATTTGTGCCCATTCACAAATTTCACCCACTAGCTAAAAATAAACCCTATCATGTATAAGTCACATTACACATATATCTCTGCTAGTGTTTATCTTACCTGCCCAAAGTTTGTTTAGCTAGGAGTCATTGACTATTTGCTTGCAACATGCTTCCTCATTCCTCATAAATATCACTTCCATTAGATGAACAGCTTAGTAGTACAGGGAAGTATTTCTGCAGCATCTGGCCTCATTTAGACATGGGAAATGTAAGAGAAAAACAATGCAGTAAGAGCAAAGTGAATTCAGAATTGTGCTTAAAGAAAAAAAGTATGAAGTAGTAAAATCCATCAGGGAGACAAAAAAGGCCCCAGCATTAGCCCAATGTTTATATATTTCCATATGAAATATTTTTGGAGCTCTGATTTTGCAGTTTCAAGCTAAAACATGTATATAATATTAGTAGGTTCTGCATCTGCTGGGGATAGAGTAAAACACACTTATTATATCTAGGTATAAAATGTTCACACTTGGTTGCCTAAAATTAAGTGTGTTGATATGAATTTAAGCTTGAAAATACTGACCTTAGTGTGGGGTAACACTTACTTATATGGTCCCTTATGTTTATTTCATATTTAAAATACCTGATATAAATAAACCTTTTGCAATCTTTTGAGTAAGGTACATGGAAATCTTTGTTGTATTTTATACCAAGTGTATTGTTCTCTTTAGTTACTCTGGAGATGCCCATAGTGGTAAAACAGCAAACTGCTGTATTTTGTCACAGATAATTGGTCTTAAGGTAATGAGAAGTGCTTTCTTCACTCACAGTAGAGTATTGTGAGTGCTGCATGAAGTGGGTCAGGGTTTTTTTTTTAAAAAAAACTTGTATTAACTTATGCATAAGTCCAACAACACCAATTGCAGCTATCAAAGTAGAAAGGATATGATTATTGTCACCATGCCCAAAGTATGATCAGAGAATACCAAGATCACAGAATCCTAGGAATTAGAGATGTCTAGTCCAGATTTAAATGGCTCTAGCAAGGGATCTTCCACCATTTATCTTGGGAGATAATTCAAGAATACAACAGGTCTTACTATATGGAAATATTTCTCACATTAAACCTAGCATCCTATGATTAAGACATTATGTCCAGAAACAGACACTGAAAGCTACACCTAAGATGGTGTAAATTAGTGCAACTCCACTGACATCATTGGAGCTATGTCAATTCACATCAGCTGAGAAACTGAGCCAGTTTGACAGGTGTTTTCCTTTACCCTTCCTACCTTTTCTTTTTATTTTCTAATGCCATTTCCACATAAAGCATTGTGCTAATCCATTTGATAAGCAGAAGATTTAAAATGTGTTATTGACTTTGTCCTGAGGACTATTTGAAATCCCTCAAAAAATGAGGTCTGTTTGAAACTTTCTCTTCACAAATCCATCATATTCTGTAGTGCCTTTAAGGGTCCTGGAGTTGTAGTGAAGCTGTCTGGCTCCTCTTTCCACAAGGGAGGTAATCAGTATACGTAAGGTGCCCTTTCCGTGTAGATTCCAGGAGGATGAACACAAAGACTGCTGTTCAGATTTTGCCATGAGGACTTTGCTGAAGAATAATCACTAACTTTGAAAAGTACTAATAGGATAGATGAGAATTTGTTTGGTGTTTTTTGTTGTTTTGTTTGTGAGTGAGCTGGGGTTAAGTGTAAAATATGAAAACTCAGAAGAGAGCTTGTTTTTGATGAGCTGCCTAAATTTGCAGCAGAAGGATTTTACGGACATCATCTAGTAGGGCTCTAGAGAATACTAGCTGATAACAGAAAATCCCACCAATACTTTGAAATGATAAAGCTGCTTGTTATCACACTAATCATTATCTCCAACAACCTGTTGTAGCTTACATAATAGGCTTTTGATGTCTATGGGTCAACCTTCTCAGTCCTGGACTCAAGTCCCTGAGATGGTTTTAATGAGGTAATACTGACTGCAGGCAGATATTATGATGGATCTCAATTCACTTTTACTTTTAAATCCAAGATGTATGAAAAAAGATATTTTAGAAAAATGTGGAAGCTACAATATTTTAGTCAGTAAGTTGATGTTAAATTAAGGATGCCCTGGTAATATAAACTGCTAAATGCTATATACATCACACTTCTTTATACAGCCGAGCTGCTAAATAGCAGAAAAATAGGTAAAATATGAAGCAAACAAGATAAAGTTACCTGACCTCTCAATTGAACCTCCAAACTGTGTTTTATGCTAAGATTTCACCATAAGAACTTGATCTTCATATAGTGCTACATAATGAAAATGAGGGGAAGATTCATAAAACAAGAGCAACATTTCAGACATTACAAATATACCCTCATCCATCCAGGGCCGGCGCTTCCATTAGGCGACCCTAGGCGGTCGCCTAGGGCGCCAGGATTCGGGGGGCGGCATCTTGTGCGTTCCCCACGGGGCGCATGGGAGCTTCCAGTTCCGCTCCCATTGTGCCGCCGAAGAAGGATCTTCTGCCGATGTGCCGCGGAAAACAGCGGCAGGCAATTGAGCAGTTCAATGACTGCTGCTGTCACCTGCGACATTTCGGCGGAGGGTCCTTCTTCGGCGGCACGATGGGAGCGGAACTGGAAGCTCCAGTGTGCCCCGTGGGGAGCGCACAAAATGCGGCCTCCCCAATTCTGCCTAGGGCGCCAGAAACGCTGGCGCCGCTCCTTCATCCATCTTATTTGTCTTTGTCGAGACAAAAAAGTTTATGAGCAACAGAGTAAATATTTATTTATATGGCATAACTTCATACATTACCAAACTTCGAGGCATGTACTAAATTATTAATTGGTCAGTAATCCATGCTCTGGTTGACTTCACCGTATATTTGGGACATGGTATTTAATGAGGTAATGAAGTATTTAATTTTGCAAAGGACCCTTCTTGTCTATTGAATGTTTGCAGGAATAGGTAATCCGCAAAGTGGAAAGGGAAGAGTCAGCAGTACTCATAACATCTGTCTGACTTTGGCCATGGATTTATACAAAATTTGGTCCTACCTGATCAAAATTTCTCCTAAGTAACAAGAGAAGACTCTTTTTGCTCCATTGTGCCATCTCTGTTTCTCTCAAAGCAGGGTTTTTGAACACTGATACCACTACCAGGAATGCAGAAGAAATAGCCACTTTGGGGGACAGTGGTTTGAACACCATATGCAGACAAAGTACATATAAATTGTGTTAGAAGCATGTGGCAGGCTGCATACCATAGCACTTTAAAAAAGAAAAGAGTGGAAGGACATTTTTGAGTTAACTGTTCTAACATGTTCAGGCCATTTCTTGTAGAGGGCAAAATCCTGCAGTCTCCTGAGGGCCTAGTCCTGCTCTCCTTGAAGTCAATGGCAATTCTCACTGACTTCAATGAATACAGGATCAGGCCCTATTCTAACAAGATATTGAACTACATGAAACAGACATGATGATTAGGTCATTTTTCCTACACACGCAGGGGACGAGGTCCTTGCTTCTGCCTTTACTGAAGAATTATTACACTTGAGAGGAGGAAGATTTCTGAAGCCAGTTTTGGAGGGATTGATGTCAGTGTAATGCTCATAAGAAGCATACGGAATCTGCCGCATTTATTGAGAGTACAATTTAAGCATTGAAATCAGCATATGCTTCCATTCACACACACACACACACAAAATGTTCTGCAGTCCTTAGTGTTGCTCGGTCAGTTCCAGTGGCCAGCTAAAACTGCACATGAGGGAGGGGAGCGGGGCCTTTGTCGAATGTGTTAGAAGCTCCGATATTGATGCAGAATGAACCCAAAGTCCCATGGCAATACACCCTTCTTTTATTGTGATAAGTTCCCATACAAGTCTATGGACCTTGCTGTGTCACACTGGAGCTATCAGTCATGAGGTATTCAAGGTTGCTCTTAATTAGCATTATTTTGAGTTGTTACCAGGAGGATCTGCAGCTGTTTCTTAATTACTCTCTTTGGCTCAACTCCTTATCTCGTCCTTGGGGTGTATGCCTTTGCTTTAGGGTCATCAATCTGCCATCCGGGTGATTAATAATAAAGTTGGTGACTCTTTACTCCACTCTCTTCTTGACCATCTGGCCCAGTTGTCCTTTCTCAGTTAATTACCATACATTCTTCACTAACACCAAACAGGAAATAAGGCAATTACAGCCATAAAACATCTATCCTTCTAAGAACAATCATTAACACACTCAGTAAAGAATAAACTCAGAACAATTTCTTATTAATTCAAGGCTACAATTTCTTCTAACTAATTCAAAGACAGCAAAATAAGCAAAATGGAGTACAATTTTACTTGAGATAATTTCTTCCCATTAGGCTTTTGGCCTACACCAGGTACAATGGGCAAGGGGGCCCTGTGGTATGGCACACTTCTTAAGGCAGTGTAAAGGCTGTAAACATGGAGGACGATTGCTGGCCAATGACTCTTTGTGTGTTTACTGTTCATTGTATTATGACTCGGTGGTGCTCTGCACTATGAGAGAATGCATATATGTATTACTGCTTGTGCTAAAGGACATCTCATATGTTGGCATAGGCAGGTCCTTAATCCTTCTTGTAGGACAATCACTATAAGGCAACACCATCCATACAAAGCTAAAGTATTACTATATCTCATGGTCCTGAACCAAAGCCCATAGCAGTCAATGAAAAGACTCCATTAAATTTAAAGCAGCAAAGAGTTCTGTGGTACCTTATAGACTAACAGACATATTGGAGCATGAGCTTTCATGGGTGAATACCCACTTGCATCCGATGAAGTGGGTATTCACTCACGAAAGCTCATGCTCCAATATGTCTATTAGTCTATAAGGTGCCACAGAACTCTTTGCTGCTTTTACAGATCCAGACCAACACGCCTACCCCTCTGATAATTAAATTTAAAGGGTTTTGGATCAGACTCTTTAAAATTTGGCTAATCTCATCTCTCAATGACTTTCATTGAAAAAATGCAGACCAACTTTTCTTGCAATTAATTTTTTAATAATGAAAGTTACCTCACCTGTGCACCAGGTTTTCAGACAGTGGATTTGCAGTGAAGAATATCTTCAAAACAACAACAACAAAAATTACTATATCTTTAAATTTGTTTTGGATTTAACCAGTGTTGCTTATAACAATACTCAGATAGGACTGCATAAAAACAATCCAAAATGAAATGCATAACAAAATCTCACACCAGCATATTGTTTGAGATCTGATGCATTGCTTGTTAACATTCTATATCAGAAAATAAATAGGGTTAGTTTGGGGTGCCTTTCAAACAGCTCCAAATGCAGTGCTACCTCTGACATGAAGTGTGACATGTTTTCTGAATTATAACAACAATTTCTCCTCTTTTGTTAGCTTCTTCCTCATATTTCCCCAGTAAAAAAGATACAGATCAAGCTACTTTAACAGAGTACCATTAATGAAGCAGACCATATAGAAGGAGACCTAATCTCATACACACAATCAAAGTGTTGTGTTATAATAAAAACATAAAAAAGGCGAGATTTGCAAAAGTTGTCAGTGGTGGCCTAACTCTGCTCCCATAGAAATCAATAGTAAAATTCTCATTGGATCAAATAGGCCAGCTCTGAGCATTTCTGAAAATCTCACCCATAGGAAACAATCCTGCAGCAACAGAGGGATGGGCTAGTTGAATTGATAGGCATTTTTCATCTGTAATGTCACTGAGACAAATTCTTTAGCTCAATTTCAGGGCCACAGAAAGTAAAATGAACAGAGCTCTGATTTTTGTTTCAAAGATTTATTTTTAAGATTTTTTTTTAACTTGGATCAGAAATGTCAAGTTTGCTTTTCCCTTGTTTTTCTGGAAGACTTCTGGGGGTCTTAGATGTGTACTGCAGCTCCTATATCTTATTTGAAAGGGAGGAGATATTGTATAGTTCACAGAGACAATCTTTTCTCCAAGAGTTTAAGCATTGGAGTTAACTATATGCCAGCAAGAACTATGCTTTTTCCCCCTAAACTGGATTGAAAATCCCTTCCATTCCCAAATTCCTCGCTTTCAGTATCTTATCATAAATCTAAGGGAGAAAAAAAGTCTGAAAAAATATTTTTCACAAAACCCTATCAGGTTTTCTTTCTCGTATTATAAAAGCCTAACTTTCTTATACTTAGCAATTCACTGCGAGGAGCGAGAGTCACACATATAGACAGGCAAAATGTCTTGAAAAAATCGTGATCTGAACCATTACTAGAGGGTCGAAGAATTTTATTTTAAATGCAGCTCGAATTTCCCTTATTTTTTTTATTTCCAGTTCTGGCCTACTGTTGTTGCCCTCGATCAGAAGATTGATATATATATAAAAAAAAGACTTCTCTCATAAGCTCCAGACTCTTTTTGCAGACTTGTGAAGTTCAGATAAGGTTAAGATAAGACTTTGAACTTTTAGGTATTTATCCAAACCAAATCAGACCATTTGGTTAACCCAGTCCACACACATACTCACAATTTTGCAGTATTTAAGGTAATGAACTTCTATGTTAGACTAGAGAGATACAAAGCAACAAAGAAGTAACTAGAGAAGGACAAATGGGGGCAAAGAAAGTCCTCATTGAAATATCTAAGTATAATGGAGAAGCGGTAAAAGAACCTAGTATATGCTATAACATAGTGCTAGAACAGAAGCATAAAAAGTAGATGAAATACAAATAAAATTATATAATGCTCACATCATGCCCTCCTTTGTGTATTGAGATTCTGATCATTGCATAAGAATGAAAGAAAATATATAGAAATTCATAAAGGCTACCAAGAAAGGTAAGAAGGCCAATCCAAAGACTAAAAACTATGAGCTATAAAAGCAAATCAAGTTTTATATGGTCTGAAAAAATACAGTTATTGATAACACAAACTTTTACACAGTGTGGATAATTTCAGTTTCGGGAACAATTTCACTGGAGGAAGAGCAAAAATTTAGAATAAGACTCATGAGCACTTCCTCCAATTAAAAAAAAATAGATGTGATGCTTCTCAGACAGAGATGCTGGTATTACTCAAGAAAAAATTAAATGTTTTTGTGAGGAAAGGCAGAATTACTTAGATAATATTTCTATTTTGCTTCAGGTAACATAATCCTCCTTTGTGTTCAGTTGTGTGCTGTTAGATGCTGTTACACTGTGTGGGGGATACCACCAGTGTAGAGACACTAATTAAAAATGTTTATAGTTACAACTGCTTTGACTTTAAAGCCAGAATAATTCACAATAGAGCCACAGGCTCCTGTGAAATTGTCACATCCCTAACATCGGTAAAATGAAGAGGGCTTTGTTTTGTTTTGTTTTGTTTTAAAATGAATCTAATTTTCTATTGTGACATCATGGGTATCCAAAGGAATGAGGCAGAACCATGTTATCTAAAAATTAAACAAACTTTCATGCAACCGAGCCTCTGACCCTTCAGCACCTGTCACCCCCGGGCCTAGAACAAGTCAGCATCTTTTCTCCCCCTGCCAAAAATGCTTTGTTTCAATCCTATTCTCTCAGTCCCTTTCTCAAACCACATCCACCTGCAACTCAGCTAATGGGAGAAAAGAAGGCCACTACAGGAAAAAATCAATTAGTTACACTAAGGAGAATCGATGGCATCACAGAATGGTAAGAAATATATTAACCTTCACAATACCTTAAAACAGACCTGTAAAGGGCCAAGATTTTTTTCCAAAATGGTTAGTGATTTTGGGTGCCAACCTTGAGACACCATAAAGAGGCTTGTTTTTCAGAAAATACTGAGCACCTGCCCCCTGAAATTTCACACTCCTTAAAATGTTTCTAAATGAGTACCCCCAAAATTAAGGCACACCAAAGTTACTGATCACTTTTGAAAATCTTGGTCCTTAGCTTTAGGTTGAATTCATGGTTTTAGCCATACAATTCTGTATGAATGATCAATGAGATAATGTAAACTAAAGGGGTGAGTGGGGAGTTCCATGTATAGAACAGACAAAGGATATAATGATTAAAGAAACAAATGGTTACAAAGGTCTTGTATGGCATCTTAAAACAAAAATCATTTAAGTTGCTGATTTAATACTAGAATTATGTTAAACTGTAGCATACTACTTCCAGCAGCAAGTTTTGCACATAAAAAAAATGGGTGAACAGGTTCAAATGAAATAAGAACAAGACTGTAGCCACTACTCCCCCCACACACATGCACACACCACTATCACAACCCCACACAAGAATCACTATATTTATTTGTATACAAACTCAAAGCAATCCTTTTCTGAGGTCCTCAAATGTTCTGATTTAAAAAAAAAACTTCTGGTTTCTGTATGCATGTGTGTCACTGATTGATGCTGAGCATTTCCTTCAATATGGACTTTTCAGTGGATCAAGAAGATAAAATCACAAATGGAAAGAGAGCTCACAAATTCTGGAAACCTTTGTAATGGGCTTAATGTCATGGAATGGAATCACTATCTGATGGTGATTGGACACAACAAGGGAAAAAGAACTAGAGTTTTATATCACACCCATCACCATGGTGTGGTAGCACCTACGAGAGGAAAAATGTATGTCTCCAAGTAGGCCCAAAGCCACAAAATCAAAAGTATGTGTGCTTAAAACACATGAATGATGTCTGTTAATGTAATGAAACTTATACATGGCTATCAAGAGATGAGTCTCTTCCTTTCTAAGTAATTTTGTACATAGACTTACAGTATTCCTAAATGCCATCAGGTTAACAGGTATTTTTGATCAATGTGTGGTTACATACATCATTTGAAATTAGTCTTGTCTAATTCTATTTGTGACTTCAGTGACTATTAATAATCAGGGCTGGTGCAACCATTTAGGCTACCTAGGCGGTCGCCTAGGGTGCTAGGATTTAGGGGGCAGCATTTTCTTTGGCAGCGACCGCGGCAGCTGAATCTTCAGCTGCCTCAGTCGCCGCTAACATTTAGGCGGAGGGAGCTGGGGCAGGGGGGTTCAGGGAGCAGCAAGTAAGGGGGGCGGCACACAGGAGAACTCCCTGCCCCAGCTGACCCCTGCCCCGCCTCCTTCCCAAGCACACCGTGGCTGCTTCACTTCTCCCACCTCCCAGGCTTGCGGCACCTAAGCTGATTGGCGGAGGGTGGAGGGGTGGGGAGCTGCCACGGTGGGGGCCACCTCAGGGTGGGGGGGGCATCTCAGGGCGGGGGCTCAGGACGAGGGAGGGCGCAAGGTGGAAGTTTCGCCTAGGGCGCGAATCATCCTTGCACCGGCCCTGTTCATAATTAAGACAAATATGAATCATTGCCTAAGGCTTACATGAGCCTGTAGCTCCAGAAGTGAAGTGAAGTGAAGTGAATACTCTTGATCAAACAGTGAGACAGATATGCCTGAACACAACAACCTAGTTTTAAAACACTCAGTAAAGGAATTGTCCTGAAAGGAATAAAGACACAGGATGATGCACTATGGACAATCAGTTCCTGCTTGACTTAATATATCTTACTATATCCAATAATGATTACTTGTGTGGTAGTTAAACTCGATTAAGATACATTCTCTTCCCCACCCCCCACCCCCCCGCCCCATGGAAATAAGAGAGAAGGAGCTGAGAGAGAGAAACGTTGGATACAATACAACCAGGAAGGTTATGTATAGTGGTGGTGATAGTAACAATGAGAGGAACAGCCCACAGTCAAGGTTTAAATTCTGCTGTTCACAGGTGTAAATCTAGAATAACTCCATTTAAAATCAATGGAGTTATTGCAGATTTAGACTGGTGTCACTGAAAGACATTTTGGCCCTCATGTTTTGCTTGGAAGGTTATATGCCTTATCCCTGATTAAAGGAGGCCACATATAAGGATGATAAGTAGGCACTCTGTTTCTATGGCAACCACAGACATCCAGAATAGGTAATATTCTCTTGTAGGGTAGGTAACTGCTAGCCATATGACTGGGAAGAGGTGTCATTCTGCTTTCTGTGCACTGCAACTTTTGACATAGTAGGAGCTACAGCTGAGGAAAAATGTGATTGAAAACACTCTGATGGAGTGGGAAAGAGGAGCAAGGTAAAAAGGTTTACAAACCTGCATTCTTATCCTAATTAGCACCTTTCTTAAAGCCCAATAATAATCTCCTTTCATCTATGAGGTGACTTGGAATGTGTCTATACTACAGGTTTTGCCAGTGTACCAACTTATTCTAGTCCAGCAAACAAAATAAACTATACTTATATAAGCAATTTTATGCTACTATAACTGCATCTATACTAGGGCTTTTGCTGGCCCACCTATGATCACTAAAACATTGCACTCCTAACTGACATAACTTGTCAGCAAAATGTTTTCAATGTAGACTAGACATGTGCTGTGAAGAAATTCTGCAAGATTCACATATTGAAGTTCTCCCCTCAGTACTTGCCCCATAACCTCAGCTGTACAGAACGCAACACCATCCACAGCCTCAGAAACAACTCTGATATTATAAACTACAATGCATTGGTGATCTTCCAGAAAACACCATCTTGGCTACCATGGATGTAGAAGCTCTTTACAGCAATATTCTACCTGAGGATGGACTACAAACTGTCAGGAACAGTATCCCTGGTGAGGCCACAGCACACATGGTGACTGAGCTTTGTGACTTTGTCCTCACCCACAACCATTTCAGATTTGGGGACAACTTATATCTTCAAGTTAGCGGCACTACTATGGGTACCCGCATGGCCCCACAGTATGCCAACATTTTTATAGTTGACTTAGAACAATGCTTCCCCAGCTCTTGTCCTCTAGCGCCCCTCCTCTACTTACAGCACACTGATGACATCTTCATCATATGGACCCACGGGAAGGAGGCCCTTGAAGAATTCCAGCTGGATTTCAACAATTTCAACCCCACTATCAACCTCAGCCTGGACCAGCCTACACAAGAGTTCCACTTCCTGGACACTACAGTGCAAATAAGTGATGATCACATAAACACCACCCTATACCAGAAACCTACTGACCACTATACTTACCTACATGCCTCTCGCTTCCATCCAGGACACATCACACGATCCATTGTCTATAGCCAAGCCCTAAGATACAACCACATTTGCTCCAATCACTCAGTCAGAGACAAACACATACAAGATGTCTTTCAAGCATTCTTAAAACTACAATACCAACCTGGGGAAGTGATGAAACAGATTGAAAGAGCAAGACAGGTACCCAGAAGTCACCTACTACAGGACAGGCCCACCAAGGAAAATAACAGAACACCACTGGCCATCATGTACAGCCCCCAGCTAAAACCTCTCCAGTGCATCATCAACATTCTACAACCTATCCTGAAAAACAATCCCTCACTCTCACAGACCTTGGAAAACAGGCCAGTCCTCCCCTACATACAGTCTCCCAACCTGAAGCAAATACTCACCAGCAAGTACACACCACACTACAGAAACACTAACCCAGGAACCAATCCCTGTAAGAAACCCCATTGCCTTCTCTGTCCCCATATATACTCTAGCAACACCATCATAGGACCCAACCACATCAGCCACACCATTAGAGGCTCGTTCACCTGTACCTCTGCTAATGTGAAATATGCTATCAAGTGCCAGCAATGCCTCTCTGCCATGTATGTTGGGCAAACCGGACAGTCTCTATGTAAAAGGATAAATGGACACAAATCAGACATCAGGAATGGTAACATACAAAAGCCAGTAGGCGAACACTTCAATCTCCCTGGACACTCAAGAACAGATTTAAAGTAGCCATTCTTCAACAAAAAACTTCAAAAACAGACTTCAAAGAGAAACTACAGAGCTACAATTCATTTGCAAACTTAACACCATCAATTTAGGCTTGAACAGGGACTTGGAGTGGCTGGCTCACTACAAAAGCAATTTTCCCTCTCTTGGTATTGACACTTCAATTACTGGGAGTGGACCACATCCACCCTGACTAAACTGGCCTTCAGCATTGGTTCTTCACTTGTAAGGTAGTTCCCTTCTCTTCATGTGCCAATGTTTATTTATCCCTGTATCTGTAATTTTCATTCCGTCTGAAGAAGAGGGTTTTTTACCCATGAAAGCCTATGCCCAAATAAATCTGTTAGTCTTTAAGGTGCCATCGGACTCCTCATTGTTTTTGTGGATACAGACTAACACAACTTATAATTATACAGACTAACTTCTTATAATTATTAAATGTGCATTGTCTGACTTCTGCCAGTTTATGTAACAATTTAATGTTATTTCAATATAGGTGTTTGTATGCATAAAAGAAAGAACAAACTTGTGTTTCTTTTTTATTAATCAGATGATTATTAATCAGAAACTGGAATGCTTCTTTTAATCTGGTTTTCTGGGAAAATATATAAGACAGCTATTTCCAAAGGGTATTATGTGCCTGGTAGATCTGAAAGGCTCCAGTGAATCTGTTCTAATCCATTGGCAACAATATGTACACATTTGTTAAAATATGCATATTAACTCCAGTCTATACAGAAATTAGTTATGTTCCAATCTACCTAAATATAATATGTAATTTTAATAAAACTAATGAAGACAGAAAAGTATCCAAAATGCAATTTTAGTATGTTATGTACAGTAAACATGTATTTACACTTTACAAAAATAAATGCATTAGCAACATAATGCACTAACATAGATTCATCTGAAGACGTGGGTTTTTTACCCACAAAAGCTTATGCTCAAGTAAATCTGTTAGTCTTTAAGGTGCCACCGGACTCCTTGTTGTTTCTCCTCAGGTGAACAGTATTGGTCGCCTCAGGTGTTGAAAAATAATAAGTCAGGGCCCCCAAAACAATGAGATTCGCTTAAAATATATACTAAGCAAAGGAAGGAAATGTCCACGATAAAAAGGAGGGAAGATCACCTAATTTCCTTTCAAAAAATATTTTCACCAACAGTTGCCACCATATTTATTACACAGCATAGAGAAAGGCCGAGAGAACAACAAAAATGATTAAGTGCTTGAGGGAGTGATCTATGAGGAAGCATTGAAAGGGTGAAATGTGTATAGTTTGGCTAAATGATGACAAAGGTAGAAGGACAGGCATAATAGCTGTCTGCAAGTACTTGGGGTGCAAAACTCCAAGGAAGATGAAGAACTTTACAGAGTATTACAAGGGCTCTAACTGGGAGTACTGGAATACAAGAAAATGGAAACATTAGTCTGGTTATCGTGAAATATTTTGTAACTCTCATATCTATGAAAAAGCAAAAAAAAAAGAGGGCCTGATTGCTCAAAGTTTCATTGACCTTAATGCTGCAAGATGCTTACGAGATTTCAGTGAGAGCTGAAAGTGTTACAATATCACTAAACATTGCTGCAAGAAGTATTTTTTTATAAACTTTTTATTTAGGCATATTTCTATTTACATTCTATGCTTCATGAGAAAATGGAAGCATTCTCCCCCAAACATAGTCTATAAACTCCCTTAAACTTCATCTGCTGACATTAAAAACTCTGAAACCTTATTAGTACATTTACAATAAATACAAATAAATTACATAAATTATATTCTTGGGGTTAGCTGTCAAGAAGATCATACCTCTGTAAATGAATGCTAGTGTGGATAATTAGAATAATAGAAAATATGTATAAGGCTCTTTTGACTGAGCCATTGAGTTTAGGTTCTTTTCAGGGTGAGATTGGGTGGCCATAACATGTAGAAGCTGAAAAGCAGCATGTTTGATCTCCAGATTTAAAGATATAGACAGTGGTGCCGGAACAATTTTTACAATAGAGTGCTGAAAGTGGAAACCATGTATTTGGATTGCTATTACTAATTCAAGCCAGGAGGTAAAGCAGCACCCCCAACACCCTTAGTTCCAGTACCTATGGGTATAGATGGGTTTTATCTCCCACTATCTGCATGTGGCTGACAAACAGAAGGAAGAACAGTTCATTTTGGATCATGACACTAGTGCAAATAATAAATAAACTAACAGCTCGCCTGCTTAAAATGCTTGACAACAGTTTAATGCTTCAGAATTTAGGCAATCTGAGACACCTATGTCATAAAACATTAGTTCCCCACTGAAAAATTAAAGTAGTTTAATATTACTTTACTTTCAGCTTGGATATTAGAGCTAAGCAAAATTCAGAGTTTCCATTCCATGGGGAATTCCAATATTTCATAATTTTGTTTTTGTAGCAAATCAGAACGAAAAGTTGAAATATCTTTTTTTTATAGAATGAAATATTATTTATAACTTTTATTTGGAAACTTCAAAACACTCACTTATTTTCACTATTTCTTAACAAACCATTTTGACATTCCAAAATCAAATGATTCATTTCCATTTGTTGAACTAATCTGAACTGTTTCATTTAGAGTCAGCTCAATATTAAACTACACTTTCCTATTGGGACATATTGCCTTGTGAGAATTGTACTTCAGAAGTTTGATGCACCCATATTCTCTTACAGGTTGGTCTCCTGTCTAGACTACATATTCTATGATTTATCCAGAGACATGTGAATCCCATGATGCATATTTCTTCTGTGAGTGATGGATTGCATTATGGGAGAGGAGGTCCTTCAGAGACCCCAATCCATAGAAAAAAATGGGGTCCAAATTACAACTTCAATGATACTACATTTATTTAGATAAATATATTTAATTGTTTCATTTATTTTTTTCCACCAGAAAATGTTCAATAACTTTGAAATTTTTCTGTGGAAAAATTTAATTTGTTAAAACTGCATTTTATGTCAGAATGATTTTTCTGACAGAAAATTCCCAACCAGACTTCTGCTGGATATGAATAATAGTTCCACAGTTGCAATGAGACAACTAGTAGTAATGCAAAACAATGTCTTTCCATGTTGTTCTCCTTTCCTTGGCCATGTTGATGAGGTTAGAAACTAGTATCTGAAGACTGTTACTCTAGTCATTTAGCTTCCCATCTGAAGAGTTGTCTTTCTTTCCTTTGTAGTCCCTTTATGCTTAGCTCTAGGAGCTTTGTGAAGCTTAAAATATTAATGATTGCAAAGTGTCTGGAGCTACTATGAGGTAAGGTTCTACAGACGTGCAAAGCATTATTATTCAATATTACAATAAAGTAAGTATTGCGCTAGAATCCTAACTGGTGGGACTTAAATTGTTCTTTTTCATTCAGTCTTTTGAGTTAACCTTAATGGGAATTGGCTGTACATAAACTCCAAAGAATTGTTCATTTTCTGCTCTTTCGCTAATTCATTGCAGTGTACTGGTTTCAAGGTGATAGCTTTTGTCTTTTTCATAAAAATAATTCCTGCCTATGAGAGACAGAGGCTATGCTGTTACAACAGTGTGCACAATACAGTTGTGTGCTGTTCCAGTTAAAAAGAAAAGACACCTATGATTATTAGGAGAGAAAAGAGTACATACCAAGAGAAATTAAATAATGAATTAATGCAGCTCATGAAAACCTGAATAACCTCTAATTGTTTTCCTGCTGAAATCTCATCGCCCAGAGATCGGTGAGCACTGATTGTTTCAGACATTATTAGTATAGAGAATATCTGAGAGAGAATTTAATTTTGAACAGTGGTCACTCTTACTAACTTTCTGATTAATGTGCTTGTTAATGACTTGCAAGTCCATATGACGCTAAATTCAGCATAATTCAGTAACAGGTGTTAGTAAAGCTGTTGAGGTTTCCTTTTCCTTTTTTTTTGTGCCATTATTTTTCTACAGAGTATCAGCTAATTAATTTAATTCTCCACATTCCTGTAGGTAGCAAACAATTACTCTCCTGAACTTGATTAATTTAGATATCCAAAGTATATTTGACATTTATCCTGGGATTGTTATAAGGTTTAAACATGCTTAATATTATTGCAATTGTTTTGCAAAACATTGAGGGATCAGGTTTATTACCTGCTTTATAATACATCAAAGACCCTTCATTTAGTCTGTTTACTCTGTGGGGCATTGTAAATTGTTGAAGTGTGGGAAGGTTTGCTCATAATTTATTCCATATTTTATTTTCAGCATAAAGTATTAAACCTATTGAACCATCAGCCTTAGGTGAATAGATCTCTCTATTTGTAATATTTACTGCTCAGGTAAATTAGGTGTACATAATAACCAGCTGTCAACCTCCAGATGTAATACAGTAAAGCTGCATAAATTCCCATCCTCTCAAACACTATGACTTTCCCTGATGAAGAATTTGGTGGGATGTTGTAAATAATTTCATACTGTGTAACGTAATTTCATGCCAGCTTTGTTTTTATTTTTATTTTTGTAATGATTTAATGGAAAGCATATTTTTAGCAGCAAAGCCTGATTATAGTAGAACTATCAGAACTCTGGTTTCCAAAGACTTGGAAGGAAAAGAATGACAGAGAATATAACATTTTTATATGCAGCATGCTTTCAGGAAAGAGAAAAGACGAGGAAATTAATGAGTGAAGGGTACTCACTCTTAATAAACCTCTTCACCATATTGCAAAGATTACAATATAAAAAAATGTGGGTTTTTTTCTTTCTCTGTTCCTCTGTAATTTTGCCAATCAAGGTCCAAATGAAAGAAGCTCCTTGAAAGTCTTAGCAGCTCACTCTTTCAATAGAGCTGATGGATAAATTGGACAGTATAATTGGACATCCAAAACTGTTTTTTATCTGATAGGCAATAATTTCTCCAAAATGTGGGGGAGGGGAGTGGAAAAGAAGAGGACCCACTCCTTTGAAATCCCTCGAGCCTTGGTCAAGGTATAAGAAAGAGAAACAAGAATATAAGAACTGAAATTTGATTGACCTTTTATACTGAAATTTTCCCTAGCCTTTAATCTCTTATAGCTAAGTTTAGGAAAAACTTTGTACAAGTTATGTGGAAGAGAAAAGTCAGTGAATAGAGTTTAACCAATTACTAAACAATCCAACCAAATTCTGAACTTTCAGATCCATATCTGCCCATATCACGCTGAGTCTCTGAAGGTATGCATTGTTTCAACAGAAAACCAAGCAGTGAGAGAAGGGGGTAGAAAACAATATGATTAATGGAAAAGTACAAGAGACCATTCAAGCTAAACAAAAACTGCATATTCAGCCCAGGTGAAGTCAATAGAATGGACTGTGGCAGAAAATGTAAAATAGAATTTAGAAAGGCTAAGAGAGAATTTGAAGAATGAATAGACAAAAAAAAAAGTTCTAATCCCCACCTCTGGATTCCATCAAACAAAACATGGCAGCCCATGAAACCATTTAGAATGATTTAAAAAAAGGTGTGAGCTAACCCTAGTAAACTACTTAGTGTGAACTGAGTGAGTGGAGACTGATGACTGGAGACAGTTCAGATTTGGATTCAGAGGTCATTGGAATATTAAATTTTTCAAAGAAAATATCACTCAAATTCTGAACTATTCATATTTTGAAATACAGGATATTGTAGTATGTCAGCCTGGATTTCTTAAGATACAAAAACCATGTGTAAAAGCCATCTGCATGCACATGCACATTATTCAGCATGCCTGTTGTTTGCCTATGCATTCATATTTTCAAAGTCAAATATCTAATTTAATATGTACAGTAGATCAGCATTATGTTCAGTCTTTTACATAACTTATTTAAAATTGTCTGAGGTGAGCCCTACATAAAATATTAAGACGTTAGACTCTTATTACATTATTCTTGCCCATTTGTCAATACATTTTAATGGTGTATTAATGGTTTGTTTTTGTTTTTGTTTTCTTTTCTTTTTTTTCTTTGAGACTTGGCCTACAATTTTCAATAGCACCTAAATGACATAGGTTCCTAACTTTTATTTTCAAAAATGACATAGGAACTTTGGGTCAGATTTATAAAGGTATTTAGGCTTCTAAAGACACTTAGAAGCACTTAGTGGGATTCACAGAAGTGCCTACTCTATTGGACTTAAATGCCTAACCTTCTTAGGCATTTTTGTAAATCCTTCTAGGTACTATGTGTATCTTTAGGTGTAAATTTATAAATCTGACCTGTAGGAGCCTATGACTTGCAATAAGGTTAAGTCCCTTTTGAATATGATACTTTGGCTTCTAAGCCACTTGGGCACTCTTGGAAATTTTGGTAACTTCAGCCTATGCAACCTGCTAAAAGCTGTTTTTTCCCTACGTAAAATAGGAGCCAAGTCAACATTTTTCAATAAGTTATGAAAAGGTAAGAAGATTATATATTTTTTTTTAATGTACAATTTGGGTCTCACCTTTTGTCAACACATCTTTGATAGATGGATTATATCAAATTACACATTAAGACAAGTAAAGCTATAAATGAGGCTAAATAAAGTTTTGCTCAACTGATTTTTTTCCTCTATCAGTAAAATCATATCTTTATTAAAATACATATATTAACTTCATACATTTTAATTTTTGTCAAGAGTTGTTGGTTTTTTGTTGATTGGTTTGGTGACAATAGGTTCTATAGCATAAAATATGAATAAATACAGTAGATAATTTACATTAGTTTGTTTTATAGGTTTTAGAAAATATGGGCTTGATATAGAAAATAAAGACAAAGGGGCAAATCCTTTGCTGCCATTACTCTGTTCACTTCAATAGAAAAATGTCAGCAGAGGATCTGGCCCAAAATATTTCAGTTAAACCCGTCATCTCTTTCCTATCTGAAATATGGCAAAATTTATAATCAGTAGATAATTACACACCAAAAACACTGAGTAAGATCTAAATTGTACATCTAGTTGGCCTCACTTTATATGCAACATTATGATCCTTCAAATTTGTGGGTTGACTTATGTGCAAACACTTGTACATGGGCTAATGTTTATATGCCCCTTTAAGCCATGTAATATGTATGTAGTGAAGCCAGTGGAATATAGTCATGTGTTTAAGTGCTCTGCTGATTTGGACTCTAAACCATGATCAGCCAAATAAAATCTGAGGGTTTTGGCAAGTACTAGATAGACTTTTATTAAACCAGCAGCCCTCAACTACATTTCATATAGTAATTGTCTTCTTCGCCTTCACATTATCCTGTCAATCAGAGTCAGTGGCTCTTGTTTTTCATCTCCAAGCATTCTTGTCAAGTGCATCTTCCAAGCTGATACAAACCTTCTTCAGGTTCTCCTTCATCATCACAAACTACCTTTTTCAGAGTCTTCTTTGTGGACTTTGCCTGATGGCTACTACCTCTTGTACTCTCTGACCAACAAATCCTACATCTCATCGTCTCACATGACCCAGCCATCTTAGTTGTTACTCCTTCAGGTCTTCTGTGATGGAGACTACCTACATCATGGTTCATACCATTTCCTTATGTAGCTTATCAACTCTCATCTTACCCAGTGTTCACCTGAGCATTCTCATTTCTGCAGTGTGACATAGTTGTTCTTCTCTCTTCCTCATTGGCCAGCATTCTGACCCATATGTCATGGCTGGATTAATTGTGGTCTTATAATTTATTTGGCATATTCTTATCGTAGATAATTCCCATCAACTCTTTCCATTTGCATGAGACCCCTAACATCCTCCTCCACATTCCCATCATGGCATAACACTGAACGTAGGGTTTTAAATTGCTGCATGGACTTTAACTCAATACCATCTACTTTTATGGCTTCTTGTTGCCCCTCTCAATGAAACATCATGTTCTTTGTCAAGTGATACATAAAGCATTTTCTTGTAATGGAGCCCTCCATCTTTCTAGATCCCTTTTTTAGTTCATATTTATCTTCAAGGCACAACATAATGTCATCAGCAAAAAGAATGGAGCCTCTCTCCTGATCCCCTGTAATGGTGTCCATTACAATTATAAATAGGAATGGGCTTAAGGATGATCCTTGGTGTAGACCTTACCTCACACTGACTGAATCATGGCAGCCACAACTGCTTCTCACTAATGTTCTGCTAGCCACATAAATACCCATAATAGTCTGAACATATGTCTCTGGCAGATTATGTCACTGCAGGCCCCACCATATCAGTGCTTTAGGAACTGTTATAAGCCTTCTTTAAGTCCACAGACACTAAAAGCAATACCTTACATTTCTCGCTATACTTCTCCTGGAATATTCAGGCTGCAAATGTTGCATTAATTGTTGACCATTCTGTCATAAACCCAATTTTTTGTCACTTTCTTGATGTTCTTCATGGAGTCTTGTTTTGATAAGTCTTTCATCATGTCACTCATTAACTTGATGAGTCAGTAATTATTATATTCTTGCACATAGTATATAGTCAAAAGACTGGAGATGGCTTCATGAAATAACATCTGAATGCAGATTTTGAACATCCCCAGATATGGTGTCTGGGGTAACATTTTCAAAAGCACCTATGTCCCATTTTCACAAGTGGCTTACTCACTTAGGAACATAAGTGCCATGGAAAGTCAATGGGACTTAGGCTAAGTAATGTAGCTGCCTAATTCCCATTGACTTTCAATGGGAGATGGACAGCTAAACTACTTAGCAACTTTTGTAAATCCCACCTGGCATCTCTCTTCATGTTTAAGTGTCTAAATACTTTTGCAAATTTGGCCCTTAAGTTCTTTTGAAAATGTTGCCTAGTTCTGAAAGGCTGGGCACAAGATTTTCATTTGCTACCCTTTAGTCCTTACAATGCTACTCAACCTGACACTCATTCTTGTCAAGTTTTTTGTTTGTTTGTTTTGTTTTGTTTTGTTTTACACCACTTCTCCCTCAGGTTTGTATATAATATATATAATTTCCAAAGGTGTCTTCCATTAGCTCCAGATAATTCAGACTGCAGCTGCCTGAATTCTAAATAGGTCAGAATGTCTTAACATGTTACTCACATTCTTATATCTCTTCACTGGCTTCTTTCTTATTCTGATTATATATGTAAAATATATTGTAGGTCAAGTTTACCTCTTAGACTTCTTATAACCTAATCAGAGCTCCCTATTCACTTGGATTAACTAGCACTAGTTACTTTTTTTCCTCACAAAGTCAATCAAAATCCTTTTTTAATTCTAAGGTTACTAGCAGAAAGAGACTTTAGCTGTGAAATTCAAGGTGACAGTTATTATTGTGTGTAGTTTCCTATTCAATTCTAGCCAACTCAGATTTAGCATTACAAAGTAAATCACGGAAATACAAATTGCAAAGGGTTGTCAATCAATATAATATTGAAATATTACTGGGAAGAAATTACTGCACCCATTTTAGAAATCTGTTTAAAATATTGCGGCCTATTCCGTCATTGTAAATGCAGTTGCTTTAATGTAGTTGAGGACTTGTACACAGTGAGGTTGTATACAGTCTATAGAACTAGACCCTATACTGTTGCTGAGATACCTCAGTTACAAACTAAAGATAAACAGATACTGAAAGAATATAAGATGAATGCAATATAATGGTGAACTTTCAATGTACACTGTAAATCTGTTCATATCTTTCAGGTATTTTCTCCATATAAGTTTTTCCAGCCAGCTCTACACATAACATCTTATGTTACTGTGCAAAGAAGTTGGCTTCTACCATTTAGTCTTTATAGCAAAAGCACATTTCACAAGTATTGAAAAAGTAATGTTGACAATTCTAATTTAGCTGTTTCACTACAGAAATATTTTGGTAAGTCACCCAAATCTTTTCCATTTGTCATGAACTCTGAAAGGCCAGGGATTTTAGACTGGCAATTAAGGACAGGTCTTAAAAAAGCTTATCAGCATGTAAACCTATTCATTATATTCTTTCTCTGAAGAATCTAATAATTCTCAATTTACTCTCCTGTTCAGAACATGATTAAGACAATGTTACCATTATTAGAGGTTTCCCATCATTCTAAAGAGTTGAAAGTGGTCCAGCATAGTTGCTCTAATAGTTAAGATGAAATATTAAAGCTTAAATTTTCATAAGTGACTAGTGATTTGGGGTGCCTCTGTTTTTCAATACCCAACTTGGAGACACTTAAAACTAGGCCTGAGTTTCAGAATGTGCAAAATTTATATGAAAATCACTTGTTAAAGGAGCTTCCTATTATGATCTGTTGGTGAACAGTGGAAAGAGTGGACAGGAGCTGTTTCATAAGCTGCTATCAGAACTCCACAAAGGCAAAAGCTGCAGCTCTCTACTACTATCTGTTAGTGAACAGGGGGAAGGATGGCTACAGGAAGAGTGTGTTTGCATACGGCATGCCCCTTTAAGGTATGTCTGCACAGCAAGAGGCAGTGAGTCTCAGACCCTGGGTCAACAGACTTCATCTCTCTCTGCAGCAGTGAAATGGCTGTGTAGATGTTGCAGGTCAGGCTGGAGTTCAGGCTCTGAATTTGAGCCCTTCCCTAGGATTCAGAGCCCAAGCTCCAGCCTGAGCTGTAACATTTACACAGCTATTTTAGCACCTTAGCACAAGTCCCACGAGCTCCCGGGGTCTGAGACTTGCTGCCACTCACTGTGTAGATGAATTCTTGAGGGCCAGAGGCCTGGGGCCCAGTCAACGCGGGGCTACTGAGGAGGCACACCTGAGCAGATTCCCTATAAAGAGCAGCAGAGGGTGGAAGAGGAGGGGGTTAAGAGAGTTGCAGGGACTGCCAGAGTCAGTAGGCCTCAGAGAAAAGAACCCGAGGGAAGAAATGAAGGCCAGAAGGACAATTGCTTTTATGTTTTTCTCATTGTGGTTTGTTGATTCTCAGAAAATAAACAGAGCTCTGCCAGAGGAGCCTCTGAGACTGCTCTGTTGTGAACATCGTTGTGGAGCCCTGAGGAGGGGGAGGTTGACAGCAGGGCTCTGCAGGCCACAAGAGGGTGTTTGGGAGGAGCCATGCCACAACATGACACTTTGGTGAGACAGCAGAACAGTACAAGAACTTTGAATTGGCAGGGTAGTGGGACTGAACAGAGAGAGGGGAAAGGGGTTCTTACCTTGTGGCAAGGTGTCTCTGCTCCATGGTTCCATATACCATTGATCTCCCTCCACTGAAGACTTTTGGGAGAGACAAGGCAGAGGTTGCTTCACAGTCAGAGGCAGTGGTGAAGATAGACTGCTGAAGCTGCAGAGCACGGCAACTGCTCTGAGTGAAATGTGGTAGGGGTCCTCCTGTAGAGCACCAATAAAGCTTAAATCACTGTAGCTGGGTTAAATGCTGGTGCCTTAGAATCAGACCAGGTAGCACTTCTTCTAGGGCCTAGAGATACACTTCTTTGAGACAATCCTGACTTGTTGGACTACTCTAACTACTGACACCAAACCATGAGTGAGGTGTAGCATCAGTAAGGTGTAGGCAGAAGGGAAAAATTACATGTTAGTGGGACATTTGATTATCAGACCTTCACAGTGGTTGGTGGGTGTCTGAGTTCAAGGTTTACTGTCAAAGATGCCAAGAGATTCCATGTTTTATGTAGTGTTCAGTTAACTCATATACTGTTGCTGTATTCCCTTGTCCTCTAAAAGTTCACACATACACACAAAACTTGTGAATGCAGAAGTATTGCCTGTTAAGGGTGCCATGGAAGGTATTTATATCTTCCCAGGTTCCTGGATGGGAGCTTTGAGCTGCTGGTATTAGTAAATTTTAAGAGGAACTTCTAGATATTTGAACTTGGCCCTTGTAATTGTCAGCAGCCCATGGCAGAAGGGTCATATTTATCACTCCATCAACCACTTTACTCATCCCAGAAAAAGGTCATATGCTTCCTTCAAGAAACAGGGTTTATTATACTAGATCAACCATTCACTTGGTTACTCAGGCATGAGTACTCTTCTGTGATATTTAAGAGGTTTTTTAGGTGGCTTCCAATCAGTCTTTGGCAATCATTCCTGTCTTTAACAGGAATGCTTCATATGCATTACTACCAGCTAGTACATTATACAAATCCAGTAGCTAAGCAAATTTTATCATTGAGACATCAAAGCATAAAATGATATTCATGTTACTATTCATTTTTATCACAAAGGACAGAACTACAGGTCAGCAGTCCATAACACATATGCCAAGCCCTTATTGACCCCAGGACTTATGACTATTATCACAGATACTGAGTTTGTGTATTCTGAGAAGTTCCATTACGTTCTATATATAGTTTTCTGTTGATTCAATCTCAGCCTCAGATACGTCGTTGACCTATTGATGTTATGGTTCTGCACCATATTTTCTCATGAAGATGAAAGGTTTCTATATTTGTCTAATGCTATTTTAGAGGAGCACAAAGAGGAATTTATAACACACACAATGCTCCTTATTTTAGCTACAATTTCTAATAGAAACAGGTGTGTCAGTTGTTGTGGGATGGAGTCCCAACCATAATTAGTTTGCTGTTTGACTGCCAAATGGAGCTCTAAGAACTGCCAGTTCTCTCTGCCAAGATTAAATAATTTGCAAACTCCAGGGAAAGGAAGAAGATTCCATCACGAAATAACTGATTTAAACGAATAGCTCCTACTTCGATGTAGGGAGTCAATACCAGTTTTGTGATCAGTTAAAAGTCTGAGGTTATTCTATAACATTGTATGTTGTTGATGGTTAAAAAAACAACAACACTTAGTATTTTTAAGCAGTTGTGATTGGACATCTCTGCACTGGCAACAAGAGGGATAAGGAGAGCCCATAGACCCAGTTGACCTTGCCCCAATACATCTGCAGCCAATGTCAGATGTGGAGAGAAGAACTAAAATGGGGAGACTGATCCCAGTTCTGGGCTTAACAGGAAAGCCATCAGAGCTCTGCAACTTCATTGATATGGGAAGCCTGGTTCCAGCTGAGAACCTACGGAAGCTTGCTACCTGGAAGAGATAGTTGCTGGATGGGATGACTAGATCTAGGAAAACTGACAAAAAGGGACAAGCTACCTGGCCCAAATAAGTGAAGGTCCTCCCAATAAACCCATAGATGACCTGAATTCTGAATTTGCTGTTTTCCTTTGTTTTGTGCTCTGACACCCTGGAAGGGGTAAGACTTGAGCATGCATCAGGGCACCCAATCTGTGAGAATGTTTGTACCACCTGCAGCAGGGCTAGCCATTCTGTGACAGGACACAAGCGGGTGGCTCCTAGATAACCCAGTTTCCATCTTAACTGCCTCTTTTTAATTAAGAGAGGTTAGGAGCTGAGGGTATTTGCTCTAATGATATTGGCCTCAGCTCAACATAGAAAGGTGCACATTATTACAGAATTTTATCCTTTTCTACATGTAAAACTACCATACCTTTTGTCCCTGACCACAGCACTTATTGAAAGTGAAGACAAGATATAATTGTAAGCCTAGCAGTTGACCCATCATTAGCTATGTCTAAATAACACATAATATTTAGACTTTACATATATACACACAAGTTATAATCTTATATGCTCTAGACAAAGAGCATACTGAAAACAATCATTCCTCACTCTTCATTAGGGGCCTACTCTAGAAAGCTTAAGGAAGTGTGTCCTAGAGGAAGCCCCAGGGAAGGAAAATGGAGAGAGGTTTTTTGAAAAAGATTGGAGATTGTATAGGGAAGCTCCCGTGCGAGAGAACAAAAGCCCTGGGCCACTGTAGAAACAGTTGTTTGTGCCTACCCAGCACGATGGGGAATTAATGTTATTAGCACATGACTGTCCTTTTGCTGGACAGGTTGAAGAAAAATTTCTATTGGCCAGGAATACAGAATCATGTGAGGAATTATTGCAAGTCTTGTGAATTATATCAAAAAAAGGAAAAGGCCTGCAGGATCCCAGACAGTTCCTCTATGTCCTCTACCTGTAATAGAGAGGCATTTCTGAGGGTAGCAATAGATATTGTGGGCCCTATGCCACATCCTATCTGCCAAGGAAATAAATATATCTTGGTGGTGGTGGATTTTACCACTAGATATCCTGAAGCAGTAGTTCTGTCTAACATAGAGGCAGAAACCGTGGCAAGAGCCCTTCTCACTATGTTTATAGAGAGGTTTCCCTAAAGAGATTTTATCTGACCGTGGGTCAAATGTCATGCTGCAGCTAGTCAGTGATTTATGGAAGTTATGTGGAGTGAAACAACTTCCCAGAAACCAGTGGTTGGTGGAAAGATTCAATGGGATGCTAAAATCCATGCTGGGTAATGTCCCAACATTTTCAACACTCTGCATGCAAAGAAGGGAAAATGGTAGGCTGGCATTTCTATATGTGTGCAATCTCATTGCTTTCTCACAGAGGTGGAACCTTAATTCTGCATTTACATTTCCTGAGTTTCTAACATTGGCCTTTGTGTGCATAGGGCAGTTGGTGTGGCAGGGTTGTTTTTAATTTAGTATTTTTGAATGTCAATATGCATTTAAAATATTGATATGTGCCTGCAGCCATAACTGTTTCATAACTCTGTGTGTGTGTGTGTGTGTGTGTGTGCGTGCATGCAGTTTATTTGCCTTTTTTGTATATTAATCAATGGTGTTTATGGTGCTAAGTCTGGCTTTTTTGTTTGTTTGTTCATTTGGAGTATTTTTTCCTGACTTGTTAGTATCAGGAGCCTCAGGATTTTGCAGTCTTAATAAACTCTTTTTATTTTTGTCCCTTCAACAATGCTAGGTTCTGAAGCAAAGGAAATATCAGGAATATTAGCCATTTTTGCTAAAGAAATAACAGTAACTTTTAATAATACCTGTTATATAGAACTTTTTCATCAGTAGCGCTTAATAATCTTTAATGTATTTATCCTCACAACAGAGCAAAACTGTTAAAAGCTTGAGCAGAATAGACCAGCACTTGACCAAAATTCAAAGTGCAAGCGTTTGTAAAGAAGATCAAATGAGAAATGCATCCCCTGACGTGCCTTTCATTCCCGACAAAGGAAAAATACCTTGAGTGGCATTCCACACCTTTCAGAACTCCCAGTAATGCATTAAGCAGATACACAGTCTTCAGGTTTATATTAAAAAAATAGCATGTTCTTTGTAGAAAAACTATAGAAGAAAGGAAAATGGCAGCTTGCAGCTCTGACACTGTTGAGCTGGCTTTGGATTTAAAAAATGCCATTTGGTGGATATAGCTCTTAGTGCTCCCATCCCATTGGCTAATACAAAGAAAAGAGCTAAAGAGAAGAATGGACACAGCTTAAGTGCTCGTGAGCAAATGCAGAAGAATATATATATATATATATATATATTTCTGTCTCTTCTCTCTTCTCTGATTTTTACCCGAAGCTCTAAAAACTCACAAATACTAGAAACAGAAAGGAACAGCCTGAAGGCGTCATGCAATTGGGCCACCCAGCAGTGCAGATCTAAACTTCTCCACACTTCTGGGGGTACAGGGAGGGCTGAAAGAAGTGAATATCTTCTTCTGTACTACTCATTTTTCATTTAAAGTTTTTTTCTTTTCTTTTTAGCTGTCCATAGCTGTGACTTCTCTTAAATCATTCAAACTAATGGAGTTATGCTGATTTATACTTTGGATCTGGTCAAACAATATCTTGGTTTGATAAACTAGTAAATTTGTCCTGAATGTTTGGAAACCACTGGCAGAAACTGGAGAATGGTAGCAGAACTAGGTCTCGTCAAAACTCATAAAGTTCAGCATTCAGGTCTTGTTTGGATGACCATTCAAAAATGCATGTGCTGATGTGTGATAGCTGTCGTTTTGGTTGATACACTGAGGATTGCACTGGAGACTTCTAGAGCTAAAAGAGTGAGCTATTATAGCTTGATTTAACACTAGGTGAGGCTGTAACAAACTAATGTGCTCTGTGGGTTGGACATGGAGGGGGATATGTAACATACACTCACCAGTGGTTACAGTGAAACAAGCCATCTGATCACTTCAAACCTGTAAAATTGAGCAGAAAATCTCATAATTTCAGGTTCTCTCATGTTGTTGCTCGTATTTCCATTTCTGGTCTAAGCTATAGATTCTAGGAAAACATTTTTTTCCTCAAGTATCAGAGGAGTAGCCGTGTTAATCTGGATCTGTAAAAGCAGAAAAGAGTCCTGTGGCACCTTACAGACTAACAGACGTATTGGAGCATGAGCTTTTGCTCATGCTCCAATACATCTGTTAGTCTGTAAGGTGCCACAGGACTCTGCAGTTTTTCCTCAATGTTTTTATCACATTCAGTTCCTGTCCTGCTAGTGGAAAGAATTACTTATTTAAGTGTTTTACACCGTATTGAGGCAGAGTGGCCGCCATTCAAGGAGGATTGGGAGGAACCACTCCCTGTCCCTTGCTAGGCGGAGTCATGCCGGGCCCAGCCCCCATGCCAGAAGCACTCGCCACTGCTAAGGCCCTAGGCTGGGACCTGGGGGGAAGTAGGGTGGGCCAAGGCCCCCCTACACCCTGCTGCTCACACACTAACACATTGTGCATGAGTTTGTCTGTGTAAGCCCTGCTGATGCACACTGAGGTTTCCCTAGCATGCTTTGATGTAGCACTGTTTGGAACGACACTACACTAAAGTGAACTAAAAAAACAGCAGGATCTACCTGAACCAATTAATTTGCAACACATTAGTGCACTGTAGACATCACACATCTGTAGGGTGCATTATCCCACCATGAAGACAAAACTTGAGTTACTGTCCAGTGCCTTAACCACAAGACCATCCTTCCTCTCAAATATAAAATGTTCCTGATTTACAAATCTGGTAAATATGCAGTTTGTTCTACCTTTACTGACAATGTCTGCGTTCAAGGAATTTTTCTGAATGTTGAAGTCTAAACATTAATATTCAGCATAGTACTCAACTTTTCCACACTGTAAAGCACTACAAAAGTTTTTCTAAAATTGAAAAACTTCTCCTTCATTCGAGTTGGTCATGGGCTTTTTGGTGCTTCATTTCTTCTGCGACACTTATTGGAGTTCTTCAGTCAACTATCATTAATGGCTAATTTAATTAGTTTCAATCTTGGCACTTGAATTCAGTTGAGATTCCCTTCAGAGTCTTGGAACTTATACGGTACATTATTTCCTTTATTGCTGATCATACCATGTAACTTGCTGTGATATTCCTTCTACAGAGATTATGGCTTTTTATTTCTATGAAAAATGATCATCAGGAATGAATCTGGAGTCACTGTTGCTACAAGGAGTATGGAGAACTAGGGTTTCTTTTAATTGTTTTAATTGTAAAAAAAAATTGGAATTAAATGTGGAAATTTGGGAAGTTGTGGAAACATTATTGGAAATTGCCTCACCTCTTCAGTAACAGAAATCTAAATGGTCTTCTGCTGACAGTTACAACTCTTTAGTTTTTTGGTTTACGTTGTAAATATAAAAAAAAAGAAAAATATTAAGCATTGCAGAGGTGGCTGATGTAAAAACATCATTGGAAGGTTTATATTGTCTTACACTAGTAAAAGTGGTGATGGGATTCCCTTGAGATGGGAACTTCACCAAGAGACAACAATGTTTGGTCAGAAAGGAGACCCAGATTCACTTCCAAGGGAAAGATCACATGCATTCAATTTCTCACAAGAATAGGCAATGAAAATGCCAAAGTAGACTTGGCTAAGGTAGTGAGAATCAGTGAGAATTCATTGCCTGGCTAGGCCAAAGGAATGACAGGAGACATTAGATATGGGTTTAATCAGGCTGCAACTTTATTATTGACAGATGTCTGGGACTAACCTGGTGGATAAAACGTGTGCAGTGCAGGTGCAAAATTTATGTCCCTCCAGCAGATTCCCTGCCGAGACCTTACCAATTTCAGCCAATTTGTTTGGGGGGGGGAGGGTTGTCTTCCACAGCTCTTCCCCATTTATCCATGTCCCTCCAACAATTCCCTTGCCAGGATCTTACCACTTCCAGCCAATCGGGGGGTGGAGGGGGAAGGGGAGGAGCCTTTCACCAGCTCCTCTCCCCCCTTTTCATCCAGGTCCCTCCAGCAATTACCTTGCCGGGACCTTACCGACCACGGCCCCTCATAGGAGGGGTTAGGGTGGAATATAATGATGCGGGGGTTGGCTCCCTGCTGTACCAGTCATAGGAGTCTCCAACTGCACCTGGCTTGCTCAATTACCAAGAACCTCTCCTTAATTCCTTTTCCAAGCCATTTTTTCATTCATTTGTGCCTTAATTTATAGATTACCTGCACTGAACATCCGCTATACACTTAAATAAAGAGTTGAGACATATGGCCTATCGCTATGCATGAACAGAGCCTACCTAAACCTGCTGCAAGGAAGGTGAACCCCCCCCCCACACACACACACACACTGCACCTGGCCAATATGGAGGGAAGGGAAAAATTCCTTCCCAGCCTGCCTTAGTGGAGTGGCTAGTGTAATGGCCACAGCAGATACAGCTAAACACCCGTCATATTTGTGACCTAATTAGGGAGGGAGGGTGGGTGCTTCCCAGCCTGTTCTGAGAGGAGATGGGAAGGGCCAGGCCCAGGTGACCGTTTAAAACCCTTCATTCCTAGGTGGTGAGTCATCCACCACACTGACTTCTCTTTCAGCAGCTTTACATTTCCCCTCCTCCCCCAAGCCAGAAAACATTGCCTTCTTCTCCTGGCCAGCCAGCCAAACTCCTCCCTGCTCCCAGGGTGGCGAATGTCTTTCTTTAGAGGCTCCTATTAGTGGGTGCTATAGCCTGGTGGAAATGAATGCTCCTTTTCATCCCCACAAGGCAAGGGTATAAATATCTCCTACCACCACATTCAGTAAATCTCACCTAAAGTGTCCTGGGTTTGGCTGTTGCAAGGTAACCCATGGAGTATAAATCATACCACCGTGCACCAATCTTGCTGGATTTAGCCTATTGACTGAAAAGCTCTGTGACAGGAACTGAGTAAGTTTTTCAAAACTGGCATATTTTTAAAGATGCCTAAAGATGTAGATAGGCACCCATACAATTGATTTCAATGGGAATTAAGTGCCTACATGCTTTTGAAAATCCCACTAGACACCTAAATACCTTTTAAAAATCTGGCCCTAAGTCTCCTTTTAAAATTTTCTTTGATCTTCAGTGAGACTTCGGTGCCTAGTTCCCTTTTGAAAATGAGACTTAAGTTGCTAAGTAACATAGGCACATATGAAAATTGTATCTTGGGTATCAAAATGCTATTGCCATAATGCTATAAATAGCGATGAGCAAAACTCAGAAGCATCCCACAAACCAGGTGCTGTCTAGGGAGGAGGCAGAGGGGTGATGGAACAAACAAACCATGAGTCTGTAAAATTGGAATGTAACCTCATGAGAACAGGGTCTCAAGATTTTCAGCTCTTCTGCTTCTTGTCTGAAAATAAGCATCTTCATTGTATTCAAGCACTTCAGCTTTTGTATCAGTTCAGAATCTTATGAAGGGTTTAATTATAGTATTGGTTCTATAAATGGGTAAAGATTCAAAGAAGGTATGCATTCTTGCCCCCCCTTCACACACACACACACACACACACACACACACACACACACACACACACACACACACACACACACACACACACTTTTCTCTCCCCAAACAGCATGTCCATCTAGTTACAAACCCATAAAACCATATCTATACTGAAAGTTCCAACACCTTTAATTATAGAGCTGGGAATGAGAAATATGATTCTAACAAGTATTTTATTATCTAGTATTGCTGCTTTTGTCTTTTATTTATAAGTATTGTTTTCCCAAGAAGACCAAGATAATATGCATTGTTTTCCATTCAAATCCTATATGGTCTCCTTGAAATGTTATCATACTTTATGAGAAGACTGGTTGTTCTGCTGTTCTTATGTAGACTAACAAGACATATTTAAAGCCTAAATTATTGTTTATTATGTGTATAACAGTAGTGGGGAGAGCCCCCAACAAGTCCAAAGTCCCATTGTACTAGGTATTCATATACTTTCACATAGTAAGACACAGTCTTGGCCATTTACAATCTAATTAAACAAGACATACAAAGGGTGTGAGAAAAGAAGTATTGTCTCTAATTTACACACATGTAATTAAGGAACAGAGATGTTAAGTGACTTGCCCAAGGTGACAAAAGCATAGCTAGAAAATGAACTGAGATCACCTGAGTCCCAGTACCATACTATAACCACAAAATTATACTTTCTCTTTCTAGATTGTTGCAGAATGAGTACTTATTTTTCAAATGTAGCGAGCTGCAAGCCCCTTTGATGTTCAACACCTTCTGGCACAGTTAAAGGGGTCATAGATTACTAGCTGAAATAATCCATATGTTTTTCCAGTCACTCTGACCATTGGATTTAAACACTCCAAAAAGTGAGTTGCCATGCACTGTAGATTTACTGCTTTGTTTAATATGTTGCAAAGTCAGGGAAAAGATCATTAGCTGCACATGAAGCCACACTTGTTCGTTTATTTAGCTGGTGTAAAATATTGGCTAATGTGTGTTCTGTACCTTTCAAATTATTAAAAGGACATTAGCTGTCTTTTTTTAAGGTCAACTGAGAACAGTTCTTAATGAAACCACTAGTATTTAGTTATCATATCCAATTTCTTTCAATATTGTGCCACATGTATGAAAAGGGATGAGTTTTTCCCCTTTATTATGCCAATCCTTTAATCCTTATAGTCCTGCACTGCATTTTTTTTACATTTGTAATTTGTACTGAATATTATATTACAGTAATAAAAGAGTAACACATTCACAAAATACAAAAATAAGATAGATAATAATCACACCAAGCCTTCGCTAATACCAAAATGAAATTAAGAAAGAAATTTATCAAACTGTATTAAATATATTATGCAGAAGTCACTCAATAAAAAGTTAATTCCAGTTTTATAGGTATAACGTATTGCAGAGGTATTTCTGTTTCTAAGTATGTGGAATATCATTGGACTCAGTAATACCTTTAAAAGATGATTTAACTTTTTACATGCTCCTGTTGGATGCATACAATGTAACTTTAGTGGCACACAACATGCCATGACTAGTGACTGCTGATGAGAAGCTACAAGGCAAAAGTAGTGATGAGATCTTTTACAAGCTATTGATATTACAGATGGCTAAATAATTCATTACGAATATTTGTTATGCATTTTAAGCAAATTATTTGCATATTCATTTCTATTATTTAAGATAATAGAATCTAATGCTGATTTACAAAGTTATTTAGGCACTTTGATGGCAGTTAGGCATCTAGGTTGTTAGTATATTTACAGAAAACACCTACATGAGCTAGCTGCATCCTTAGGAATCTACTTATCTTGTTAAGTGCATTTGCTATGTAACTATTTGCTGTGTAACATATGCATTTGCTATGTCTTCACTAGCAACGTTAAAGCACTTTAACGTGGCTGCATAGTCATGGTATTAGCACTGGGAGAGAGCGCTCTGTCTGGTCTGTTACCAGACCAACAAAGGCACTTTTCTTTGCTGATGACTATTTCCCTGTCATATTTCAACTGCCTATTCCCAGTAGTTTGTGTTACAGTGTTCATAAACATATATGGCAAGAGTTCTTTTTTTATAATGTTGAAAGTGTCGGGTGGTTGGTTCCCCACTCTCCTCTCATTTGAAAATGGTTGAACCATTTTTTGCTCAGACTTCCCAAAATACCTTTGGTACAGATAAGTGAATGCTCTGGGAAGATCATGAGGAACTAAAAATAAGAGTCTTACCTGGTAGAAGTGAAGCAACCCTAACTATAGTTGTCACCAGTGCTTGGGTTGTATTGCTCAGCTCACGCATACGTTCAGTTCATCATACATAGATATGAGCCTAAATGCATGTTTGTGCTTGAAAATTAATGCAGATTAAAGCAGGGATGAATTTGAAGCACAGTAGCTGTTCCTGAAGAACTCCATGAATGGACACACTTATTCTGGGAAATGCAGCCACTGTATAGTAGGCTAAACAGGAACAAGGGACACTTCTTCCTGCATAAGTGTGTTAAAAATGAAGTTCAGCAGGAACAACTCTATGTGTAGTCAACCCCTTTAAATCAGTGGGACTAGTCATGTGCTTAAAGTTAAAAAACATGCTTAAGTACCTTGCAAACTGGTGCAAAATGGGGTCATATTGCACCCATTTCACACGTTTTCTGAACTGGATATAAAATGCTACCATCTGTGTGTTTTACACACATTTTGCACTTGGATTGCACCACTGAGTCAGGGCCTATGGATGAGTTCTGTGCCTTAACTTTAAATGTTGTGAATTTTATCAGTTTTGCACAATGATATTTAGGGTATATTTTTTTCATACATTTTCAAGCTAAAAAAATAGAATCCATTAAAAAGAATGAAGCTCTATAATATTAATCTATTTATCACTAGACTCATCAACATGCTCCAGCTGATGTGCATTGCTCTGGTAATGCACAGCAAAGACAGACCCAGTTTCACTGGCCAGTAAGATGAGGTTTATAGCTGTTTCACATCTCCAAAATGGCTCAAAGCAGCTAGAGAGTCTCAATGAATCTGGCCCATAGTTGTTTCTGGGTTAGAGTTGTGTTCAGTCTTTTTTCCCCTCCTCCTTCCATCTGTAAAATCACTCTGAAACATATATAATGCAGATTATATTTGATCACTGAAGTCATTTTGGCTGTGCTGGAGGTCACATGGGTAGGCCTTTGACTGGTAGTAATTTTAAGCCATTATTTGTAGCCCTGTTCAACAGCAGGAAAGAGGACAAAGAAGGTTGGTAATTGGTCTCTGTCCATTGCAAACCGTGGAAATTGATCTGGCCTCCGGCTTGGCGCTAAAAGCAAACTAATGCATTAAAGAGGATGGATCTCTACTGCATTGTGTTAATATGCACAAAGCACATTTTTCTTCTGTTTTCTATGTACTTTAGAACTCAAGGCCCTATTGCTTACACCAGTGTAAATCACTGCATTGAAATTACACTGGCTTTATACCAGTGTAGTATATAAGTCAGTGGTTCAACCAGGGGGGGCCCGAGCAAGTTTCAGGGGGGCCGCCAGCATTAGACTCGCTGGGACCTAGGGCAGAAAGCCGAAGCCTCACCACATAAGGCTGAAGCCTGAGGCCCTGATCCAAGCCCCCCAGGGCTGTAGCCAAAGACTGAGCAATGTAGCTTTATGGGGGCCCCTGTATCCTGGGGCCCCAGGCAATTGACCTGCTTGCTACCCCCTAACGCTGGCCTGGCTTTTATATGCAGAAAACCAGTTGTTGTGGCACAGGTGGGCCGTGCAGTTTCTATAGCATGTTGGGAGGGGGGTTGTCTCAAAAGGAAAGGGGTTGAGAACCCCTGGTATAAGGGAAACAAATCAGTCCCACAAAAGTAATGGCTGAGAACTGGCAATTAAGATCTCGGGTCTGATTCTCCTCTGCCTTGTGTGTTCATTTACACCTGAGCAATGTGTATAAAATGTTCTTACTAGTATCAGCGAGTGGAGAATTATCATCAGACAGTGGGACTACCCACTACAGAAATGTTAATAAATGTACGGGAGGCAATGCAGTCAAGACCCCTTGATTTTTAATTTTGCTGCAATTTTAATGGACTTGGAAAGTTTTAAAATACCAAACTGCTAGTTATTTCCATATTAAACCTATATTACCTCAGGATAACTGATTCAGACAAACTTAAATCCACCAACTTTTGTTTGTTTGTTTTGATTGATTGATTGATTGATTTAAAAAAGCCAAGCAAGGCTATAGCAGTTCCATCTGGGTACAGATAACAGGATCCAGTCCTAATTGTATACCAGAATATATCTGACTTGTGCCATAGTGATGTGCTGTTATTACAGATGTTCCAAGGCATCCTTATTAGTGTTGAAAAATTGTATATATTTTAAATAAGATAATAACAGGGTGTGCTAATGACACTGTGCAATCCTTTTACATGATTAGCTCAAATCCACCCTTAAGAGAAAGCTTATTGCAGTTACTACATAAATCCTGGAATTACTATTACGTTTGCTTTAAAGGGCCCTTCTAGCTTTAGAAATCTGGCATTAACGCATTGTGTTTTCCATTACAATGACAAGTACATGGTGGAACACAAATCCCACTTGAGAGCCTAAGCTGTTTGAAGGGTTTTAGTGTCAGCCCTTCATTTCTAGAAGGTTGGATTAAGAAATAGAAAAGATGGTCCTATTGCAGCCCTATAGCTGGTGTATTAATGTGCATCTGCATGTCAAGAATATAAACAGTGCTTGAAAGGCTCGAGCTTCTATATTGCATATGACATTCACACACATTTTTCATTATATTGAGACACTGATGTTCACTTGTGTCAAAAGACTCTTTTCTTGCATGAACCCCATTGGATTCATCTCTTCAAAAAAGCAACAAATCAACATTGTTTGCTTACATGAAAGAAAGAGAAGTTGCCTTTAACTACCTTTTCTTTTTAAAAAATGTCTATAGTTTTGATATCTTCTGGACCCGATTCTCTTCTCACTTACACCACTGTGAATGAGAAGTAACTCCATTGAAGAAAATGGAGTTACACCGTTGTAAAACTGATGTGTGGGAATAATCCGGACCTACATGCTTAATTCAAATACACCTCTACCCCGATATAATACGACCCGATATAACACAAATTCAGATATAATGCGGTAAAGCAATGCTCAAGGGGAGTGGGGCTGCGCACTCCAGTGGATCAAAGCAAATTCGATATAATGCAGTTTCACTTATAATTCGGTAAGATTTTTTGGCTCCCGAGGACAGCGTTATATCAGGGTAGAAGTGTATGTTGCAAGTTGTTAAGTTATTCCCAAATATGTAAAGAAAAGATACAAGCTGCAGATCAACAATGAACTCTTTCTGTGTAATTTCGTGTTTCTGTAGAAAGACAGCCTTAAAATAGCTGTTGCCTTCCTGTCATTTTTAAGATGGTTTGTTAATGTGTTATTCTTGGCAAAGAGAGACTTAGGCTAAGTCTACTCTAAAGAGCATACAGCAGCACAGCTGTACCAATGCAGATGTGCCACTGTAAAATCTCTTGTGTAACTGCTTTAAACCGATGGGAGAGAGCGCTCTTGTTGACATAATTAAACCACCCCAACGAGTGGCAGTAGCTATGTCGGCGGGAGAAGCTGTCTTTTTTTCACACCCCTGAGCAACGTATGTTTTGACGACATAAATGGTTGTGTAGTCCTGGCCTAACAATAAATAATATACCGCTACCTGTAACTGGGTGAAAGGATTCATCTATTGCTCAACCCTTTTGGTAGGTATTGGGCCTTATTACCATCAGTGGAAGCCTAAGGGATACTGAGCTTGTTCTGTAGTTTTCTCCAATGTTAAGGAACTTACCACTGAGGTTTTTATTTATTTGCTTTTATTGCAAAGCCTAGGCTTGGATGGCTGCAAGGGAACAGTAAATATCCTGTGACGGTTAGGAAAGAAACAGGTGACAAGCTTTCAATCCCAATGGTCAGTTATCATTTATTAGGACAAGCTGAAGGAAAAAGTGGTGACTAGATTTCATCACTAGTTGTCAGTTTGCAAGAATTCCATTTTCACACCTGTTTGTGCAAACAAAAAGGTTCAAAACTTTTTTTTTTTAAATAAAAGCAAGATTCTTCTTTACATATTGCAGTTCCTCAAATCAGGGTAGCCTGTTGCTATGGACTTTGCATGGATGCAAAGGCCAGCTCTGCTCTTGTAAGGTTCATCTTTAATATTGTGATAGGCTAAGGGTGACAATCTTTATCTCTGAACACTTAACCCCTATTAAATTTGGTGTTATCTGATGGCAATGTAATTCATTACATTCCCCCTCTGACAGTAAAACCCCAAATTCCCTGGTTACAGTTGATTTTGGAGCCTGGAAGAGCAGGATGAGACTTGCATTAGCATTTTGGTTTACTCTTTTGTTTCTTTCTTTATAGTTTTTGATGTAATGGTAATTAGAAGTCAGGAAGAAATAAAAATCTAGTAAGATCAAACAATTTTCCTGCAGTTAATGGCTTAATTTCTAATGTTGATGTACAATATGACTGTCTGTTTGAACCACTTTTAAACCTGTATCACAATGGGAAATTGAAATAACATTTTTAAATTTAAAACTGGAATTAATTAAATTAACCCACCAGAAGCCTAATATGATGATCACGGTCTCTGGAGTCAGCAGGAAATCCTTATGGGAAAGGACTATTTCAGACAGAAGAATGTCTCCAGTAGCAGTTGTTTTAAAAATAACAAAGTGGCTCAGGCAGTTTTTAAGTCACACACACACACACACACACACACACACACACACACACACACACACACACACACACACACACACACGCTTTACCTACTCCTTAAAACCCAAAGGCTATTTCCTTCACCTTTACCCCTGTACTTCTCCACAAGGCCCTACCTCTAATGAATTAAACAAACAAACAAAACCCCTTAATTACAACCAAAGCATGAAAATTGCAAAAGCCACATTAATTATATATGTTTACTCATTTTTAGTGAGTTAGACTCTTTCCCCTCATCCAACAAATCACAGGTCATATTACATCATTCAGGGCATGTCTATACAGCAGTGTAAACCCAGACTCAAGCCTAATTTGTCTTGTATCCACACACCACCTGTTCTAACCTAGGACCCTGCAAAGCTGAGGTCAGAGTCTGTGTTAAGCTGGGACCTAGGCCCCAAGCTCTATTGCTTTCCTGTGTGCATGTGGCCCCAGCTTGACTCAGGTCCCGGAAGTCCTCCGGGTGTATTCCAGAGTTCCTGACAGCAGAGGAACAGCGCTGCAGGCAACCAGCACAGCAGCCAGAAGTGCTATTACTGCCTGGCCAAGCGTGCTCCCTCTTCTTACTCCGGCTCCTCTTCGCTGCTGCATGGAGCTTGCCTGGAGCAGGGAGTAAAGTTGATAGGTGGGAGGCAGCTTCCGGCTGCCAGAATGTTGGGGGTCATCCCTCCTCTGCCCATGCTGAGCCAGGTGCTCTGCCACTCCACCTCCCTGCTGGTCAATGCTTGGTCCCGACTCTGCTCTCTGGCCCTTGCTTTCCGCACCCCACTTGCCCTCCCTGGGGCTGCATATGCAGGGATGCTCAGGCTGCACACACTGTCAGAGCGGCAAGTGGGAGTCAGGCCAAAAACCTCCCAGCAACTCCTCCTCACTGTGGGAAAGTTTTGGGGCTGGCTCCCACTCACTGCCCCAACAGCGCACACTGTCCTAGCACCCCTGCACACGCAGACCCAGGGAGGGTGGGGAGTGGCAGAGAGTGGAGCAGGCACTAAGCAGCTCAAGCCTGGGCTTATGTTGCTGTGTGAGCATACTCTGGAAGACTAAATGAAAAAGATAAAATAGGGTCACAATAGGATTTTTCATCTCTTTGCTGTTTGAACTCTCACAGGGACAGAGATGCTAAACTGAAGCAAGAGATCTCCCAGGCTTATCCTGCGTTTGCCCTAAAAGACATTTTGAATTGACCGACCGCTACAGCTCTGTCACTCTTACGATTTGTGTGTATAGGTTTGCTTGCTTTAACCTGTAAAGAACTCCCTCATTTCTTTTTCCTAGTTAAGAAAATGTTAAATATCTTATTACAAGATTGGCTTCGGTGTTGCCTTTCATGTAAGATCTAGGGTACCAACTGACCTGGAGCAAAAGACTGGTGTCGTGGGAATGGAAGCAAACAGAATACTTTCTGATTTTTGGTCTAAGTGACCACTTTTCACTAAATCCAGCTTGTCTGGGTGGCAAGATGGAGGACATCCTAAGGGGACTGTCTGTGACTCCATGGTAAGACTGAAATAGTGATCCGGAATGCATATTTGTTAGTGGGTTGGTGAAATATAATTATAGAACATACCACCAGTTTGGGGAGTCTGCTCTTTTTTTTGACAATCTTTCCTGAGATGGGCACTCTCAGTCGTGAGTCACTCCAGACAATATGACAACACTTTGACTTTTCTCATTTTATGTTGAGCAATCTTTGATTTTGAACCAGATAGACACTTTGGTAGAGCAGTGAGGAGTTAAAGTGAAAATACATTAATATTAAAAGTACTTTTAATATCCTGAGAGACAGATGAGAATGGATCACTAGTGTAGACAGGGAAGAGTTCCACGGGCACAGAATCAGAGTATGAGCCGATCAATTAGAAATAAGGGTAACAGGCAAAAACCCAAAAATGTTGTGTTTGCTTTGATTTTGAGGATAAGGTGTGGATATGTAGAGGGAGTGATGATAACCTTTCCTTTAGTAGCTAACTGGACAATATACAGAGAATACAACATTGATGCCTGAGGCAATGAAAGCCTTTATAAGCAAGCTATTTATAACTGCTATTGCTATCATTAACTAAATGTTCCTCCATATAGAGCTGAGAACAAAAAGGCTCCTGGTGAAAAGAATGTTCTAATGATAGAGAAAGTCCCTCAACTGGCACCGATGAAGCAATTATAATTTAAAAATAAAGAACACTTCTTTTATGTTGCGACCCTCTGGATCCACTCCAAAGCTGTCAATTAGAAGGAGTGATAAAATAAAAGAACTTGTGGTTACAGTGGTGTTACAGGGAGTAGAAGACTCTGAAGTGGTGGTCTGACCATTAAATAAATGATGCACTTAAAAGTTAACCTTTTAAAAAAAAAAAGATTGGTTTTACACACTGGTAAATGATTTATTTAGTACTCAGTAAAACCCTTGATATCCTCTTATCTCACCAAAGACCAGTAAGACTGTATGTCTAATGTTACTGTAGCTCTTTATTAGAGGAATGTTTCAATTCCGCAGTCTGTCAGGAAACATCTTTGTAGTATGTGATGCCTAACTGCTTTTCAAAATCTAACTCCAACTAAAAGAGCCAAATCTTGCCCTTTAATCTCTGAAAAATGGCTGAATATGAGTGACATATTTAGCTGTTTCTCTATTTTTCCATCCAATACTTTCTGATGCCTGTCACCTAAGAAAAGGCACTTATGGAAGTTACACAATCCCTGATGCAGCTCCATTGTCTTTGATGTGAAACCAATGGGATGACTTGTAGCAGTAAAGCTACGCTTCCATGTGTTTGCAGGATCCAGACATTGGTGATAAAGTTGCATATGTCAGAGAAAGAAGCAAGCTGAAATTATACCCTCTGAATAGTTTTCAAATTAAGAATGTCCCTTCCAAAATCAAATGCCACATGTCATTGGTAACAGCTTGAAAAGAGGGAAGTTGGTGTGGAGAACAGCAAGCTTAATATAAATATGACCCTGTCCTTGTAAGACTTAATGTGTGCTTAGCTTTACAAGCGTGAGTAGTCTCATTGAATACAATCATTTCAGTGAGGCTACTCGAAAGATTTGCATAAGTATTTGCAGGATCAAGCCCATTTACTACCATGTTAAGACATTTCTATCAATTATCTGAGAATTAGTCTATGGCTCATTTGGCCCTGTCCAATAGCACATATCAGTGTTCCTTTGGCACCATACAGTGGGAGAGAATAAAGTCTTCTCTGTTCATGAGAACTTGTACCCAAGCAGTTACCCAGATAGTCTATTTAATTACCCCCGCAGTAATGTAACCAGGGTGGGAAACATGTCTGAAATGAATTTTTGTATTGAGCCAAATTCCCCTCTAATGCAGTTCCGTTGAATTTAGTTGTGTTGCACAAGGTATGACTTTGGGCTCAGTATCATTTCAAGTGAGTGATATTCACTATAGTGTAAAATTATGATCAATGCTGATATTTCATAGCATTTAGTGAAAGCAGGGCTAGTCAATAAATCCATCCATGTACATGAACACGGTCACATTTTGTCATTTGATTAAACCCTACACAAGAGAAAAAGTATTGAAGCAATATTGTTATTTTTTAACAAAGTGCCAGGGTAGCAGAAGGTCCCATTTGGACCCCTGCAGGTCTGGCACTTAGATAAATGTATTATTTATATTCTCTTGGCTGTCTTGTCTACAACAACATTGTAAGCATATATCTAGAAAGAGAAATATCTTACAAATGCACTTCAATTTAAAATAACAACAACACTATACAACAGTTTCAGATAGAATGAAATATCCAATTGACATTTCCAGGGGAATTTAATGTACAGTGTGTAATTATCAGATAAGAAAAGTAACAATAAAAACAATATAATGAATTTTAAAACTGATAGCATATCCCACAGCCTTATTCAAAATGATCACTCTCACTTTAAGTGCAATAAAATATCTAAGATGCTAGTTCCTCCAGTCAGAAAGCATCTCTATAAATGTAATGCTAAGCATAAAATATGAATTATACTTTGTATGTCACTAAACTCGGATGAGTGATATTAAAATTTAATATAGTACCACTGCCATTAATTTAAAGCACATTTTACTGGATATTCTTCTCACATATCAGCACAAAGCACAACTTTTATCAGACTGATGTTGATAAACAGCAAACTAGTGTCACCCATTCGGTCATCAGAAATATGAAATTAATATATTGCCTATAAAATTAATCTGTGGAAAAAGATACACAAAGGTTTGTCTGAATTATGGCAAGCAATATTATACTTAAAGTTACCCTTGATTAGAATAGTGTTTTGGTTTTTTTAACTGGATAATTTCCAAGTATGTACTGTGGCAGAGCTCTGACCTTGCTCCTGTGGGTCCTGCGCTTCTAGGCGGTTTATGCTAGCCTCAGTGGCTCACTGTGACCCTCCATGTAGCCCTTCTTTCTCTAGGGCCAGGGTTACAGTCTACTGAGCCCTTTTCATCATAGGCCTGCAAGGAGGTTGGTGAGAGAACTCCCACAGTTTCTGTTCAGCCTCCTGTCCTGATAGGGACCTGACTTCCCCTTCCAGGAGATGTTCCTGTAGTGGTGGGTTGGGGGGAACCCGGGCCCGCCCTCTACTCCGGGTTCCAGCCCAGGGACCCTAATGGTAGCAGTTGTTGGCAGCCAACCTTTCACTGCCAGAGTTGCTACATTTCCCTGGGCCACTTCCCCACAGCTCTCCATCCTTAGGGCTACATACAAATGTAGCCTTGTATAACAGTACTAACAGCTCCTTATCTCTACTGGAAATACCTCACCTGATGCATCCCAAGACCGCATTAGCTTTTTTCACGGCCATATCACATTGGCGACTCATAGTCATCCTCTGATCAACCAATACTCCAAAGTCCTCCTCCTCCTCCGTTACTTCCAACTGATGCATCCCCAGCTTATAACAAAAATTCTTGTTATTAATCCCTAAATGCATGACCTTGCACTTTTCACTATTAAAATTCATCCTATTACTTTTACTCCAGTTTACAAGGTCATCCAGATCTTCCTGTATGATAGCCCAGTCCCTATCTATATTGGCAATACCTCCCAGCTTCGTGTCATCTGCAAACTTTATTAGCGCATTCCCACTTTTTGTGCCAAGGTCAGTAATAAAAAGATTAAATAAGATTGGTCCCAAAACCGATCCCTGAGGAACTCCACTAGTAACCTCCTTCCAGCCTGACAGTTCACCTTTCAGTATGATCCGTTGTAGTTTCCCCTTTAACCAGTTCCTTATCCACCTTTCAATTTTCATATTGATCCCCATCTTTTCCAATTTAGCTAATAATTCCCCATGTGGAACCGTATCAAATGCCTTACTGAAATCGAGGTAAATTAAATCCACTGTGTTTCCTTTGTCTAAAAAATCGGTTACCTTCTCAAAGAAGGAGATCAGGTTGGTTTAGCATGATCTACCTTTTGTAAAACTGTGTTGTATTTTGTCCCAATTACCATTGACCTCAATGTCCTTAACTACTTTCTCCTTCAAAATTTTTTCCAAGACCTTGCATACTACAGATGTCAAACTAACAGGCCTGTAGTTTCCTGGATCACTTTCCCCCCACCCCCACCCCCCTTCTTAAAAATAGGAACTATGTTAGCAATTCTCCAGTCATATGGTACAACCCCTGAGTTTACAGATCCATTAAAAAATCTTGCTAATGGGCTTGCAATTTCATATGCCAGTTCCTTTAATATTCTTGGATGAAGATTATCTGGGCCCTCCGATTTAGTCCCAGTAAGCTGTTCGAGTTTGGCTTCTACCTCTGATGTGGTAATATCTACCTCCATATCGTCATTCCCATTTGTCATCCTACCATTATCCCTAAGCTCCTCATTAAAGACTGAGGCAAAGTATTTGCTTAGATATTGGGCCATGCCTAGATTACCCTTAACCTCCACTCCATCCTCAGTGTTTAGCGGTCCCACTTCTTTCTTTGTTTTCTTCTTATTTATATGGCTATAGAACCTTTTACTGTTGGTTTTAATTCCCTTTGCAAGGTCCCTTTGCAACTCTACATGGCTTTTGGACTTTCTCACTTTATCCCTACATGTTCTGACCTCAATAAGGTAGCTTTCCTTGCTGATCCATCCCATCTTCCACTCCTTGTAGGCTTTCTACTTTTTCTTAATCACCTCTTTGAGATGCTTGCTGATCCAGCTTGGTCTACAATTCCTGCCTATGATTTTTTTCCCCTTTCTTGGGATGCAGGCTTCTGATAGTTTCTGCAACTTTGACTTGAAGTAATTCCAGGCCTCCTCCACCTTTAGATCCACAAGTTCTTCAGTCCAATCCACTTCTCTAACTAATTTCCTTAATTTTTTAAAGTTAGCCCTTTTGAAATCAAAAACCCTAGTCACAGATCTATTTTTGTTTATCCTTCTATTTAGTTTGAAAAAATGAAAAAAATAAAAACAAAGAATATCCAGACTGAGGGCAGTTCAGATAGTGGTACTGCAAAAGCAGAAGTGTAACAGTAAAAAAGAATAACAAGCTGGAGCAGGAAGCATCTGGATTGAATCAACAGACAACAGACTGAATCTGCTGTTACAGCCTTACCAAAGGAATCCCAGGATAAGACCCAGGTAGATCACGGGAAATGTAGGTGTCAAAATTGTGCGCTCAGACCCATGTCGGGAGAGCAGTAGGGAATAGTGGCTGCGATTCGTGGGAGTTGGTAGCCTAAGGGGGCGGGGGGGGGGGGAGTCGGAGCTGGATCTCTACTCACTAGCCTCATTATGAGGATGAAAAGGATGGTCCCCATGAGCTTTAGGGATAATAGGGATAGCTCAGTGGTTTGAGCATTGGCCTGCTAAACCCAGGGTTGTTTAGGGGGCTGGTGCACATGACTTATGAGGAGAAAAGGACTTAGGGGTTACGGTGGACGAAAAGCTGAATATGAGTCAACAGTGTGCCCTTGTTGCCAAGAAGGCTAATGGCATTTTGGGTTGTATAAGTAGGGGCATTTCCAGCAGGTCGAGGGATGTGATCATTCCCCTCTATTCAGCACTGGTGAGGCCTCATTTGGAGTACTGTGTCCAGTTTTGGGCCCCACACTACAAGAAAGATGTGGATAAATTGGAGAGAGTCCAGCGGAGGGCAACAAAAATGATTAGGGGGCTGGAGCACATGACTTATGAGGAGAGGCTGAGGGAACTGGGATTGTTTAGCCTGCAGAAGAGAAGAATGAGGGGGGATTTGATAGCTGCTTTCAACTTCCTGAAAGGGGTTTCCAAAGAGGATGGATCTAGACTGTTCTCAGTGGTAGAAGATGACAGAACAAGGAGTAATGGTCTCAAGTTGCAGAGGGGGAGGTTTAGGCTGGACATTAGGAAAAACTTTTTCACTAGTAGGGTGGTGAAGAACTGGAATGGGTTACCTTGGGAGGTGGTGGAATCTCCTTCCTTAGAGGTTTTTAAGGTCAGGCTTGACAAAGCACTGGCTGGGATGATTTAGTTGGGTTTGGTCCTGCTTTGAGCAGGGGGTTGGACTAGATGACCTCCTGAGGTCCTTTCCAACCCTGAGATTCTATGATTGTATGATTCTATGATTTAGGCACTTTCAAAATGCCCACTAGGCACCTATCTGCATCTTTAGTTGCCTAATTATCTTTAAAATGGTGACCCTACATGAGTTTCCAACAAGCCACAAGAAGTCTGTGGCAGCCAGACATTGATGCTAATACCAGTACAGTGCTAAGTTTTTGTTGTGGCCACTATTCATTTCCTGGAGAGTTTGGCTCCTTCCCCTTTCCCTGGTGCACATACTTCATAAAGAGACTGAAGCTGCCACCTTCACCCTTTTTTCCAAGGATAAAATTCAGCTCTTGGCACAGAGCCAGCAAAAGGCCCGTGCACCACTTAAGTTGCATTACACACTCAAAACAGGTGTGACTTTTCAATAGAATTGCTTCTCAATGTGAAGCCTTTCACCCTTTAAACATTTTTTACTGGTACTTAATGTCGTAGTGAGATTGCATTGATTACTTGGTAGAATAGAGGAAATTGCTGTGTAATTTTTCTGCACTTAACTCTGCTAATGTATCTTGTTTCTGAAGTGTTGTAAATTCATTGCAGATGTGTGTCTCACCTGAGTAGCCATTACTAAACTGACCAAATCTAGTGGTCCATTTGTGATATGGACACATGTCCACTAAATCATACTTTTACCTGATATAACCTTGACACTAGGAATGAATTACATGCTAGTTGTCTAAAGTTAGCAATATTTTACAATTAAAATTTATGGAAACCCTATTATGATGATATGAAAATATAATTTCATCCCGGGTCTTTGAAGTCTCTATTATGATGGAAAATTAATTCCTTCAAGAATGAAACCTTTCATGTCATATCACTAAAATAGAAGACTGACAGTTCAAAATGAAATGTCTGTCAAAATGAAGCAGAAGAGCTTAAACTGAAACATATTGCAAACAAAGGAATTGAGACCACAGTGTGTAGTAAAATATTAATGATGAAACATATCTTTAAAAACATTAAATTGTGAATCAAAGAAAGCAGCATCTTTAACTCAGCCCTGCCATTTAGGAAGAACATCACAATGCTATCTAATCCAATGTTTTCTGTAAAAGTCTTTTTCCCCCCAATTTTCATGACAGATTTCTATCATGGTGAAAGATGAACATAATTAAAAATAATAGGATATAAAAGTTGCACTTTTTAAGATCTCAAAAGCATTTTACAAATATTTAATGGTTCAACTTCACAATGCCCTTGTGAATTAGGCAATTATCATCATTATCTGCATTTTGCAAACAAGGAAGATAAGGCAGAGAGTTTAGATTATCCGCCCAAATTGATACAGGAAAATAATGGAGACAGGAACAGAATCAAGAAATTCACTCTCAGAGTACATCTACACTGCAATTAAACACACATGGCTGGCCTGTGCCAGCTGACTCGGGCTGGCGTGGGGCTGTGGGGCTGTTTAATTGCAGTGTAAACATCCAAGCTCAGATTGAAGCCTGGGCTCTAGGACCCTGCAAGGTGAGAGGTTCCCAGAGTTTGGGCTGCAGGAGCTGGAATGTCTACACTGCACTTAAATGCCTCCATAGCCTGAGCCTGAGTGAGCTGTCATGGGCAGCAACAGGTGTCTAATTGCAAGGTACACATACCCTCAGTGTATATCTACACTACAGAAAAGGTGTGTGTTCTTAACTTAGGTTAGCTACAGCAGGTAGCTAATTTGGGTTATATTAGCAGTGAAGACACAGCAACTCAGCTATTCACTTGGGTTAGCAACTTGAGTTCAGTGTCAGGCTCCCCTCTGTTAGCACAAAATTGAGATGTTGAAAACAAAATTAATCAAGGAATCAAAGGACATGAAGAGAAGAAATTCTTGTATTGCCTATTCACCAATGCTAGGAATCTGTGTAACAAACAGAACTGGAAATGCTCATTGATGAGTGCAGATTTGATCTTGTTGGCATTATTGAAACATGGATATTTCCCATGATTGGAATGTTAAAATCAATGGCAATAACTTAATTAGGAAGAATCAAATGTGAAAAGGGGAGGGGGACTTTATGTCAAGAATGGCATTACTTCTTTCTGAGTCACTGATAGCTCAGAAGAAAATGATCTTGAATCCTTATGGATCAGTGTCCTAACAGATAAAGCATAATATGGGGTTATTAGTTGGTGTCTGCTACAGACCACCAAATGACAGTAAGGAATAGGGGAAATTCTATATTAGTCCTCATATTGACAAATAAAGGGGGTAATATAATTAACAGATATCAACATGGGTTTATGGAAAATAGATTCTGTCAAACTAAGTTGATATATTTTTTTCATGAGATTACAAGTTTGATTGATAAAGGTAGAAGCGTTGATGTAAGACACTTAGGGTATGTAGACACTTATACAGTGGCAGAAGGGATTCTTCCATTGCTGTAATAAATTCACTTCTCTGAGATTCTTCCATCAACCTACCACTGTCTATACTGGGGCTTAGGTCAATTTAACTACATCTCTTAGGAGTATAAACCTTTCCCACCTCTGAGCAATGTAGCGAGCTTCACCTAATGTTATGCATAGAACAGGCCTCAGACTTCTATACCACATGTGAGTTGATACCACGTGATATTTTGATTTAAAACACTTGGAACAACATGAAGTTAACATGGCATCCACTAAATGGATTGAAAGCTAATTGATGGATCCCAGAATGTAACTGTAAACTGGGACTCATCATCATCAAATGGGTGTTTTTCTTGTGGGGTCCTGCAGGGATCAGTTCTTGGCCCTGCACTGTTTAACATTTTTACCAATGAGCTGGATGAAAACATAAAACCATCACAGATAAAGTTTTCAGAACTCCAAAATTGAGGGAGTGGTAAATAATGAAGAGGACAGGTTAATGGTACAGAGCTTTGTAAGCTGGGCACAAGCAGACAATATGTGTCATTAATATGGCTAAATGTAAATGTATACATTAAGGGACAAATAATGTAGGCCATACTTAAAGGCCATACTGGGGGACTCTATTTTGGGAAGCAGTGACTCTGAAAAAGGTTTGGAGGCCATGATGGATAATCAGTGGAACATGAGCTCCCTGAGCGCCACTGTGTTCAAGAGGGCTAATGCGATCCTTGGATGCATAAACAGGGGAATCTCAAATTGGAGTGGAGAAAGTATTTTACCTCTGTATTCAGTGACCATTGCTCGCATACCATATATAGTTCTGGCATCTACAATTCAAGATGGATGTTGAAAAATTGAAAAGGGGTTTAGAGAAGAGCCACGAGAATGATTAAAGGATTAACGAATATGTCATATAGCGATAAACTCAGGCAGCTCAAGCTATTCAGTTTAACAAAGAGAAGGCTAAGGGATGACTTGATTGTAGTCTAAATACTTATATGGAGAACAAGTATTTATTAATGGGCTCTTCAATCTAGCAGAGAAAGGTAGAGCATGATCCAATGACCGGAAGTTTAAACTAGACAAATTCAGACTGGAAATAAGGTGTAAATTTTTAACAGTGAGACTAAATAAGTTTTGGAACAACTTATTAAGGGTCATGATGGATTCTCCATCACTGAAAAAATTTAATTCAAGATTGGATGTTTTACTAATTCCTAATTTTTTTAGGAATTATTTTTGGGAAGGTCTATGGCCTATGTTATACAAGAGGTCAGACTAGATTATCATAATGGTTCCTTCTGGCCTTGGAATCTATAACTAGGCTTTAATTAGAGCTCTTAACCTGCATTAAAAGCCAAGTTGCTGTGTCTTTGTAGCTATTTCAGACTGAGAGAGCTGAAACAAGTTAATATATATATATTTTCAGTGTAAATATATCCTTAGTCTTTTTCTCTATTACACCTCATTTCCTCTCACATCTCCCAATCATTAGAGTCTATAATGCCATTGAATTCAGTGTTGTCAGGATTTCATCCCTGATATATTAATACCATATCTGCACCCAAAAATGTCTCTTCTATTGTTGGTGTTGTTGTGTGTACAGGTAGCCGGATTCAAGCAGAGTGAAGTAAAGCCAAGCATTTAATCAGCTCATACAAAGAGGGAGAATCTCTACCACTGATGCCAGGGGTAGGCAAAATCTAGCACAAAATAATTTTAAGTAACTTTTAGTCTAAATGAATCTATCAGTCTAAAGAGGCGTGCCCTGTGCAATGCAGGGACTGGCAGAAAGTGTAAATTCCACCAATTTAGTCTGTCTTTGCTGAAACTTGTCACTCTGTTTCGTCCACATTATCGCATTCTGCCGTAGTGCCGCCAGAACAGGGCCGCCGAGAGTGGGTTCGGGCCCCAGTGAAAAAATGGCAGGGCAGACCAGCTAAACAGGGCCAATGAAGCTGGGGAAGCTGGTCCCCGGCCCCCTTTCCGGACTGCTGGGCCCCAGTAATTTGTACCGGCTTCCCCCCCTTCTCTACCTGTTGGCCCTGGCTGGAAACAGCAGCAACCGATTGAGCTGCTGCCAAATTGCTGCCGCTATCTTTGGCGGCAGCTCAATTGCTGCCACTGTCTTCAGCGGCATTTCAGCGGCATCTCTTTTGAATTGGGCCCTGCACGTCCTAAAGCCAGCCTTGTTGATTCAGAGTGTCACAGTTAAATACAAGGTGGAACAGATTGTTTAGCATAAAAGTTAACACATATTTCAAGGGACCTGTGATGGTGTGTCTGCCCCACACTGGCTTTTAGGGGTTAACAGAGCCCTAAGGAGGATGCGCAGGAGACAGCCAATTAGACAGAGGCTGCATGAAGCAGCCAATCAGGGCCGGATTAGCCCATATGAGAAGGGCTGCAGACCAGAACCACTTCAGTCACTCCCTGGAGCTTGAAGAGTATGACTGGCTACTTTGCAGGCTGAGGGCAGCAAGCACCCTGCACAGAGTAGTGCTGCAGGCAGAGACCCGGGGAGCTAAAGGCAGCTCCTGGCAGGCTGCAGGGATCTTCAGGCTGAAGACCTGAGGCAAGGGCAAAGAGCATGCTGGGGCTGCGGGGAAGTGGTCCAGGGAAATCTACTGAGGAGTTGGAGAGGACACAGAAAATGTTGGCCAAGGGTCTCTGGGCGAGGACCCAGAGTAGTGGGTGAGCCTGGGTTGTCGCCCTCCTGCAGTCATCACTGAGGAAGTGGCTGGACTGCTGAAGTGCAGTACTATACCCCAGAAATGAGGAACATAGAGTGTTGCAGAGCTGGATGGCTGTGTCATGAAGAGGATGCCATGATCACTGGAGTGACACGGGTCCAGGAACAGAGGTGTCGGTGGGTGAGACACTACCAGAAGAGGGCATAGTGCTAATTCCCAGGACAGTCAGCAGGAAGCACCACAGTGGTGTGTCGCAGGACCATTCATGGTGAAATGGCTCATTAACACCTCTCCAGCAATAAGAGGGAAAGGGAAAAATGAGGGGGTGAGGGGACTAAGTGGATTACAGCAAAGTTATGATTTTAAGCTCCCAGGCTCATATTTGGAAGGAGTTGTGCAGGTTTCCTTTGAGGATGAGCACTGAGAGGTCAGGCATAGAGTGACCACCTTGTGAAAAGTGTTTGCCTGCCGGTGATATGATGTTTTTGTCTTTCATAATTTTTCCATGCCAGTTCATTCAAGAGCATAATAATTGCCTCATTTTACCCATATAGTTGTTGTTGGGGCATTTAGTGCATTGGATGAGGTATCAGATACCTTCCTATAGGGAAATAATGCTAGTTTAAAAAGAAATGTGAAAAAAGTTTTCTGCAAAAACACCCCCAACAAACCAGTTTAATCAAAACAATTTTTTCCCAGGAAAACATCAGTTCCAACAACAACAAAAGTTTTCTAGAGGAAATTTCTAAACAAACTTTATTTCCAGTCAAACATTTTAAAACTAAATGCAAATGTTCACTTCATTTTTTTGGTTTTAAAAATACTGAAATGACATATTTAGTCAAAACATTGATTCAAACTGAAAATTGGGATCCAGAGATGTGCACGCAGACTGTATAAATTGAGGACTTGTCTATACAGAACATTAGTCTGCACTACAGGGGTGTAAATTCTAGTGTGCATGATAGTGCTACATGCTAATTGAGCCGATTGGATCCTCATGGTGCACACTAACAGTTCCCTAGTGCATGTCAATGTAGTGGTGTTGTATACTAGGGACCTCTTATGTACCAGCAGGGTCCACATTGGCCAGTAAGCATGTAACATGCTGGTGTGAGTTACTCTAATGAGGTAAAGTGCCAGGTAGACAAGCCCTGAGAAGCTATCATGTAAGTTCATAGAAAACTACAGTTGATCTCTGAATAAATCAGGTTATGTTTCTTTGCATTTTTTGCTGACCCCTTACATGGTAAACAGAAATTATGGCCTCATCATATGACTGTTTCCATTAAATCACGAGCCAGGATTGTCATCTTTTGTATTATAATAGCTTTCACTCACAGAAAACTGATTCAGGAATTAAAGTAGTTCTGTAATTTCGTGGCTAATGTGGGAAATATTTTAGCCTCTGGAGCTAATGAGTTAATTTTATTTAATGAATATAAGCCATTCCTTAGTGAATCAAAGCTAAGCTATCAATTTTAAAAAGAAAAAAATGCACATAGAAAATCAAGTGTTTGCTTATCCTCAACTTCAGCTTCTGATGAAGGATTGAATATTCTGATCCATATTTGTGAAGTAATGTTGTACCCTGTGAGCATGTATGTTGTGATAAATCATGAACTAACAGCCTTCCAACTATGCTGTTTTAGGATGTTGTCACCTAAGCACAAGTATACAATTCAGCAAACAGTGTGTGTCTGAAGCCTGGCCTACGCATAAAAATGTTGCTGCCATAGCTTTGTCATGTAAAGAAATCACGTCTCTAACCAACATAGCTATACAGCAAAAAGCCCTAGCGTAGACACAATTATACTGACAAGAATCCCGGGTTTTTTTATTGTTTTTTTTTAAATTTTTTTCCTGGGTTAGCTTGCACCATTTCCCTGACTGAAATAGATTTGAATCTCCATTAGGAACTATATCAGCAAACCTCCTCTAGTTCAGACAAGGCTTGAGTCTTCTCTGGTCCTGGTTTTTACCATTCCTAATCAATTCTTATGTTTGTGGTGTATGCACGTGAAGAGGGATTACCATACATATCTATCAGACCAGAAGCCCCTCACCTTATCTCTACTTATGACAGCATTATGTTAAAGAAGATAACTATGCAGTTTGTGCCAAATTCACAAACTTCTGTCAAATTATCTATTTTTGCAAAATATAGGAAATGAAATTTCCACCTCCACAGTAAATCCAAGAGGTGGTTTGTTGAGAACAGGCCCGTAAACTCTAATCATACATCTGTAAGAACTGTAGTAAAAAACTGCAGGGAATCTAGTTAAATATACAGGGTCATCTGGTGTACACTGATGTATTTCCATTGAACTCAACAGAACTATGCTTATTTACATCAGCTGAAGACCTGGGCCAAAATGTTGACTTCTTAAATCTGTGTATTTAGTTTGTTTTGTTTGATGCATATGGATATGATTTCTATAAATACCAAGTTACCAGGTGCAAAGTTAAAGCCTATTCTAGGAGGAGAGTTGTAAACTGCTTGTAAATGCTGCCTTTTTAATTTATTTTACCATCAGGAAGGAGAGAGAAATTAACAGCAGCATGTAGCCACAGAGATTTCCTTATAGGGTATATGCCAATTTCTGAAGTTGCAAATAGTCGAATGAATAAACTTTTCTCAGGATGACGTCCTTTGATGTAGTGCTGAGTGTAAGTGTCCCTCATTTGATCTTTACTTGGCTTCCTTTAGCAACAGTATGTTCAGTTCAGAAGGGGGAACTCCCAGGAGTTCTATAATTAGACAAGCATATGGAAGAAACTCCAATTTGGGATACCCTAAGGTAAAATGTAGAGGTTATGAGGTGGAGGATGCTATTTATTTTGCAAATCCAAACTAAGCAATGGAACAAAAAAGAATTTTCTAATGCATTCTGCTCTAGGCTATATTATATCACCATGTATGAACCCATTTGGATGGGCACTTTCTATGTCTGGCTGCTCAATTTATTTTTATAATTCATTTATTTTATATTGGAGAAGAGCATATAGATTTACACATGATTTCCTGCAAGTCTCATTGTGACCCTTTTAAAAAAAAATGATTTTTGACTTTTTTCCTAAACAGCCAGGGTTATCCAAAACATTTTAGAAAACTGTCTTTGGGCAGCAAAACACAAACAAAATTGGAACAACACACACACACACACACATCTTTTCTAGCGCTAATCCCTGCAAGAACAGATAATGTAGAAGTTAAACCTTAATCAGAAGTTGTAATGAATTACAGGTATTTGTGTGCTACTTATGCTTGCTGGTAGTATGAAAAAACATGTTTAAGGAGAAATGGCCAAACTGCTTATATTGGATTTCCAGGTATGGGAGCATAATGGGCCACAGAACCTGGTGGGTAGAGGGGCCTAGTGCCCTTATGAGGGCTGATCTATGTTTATGCTCCTGCTCAGCTTCTTGCTTCCAACCCATTCATTCTCAATTCTCAAACAATCAGGTTCTGCCCATGTCACCCTACCCTCCCAGTAGTGTGAGGGGAGAGGACACACTTCTGCCAATAGACAGACAGTACCTGCATGCATGATGGGTTGTGGGAGGTAACAGTGGGATCTGGAGGGCCTGGAGTGGCCACAGCAGCACCCTGGATTGGAAGGGAGATCAGGTAGGAGCTGGGGCAGTTGCCCCCCTTCCTCTTCTCCCACCCCTCCAGTTCAAGGTGTGCCTCTGCCATCTCCAGGAGCATTATAGTAGTAGATCATCTTAGTAGTAGGACCTTAGCTTCTCCCATTAAAGTAAAAAATTAATTTACAAGGGTAACGGTGAAATTGAATGGCCTGTGATATGCAGGAGGTCAGATTAGAACATTCAGTTTTTCCTTCTGGTCTTAAAGTCTCCGAATCAAATTGGGAGCAGGACTGAGGTTTAAGGGCCAGATTAACAAATATTAAAGAAAGGAGGAATGTACAGTTAATACTTCATCCTTTTGTATTTGTATAAGCTTTGGCTGGGCTAGAGATTACTTCACTGACTTTCTAGTGCTTAAAAACATGCTCCTTACAAAAGCCCATGAAGACCAGAATTCAGTCACTGAGGATTTTCAGCAAAGATTGAACTGGGTCAACCTCCCCACAATCAAGTCCAAAAACAGCAAAAGGAATGAATTTAATTCTTAAGTACCAACTTTATAAAATCTTATGATAAAGAAAAATAAATAACTTATTTTTTACAACATAACATGGCTACTTTATAAGCCACAAACATTATCTTCACAGTTACACATAAATATAAAGAAAACAAATTAAATCTAAATACGTCAGTCCCCACAAAAACACAGTGAAAACTGACTCAGAGTTCCCAAAAGCTAAGACTGAGTTCACCTGAGTCTCATGCAGTCTTTGATCACCAAAATCTATATAGCCTGCTGAGTCAAAAGCACTGCAACAATATTTTCTGCTTGTAGAAATCTTCAGTGGGAATACATTCAGACTCTTCCTTCCCCTATGAAATCACCCAGTGAACTCATCAGAGAACTAAATAACCAGCAACTCAGTTTAAGTATATAGATTTTATTTAAAAAAAAAAAAAACCCTGTTACAAGAAAAATATAATAAAACTGTGAGAATAGAAAAATTAAACAACTTTTTCTCTATTATCACATTCAAATAAAGATAAAAGTTGGTGAATCATACTAGTTGAGACAATTTACTAAACCAGTTTGGTTAAAATCCAACAACATTCCAAGTATAAAATAAAAATCAAAGAAATGTCCTTGCCCTGACTTCTTGCCCTCATGGACTGGGAATCCAGCTACAGGGAACCTATTGAATGTACCCAAAATTACCACTCCCAATTCCAGAAAATTCTGAATGTGGAGTGCTAATTGTGCATCTGCCAGCAACAATGACCCAGACACAACTCATTCCTCTTCCCTGCCCAACGGATTTCGTAAAGAGATATCTCCCTATTAGGCATAAGGGTTACACTTGCATCTATAATTCTACCTCATTTGCTACTGTAACCTTTTTGTCTGTTCATATTGGACCTGCTTTTATGCCCCCTCTGGAGTCAATGGCAGTACTTTCAGTGAGCCAAAGTCATTTTCACTGTGTTAGTGGGACTTCCCACAAGATTAAGCAGGCACTATACAGATCTCATTGCCTAAAAATGTACTTGTGTAGGAAAGTGGCTCAGATACCTGTAAAATGCTACAAGATAGTTGATTTAGAGAGGTCTGTAAAACTATCTTGTTTTGCTCGAGAAACCCCCCAACCCGATGAAAATATTAATTCAAGGAAATTTCTCCATTTCAAATTACACCATATTCCAAAATCATTTTGCAGGCATGTTGTAAAATGTCACAGTAGCCTTCATTTTGGTGTTGGTAAACTCCTCAAAATTGCTCTTGTAAAAATTCTTTTTTTTATTTATGTCCTCAAATGGGCTAAATTGTAGCTTTCTTGGAATAAGGGGCAGCACATCTTTGATGGGTAACAGTTTGGTTTCTGGTTCTTCTCTTGCTCCAGGGAGTAAGAAATCTACCCCTGTCCTATACTTGGTACAATTTGTTTCCCTGATCTGGTGTTCCAGCTCAGGTCTGCTGGCTAGTGGGATAGAGGGATCAGAGCCATGGCTCCACCCACTCTCCAGCGGCATGTGTAGGAGGGCAAATAGCGCTCATGGAGTTTGCTGTCCCTCTTGCACTGATGCCCCCTGTGTGAACATATTAGCCAGGTCAAAATCTAACACAAAGCTTGTAGAAGAAGTTGCTACATCTTCCACTGCACCTCCAGAAGGAGCCCAGAAGGAGGCGTTGGCCATGGAAGCCATGGCAACAGAGGGGGGTGGTAAGGCCCGCAGAGCCCCCTCCCCCAAGGAGGCCTCTGCAGGAGTCCCCCAGCCCCTTTGCCATCTGTGCCCCCCGCCGCCACTGATGCTGAGGCAATTGTTGCCCCGGTTACTGGCGTGGAGGACTCTGGGGCTGCAGGGACTGATTTACCTCAATTTTTGAGGAGATTGAGGCCCTGGGTCTGACCCTGGTCACCCAGGAGGAGGACAACCCCCTACCAGTGAGCTTAGTCCCACCGCCCCCTCTTCCTCCCTGCCCTTCACCCCAAGCTGTCGCCCCTGCTCTAGTCCTTGGGGTGCCCCTGGCCCTACCTATCTGCCCAGGCATGGATGGTACCTCATCCGAGGCCGCCGAGCCCCTTGGGGCAACGGCCAATGCCAAGCAGCTGGGCCCCGAGCCTGTGGGCGCACCCTCCACCACCCAGCCTGAGAAGCTAACCTCCTCTCCGGAGGGGGGCTGCACTGAAGACTCCACAACGCCTGACACCATGGCTGCAGGTGACATGCTTGTTGCGATGCCCAGGCCCGGCATCGGTGAAGGACCCCCTCCAACCCCCATCCCCTTGGCCCCACACCCCGTTGAGAGGAGCCGCACCCCGGCAGCTTGGCTGATGGGCACCAAGAACCCACCTCTGCACTGGGTCTCTGTAGGGGTTTTTAAGTCTTCCCCTGGAGGTGGGAGGACAGGGCCTGGTCTGCCTTCCTAGCCAGGTCCATGTCTTCTGCCTCCAGGCCCTGCAGAGACTCCTTTATGGTGTAGGTAGTCCGGCATAAAGCACATTGGTGCACGCCTTCCTCCGCTGCCTCCAAGGGCTCCAATACGACCGGCAGCTCTTTTTTCTTCACCCAAGGGGTCTTCCATGATACCTCTCAGAGCTGCAGGTCTTCTACCAGGACCTCCTCCAGACCCAAAAGCTCTTTTTGGTGACCAGGTCCGTTGTGGCCACTGAGGGGGCGGACCTCCTCGTGCAGCCCCTGCTACACAACCCTGATCTACGTGTGCTGGTGGTGGAGTCTCCCTCGGTGCACCAGAGGTTGGTCCTGGCAGAAACCACCTGGGTTGGAGAACCTCCTGGACTATGACAGGGAGGACTGGGTGGATCCCCGTGCACTCGGCAAGCACATGGGGTTCTCCACCCTTCTGACTCCCCTGCTCATACTCCAGGAGGTGGGCTCTGCCCTGTCGCCCCTTTCTTTCATCTTCCTGTGGTGGGCCTGTGAGAGGGCGCTCCCCCCCCCGCCGGGCCCTCCGGACTTTTTATCCAGTCCCTGTTCCATGAGCCCCCCCCCCCCGGCTTCCCCATTCCCATACTCCGAGCTGGCTGCGCACCCTGCAGCCATTTTGCTTCATGCCCAGGGACGATCTGTACATGCTCGTGCTCCACATGTTGCATTTCCTCACCATTTCGTCCCAGCCTGACACTAAGTGGAGGGACTATCTACCACCCGTGGAGGGTGAGGAGCCTCGGTGGGCCAGCCTCTATTCCACCTTGGTCCCATGGCCTGCCAGAGACATTGGTTGGTGGCTCCTTCAAGGAGCTGTGAGCACAGGCATGTATCTGGTGTGGTTCACCCCCATACCCTGCCCCTTCTGAGGTGTGAGGGAGAACCTGGCACATGCCTACCTCGAATGCACCAGGTTGCAGCCCCTATTCCTGCTCCTCCAGAACCTCTTTTTGCAGTTCTGGCTGCACTTTTTCCCACACCTGTTCATTTTCGCACATCCTAGCTGTGGCTCCACGAAGTCGCAAGACCTCCTCGTCAACCTCTTCCTTGCTCTGGCCAAAGCCACCATCTATAACACCAGGAGGATGATGTTGGATGAGGGGGTGTTCTGCAAATGTGGGGCGTATTTCCTTTCCTCTCTGGTCTCACGCCTCCGGGCAGAGTTCAACTGGGCAGCATCCACTGGCTCCCTAGACACCTTTGAGGAGCAGTGGACACTGTCCGGGGTCTTCTGCTCAGTGTCCCAATCTGCTACCCTTGTTTTGAACCTGTGACCATGACTCCGATCCCTGTTTTTCATTAGTTGTCCCCATATTCATTTGGTTCCTGGGTCCAGTGGTCCCTCCCGCTAGGCTAGGGGAGCGCCCGCCCACCTCCTGGGGTTTTCCAATAAGGCCTCACTACAACATGATAGTACCACTCTACTCGGGGTTGGTTAGGTCTCTCAGCTGGAGTATTGTGTCCAATTTTGGTCACCAATGTAGAGAAAGGATGTAGAGAAACGGGAAAGAATCCAGAAGTGAGTTACAAAGGTGATCAAAGGGATGGAATGCAAATCAGCAGTCTTCAGGTACTTGAAAGGCAGCCACAGAAAAGACAGAGGAAAGTTGTTCTCTTTTGTCACAGAGGGCAGGACAAGAGGCAATGGTTTCAAACTGCAGCATAGTAGATTTAGATGAAATCTTAGGAAAAAGTTCCTGAATGTAAGAACAGTAGGACAATGGAACAGGCTGGCTTGGGAGTTGTGGGAGCTTCTTCACTGGAGGTTTTCAAAAGGAGGCTGGATAGCCATTAGTCTCGTATGGTTTAGACACAGCAAATCCTGCATCTGTGCAGAGGGTTATACTAGATCACCCTTGTGGTCCCTTCTAGCCCTATGATTTTATGATTCTATGATTATTCTGTTACTTGTTATTTGATGTACTTCTCTATGGATAGCAACTCATATTTTAGGGAAAAAATGTTCTGAGTGCAGTGCTCTTACATTAAAAGTAATATAATGTGTGCTTTGCAGTATGTTTTGAACTTGTATCATGCATTCACTCAAAGCAGTCTGCAGGCCAGTTTTTCTGTTTCCTCTGATTTCTATTTGGTTCAGGAAAAGAGAATAGGACACGAAGGTAGCTAAGGACTTGTCTACAGAGGGACAGTCAGGAAAGGTAATCCAAATTAACCCAGGGCCTGTCTACATTTACAGTTCTGCAGCGCACCACTGCACTAGCACTTAGTGAAGATACTGCCTACGCCAGTAGGAGAGCTTCTCCCATTGGCGCAGATACTCCACCTTATTGAGCAGTGATAGCTATGTCTAAGGGAGAAGCCCTCCTGTCGACATAACCCCTGGTGTAGACAGCACTATGTCGGCATAACTGCATCGCTCAAAGGTTTGTAGTGTCGACCAGGGCTAAGGGTCTGAATTTAAAGTGGATTAGTTAAACTGTATTAAACCCCTCTATCAATACTCATTCAGAATTAAAGTTGCCTTAACACAGTTTAGCTTAATTCATTTTCAGTTTTGCACATTGTAGCCCAGTGGGTTTGCTTACCTCTATTCTAGTCTCTGCTTTGCATTATATTCTGCTTTATTATATTCAGCAGTAATGCAAGGAACCTACAGGTTTGTATCCTGTAAGACATTGACTTCAGCAGTTAGCTTGAGGCCTAGGAACTTTGGCAGAGATAAATTTAGGTAACTCATAAGTTTTGGGAAACTAGAAGTAGAGTGTAGGGGGGAATTTTGTCCATAATAACATCAGCCAACCACAGAACATGAACTGACACCAGCTTCTGGAAGGTTTTGGATGGAACATCCGACCACAAAAGTGCCATGGCAACAAATTGATGTATATGATAATGGTGTGAAATCATTAATACACTTACCCAGTGGTTCTCAAAGCTGGTCTGCCGTTTGTTCAGGGAAAGCCCCTGGCGGGTCGGGACAGTTTGTTTACCTGCCGCATCCGCAGGTTCGACTGATCATGGGAAGGGCGGCTAGCACATCCCTTGGCCCACTCCACTTCCTGCAGCCCCCATTGGCCTGGAGTGGTGAAGCGCGGCCAGTGGGAGCCGCGATCTGCCAAACCTGTGGATGCGGCAGGTAAACAAACCGGCCCGGCCTGCCGGGGCTTTCCCTGAACAAGACATGGACCAGCTTTGAGAACCACTGCACTAACCTATAGAAGAAGAACACCTTAACATTGGTAAGGGGAAGAAATATAAATAAGGAAGAGGGGAGAAACCCTATTGAATATACATTAGATGAGGTAACATCAGCATAACATATAATAAAAGTGGCATCCCAGCCTGCGGGCAGGAGGAGAGAGAGATGTAGCCCATGGGAGGGGCCAGAATGATGGCCACTAGTGAAGATGAGGAGGGTGACAGTGATGAGGAAGATAATAGCTAACATTTTACATTGTTCTACAAGGCATGGTGTGAATATGGCTGTTCAGATGTACTTTCTGTATTATTTCGATCTACCTTATTGAGTTAGAATATGTGCGGCTTTGCTAAATGTATTAATTATTTATTTTTAAGAGTTCCTATAGTATGAGTGTTGCACCTGTGCACATCGGGGTTCCCAACTATATAATCATTTTAATAATACTGGGCCTGATCTTGGGACAAGAACCTGTCAACTGTCGAAGTGGTAACTGGGAGTTTGTATTCATAATCTATAGATCAGGCTGCAACATCAGTATATTCTGGAAGTATCTGCATGGAACTATTAGATTCCTGGTGTAAATTAGAGGAACCCTCAGGCTGTTCTAGCCTAGGTTTACTTGCGGTGTCCTCTTAAGCCCTTCCCATTTCTGCCCCAGATGCCCTCAAAATGCCCCTTTTGCTAGTGGGATGTATTTTGCAAGTTCCAGTTCTGCCAGCTTTAGGGCTCCTTTATGCAACTGTAGAAACATAAAGAGTAGAAAAATCTAGGCCATTATCTCCAGAGTGGTGGTGACGCATCAGCATATTAAATGCAAGCAACTTATTTGTATTGTTCAACAGTCAGTATTAGAGATTTTAACTCATTTTAGATGTCGCTAATGTCTTACTACAGATTTAAAGATTCAAGACTTCAAATTTTATTTACAGTATCTTTATTGGCATTGTATATTTGAATGAGGAAACACCCTACTTCTCCAAGAGCAGAACAACTTTAGCAAAAGCTAACGGGGACAGTCCAGGGGAGTGGAGAACTTTCACTTTGTTGCCAATAGTATATTTATTTATATTAGTCATGCCTATGTATATGATTAGAGACAACAGAAGCACAAGGTAACAATGAGATCATTATGATAAGTGAAATCACCTGCAGCCACAACTACTGCCTAGCTGCTCATGGCCTGGGGCACTGTAAAACTCTCTTAGTTTATCCCTTATTCGCCATGATTTCTTGCATAAAAATATGAGCAGGAGTAAGTCCTAATGAAAAACATTCCATATTTGCTTATTCCTATATTGTGACATCATTACCAGTTGAGGTGTTGCTTCTGTTGCTGATAGAACCATTTAAAATGGAGTCACGACCTTCATGATTTCTGTGCACATTAACATATTTGGTTTTATTTCAGCCCAAGGAACAAGACAATAAGGTCTCATAATAGAGTCTCTTTTACATGTTGCCCACAGTATCTTAACATCCTTTCCGCCACTTGGACATAATTCTATGAACACTAATCTTTTTAATGGGTTTTTTTCCCCATATCCCAATAGGGATTTAAGATTATAGCTTAAGTAGGAGCCTGGTGTATTGAATTTAATCACAGTCACACTGAAATTTCAGATAAATTACCTTGCGTCGTGCATTCTACCCTTCTCAGCGGTGTATTACATATAATCGTTTCAAAATAAAACAATGGCCTGGGATTACTCTGAATGGATCTTTCCACTTTATATATTTATGCTTCTCCGTTTGTGCTACTGATAGATACATATTATCTGTTGTCTAGTATGTTACTCATGTCGGGTCTGATCTATCTCTCATAGAAGTCAGTGGGGGTCTTTCAGGGGCCCCATTGCATGCCACATTTTGCTTGTAATGTAGGTAAGTATGAGCACTTCTGAACACAGACAACACATCTGAAGTCACCTATGGTGAAAGTCTTGAATTCAATGCACAGCAATATGGAGATTGTAAATTCTGAAGAAACTGTTTTGTTTTAAAAAACAAAACAAAACAAAACAAAAAAAGCTTTAAGAGGGTTCCACAGTACAGGACAGATCTTTCTCAGATTGGAAGGCCTACAGAAGGCAGTGAGACTACTCTTATGAATAAGGGCTATGGATCGATCTTGTCTAAGATACTTATGGTATTTGTGCACATCACAATTTTAATGTATTTATCCTCACAACAACCCTGTGAGGTATGGTAAGGCTGTTATCCCATTTTACATATGGGAAACTAAAGCACAGAGAGGCTAAGTGACTTGCCCAAGGTCATCAGGAAATCAGTGTTTTCTGGATCAAAGCTTAGCACCCTGACCACTGGACCATTCTTCCTCTTGTTGTATGTTTTTAGATATTTTTGATATCCTTTAACCTTAATAAATTCTCTATACCAGCAGTTCTCAAACTGTGGGTCACGACCACAAAGTGAGTCATGACCCCATTTTAATGGGGTCGCCAGGGCAGGGTTAGACTTGCTGGGGCCTGGGGCCAAAGCCAAAGACTGAGCCCCACCACCCAGGGCCAAAGCTGAAGCCTGAGGGCTTTAGCCCTGGACGTCAGGGCTCAGATTACAGGCCCCAGGTGCTATGCCTGGGGCTGAAGCCCTTGGGTTTGGGCTTGGGCTTTGTTCCCCCCGTCCCCCCCACACACACCTGGGGCAGCAGGACTCAGGCAGGCTCAGGCTTCAGTCCCCCATCCTGAGGTCATGTAGTAATTTTTGTTGTCAGAAGGGGGTCATGGTGCAATGAAGTTTGAGAACTCTGGCTCTATACTAATTGTTACATCTGCTATGCTTCATTCTTTGTTTTCCTTTGAGAATGCAGAATAAGGCATGTCTAATCTGAGAGACTCACTGCTTACTACAGTATGGCTGAAGTCAAGGAAATGTAATCTGATGGAAGAAGAGGGAAATGTATACAGTCATTACAATTATACTGGTAATGTGCTGGGGAAGAGCTGCATTTTCAATAAGGACTAAACATATACAATATCAAATCCCATTAGATCACTGGTCAATGAAAAGCTAACTTGCAAAACTTTCAGTTCAGCACAATAACAGTGTATATCTTAAGGGCAAATCCTCTCCTTGGTGCCCACAACAAGTAATCAGGCTGGCATTCAGCAGATGTAAAGATCACAGACAGTAGCTCTAAGGAGAGCAAAGAGGGTGTTGGAGTGGGTCAGTCCACCAGGGCCATGCCTTCCTCCCACGGGTTAGCAGTTCAGGCTAGGCTCAGAGGGGAATGAATAATGTGTGAATCCAAGAGTGGTGGAATGGTGCATGTTACATCTCCAAAGTGCATCAGGGACAATGCCTCCTGCAGCTCTTGCTGGGTGATCCGTCTTTGCAAATGCACCTCAACCCAAAAATAGTCTGTGCTTTAAAAGCATAATAGAACCCATTATGAATTCAGTGCAAGGAGCAACAAAATGCTTATACACAGCAGATTAGTAAAGAACAAATGTTCAGCTACTAAAACGTGCTATGTTCTGTGAACCACCATTGATTTTTTTTGTATATAATTGATTTTTACATCATTTTTATATAAATGTGCTTTCTTATAAACTATGTTTATTGCAGTAATATGGCATTTATTGCATTAAAATGATTGAATAGGACATGACTTTTTCCAACCCAGATGGAGATTTATTTATTTATTTATTTGCATATGAAAAATAAAATAAAGTGGCACCTCTCAGTGTAGAACAGATTAAAAGATTTCCCTGTATATGAACTTAATGGAATTTCTCATTAATTCACCCTGTAGGTACTATATCCTGCAGTGATCGGGATTCTTGGAAAAATAAAAAATATTTAAGGGAAAATTACATCATTTTAAGGCATATCTAGGGAATCATCTATTTCATGCTGTTTAAAATCAGAGAAGGTCAGCTTCCTAATTAAATCCTACATATTCTTTTGAACAAAATCCTCAGATGCAAAGTCCTGCAAAAAGCACTGCTCTAAGCAAAGTTCATGGGTTCTTAATGAGAAGACAGATGACAGAGCATGAAGCTCATACAAATGGCTTTTTTGGAAGAAAGAGCCTCATTTTGGATAAAATTGCCTTGGGATGCTCATGTAGCATTCGCTGAAACCACTGTATCCCACCCACAGAGACCTAGTGGCAAATAACTGATGACAAACATTCCCATGTTACAAAGAATACAAGATGCTGATTCATCACAATTGTTTATAATGTTTTGTAATCCACTCTTATCTTCAAAGACACACATTAAGTTGTTATTTTGTCTTCATGAGCTTCTATGCTAAGGTGATTTATTAAAATAGGGCATGGGAGAGCCTAACATGTGAGTGAAATCAAGGCTTTGTTGAATTCAGTCTGAGTTTTGCTATTGACTTTAATAGGACCAAAATATTAGCCTATGTGTGCGTAATAATATAATAATAATACCTGACTCATATAGCACTTTTTATTAGTAGATCTCAAAGTGTTTTACAGAGGTGGTCAGTATCATTAACCCCATTTTACAGACTGGGAAACAGAGGCACAGAGAGGGGAAGTGACATGCCCATGGTCACCCAGCAGGTAAGTGGTAGACCCTGGAATACATGCACTGAGGGGGAGGTATACTCATTGGTCTTGTTAATAAAAAGAGAAGAAAATGCAGAAATATTGTCACTTTTTTTTTTTTTTGGCATTGTACTCAATACAATTTTACATGTAAAGTGTAGTAAAGACATGCTGTGCTGATGTTGTTAGTCTCCTCTAACAGTTCATTGAAGATGATATGACAACCAAAACAGTCCAAAGGAATTATAAGCACCATTACTTTATCAGAGAGCTGTGGCCCTGGAAGACAAAGAGAAATCAAGAGACTGGAAAGACAAAAAGAAACACATTGGGAGAGCAGGGGAGCTCACAGTACCACAGCAGAACTTCCTCCAGCGACAGCAAAGAACAGTGTGTTTGACAGAGGGAGAGATGTTACTGTGGGAGCTACAAGTTCAGCTGTTTAAAATCCTGCTTTTTTAAGGTCTTGGAGCTCAGATGCTGGAAATTTTATTACCAGGTAGTACCAGATTCAATCCTCAGTTAGCAACAGCTTTTCTATACATAAAATATTACTTTTACAGTTAAGTTTCTCACAGCCCCACAAAGCTAGATATGGGAGCTTTGTAGAATTGACGTTGGGAGAGACCTGTCCTCCTGATGGGCCCAAGGGCTAACCTGTAGCATCAGAAGGACCCATGCTAATGGATTTTCAAATTTGCTCTTTTTATGTAAGAAAACGATTTCTAGTCATTTTTATAAATGGCCCGTATATACGTGGAGTCATTGGCCAAACATTTGATTCTATTCTATATAGATTCTTTGACTGTGTTTATCTTTGAGTATCTGAACACCTAACATTTTTGAAGGTATCTAGTGATTTTGGAGTGTCTCATTTTTTTAATCTTCATCTTGAGACATCTTGAAGGGTTCTGATTTTCAGGATTTCTGACACCCTGTTCTTTGAAAATCAAGCCCCTTTAAGGGTCTCAAGTTGGGCAGTCAAAAATCATGAATCAATTCTAAAAATCTTGTCCACAGTAACTGATTTCTTTACAGATAAACAGATGCAAACCTAGTGCCAAGCAAATTAAAATTAAAAAAACCAAACCATCTATTACATGCAGAAGACTTGATGGTGTGATATAAAGGTATATGAATGCTAGTTCTTAAGGATCTGTGTATAACTCACTAATGGTTTTACCACTCCTAACTAATGTGGTAATCCGAAACTCATACCAATTGAGCCTTTATACCACAGATTATCATTATGTATATTATATGCAAACATGTAAATTGAATAAAAAATTAGAGAAATCTAGTTTCTATGAGAAAAGCTCTTGACTCGCTAATGGATAGCTAAAGCAGTAAGTAAGTAGCTTCTTAAGAGGTTGATTTTGAAATGACATGGTTCTGAAATATGTAGTTTTGTAAAAATATTTTGATCATAACTTACAGCTGCTGCTTTGTTGCTATTCGAAACATCAAGTGTTTTACAAAGAATATGGCAGAATTCCTTTTTCTTCATCTCTTTCATAAACTGCATTTTCTTTGAATAGTATAATTAAATATAATGTGTGTTTGCAGCATTGCACATAATGAATATTAAATATGAAACCAGCTTTTTGGTTACATAATTTTTGAAAAAATGTTGGCCTATTTATTTATTTTGGGAAAGAAAATCATTCTTAGTTCTTCAGTGTGTATTTTAGGCCTGGATTCTTATGCATATCGTTAGGTTTATGCACTGTGAGTAGTTCCATTGAAGTACCACTTACACATACGGGGACACGGATTTAATCATCTGAGATAGCCTCATTGTCAACTGAGTCAAAATTAAAGGAGCCATGCCAATTTACACCTGTGGAGGATCTAGTTTGCAGTGCCTGAAAGTTAAGCACGTACGTAGACTTTGCAAGGCTGGAGCTTTAGATTTAGCTTACCATTTCTGACTGCAGATATTCCTGGGCTGTAATTCCTATTTTAAAAATAGAGTTTCTGTTCTCGAAAAAAAATTAGGTTACTCTTGGGTGCTAATAAAATTGTTATTAGAGCATTTGGTACTCTCAATTCTATATCACATGGCTGTGTTTCATTGAAGGTATTGGATGCATCTATGAGATCAAAGTTCAGACTGGACCCTATCTGTCAGCTTTTGCTCAAGGAAATAATGTGAGATTTGCCTGTACTATGAGTTCAGGATTTTGTACATACATTACTATCATTACAACCATCTCAAGCTTAAAATAATTCTTATGCACATTTTGTGTTGTATTCAAGTGCTTTACTCTAGCTTAACAAAGAATTTTTTGTTGTTGCCACAGCATATTATTACATTTGAGGCTCTATTGTACGTTGTCTTCATTAGGAAATTGCATCATATTTAAATACAGTTTTAACAATCGAGGTAACATGGTGCTAACTGTGACTGACTGGTCTCTATAGACAAGTTCAGTTCCTGGTCAGCATCATGCTAGCTAGTCATAGGTAAACCCTGTTCCCGGTAGAATGTGTTGATGACTGACATGATTCTGAATGTGACTTGTCCTTGTCTACATGGACCATTCAGCATTGTGTCAGCAAAATTAAATGTTAAAAGTCAAGTTTAAACATTATGGAATTTCCTAAGGACAGTAAATTCTTAGGCATAGCCTGGATAGTACAGAGCCACACTTTTCCTGTTCCTGAAACATCACACACCATGTGTTTCATCAGAGAATGAGAGAATGAACTCCCAGCTGGAATTCCCTCATTTTATTAGGTTCCTCCTTCAGCACATCCTGATCTTCTCAAGGAACTAACCAAGCGCTCTATGAGCATTTATTCACCCAGACAGGTAAGTTGAATTAACTGGAGGTGTATTAATGGAAGTGCATTACTAAAGTGGCATCAGGCTACATCTACACTTCTAAACCTATGCCAGCATAACCCACTAGCATAGGAACACCACCTTCATGAACCACATTAGCTATGTCAACAGAAGCACTCTTCTGCTGGCATAGTTATGTGAGGCAGAGGGGGTGGATTTTTCTCACACTTCTGACTGACATAACTATGCTAATAGAAGTTTGAAGTGTAGACCAAACTTTAGTTAGGTTAGTGAATTAAGCTAAAGTGAACTAAGGCCACTTTTACTTTTCAATGAGAACATCCATAGTAGAGTTTAATGCACTTTAAATTCATACTTTAATTTAGCTTATTATCAAGTGTTCCTGAACTGTCAAGTTCATTTAAATTCAGGACCAGTTTGCACTCCACAAAGCACTGTCTCCCGCAGACACCATTTCGTTCTTAGCCGGTTCTGCTCTGTTGTTCCTTTTCCCACTTTCTTTGTCCTCTTCTTCATCTCTTCTGTTTTCCTTCACTTCCTCTCCAGTAGCTTTCCTTTTCTTCTCCCCTTCCTCTGCTCTCCTTCCCATCCTCCATGCATTGTATAGAATGGTCCAGTCATTTGGGGGGTATTGGGCCCTTATTGCAGTTTGTTTAGTAGCTTCATTTTTAAGGCTAAATTATGATTTTTTGAAAAGCTGCTGCAAGTGGCAGATTACAGGCTAAATATTTGTGGTGACAACACCAGCAATCAGGGGGGTTAGTTGGTTTGTTTTGTTTTCATGGATGGCTTTCTCATTATTATTTTTATATATGTGCTGTGCTTTTCTTCTTATTACTTTGTATGGATGACCGGACTGAAGGAGAACACAACTTATAAATCCCTGTAATTTATTGCAATATTACAATGACACTGTATAGTCCACTATTATTATGATCCTATAACCAGTTTATCTTTTTTAAACCAGAAAAGGAAGAAAGTATGTTTCTACATAAACAAGAGACAAACAGAAAATAAAGGGTTATATTTTGTGTAGAGTAAAATATCACATGGCTTTTGTGACATGTCCAATTTTGTCTAGATTTTGACTCTGGTTGTACACTCACAGAGGGGCAAAAGGGGAATTAAGAACCCTTCCCCCACCCCCATTTCCCCTGCATGAGATACTTGTACCTTGAAGCTGGACATGCATAGGTAAGCAGGCAGTTCATACCTACTTACTCCTATTTTACTGCAGGTAGGGATGGATAATGAGCAGACTCCAACATCCCACCCAATGCAGCCGAATTCCAATAGTAATTGGCTGAGGTTTAGACTAATAGAAAATGATTCCTCCTCTGGAGAAAGGCACATGCAGGAAGATAAGAAGCAGTGCATCACCCCTCTAATGTGGGCCATATCCCAGGGACACAGCTGAGCCCATGGTGAGGCATATCAGTCCCTCTGGTGGGTGTTTGTACTGTACCTAGCACAATGGGGATGTGGTCTCTAGGCATTAACTAATAACAAGCACATAAAGACTCCAACATCGACAAGAAGGTTCTGCTTAAGGGCTATCAAAGGGTAGGAATCTTTTTGAAATTAATGGGAATTAATGTGGTAGTCCCAAGAAGTTTCATAGGCTTTCTGATGATATTTATTAACAGGGCCATTACTGACAATTTGCTTGAAAGGGCTATAACATGTAGAAAGACAACTTCTACACCTGTCCAGTAAATGTAGTCAATTTAGGGTTCAACTGACCTTGTGATTAGTACCAGAACTCTAAATTTATCTTGCTTAGGAGGCTGCAAGAGCCACTGGAAAGGTCCTTGGGAATCCAGAGACCTAGGCACCATTCCTGGCTTTGCCACTGGCACATCGTGAGACCTTCTGCAAATCAAGTCACTTTTCTAGGCATTATCTGCCAGCTTTAAAAAGAGGCTAATGATACTTCACCTTCTTATGTAAAGCACTGTGAGATCCTTGGATGAAAAGTGCTATAGAAGTGTTCAGCATTATTAAATTAGTGTTGTTATTAACTCAGTGGGATCACTGCAAAGTGAAGTGCTACACAATGTGAATAAGGTTGGAAGACTCATCCCACACTGACATATCTTCCATTTCTGATTTGAATGCACGATGCTTAAAAAAAATAAAAATAAATAAATAAATTCATCTTTGTCACCTGACTCTGTCTATGCAGTCATGGTCTTCTGCTGTTTCAGAATGATGAGAACATTTGCATTGATTGTGATCTGCTATGCCTGCAGGAGGCACAGCTGGATAAGTAATGATTTCACAGGGAGCCTTAATGCTGAACCTCCTTGTACATGTTTAAGTCAACCCTTTACTTAACACCAGTTTTTATTCCATGCATGCACAATATAAATACAATATCTATGTAAATGCAGCTATTTCAGAGTATGGTTTCATCAGATTTTTTAAAAGCCTGAAGAACCTCTTATATGAAATACCGGCAGGGGTGACCTGTTTAAGCCACTTAACATCTGTCCAGATTAATAAACAATAGTAGTTTTCATTTGCTACAGTTTATTTACTCAACACATATAAATGAGGTGTGACAGACACCCTGTAGCTCCCATTGATGAGAAGATTAATAAAGCTTGTTCTTTCAATATGACATCCCAAAGCCATCAAGTTTGCACACCTTCAAAAGTGATTACTGAATGCTGCAAATGTAATATTGTCAATCAGAAGTGGCAGAAGATGAGTGAAGAATTCAACATAGACATGCCGTTTCCTCTTTAAATTGGAGGTTATTTTTGTTTGTTCTGAGTTTTTATGACTTGTTCCTACAAAGCTAATAATTGACTCAAATAACTGGTAGCTGTTTTCACTCACCTGTCAATTTTATATTAGAGGTGTAGCTATACACATTTAAAGACATGCAAACAATGTTGTTGTTGTTTTTGTTAACAAGATAATTAAGGCATGGTCCCAATGTAAAACAGCAAGGTGTTGGATGACAAGTCACCTCAAGTGAGGGTATTTTAATGGCATGTTCTAGTTAAAAATTCCTAGTACAATATGGCCCATAGTTTTCTTCCAATCCCATCTCTTCTCCTTTGTTAACAATGAGTAAGACTGATTTTGGGCACAGCCCTAATCAATGTGTGTAAGTTGTATGACCCCATGAATAGCCCCATGAGTCATTATGTTGCAGAGACAGCCCTGCTTCTGCTATGCTGAAACAGGAGGTGGAAATTAGTAACTGACTGTTTACCCATGCCAGCAGCAAGTGATGGCAATCCCCATACCAACTCAGCTGTACTGGCTGGCATGTTAGTGAGTGGAGCCAACAGTCCCCGTTTCCATCTGCACCCAGTCCTTACTCAGGTGCTCTGAGAGGGATAGGGGAATGGGCTTGCAGTGCTAGCTTACTGCCGCTTGCTTAGACCAAAGGTACAGGTAGACTGTTCAAGGGTATATGAAGCATTTTCCCTCTGCCCCCCTCCCCAACCCCAGGCAAGTTTTAAGTGGCTCAAGTCAGCCTTTTTTTAACAGTGGTAGAGCCAGGAGTAAAACTGAAGTCTCCGGAGAACAAGCCCAGAGATCTATCCACTAAATCACAGCCCCCACCCAGAAGTAAATTAAAAATAATTTTAATAAATATAATATCAGTAGTTAGTCATAAAAACTTGTCTCAGTAAATAGGTAGCTTCACAGAGGCTTCATCCTCTAACATGGACATCAGAACACTCTGGGACAAACAGCTTGTTATAAGATGGTGCAACTCCTTTAATTTTAATGAAGTGCTGCTGCTCAGTTTGACTCCATGTTTGCAGTGAGTATTATATTTAGACCATTATTAATCCACAGAAGGGATCCAAATGAGCCCATATTCATTAGTTTTAATACACATCACGTAGGACAAAGTTCTCCTATCTGGGCTACATGGCTGATGTGAAGAAATAATTTTCCCTTTAATTTATATATTTCTTTCACATGCAAAAACTGATATATCTATTCTGCAACCATAGGAACTACTGTGGCTTTCCATTTCCTTGAATTCATATTTTGTTCTACCAGCTTTTTTTTCCAGTTTGAACTGACCCATCCCCGAGAGAAAAGTTATACTTGTAAAGGGAACCAGTTTTTTTCTACAAAAAAAACAGGAGTACTTGTGGCACCTTAGAGACTAACAAATTTATTTCAGCATGAGCTGACAGTCTCTACGCAAAAGAATAAATGGACACAAATCTGACATGAAACCAGTTTTTTTCTAATTTTTCCTGTGCATTGATGTACCTTTCCCTAAACTGTAATGGCTGCTGCAGTAGCTAACCAACTTCTGGTGTCTTCTCAGAGATCAGGGCATTTTAGATTCTATATGTAGTGTGGAACCCTGCTGATTCAAGCTCATCTTTAAATGCAAATGCTTAGAATTTTGAAGAAAAGTCATGTTTGGCTTTCCTTGAGGGCTTTATTCTGAATTTTGTTTTCAGCCTGGGTTCCTGTAGTAGTTTGATTTTATGCTGTCTTTAAGTTGTCTGGACAAAAAGGATACTTATTTACAAAGTTTAACCACAGCAGCCATTCCATTTCTATTTTAATATTGTGCTTAATAGTGGCTTTGCCACATCCCCTGTGTCAATGAATGGTGCAGAGATAGGCCACCCCAGCAACAAAGGATTTGAACCATGCCCAGTTCCTTTCTGTTGATCCAGAGGATAATAATTTACTGCTGAGCTATACCAGCAGCAAAGTCTGACAGTGCAGTTGTGCTGGGTGATATGTTGTGGAAAAAAACTAAGGTGCTACCGGCTCCCCACCTGCCTGATCTGGGGGCATGGAGGAAAAGCAGGTGTGCAGTGCCAAAGGTCTGGATAGGTTCTGCAGGTGTGAGGGGGGATACAGGATTGCTCCCCTGCATGAGTTTGCTTATAAAAGGACAGCACCTACACACTGGGGTCCTGATCCATGACTGGGACGCCTATGCATTACCACAATACAAATAATAAAAAGTTATCCATTTGAATTTTTCTGTTAACCTCTCCTGGGATTGCAGCTCTTCCAGGTTTAGTGTGAGCTTTTGTAAAACACTGAGATTATGTTCTTCCCAGACTTTGATTTTGATATTTCTTCTCTTCTTGAGTTTGGCAGAGACTTTTATACTTTTACCACTCCTTTCAGCTGTGGCAGCATCTCAGAGTGTTTCATTTGCCACTGTTTAATTAGCATCATAGCAAGGTTTATAAAAGAAGTAATTAATATTTTTCCTTGGCAGAATTTTGTTTTCTTGCCCTTTGGTTGATGAAACTGTTAATTCTCTCAAGATGAGACTTATTGAGGTTTGCAGCTGAGGAGATAAAAGGAAATCTAGGCATGAAAAAGTAATGTGCCTTGCAGAAAAGAATGGAAATTATTTCTGCTCCTTGGATATTTTTCTCTCTGTGGATGAGAGGGGCCCAAAACAGACCTTATTTAGGTCTATTGTGTAACAGCTGTCTAAGTGCTGGTGTGAGATTTCCTCCCCCTGCCATGTGGGGATAAGACTATGTTAAAGTCACCTGTCATACATATAACTTTGTTAGCAATTCATGTATTGTAATGAAATGTCTCCACTTCCTTTGGTGCATCTCCATTAAAAACAGTTATAGGTCCATCATTTAACCAAACATCTACTCTCCTTTCTAGCTACCACTTGCAGGAGTAAATAGCCCCTGCTTTCCTCACCACAGCTAGTCACAATCTAAGCAGTATCTCTTGCTGTCCTGTGAAGCCAAGAGTAGTATGTGAGAACCTAGCAGCACAATTTTTTTCAGATAGACCTTGAATCAGCAGTGCTATTCAGCAAAGTACTTAAGCACGTGACATGTCATGTCATGTGCTTAAGTCCCATTGATATCAATGGTGACTTAAAGATAAGCACATGCAGAAGTGCTTTGCTAAATAGGGATGTATTTAAGCAAGTGCTTAAATGTTTTGCTGAATTGAGGCCTCCGTTCTAGATGTGAACAGTTTTAACTGTAAAACAGATTCTGACTCCATGTAAATATCTGGCAATCAATAGCCCTTTCTTACTGAAATTTCTCATTTTTACTTTTAGGGCAGTATTGCTATATATATTTTATGGATATGTATGTGTATCTGTGAATAAAAGTATACAGAAATAGAGGAGGGGGAACAAAAGAAATTCTCTGATACCAAGCTTTTACACCACCCCAGTAAAAAGATTCAGATAGAAATCAGATAGATAGGTTTTACAGCTCCTTCAGAAATCTTGTTGAATCTCTGGTTATGGAATAGCCTGAGGGGAAGCAGGAATAAGAAAACCATTAGGGAACAAAACATATTTAATTGACTCCATTATGAAAGTGGTAGTTTTTAGAAGAATAAGTAATAAAAGTGTTTGGACATGTTAATGCATCAATAGCTGAAAGAGGAAGTTGGATAATAGTTGCTTTATTTCCTGTCCAAATCCTTCACCTTATAATTCTGGATCTAAATCTGATTGATTCAAAGTTTAAATAGTCATGTAAGAATTGCTGTGAAAGAAATTTGATGACATTTAATTCATTTCATTAAAGCAGAAGAGGTGAAAATGTATTCTAGAGTCAATAATATTCAAATGCAACCTTTCTGTTTTATCGATTAGAATCAAAGCTAGGGTTGAGAAAGCTGCTGAAAGTTAATGGATCATGGGCCAGAAGCAATACTAGTTGAAGTCAATGGGAGTCTTTCCATGGATTTGTGTGGGTGTTCCACGGGGAGTTCTGAGAGGAATAGTAGATGAGAGGTTCCCTAACATAACAGCTCTAGTGGAGCATTCTGCCAGGAAGCTGACATGAAGAGCTGAGGACCACAGAAACAGTGAGTTCAGGGATATAAGACCTCCATTCTGGTGGCTTTGGCCTCCAAATTACCATGTATGGGAGTGAGGCTTAAATGACTCCAGAGATGTAGGGAAGGGGAAGAAGTTGGCTGGTCATATTGCTAACACATTTTTTGTTATTTTTCCAATGTGTATTCTAGCTTCTGTGGCAGTGGAACAGGTCAGGCTACACAGGTCTTGAGGGCACTCTAGTGTGTCTATATTATCAGCAACTTATACTCAATAAATGCCCCTGGAATGACAGTTATTCTTTTGGCTATACAATTTGTACTTTAAATAAAAAGTTCAGTGAAAAGTATTCTGAAGTGTATTTAAATATAAATTTGAAAGCGTGGCTATCTAGATGTAGGGAGATCATTACAATATCAGTCTTCAATTAATATGTTTGTGGTTCCCTTTACATGAAGAAGAGGCAGACATTTTGTTTAGTTTATAGGAAGAGTCCAATACTGTTCTCATGAACTATCACAAAAAAGTATTCGTGTTCCATGAACTATGATTGTAAATAGCTACACATCTTATACTTCGGTAATAACAACAATACATTTTAAAGGTAGGCTTCTGTATCTGAAGGCCTCTAGGTGCTGTAGTTAAAAACAAAACAAAGGCTGAGATTTTTAAAGCTACCAAAGGGATTTGGAAGCCTGAGTAACATTAACATTTGTGGGAATTAGGTGTTCAGATTCCCTAGGTGACTTTGAAAAATCTCAGGCTAAATACATAATGGCAATCAAAGCAAAATCCAAAGCAGACATTGCTGATGCCCCTCTGGATACGAACACAATGCACTGGCTATTGGGTTAAAGTCCAGCACTGAACACTTGATTGAGTGACTCAAACTGCTGTCATAAAGCCCAAGGCTACCCAGCTCCCAATTCATACCAGTATTGCAGTGGTGCCTGTATTCAATACAGTGATGGGAAAAGGGTCTCTTTACCCCACTCCCTTAATATATCTATTCTCATACCTGTATAAAAGTCATGGGAAAGGAAGCCACCAGAACCATCCCCTTATGTAAGGGATTCCAGTGCCAGGAACATCCACAAGCTGTTTGATTTAAGCAAGAATGAGAACTCTTCTGAAAAAAATTCAGCTTGGTTGTCCTATTAGCAAGCATCATCCTCTATAATTAACACTGATGATTATACAAATACTGGTTGGGAATCAATACTTAGTGAGGTTATTTTCTTTCCTCGAGGACTATTTCTTGATTAACCACCATATTGTACAGATCCTCCTGGATGAAATCATGGGCCTATTGAAGTCAATGGCAAAACTCTCACTGACTTAAATGGGGCCAGGATTTCACCTTTTTTTTATTGCAGTCGTGCCTAGAAGCCCCAGTCATGGGTCAAGGTCCCATAATGCTAGATGCTGTCCAAAGAAAAGATGGTCCCTGCTCCAAAAGTTTATTTATAAAGAGAGGGCATTCATTTAGCAAGAAATAAAACTGAAGTAAATGGAAGCATTCAAATGAATTAATGTTACTCATAGGAGTAGCTTGCAGGATTGGGCCCTTTGACTATAGACTTAGGGAATGGGACAATATTTTGGAGTGGTAGATCCAGACTTGTTAAGAGTCTTAAATATTTTTCACAGCATATGATCTCTTCAGACCTGAGACTAGTGGTACAGCAATATTATGAACAAGCCACCAGACTCTGGAGCTGTCTCTTTCTAGGAAGGGTAACATACATTTTACATACATACATCTGCTAAATATTCTATGTATTAGAAAGATTGTGTTGATTATTTTTTTAGTTAATCTGGACAGCACACTGAGCCATGATAAGGAATGAGGTTTCATAGAGGCAGATGTACAAATACACTTGATTGGAAGATGTTATCCCTACCCCAAATGAACAAGAGGCAAGGTAGAAGAGGAGGAAGGTAGTGTAATACATTCATGCATTACATAATGCATGGTGCACAGCTAGCTTTATATGTTACTTGCCCAGATATAGAATTACAAATTTAATTTATTTAGTTGGGTTTCTTTGTTAGACCTTTAATGTCTAATAATACAAAGTGATTGTCTTCTGTACACCAGGCACATACTGATGCTATAATTGTAACATTTGCACACATTTTTCTTTTATCTATACCCTTCTCCCTATTGCATACTGGAGATTTATGGTTTCTTAAAGAATACTAGTGTAGCTGAACTGTTTAATTATAGATGGTAGGATATTCCATTGAGAGAGTCTTGCTTCAGACATTGCTATGTTAGCATAGCCCTCTGTGACTATGGGGATTGCTATATATAAAACTATCTTCTGAGAGTGTCTTTACCTGCATGACTTCCTCAATGAAATATAAATGAAGAAAACTACTTTGTGTATGCCATCTACTTCTATAAATTAAATATTTTGTAAATGAATGTAACTGCAAATGCCTACTGAGAACTTGTCTTGCTATAAAGTTCAAATGACAAAGCCTGAACTAGTTTACAAATAATTTACAGGTAGGAATTGATGAATTGTTTATCTAAGCAATTGTTCAATAGCATAATATTTCATCCTCCACTGCCATTGAGTCTGTTATTTACAGAAAATAAAAAAAACAATACACAGCTTTGTATACTGTTCTGTTCCTGTTTTAAAAAGATTCCCTCAAATTGTTGCAGTAGTTCTGTTTTTCTGTGCTGTTCAAGTTTGTATCAAATTGCATTTTCATAGCAACCTATTAACTGAACCATAACAGTCTGTTGAAGACTAGCAGAAAAGCAAATTCTTTTAAGTAAGTTCATGTTTTTAATATCAAGAAAGCTAAATATGATGTGTTCCATTTTATAAAGACATCAGAAATATTTCCTTTTAGTGGGCCTTTTCAGTTTATCTGAAACTTTTGGGACCCTATTCTGTAATGTGCTGAGAACTTTCAGCTCCTATTAAAGTCAATAGGGAATGCAGGCATGCTGCGCTTTGTAAAATGCATTTAGTACCTGGGAGGATTGGATCCCACATAGTTTTATCAGGATATTTAAAAAAATCTAGCTGAACTTCCAATAATAAGAGCTGATCCTGCAATGTCATCCTCATGCATCACTACCAGCCCTAAGTAATTAAGTTTTGCTTTAGCAATCTATGCACAGAATATTGTATCTCAGGGCAAGCAGACTTTTTACAGCCAGACTGAAAGCTGTCCTCAGATTCTAATTTCAGATCACCTGCTTACACTTTTATATGACCTCTGACTTCAGAGATACAAGCATAAAATATTCTAGGCTGAAATTAAGGAGAAGTATTAATTTAACTAAATCATCAAAAGTTAAATTGACAATAGATTTAGAAATAGCTTTTTATGTTTTACTAAAGATCTTATGCTTTCTGTTTCCACTCACTAATTCAAAATGTTTAGATTACTCTTTCCTACCTTAACCACTCCAATTGCTGTCAGATTTTGAGGTCCTTTTCTTGCTAACCAATATTCCTGCCTGTGCATCTCAATTTTTCCTCTTCTAACTCATAATTTGGCCTTCTGTCCATCTCACAATTCATCATTATTTTCTCCTTTCCCTCCTCCACAGAACACAGGTTAGATTTACCTTGCAATTTTTATTGTATTAAATAATTATGTAGTTACTTCTGTTGCTAGTACTGCAACTTCCAAAATTGCAAGAAGAGAGCGATCGCCTTAATTTGTGCTGCCCATGAGTCTCTGTTGTAGATTGGGGGATTTACTGTTTTTCATTTAAAAAAACAAAACAAAACAAAAAAACACCTTTTTATAAATACCAATTTCCTAAAGGATTACAACATTCGGTTTTCAGGGAATGTCCTCCTCATGTACAGGAAGATACATATTTACAGTCATTTTAATTTATTTTAGTGGGAGTTATGCACATATTTTTCTATGCATTATAAGAATATATACCCTTTAATGATCATTTGTGGAAAAACATGTGGGCTCAACAGACCACAATGACTCAATGGTTTTTGCTTCTAAAATCTGCATGTGGCATGGAAGAATATGTGGAAGAAAATGTTTCAGCTAGTCCAAGAAAGAACACACATTGTGAAGCTGGTAGACAGTACTGTGAAATACTTTTGGATATTAAGCAATCCTTAAGTACACATTTGTCCAATAGACTACTATAGAAATGTTTCACTCCATATGGTAAGCTATAAAGATCCTTGGCTACTAACTACTTGCTAATGGATACTGGCAGACACAGTATTTTTCTGAACTAGAACAGATTCTGAAATTAATCTGCTTCAGCGTTGTTCAAGTTATGTCTACTAGATCAAGATGTTGTGAATTATGACTGTCACAGGGAGGGCAAAGACTGAAATTCACTTCCTTTGTCACAGTAGATCAAACTTTGCCACCATCACTGCGTCATTAGAGCACTATACCCTAGTACATTAGTAGAGAAAAATGTATTAAGACAGGGTACAAATAATTTTGCATGTGATGTTGGGCTTTAGTAACTACCAGAGTTACAGATGATGGCACTTTTCATCTAGATAGCAGCTGGTAGGTTCGTAAGCTCTGAAATGCCATCTGCACCTGAACACTTTATGTTCAGAGCACAGGACTCTGATACCCTTATTCATGCCAAGAAGTACCTTCATTCACAAACAGCTGAGTACTGACTCCATATGGGCAGCAGCGGAATAAAATGCTACCCAGCACAAGTAAGGGTATCAGAATCTGGCCCAAAATCAGTTGTGTAGATATGTAGAGGAGGTCATATGGCTGTGGGCTACATTGTACCATCCTTACTCACACTGAATAGTACCTTACTCCAGGAGTAGCCCCATTGATCAGTTGAACTACTTGTGCATAAAAACACTACTAAGAGTGAGTAAAGGTGCAGCAGCCTGTACATATGTGACTAGTCACTATCTGTTTTGCTCTCTGCAATGTAGGCAGTACATTTAACAACCTGTCATGAAGGAAGTTTTTTGCTATTAATGTTCCATTTGTAGCCACATCTTTGGGCAAGATATATGATTCTAAAGTGTCAAAGGAAGAAAGTTCAGGAAGCCACTCCACTGCAGTAATGTTTAACGACTCCCTGTCCCATGTGGGAGTGGGGATATGTCTTTATGGAGAATTCAGCATCCTTTGCTTTCCCCTCATCTAGAGAGGTGACGGTAGATGATCTGGCTGCTGCAGTGGGTACCAAGACCATCCAGGCAGAAAATTTGGTGGACAATGTCACTAATGTTACCTGACTTCAAGCAGGGCAAGCTGATTGCTTAAAACTGGCATAGCTGAAATCAGAGTGTAGCAGTTGTATCTGATACTGCAGTTCTCTTTTCAGACAAATTTCATGTGATGTGAAATGAACATAACTATATTTTATACAATTTTGATGAGGGCAGGAACTTTCATGCCTCCTGGTGGTGCCTTTGAGTGGGCAGGGTGATGATGGTGAATGCAATACAGAGAATCTATGAGAGTTTTGTATTACAGCTGAAAAGGCTACTTTGGGTTCTGTTGTTTTGAATATAATAATGAGATATCAACTGTGATGTATAGTGTCGTCTAATTCTTTCTCTTCCTCCATTTCTCATTGCCTCTGGGCTTCTGCTTTCAGTCAGGTCTAATGATGATGGGCCAATTTTCCATCAATGCATTGGTTCTGTTAAATGACTGCATGATTTCATTTATCAGTGCTACATCCTGCTATGCCTGCAACTTGAGGGTCACTTTGAAACCTATTCAGATCCAGGCATAATAACTCAAGAGGTAGCCTCACAGCTGTCTCTATGCATGAGATATACATGGCAGGCACATGGTGATCTCTGAACAAAATACAAAGTATTATTGGTTAGATTTAGTCTTTAGACATTGATCCAGAATTGGTATGCCATTGTGACAGAACCTCTTCCCTATTTACAGATCCACTAATTCTTCCAGAACCTAGAGGTTTGTTCTTTTTGAGATGACCTTTTATTTTAATTGTTGTTATGCTCTGAGATAGCACTTCTCACTCAGTATTACCAGAGTCAGATCTTATTTTTTGCGACTCAGACTGCAGATTTTATGACATTTTTACTCTTATTTGCCTTTCATCCCTATAAAGGAATGATCTGGATTCTGTTTCTTAACAGGCTTACTTTGAGGTGAATGATACAGCTGAAATCTGAGTTAGATGCAAGTGTAAGGCCGATATCTGTTGATTAATTATTCCTAAAGAAGGAAAAGAAAAATAGTGGGCTATACCTCAACTGCAGATAGCATAACGGATATAAAAATGGAGATAAAGCTATTTGGTTAAAAGTTGTTTTTAACTGAGAACCTGGCACTGGAAACTGCACTTCTAAGAATGAGAACAAAGGGTGGTTTTCCATGCCCACATTTTAGAGAGACATCAGCCCAGGGTAAGTGTCAAGAATTAAAATGAATTAACAAAAAAGTAATTTTAAGGATAATTAAAAAGCCGAGGAAAAAAATTGGTTATTACCTTTGCTGTGCCATAGGGTTTATTTCCATGTGTATGTATTGATTATTTGGAGATGATAGAATTTTGTGTTACCATTTTTATTTTACTACACGAACATTGCATATTTATTCTCACCTTTTCCAGATGTTAATTTCAGCTATATTATTATATTTCTATTCACTTAATCATAGAAAGAAATTATGGGGAAAAATATATATCTATTCTGTGTCTCTGCCATTATAAAATTATTCCCCACTGTGTATTCATTACTTTTTTTTTCTCAGATTAAGTTTACATGGTTCCAATGATGGTGTCTCCTATTTTCTTTAAAATATTATTTTACATAGTTGCTCTATTTTTCATTACAATATAATAATTATTGTCTTTGTTGATAAATGTTTGCTGAAAATGGTATACTTGAACTAAGATCTTTAATTCCTTCCATTATTCAGACTGAATGTTTTGGCTTATTTACATCTCTATCTAATTTATTTATTGTTTATACCATTAGTCAACTTTTTGATTTTACATAGCTTCCAGTGGTTTATTTAGGTAACGCAAGTTTAATTATTTGTTTTGCTATAATTTTGTTGAATTCAATATTAAATATGCTTTAGTCAATAAAATATAGATTTCAGTCATCTATTTTTGTCTGGCTGTAGGTTTCGTATTACTTCAGGTGGTATTTCGCGCTAATATCTATTTGCCATAAGGAAAGCATTGTTCTTAAACTCATGTATTCATTTTAATTCAGATTTTGTATTCTATCACTTTCACAAAACCAGCTTATTTTGCTAATTCCAGTGGATCAGAGCACTGAACAAATTTTCAAGCAACACAAACCATATAATATGATGTGTAGTGGTGTCACTTTGCTTTTGCAATCTTTATACATAAAGCATGTGCAATACTAAAAATGTTTCTTCTCACATCTATACTTTGTTCCAGTTTTCATCAGTGTCTAATGTGGGATTTTTCACAGTTGACTCTGGTAATTATGTGCTTAAAACATCTAAAAGAGAGGAAACTTTCTCTTCTCCATCTCCATAAAGGACAGAAAATGTTTGTGTTCAGTGTTTAACTGAAAAACCATTAGCACATCTGGTATATTTAGATGTTTTTCATGAGTTATGTACATGGAGCCAAAGCCTTTGAGTTTTGGCGACTAGGAGAACCTGGTACAAGTTTTGATTTCACAAAACCTCTAGAATTCTTCAAAAGTCTAGGAGGTTGTAACAGGTTACTTTCACAGTACACTTTCATCCGTCATTAAAATTCACGTGTGGTTTGTTGGTTTGTTTGTTTTTTTTTAAATGGAAGTTTAATGAATTTATTTTCCTGACTGACTAATGCCCTGCACTGTGCAAACTGAGGGAACATTCCATTCCCTTCCATCAATTTCTCTCTTCCACTCAGCTACCCAGGTCCCAGAATTTCTCTTTCCCAATGGCTTAGTCCTTTTTCTTTCTCTTTCACCAACTTCCTTTGCGTTCTCTCTCTCTTACACACACACACACACACACACCCCTCCCTAAAATCTGTCACTCCATTTCCATAGGTTCTTCAACCAACCTAGGCCAGCTTTGCCCGCTCATACCCATGTACAGTGCTCTCTCCACAGCTAGCCCAGCCTTGTTTTTCTGTTACCTGGGGGACTGGGAGCAGGCAAAGTGAGTGGAACACAGATGCTAAATAAGTATATACGTTCTGGCTGCCTAAGCAAAGCTCAGACCTCCAGAACTTTAATTAAAGCACTGAATATCATACCCCTTTTATCAGAATAGGTTTGAAATTCAGCAAATTGCGATCTCCCACTTCCAAAACTACACTTTATGTAGTAACAGTGCTAAGATTTTCAAACTAACATGTTGCTATGCAAACATGTTCTGTCACTTGAGCTCTAATGATTTAGTTAAACAATAACCACTTAGACGTTCATATAAACAACCATAATATTAATAACTAACAACCACCAAACCATTAATCAAGATAAAAGCCACTTTAGGGAGTGACAAAGCAGGGGCGGCTCCAGCCCCCAGCACGCCAAGCCGCGGGGGGCGCTCTGCCGGGGCTGCCTGCGGGAGGTCTGCCGAAGCCGCGGGACCAGCGGACCCTCCGCAGGCAAACCACCAGAGGCAGCCTGCCTGCCGTGCTTGGGGCAGCAAAATCCCTAGAGCCGCCCCTGTGACAAAGGATGTGGATGAGGCTGCAGAAGCCACAGATCTTCCTCTACTTTGGAAGGTAGAGCTTTGGACTGGAGGGAATTGGCGGCAACACCAGGCTCAGATTGTTAGGTATGGAATGTTAAAATAAAAATCACATAAGTGTTAAATATAAGCTCCCCATGTCTTAATAAGAAAAACAAAATTCACTGGCATAACTTAGAGCTCCAGCTTTACTCTAAGTTAAGCCATCTAAAGCCCTTGGCTGTGATGGCCAGCAGCCAGACAGAGTGTCATATTGTGAACCCTTGTGATTTTTATCATGATCATGATCTTTGGTGATTTTCTTAAATCCCCAGCTGCTGGGTCAAGCAATTGCATGAGAAATTCACTTTCAGTAAAAAAAAAATGCATTTTTAATAGAACCAGGTGAAACAATTTTTGCTGAAAATGCAGATTCACATTGACAGAAACATTTTGTGAATTTGCATCAATTGCAGTGAAGAGATTCAGAAGAAATGAAAAACAGAAAAAAATTGCAGACAAGTTGTTTCATTTTGACACTATCACAAAGAAACATTACAATTTTTTAGGCATATTTGTTTCATCAGTTGAGTTAAGGTATATTTATTAAGCATCTAGGATTTCCTGAATTATATTTTCACTGTATAACTTTTCTGGTTTATTAATCATATGTATAACTCTCCTTAATCATGCCTTTTAATAACCCTATTGTTCTGTCCAATGGTTGATGAAGATTTGGGATATAACTTTGTGTTGTAGTTATTCTGGGGTAAATTCCTGCCTTCCAAAAATATTTAGTAAGGTTTTCCACCCCAATGCAAGGGGATGGTAATTGAGGACAACCCAGCAAAAAGGAGAGCCCACAGCACAACAGGAAAGCCAGGAGTTACTAGAATGCCTCCTTTGAGTTCAGTGGAGATGAGGTGCAGATCCATTTACAGTGTTTACTTTATACAGTGCTTACCTAAAATACATAATTTTGGGGCAAGTACTTTAAAAAAGTGTAGGTAGTTGTGCAAAATGCCCCTCACATTCAGTATTTACATTTGCATTTTTATGAAGATCAACAGCTTAGTCCCAAAAGTAAACTTTAGTACTGATACCCACTAAAAATAAATGTGATTCAATTCATATAAAGAAAAATGTTAACTACAAAATTTATGGTATGACAGTCCTGAAATACTCCCCCGGCCCTGTCCCCCCGTAATATGAATTTCAGGATCTCCAATCCAGTAGAATCTTGTTTACCAAATAAAATAGAGTACCTGGAATTTTTAATGATACAAAGTACTTTTAGATAAAGGAGGAATTTTTCAAATAGTTTGAACTCAGAGGATTTAAACTAAATTCAGTCCATGCAGATTTTTGGATAACAGGTTCAATTATGAAGGATTCTATCCTATTTGTTTCAGCACATGGGTGTTTACACCAGCTTGTGCAATAGTAGAAATGGGTCTGCTCTCTTTAAAATCAGTTGGAGCTTGCCATTGATTTCAGTGGGATCAGAAGTAAGATTTATGTGAACATCAAGAAGAAATCATGTACCCAGTGAAAAGGCTATGCAGTTTTCCTATGGTGGCTTAACAAGAAGAGGTGATTCATTTAAGTATCAGGTGAAAATGCTCTATTTGCTTTGCTTCCATTTATCATTGGACTGTGGAATGATGCAACCTTTTGTTAAAAGATATGCAAGTCACAGATGAGCGCCTGCTGGAAAAATTAAACACTGCTTAAGCAATGTCTCATCTGCAAGCAGTGAGGCAGAGAAACAACAGAAAGTGGCATCTGGAATGCATGTAAAGTCAATCAAGTTAAATACAAATGAACAGCTATGTTGAGAGGGTGAGCCAGAAAATGTATAGCCACTTCTTCAGAAGGGAAATGAGACTGAAATGATGATGGGAAAAGGTAAATGGAAGAACTGTGTGTCTGAAACCCAAACATTAAACAATTAACCTTGTTTGAAACACTTGAAATTTTTGAAACATGTAGCAACAAAGTCCTCATCCTGCTTGTTTGTTCAATGTAAAGTACAGACAGAGTGAGCTGTGCCCATCCCTCTCCCCTCAACCAAAATCCAGCAAACAAGCTATTGAAGAAATGAAAATAGGGTGAATGCATCTCCTTATTTAATTGTATTTGCTTGCAATATTGCTGCTCTGGTGCTGTTCCTATGAATTGGAGCTATGGGGAATCAACATTCATTAGCTTGGAATTAACATGTTCGAACTGATATTATTTTTGTAGATACTTTATTCATTAATTCTGGACAAAAAATTGTATCCTTTTTATAACAAACTGTAGTCTATTTTGTGGAAACTTAATTTTGTTCTCTCTGCTTCTCTTTGAAAATTGCCCTTTCATTATTCATGGAAAAGTATTAGGTGAAAACTCAAAATAATTGCCAAAGTCTGGCTCTAAAATATATCGTCTGCAGTTATATAAAATCACAGGGTGCTTGACATGGCAGGATCTGGCCTAGTATATTTTTTTAATGAAACTATTGTTTTGATATCTGACATCTATGCGGAGCCATAGATACCTTGTACATTTAAAAAAAGAATCCTGTGGAAAGTCTAAATGTATCAATACTATTGTTTTAATTAATCAGGTTTCCAACTAAAGGACTCTCTAGCCAAAACCAAAACATTCCCCTACCATAACATAAGAGACCCCAACCTAAATCATCTGTTAAGCCCTGATTCCACAAGCAGCTGTGTGTGGGCTGTATGTGGCTCTGCAATGGGGTCTGATTACATGGAGCTGTTTAAAGAATAGCTAGCCCCTCACACTCAACTGTAAGCCTCCATTCTTCCTAAGGGCATGACTATCTACCATGAAAATCGAAGGGGAACCTTCACTCAAGCAGAATCCAGCCCTAAATGCCTGCCAGAAAAGATGGGCCTTGAAGCATGCCTGGAAAGCTAACAAAGCCTGTGTGGTTTAAGTATGTAAGAAGAAAATTTAAAAGGGATTATCACAGGATGGAAAGTGGCTATTTTTAAATGAGGAGTCCACAATGGACTTTATGTTAAATGTTTCATGACAGTATTTGAACAGATGTTGCTGATTAATTAATTGCAAATGTGAAAATAAGAAGCCTTAATGAGCCCAAGAGATCATGATATTATATTCTTGTCACTGTGACTATTAAAACATATTTTCACAAACATTTAAATGGTGCCAGAAAAATTAAAAATAAGAGTACCTTTAGCACTGCTGGATAACAAAAATGAAGGAACTCCATCTTCATCAATGTTAGGGTTGAGTCGTGTCAATATCAGCAGTAATGAACAGGACACTAGTCAAGACAGTGACTTTTATAGGCTCCATCCTAATGGATGAAAACCAACCTGTGAATTAGCAATATTTTCATATGTTGAGAGGGTAACTTCAGGGATATTATCAGTATTCAATCAATCGATCAATAAATAAATAAATACTCCTGGACCTCATAACAGCTATTTCATTAACTTTCTGTAGGAGAGGTGAAGCTAAGGAAAAATACTTTCACAAGAAGTTAGGCACACATTGACGATCATACCAATAGAACCATGATTCTAATTTTGACCATGCTGGGTATTTAATTTCAAATATAAAACTGTTTCTTTGAAAAGAAGAGGCTAGTGTCAGGCCTCCACCCATTTACATGAATCATTGAAGGATTGGGCTCATCTGCCATATATTAGCAACAAGATTTAGCCTCTGTTTAAGGTTCTAATATTTGGGAACAAATCCTTAGGAAAGTGAATAAACTAATGTTTGCTCACTTGTTTGTGAATATGAGGGTGGAGTTGGTGGCATAAGGGTAGATTCAAGGTAAAACTTAAGCTTCAGGAAAATCAAGGAATTAAATCCAGGACACCAAGGTGATAGGTACTTCACAAATACCCAGAATAGATAAAATGCCCTTTTGAGGGGGATTATCTCTTACTTGTTCCTTAAAATAATACCTATTGAGGGACAGAATCCCATGCTAAAAACATTGAGCTAGATTCTGGTCTTACACTGGTGTGAGTCCATTGATTTTAATGAAGTGTCTCCTTAGTCACACACGTATAGGAATGGAATCAAGTCTTTTTTTAAAAAAAAAAGATATTTCCAAGTTACATTAATTCTTCGTATTCCAGAACTAAAGTGTACAGAAGATGTTAGTGTGGAGCTACTGAATGATATGTTAACATCTAGTTCAGTTTGGTCCCAGGTAAAAGAATCCCCCAGGTACTGACCTGTGTGATAAAGAATATGTCACAGTATTTCATATTGATATAAAGTTGGGGAGGGGACTAAGAGAAATAGCTTATGCTGAAGAACTGAGATTTTCTACCAGATAGTGTTGATCAGTGTAGCTCTATTGACTTCAGTGGGGCTGTGCTGATCTACAACAACTGAGGTTCTGTTGTGCAAATACATAGATAAATGGCCAAACACTTTTTTACATTTGATATTCTCAAAATTGCAAAAAATAAAAATCATATACTAGATATTCACTGCTGTCTGCATGCAATTTCTGGTCTAGATACAGGTTGCAGTATGAACTATTTCCTTTTTATTTTGCATTGTGAGTTGTAGAAATTAGATTTTTGCCTGCTGATTGCTTTGCAACAATGCAATAGGTCAAATGCTGGGAAGTAGCAAGCAGAGCTCCAGGATTTAGCCAAATATTTTTGGAGTGAACTTTGCATAACATTCTGCCAAACTGGAGAAAAAAATTGCTTGATATCAGGGCCTTCTAGGCCTCCACCAGTATGTGTGAGGGATGGAGTGGAGAGGACTTCTTCCTTTCTATCCTACCATGTAGTTGTTCTCTCCATCTGTTGATATTATACACAAGACTGCTTCCACTGAAGTCAAGAGGAAGTCTGTATTAATTTAAATGGGAAAAGGGAATGGAGTTAGAGGGAATGATACAATGACTTCCAGAGCCATTCACCCCTCAAAAAAGTATACAAGCTTTACAAAACCTTATCTAATTGTTCGAAGAGGTAGGGAAAGAAGATTTGGAGACAAGAACTATAGTTTAAAAACTCCTTTCCCTTTACATTGAAATTTCTAGTTATTTTGGCAACCAAAGCTTAACTATTTAAAAAATGGGGAAAAAAATAAAAGATTGTCTCAAAAAAGATATACTGGCATTAGAAAAGGTTCAGAGAAGGGCAACTAAAATGATTAAGGGTTTGGAACAGGTCCCATATGAGGAGAGATTAAAGAGACGAGGACTTTTCAGCTTGGAAAAGAGGATACTAAGGGGGGATATGATAGAGGTATATAAATCATGAGTGGTATGGAGAAAGTGAATAAGGAAAAGTTATTTACGTGTTCTCATAATATAAGAATTAGGAGACATCAAATGAAATGAATGGGCGGCAGGTTTAAAACAAATAAAAGGAAGTTCTGTGGAACTTCTTGCCTGAGGAGGTTGTGAAGGCTAGGACTATAACAGGGTTTAAAAGAGAACTAGATAAATTCATGGAGGTTAAGTCCATTAATGGGTAAGGAATGGTGTCCCTAGTCTCTGTTTGTCAGAGGGTGGTGATGGATGGCAGGACAGAGATCACTTGATCATTATCTGTTAGGTTCACTCCCTCTGGGATACCGTGCATTGGCCATTGTCGGTAGACAGGATACTGGGCTGGGTGGACCTTTGGTCTGACCCAGTATGGCCATTCTTATGTTCTATTATGTTATGTAGAAGACAGGATTGTTTGGGTGATTGCCAGAGCTAGGGGAGAGCTATTATTTAAACTGTGTGTGAATCAATTGACAACAGTCATATCTGTAGGGCTTTTCAGTGCTTTTTGAGGCTGAACTCATTTAATGAATGAATTAAATAAGCATGGCTCTGTGAAAATTAATTGAAGTCAGCGGGGATCTGTCCCAATGGGACTTTTGCCCAGAATTAAGACCCCCAGGATTTGCTCCTGTATGGGAATGACTGTAGGGTGGCCTAGATTAAATGAGTTGTTGGTCTTCATTCAGTTCCTAGTAGTGGAGAGCTGCCCATACGTTTTGCGCTAACTGTTGCCCTTGATGGCAGTCTCAGCAGGGAGGCTAATAACAGAACAGAGATGGAGAGTGAATTGCCCCCTGGTCCTACAGGTTAATTCCTCCTGGTCAGGTTTGAAGCACATTTGTTAGGGCAGCATGAGACAGCTTGCATTGCTTGTCTGTGCTTTACCCATTTAGTAGATAAAAGGAGGATTTCATTCTCCAGATCTGTTAAAACCTTTCATGAACACTAAAATGGTTTTTTTAAGAGACAACCCCGCCCACCAAAAAAAAACAACAGAAAAACAAACAAACAAACAAACCAAAAAAAAACCACTCTCAGATTTTAAAAGCCTAGTATTCAGTGCACAGGTTTCAATCTGCATCCCAAATATTCACACCGATTAAGCATGGTAGGGAACTGCCAGTTACAGGGAGATGCCTCAACACTACAACATACTTACAGGCAAGAAAAAAAAATCTCACTGTTCTCTTCATTTTTCCCTTTCCCCTCCCCCTTCCTTTCAGTAGTAAGTTGCTCTGCTTATATATATAAAAATTTCCATTATGAATCTTTCCTGAACTTGAAGGGTTGGCATCCTTTTATGATATTCTTCTCCAGGTGGATTATCCTAAGGTTGCTTTTTCTTTCTTTCTTTCTTTCTTTCTTTCTTTCTTTCTTTCTTTTCTTTTCTTGATTGTGTGTGTGAATGAATTATAGTATTTATGAGAATGGAAGCTGATAATTTTGGCTGGAGGATAGGCAGTATATAATCTGTCCAATCTTTTTTCATATATCTCTGCCAATCCACCTCACTTCTGATCTATAAAATCTCTGCTATTTCAGCACTCTGACTATCCATACTTTGCAGATATAAAATTGTTTTGTTTTGTGGATGACAATTTTTCATTGAGGCTTAGGTGAAATCACCTGATAAATAGCATTTATAAAAATAACATTTTGAACTTAATTCCCACCTTCCCATTGAAGAGTCCTAGCACTTTATGAGCATTAGTTAATTAAACTTCACAGCACCCTCACAGGTAAGTATCTTGTGTGCTCATTTTGGCTTGACCATAGTCACACCAAACAAAAACAAACAAACAAAAGAGGAGTCCTTGTGGCACCTTAGGGCAGGTCTACACTCTACTGGGAGGGGCCTAACTAGAACTAGGTGAGCAGCGACAGAGAATAGTAGCTCGTGAATACCCTAGTAGGCTCACTACTCACACTCACCAGACAGACGCCAAGTCCGTCCGTCCCGCGGCTCGACTCGCTTTGCAGTGGTTTGCAGTGGTGGAGTAGTGACGAGCTCCGGCGCTTCGTTTCGAACTATATCCAGCAGAGAGATTAGCAATAGTTCGAACTCAGAGAAGTTGAACTCACCGCGTCGACCCGGCTGGTAAGTGTAGACTAGCCCTTAGAGACTAACAAATTTATCTGGGCATAAGCTTTTGTGGGCTATAACCTACTTCATCAGATGCATGGAGTGGAAAATACAGTAAGCAGGTATAAATATACAGCACATGAAAAGATGGGAGTTGCCTTACCAAGCGGGGGGTCAGTCCTATGAGGCCAATTCAATGAAGGTGGATGTGGCCCAATCCCAGCAGTTGACAAGAAGGTGTGAGTATCAACAGAGCGAAAAATATTTTTTGTAGTGACCCAGCCATTCCCACTCTTTATTCAGGCCTAATTTGATGGTGTCCAGTTTGCAAATTAATTCCAGTTCTGCAGTTTCTCATTGGAGTCTGTTTTTGAAGTTTTTTTTTGTTGAAGAATGGCAACTTTTAAGTCTGTTATTGAGTGTCCAGGGAGATTGAAGTTCTCCTACTGGTTTTTGAATGTTACAATTCTTGATGTCTGATTTGTGTCCATTTATTCTTTTGCATAGAGACTGTCACATTTGGCCAATGTACATGGTCCCTATGTACATGCCAATGTACATAGTCACACAAGAATCAGAGTCCAAATAGAACCCTGGAGTTTTGATTTCTCATTTCTTACACAGGCACACACATGTTTATTTGCTGTGAAGAGCAGACCGAAACTCAGGCTCCAGAGATGAAAGCTCTGGACATATACCTATAGCTTTGCACTTAGCTTTTTTTTTCATATAAATATGAATGCATCGAGAAGAAATGTGTTTTAAAAAAATCTTAGACTGAAAGTGAACATCAAACTGCAGCCACAAACTGATACAAAAGACTTCTTAATGCTGTTCACAACTATTTGCAAGATTTATTAAGTCAGAGGTATGCTACTGAATATAATTCATCTTATTTGTCACAATGATATGCATCCAGAATTATTAGTGGAAGACTGTGCAAGCTCTACAGAGGATTAAACAGAAAAGGGATTCTGGTGAGGCACTCTCTCTTTCTGATAAAGGATTAACAAAAAGATTTTAAGGAAGCATAAATGTTTCAATATACATGCCCATTTATCTATATATCTCTTGAAGCTTCCAAGAATAAATCACCTTTGTATTGACTTTTATGTGTTTCATTAATAAAGATTAATGTTAATATTTCTACACATGTATACAACTTTTAATGTGCTTTGTAATTAGCCACACTCAAAGCCAGTGAGAGCTGGTAATTTAGGCTGTAAATTTAAAGAAATTGAATGCTCTGTGTGTGTGGGAGAAACCAGTTTCAATCTCTAAATGTTATCTATAAGAATGATTGTTATTATTTATTTGTATTACAGTATCAGCTAGAGGCCCCAGCCAAAATCAGGTCACCTTTGTGTTAGGCACTGTAGATATACATAGAATAAATACTCCCTGCTCTGAAAAGTTTACAGTCTAAATAAGACCATCTCAGTCTGTATATCTAGCAATTTGGATATATTCAGATGATACATTTCTGGAGATGGAGAATTCCAATGACTGCCTTTGTTCACAATCCTGCAAGGAATTCTGTGCAGTTCTTCACATTGCTCCTTGTTGGATCAGGCTCTTTGTGAACAACTGGTTGGTATTCATCCTTTAGCTATTTATGACTCTTCTTCCAAATAAATGAGAAACACTACTTAAATTATCCTTAACGGCACTTTTCTCAATAAATAGAATTCCTCCATGAATCAGAACCTGTCAACATTACTACTGAAGCCAAGTATGACTCTTGATACAATGAGATTTCCAGTATAGACAGGCTTTGATTCTATTATAAATCATTTTAAAAAACAACGATCAGAGGGTGCAAATCTTGGCAAAGTCAAAAGTGAATTCAGATCCATGTGGACCTCTGCCAGTTGCAACTGGGTAAAATGTGTTGGCAAAATAAAGTTGTGTAAAGTTCTGCATCTGCATACTGCAAAATCAGTCATGTGAGCTTGTAATGGAAACCACAAAGTGGGGATAAATTGGCAGGGTTTCACCTGATTTCATGTTGAACATGAAACCATAGGAAACTGTAGATTCGGTATATTTTCTAAGCAGAATAAAAACTTTGCCCAGGTTTATTAAAAACTGGGTCCAGTTAGGCCAATATTCATTCACCAGTAGACCCAGGTTCACTTGAATGGTGAAAATCAGCTGGATAATGAGGAGTACTTGTTCAGGGAGGTTGAAGAGTTCCCTGACTGGTTTTTGAATGTTATAATTCTTGACGTCTGATTTGTTTGTCATGTACATTGTCCAAACCGGACAGTCTCTACGCAAATGAATAAATGGACACAAATCAGACGTCAAGAATTATAACATTCAAAAACCAGTTGGAAAACACTTCAGCCTCCCTGGACACTCAATAACAGACTTAAAAGTGGCAATTCTTCAACAAAAAAACCTTCAAAAATAGACTCCAATGTGAAACTGCAGAACTGGAATTAATTTGCAAACTGGACACCATCAAATTAGGCCTGAATAAAGACTGGGAGTGGATGGTTCATTAAAAAAACTAAAAACTAATTTCCCTATGCTAATTTCCCCCTACTGTTGCTCACACCTTCTTGTCAACTGTTTAAAAGGGGCCACCCTGATTACCACTACAAAAGTGATCTTTCCTCCTATTGATAATAGCCCACTTTAATTGAATTGTCTCATTAGAATTGGTAAGGCAACCCTCATCTTTTATGTATTATGTGTATATATATATCTTCCACTCCATGCATCTGACAAAGTGGATTTTAGCCCACGAAAACTTATTCCTAAATAAATTTGTTCATATCTAAGGTACCACAAGTACTCCTCATTATTTTTGCTGCGACAGACCAACACAGCTACCACTCTGAAACCATCAGCTGGATAAATAATAATAACATTATTATTTATTATTTATAATAATAATAATTAATAATAATTAATAATAAAAACTGAAATCCAGACAATGTTCATGTGGTGCCAGGTTTCATTATGAATATTTCATACAGCACTATGTTAGAAAGAAGTAGGACACTTTCTGGCTAATTCTATTGCTTGTTCCCAAATTGTGTTCTTCGTGGAGACTCGGGGTGGGGGGTGAGTGGGGAGGAGGATAAGAAGTTAAGGCTATGGCTCTAGATGAGGGGCTGCTGCCACCAGTTTCTTTCTCAGCCTCTAAGTACCGATTCAGCAAAGCACAGAGCACTTGCTTAACTTAAATCACATGTTTGAGTGCCTTGCTGATTCATGGTCTCATGGTCCAGCATGAAGGTCTGTAACAAAAGCTCTCATATTATGATAATAGGCACTGTTATTAAAACCCAGACAGAGAGATAGCTGGAGAGAGTTATTCTTTTGTTGGCTCTAAAATGAGAAATGAGTGCTACAGTGCACATTTCAATGATATATACATTACATATCTATGTGCTAGATTACTGTATAACCCTATGAGACTTTTAAAAAAGGAAATACAATAGATTTCTTATTATATTAGCATCTGTGCTTTTGAAGTGTGTCATGCATCATACTGTATTAATCTAGATGTTACGGATTTGCATCTCACATGCTATTTTATTTATATTACATTAATCTAAGTGCACACAATCATTTCCCATGGCTTTAGTCACTTCCCTAAATATAAAATATAATGTAGTTGATATCATGGTTCAAGTTTCTCTTCTTAAAAGGCTGCTGCAAACGTATAGGTGAATGACAAGGAAATAAGTAGCATATATTACACATTTAAACAAGATGTGGTATTTGGAAGACATTTGGAGTACCTATGTCACTCAGGCAGAATAAGGCATAGCCACAAGTGAAGAAGGTGTGGTTCATTTAGCATTTTTTAAAGTAAATAGTGATGGATCCAGTGTGTCTCTTTAAAATTAGTTTTTTGGTTTGGTTTGTTTTTTGCTCATAAATGTATACAGGCATATCATTGTGGTTGATAAGCCATTAAGGCCCTAGTTCAGCAAAGTACTTGATGTGAGATTTGCAAAGGGGCCTAAGAGAATTAGGCACTTGACTCCCATTGACTTTCAATGGGAATTGAGTATCTAACTCCTGTAGGTACCTTTTGAAAATCCCAGCTTTGAACACATACTTGAGTTTATCACAATTCAGCAGAGCACTTGAATATGTACTTACATGTAAGCACATGCTAAAGGACTTTGCTCTATGTGGGCACAACTAACGGAATTTGTACTTCAGGGCAGTCATTTTACATGTGTCACCACTGCAGCTGGACTTCTCAGAGATGTCTGAAACCCTGTTGCAACATTCCTGTGGGCCTCATTTTTGTTTTGACTTTGCAGGGATTTGCATCCCTTGAGTTGTGCTTTGGTACCCTGCTATTCAGTTGAGTAAAGAATATCCACAATAATAAGGTCAAATCCTAATGTGCATTTCTCAATAGCTACAATACATTGAAACAATGGTGGATACAATAAACAGTATTTCAAGTTAATAATGAACAAGCTGTTCCCTTCTCAAAATTGTTCTTTAGGTTTCTGTGAAGAATGGACACAGGAGTGTTCTTTGTACACACCCTGGATGGATGGGTATTTGTGAGATCACTGAGGCAAGTTGGAAAGGGGAGGGAACATTGTAGTTGAAAAACAAACCACGTGTAGAGATACTGGAAATGCTTACCCACAGCTAAAATGCAAATTCCAGGTAGAAGGGGGAGAAATGTTAGTAAGCTTCTGGGGAAGATATATATTGCACATTAGAACTTGATTTCCCAAGAGCTTTCTGCAGATACTTCAATAAATAAATCTGTCCAATTAAAAAGATTCTTGAAATATATATGTAGCGTTTAAGCATTTGGATACATTTTGTTTGAGAACTGGCTTCAGTTTTTTTCCTCCCCATGTATTTTGTTTGCTAGAGAGTATGGCAATATACTCAGACTATACTAGTAGAGGCCCCGTCCTACAACTGATAGTTTGTGACCAGGCTGTTGCGAACATGCAGAGCCCCATTGATCTCAACCAACTGGGCCATCAGTTGCACAGATCTGGGCCAAAATTTGAAAACAGGGAAGTCTATCTGATCATTGGAAGCTCAGTTATTGGGATACTATACTGCACGCTTTTTTTCTCTACTATACTTTTCTTTTTTTTAATAATCTGAGCATCTAGTCAGACTTTTTCCCTCTCCTTATAGTATTTAAAATAAGGCTTTGGTCCCTCTTGAACTTTTCTGTCTCTACCTTTTTTATCATATTTTTCTCCAGTTGGAATATTCCAAACAGCCTGTATTTAAGTTGTGTATTAATAAAAAGTTATTGTGATGGAGAGGGCCCCAATCTAGGAACACATCCTTGTGCAGCAAAGCACTGAAACTCTTCAAGTTCCACTGGGACGTGAGCACATGTTTGAAATTAACCCAGTGCTTTTCCAAGCAAAGGCCTAACTGGTTGGTTTTTTTGGATCACACACCCAGACATCTTCAGAGGGGGTATCTCCTATTATAAGGGAGGGAGCTTTCCCATAGTTCAATAAGTCAAGTATTTTGAGACAACCTTGGGGGAGAAGGAGAGGATTCCCCTCTCTAGGGGAGAATGTTAGACTGTATTAACAATAGCAACACCAGGAGATGAACTGCCTGTGGACCTTCTTCCATCAATAAATAGGTGTGGCTGCTTTGCTAAAGACCTTGTACCTGCTATTGTACTTTGTGACAGTCTATTGCTAAATACTCTCCAAGATTACATAAACTGGCTACTGCTTCAATACTGTTATGAACTTTTCCAGAAATGCTTTTCTGGGCTGGGATTAGAAGGAAGACCTTATGGCCAACTTCAAATCTCACCTGAAGATACTGATCTTTCAAACTAAACTAAAGCATTTCAGATTTGAGTAGCATTGGAAACACTTTCTTTTTAAGGACATTGAGGAGTGGGGGTATTTAAAGAGTTTAAATGAAGTTCACTTATCACCACCAGTCCTCTATCTAGCATAACACATGAACCATGGTATGGGAAGAAAATAAGGGGCATATGATGGGATGTCCACCCCACACAAGGCAGAACAAATTAAATTAGATTAATTAGACTCCATCATCAATCAGTCTATCTGAGAAGGAACAGGCTGGGCTAGAATAAAGGTAGGAAGTTGGAAGCAGGAAGAAACCTGTAGCTATTTTCTGGATGTTAGAGAGGGAGGAAAGGAAACCAACTAAGTAGGAAGAGAGTAGAAACCCCAGGGGATGTAGGCCCTGAAGGAAGGGTTTATTTAAAGTGGGGGGTGGAGCCAAAGCCTGAGAGGCAGAGTGGGAAATGGCTCAGGGAAACTGCAGATGTTACCTACTGGCTAGAGAGTCCCTGAGCTGGAACTCGGAGTAGAGGGTGAATCTGGGTTCCCCTACCAGCCATTGGAGAAGTAGCACAATCTGGGCAGTGAAAGAGAATGTATTTTAAATGGAGATACTTTGATAACCCCCTGGAAGGGAAAAACCCACAGTGACCTGTCCAGAGTGGATGCTGTGATGAGCCAGCCCCCTGAGTTGCAGAGAAAGAAGTGGCTGGGCATATGAACAAGTGACAGAAGGGGGCATTGGAGCTGGCAGGAGCTAATTCCTGAGCAGCTTGAAGAAGGTGCTCTATTGGTGAGTGAACACTGTGACAGAGTATTCTCATATGCTTCTAATAGCGTCAGTGATCTCAGGTATGGCAAGCAAACAGCATATCTGCATTAAAGGGTGGTATGAAATCAGTCTGAATACATTTTGAGAGCCTCAAAATCCCACTTATCCTAGAAAGGGAGAACCTGGTTCTGATCTTAATTACAGTAATGGGTAATAGTTTAATTCCATTGATAGTTATTCCTAATGCTACCTCCTGTGAGACCAGACTCAAATCTTGAGGACCTTTTTGTTGTCTTTCTCTTTTCCTTTCTTTAGGAGAAACTCATAGTTGTTCAATGGAATTTATCTTGCAGAGCTAGAAGTGCCTTACAGGAGAGGTAGAGTTTTATGTCTCTAGGAACATGCTGTGATACAAATATGTAGTGATGGTCAAGGGAAAGGGGAGATTGCTGCTTGAAGCAAGGAAAAAGAAATCACAGATATTGAGGACAGATTGCTGAAAGACATGGAAGAGCAGTTGTTTCTCATGTGATACTTTTTTATTGTAACTTTTTTCCATTGTTTTCACTGTTGTGCACTGCATTATTTTAACTGCCAAGACTGCTTTGTAGGGGATGAGCACATATTTATTGTAGGATGGATGGCTTCAAGCATCCTTCTGTCCCTCCTCTCATAAAGGAGGCTCTAGTCCTTGCCACACGGATAGTTATTTCTGGGAGCAATAATGCATCCCTAGATGAAACATTTTCAGAACTCACATTTCAGGCTCAGTTAAAGCAGCCCACTGTATGTGACACAGTTTCACATTCTGCTGAGCGAGTCCAGCCTTTGTGTTTGTTTGTTGCCATTCATCCCTTAGGTTCTCTTTGTATTAAGAGCCTGGTATTCTCCATTAGTACTGTGAAGAGCGAGTTTGAAATCACCCATCTGAGCCACTGAGCCACTAAAAAGAAAATTCCAAATGCTCCAGGAATGGTAATTGAATTGCTTAGTTTATGTACTAATGTTCAGGAAGGGGTCATTATATACTGTACTGGGTCCCACAAGAGCACTTTTGCATTTCACATACCTGTGACTAGTATGAGTGTTCAAAAGGAGCACAGGATCAAATGTAAACAAAACATTTGTACATTGTGATGTCTTTCTTGAGTGCTGTAAAATTGTGGAACAAAGAAAGAGTGAAGGTGAGCTTTTATTACTGAGCATAGCGAACATCAGAAGCTTTGAATACAGAGATACCCTAATATAGCACTTAAGATTTTTGTTGTATTTTTTTTACATAACTGATCTCATAGGTATATATTTAGTATATTATGTATCTGAAGTATGTGGTTTTTCTGAAGCTAATTATATATCTGTACTGTTATATTTATATTTGTGATAGAATCATAGAAATGTAGGACTGGAAGGGACCTTGATAGGTTATCTAGACCATTGTTTCAGTAAGAGTTGGATAACATAACATGCTCAAATCCCTTAGGTTGGTGTATCTAGTCCTGTCCCATGCACTAAAACAGGGATGAGTATTATCTAGATCATCCCTAGCAGGTGGTTGTCTAACCTGTTCTTAAAAACGTCTAGTGACAGAGATTGCACAGCCTCCCTAGATAATTTGTTCTAGTGCTTAACTACCCTTACAGTTAAGAAACATTTCCTAATGTCTAACCTAAATTTCCCTTGCTGCAATTGAAGCCCATTATTTCTTTCCCTATCTTCAGTGGTTAAGGAGAACCATTTATCATCCTTCTCTTTATAACACCTCTTGCGTATTTGAAGTTTGTTCCCGCTCAGTCTTGTCTTCTGCAGACTAAATAAATCCAGCCTTTTCAATCTTTCCTTGTAGGTCATGTTTTCTAGACCTTTAATCACTGTATGTTGCTCTCCTCTGGGCTTTGTCCAATTTCTACACATCTTTCCCCAAGTGTAGTACTCTGAATTGGACATAATACCCAGAATAGATAATACCCTGAATAGATTGCAGGAACTACTACTTGTGTTGCTTACAATACCTCCTAATACATCCCAGAATTATGTTCATTTTTTTTTGCAACAGCATTACATTGACTTACATTTAGTTTGTGATCTACTATAGTCCCCCAAGATACTTTTCCGCAATACTACTTCCTGGGAAGTAATTTCTCATTTTGTATTTGTGTAATTGGTTATTCACTCCTAAGTGTAGTATTTTGCATTTTTCCTTATTGAATTTCATGTTTTTCAATCCATTTCTCCAGTTTGTCAAAATCCTTTTGAATTCTAATCCTGTCCTCCAAAGTTCTTGCAACTTCCCCCCATCTTGGTATCATCCACCAAACTGTATAAGTGTACTCTCTATGCCATTATCCAAATCATTTATGAAGATACTGAATAGAACCAGACTCAGAACAGATCCCTGTGGGATCCCAGTCGATATACTATTCCAGTTTGACAGTGAACCATTGATAACTAATTTCTGAGTATGCTTTTCCAAACCGTTGTGCCCTCACCTTACAGTGTGTTTGTCTAGGCTATATTTTTCTAGTTTGCTCATGAAAAGGTCATGTGTGATGGTATCAAAAACCTTTCTCAAGTTGAAAGATACATTTTGCTGCTTACCCCATGTGCAATTTCCTTTTTTTGTAAATGAATAGAAACAAATTATATATTCCAGATTTGAAAACCTATTTTCATAGGAATTGTTTAGAAAAAAGTCCTATTTAAAACCATCAAATATGTTTACTACATTTATGTTGATACAGAGAACAGCTTACGGGACTTCAGGGATTCAAGCTGACCTAAAGTGAACTGGATGTTTGGTTTTTGCTTACAGGCAGAGTCCCTGGAAAAAGCTCAAAGGCACAGTTGAAGTTTATTGTGCAGCATGAATCTTAAGGGAGTCACAGTGTTGGGAGACTGGTTTATAAAGAAGTTTCAGGAAATAATTTTCATAACTACTCTTGACTGGGTAGGCTTTTGATCCCAGGGACTCTTTTTTGTACTGTTTACAATGGGCAAACTCCTCTAATCATTTTGATCTTTTAATAATTACTGCTTTTGAGGCAGTAATTTAGACCAGCTGCACTGGAGTCTGTGTAAGCCAATTATTATTTCAGCTGTGTGAAAAGTCATTATGGCTTAACACACTTCTGCTCTTTCATAAGCAAGCTAACCCTGCCAGACCTATGAGGGGTCTATTTTGCCAGACTGCCTCTCCTAGACAGAACAGATTGATCCTAGTTTAAGTTATTAGTCGACAGGAGAATTATTTCTCTCTTCTCTCTCTCTCTTCCTCCCACCCCCTCCACAATATCATTATTAGCTTGTGATTTTGCACTAGTATTGTTGTCAGCCACAACTGGAGGCCTTAGAGAAATTGAAGCTCTCGGCCAGGTAGAACACTTTTTCCTCAATCCGTTTATTACTTGTGACATTATCATCAAATAGGTTGAGTGAACTCTGACTTCAAATCTTGAAACAAGGCATCACAATGGTGGTCAAGGTGCCTCCTTCCTGGAATACCCCTCACAGCACCCTTATATGATTTTCCCTTAGATTTAGAGTAGGGTTGGAGATGAAAGGATGCTAATAATTAGCAACTGTCATTTCTCTTCATAGGATCAGTATCTTAGTCTTTAGTTGGTCCTTTATGATCAAAATCCTGAGAGAGGCTGATCACTGGCAATTCTTGTTAATTGACCTCTCAAGATGAGTCTTTTGATTGACTTAGAACTCCCATGGAAATTATTCCTGGGAGGTGTAGGATGTAGCACTCTTCACTCATGTTGAACTAAGAAAATGCTAATCTATTTCAGATTATTTCATACCAAAAGGAAATACCTAAGAAATGGTTGATCATGTATTTTAATTCCTCATTCCTAATCCTCTGCAGCCTCTCCTGACTTAATGATGCTAATTAATGCTGTAAGTGTCGGTGCCTGTGTAGTCTGTTTTTCATTTTCAAATGTCAATTCCACATATTTTGAAGAGCAAAATGGATACCTGAATTAATACCAGATTTTCCAGCATAGGCCAAATTTTGCCAACATAATTGTTGTCAGCTTTTATTTATCTTGTTAAGAAGGCTTTGAAAAACAACAAACGCTAACTCTGTTGGGGAAACTGCTTCCGTGGATTATAAGAGAGCACTTCAAACAGAATTTCCCAGGAAGAGAGCTAGATCAGCAAGAACAAAACCTGGTCTGGTAGGAGGTGAGCACTAAAAGATAGGCCCCAACCCTTTACATCTTTACATATGTGTAATTACATCCATTTTTAACTGGGAATATAGAGGTGGAAAAGACTTGGCCAAGGTCAAAACAAGTGCAGGGTGGAGCTAGGAAGACAACTGACATCTAGTCTTGTGATTATGGAAGGTTTGTGGATATAGCACATCTCCTTCACTCATTCTTCCCTCCTTTCCCCCCACACAAGTTTTGAGTGTTGTACTCATTGACCTTGCATTTTGTAACTGCTCAAAGCTTCAGCTCACCATTCAGCTGTGTGGCAAACAGCCATAACCTAGAGGTCCAGATTTATTGTTTTGGGCTACAGATCCAAAAACTCCATTAGCCAGTCTTTGATTTGGTAAGTACCTTCTCACTTACTGTTAAGTGGGATGTTAAGACGGAGCAGTGCCATTTCGCTTCACTAGAAGTCTGAGTGGTCCCTTTGCACTGCTACTTTGAATTAAGTAAGCAACAGCAGTATTATTGCTTTCTCTGGATTAGTAATGTAGCAATTTAGCTGGTTTTTTGCAAGCCAAATGAAGCTGAAGCATATTCATAGCAGTCCAATGGAAGTCCCATGACTGCATTTACAGTAGTTATCCAATACAAATGGTTAAAAGGAGGATTTTGTTTCAGTTCATTGGCAACCCCTTTGTTGCAGTGGGACTCATTGCAGCAGGATCTCCTTGCTGGTGTGGAAGGAAGTTTGCTGTTTTCAAATGTGCTATGCAGAACCACTTTACAGCACAAAATAAAATTAATGGATATTTTAAAAGAAGCTTCACAATTTATGGGGAGATATAAAATCATGGGTGGTAGTTTAACTGCTGCTGTAGATTGGTGTAGTTCCATTAATGTTAATGGAGTAATAGAGATGTACAATAGCTGAGGATCTGGCCCAAATATATACAGATTTTGAACTGCAGCAAGTGTAATTAATGTCAAGTAGTTCAGCAATTCATGTTCTCTTCCTGCTGCCTTCTCTAATGGCATAAAGTTTGAGCCTGAGTTTGCTATCAATTCTATTAATGTATATCTGAATAATTGGTCATTTTAATGAGATTTAAATCAGTGTAATTCAAAGCAGAATTTGATCTCTGGCCTACAAACTGAACTTTTTTTGCGGGGGGTGGTGGTGGAGGGGAGGCTATATATAACCATGTTTTAGCAGAAGGAAACCTGCTTGAACTGCAATTTATTTTTTTTACCTAAAGAGTTTATACTGGAATATTCTGATCGATCTCTCCCCTCCTCCTCTGGTTGGGGTGAGTTAGGAGAAGACACATTAAATGGGAAGAAGCTACAGAATAAGAATTTTCTCTCCTTTTAAGATTCTTCTTCCCTTACAGAATCCATTGTTGACCTAGCTACTGCCAGTGAGAAGGATGAGGAATGCATTCCTTCTTATTCTGTCCAAAACTGTTGTGTGCTGTTGACCAGTCACTGAAGTTCACACTGGGTTGAAACATGGCAGCTGTTCTAGATGGGCATGAGTCACAAAGGTCTTCTCTAGATTTGGATCTGAAATTTTATATGGCTTAGTCGTTTTGCATCTGGACCTTCAGCTGGGAACAAAGCTTCCTCCAAGTGGCATGATTATACCCCCTTCTGGCAGAAACCATGCATAGCAGACAATGTGGTGCAGAGTAGCCCATAGGCCTTACCTTTCCCTGTCTACTTCTTGTGTTGCAAATCAAGGAACAGTCCTCTAGGGCTTCCCCTTATCTAACTGCGTCTCTGTGCCTGTTAACTGAGGGGGTGGAGGGGAGAGCAAGTAGCAAGGAGGACTTCTGCTTCCCCTTCCCCTCATCTCTCCCTCTCCTCTCAACACCTCTCCTCTTTATTTCTTCGCACATGCAGTGACAGAAATAAGAAGTGATAAAGATGGTGTGCAGGATTGGGAAGGGAGGGGGAGGAAAATGAAAGGGAGTGGTGGAGCAGAGGTGGTAATGAATGTGTGGTATGAAGGAGGCAAATGAGTCCCTGGAGTGAATGAAAGAATTAATGAGACGAGAAAGGAGATCAAGTAAAAGCAGGAGGCTATGGTAGAACCTGTGTGGGTTTAAAATAAAGGCTTGGACATACACTTTTTTCTGTGAACACACAAATAAATGAGTCACCTTTAGTATGGAACCATCTCTAGTGATGGATGAAGATACTCTTTTGTGTGTCATTTCAGAAGCATTTTAGGATCTTGAGGGTTGAAAGGTTTTGGATAAATGTAATTTGGTAAGGTATAAATAGAGATAACAGACTGCAGAGCAATCAAAAGGAATCATGTTCTAATGTAGATCCTTTAACTATTAATCCCCACTAGCATCACAGTAACTAAAATCATGACTTGCCTGATACCTGATTAGAAGTTGGAAATTATATTCATTATTAAAATGCTAGCAAAAATAAGCTAGCATGTGCCCCCCCCCACCTTATCAGAGCATGCCTGATTTGGTAGAGGGAATGATGAACAGGGTAGGAGAAAATACAGTACTGCTCTATTACTGAAAAATGAAAATAACTTTTAAATTCTTGTCATATTTCTCTGCCATTTTTGTAATGAATGCCTTTCCTAAATCTGTGCTGTAAGAAATTGATGGAAATATTGATCTTATGATAATCACTTACCTCCTTGTGGACACTCCAATATTTGGACAATGCCATTCCCAGTCCTACCAATATCCTTGTATTATGTAGATAAATGACTGGCATGAGACACTTATGACTTCCCCTAAACTTGTATCAAGACTGAATTGTTTACACAGAGATATATTCTTATTTTCACAGTTTCTCCTTTGACTTTTCCCCAAGGTGTACCCGAGGACCTGCTTCTTTCTGTCTTGTAGGATTTTTAAGTGCGACATGAGCTTAACTTCCCTAGCTTTATGTATATGGAATTTTGTCCTTATTATTCTGATTTCTCATGTTTCCATAGTTCTCCAGCATTGATAACCAAACAAAGGACTTTGAATTTTTTGTTTGGTATCTTAAACAACAACATTGGGTTTCTAACCTCATTATTTTGCTTTTAGTATATTGGTTTGTTTGGCATACTCTTGCAATGCTACGCTTTCTCTGCAAAGTCATGAGATGCACTGTCTTGAGATTTGCATTTTGTTTCCCATACTAATGTACTGCCTCAAGTTTCCTAAAGAATCAGGTAATAACAGTTTGCATAATGTTGAGCTTGTCCTTGAAATTAAACTTCTTGTCATTGGGTTTGACCTTTGTTGTAGCACGAAAATACAGCTCACTATATCTGATGTACATCTATCGGTTTGTTAATAGTGCATGTTTAGTGCTGTTCTGCATATTTTGTCAGGTACACAATCCAAAATACCAATCCCCAATAAAACCACACTTCAGTCTGTGAAAGTGGCCTACTATCCCCATCTGTAGCAGTATGTGGGTTATTTGGTGGGATTTGAGAGCAGCTGATCATGTACAGGATATTTTTTTTAATTGTTTTAATTATGCTATATTTTTACATGTACTTAGAGAATCGAATCTTAAAAGTCAAAATAGAAGGGACTAAAACTTTTAAAGCTGCTTAAGGGGTTTGGCTGGCCAATTCCCATTTAAATTAATGGGAACCGGTTATCCAAATACTCTAAGCGGCTTTGAAAATGTCAGCCTAAATAAATAAGAACCCAATTAAAAAGAAAAGTACTTTGTTGTTAATATTATGAGATGCTCAGTAGCTATGGTGACAAGAACTATGCACATGCTTGTTACCGTGCCTCAGTGGATCACAGCTGAGTGCTAAATTCAAGACAAACTACTGAGAAATAGAACAGACTCATCCCCAAATAGTAGTTATTCTATCGTTAGGTTATACTGAGCCGGTAACACAAGTAAATTTCTGTCTCACCACACTGGTTAACAAGAAACTAAAAATGCAGGCTCCTTAGGCATTCCAGTCCTTGTCTCACCACCCAGACACTGTTTTCAGTTACTAAATTTGTTTCCAGTAACCAATCAAAATCAAATACAGGGTCCTTCTAATCCTAAAATATCAGCCACTGAGTCAGGTCAATATATAACTCAGATCTTACCCAATAATCACTCTGCTGCCAACAGGGCTGGATTAACTTTTTGTGGGCCCAGTGTCAAACATATTTGTGGGCCCCCTGGGGAATGAAGAGGCTGGGGGCAAGAGCACAGTGGGCAAGGTGGATTTGATTTAAATCACTAGTTAGGAAGACTCGATTTAATCATGGATTTCTACATAAAAGCCCATTCTTGTTGGTTGTTATAACCTTAAAACATATTCTTCACAACTCAGAGATAGATTTAGGTTTCATTTTCAGAAGGTACACACTATACATTTTTAAACCGTGATTTATTTTGAAAACTTTTCAGATGAATTTTACAGCTATATCAGAAAATGAATGATTGTTTGGTTATTTCATTTACCAAAGATAATTGAAGCAGATATTTATGAAGTCATTGGGAGGTGAACTATCTCCAATTCAAGAGGTTAATCATTAATATTTGGAGGATTTTCTTGCCAGGCTGTATTAGGAGATCACCAGACAGACATTTAAATTGTTTTTATTTAACTAAAACAACATTAAGTATTCTGGATTTTTTTCCTCAACAGCAAACATAATATTTTAACAACAAAAAAAGTCCTTCACTTCTCACATTTATCTCCAGACTTCTCCTTGTCCAGATCTATTCTGCCCCCAACATTTTCTATTCATTCAACTTTTTGAAACTTTTCACTTTTAAAGAGAGGTAAGGGGTTGATCCTGTGTACACAAATTTGCAGAGGGACAATAGAGTTGTGGTCTGTTATTTCTCATCTCTATACATTATTTATTTTAAAACATTTTTGCTGTTAATAAGCATGTTACCTCTAGAGACACAAATCCACAGTTTGAGAACTGCAAAACTAAGCATCTCTGATGGTATCTTCTAGGCTGAATACTCAGTCCCATTGGGTAGATAGAAAAATTAACCTAAATAATCTATACAGAAGTCTGTGGACCCATAAGATTGGGTCCCTAAGCCTGTAGAACTAATGAATGAAATAGTTTTTAATTATTCACTTTATTAATGTAACTTCATAAGTAAAGTTTTTATGAATGAAACAACATTCATCCATAAAACCGGTTACCCCAATAACTGGCTAATGGACAATTAAGAGGCTTGTTAAGAGCCATAGCTGTTCAGCCAGTTGCCCTTGTAAGTTTCACTGTCAATCCAATTCCTGCTTAAAACACTGAGGCCTGGTCTACACTAGGAGGTTATGTCGAATTTAGCAGAGTTAAATCAAATTAACCCTGCACCCGTCCACACAACGAAGCTATTTAGTTCGACATACAGGTCTCTTTAGTTCGATTTCTGTACTCCTCCCCGACGAGGGGAGTAGCGCTAAATTCGACATGGCTATGTCGAATTAGGCTGTGTGTGGATGGAAATCGAACTTAGTAGCTCCGGGAGCTATCCCACAGTGCACCACTCTGTTGACGCTCTGGACAGCAGTCCGAGCTCGGATGCTCTGACCAGCCACACAGGAAAAGCCCTGGGAAAATTTGAATTCCTTTTCCTGTCTGGCCAGTTTGAATCTCATTTCCTGTTTGGACATCGTGGCGAGCTCAGCAGCACTGGCAGCGATGCATGGACACCTCTGCTGGAGAGCTCTGCAATCTCAGAATAGAAAGAGGGCCCCAGCATGGACTGACTGGGAAGTCTTGGATCTGATCGCTGTGTGGGGAGATGAGTCTGTGCTTTCGGAGCTGTGCTCCAAAAAACGGAATGCGAAGATCTACGAGAAGATCTCCAAAGCCATGACAGAGAGAGGATACAGCCGGGATGCAACGCAGTGCCACGTGAAAATCAAGGAGCTGAGACAAGGCTACCAGAAGACCAAAGCAGCAAACGGACGCTCCGGAGCACAGCCCCAGACATGCCGCTTCTACGAGGCACTGCATTCCATTCTAGGTGCGGCTGCCACCACTACCCCACCACTGACCGTGGACTCTGAGCATGGGATAGTGTCGACGGACAGTTCCTCGGAGATGTTCGCGGACGGGGAAGATGAGGAAGGAGATGAGGAGGGCGAGACAGTCGACAGCACTTACAACGCTGATTTCCCGACAGCCAGGATCTCTTCATCATCCTCACGGAGATCCCCTACCAACCCTCCCCGGCCGTTAACCCGGACCCTGAATCAGGGGAAGGATCAGTTGGTAAGTGCTTTAAACATGTAAACATTTATTTTTAACAGAACAGGAATATTAACTATCTGAAGAGACGGTCAATATGAACGGGGATAGAACAGAAATCCTCTTGGGATATCTCCACGAAGGTCTCGTGGAGGTAATCGAAAAGCCTCCGCACGAGGTTCCTGGGGAGAGCGGCCTTATTGCATCCTCCGTGGTAGCACACTTTTCCGCGCCAGGCTATCCTCAGGTACTCTGGTATCATTGCCTCGCTGAGCATGGCGGCATAGGGCCCTGCTTTTGCTGGCTTTCACGCAGCATGCGGTCTTTATCTGTGTCACTGATCCTCAGCAGGCTGATCTCGCTCATGGTGACCTGCTTTGAATTAGGGGAATGTTAGTATTGGGACTGCTTGCCTGTTCCTTTACATAACTATAACCGGCGGTTTACAGCCACGTGGTGGAGGCGGGACAGGGGCAGCATACAGGGATCTTTCCCGGGGACAGCCGCGAGGGGGTGGGACAGGGGCAGAGTTCATGCTTTCTGGATTGCCGGCAGCAGGAACTGGCCAACGCTAGGAGCATTGCTTTGACCGTGAAAGGAGGGCACTGCTATAAATTAAGTTTTAAGCAGCCAAAAGTCTATGGCTTACCATGTCTGTCTGCTACACGAATTCTGCTGTCCTGCCCTGCTTGTCTGATCTCCACTGCAAGACCCCAGGCACTGAATGCGAAGGCCGAAAATTCAAACTTGTCCTGAGTGCGCATGAGATAGGTGCTGTGCATGGTCTTGTTCACAGAGACAGACTAGACTATGTTCATTGTTTGCAAAAATGTATCTTTGTAAGGAATTCACTCCCTTTTTCCCATCACACAGCTGCAACTGTCTCCCGACCTACCCCGGCATCCCCCTCACAGAGGCTGGCGCAGGTTAGGCGGCGAAAGAAAAGGACACGGGACGAGATGTTCTCAGAACTTATGGGCTGCTCCCGAGCCGAGGCAGCCCAGCAGACCCAGTGGAGGGAGAACATGTCTCAGTACCAGCGCTCACACAGCAAACGGGAGGACAGGTGGCGGCAGGAAGACCAGCAGGCGACTCAAACGCTGCTTGGACTAATGAGGGAGCAAACGGACACGCTCCGGCGCCTTGTGGATGTTCTGCAGGACCGGAGGCAGGAGGACAGAGCCCCACTGCAGTCTATGTCTAACCGCCCTCCCCTGCCACAAAGTCCCATACCTTCCTCACCCAAAGTATCAAGAAGGAGGGGCGGCAGGGGCCGTGAAAACTGTCACTCCACCCCTGCACAGTGCTCAATTACAGGAAGGCTCTCATTCCCAAAATTTTGATAAGTCCTTTCCTTCCCGCCTCACCCAAGCCCCCGTCCCAGTTTCATCCCCTAACTGTCTAGTTGATAATAAAAAATACTTTTCTGTTAATTACTGTTTCCGTCATGTTCTTTTAGAGGAGACTGTGTTTGAAGGGGGGGAAAGGGGGTTGGTAATTGGACAGGACAGTCACCTTTACCAGGGTACAGACACGGGGGCAGGATCAGCAGCAGGTCACACACACAGTGCAGTCACTAGGCACCCTGGTCAGTCTGGGAGGTGGTTTTCATGTTCTGTGGGGGGGGGGGCTATGTGACTTTGTGGCGGGGGAGGGCGGGTAGAGATTTTATGCAGCAGTCCTTATCCTAGATCACAGAGCCACGCAGCAGGGGATCTGTAACCGTCCTCCCCCGCCACAAAGTCACATAGCCCCCACACACAGAGTCCTGAAAAGGAGGGATGGCAGGCTCCGTTGAAACAACCAGTCCGCCACTGCAGACCGCTCTAGGAGCAGGAGCCTGTCATTCCTCGAGTTTAGAAGCGGTCTTTACATCACTACACACCCTACCCACCACAGTCTGCGTCCCAGTTTCAACCCTTTACCGCGAAATCAGTAATAAAGAAAATGGTGTTAATTAACAAAGTTCCATGTATTTTATTTTTAAGCATGCGTTGGAAGGGGGGGAACGGGATGAACGGGGTATGTAACTGCAGAGGATAGTCAACATTAGCTGGGTAAAGAAACGAGGGCAGGTTCAGCTTCTCTGTAAACAAACTTAATAGTCACAGGTTACCCTGCTCCCTGAGGAACCTAGCTTTCAAAGCCTCCCAGATGCACAGCGCTTCCCGCTGGGCTCTTCTAATCGCACGGTTGTCTGGCTGGGCGTAATCAGCAGCCAGGCTATTTGCCTCAACCTCCCATCCCGCCATAAAGGTCTCCCCTTTGCTCTCACAGAGATTGTGGAGCAAACAGCAAGCTGCAATAACAATGGGGATATTGGTTTTGCTGAGATCTGAGCGAGTCAGTAAGCTTCTCCATCTCCCCTTGAGACGTCCAAAAGCACACTCCACCACCATTCTGCACTTGCTTAGCCGGTAGTTGAAGAGTTCTTTGTCACTGTCCAGGGCGCCTGTATAGGGCTTCATGAGCCAGGGCATTAGCGGGTAGGCTGGGTCCCTGAGGATCACTATAGGCATCTCCACATCCCCAACAGTTATTTTGTGGTCCAGGAAGAAAATACCTTCCTGCAGGCGTCTAAACAGACCAGAGTTCCTGAAAACACGTGCGTCATGAACCTTGCCCGGCCATCCGACGTTGATGTTAGTCAAACGTCCCCTATGGTCCACCAGTGCTTGCAGCACCATTGAAAAGTAGCCCTTTCGGTTAATATACTGGCTGGCCTGGTGGTCCGGTCCCAGGATAGGGATGTGAGTTCCATCTATAGCCCCACCGCAGTTTGGGAATCCCATCGCGGCGAAGCCATCTATGATGACCTGAACGTTTCCCAGGGTCACTACCTTTGAGAGCAGTAGCTTGATGATTGCATTGGCTACTTGCATCACAGCAACCCCCACGGTAGATTTGCCCACGCCAAAGTGGTTCGCTACTGACCGGTAGCTGTCTGGCATTGCAAGTTTCCAGAGGGCTATGGCCACTCGCTTCTGCACAGTCAGGGCTGCTCGCATGCGGGTGTCCTTGCGCTTCAGGGCAGGGGACAGCAACTCACACAGTTCAAAGAAAGTTCCCTTACGCATCCTAAAGTTTCGCAGCCACTGTGATTCATCCCAGACCTGCAGCACTATGTGGTCCCACCAGTCCGTGCTTGTTTCCCGGGCCCAGAATCGCCATTCCACAGCATGAACATGACCCATTGCCACCATGATCTCCACGGCGGGGGGTACCGTGCTGTGTGAGAGGTCTGTGCCACTCTCTGACTTCATGTCCTCACCGCGCTGCCGTAGCCTCCTCGCCCAATTTCTCAGCATCTGACTGTGAAAAAGGTGGACGATAAGGTGCGAGGAGTTGAAAATGGCCATAACTGCAGCGATGATCGCAGCGGGCTCCATGCTTGCAGTGCTGTGGCATCCGCGCTGTCACTCACCAGAAAAGTGCGCGAACTGATTGCCCGCCGGCGGGAGTGACGGTTGAATGACAACAGTTACCCAAAACCACCCTCGACACATTTTTCCCCCACCAGGCATTGGGGGCTCTACCCAGAATTCCAATGGGCAGCGGGGACTGCAGGAACTGTGGGATAGCTGCCCACAGTGCACCGCTTCCAGTGTTGATGCTTGCCCCGTTAGTGTAGACTCACAAAGTCGAATTACTGTCCTTAGTGTGGATACACACGTTCGACTTTGTAATATCAGTTCCACAAATTCGATTTAAGTAGAAAATGGTAGTGTAGACATACCCTGAGACGTACACTGTTTCAGTATTGTAACTTCTGTTCACTGTTTGCCATATTGTAATTCAAACTCCATTTTACAACACTTACTCCATTTTGTAAAAGCTTGCTGCAACCTTCATTTTTGCAAAACCCTGCTGTAATCTTATTAGTTTAGTTTAGATGTGTGAATGAGGCATGAATGGATGATGGAATCAACCTCCAGCGCCAGCCTGTCCTGAAGAAACAGAGTTCAAACACCAACAGCTGAAGATGCAGACAACAAAGTAAGAGGAGTCCACCCTAAAAAGAACAAAGGTACAATAGAAGAAAGATCAAAGCCAGGTCCGAGGCTGAAAGTCACGTCTGCAATTGATGGGTGATCAATCACACCGAACCCAGAGGCAGCGTGACACAGCAAGACCTATAGACTCTTGATTCAAACTAAAGCCTACAAAAAGGATGGGTCAGATGGAAGACTTGTAAGGGTAACATTATGCTGCCAGCATGGGAGGGCAGACCCAGCCCTTCCTTCTGCCTGGCTTTCCTGGCCAGTTAGATGCCACAAGCTATGAACCCAAGCTGCGAAATCACGGACTCAAGCCACGGACTCAAGCTGTGTTCAGGATTGGTAACTATACAGCAGCTGCAGAACTGTGTGTGTGTGTGTGTGTGTGTGTGTGTGTGTGTGTGTGTGTGTGTGTGTGTGTGTGTGTGTGTGTGTGTGTTAAGGTATTAGCTAGTGGTTATAGATCAGTTCTCTACCCCATCTGTTCCTTGGTGTTGAACATTTAATAACTTTCAGGAGAGAGAGGAGGAAGTGGAGAAGAGGCGGGGACAGGGCCTAGGGAAAGGGGGTGGAATCGGGGCATACCCCCTCCAGCCCCCTGCTGTGAACTGCTCAGGGCAGGGGCTGGGAGCACCCCCACAAGCACAGCCCATCCCCCCAGCCGTGACCCCTGCACCTCCTCACAAACTCCCAGCCCTGACTCCTGCACCTCCACACACACATCCCCTCCCCCACCCTGAGCACCAAGCGGGAGCTCTGCACGCTCGTCCACACACAAGCGACCAGGGAGCTTTGCGAACAGGGAGTTTCGCAAGGGAGTTCTTCAGGTGAAGGAGGAGCAAATTTTCCACAGCCTCCCTCACAAAATATATCACTGCTTTGCCTTTTGTAATTATCCTTTTGAGGGGAAAACCAGGCACTTCTCTCTTTTTGCAAAGTCCTGTGACCTCTTTCAGCTAAAGAAAATTTGAGAGTGCTGGTGATGTACTAGCTCTTTACTGCTCTCCCCGTTATAGCGGTGGGGGTGCAGTGATAAGGCCCCCCTGACCCCTAATGCCTACACACTTGACAGGACAGCAGCTGCTGTTGGGAAGGGCATTTCCTCACTAGTGTTAAGCTGCCTGATGCTCCCAGGACTTGGAGGGACAGTGTGGCTGCTACTCTAGCCCAGGCTGGAGCTGGGAGGAAGGACACGGGTGCTGCTGTGCAAGGTCCCTCGCCCCCATTAGGAGTTGGAGCAAGGACGGGGCACCAGGGGCAAAGAGTGGGGAAATGGGAGGGGGAAGCTGAGGGGGAGAGGGGGCCCTGGGCCAGGCAGGGGATGCAGCAGGAGGAGGATGGGAAGGATGATCTGGGAAAAAGGGGAAGCCTGTAAAAAAAATAAATAGTTTCCTTCCGGAGAAGCAGACTCACCCTGCCCTGGGTCCAGGCAGTGGCAGCTGCTGCTGCTCCCTCCCCTGCAAAAAGCTGATCAGGAGCAGGGAGAGAAGGAGGGGTGAGTACACAACATGCTGGGGGAGTGGGAGCTTTGCTGCTGGCTGCCGTGCAACAGCAGGACAGAGCCCCGGGCACAGCTGCACCAAGCTTCGCGGAGAAGAAAGGCTGTGCTGGGGCCCCTTTGGAGCATGGACCCGGCCCTATGGCACCAGTGGTGCCATGGTAAATCTGCTACTGGCTGCCAATCCTTTAGTAACTAAAAACTAAAGGTTTAATAAGAGGAAAGAAGCGTTAATAATGGTAAATAGATCATATACATACAAATAATTGCAAAGTCTTTTTATCAGGTTTGTAGCAGTGATGGAATAGACTGCTGGCTTGTAAAGTCTCTCTGGTAACTTCCAAAAGATTCAAAGATCCTCCGTTCATAGGGTAAAATGTTCCTTTTAGTTTTAAATCCCCAGTCTAGAGAATCAGATCAGGAAAAAGGCAAAATGGAGATATCTCAGGGGTCTTTTTATATCCTTTGCCATGTGCCTGGAACTTTACTGTCCCAGTGGAAAGTCACTGGCCTAAGATGGAGTCCAGGGTCACATAAGCATATCACATGTCCATTGACGTGGCCATTAGCCCCTTGGAGTCTGAGGCATCTGCAGGAAGACTATCTGTGTAGAATGGTTTCTTCTATGGCCCATTGTGAGAGCTAAGTGTCTTTGATGGGCCATCAATACGTAGCTCTCTGGCCTTAATGTAAATATTACATGATTGGTGTTACCCAAGAATATAACACATCTGTATGATGCCAGTACATAGTGAATATTTATAACTTCAAATACAAAAATGTTACATGCATGTAACAGGATAATCAATCATACTTGGAAATCATAATTTTTCCATTGACTTCTTACATGACATACTTTGTACAAGATTTGTTGCAATTGTATAGCAGTGGCAATATCAATGATATAAATGGTCACATTCAATCATATAGCATCACAGTGCTGTAAGAAAATAAACGTTGGTGATGATAGCCTACCAGATATTACAGGAAATCAACCTGTTTGAACTCCTGATTCAGTTTGTAACCGCCTTTCACTTTTTTCCTGCTGGTTTGAAAATTGGAGGGGACACAAAGTTACAATGGAAATGGGGAAAATAACTGTCTTATACAATTTCCTCAGTTGTTAAGGAGTTGAGGTGCAGATAAAAATAAAAAGATTTTGCCCGAAAACCAAAATATTTTGATTTGGAAATACTGCCTTGGTGCCTCATGCTACCCATGTTTCTTTACAGGCTGGGATCCCTGGTCAGATTATGTCTTTGAGGGTGCACCACTGTATCTCCTCATGTAGGGGGAGGTGGTGCATCAGGGGAGATACAGTTTGGTCAGTGCAACTTCCCTTTGAGGAGAATGGGGACATAAGGCAATCAAACTATAACTCCAATGAGACTCTGCAGCAGCATTTCCAAAGCAAAATATTACAGTTTTCAGGTGTTTGGTTTTTCAACAAAGTTCAAAATTCCCCATGAAAATCAGACACTTTTTTGGAGGGGGGAGGTTTAGCTAAATTTTTCCATTGAAAAATGTCTTTGACAAATCTTTTAACCAGCCATATTGCCAGATAACTATCAGAGAGGAGATCTTTCTTTAGAATGCTGTTACCAAAACTATCCATAGAACTTGATAAGGGAGTTGTCTGAGCAGCATTGTTGGTACTTGAAGGGAATCTGATGTATTGCTATGTGGTTTTTACTGTCTGGAAGTGGGAATCTAGAAGCCACACACAGAGCACAAATTGCTGCTTGCATTCAGCTTTGCTCAAATGGAAATAGTTGAAAGTATGAATTGAAGCTTTGTCACATCCCAAAACATTTGTTTATGAAAAATAAAACTTGCTGCGACTGCTACCCCTTAAGGCTGAAAGGAGTCCTTCACTGTCTGAACACCACAGAAAAGAAACAAGACAACAATGAAGAACCCACCCAAAATGTTCCTCTTCAGCAGGAGGCTTTAAAAAAAAGTTTTATAAAATCAATATTTAAAAAAAAAGCCTGCATTGGAGCAAAACTGTATATAGTATGATTAAAATAATGAATACTGCAACTATGTGGAAATAGGGATCTCTTTTTTGCAAATTGCAAATGTTCATGACTAAAAATATAAAACTTTGAGGGGCGGAGGAAACAATCAGTAAATTCATTTCTGAATACACAGCCTGTTGTGTGTAACACCAAAATGGTGGCTCTTTTGTCACTACTCACCCAACTAACTTCAAAATTTAAGGAAGTTGGTAGCCCTTGTATACTAGAAAGTCTAGGGGTTGAGATGGAATATCATTTTCTAGGGGGACTTTTAGGAAATGCAAACAAGTTTTGAATTCCAGATGGTGTAGTTGAACCCTGTAGTAACCTTCAAGCCAGCAGTGTACTAAATACAAAGTGTAATTACATCTTTGGCAGTCAGTCACTTCAGTTGAAATGACAGCTTTTCTAAGGGTTTTTAGGAGTGATTTTCTTTGGGCCTAAACCAGGCTTAGTTCTTTGCTCATTTTGGAAAGGCAACTTTATTCATTAAAAGTATGTCCTGTTTTATGCCTTGAAGTCAAAAGAAAATATGTAAGTTTACATACATGTACAAACTGTATAATGGTGGTAATCTCTTCTGAAGTGTAATTCCTAGAGTGTGATGACTGCCAGTAACTGGCTTTAATTTGCAGTAGGGAAATATACAAACACAGAACAAATGACAAGATTACTAAACTGAAGATTAAATGGAAAAGTTGTTGTGTGCAGTGTGACAAGTAACAAGTCAAAGGACTCCTATACAGTTTAGCTGCTTTTTTAAAATGCATACAGAAAGCTAACCATATATAGGAAAGAGCTACAGATTTCGACTTCTTTATATGCTGAACAGTAGATTCATAAAGAAAAAGGCTATTGTGATATCTTTGTAATCGAGGGGGTGGGTGGAGAGAAGCACGAGTCAGGGAAAAAACACTCATGTTTTAATATTAAAAAGTTTAAGAATGGCCGTACCGAGTCAGACCAAAGGTCCCATCTGGCCTAATATAGAATCATAGGACTGGAAGGGACCTCGAGAAGTCATCTAGTCCAGTCCCCTGCACTCATGGCAGGACAAAGTATTATCTGGACCATCTCTGACAGGTGTTTGTCTAATTTGCTCTTAAAAATCTCCAGGAATAGAGATTCCACCACCACCTCCCTAGATAATTTATTCCAGTGCTTAACCACCCTGACAATTAGGAAGTTTTTCATAATGTCCAACCTAAACTTCCATTGTTGCAATTTAAGCCCATTGCTTCTTGTCCTATCCTCAGAGGTTAAGAACATTTTTTTTCTCCCTCATCCTTGGAACAACATTTTATGTACTTGAAAATTATGTTCCCTCTCCTCTCTTTCTCCAGAGTAAACAAACCCATTTTTTTTTCAATCTTCCCTCATAGGTCAGGTTTTCTAGACCTTTAATAATTTTTGTTGCTCTTCTTTGGACTTTCTGCATTTGTCCACATCTTTCCTGAAATGTGGTGCCTAGAACTGCACACAATACTCCAGGTGAGGCCTAATCAGCATGTAGGGTTGCCAACTTTCTACTCACACAAAACCAAACACTCTTGTCCTGCCCTTCTCCGAGGCCCCACCCTGTCCTACCTGCTCACTCCATCCTCCTCCCTCTGTCGCTCACTCTTCCCTCCTTTCCTCTCTCCCTCCCTCCCTCATTTTCACTGGGATGTCTCAGGGTATAGAGGTGCTGGAGGGAGTGAGGGCTCTGGTGGGGGGGTCAGGGCTCTGGGATGGGGCTGAGGATTAGGAGCTTGGGGTGAAGGAGGGGGCTCTGGTCTGGGGAGTAGAGCTGAGGGGTTTGGAGTATGAGAGGGGGTTCTGGGTTGTGGGAGGGGGTACTGGCTCTGGGCTGGGGGTGTGGGTTCTGGGGTGGGGCTATAAATGAGGGGTTCAGGGTGTTGGAAGGGGCTCCAGGCTGGTGTAAGGGGTTGGGGCACAGGTGGGTGAGGGCTTTAGGTGGGGCTGGGATGGCTTGGGGTGCAGGAGGGTGCTCTGGGCTGGGATTGAGGGGTTCAGAGGGCAGGAGGTGGATCAGGGTTGGGGTGTAGGAGTGGGTCAGGGTGCAAGCTCTGAGTGGCGCTTACCTCAGGCAGCTCCTGGAAGCAGCAGCATGTCCCCACTCTGGCTCCTACACAGAGGAGTAGCCAGGTGGCTCTGTGCGCTGCCCCATCTGCAGGCTGCTTCCGTTGGCCCTGGTTCTCGGTCAGTGGGAACTGCGGAGCAGGGTCAGTGCATGAAGCTCCCTGGCTGCTCCTATGCCTAGGAACCAGAATGGGGACATGCTGCTGCTTCCAGGAGGTGCACAGAGCCATGGCAGGCAGGGAGCCTGCCTTAACCCTGCTGTGCCACCAGCTAGACTTTTAATGGCCCAGTAAGCAGTGCTGACCAGAGCCACCAGGGTCCCTTTTCGACTGGGCATTCAGTCAAAAACCAGACACCTGGCAACCCTATCAGTGCAGAGTAGAGCGGAAGAATTACTTCTACTGTGTCTTGCTTACAACATTTCTGCTAAGACATCCCATAACGATGTTCACTTTTTTTTGAAACAGTGCTACTCTGACTCATATTTAACTTGTGGTCCATTATGACCCCAGATCCCTTTCTGCAGCTCTCCTTCCTAGGCAATCAGATACTATCTTCCAACAGTGGCCAATGCCAGGTGCTTCAGAAGGAATGAACAGAAAAGGTATTCATCAAGTGATCTATCCCCAGTTGCCCATTCCTAACTTCTGGAAAACAATGTTAAATAATTGCATATGATAGAAATTGTGTGGAAATATAAAACCTCCAAATTTAGTAAAGCAGGATGTCAAGAATCTGAGTTCATTCATATAGATCTTTGAATCACTTCTTGGAAATGGCTTTGTAAAGCAATTTGTTATCTTTCATATAAAATCTGTAAAATGCAGAAATTCATATTTGCACTTCTTAATTTATTCTAACCTTCCCACTGCTTAGTCTGTCCTTGTAACACTTCTGAGAAATTGACAAACTCAGTGAAGCACAAACTAGGCTCCCAGATCAGGTTATTTTTATGTCAACTCTCTTTATTAGACAATCCCATTAGAATCTCACCAATGACAGAGTAGGAACACAGAATGCCTTTAGCATCCTTATAATACTGCACGCTAAGAAAGTTAGTGACATTAGAAAGCTGATCTTATTGCCAAAACTCTTTAAAACATGCTACAAGCTAATTATATTGGTTTATGGAACTATCTGAACTCAAGTAATTTATTTTAAGCTCTACACCAAGGAACAAATTCTGCCATCATTTATATTCCTAGAAACTACATTGAAGTTAATGGGATTGCACACATGTAACGATGAGCAGAACTTCTAGCTGTTTTGGTGTGTCTTAAGCCCCATCAACATAGTATCCTAGCCATTCTCAAACATTAATGAGCTAGGGCTTTGTCTTCAATGGAGTTATGACAATTTACACCAGCTGATAATCTGCCTCAGAATGTTAGCAAAACACTGACCTAAGTAATACTTAAGTTCTGAAAGCTGAGACTCCCTTTTAGGAAAATAAAAACTAGTCATGTCCTTCCCAGCACACATGCCAACCCCACCAGCTGTTAAAGGCCTCTATGTCTTAGGCTATGTCTACACTACAGCTGGGATCAACTCTGAGATTGATCCACTGGCAGTTGATTTAGCGGATCTAGTGGAGACCCACCCAATCAATAGCAGATTTCTCTCCATTCAATCCCTGTACTCTACCCCTGATGAGACGAGTAAGGTAAGTCATAGAACTACAATTCATAGACTATCAGGGTTGGAAGGGACCTCAGGAAGTCATCTAGTCCAACCCCCTATCTCAAAACAGGACTAATCCCCAGATCTCTAAACAGCCCCCTTAAGGATTGAACTCACAACCCTAGGTTGAGCAGGCCACTGCTCAAACTACTGAGCTATCCCTCCTGACAGGAGATTTTCTCCCATCAACCACCCCTGGGGTGAAGACCCTGCAGTAACTCGCCCTAAGGTACATTGACTCCAGTTACATTATTCACATAGCTGGAGTTGCATAGTGTAGGTCGACTCTACTGCAATAGTGTAGACTTAGCCTTAATTTATATAAATTCTGCATTCCTGCATCATTCACTAGTCCTCTGTATTTCTCCTTCCCACCCCTACCTAGTGGAGCATTCTCATGCTCTAGAAAAAGCTGATGCAGGTATTCACAGTATACTTTCTCTCCTTTCCTTTCTTGCATACCTTGAGCAACAGAATAGGAAGGGCAATACCAAATTAATGTAAAATTACCTGGTATTGCAGTATTTTTTCCCCTACATGTTGGAAACCTATCATATTACACACAGAGAAAAGGCTTTGTTCATGGTTTTGTTTGTGGGTTGTTCTCTTCCCCACCCCCCCTCACTAGATGAGTGATCTAAAATGACTTTTTTGCTCCTAAATCTTATGGTGAATTTGATAAAACTTCTGGTAGAGCTATACTGGGCCATTTCTTTTTTCAGAGACTTGAGCTGTAGCCAACAAGCTAGTAGTCTGATGAAGATATGAATGAATTGAAATTGGTGCCACTGAGTCAGAGAACTTAGATTTTCTACTGGAAGAAATTTTAAAGGTGGTGCTGGATCTTAATATTTAGGGGCCTACCAAATTCACAGTCCATTTTGGTCAATATCGAGGTCATAAGATTTAAAAAAAAAGTTAATTTCACAATTTCGGATATTTAAATCTGAAATTTCAGTGTTTTAACTATAGGGGTCCTGACCCTAAAGGGGGCTGTAAGGGGTTCATGAAATTGCCACCCTTACTTATGTGCTGTTTCTGGCAGTAGTGCTGCCTTCAGAGCTGGACAGCCAAAGAGCAGCAGCAGCTGCTGGCTGGGAGCCCAGCTCTGAAGGCACCTCCACTACCAGCAGTGGAGAAGTAAGGATGGTATGGTATGGCATTGTGCTTTCTTCTGCGCTATGGCTGGTGGTAGTACTACCTACAGAGCTGGGCACCCAACTAGCAGCCGCCGCTCCCTGGACACCCAGCTCTGAAGGCAGCACAGAAGTAAGTGTGGCAATACTGTAACCCCTCATGACCCACCTTTGGGTCAGGACCCTCAGTTTGAGAAATGCTGGTCCCCCATGAAATCTGTGTAGTACAGGGTAAAAGCACACACAAGACCAGATTTCACAGTATGTGACACATTTTTCACATCCATGAACTTCATAGGGCTCTACCAATATTACAATACTTTTAGGTGTAATTTTAGGGAAGTAAAGTATTTGAGGTATTCCTACTCAGACAAGGTAGATACATTTCTGGATCATAGAGGGCTGTGATGATGCCCATCAAATATGGATTTTAATAATTTTAACAATGTTAACAAAGTTCAAGCCTGAACTTCTAATGCAGCAAACAAAAGTTGTTTTCTTAAACTTCACAGAAGATGGGTTCTCAGATTGGGGCTGGAGGTAGTGTTACATGGGCTTTTCAAAACCCCTTCAGGGGAAATTTAACTATTGCACTTCAGGCGGTGTCAGGAATAAATCAATAGGAACACCGCAATTCAAGGATCAAAAGCAAGGATTAAATGCAAGTAAGCATGCTCTTATCGAAGACTGCAGTTTATTAGATTTAAGTGCACAGAGACATCAGCATTAGGTTTAGTACATCCCAGATATTTACCTAACATCAATACCAAGAGAGGGAAAATTGCTTTTGTAGTGAGCGAGCCACTCCCAGTCCCTATTCAAGTCCAAATTAATGGTGTTAAATTTGCAAATGAATTTTAGATCTGCAGTTTCTCTTTGAAGTCTGTTTCTGAAGTTTTTTTGTTCAAGTATAGCTACTATTAAATTTGTTATAGAATGTCCAGGAAGATTGAAGTGTTCTCCTACTGGCTTTTGTACAGAAGCAGCTTTGCCTCTCCTGGAATTGACACCTCCTCATCAATTATTGGGAGTGGACTACATCCACCCTGATCGAATTGGCCCTGTCAACACTGGTTCTCCACTTCTGAGGTAACTCCCTTCTCTTCGTGTGTCAGTATAAAATGCCTGCATCTGTAATTTTCACTCCAGGCATCTGAAGAAGTGGGTTTTTTTACCCATGAAAGCTTATGCCCAAATAAATCTGTTAGTCTGTAAGGTGCCACCAGTTTCCCAGAACTTATAGTTCATCTTAACCTTTGTGTAACCCTAAAATTGACATATTGCTCACATTTCTTTTTAAATGGAGTCATAGGGTGGCGTGGAGTTGAACCACAAACACCCTTAGGAGAGCAGTGGGAGGCATAAAGCCTCCCAAAACACACACAGAGTAACACCCTCCACAACCCACAACATCCATCTGTGGCATGTTACTTTGGGCTGCATTGCCAGACAGCTTGGCCACAGCCCCATCTTCCCTGCCTGTTCCCCTCCTTTGTGGAGCATTATATGCTCCTGGGGAACAGGGAGCAAACAGTGCCTCCCTGCAGCCCTCCAAAGTTCAGTTGTGCCCCAAGTCCTTATGTGGGCTGTGCATGGAGTGAGATGTACTCTCCTCACACCCCTGCTCTGCTCCTTCAGCCCCTTCAATATCACTTGCAGAAAAAACACCAATGAAGTCTCTAGCTGCAAATGTGATATCAAACTTCAGCTTTTTAATAATGCTGGAAATAGTCACAGCGACCTTCTCTGCTATTCCTTTTAAACAGGAAACCTCCTAACTGCTACATCCATTCAGAGCTTTGAGGTTTTGTACACACCCATCCTCCATTTCCAACTTGGTTGTCTTCCCCGTTCTTTCACTCGAGACCACCTCTGGTTTAGATGGGCAAAGAGAACAAATATCAAGAGAAACCAGGGTATATACAGTGTGATACAGGAGGGCCAGAGCACAGTATGAGAGTGGTCAAGTGGTTGTATATAAGCCCTAGGCTAATTAAGGTGTGGTTCCCTGTGGACTAGGGAGGGTTGCTACAGGTTAATTGGAGCAACTGTAGTCAATTAAGGCCCTGTTAGGAACCTAATAAAACCCCCCTTCTCCCCTGACTGCCTGAAGCAGGGGAAGGAGAGAGCACTGGAGATTAGAGGTGTGCTGTGAGACTTGAAAAATCAGAAAAAACTGGAATAAGGGAGACCCTGCCCCAGCAGGGGGGAGACTAACTCCCCCAGTGTTTAAGGACTGAAGGTACCCCACCCAAGGGGGAAGAGGGGAAGAACCTGCAGGGGTTGAGAGGGGCTGGGGCTCAGAGTAAGAGGCAAACCCAGACCCCTTCCCCACAAGAGCAGAAGTAAGGGGTGGCATCTTAGCCCCCCCTGCCAAGAAAAGCACAGGACCCACCATACTACATCGGCCATCTTGTCACAAGAGTAAGAAACTAGAAGCAGACCACAATATCCTAGTACTTCCCATGGGTCCCACTGTTCAGCCCTCTTCAGCAGTAGGTTAAGATGCAACTATATATAATTATAAAACACCACAACAACATGATGGGGCTAATTTAGCAGGAACGAGAAAGGAAGTGATCTTGGAGTTATAAGAAGATGTTCACGCATTGTGTCAGAGGAGGTCAAAAAAAAAAAAAAAGGGGAAAGGGAAAAAAAAAAGGGATAGAAGAGAATAGAAATATATATATATATATATATATTAATCCATATATATACATCATCTCGAATGAATAATAGATGTGTACTCTCCACCTCAAAAAGAAGATCTAGCAAAAAAAAGGAAAAGAAAAGAAAAAAAAAAAGAATGAGGGTTTAGAGAGGGAGGGGGTCATGAGAGAGGAAAGATTAAGGAGGCTAGGAGAGGTTAGGAAGGAGAAGGAGGAGGGGGAGGAGAGGGGGTATATAAATAGTGATGTTGAGAAAGTGGATAGAGAAAAGAAATTTATTTACTTTACTTATTAATACAGAAATAATACAACAAAAGAAATCACCAAATGAAATTAATTTTAAAATAAAAAAAAAAAAAAAAAAGTTCTTCTTCTTCTTGTGGCACTCACTCCCTGAAGGAGGAGTTGTGAGAGAGAGGACTATAACAGGACTATAAAATGTTTAAAATGGACTCATAATTCATGTGGCATAAAATGGCTATTAGCCAGGATGGGTAAGGTAAGTGTCCCCCCCCTAGCCTGTGTCTGTCAGGAGGATGGAGATGGATGAGAGAGAGAGATCACTTGATCATTGCCTGTTAGGTTCCTCAGGGCAGGGCCTGCATGGCACACCTCGGTAGACAGAGACTGGGGCTAGATGACCCTTTGGTCTGACCCTGCCGGCCTTTCTTATGTTTAAGATGGAATCTAAATCAAAGTTAAGTATTCTGCTAAGAATGAACCTCCCCGCATCACTTCTAGCAGGTCTAAGAGATAGGAAGGGTGACTAAAGTTCACTATTTGGGAAGCCAAGGCTGGTGACAAGTTCCTCAATGGACCCGGTGTCTAGTGGGGAAAAAAAATAAATACTTGGTTAACTTCTATCTGGTCCTAATCAAAGTCCCATTGAACACAACAGGGAACTTTTAAACTGCCTTCAATAGCAGTTGAAGTAGGTCTTTATAGAAGAAGAGAAACAGATTTTTTTTGGCATAGCATTGTTTTAGTATTCACCTGGCATCACTTAAAGGGACAAGTAAAGATAATGTAAATGAAGAAATAGTAATGCAGGATTATTCCCTGAGCTATTAAGAGATTGAAGCGTTCTGCAGAAGTTACTGAAGTATGCAAGTGTTTTTTGCTTATTTTAGACAAGTCACCTTAGGAAAGGACAGGTATATATTCTCTGAACATTTAAATGAAGGTGTGAGGCGTGTTGTGTAAGGCTTGTCACCAAAAATAAGTATTGTGTGTCTAGATAATTTAAAACAGCATGGAGAAAATGTATTACTATTTCAATAACATACATGAAAAAATATATCAAGAAACAATTCTCTTTTTAAGAATTCTAACAGAGTATCCCCTGGGGTAAGATTCAGGAATCCTTATATGTAGTTCCCATGTCTTTCTTCCTGCCTAATGGAAAACAAATGAAATGATGGAGAAAGTAGCATTAGAGTCAGTCATACTCCATAAATTGCTCTTCTTAATGTGTTATTCTATAAAATGATGTGATATACTCTAGGGGAATTTGGCATTAGAAAATGTAACTTTCTTTTGAGAACCTAAAGTTCAGAAAAGCAGCAAGCAAAGGGGTAATAAATATTGCTGAATTGCATGATGTTAAAGTGAGTATATGCAGGGATTGCTGACAGAGTGATAAATATGAACTGCTCCTTTCTGTGAGATAGACAACTCTTGTAATGTGATCATCTCTCTATTATTTTTAAATATATGTAGGCCTTTAAAATACTTGCTATTCATAAATACCTGTATAGGTGACAAACTAACATTATTCAACTATGCTATGTATTCCTGAAAGTATGAGCTCAGGCAGTCAATCATTTCAGGAAGGTTCAGTCCACCTTTAAGTCAGCAATTTTAGTGACACATACAGTGTTATTCCCAGAATTACCATTTTCTTTTTTATGCCTTTGAGTGAATTTAATGTTTGTGTGATTCTGTGTTGAGACCCTGGAGACTGTCTACTTAATCACATAAGAACAGCATAGACAGAAAACTAGGGTTAGGGAATGGACTTTTGAATATTACACACACACATTAGAGCCGTGGTTAAATGTGACCATTTTTGAACCTGTCACCTTCAATTTCAGAGTTTCAAAGCTGGCCTGCATGATTCAGTTGAACACACCAATCTGATACTGAATATGTATGACTTCAGATAAAATACACACACACACACAAGGCTGAATATATATTTGACCCATCAGTGACTAGGTTCTGAAACTTTAATTCCAAACACCAACTTCAGATACATCATGAATAATGCATAGATATTTGTTTGCTTGTTGTAGTCGTGCAAATAATGGGAGGGATTCACAAATGCTTCACATAAGCAAATAAATTAGCTGAATACTATATGACCAGTTCAAACAGGCAGAATAAATACAAGATTCTCCACCCTACCACTTAGATATGTTTCCTACAAGTTCAGGTTTAAGCCTAAAGTTATGTCTACCCTGGACCTGGAAAGTGTAAATTCCAGCTTGGAGACATACTCACGCTAGTGCACTAAAAATAATGTAGCCACAGTGGCAAGAGGAACTAGCTGGCCCAAGTACATAGTCATCCCAGACACTAGGTACATATGTGGGGTGGCTAGCCCCTTCATGATGCCATGGCTGCACTGCTATTTTTAATGCACTAATTCAATCAGAGCTAATGCACTTATGTCTCCTTCAGCTGGAAATGTACACCTTCTGCTCTAAGTCTAGACATACCCTAAGTGTGTGTGTCTATTTTATCTCAGTCTCTATGCTCATGCATTTGTGCCCATGACCTCCTTATAAAGAAGGAACATTAAAAATTGATACCCTAATTATTTAGTCACAAGGATCTTGACTGATGTCACTAAGTCACTTCTCATAGAACTATCAAATTAACACATGGTCACCATCAGACTTGGTCTGGATTTGAAAATAGTGACATGGAGGCAGAGGTATTGCCAGTTTCCTGAGCTATCCCATTTACTAGTAGACAATACAGCCAATGTACATACAGCAGGATCATACATCTAGGAAGAAAGAATACAGGCTACACTTACAGGATGTGGGACTTTTATCCTGAAAAAGTAGGGACTATGAAAGTCCTAGTGTATAACCCACTGAATATGAGGTCCCATTGTGATGCATTGGCTAAGAGGACTAATGTGATCTTTGGATGTCTAAACAGGGGACTACTGAGAGGAGTAGGGAGGCAATTAGTAGAATTGTGTTTAATTCTGATGTTCAAGCTTTCAAACTTTTCAACATTTTTTTAAAGGGTGTAGAAAAGAGCCACAAAGAATGAGGTCTAGAAAAATTTTCCTACAATGAGAGCCATAAGTAATTAAATCTATTTGGGATGTCATAATTATGCTGTCTGGTCTTTATAGATTTTTAAGTCTTCTCAAAGTGAAATGGTTAAGAGTTGGCCAGTTTTTAATTGTCAAATTATTTAACCAAAAATAGTGTTCATCAAATTTTCAACCCACTTTTACAACTGGGTGAATAATTTAGGGGGGGAGGGGAAGAACCATTGAAAAGTGTGTTTAAAATTCATCTATTGAAGTATTCAAACACCTTTTGTGCATGATGTCAGACATGCCAGACTGGTAGCTCTTGTGTCCCCAAGTGGCTACTTATTCTATTTATTTAGCCATAATCTAATTAATCCATGACAAACAACATGTTACTGGTTATCATAGGATACTGGGATAATGCATATCTTGGCTTAGCCAGTAACACAATTAGTTCTTATCATTCTAAATTTGTGCTTAAAAATACATGGGTTTGGTTCTAGTCTCGCATATATCAGTGTGAACCAGGATGTTGAAAGGTGAGAAGACAGTGAGGCACATGTATTCTTAATGTATAATTTGCAGAACAAAGGAATGACCCTGCTTCTATTGAAGTCAGTTGCACAATCCCCATTGACTTCAATAGGGCCAGGATTTCACTCAAGGAATCTTAGAATCTACTCACATGTTCTCAGCAACTACAGTCTTTCATGATAACTAAACTGGTGATATAACATTAAAATTGCAAGGGGTATTAAAGTTCATGCTGCAGGCTTTAAGCCAGTCTCTAACTGTTAGAAATCAGGATGAGACCTAATGTGTGTGGGAAGCAAATCATCCCATATCTGCCTACTATGGGGTTCTTACACCTTCTTCTGAAGCATTACTACTGCAGGCAGGATATTGGACTAGATGGATCTTGGCTCTGATTCAGTATGATAATTCTAACCAGATCCTCGAACTAATGAAGCAGGTCCAGTTACATGACATGTATTTTGTTGTTGGGTTCTCAGTCAGAGGAGAAAATGTCCTGCTGCGGTTTAGTTCTGTCCCCACTATTACTGAGAGGCATATCTTGCCTGGTTAGAGCCAGAGGTGCAATCACCCAAGCTTCATCTATCTTGCTCCCTTTCTCATCTATACTGCTAGTACTTTTGCTCCCATTCACCCAGTTTATCTGTGTTTTTGGCTTTTAATGTAGTCACAGTCACTGTCTTTTCTAAAAGGGGTAAAAATCCAGTAACTAGTTTAAATCCTAGTCTAACTTTTATTTTAATTCAATAATCAGGTGTTCCATACTTCCTCTCTCTCCATTTCATGGTTGGCTATTTTCCAAGGGATGCACTCATTTTACCTTTAGGAATGGCTAGAGTGTTGTCTGCTTTTTTTTACCCCCCCTCATTTATGTGTCTAACAAGCTTTGCATCAGCAGTCCTATATTAGACCCAGAAAAAATATAAGTTGGTGACCATGCTGCCAGCAGTCAATCTCCAATGGAAGGGCTCTGACATAACTAAACATTTGTCATTGATTGCTCAGTTCAGCACCTATCAAAATTCTGCTAGTCTTCTTGGCTAGGAGATTTTTTTTTCTTCATGGATAACAAGTAGAGACTGAATTTTCCATTCCTGGAAGAAATTGATCAATAATTCAAACTGAAATGTTTAGAAGCTATATACTAAAAACACTCTTGCACTTCCATTTTTCTGCCATGGTGCCATCACAGCAGTTACCAGTAGGGATAACAGTGTCTTGTATCATCGCAAATCTGTACCAGTACTATGTAGGTACTGTTGCAAGCAGGCATACTATGGGATGAAGATTTCATTACCAAAAAAGCTAAGTGAGATGAGTGGGCAGGAAAGGGTTATAAGGTGTGTGTTTAAACCTGCTAAACAAGGGAAATAATCCAGTTAGTCATGATTTCTGCACTGGGGTGAGGGAGTAACTACTTATCTCCTGGCCAAAGGAGGCAGAGCTAAGCCTTAAAAGTAGACAAAGGAAAGTCAGTGGAGACAGTTTTCTCGAGCAGACACTCCCCCTAGGATAGGGGTTAACTGGATGGCTACAATGGAGAAAGAATACTACAGAAGAATGTAGGGCTCCCTGGAGTAGGTCTAGTAATGTCTACAATGGAGTCCTGGGGAGTGGAAAGGTTATTAGTCTCATTGATTTGGACTTTCATTGGAGATTTTTTCATAATATTCCAAAAGACGTTTAGACTTTTACATGCTTTGACTGGAGGTCTAAGTCACAGAACACCTAGATGAGGAGTCGGGAGAAGACTCAGTCTGACAAAGTCCATTGCAGGCCACAGAACTGGCCACCAGGGAGGATGCAGGAGGCAAACTTCCCAGCAGTGCTGTGCTCAGGCATGAGGGGCATCTTAGGTTATATCTATATTGCAGTTAAAACCTGTGGCTGGCCTGTGCCAGCTTACCTGTGCTCAGGCTAAAGGGCTATTGAATTGCAGTCTAAACATTCAGGCTCAGGGACTCTCCTATCTCAGTGTCCTAGAGCCAGGGCTCTGAGCCCAAACATCTACACTGCAATTTAACAGCCCCTGAGCCAGCTGGCATGGGCAAGCCAGGGGTTTTTAATTGCAATGTAGACATACCCTTAGAGGTGAGGATGCATGCCTTCACTTGGACACTGATGTTCTCTGTTGTATAATCTTCTTTGGACACTCTACATGTGCTAAGAGCGTGATATGGGGAAAGGCTTTTTAAAATTAAACTGAAATAATTCACTCAGTGACCTACTTTACTTTCATGTTTAAAAACTCTAGTATGTACTTCAACAGTCTTCTCACACATCTATAGAATATATACTGAAACATTAGTCTTCTACCTGAGTTACTAAATCATCAGTTTCCATATTACACTATGGGTCAAATCCCACTTCCCTTACTCATGCGTGCATCCTGTTCCATATAATGAAATTATTCACATGAGTGAAGAAAGCAAGGTTTGGCCTTCACATAATGTCACTAAATACTGTAAGGTGCAACAAAGGTTAGGTTAGACACTTTACAAAAATTACAGAAAAGCCATAGGATATTTGAAAAGAGCATAAAATTCCCCTTTGATACAAAGGGAATGCAAGTACTGAGTCCTAAATCCAGACCTAATTCTCCAAGGCAAATTTAGAAAACAGATGGAGAATAACATATTGTGTCCTTACTCCAAATGTGTGTTCATGTGGATCTAGAACAGGGGTTCTCAAACTGGGGGTCGGGACCCCTCAGGGGGTCACGAGGCTATTACATGGGGGATCACAAGCTGTCAACCTCCACCCCAAATCCCACTTTGCCTCCAGCATTTATAATGGTGTTAAACATAGAAAGTGTTTTTAATTCATAAGGGGGGTTGCGCTCAGTTTTGCTATGTGAAAGGGGTCACCAGTAAAAAAAAAAGTTTGAGAGCCACTGATCTAGAACATAGACTAAAAAGTTCCAGGACGGAATAATGAAATATGAAGAGAGGTATCAAATTAAAAAAAAAAAAAACCTACACTCTAATAACTTAGGCCTCAAAACTGGACAGATTATTATGTACATCCTTAACTTTAAGCACCTAAAAATGCTTACTGATGTTAACAGGAGCTGCTGTATTTTAAGCTGTTCTTAATCAGGTCGCTTATTTGTCTAAATCTAGGATCCTATTTTTTGAAAAGCTTGGCCCATGTGAATAAGAACAGCATGAACATATTACTACTAATCATAGGAGAAGTATTAATCCTTATGCTTCAGGAAATAAACTGATCACTATGCCCCCCACTTCCCTTGTGCAGACATAAGGAGTTGACCAGATGTGTCTTCAGCTTTCCCTCCACACTTGATAAAGTAATTGACATCCTACTTTGACCTGTGTAGATAGTCTTTGAGGGCTAGTACCCAGATCCTCAATTTGTGTAACTGTTGTAGCTTACTTGAAGTGAGTGGAGCTATGACAATTTACACAAGCTGAGGATCTGGACCCATGGACTATGCTAGACTTAAAATCCTAGCTATTATTCTGGCGCAGCAAGTCCTTGTTTTAATGCAATCCATTGAAAAATTGCTCTTTTAAACATTTGGTTTAGGTGACAAAAGAAACTTCTTGGTGAAGAAAAAATTCAGAACACAGCCTTCCCATCAGAAAGTTATGGGTAAAAGGTGTTTGGAGATCAAGTGATGAGTAAAGTGAAATGACAGAGCATTTTACAAAGTCCCATATTTTTCCAATGTATTTCAAAAACCCTGTTATAGAACCCAGTCCTGATGTCTTTTTGCAAAATAAAATTTCCAGTGAGATCAATGGAAGGTTTACTCGAGTAAGGACTGCAGGACTGGTCCATAATTATATAAAGGTGTTTATCCCAGCATGCTGTGCTCTAGTGGAAAACACTGCACAGAAATATAGGGCCTGAGGCAAAATTCCCACTGAATTCAGTAGACTAAATCCTACTTTTTGGATTTACATGGGTATTAATCAGGGGCAGCTCCTGGCACCAGCACAGCAAGTGTGTGCCTGGGGTGGCATTCAGGCAGCTTTCGGTAGCATGCCTGAGGGAGGTCCACCGGTCCCGCGGCTTCAGCGGCAATTCAGCGGCGGGTACACCGAAGGCGCGGGACCGGCAGATGACCTGCAGAAATGCTGCTGAATCCACGTGACCAGCGGACCGCCTGCAGGCATGCCGCCGAAGGCCGCCTGACTGCCATGCTTGGGGTGGCAAAAAACATAGAGCTGCCCCTGGTGTTAATGAGACAAGAATCTATCTTAGTGAGAATTTTGCTCATGTCAAATAGGCAAGGCAGGCTGTAGAAGGGTTCGCCCGGGTTCGTCTCTCTCTGGTGCAGTGGGGAACCAGACCGCGCTACGTCCGTGGGGTTATTTCGGGGGAACTAGCCTGGCCGCGGGTTTCACACCGTGACAATAGTAGAGACCAACAAACAGCTCTATTCCGCAGACTCAGGCCCTAGTTCAGGGCAGGGCAGTTGAGAATCTTTGGCTCAGGCCCTCAGACAGGGGCTGAGCAAACAGGTAAGCAACAGGTCCTTGCTCCGAAGGGCCTGGGAGAGGGGGAGACTGCCACCCACATGTTGGGTGGCAGGGGGGAACGAAGTCCCACCCACTCCACTGCATCCCAACCCAGGGCCCTAACAGCAGCAGATGGCCTGCTGCGGTGTCAGTGTGGATCCTGGCCGCAACACACTGACATCAGCTCTGGGTGTGCTGCAGCCAGACTAGGGTCGGCTGCCCCTGGGTTACTTCCTACCTCCCCCTCTAGAGGCACCTGTGTCTAGACGGTGTCCTCCACAGAATCAAGCACCATGGATTCCTCAGGGTACTCGGCGAGCGGTAAGCTTGGCAGGCTCCTCTGGGTAGCTTGCCACAGGCAGGCTTAACATCTTCTCCGGGGTCTGGTCGGCATCAGGCCTCAGTTGGTCTGGCCAGTCCTCGGGTCGGTCGCAGACTGCAGGAGTGTCCCCACTGAGAGCTAGGCCACAGGCGTCTGGCTTCTCTGGCGGTCAGGCCTGTAATGAGCTCTGGGGTTGGGCTTTTGTACTTCCTGTCCTGAGCCTTGACCTCGGGGGGGGGGGGCACAGGCTCCACTGGCTCCACCCACTTTGGCGTCCGGAGGGGCTCGTCCCTCTCCGGGGTGGCGGGGAACCAGACCGCTTCACTACACAGGCCTATATTTAAGAATGAGTGATATTTTAGTGCAGTATTAATGCTTCATGCTCAGAAATTTTTACAGATTTGGTTTGTTGAAGAGCAAGTAGAAAGCTAGAGTTTTCATTTTTTTCTTATGCATAAATTGCAGAGTGAAAAAGGATATTTCTGCCTCAACACATCTTTGTTCTGGTTGTAAAATGTTTATGGAATATTTTATGCAAGTAGGTTAAGTAAACAGACTGTAATTGCTTGATTGCTTTCTGCAGCTCTGTTTTTCTCCAGGGGTAATATAGCAACTAATCTTGTTATCGCATAAAAAGAGCAGGCTAAGCAAGATTATGGCCATTGTTCTTTTCTATATCTAAACCAGGATATCTGCTGCAAGTATCTCAATTAGTTAAAGATGAATGTAGAAAATATGTTCAACTATTAGCATATGGGTAATTTATCTCTAGAAGGAAATAGTAAGTTACAAACTTTTGCTATTTCAGGTCTACGCTGTTTGTTTCACTTTGTCTGGCTCTTCTTGAAAGCTAGAAAAGAAAGATGGATAGATCTGACATTATTTTAAGGTGCTAGAAATTGCTTCAAATGCATGACCGGCTGAGCAAACAGGCTGTTTCATTAGAAGTGTAAGCTCAGATACTGGTCTCAGCCATTCTGATGTAAACACTGACTTTATAGGAATTACTCTGGATTTACAACTGAAAATAAAAATAAGATCTGGTCTATGTTGTGTGTGCGCGTGTGTTGTGTGTGCGATATGAACTATTTCTGTTTATAAAGCTGGATTTTACAAAAACTATTGATGCAAATACTCTTTTTCCATAGCAAAGCTTTCTAACTAAAATTATATTCTATTTAAGTCTCCATAATTTGTGGCTAAAAAACTTTATAGGATTTCTTCTTTTGGGGGGGAAGTGTATTCCTTGTATTTCAGTTTGTAATTCATTTTACCATAAATCCTTTTGTGCTTATGATATGAGCAATAAGGTAAACCAAACATCCTTTTAAAAATCAGGTTGTGCTAGAGCTGAGACTGAATTTATATTGGGTGCTAAAACATTGCCTAAATATGAGTTTCCTGTACCAAGAATACGTTTACCTTTTCTTTGTGGTCTAAAGGTAGCAACATACCACAGAACTCCTGCTTTCTATCATTAGCCAGATAGAGTCCAATTTATCACTTTGTTATTCGAGTAGTATGCCAGTGTAGCTCCAGTAAATTCAGAGGAGTTATACTGGCATACAAGTGAAATAAAGAAGTGGTGAATCAGAAGTATATACTGTAGAAAAGGTAGAGCTCGTAGATTTCCACCCCATGTGCATTCTGTATATAAATAAAATGAAAACAGAATTTAAAATCAGGAATAATGCAAAATACCTGAAAAGTACTAAAGGTTCTCTTCCTTCTTTAGGCCTTTGGTATTAACCTATATGACCTGTTAATGAAGCCATTTTTTTTTTTAATTCTGATACATTTTCAGCAAAAAGTACAATAGGCCAGGGACTCAAAACATCCCATTGGCTGGGCCTGGAAAGCTCCCTTTGACTTCAGCAGGAATTGTGTGATGTAAATGACAGGATAATTGGCCCCCAGATATTACAGGGTTAGGTTTTTTTCCCAGATAAAGCAATTTTTATATATGTACCTGTAATACATGGCTGGTAATATTGTACCGAATAATGTAGGTGTCCAAAAACATAGGGTTTGAGCAATCTTTAATCAGGGAAGTGGTTCCACTGACTACTTTGATATTTCTGTCCAGAGACCTCTCTTCTGAGACTTTTCCAAGAATGAGAAGTGCTACATGATCAAGTCTACTATTTAATTTGGTGGTATTGTGTGTATTAGGTATATCACTAGAAGCATTTTATAGCCAGACCACTTAAGTGGTTCCTGGGGAGTGGCTTTTTTCACTGTAACTGAAAATGTAACCATGCGGGGGAGGGGGTGCAATTGGCTTTTTGCATTTCAATCGTGGGCCCTGGTGACCTGACTTCACAAGGTGGAGCCTGCTCAAGCTGCACAGCTCACTCCTTAGGAGTGCACCTACCAGATTTCATAACGAGTTGTGGGTTAGGGTCTTCTGTATTTGATTGAGACCTCTGGAAACTAAAAGGACTGCATGAACACAGTAGGCATTTCCAAAATGGAGCTGTCGTCAGGGCATGGAGATTGAGGTGCCCAAGCTTACCTGACCTCCCGTGAATGAGCAAGAGAGACAACACATCCCCCCAGCATCCATCTCAGCACTCCCGAAATCCAAGTTATTTTTTTTCCCCCTGAAGTGTTAGGAACTTGGTCCCGCTTTCTTCTTCACCAGCAGCAATAGCACTCATAAAATTACTGCAGCCCTATGACCCCACTGGGGAAGACAAAAAAATGAGGGTCTCCCTCTTCCTGCAGAGTAGATGTGGTTCCATCCAAACCCCTTGTGCAGTGGACCTTGCTGTCACCAGTAAAGGCCTCCAGTGTGTATTTGATTTAAATGGGTATCTGAAGTTTACACTCCCTTACTATCACATACCTAGGGCCCAGGATTTGCTCCTAGAATCTTTATTTTAAAGAGCCAAAGCCTGTAAACATATGTTGTTGTTTTTTTAACCCTACAGGACTTACAACTTGAGTAAAGGAACACATGCTCATCATTCCACTATGTGCAGGGTCAGAAGAGAAATGAGTATTTGATGTGTAGCATTCAAGGAGTTGATATGGTGTTTTTCTTTGTTTGGTTGAGTCGGGGCACTTCTCCCCCTGTGCTGTCTGGGATCAAGTGTTTGATTTAATTTAGTCTTGGTGCAATTTAAGATCACCTAAATGACCAGATCTGGCATAAAAGTACATTCTGTGCCATTAAGCTCAATTAATAAACATTTTCCAAAGATGATGTTTGTCCAGCATGGTTCCGGAGACTATTTTTAGCCATAATTTATTTTCCATGATATTTTTAATACAAAAGCTATTGCTTGGGTTTTGTCCACAAATCTTAAACTCCATTTTACATTTTTCTTCTTAGAAAGGAAATTTTTTCTCGCAATAACTTTTACAATAGACTATTGTCAATCTTTTCAATCAGGTGCCTCACCAAAATAGATTCCATTCTGCCCTCTGCCCATTCTGTTGATTATTAATTCTGCCAGTTACGTTTTCTGTCTCCTTTCAGAGCACTGATAGGATTAATTTTAGGAAAAATCAATTGTATTGTGAACATATAAAAGGAAATACTTTATCAAAGAGCATTTGATCAATTGTTTCAATTATCGATCTTCCTGAAAAACTGGATTTCAACAGACTATCTAATCAATTTTGTGGCTGAAATGTATTTTATCATAAACCTCAATTTATTCTCTTGACAAAATATGCTCGGTCAAACTCTCTCCCTGGCCCCCCCGGGAAATGGAGGAATTATTTTGCCAAACATTTAGCCCTTTGTAGACCAAATGTTTTGTATGATCAAAAGACACTTAATCAGGTTCATTAATCCAGTTTGTCAAGATAATGTGGATGTGAAATTATTTGCTTTAGTTTGTTCTAATAACCCCTTTTATATTCTCTATAGCTCACCCATGTCTTAAATATTTAATAAACTACAATATTATGACAACATTCATTAGTTACCTGGAACCATTAGAGAACATAGTTGCATTAGCTTGAATATTTTGAGAGAAATACTATTTTACATGGGGCCCTCCAAGGAAAGGAAACAGTTGATTGAGGAAATACTACTGTTCTTTCAGATTCAGTATTGAATCTGTGCCCCAAGATAGTGTTAAGACACAGTGTGCTGTTGTAAATGATATCTTTCAGGACCAAAATCCTGAAATTATTTAGAACTGGCGACTTCAGATGCTCAACAGGAGGCGAGTTTTAGTTTGTGACTTGGGGCAGTGTAAATACATTTTAAACTGCATTTATATATTCTGGCTGATTCTTGCTGATGCATAGTGCAAATTTGCATGTCTCCTGGATTTGGCTGTGTGTAGATGAATGCAGCAAACATTTTTTTTTAAATGGAACAGAATCCATAATTCTGTATACATATTAAAGCTTCACTGGGACATAATCCTGGTTTTGTACTTAGTCATGAGTTGCTTGACATAGAAAATGCCTTGTATCTCTACCACCAGTCAATGGCTGTGTAAATACACAGAACAATATGTGGTATATAATCTAAAATCTTGAGAAAAGATCATGTACGGTAGGGTGTATTCTATATGAACATAACTGAAATCTGTCACATGGAAAATCAAGAATGCGAATTCTTTCTTTGATCTTGAAACAGCACCCACATACCACATTTTAGCATGACTGAAAAAAGTTTATATAGTCTTAAATTTAACTTTGTGCTGTTCCTTATCGGATTTACTTTTTATGAAGGAGTGAATGAGCAATTAGATTTTTTTTAACAAAATAAAGTAAAATAGTATAAATACATATTTGAGCCAATTGTGAAACCTTTACTCATGTTGAATAGCATCCTGCTCCACAATAATCCTACCAATTTAATATATTTTTAAGGCCAGAAGGAGGGACCCCCAATATGATCATCTAGCCTGACCTCCTGCATGATGCAGGCAGAGAACCCCCATTAATTCCTACATCAAGCCTATAAATTGTTTGAGGTACAGCATATCATTTAAAAACACATGAAAGAGAATCCACCACATTGTTAGGTAAGCTGTTTCAGTGTTATACTCATTAAAAATATGCACCTGAATTTGTTCAACTTCCAACCGCTGGATCTTATGTTTCAATGGGACGACTAATATGTCAAGGCCAGACTGATGCCCTTAGTCACTTTATCTTTGTATTTCAGTGATTAGAAGTATTTATAATAGATGGTGTACTTCTGATCTATTGTGATATATTGCATATTTTAAGATTTATTTTATTAAAAAGGCCTGTTAGTAAATATAGCTATGATTACACGACAGTGCGGAAAATGTTTCACAATTTAATATGTAAATAATTTGGGCAAATATGAATGAAATTCATCTCAGCGTAGAGGGCCCATAAGACACTCTACACTACAGAAGATCTGTCTGTGATGTTCTGTACCTTGAGGGAACACCCAGCACCCCCATGTTCATCCTTATAATATGATTGTGTGGTATCTAAGGCAAAGTTTGTCATGTTGAGTGTCTTCAGAAGGTTCATGATATACCGAGCATTGTTGTTATGATAATGTTATGGTAATGTTATAGATTGTAATTTCATGTATAATTTCATGTATATAGTTATGAGGCTGAAAATGTGTTCTCGTGGCTTAAAGCAGGCCCAGGCAAAAACTCTCCAGAAGCAGAGGGGCAGTTCACACCTCATCAGGGCATGTATGGAACAAACCCAGCCCAGCTAAACAGGAACAAAGGACACTGGCCTAGGCAATAACAAAGGATCTGTTGGACTTCAAGTGAGTCAGCCCCTCTTCTGTTGGTCAGTTTGGGACTGCAATGAGGTAATGCTCACCTGACTCTGAAGGGGTGGGGGACAAAGCCAAGAGGGAAGAAAGAACATGATAAAAGGGAGAAATGTTTGCCATGCTCTTTCTCTGTCTTCCATCTCTATCTACAGACATCAACACCAAGTGACTGAAGTGCTGAACAAAGGGGAGAGCCTGGCTGAAGGGCAACTGTGGTGAGAAGCACCTAAGTTTGTAAGGGCATTGAACGTTAGAATGTGTTTTGCTTTTATTTCATTTGATCAAATCAGATTTATGTTTAGATTTTAAGTGATTATAAGTCAATCTTTGTAGTTAATACATTTGTTTGTTCTACAGCAGTGTGTTTAGTCTGAAGTGTGTCAGAGACTCCCCTTGGGATAACAAGCCTGGTACATATCTATTTATTTGTTAAATTGACAAATTCATGTAAGCTTGCAGTGTCTAGAAGGCATAACTAGACACTGCAAGATGGAGGTTCCTAGGGTTGTGTCTGGGACCAGAGATATTGGCTAGTGGTTTTTCGGTTGCACACTCCAAGGAGCAGCTTACATGCCAGAGGCTATGTGTGAACAGCCCAGGAGTTGGGGTTCTCACACAGCAGAGCAGGGTAAGGCTGGCTCCCAGAGTCAAGGATTGGAGTGACCTAGCAGATCACTGGTCCGGATAACACCAGGGGATGGTCACACTGTCCCACTCCTATGCAGCAGGAATATGCAGAGCAGTCCAGCAGGGGTGCCTCTGCTCCACTGCTCACTTGGGGAAGAGGTGTCCATGCTGTCTCCAGGGAGGTTAGTATGACCAGGAGCAAGACTGAGTTGATGCAACTGGCTCTTTCCCTCAGATGTCCAGTAGGTGTGATCACTGTGTGTGAGAGAGCAGGATCAATGGTGGAGCCATGTAGTTGTGGCTCCATCATCACATGGTGCCATGAAGTTACTGCAGTAGAACCCGTGGAATAGCTTCTATTCCTATTCCAGTCTGTGTTGAAGAAATCCACCCCTGCAATACTAGTGAAAGTAGGTACACCATCTGATTGCTCCCATCATACACTGAACAAAGGATCTGGGCCTATTAAAAAAAGACCTTTTGTAACCAGAACTGCTGTGTGTATACTGATACATTGACATGCTATTTTACTTACTTAGAACTGGAATAGCACCCACCATACTAGCATTCATTTTAGGCCAAACTTGCAATACTTTACTCACATAACACTCCGATTCAAATCAATGGGAATTTTCCCTGAATAAGGATTCCAGGATTTGGCCTTATGTAGGAGCAAGATTTGTTCACTATACACATTTTTTTGAAACATATAGAAAATACATTTTTGCTTTGAGATTTAGTTTCATAAGGAGACAAACAGGAGTAAATTATTTATGCAAAGCACTTTCAGTTGCCATGTAATGAAAGGACACTCTGCTTGAGAGATCACATTCTCACGTTAGTATGTCTGGGAGCATGCTAGAACTGCATCCAGTATGTAGTCAGTGGTGTGGAATATAGCATAGAAGCCTTAAGTCAGAATTTTGGTACAGAAGACCAAATAGTTTTCTGAATCCAATTTGGCCCATTATATCTGATTCAGCTGAAGATGCCCTTGTAGTTTTGGCCCTTCTACAGCTGTGGGGAACATTTTCTGCTGAATAGAGAAATAAAGTTTGATGTTTGGGTGCACAAGTGGTTTAAAAAATTAGAAATATTTGAGTTTCTCAAAGTACCCAGTAGAATGAATATCCAATTGTATCAAGTATATCTACAGGAGAAAGGATGGAAATAGAAGCATACTGGGTAAATCAAACATTTTAAGGAAAATAAATGGAATATTTAGCTATTTGATCCTTGATTTGAGAACCCTAAGTGTGTACATTTTTCTAGGCAACTTTAGATTTATATATTCTCTGCTTGTTCCATAATTGTGTTTTCTATAGTTTTATATAGCATTTTAAAAAGAAATGACAATGTTAATATCCATCCACCACTAAACATTTTTAATAAATGAATTCCTTCCATTTAATTATTTTCTGTAACTTCAATTGAACTTGTTGCCCACTAGTCTTCTACCTTAACCTGTGTGTCTCTCTAGCTCTCTCTAGCTCTCTTACACTGTTTTTGAGTTAAGGAACATTTTTGGTGGTACAGTTTGCATAGATCACTCCCCCAACATGAAATATGTATATGTCTGAGATTTATTTTTGACTGCATTGCAGATTCTAATGGAAGAAGACAAGGGAAGTGAATGTTGTCTTTATTCTTATACAACATTAAGAATATGGGGAAATGACACTAGCCCAGTTGGACTCATATATGTAAGAAAATACAGGATCTAGCTATCTGTGTGGACTGCTGCTCTGGCAGTATCCCAATGGCTTCTGCAATAAAAGACAGGGAGGTGCATTAGAAAGCTCACAAATTATTTCTTTTAAGAGATCTTACCCAGTTCCTATCCACAATAATGAACAAAGGCTGAGAACAAACAGGACTGGTAATTGGTGAAAGGCCTGTTTTGTACACCTTCTTGAGTTAAACATTTAATAAGCCAGAAAGAAATAAACTTCACTTAACATGAGCTATGGTTGCTGTCCATCAAAACTTTAACGCCCCCCCCAAAGTTAAGAAACTTTGAGTCTATTCTTGTAGCTTTCCTAGAATCTACTAAGACACATCAAATCATATTTGTTACAAAATTATATCCCATCCTTAACTCCAATAAGAATGCAAATTTAAAACATTGTTAACTTTAATCTTTAGCATTTTAATAAATAAGAGTTAGCATAAAATCATGTCCGAGCTTCCCAGCTAAAACGTATGTGAGCAGACTCTACTGGATCTCAAGTACGAAGAAATATTCTTACGCCTGAACCACAACTGATTTCTTTCAAGTTATCCCAGGGCTCCAGAAAGGTTCTTCCCAGTGTCCCTTTGATACTGTTTGCTGAGAAGTTGCAACATTATAGTTAAAAAACCTATGAATGTAATTTGTACAGTTAAGCATGTGTGGGACGGCTCATGTTAATTACGTATCCCCCTAAAATATGATTGAATACTTTAGCTGGAAATAAGAATGTAAAGATGGTTATGATTTCTCATGACCTTTTTTAAACTTGTATTTGAAGTTTAATCCTTCATATATGTGAATGGTATTTTATTACATTATTTTAATGAGAATGTTTTATATGATTAAATTATATCAGAACTGTTCATAGAACATTGACCTAATATATTAAGTGATTAGATTTATTTTTGTATACCTTCATTTTTTGGCAGGGATATAATGACCTAAGACAATGTTTAACATTTTTGTGTTGCAATTCCTAACTGACTCTTTATTTCCTGTTACCAAAACAAAACAAGAGTAAGGACTCAAATCTATGTCTTTCTACTTTTTTTATAAAGTCAAAGTCATAACCCCCAATTTGTAAGAAGCACATACTTTATTTTATATATTTTATATGACCTGTTTTGTGTGTGTGTTACTATCTTCAAAAAAGGCTCTATGAAATTAACAAATTACCCTTTGCAAAGAATGTAATTTTCTCACAGTCCAAACCCAAATCGGCATAGCTAGACCATATCAAAATGTGATTTGCTTTTGTTAGTGTTGATCCTGTAACCTTAAGCTATGCCCACTCTACAAGCTAGGAGTTTGATTCCCCAGCTCATTTATGCATACTTGGGGTAGTTTGATGGGAGCTAATGCGAGTATAAAGAGTAGTGTAGCCATGGTAACAAGGGCTGTGGGAGCAGTGGCATAGATTAGGTGGGCCGAGTACATACCACTGGCTTCAGGTGGGTTTCTACTCTGTAGAGCTAAACTATTCCCTCGCTCTCCATGCTACCTCAGCTACATTACTATTTGTATTCACACTAGCTATCGTGAGTATGTGTGTGTGACCTGGGAATGACATCCTTCGCTCATAATGTAGACATAGCCTAAGTGTGAGGTAAATACATTATCATTTTAATGTAGTAGAAACATTGTCCGCATATTTTAGGAACACAATGATATGAAATGGATGTATATCCCTGCATTCCCCCAACTGCATAATAAAAGGATAATTTATTATGTAGCTAAACCCCAAAATAAACAGATATCTTATCCCCTCATCCATGAATAATACAATAGAAGTCCATAGATTACCCATGAAAATGACATCGACTTTTCTCTCATGCCAACTTCTCCTTTTTTAAAGAATGTCCATGTATATAAGCACAACATCTACCTTTACTTCCTAGCCCCGCACCCAAAATTGTATAACAAACGTACAAACACAAAATACATATTGTAGATTATTCCAGGTATATACTAATTATTGGCTCAAATTCCATATTGCATGCTTACCAAAATGGCTAAAGTGACACTGAGGGCCCAAATCTATATTCTGATATTTTTCTAACAAATATTTCCCACTGTCATGGTGTGTGTGTGTATCCCACACTGGCCCAGCAACCAAAGAGTTAATACAGGCGCAAGCCTCACAGCAGCAAGGAGGATAAAATGGCTGGGAAGCAGAGAAGCAGGGTGGCTATTGGGGCAATGAGCAGGCTAGAGAAAGGAGCTTCTATCAGCAAACTATTAAAGAACTCCCCAGAAACGGCCCATGAGGAGATGAACTGAAGTTCGGTCAAAGATTTTGCTTATCTAACTTAATGTCCCTGAGCTGGTGCGCAATGGAGTGTGTTGGCCTGGGTTCCCCTACAATCCCCTGGTGTACTTGGAACTGAAGAAAGGTTTTCCTGGGCACCAGGATTAGACTCTCAGGTGCTAGGCTAGGTGAGCTCAGGGCCTGTGCCATGCTGGCCAGAGAGGGAACTATTGCACCGATGCACTGCTCCCCATCCCAGTCATTCTATATAACAAATGTACAGAAAATTAGAGCTTCGTCAAAACTATAATCTCTCTCTGTCAGGCTTTATTACTTCTAAATGATTTAGAGCATGTTGAAAGAAATCATTACCCTGTTAAACTTCAAACCCTGATGCCATCTTAACTATAGTCTTGTGATGTTGTACCATAGTAGTGGCCCATATTTACAGCGAATGTAAATGTGCATAACTCTATGGATTTCAGTGGTGCTGTAATGACTTACACCAGCTCAGAATCTGGGCTACCTAATTCTAGTTTTTGATTAGGAAAACTTGCGAGAGAATGTACTGGAGTACTAACCAAACTGTAATGTGGTCGTTGCACTTACTCTGTGCTTAATCCAAGTCAAAGGAGAGTTTTGCCTGAATAAGGAATAAAAGATCCTTTTTTATTCATGGCTTTATACTGAGCTTCTGTCAGGCACCTTCTACTGGATTCAGTATTAGTAAGAGATGCAACTTGCCCTGGTGGAATGAACGTAGGTTTGGGAATAAGACAAGTGGGAGTCTTGTTGCTTTTTTTCTAATATTGTTGAAGCACCCAAAGTGTTGTAGGCACTTTCCAAATACTTTCCTTCCCTCAAACAGCATATAAGGCAAAAAAGATGAAGTGAGGAGACGTAGGTTGCAAGGAGAAAGCAGCAAGTGAACTCTTTCAGAGGTAGCAAAGAGTCCTGTGGCACCTAGGTGCCACAGGACTCTTTGCTGCTTTTACAGATCCAGACTAACACGGCTACCCCTTTGATACTTATTTCAAAGGTATCTCTCTTTAGTCACTATGTTTCCTGGGGCTGCTCTGTCAGTGATGCAGCTTACTCCCAACTCTTTGCTCAGGTCTGTGCCTAAATAAAAATATAACAATACATTTTTTGTAGGCATTGCGAAAGAAGTAGGTCTCCAGTGACTTGTTTAGAAGAGGAGGATATAGCAAATTCCCTCAGCCAGGGCTTTCCATGCATAGGAGGTAGAATGGCAGTAATCACTGAGGTAGTTGCAGAAGAAAAGGTTGAAAGGGCTATTGAGGCTAGTATCATGACTAGAGGAGATGCTAACCATTGCTTTTCTCTGAGTCGTTTGGAAAAATCATCTCATTATCCTGCCTCGGTTTCTCATCTGTAAAATCAAAAATACACATCACAAAAGTTAATACTTTTTCTCATTTCAGTTAGAAAATTCTGTCAGTTTTCTGTCCTCTTATTTCCTTACTAACCATTGTTCACGGAGATGTGTGATTCTCACACTGTCTGAAACTTAATGAAACAAATTCATCCTGTCTATCTTCAGTGACATTACTATGACTGCAACATACATACCTGATAGCTATACTCAATATGCCTAGACAACTTATATAATACTAGGGTGCTTGATTAAGTAAAGACTCCCCCTGTTTGATGTATGTGGACTAGCAATGACAACTGTAGTTACATGTATTTGACACATGGTTATTAGATTTTGCACTTAGCAGCTATCAGAAGCAACATATCAGTCCTCACCTTGTAACGTGGATAACCAAAAAGGGGATTTATTTATCCCTGGATGAATAACTAATTTGTTACAATAAAACGTCCAACACTTCTGCATTTAGGGATTTCAGAGTACAAAATGCTCATCCCTTTATGTAGAACCATCATTTCTAGAGCAGTGTTATGAGAAGGTGGAACAGGAAAGCAGTTGTTTGTTCCCTCAACATAACTCAAATGTCCTCATTAAAGATTTTCCATTCAAACGCATCCTATAAGATCCTACATATTAATCCCCAAACCAGATTAAGATATTTGTTGTTGAGATCAGATCAAGAAATTAAAACCATCATAGAAAAACATGTTACTATTGATAACAATATTCAGGTCATTTGCTATGGGCTTAATCCAGGCCTGTGGCTGTACCGTGGCCCCATGTGGTTTTCGGGGGGGGACGGGTCAAATCCTGTTCATTCTACTTTCACCAGGGAATGCTGTTACTGGCATCCTTTCACTGCAACCTGCAGCAACTGCTGCAAGTGCTTTCCTCGCGGCTGGCTGCTTCTTTTCCCACTGCAAGTCTCTTGCTGAAAATAGGAGCGGGGCTTGGAAAGGAAACAGCAGAAGAAGAAGAAAAGAAGCATCATCTGTGGTAGTGACTGATAGGAAATATATTGAGGGCATTAGCAGTCTGGAAATGTTGTGAGTTTTGGTACATGCTTCTTTGTATTTTAGAAAAGCCTAACTCACCATGCTGACATTCTATCCTGAGATATCATGTCAAATAGACAGGGATCATTATTATTTATTTAAGGTGTGCATATTTAGCTTTCCACACCCTCTCTAATTGCACCTGGTATTTCATAGTTCTTCCAGAGAACACACAAAGATCCCATTTCCATCAATATTTTTTCCTTCTCCATATTACCATGGAGTCTGCACTTTGCTTCACTCTCCACAAGCCTGGAAAGTTTTTTTCCCACTGGGCTACCCTCCATCTCTGGTTCTTTGGTTTCTCTCTCCCTCCCCCCCCCGCCTCCTCCCCCCACCCCTTGATGCACTGTAGTGATGAGAAACATTGATCAAACAATAATTCATCTGAACCCCAAAGAGTCTGAGTTTTGGTTACAGATAGCAGAAGAGTAACCATGAGCTGTTAAGACTCTCCTGCTTGGAAAAGTGAAACATCTAAAGGCAAGGTGTGGAATCTATTAGCTTACATGAGGGCCAGCAGAAAATACAGACTAACCCCTGGGATATTGAAGCTTCATCACCTGGCTTTTAGGGCTATATTGATAGAGGTAGAGATAAATAAATTGAAAGAAACAACTGAGTAGTAACATACTTATTGTCAGGGAAGGAAAACTCTATTCCTCCCTCCCCTGACAGACCTCACGGTAACACACTGATGCTAACGCAGCCTTGTGAATCAAGTAATTTTTACAGTAACTGCATATCTTTCCCGGAGCGCAGGAAGTTGACCAGTGGATCCACATTGTCCTAGACCCCTAAGGATGCACCTCAGTAAACCCCGAGCATTTCTGATAGATGTGAAAATAAAGCTCCCAGACAGTGCAGTTTTGAGGTATATGGGGGGATGTGGATCTCTTTACAAAATCCCTGCTGCCTTTGCTCAGTGGAATAGTACTAGCTTCAGTTACTGCACGCCTTTGTGGCCCACAAGGGGGAGAACAGAATTTTTCCCGTGGTGAAAATAGTATTTGGTGATCCTGTCTCTCCCTCTGGGAATTAGACATGACTTGTGGTAGGCACTTAACATGCACATAACCAAGACAAGGCTCCTTTCTCAAAGAGTTTAAGTGCTATCATGTTATAATTCCCATTGCATTCTCCATGACATTGATCATTCCTCACTTCAGTAAATGCTGATATCAGGCCCTTTGGCTTCTCATAGATTTTATTTTTGTATTGCTTTAGTTTTTAATTTTTCCTCCTTTTTCACTTGAAATTCTCAATTGACTATAATAAATCTCTCCCTCTGGGCATGCCAGTCTCCCCAAAGTCTGATAATATCTAATTATTGCCTCTCTTTTTCCTATATTTTCATTTGGAATTACCTCTTACAGCTATTATAGTTGCACTGTAACTTCAGCTGCAAGATTACAGTGCTTACCTTCCTCCATGGACCATGCAATTGCCACTTAAGGCATTTAATATCTAGGAAAGATCTGAGAGTGATACAATGACAACCTCCCCAGAGAGTGAGTACTTTGTCAGTAACAGTCTAACATATCTAGCATCAGGTACCGGTACTATAGAGTGTATATGATTATTGAGAGTTTTTACCCACTCCCCCATTATTATTTGTTGGTAATTTTATCTAAACATTCTAGAGTGCATTTTAAGATGATGAAAGAATCAATTATCTTAAGCCATTATTAGACAAAATTGCTGTGGAGTTCATAGTGTTCTGTGACTTACATTTCTGTGTGTGGGGTGGTGGTGAGGGGAGTCAATACTGTAGAAAAGAACTGTGTATGCAGAAATTTTAGAGCGGTTCCAGAAAACATCAGAGAGAGTCTGCATGATTGTCTTTTTACTTAGACCATGAAAAGTTCCTTCTTGTTAAAGCAAGTGCTTTAAGGATCTTTCATATATTATCCATACAGAATTGTTAAAGTCAGGTTTATTTGTGGTTTGGCATTTTGATTTTTTAATGACTTTTTCGGGGGAGGAGGGGAAGGTGAGGGAGCTGCCGTCCATTGTATTATTAACTTTTGTAAAATTGCTCAGTAAAGAAACAACACATTGAGAATTGAATTATGCAATTTAAGGAATGTTAAGTTAAAATGTAATTGTTATAGAAACACATTGGTGTTAAAATGATCAGATCAATGGCTTCCTGTAGGGCCCAGTAATAGACTCACAAATTTTCTTTTAAAAAGATGAATGTAAATAAAAATGGGGATCAATAAAATGAAAGACCTATATGTTCAGATGGGTGTAATGTGTATTATACTTAGAAATAAGCACTCTGGTGCTACAGTCCAGTTACCTCCAATTATTTACATTAGATAAAAAGGACCACTTTAAATCCAGTAACTGCCCTTCAAAATGCAAGTGACTCAGGGCTTGACTACACTTACAAGTTGCAGCGCTGGTGGAGGCTTTCCAGCGCTGCAACAACACCCCGTCCACACTTGCAGGGCACTCCCTGGTTGCAGCGCTGGCTGAAAACCCATCCCGGCAGGGGTATAAGGAGTGCAGCGCTGGTGATCCAGCGCTGCTCAGCAGGTGTGGACACTCACCAGCGCTTTAATTGTCCTCCAGGGAATAAGGAGTTATCCCAGAATTCCTGTTCAGCCACTCTGCACATCAGTTTGCACTCTACTGCTCTTGCCTCAGGTGACCCGCCCTTTAAATGCCCCGGGAAATTTAAAAATCTCCTTCCTGTTTGCTGCAGCCAGGTGTGGAGTGCAATCAGTTAATCAGTTACAGGTGACCATGCCTCCATGCGGCAAACGAGCCCCAGCATGGAGCACTGGTGAATTGCAGGACCTCATCAGTGTTTGGGGTGAGGAATCTGTTCAGGCACAGCTGCGCTCCGGCCGTAGGAATTACGATATCTTTGAGCAGATATCAAGGGCCATGCTGGATAGGGGCCATGATCGGGACGCACTACAATGCAGGGTGAAAGTTAAAGAGCTGCGGAGTGCCTATTACAAAGCCCGAGAGGGGAATCGACGATCCGGAGCTGCCCCCACGACCTGCCGTTTTTACAGGGAGATGGACGAGATATTTGGGGGTGACCCCACTGCCAATCCCAGGATAACGATGGACACTTCTGAGCAGGCTGGGGGACAGGAGGAGGAGGCGGAGGAGGCGGCGGGGGAAGGAAACCGCGAGTGAAGCTCCTGGGATGGGGGAAGACACCGCAGAGTCCCTGGAGGCATGCAGCCAGGAGCTCTTCTCAAGCCAGGAGGAAAGTACCCAATCGCAGCAGCCAGCAGTTGCAGAAGGACAAGCAGAGGAGCGGGTTACCGGTAAGCGGCTTTTATTTTCTGGGTGGAAATGTTTCTGGAGAGGAAGGGGGGTTATGGCTGCATGCATGCCAGCCTCTAGATGTGGAATAGCCCGTTGATGTGGTCTATCACGTTGCGGTAATCTGCTTCAGTTATCTCAGCAAAAGCTTCATCCAGAGCGTGGGCAATATGCCTGCGCAGGTTTATAGGCAGAGCCACTGTGTCCCTTGTCCCAGTGACGGTGACGCGTCCGCGCCACTCTGCTGCCAGTGGTGGGGGGACCATTTCTGAACACAGGCAAGCCGCATAGGGTCCCGGTCGGAATCCACATTGCTCTAAAAGAGCCTCCCGCTGTTCCCTAGTGACTCGCAGTAGGGAAACATCTTCCAGGATTAAGTCCTGTGAAAAATGTTGGGAGACTCTTTAGTGAAGAGATAGGGAGATAAGATCACCCCTGCATCTGCATCTTCACTCAACCCCTCTAGCACTCCAGATTACCCGAAGCAACCAGCTCCCCTCTATCACTCAAGCACTCAAGCACCCCTCACTCACCATTTCGTGGCTTCTGTTGTGTTATGCGTGTGGGGAAAAGAATGCTAAAGTGAGAACTCCCTCAGTGTAACAATTCATGTCTGGAGATAGTGGATACAATGCTGCCCGTGTTAAATGTTGTCATTTCTGTGTTTTTACAGTGACCTTGACTACTGGACTGCCCAGATGTTCAACATCACAGAGGCTTCAAAATTTGAGAAAAAATCCCCGAAAGAGCAAAGAGGACATGCTGAAAACTGTTCTTCATCACTCTGCTCGAGAGAGTAAAGACTTGAAGGAGTGGAGAGAGAAAGAAAGCAAGATCCGCCAGAGGGAAAGCAGGAACCGGCAGAGAAATGCAGTGGCCAAGAGGAAAAGCACAGAGCGGCTGCTAAGCATCCTGTCGCGCCAAGCGGACTCTATAGAGTCACTCGTTGCCATGCAAGCAGAGCACTACCGTGCTACTCCCCCACCCGCCCCGTCCTTTTTGCCTTGTGCCCCAATGTCAGCTCAAACCACCTTTCCCCAGCATCCAGGTTCTTACCACCACCAGCTGCCTCCAACACCTGTACATTCACCAACCAGCCCTGATACCTACCACCCTTACCCTCTGCATTCAACCCCCATCACCATGCAGTATATGCACCCTAAAGTGCAGGATTCATTAAACAGCAATCCAGACAGGACATATGCAAACTTGTGACTGTACAGTTCACCAACCCACACCCCTGCCCTCTTGTGTTCATGAAATGTTGTGTGTCTGTCTGTCTGTCAAGGAAGTTTGGCTCGACTGCCAAACGTGTTGTGCTGGCGACACTCATCAGCACAGTCCTCAGCAGCTCGGGCTCCATTTGCCACAGAAATTCCGATTCACACAGAGAGTAAAACAGAAAGACACTCACAATGGCGCCAAACGCTGCCGGAAAGAGTGAATGCTGGGATGTGAAGCGATGCACCACGGGGCATTGGCACACAGGAAGCGGAATGACCCGCACACTTCCTTCCCCTTCCCACAATACTCAGTGCCAAAATGGGACGAGGTGCTCTGTGGGATAGCTGCCCACAATGCACCTCTCAATACAGCGCTGGAAAGTGCTGCAAGTGTGGCCACACTGCAGCGCTGGTAGCTGTCAGTGTGGCCACACTCCAGCGCTGACCCTACACAGCTGCATGACCAGCGCTGTAACTCCCAGCGCTGCAAATTGTAAGTGTAGCCAAGCCCTCAGAGTTGTTCTTAGGAGTTACGCTAATAGTTTGTTTTAAATGGAGCTAATTAACTCACTTCAATTTCACCCATTCAAAACCAAATTTCCCTAGATGCTTCACCAGACAAGCATGATAGATGTAACATTCTCATATGTTACTGCCATCTCTGTCACTAGAGCATTAAAAATAAAGACTGTAAGTATTGTTAGAACAATTAGCTCACAAACTATTTTAAGGCATGCAGCTGCACACAGACAACAAAGACAAACAAACCATGGCTTAATCACTTAGACAAATTAGGTTTTTGAAAAGTCTGTGATTGTTACATTCCTTAGGAGAATAGATAGTGTAATACAGTGGCACAAACAGCTTACTTTTTTGAGGCGAGGGGGAGGGATTTTTTTTTAAAAGAAAACAATTATTAAATCCTATTTTCTCTCAGAATTCTCCACTGAGTTGCATGGTAGTGATATACATCTTCAATGTCTGCTTGTTTAAAGTGTGATTCTGCTCTGAAAAGTGTCTATAAAATTGGCTTAGGGGGGTTCATAGTTTCTCAGATTTCCATACCAAATATTCGTCAGTTTTCAAGTTTAATTCTAAAACAAAAATAGCTTTCTAAATACCAGCCTGCCAAACTCACCCAAAAAACTAAATTCAAGATGGGTTAATAGTGGACCTTGTATCAACACCAATAATGATGACTATGTTGGCTAAATTCTACCCTTATTTACAACTTTTCCTCACATGGCTTCACAGCTTTGTAGCCACTTTGGGCCTATTTCTCTCTTCTTGCTTACACAAGTTTTACACTGGTGTAAAGCTATGACTTATATGGAATTACTTTTGACTTACTCCACTGTAACTTAGATGATAAGAAGATCCTTTGTCTTCAGTGGGGTTGTATAAGTGTATCTGAGTGAAGAATTTGTCTGAGAGTGGAATTTAATCCTGAGTACTTGAGCATTAGGTTAATCTGTGGAGTGGAAACTGTGCATTCTGCTAAAGTTCAACACCGCTGAATATTTATTTATTTATTTATTTATTGGGGGAGGGGGATGATCCTCTGGTCTTGAGGAATGACCTGTGAGACCATTCCAACAGCCAGGGCTCACAAGAGCATAGGGACACTCCAGCCATACCTTCTAACCCCAGACCACACCCACTCCAATAATGGCTGGAGATGGCATATGAGCTACTATGCTCACATTATACTGCCATAGGATTCACCCTGTGAATCCCAAGTACCAGTGTGATGGTACCTCCCATAAGGCTTTATGGAAATATGCTTAGAATGTGTTTTATGCTACATATGCCATGTAACATATTTCCGTAAAGGTTATGATCTACTCAATGTATTCATCCTATTTGTATGCATGTATCATTTTTGTATTCAAAGTTATGAATGTTATGAACATTGGCTATATACTTGCTTGATTTCTAAGTAGCCTTAGTTAGAACATTTGGTCACTTCTTGGGAAAGGAATGTGCAAGTTAAGTGCTCAGTCAGGAAGCACTTAACAGACAAAAGAGCTTGGAAGACTCCAATCCAAAAAAGAAGTCTACCTGAGGGCGTTCAAGGTAGCATGTGGGTAATGGCTGCTACCTGCAAGTCCTAAGTCATGCATGGGCATGTGACTTGCCCATGTGATTCCAAATCTCCATTTTGTGACTGGATTCTACACAGGGAGTGGGAGGGGTGTCTATCCAGAAGAGAATGTCTATTTAAACCCTTGGGAGACCCCTCCATGTTGTCTTCACATGGCTAAAGAGAGAGGCTCTCCACCCCCCCAGGATACTGAAAGAAACTGGAACGAGGGACAGAGACTGCAAGGGGTGTGAGTGATTGCTGGACCCAGGCTAAAAGGAGATTAGTCTGTAAAAGGGAGCATTCTGAAACTGGTGAGATTATCTGTATTCAGTTTGATTAGACATAGATTTGCGCATTTTATTTTATTTTGCTTGGTAACTTACTTTGTTCTGACTGTTACTACTTGGAACCACTTAAATCCTACTTTCTGTATTTAATAAAATCACGTTTTACTTATTAATTAACTCAGAGTATGTATTAATACCTGGGGGAGCAAACAACTGTGCATATCTCTCTATCAGTGTTATAGAGGGCAAACAATTTATGAGTTTACCCTACATAAGCTTTATACAGGGTAAAATGGATTTATTTGGGTTTAGACCCCAGTGGGAGCTGGGCATCTGGGTGTTAAAGACAAGCACACTTCTGTTAGCTACTTTCAGGCAAACCTGCAGTTTTGGGGCAAGTAATTCAGACCCTGGGTCTTTGTTGGAGCAGACGGAATTGTCTGGCTCAGCAAGACAGAGTCCTGAGCTGGCAGGGAAAACAGGAGCAGAGGTAGTCTTGGCATATCAGTTGGTAGCTCCCAGGGGGGGTTCTGTGATCCAACCCGTCACCCCTGGATCGACCAGGTTTTGAGCAGTGTTTTGCTTGGATCAGTGTAAAATGGCTCTAACCAAGGGCAGGATCTGCTCTTATGAGTTTGCAGTAACTGAGATTCCTCATTCTTTAGCTTCTAAAGTCTTTCTGTATCTACTAGGTTATGTAAAACAACCTTGAAGCCTTATTGATGCATTCTCCAAAATTATCCGTGAATCTGGAAAGCTGGTATATGTGATCTAACGATTCCTGGATGGCTATAGCACATGTGCAACTGGATGTACCTTGTAAAAGTAAGCCCCAGCTACATGAAGAAAATTTTAAACACAGTTGCACTAGTTTATTTCCCAAGATACATGCCTGTCACCCACATATCTGAGAGCTGGGTAAAGCATCTAAAATGTCCAAGACCGTGTGTGTGTGTGTGTGTGTTCCATATATTTGTAGGCCCTGGGATATGGGATAAATCAAATTTTGGTGCCCTTATCAAGTCAGTATTTTACAGCATTGCAGCAGTTTGAAGCTGGGTCCTTTTTTAGAAAAGGCTTAGTGGTAATTCATAGGAAAGCAGAGATTATCTTATTTTAATTGCATGCTTTTCTGTTTTGCTATGGATTATTGTTTTGCCATTACTTCACAATTATATATTGTAATTAAAAGTTAAAGCAGCTTTCTGTACTCCCATTTTAAATTCAAATGGAATTTTGAGGCTCCATAGACAAAGTGGAAAAATTAGAATTGTACTTGACTGACATATTTCTATGAGGATGAGATTAAAATACTTTTCTGAGGTGGGAGGGGGGAGAAATCATTTCAGGAACTAAAACATAAGAAAAGCCAAGAATACCGAGGCAATTGTCCTCAAGTTAGGAGCTGGTTATGTCTGGATTTTAGTAAATTCTTCAAACAAAATGTTTGTACAGTGCTCATATAGTTTGGACTCTTCACCCCCCCTTCCCCTCCCTCCCACTTTCTACTGTCATGTACAAAAATGGATCCAGTTCTGATCCAACTTGTTTTATGCTAGCATAACTCCCTTGACTTCAACTGAGTTGCTCCTGATATACACTGGTATATGTTAGAATACTAAAATCAGGCTGTATGGTGTTTTGTACCATCCATGAAGCATATCATACTGTCAGACACAGCATACTATATGGAGGTTAGTTAGGCTCATCATATCCTACTACTCATATACATCTAATGTGGTCCTAATTATTAGCCTTTATTCTGATTTCTCACCAAGTTTTACACTGGTGTAACTATCGACTTTCATAGAGTTATGCTTAACACTTCATTTTTACTTGTGTAAATTAACTGAATCAGTCCCCAAGGCCTAAGGCCAAAATCTGTACTCAGTTAAACCATCTGTATTTTCAGTGGTATGTGTGGGTCAGAATTTGGCCCTCAGAGTAGAATTCGGAGCATTAAGGAGGAACACAACAAAAATGTCAATTCCACAGGAAATATAGAGGCACCAGAATATAATGTGGTTTTGTGGGATTGCGAAAAGAAACACAATTATAAATCTAAATCTAGGCAGCACTTAAGCAAAATATATTCTTAAGAATTAACTGCTTTGCTGAATCAGGCCCTAAAAGTAGGAAATACCAAGATTAACTGGCAAAACTAATATACTTACACATGCTGCTCTCATAGGTTATTCAAGACTCATCTGGTGATTTGGGAAACTTGGGGCCTGATTTTCTATTGCCCTGCACTTTGTGTACTCACCTTACACTTATACCCTTCTGATTTGGTTGCATTTTACACTCACTTTGCACTGGTGTAAATGACTACATAAAGTGCGGTTTGAGAGCATACCTAATTTGATATCTCTCTTAATCATTTCCACTCTTCTATACTCAACACAGAATTCTTCTCTTTGGTGTTCCTTTGCATGTTAGCAAGTGATGAAGCAGAAATGATAGGCCATGAAAACTTCAGAAGTTTATAGAAAATCGTGTTATGCTCAAAGTGCCTAGGAAATATAACAACAAATAGTATTGCTATGGTATAATCATGTTAAACAAAGAACCCTCTCCTGCTCCCTTTGAGGTCACTGGCAAAAACCCCATTGATCTTACAGGGACTAGGATCAAACCCAAAAGTTGAGTACATTGTTGAATTAAAGGAATCTTTAGATAAACTACTATTTTTACAAGTAAGTGTATGACAAACAGTCAGAAGAGATGTGACCCATCTCTATTCCAATGTCATTGTTTCCAAGTTTTGCTTTGTCGGAAAATTTTCCTTTTCTTTCAAGGACTTTGAAAGGAAGTCATTAATCAACACTATTGTGCTTTCAGAAAATTCAAGTAATGTTATTTTCACTTTATGCCTTGGAATACCTTGTGAAGCAAATAAAACCTTAGTTTCAACAAACACATTTTAAACTAGATTTAGGCTTTCCTAAAATCACATGTGCTATCCTTTATCAAATTTTGCCTTTCCAGATGTTCTCTTCAACCATTTCATGTAGTTTCTAATATTTTTTTCCTATAGATAATATTAAATTAAATATTCTTTCATAACTGGTTTCAGTCATTTTCTAAAACCTGAACACTATTAAGCCTCAATACATCGCTCATGAACAGATCACTTTTGTAAAAGAACTACTCCATTTCATTCAAGCCTCTTTCTTCAATACTTCTAATGTATTTTTTTCATTGATTGGAGCCATATTTGTATTAATCACAATGGCTATAGCTTTTGTTAATTAAATTAATTGACTGGCTTCGATTGTTTTAAATGTTGCCCTGTGCATGTTCAAACATGCACCTGTTGCATTATATCAAGAACTGTGTGAATGGAAAATTGTCTGTGTGAGCAAGCATGTCCAGAGATGAACATCACACAGCTACTATATGGGATAAGTGATGCATAAAGTAGAAGTGGGCAGCTATAACACAGGGCACAGAAGCAACCTGATGTTTCTTCATGTAAATATCCACATGAGAGAGAGAGAGAGAGAGATAGTGTGTGCCATGCAGAAACAGATTGTTCATAGAGCGGTTTCTGACACTTCCATCATGCAAGTCTACAGAAGGAAAATCCATTTGCACTATTTCAGAAACTTGTCTTCAGGCCTGAAGAGATTCATGATGGGAGATTTGGAGTTTGGTTCAGTTCTAGTATGAGCCAACACATGCACTGAGAGGTCCTGTATCCTTCCCTCACAGGTGCCAGCTCCCTCTAATTGTTCTATCATTTATAATACAGATCAATGGTACATAAAGTCTATTACTCTGTTTCCAATAGATATGCCTAGTGCTCTAAAGAAAGAAGGGGAAAAAGACCTGTACTTCATCTACCAATTGTGCAATGCTTCCTTCCTGATGCCTTTGATTAGCTGAATCCCAGAAGCATGTGATTCATTAACCTCCATCTAAAGAGCTGTTCATAGAACTGTATATATCTACAACTGTTACTGACTATAACAATTATCCAGTCCCTTTAATTTAAAAAAAAATATTGTGTGCTGGAGGGATAGTTGGGTAACTTAGCTTGTTAGTCACTGGTCTCAGAAGTTTACTCATCAAAGTTTTGACACTGAATGTCACTTATAAATGCTAGTATCTGATCATTGCTCATATCCTAACCCCAGGTTTAGCTGTTTGTGTTTAGATACCCACAAACGCTTCCATTCTTAGGTGCCACCAGTAAAAGTTCACTTTTAGATCCACAGGAGTGGCTTTGGACACTATCAACAGGCTGTGCTAATCTGACTGCTCTAACATGTCAATAATTCTTTGAAAATTTACTCTAGGGAGTTTAGTGTGGGGACGGGGTGGGAGGGACTTTTTCCCCTTTGATCTTTCAAGTTTTCATTTTGGTATGACTGAGTAAGACTGTTTTATCATGGTAAACTTTCATGCTGGATGTAGTAAAAGGAGTAAATTAATCACTGGTTTATTGTAGCAATGTTATTGATGTTAGTGTAAAAACATATCAGCTTTATTTCTTAAACTGCCTAAAGTATTTGTATTCCCATTTCCTATTCATTTTAATCCATTAGGTGACTAAAAATCTGTCTAAAAGTTTCTACAACTTATTTTGTTATGAAATTAATCTAACTTCGCTCCATTTTTCAATGTAAATAACAAAGTTAGTGTAGGTTCTGTGATATTTGTAATATTTTACAACATCTAACAATACACCTAACCTCTCATACAGGTTATCAATATTTCTCGTTCTGAAGGAACATAATATACAATCCCAAGACTTGTGGCTTTATTGATCTTCTGTCATTCCTATAGAGTGAAAACGGGCTCTTTCTCTACTAGACATGGGACAAAAAAATCAGTCAATTGCCAATGACAAAAATTCTTTGAAATGGCCACTCGGTGCACAGCTGAACTGTGTGGGCTGATTCTATTTAGCTAATGTCTATTGTGTATGCAACCTCTGATGGTAACTCTCCCTGTTGTCATTCCTACTGTGAATAAAATATGTCTCCCTTCCCCTGCCCTGATCATTTACCTGCTTGTTTCAGCTCATAAGCTCGGATTTTCAAAAGGCCCCAGGAGAATTAGTTGTCTAGCATCTATTGAATGTCAGTGTATTTGGATGCCTTAATTTCCATACTCTCCTTTGAAAATCTCAGCCACAATTTCTATAGGTTATGAAGACTAATGTAGTGACAATAGACAAGCTGGTAACCAAAGGTTCATTGCACTTGACCTGTCCCTGTCATCAGCCTCATGAGTCAAACAGGAAACTAGATTGATCACTTTGCACTGATAAGCAACCATGATTTACTCTGTGGACTCAAATCATCCCATTTGTTTTCTTCGTTTCAAGAGACCAGGATGAAATGTGTGCAAATACTGACAATATATACATAAGTGGGGGAGAGATGGTTAAGTGGCATCCCGCCTACTTTATCTCAGTACATGGAAGCCCTTCTGTATGTGCAGCATACATCTGCATGAGGACTAGGGGCTAGGGAGGGGCATGGTGAGGCAGAGATGAGTAAGTGCTGTGGGATGGCTGCTGTTCATGATGTCATTCTACTGTTAGTCAACAAACATTGCTGAGGATTTGACTTCACAAATAATCCAAGCACTGTGTTTGTTTCCCATTGGTGAATGCAATCAATGCTGAAAAAGAGATCTGCTGCGAATGGTAGTGCCCAAATGCTTTCTGCATCTAATTGTCTGGGAGTGATCCATAGGAACTGTGCAGATACAGTGCAGGTTTTGCACAGATGTGGGGAAAAACTCATTTCTGTTATTCTCATTCCTGGTTAAATCAACCTGACAATTTTGTTTGGCTGATGAGATGATGTGGCAGCACGGCAGTATAAAAGGAGATTGCTTGTTTCCCATCATGACAGAAGTAGAATGTTCAGTATGGCCAAAAAAAAAAAGGGGGTGCAGCAAGATAGTGTTCTATAATAGGGTACATATAAGAATAATTTACAAAACTAGGGTGTTTGCTCCAGTTATGTCACTTCCTGTTAATATCCAATACTCTGAGGTCAACTTTAGAGATGGTAAATGCTTGACAACAGAAACAATTCCATAAAAACTTATCAAACAGGTTAGAGTGGCTCTAATGCAAATCCCATTGTATTAAATGGAAAGGCTTGTCTTCATTTCACGTAAGATAACCTGTACTTAATCCATGATATTGATCCAAAGTTATAGAAACCCCACCTTGTTTCAAGTGCACAAACTCTCCAGTAAACTGTCATTTTCATATTCTATCACATTTCATCATTACATTTTTGACAGATGCAAATTCATGATACGGCCTACTCAAGAAATGCATAAACCCAGAGCAACTTTCATTTATCACTGTTAGTGGCATCAATATCACTAAAGGGAACCCTATGGTCTTATTTTCTTTTCCTGGATTTAAGACCAGGTCTAAGATCTGTTTATTTTTTGATATTTCTGACACAATTTTGCTGAACATAGATGATTAATGTTGAAAAGAATGTAAAACATTGCTCTTCAACTCCCGCTTGCCTAAATCCTAAATAGACATGATGAGATCCGTATACGTATAATCAATAATATTTTAAAAGGATGGGGTTTTGTCTTTTTTTCTCATCTACACATTTCTGTTAATATAGATGCAAATTTCAGACAAGTTCATTGACCAAAGACAATGGAAAGTGAGGGCATTGAGCATTTTCTCCAAGAACTGCTCAGCACTTTGTAGGATTAGGTTGTTAATTTTTTATGAGATGGTGATTTTGGGCCCAGTGCTGTAATATTTATTTATTATTGCAGTAGCACCTAGAGGCCCCAGTTGGGAATTGCAAGGCAATGTGTACACATAATGAAAAGATGGCCCCTGCCTCCAGAAACCTTGCAGTCTAGGTATATGACAAAAGACAACAGATGAGTCTAAACAGATTGGGGGAGCACAAGATAAAAGCAAGATGTTTTTTAATTTATAATTGGCATAATAAGTATTCATCACTAGTTATCAAATGTTTTGTAGGCATCATGGTGGAAGTGAGTATTAAAGAGACATTTGAAGGAAGGGAGGGAGTTGAAGTATTGTGTATTACATGTTTAAATGTCCTTGATGTCATTGAGTCTTTGGCCACATTAGGTAATTCAGAGGTTCAGTGCCACATCTGCAGCTCTTGTAGGTATAGTATATGAGGCAGGTATAATGCATTTTGTACGGAAAAAGTGTGGTTGCTTCCATGGCCTTGCCTTATCCATCCCCACTTCAGGAACAGTGGCTGACTTGGGGTCCTGTTGTCTCCTGAGTGTAAGGACTGACACATTACCCAGGTCCTGTACATGTCTCCAAGATGGTGAAGGTTTTTATGTCACTCTTTCCCCCCTTGCTCACCATGTAGCACTGGGCACAGTGTAGTCTTCTATGTGTAGAGCAACTGCAGGATCTGTTCGTTTGTATACAGCACACTGGTTTAGCAAGCGTAGACATCTCTTAGATGTCTGCAGTACAGTAAAAAGATATCCAGGGAAACATACGGAATAAGATTTCCCATGGAAAAAAAAAAAAGAAAAGGTAGGTCTTAACTTACAACATGGGGCTAAGTTCTACACTGACACCCAGTGCATCTTTGGCCTTTTTCATGGGGTGAGTGCTGAACTTGGTCCAGGTGAGTACAGAAATTCTGTCATTCTGTTCGTTCAAACTCTCCAAACAGAGAGAAGATTGGCACTTCTCTGACACTATTATTTACCCCTGTTCACCTTTTGATAATCATTGGTAATACCTGGACTAGATTTTTCTTTCTGATGGTAATGGATTTAGATTTTGCATGTCCTGCGGCTGCCACCTCACACATCTGAAATGAGATCTGTACAATTAGCCTGATGAAAACAGGTTCACACTAGCTTAGCAATGGGGGTGAGAATGCCTTTTGTAATAGACTGCCAGTGGGTGGCAAAGGAAATGGTTAATGCTCCCCCTGAGTAGAGAGAAAACCACCAATCTCTGTCCTCTTTACAAGGAGTGCCAGGGAGCCCAGACATGAAAGAAATATGATTGAGCTCAGCTGGAATGTTTGTTATTCTCCACAGGGTAGGAAAAGTAATGTGAAGAAAGGACATGTAATGAGCTCTTGATCATCTTACTTATGAGGTGGACTGATAAAGGAACCAGATCCATCTTAGCAGAAAAGAAAACCCTGGCTACAAAGAACTCTTTTGATTAACTTCATTTGGACTCTGATGGTAGAAAAAAAAAACTTCTTTTAGCTAAATATCAAATGCTTGATCTTTCTTCTTCCTCACCCTCATCAACCCCAAACCCATTGCATGAATTTTAAAAGTGTTACGGCAGAGAACTATTCTGTTAGCTTTGTGGTTAGAGGGAAAGCTGGTTACAAAACAAAATGTCTTCATCACTATTAAGAGGGGCCCATTCTTGCCAGTTCTTTGTAAAGCTCATAGCAACTGTTTGTTTGAAAGCAGGTTTATCATAGGGGATTTTTTTCTTAAATGCTTCCCCAAATTTCTGTATGTTTGATATGAAAGTTAAGCAATCTCACTTTCAGTAAGTGAACATGTTTACTTCTTCAGGCACTTGGTGGCGTGGAGGAGAAAAAAATCAGCTATGACTTGATTAGATTTGGTTTTAAGCTAAAAGCAGAAATTTGATTGAGTCACAGCAGGCAAAACTTGGAGAATCACAGCACGCAAGCAAAATGTAAGGATTTGATCTAATTTCAATGAGCCTTAGTTATGCAAAAAGCAATTTAAATTCCCCTTCTTTTCTAAGGATAAATCACAAAGCTTTCATAACTAAAATAAAAGAAAATAATCTATGCATATTTATTATCCAGGCTAGTGTGGACCTAAAGTGCTGCATTCACCGTGTTTTATCCACTGCCTACCAAGCTATAGAGGCCACGGGTGTTGGCCCCTGGGCCTGCTTATCCTCAGCAGGGCTCAGAATCCAGGAGGCACAAAGATGACAGGTGAATATCTCATCTCTTCCACCCCCACCTTCACTTACTTCCTGTCTATGCTGCTTGCTGCGTGCATCACCGAATCAGGTCTCCGTTGCTATAAGAGGCTTAACCACTAACTTTTACTTATTTATTTAGCTTTGACATGAAAAAAAAAAATACCCCCACAAAACATCTGCGAGCCCTGCCAATAACTCAACTTATAATAATCACTCACCAACTTTAACACTAATATACAAATAAAAGAATTCCCGCAGCTTTAAGCAACCAATGGAATTCAACCATTTATCTCAGCAAGCATACAGTAAAACTACAAAACTGCAGAAAAACTTTTCACCCATAATTCATACACAGGAACATATCACATTATGGTCCAAGTTGGACAAGACAGAGACACAAACTTGGGTGTCGTCAGCATATTGGTGGGGGAAAGGCAACCCTTACCTCCTTATTAGCCCTCCCAATGGCCTCATATACATATTGGAAAAAGAAAAGTGAAAATATAGGATCCTGAGGTACCTTAGCTTGATAGACAAATTTTCCCCAGGTGGAAAGTTTGGCTTCAGGGAGAAATTCTGGCCCCAGTAAAGTTAATGAAAGTTGTACTAGTGGGCCCAGGATTTCATCCTAAATTTCTATAGAAAAACCACTTCACAACTGTCCATGAGAAGAGAACTCATACAACATCTCTATCCTCCTCTTGTACTGCTATTCATAACTGAGACCACCTGACCTACTGATATTACTTCGCTGGGTGGGTCAGAGAGAGGAGCATGGTCTGGCCTAAGGGTGGTGGGAATGTGCAATGGAAGAGTATAGATGGGAGTAAAAGAATAAGGAATTGTTCAACACTACCATCCGACAATGGAGTGTGTGGTTCACATTCCTGCTTCCTGGCTCTTACATTTATGCAGTCTTGCCTAGAGCATTACTAAATACAGCGTTGCTGACACAGTGCAGAATTTACGGTAGCATGGTGCAAGTTGACAAAATGATGTGCAAGCATCACACATCAGACCATTACACAGGATACAGGGAGGGGACATATGGTTCTGTAGGGTTTTTTTTTTTTTTTGGGTAATAATTACAGAGCCTAGCCAAAGATTTTTGTTGATTTGTACAAAATCTCTTGATTAGATTCTTCAGCCATCTGCTGTAGAACAGCAATATATGAAAATGTCAGCAGAAAAAAAACCCAGGGTTTATAGACCTATTTGTGGAAGTACTTGATTTTGGAATGGGTGTGGAGTAAGTAAATGTGTTCAGTTTCAGTATGGTCAAGTCATCTTCCATAAATTTGAAATAAACGAGTAAGTTTACTCCCTAAAGAACAACACAGAAACAATTAAAGCATTAAATTATATTTTTGTCTCAGTTGACAGTCTCCAATCAGGATGATGGAGAGCAGAATACTGCTGGAATGGAATCTGAATGATCTCCTACCTCAAAGAGTAGTTTATACATGGCCACTTGCATTATCATTGATTGCACTGTCGACATGCTACACAGATAAATACGTATTTTGTTTGATTCTTGTGACTTTTTCTTAACCTGCTTGATCCAAGAAATTGGTTAGTAGTATGCCTCATCACAACAGATACAGTGTGATGTAGCATCCCAGCTGTCAGCAGCTGGAAGTTGTCTTTCCATGATTGATGATAGGCCATTCTCTGAGAACCTGAGTTAAAAGCCTCTGCTTTTGATATAAACTCCCCTGACTTCAGTCAGAGCCAAAGCTTGGACATATTCAGATCCCACTATAAGACTGTTTTATTCAGAGAAGCTTTTGGATGAACGTTTTGGTATGTTGGATGTCTGTGTCAGGGTGAGTTTTCAAGGACGGAGGTTCCTTTTTATGTTTTTGTTTTGTTTTGTTTTTGTCTTTAATTGGGAGAATGTGATTATCTTGAACTTCAAACAGGCCTAAGCAGAGAGTATTGTTACAGTGGCACTTCTAAGTCTCTACACATTTCTAAATATCATTAGCACTCTAATCCCCATTTATCACTAGCTTTAATTTACCAGAGAGCATGCAATGAGTTCAGAAGAAGGGGAAAGGAAGAAAACTTTAATCAACTTGCTCCAAGGCTATTAGATACTGGTGATGTCAATTTTGTGTGTGGCTGTGTCCCTTACCAAGAACTCATCTATGAAACAACCAGTATCATCCTCCATATAATCCTGCATTTATACACATAGTCACATGGGTTCTATCAGCATTTGGTACATTACTGTTCATACAGCATAATCATGAGAGAGATTGGAAGGAGTAGGTCTGATAGGAAACTAACAGATTTAAAGGGAAGAATGATCCATGTATGGAAGTCTGTGTCAAGAGGTGCTGTGGTCTTTTCTGGATTCCAGTGGGGTGGGGGGTTACTCAGATACAACTCCCCACTCTAGGGGCACCAGGTGATACCTTCATAGCCCCCAGATGCCAATGATATTAACAGACTGAATTCTCTTATTTTCTGCTGACTGATTGTTTGGCTTTCCTTTATGGTCTTTTTACTGTCATACACACCACCCATTTCCTCAATGCTTTTCTCTGTCTGCCCCCTTCTCCTTCCTCTCTCGCCTTGATCCTGTTACCCCAACTGCTATTGCCCCAAACCCTATTCTCTCCCTCAAACGAGAAAGAGGGAGAAAAATAACTTTGTAGACTTCCTGTCCCTGTCCCTTTATCTATTGGTGTTGTGGTTTGGGTGTTTGGTTTGGTTTGTTTCTTTTTGGTTGTAAGCTGGTTGGGGTAGAGAGAGTCTCTCCGTGCTTGTTTGCATGATGCCTAGGACTTTTGGATTATCTCTCCACCAGCTCCATCTAGTGTAGGGTGTCGTGTGTGTACACATACTGCACATCCCTTTGGAGTGCCACCTGTTGCAGCACATCCACTCATTTCACAGAGATAGAAGATGTGTCCATTATAACACTACCTCCCTTTCCCTTCCCATCCCTCTGTTGAGGGATGTGTGCTCTAGGGAGTTATTTCAGAATTAGAAGAAAGAGAAGGCTCATTGCATTGTGTACCCGCACTGAGGAGAGACGCAACTTGTCCGTTTTATTTTTTAAAAGATCTGGGGAGTCTTATTGCATGTAGTGAAATTGCTTTAAAAAAAGGTATTTTTGCTGATTGTTTTAATTTCACTATTATATTTAATTAGCATTTTTGTAGAATGAACATAAGAACATAAGAACATAAGAAAGGCCGTACCGGGTCAGATCAAAGGTCCATCTAGCCCAGTATCTGTCTACCGACAGTGGCCAATGCCAGGTGCCCCTGAGGGAGTGAACCTAACAGGCAATGATTAAGTGATCTCTCTCCTGCCATCCATCTCCATCCTCTGACGAACAGAGGCTAGGGACACCATTCTTACCCATCCTGGCTAATAGCCATTTATGGACTTAGCCACCATGAATTTATCCAGTCCCCTTTTAAACATTGTTATAGTCCTAGCCTTCACAACCTCCTCAGGTAAGGAGTTCCACAAGTTGACTGTGTGCTGCGTGAAGAAGAACTTCCTTTTATTTGTTTTAAACCTGCTGCCTCTTAATTTCATTTGGTGACCCCTAGTTCTTGTATTATGGGAATAAGTAAATAACTTTTCCTTATCCACTTTCTCAACATCACTCATGATTTTATATACCTCTATCATGTCCCCCCTTAGTATTCTCTTTTCCAAACTGAAGAGTCCTAGCCTCTTTAATCTTTCCTCATATGGGACCCTCTCTAAACCCCTAATCATTTTAGTTGCTCTTTTCTGAACCTTTTCTAGTGCTAGAATCTCTTTTTTGAGGTGAGGAGACCACATCTGTACACAGTATTCGAGATGTGGGTGTACCATGGATTTATATAAGGGCAATAATATATTCTCAGTCTTATTCTCTATCCCCTTTTTAATGATTCCTAACATCCTGTTTACTTTTTTGACCGCCTCTGCACACTGCGTGGACATCTTCAGAGAACTATCCACGATAACTCCAAGATCTTTTTCCTGACTCGTTGTAGCTAAATTAGCCCCCATCATGTTGTATGTATAGTTGGGGTTATTTTTTCCAATGTGCATTACTTTACATTTATCCACATTAAATTTCATTTGCCATTTTGTTGCCCAATCACTTAGTTTTGTGAGATCTTTTTGAAGTTCTTCACAATCTGCTTTGGTCTTAACTATCTTGAGCAGTTTAGTATCATCTGCAAACTTTGCCACCTCACTGTTTACCCCTTTCTCCAGATCATTTATGAATAAATTGAATAGGATTGGTCCTAGGACTGACCCTTGGGGAACACCACTAGTTACCCCTCTCCATTCTGAGAATTTACCATTTATTCCTACTCTTTGTTCCCTGTCTTTAACCAGTTCTCAGTCCATGAAAGGACCTTTCCTTTTATCCCATGACAGCTTAATTTACGTAAGAGCCTTTGGTGAGGACCTTGTCAAAGGCTTTCTGGAAATCTAAGTACACTGTGTCCACCGGATCCCCTTGTCCACATGTTTGTTGACCCCTCAAAGAACTCTAATAGATTAGTAAGATACGATTTCCCTTTACAGAAACCATGTTGACTATTGCTCAAGAGTTTATGTTTTTCTATGTGTCTGACAATTTTATTCTTTACTATTGTTTCAACTAATTTGCCCGGTACCGACGTTAGACTTACCGGTCTGTAATTGCTGGGATCACCCCTAGAGCCCTTTTTAAATATTGGCGTTACATTAGCTAACTTCCAGTCATTGGGTACAAGCCGATTTAAAGGACAGGTTACAAACCTTAGTTAATAGTTCCGCAACTTCACATTTGAGTTCTTTCAGAACTCTTGGGTGAATGCCATCTGGTCCCGGTGACTTGTTAATATTGAGTTTATCAATTAATTCCAAAACCTCCTCTAGTGATAATTCAATCTGTGACAGTTCCTCAGATTTGTCACCTACAAAAGCCAGCTCAGGTTTGGGAATCTCCCTAACATCCTCAGCCATGAAGACTGAAGCAAAGAATCCATTTAGTTTCTCCGCAATGACTTTATCATCTTTAAGCGCTCCTTTTGTATTTTCATCGTCAAGGGGCCCCACTGGTTGTTTAGCAGGCTTCCTGCTTCTGATGTACTTAAAAAACATTTTGTTATTACCTTTGGAGTTTTTGGCTAGCCGTTCTTCAAACTCCTCTTTGGCTTTTCTTATTACACTCTTGCACTTAAGTTGGCAGTGTTTGTGCTCCTTTCTATGAGATGCTTTCAGCTAATTTTTTCAGTGTGTTTTAAGACTGAGCTGTTATCCATAAGGGTTAAATCTATTGCTTCCAGAAAGTAATAAAAAATTAACAAGACGTAATCAAATTTGTGCACGGCTTGCTGGTGCAGTTTTATAGCTGAATGAAGGACTAAGTCTCCTTAATAAAACATCTGTAAATTACAGTTTGAAAGGCCAGTTGCAAAAAAGGCTGTAGATGAGTTGATTTGTATCAGCACCACTGTATGAACCTATTCAGTGAGATTAAAAAAAAAACACACATTGCAGAGCACAGCTATTTCTATCAAGTTTGCCCCTCCCCATGGAAATGTTAAATATGCGTGAATATAAAAGGTTTTAAACTCTAGCAAGGTAGTATATATATTATACCTGAATAAGAGCAAGATTAGCATTAGCTTCAGTACAGGAAAATATAGTTTCTGTTGTGACAGTGTAATTATCTGTCTATACATATGAAGATACCAATAACTGTGTTCATGTGGCACCAGTAGTTACACATCTGAATCAGGTTCAGTGAGTACCACTCCATGTTTGTGCTGGTGTAACTGCATAAAGCAAAGCACCTGCAGTTAATGGGAGTCTTCCGTGAATTAAGACTGAGGATTTTGACATAAATAAGAACACTTAGAAATTGTGCCATCTAAACATCTTGTTTAGTCAAAAGTAAACATAGATAAACTTTCAGACAACCCTAGTGAATATTTTTCAGCTATTGGTTGAATACAGCTAAAACTGCTAATGTAAGCAATAAATATGAATGTGAAGGTTGCTGTAGTTCATTAGAGGTCTGAACTGTATTCACCCAATATTTAGTAGATTGATATATTTTTCAATGCTTCTAAAAGAAATCAATTGTGGTTAGATCTTAGTCCCAAAGGGAATTTAGAAAATAATCTCGACATGTTTTGAGTTACAGAATGAGTGTCGAAATAGAAAATTGATTTAATAGCCTCTTATTTTGGCTTTTGTGTAGTATATTTCCAAAACAGTTTATTTTGTGGAATCACACTGTTCTGGCATTTCCTCATTCTGAAAGAAGTCAAATAGTAAACTGACCTCTATTGTTGGAAAAATAAGAGTTCACACAGTGCACTGAGGAAGTTTTGATATCCCCAAAGTTCATGAAGTATTTTAGTATATAAATTCCGTGTGTGTTTGTGATCATTTGTATCTTTTTCAGTATGTGACCTCTAGGTAAGATTTTCAAAAGCACTCAGAGTTGGCCCCACTCTGCTCCCAAAGTCAATTGTTTACTATTGCTTTTAATGGGAAAAAGGTTAATCTAATGGTCAGTGCTTTTGAAAATCCCTCCATGAATGACTGCCCAGACTCTAAAAGGTATATCTTGAATTTGTGCAAGTTTATACAAGTTATACAACTAAGTGAGCAGAAAATATTAATGTGGCCCAAGCTCTAGAATTCACCTATCAAACATATGTAGACTATTTTCATTCCCTTAATTGTCTCTTGCTTAATTATATATATTTTAGTTCCTGCTCTCTCTTCAATGCTATTCCCAACCCAGTTGTTTGGCTCATCTACTTGTTTCCTGCTGTCATTAACCTAGGCCTTCATTTTGCCAAGACTTTCATGTGTCTTTATTGCATGTTTATATAGTGCTTATCATAATGAAGCCCCAGTCAGGGAACTCTAGGTGCTACTGTAATACAAATTTGAATTTTACCTCCAATATATTTCTGCTAATAAATTGCTCAGTGCAGTGATGCAGATGTAGTTGCCAAAAAGCAGTATACCTAAGGATTATTCTATTTAACTAGGGATAAAAATATACTTATTGGATAGTAATTACCTGCATCAGGGAGTGGTTTTGGTTTCTGTTTGAAATCAGTAGTTAGGTTTGTTTTCCACAACTTTTTTTTTTTAACATTCCTATTTCTCCATGGTTTTTCAACATCTTCAATTATTCAGATTTAAAAAACAGAAACAAAAGACCCCTCAGTTCTCTTAATTTTTTTTCCTTCCCTTTTTCCTGAAGCTGTCTTTCCTGCTTTTTTATATCAGAGGAGAGATAGGCTCTATGGCACCTTAATAATGGTATTATTTTGAATTCATGAGCCTTCCTACAGTGCTAGTGGATTTTAATACATCCTCCCATTATATTAGTCTTAATAGATCTTTTTATGCCTTGAAATCATATACTAATGATATTTTTTCAGATATTTAGAAACTTAAAAGATCTTAATGTTCTGAAATATGGTGATGTTTCAACTTTAAGTCCCAATCCTGGACTCCTGACATGTGAAATTCCACTGATTTCCCATTCCCACCCTTACCCCCCTCAACAATCTCTCTCTTCTAGTCAGAAGGAAAGGCAGGGCACTGACTGTCTCTTAACCTGGCCTCAACTGCTTCCTGCCCCTCCTGTCCATCCCTGTAAACTTTCTCCCTTCTTGCCACCCATTGTAAGGAAGTCTTTAAAGAGGAAATGCCCCATTTCTTCCAGCTAGCAAAACAAAGAGGTGGGAGTACAGGGCATTCAGTACTATTCAAAACTGGCCATATTCAAGATACTATCAAGAGTAGTGCCTACATTGACAAATATGAAAGAAAGGATTGTACTTTCTACTTATATGCCTGTCTCTTGAAATTGAATAAAGAAATTCACTTCAAGAATGAAAAATGGTGTGTATCTTGGAAAAGGAAAATGGGACAAGGGAATGCACTGTGATGTTTTTCTCCTCTATCTGGAAACCATACAGTGTGTGGTTTCTGTATCTTGGAATAAGAAAATTCATTATGAAAACTTGATGAAAAACTTTTAGTACAGATTATATAAAAGGATGGCACAAACTTTTTGAGTAGGATATGAATTACGTTAGCCATTGTGTCCTATATCATCAAGCCTTTTATGTTCCTTTCTGTCACTCTTTGTACTTACAGTCTGCTGTTCTCTTCTTACAACATTTATGGGCTTTCTCCTTATTAATTTTTGGGCTCCCAATGCAGCAACCATTATTCCTTTCTTCTCAAATTACAATATAAAGCTTAAAGCAGAAAATGACATGCTTTTTTGGCCATGTATTGGTAATATTTTAAAAAGCATCCCCAAAACACCTGTATGAATGTAACATCTGTCCTTATTTATAGGCAATTGAGGGTGAGATAGATGTTAATATATTTTCAGTGAGATGAAAGTTTAAATTACCCTTGGGTTGAAGCTTCATCACCGCATTTTTAACACAGTCTGTGGTTGTCAATCATGTTGTCATATCAGATTTATATTCACAACTCATTATTGTGATCTATAATATGTTTTGTACTAAACGAATTGTTTGGTTAATATTTCATCTGTATTCAGGTTTCAGCTTAGGTTCCAAGGTATTTTTATAAGAAATATCCATTGTCTATCACCTAAAGTGGTACACGACCATACATCATAAAAATACACATGAAATGACAATGGCGGGGGGAGGGTGATTGAACTATGAAAGTTGTTCTTGTAAAATTAGTTGTAGCTGTACCACACTTGCATTTTTGCCAGTATTTTAAAACTTTAGTAAATGGTTACATTCATAACACAATAAAAAAGTATTTTTTAAAGAAAAAGTAATATTTTCCCATTATTTTGACATCTGTATATATATATAATTCAATATAAAGACAACCTAAAATGGATGAACCTGTGGAATAGTCAATATCAATAAAACCAATATATTTAATTCATGGGTGCTCCAAAATAAGTTGAAACCATAATTTACAAACACCAGTAAATTTTTATGCAAGTAATCTTTCTGCCCTCTTTTGCATGTGGTCAACTAAAAATAAGTTCATTGCTTGGTATACTGCAATGCCATAAACATTATCCTTAATCAACTGGAGATATGCTCTTTCAAGGAAGAGAGAAATGAAGTCTACTGCTTGCTCAGTGGTTATGGAATTTTAAAAGGGATTGAGAATTTAAAAAGACTTGAGTGCCCAACAGTGCATCATCTCTGCAAAACTTTATACATATGGGGAGTTCTTACTCATGTGTAGTACAGTTAGTTTCAATACTCATGTGAGTAAAGACTGCTCATCTAGCACTCACATACTCAAGGACTCAGGTCTGAACCCCTAAGGTTATGTCTACATGGTATAACCTTAGGTTGGCTTTATTTTGCTGCACTGTAATGTGAGCTCCAGTCTCTAAACCCAGCTCTGAGACTCACTGGTGCAAAGTGGTGGGTTTTTTGTTTTTTTTTATTCCATGTAGACATACCCTAAAACACTCCGGATAAAATCCGGATGTCATTGATATCAGTGGTGGTGGTGGTGGTCGGGGTTTACCACTGACTTCCATGGTGCTAGGATTTCACCCCATATGTATTCACTACTATCTTGAATACTGGGCAGAATTCTACTTGGCTTTCTGTAGGGTCTACTGATGTCCATCTTTTTCTATTGATTTCAATGGGTGTTGGATCAGGACCTTAGTGAATAGTCTTGTTGGATCTAATTCAGCCCCAGTGGTCATTGATGCCACTCCATTGAAGTCAGGGGGGGCTGTAGCTGCTTATGTCTGTATGAACTTGTCCCTACTGCGAGGGTGACCAGATGTCCCGATTTCAGAGATACTTGGGTCTTTGTCTTATGTAGGCATCTATTACCCACTACCCCATCCCAATTTTTGACACTTGGTATCTGGTCACCCTAAGGACTACTCAGTTGATTTAGATGAGCATTACTCTGTTTACTTTAGGAGAGAGAAATGAGGATGGGCAGTGGGAGTTCCCATAACAAATATGTTTATGGAAGGGTGGGGAAAATGGGTTAAAAGTGAAGCCCCCAACATCTATTTTTTAGGGAAATACTTGACAGAACATTAAAAAAGAAATCCAGCAGTTACTCTATATAAATATGTATGCAGAAATCAACAATGGCAGAACCCATTGTTTTAAGTGTCACAAAACACTTATTCTCATAATTATCCATAATTTTATGAGGATAATATAATTTAAAATATGAGCCAGATCCTTAAGCAATGTAATTCAGCATAGCTCCTGAGAAGTCTACAGTTGGCCAATTTACATCACTTAATACGCTCTCTTAGGTTTGCTTTTCTTCATTTTTTTCCTTTCTAATTTTGTTCTAAATCTAGAACCTGGTGGTTTTGACAGGCTTCTAAATTTGGCAGAATGAGTCATCCCATCAGCTTCATCAAGCTCTGTGGGAGCAAGGATGCTCTACTGCCTAAATGCCAGGGATACAAATAAAATACCAAAGAGGGGAAGGGAAAACGGTGACTTTATGCCACTTCTTCCCTCATCCCCATAATCCTGGGACTCGCTGGTAAACAGTTTTTCTCCTAATTCATGTTAGAACAGCTTTAAGGCTGTAATCTAAAATTTGCCTGGGTGTAACATCCGCCAATGGGCTCTTCTGCAGTGGAAGAGAACAGGAGAAGAGTGGTGCTCTGGTTTCTCATCCCTCTGCCATAACTCTGGTACATATTCTAGGTGGAGAGGACAATGCTATTCCTACATAAACTGGAGATTCCTTTATGCTAGTGAAATCACAGCTGGTGGTTTCTAATGGCTTACAAGGTTACCTTGCACTGTAAGAACAGTGTAAAGGAGCCAGAATTGAGCTGAGGCTCTGGTCCATTTACCTTCATTAAAAAGTGGGCTACAATTTGTTGGTTTCAGGCTGAGGTGCTTGAGCACATCTGTAAACCATTGAGCACCCTCCACTCCCTCTGCCTTCTCTCAGGATTGGGCCCATACGTTGTATTCCCTAGTTACATGAAACACAACTATGCTCCTAACCCTTCTGTATTTACTATACTAAAGTTTTGAATTTTAATTTGTTTTGGACATTCAGGCTCTGTCTAAAACAAACCAGTAAATCGCTCTCTAGACAGCTTGATATCTTGAGCTTTGTCCTTGAGAGCAGCTGAAGCTTATTGGACTGTAAAGCCAAAATTACCTGGAGCATAAGGTATTTTTAAACACACGTTATTCCAAGGTAGACAGCTGCTCACTGCATGAATACTCCACTCACTGCTGTGCACAGCAGTTAACTTTCCCTACTTGAAAGCACCAGAGCATGGAAGATAACCTGTGCCCATTGTTTTTTCTATTATTCTTTACTATCTACTCAATATTATCAAAACAGCTTCCCCCTGCTCTCCCCCACCCCCGTCAAAATACAAACAGCTCTGGAAACCCAGCAGAAAAAGCACAGCTGATGAAATTGAGTATTTAAGAAAATCATTTTGCTTTTAGATTACTAAAATCTACCAAGAAGGAAAACGTCAGGTTTCTTTGATTCAGAATAAGAGGTACCCACCCTTCTATGACTGTAACTCTAGCATTTATTTTTCTTCTTTCACGTGCCCTTTAAAGTCCCCTGGGGGGAGCAGGGGAAGGGTGTTAGGGGAGAAGAGCTAGAATGCTGACATTTTGTTACAATAATACACATTTTACTCAGTAAAAGTCGGTCAGAGTGCACTCAGCAATAGGTATAGCCAAGGCAACATGGAATACTAAGGGAAAATGGACTATTAACCATCTTTGAGGTACCAGGAGCACTAAGAAATTAAATATATGCTGTAAATGTCATACATATCAGGAAGCTGCTGAACATGTGTACTAAATGATGCAGTATCCAACCAAGTATTGATCTATCAAGTTCCAAACTTAAGTATTTTTAAAATGTAACTCTACTTAATAAATTGATTTTCTATCTAAATTCCCTTAATTTCATGAACCATATAATTATCATGTGCCTACAATTTCTCATCTGTGCTTATATAGCTTGTTTCAGTCTATAAAGCTTTATAGAAACATGAAGAATACACAGTAAAGGATTCTTCAAACTGTTCATGTCACTGTGCACAATTCCAAAGAAATTTAGATTATTTTGACCAACTAAATATACAATTATATTCTCATTGATAAACAAGGACTTATCTGTTTTAAAAAGTAGTACAATATTTTGAGAAATTGCACATCTTAATTTCCAAGGACAGATTAACAAAACCCTGAGTTTTGTCTGAATTGTCTCTTGTGTGACTATTGTACTGTTTAATAAATAACATATTATCTATCTATCCTAGTACTTTTGGCTCCAAGTGTTCAAAACAAACAAACAAACAAAAATCTAATTTACATCTTCTCAGCATTTACTAGTTTAAATTAGTGTGTGTGAGTGTGTGTGAGAGAGAGAGAGAGCGCGCAAGAGAGAGAGTGCACGCACACTTTCTGAGGGAAAACTAAATCAAATAAATGAGGTTTTTTGCATTTAGTTGAAAATGCAGTGAGTGCTGAGATCATTCTCAGCTCTTGTATGAGTGAGCTCTGTAGTCTTGGTCCAGTTCTATCTCCTGCACACAGGAATCTTGCCATATTGATCAACAGTTTCACAGAGTGAAAAGGAACAAATGAGCATTCATTTAGAACAAAATTAAGATGTTGAGAAAAAAATTAAGGCACCAAAGGATATGAAGACAAGAAAGTCTGTGTCTAGGCATCAATGCAGGACTCTGGGTAATAAACAAGAGGAATTGGATTTTCTTATTTATGAAGATAAATTCAACCTAATTGGAAATACTGAAACCAGGTGGGAAAATTTGCATGATCAGAATATTAAAATCAATGGTTATTACCTATTTAGGAAAGATCAAATGGGCAAAAAGGGAGAGGGAGTAGCATACTATCAAAAATGGCAATATCTGTTTAGGACTCACTGACAAGTTGGACACAAATTATCTTGAATGCTTATGAATCAGTGTTCTGACAGATAAAGCCAAGACTGGGTATTAACTGTTGTCTGCTACAGACCAGCGAATCATGTTAGAGAATTACCTATGTTATCATGAGGGACTTCAATCTGGGTGACACATGCTGGAGGGTCTCATGATACAAAGTCTTCCGAATTTCTAAAAATTATAGATGATAATTTACTAGTTTAAAACATGTTTCAACACACAATCTATGGTTGGTGTGTGTGTGTGTGTGTGTGTGTGTGTGTGTGTGTGTGTGTGTGTATAGCTTTAAAAGTGCCCATTTCACAAAGGTGAAAACAATTATGAACCAAATCAGTTCAAATATTTATATAGAAAAATGTGAATGATGATTGGGAAATATTTAAGAATATTTTACTAGCAGCCTCCAAAGTCCCAATGCTATACTCAAGACAGAAAGGTTACTCCGGTTTTGAAAAAAAAAAAACTGGCTTAAAGGTGTAGTAAAAGTGGGTATAAAAATGCAGGAGAGGAGGGGAGGGAGAGAAGCAAGTTGATAGCCATAATATAAATTAGAAGTTAAGAATTATAGAAAATTCGTAAGAGAAGCACCCCACCACCACCCCACCACAACCTCCCCTCCCGCCCCCCGCAAAAAAAGAGAGAGAGAAAACCAAGGAGACATTAAAGGCCATCAGAGTTAAGGAATTTAACTATATTACGAACAAAATGAATCCTCACAATCTGTTGGTCCATTACAACAAATAAATAGTAGAATCATAAATAATAATTCAAGAAAGGCAGAAGTGTCCAATAAGTATTTCTATTCAGTATTTGGAAACAGCAGGATGATGTATTCATATCTGATGATGATGATGATGATGTAATCTTTTTTCCATTCCAACAGTAATTGAGAAACATGTTGAACAGCAGCTACTAACTTCCACATTTGTTATAGCAGTAGGTCCTGATAAACTGTCCAAGAGTTTTAAAAGAGCTGGCTGAAGAATTATTGGAACCTGAAACTATATGGACAAGCCAGGAAGGCATCTCTTGCACATTGTATATTCAGATCCAATCCACAGTGAGCTTACCTGGTAAAGAGTTTGAACAGTAAGGTTTGGGCCATTTAACAGAGGTGGCATCTGTGTAAAAGTCTCCCAAAAAGAGCGTGTGAATTTAGTTTGTGCTCATGATGCCTACCAAATTCTCTATACAAATCATCATAGACCCTGACCCAATGAAAGCAGGATGGAAAATATCCCCTGGAAGACATAAAACACAATCGCTGGATGGTATCACTTGATAGCTGTCATCCTACTTTATAACATGCTAGATTTGGTTTGGAACAGAACATCATGGAGGTGCATAATGCATTAGATGGTCTCTACTCTGTCCAAGCAATGGAATAAGAGCTAACCTAAGTTCTCCTGCATTTGAAACCTGGCATGTTTGAAAGTTTTTTGCATAGTGACTAGGAAGGGATATGATTCACATTATTCTTATGTATTTGTCTAACGGTAATATTTCACATACAAATAGTGTCTTGAAAATGAGGATCCCAAAGTATTTTCCAATTAGTTTCACTGGTGAGAAAGTGACATATTTGATGCATGGGGATACCAATGTACAGACATGTTAAGTGTCTTGCTTGAAGCAAGAGAAGAAAATGCAATTAGAAGTCACTTTTTCAGAAACATTAGTAACATGTCATTATTAAAAGACAACTCATCTGGACTCAATTTTACTGTAAAACCAATTGTGTCCCTTTAAAACACACTTAAGAAAGCTCTTAACATGCAACCCAAACCCATATTATATATTTATTTATATAATATAAACGACCATATTAGCATTCATTTCTTTTGAACAGCCACACAAAATCAGCTGTACCTCTTCATAAAATATCATTGACAATTGTTCTTGAACAGCCACACAAAACCAGTCCAGCTTAGTGCCTTTATAAAATATCACAGGCAATGACCCTTTAACAAGTCACATAAATGAATATCACCTCTTAAAAATGCCAAAGCACTAAACAACCCTTTAAAATATCATTAAAAAGAGAAGCAAAACAACATACTTTTATCTTTTTGGCCTATTGACAACAGTTTCTTACCTCCTTGGAGGAATCAATTCTTCTGTCTTGATTGCTGTTTTATTGCCTTATTTTCAGTTCTCTAGCAGTGTTAGTCCCTTTGTCTACTGAGCAGTTGGTAGCCTTCATTATTTTGATACCAATATGGTTTTAAAATTTTCTGTCCCATTACTGGCTGTTGTGAGACTGGAACCCTTGATCACATCTCCAGGATTGAACAATTTAGCCACATGCTTTTGGCAGTCGTGAGGAAACGTAGCTTGCAGCATTGAAAGGAAATCAGGCTATCATAAAACTGCATCACCAAAACAGCCTCCAACCCTGGTCCAAGCATTGTCTGTTTGCCATCTTCAAATGTAATAGTAATTGGAAAGTCTTTCGCTTGTCTGTTTTCTTCTAATGACTGTATGCATTCTTTCCCTTCCTCATACATAGAGCCAAATCCCATGACATTTACCCAGATTGAGCAGCCCTTTATGCCATACATTGTTGCATTGACTTCAGTGCGACTAGTAGACAGAGTGAGTGAAGGTATTAGAATCTTCCCATAGCGTCATTGTCCATAGAGTGGAAATAGTACAGCAGGACCCAGGATCAAGAGAGGAGGTCACAATATGAATTTTTATTTTGGAGACAGGGTCAGTAAGGTCTGAAGGCTCCAGTGAGATTGGAACATCAAAGCAAGCCTGACACCTCTGACTAATAATCAAGTTTGGAAAAATCCAGCAAGTGACTAGTTTTGAGAGGTCTCTCAAACATTTCAGGTGCCACATATATAATTGTGCAACCAATTCAAATAGCATCTGTCAAGATTTAGGTTGAAAACCATTCTCTGTGGCCAGTTTCTCATATTTACTCATGCGTAGTAGCCTCTTACTCCACAAGTAGTCCCACTGAATTCAATGGGACCACTCATGGAGTAAAGTACTATGGCATGTCGGTAGGAGTATCAGAAACTGCCTGTATGCAAATTATTAGTGCCAGAAGCAGTTCAGTGGTACTAAATAACTGGTATAGACAGCTTAGATGAAGCTGTACTATCATCTAAAGGCAGGACACATCCAAATTAGTTGTTTGAGAAGTCTATAATATGAAAAGAAAAATGATACAGGTTGATACTGGAGTGCATATTGGTATCTTTATAGGGTCATAAGTCTTCAAGCCAAGTTGTGTCCTGCTGTTTGAAAAAAAAAAGTAAACTCTCAATCCCTTTTAAAATTCCATAGCCACAATTTCCACTAATCATCACCTTGGTAGGGAATGGTTTATGTCCATCCATAGACTGCACTTGAAGGAGTAACCAGTCCCCTCCAAATAGGAAAATCACAGCTATTGTCTACAGAGGGTATTTTTTAAGAGATGTAGTGCATCTATGGTACAACCAGCCACTCCAAAGTCATTCTGTTAGTGCTCTGACACAGCCTGAGCTGATGTCAGATGCCACACAAGATAATGCTTCTAGCCAGGAGCAGAATAAAGCAATGTTCAATGTTGTTAGTATAAGTTCTCCTTCTAGTAGTGAAAATGTTACTTAGCATGTGTAACTGAAATGCTGCAAAATAAAATAAGAGAGATGGGTTCAATGTGACTGGTTACTATACTACTCAACAAGGCCTTATATACAGGAGGAAGCCCCAGAGAATCATCCTTCCAGAGTCAACTCTCTAATTCCAGCCAGAACCTCTGAAATATGGGAATCCTGCATGGACACACCACAGTTTTGATTGAGAGAGAAGGCCTTGGGGTGTAGGCTCTGCCTGTCCTTTCCCACAAAATTTGGCCCATTTTGTGGATCTTCTGTGGTTTTCCTGCATTAGTGCAGGAATGTAATGTTGCCCATGTCAATTTCTAAGGAGGTTTTAAAGTTCACTTTCACTGTATTTATCCTACACTGTTTACAGTATCTTCAACCTCACTTTCCTCCAATCAATTTGTTATTGGGGCAGGGGAGGAGGGGGGGCGCAAAAGCTAAAATGTATCCCAGTGAAAGAATTTTTCCTTCATATGCCATCCATAAACTTGCTTTCATTGATAAAGTCAGTAAGCATCCTATCAGATATCAAAGAATGGATTTAAAACCTACGCGACAACCCAAACCAATGAGTGTAGATAAAAGTGAACACTTCATGTTTATCCTGTGCAGATATTTATGGCAGTCTTGTTTTATCTGCTCAATTAATGGGCACTCACAAAGCCACAGGGTGCATGTTTTTTCCAACATGCTTGGTGGGGTGTTGTTTTTATACTACTGTCAAGCATATGACACTACTGCCTAAACTGGTCACATAATGTACCAAACATTACTCATTCTCAGTATATATCGTATCTGTTTCTTAGCCTTCTCTCGTTTTTTCCTCAATTGCTCCATCACTTGGCTCAGACTCCTAATTCCTCCCTTCCTCATTTTCAAAAGAAGCGCATTGCTTCCACCTAACCCTCTATTCAGAACTCCCCTGCAAAGAGCTCCAGGCGACCCACATGCTTATTTCTCTTACATACAATAATCCATTGGTGTATCAAATTGTCTGACTCCTTATCACCAGCTAGCATCACCTCTTAGACCTGATCCAAATTTCAGATGGATCTGTCTCTAATCTCCTAAACTTGTCATTCTGGCAAACTCACCTTCCAGTGCTCTTCTGTAGCCTGAGTGAAGTCAAAAAAATGGTATCAGTGAGGGGGAAGTTGCACAGAGTACAGAGAAATATCAGGGTTTCCAGCAACAGGAGAGCAGATCAGGTAGAGTGAATTTAAGATTTCATCCTAAAAATGTCTTCTGGTCCTCCGCACTGTTTGAAAGCATCTCTGATCCTCAGACTAGCTATGGCCATCCATCATCTTGACAGATGAAAAGAAACACAACAAAGTTAGTCAGTCAGTGGTGCTTGATAGTAGTGAGGGCGACCTATGCATGAGTGGTAGACCTTCCCACAGCGTCCACTCACCAGATGGAGGTTGGTGCACATTCTGCTTCCTGGCTCAGGTGCGGGCCTCATCCTGGGCTCTCTGTTGACTCTCCACAATGACTGCACCAGCCTTGACCTGGCATCTCCAGACTGAATGCTTTTAGGCAGGGTTCTCCCAGTTGTCAATGGGAATTCTGAATTTCTTGAATCCTTGCTTTGCCTTGTTACTGTATCGAAGCTTTGGCCTTCCTCTGCATTGCAGATAGTTCTTGAGTTGGCCTTCAGCAGATGATCTTGAGACATATGCTGTATGTGTCTCAGCCAGCAAAGTCTGTGAGCATCCAGCACAGTCTGCATAGACTGTAGGCTAGTTCTCTCAAAAATCTTATTGTTAGTGATCTGTTGGTCCCAAGCAACTCCAAGGATTTTTCTAACTCTGTCATTGCACGAAAGCTAGATTTTTTTCCTCAATAATTACTGTATTTGCACAGCCTATTTGTCAAATAACTTATTAACCAGCTTTATTTCACGCAGAACTACCACTATTTGTGCTTGCAATTCAACTACAGGTGCAAAAATATGGTGTGATTTTTTTTTAAGCAGGTCTAAATTGTGCCTGCAAAAGGGAGACCAGGCATTTAGAAATGTGCCCTTATACCTTTGAGTTGCATGCCCATCAGGTAGCTTCCCTCACTGGCTTGGGTTTAATCTAAGTTTTTAATTCTTCAAAATGTATATTTTATTGTTGCAATACCAATGTGCTTATAGCTGTTGGATGCTATTCCATGAAAATGACTGACTGGCTGTATTTTCCTTTATTTTCTGAAACAGCAGTGACCTACTTAATCTATACAGTGTTAGTATGTGCTGAATTTTTTAGAGCTGAAGTGAAAAACTGAATTGGTAACTCTACTCACAGGCTTCAACTGGAATGAGTTAACTGGCTAAGAAGACAGCATATGAGGTAAAATGAAGGAAAACTTTTTGGGGCTGATTCTCTTTTCACTTACCTACCTATGAATCCCAGGTAACTCCACTGACGTAAATGTTATGCCTGTTTTAAAGTGGTGTAAGTGAGTGGAGGATCAGGCCATTTCAGTTTTGGAGGTGACCAACTAAATCCTTAGCTAATCAAGTGCTTTGTTGAATGTACACAAGCTTGCTTTCTAAATCTCTAGCGAATTTTATCTTTTTGGAAAGTATATATTTTCTGTCCAAGGGAGATAGCATAAGAACATTTACCTCCAGCTTAAATCAATATTTCCCTTGACCAAACTGATAAACAATACTTAATGCAAACAGTGAAGAAATAATGGACAGTGACTAGGTCAGCAAAGCTTCAGACATGTAAATTTGTCTGTTAATATAAGCAGCAAAGAATCCTGTGGCACCTTATAGACTAACTGACGTTTTGCAGCATGAGCTTTCGTGGGTGAATACCCACTTCTTCGGATGCAAGAAGAAGTGGGTATTCACCCACGAAAGCTCATGCTGCAAAACGTCAGTTAGTCTATAAGGTGCCACAGGATTCTTTGCTGCTTTTACAGATCCAGACTAACATGGCTACCCCTCTGATACTCTGTTAATATATTATGGTGAAAATGTGTTTTTCCCTTTTAACTGTGATTTGATTTCCCTAAAACAGTGTTGCTGTGGAATTCTTCAAAATGTAGCAATACCAGTGCTGATCAACAGCACATTGAAGAGACCAGATAGATGAGTAATATTTTATTAGACCTATTTCTGCTGGTGAGAGAGACAAGCTTTTGAAAGACTCCCATTGACTTCATTGAGATTTTGAATTAGGCACATAGGACTCTGTGCTCCTTCCCCCACCCCTCCCCTGTGCAACTGATAGGTGAAGGAAGAATAATCCAGTAAAACTGTGCCTTAAAACACACAAGAGAAGTAGTAGCAGTTTTATGGCATATTAATCCCTTCCCTCTAATCCCTCCACAGATATACTGTGGGTCTCAGAAGTGGTAGAGACTGTCACCAGGGACTGAAATGAAAACACTGAGATGGCTGCTTGTGAAACCATCCAGTCTTAAGTAACCCTTCTCATCTATTAAACTGAAAATTAGAGCTGGTTAAAAATGTCCTGTCAAAACGGTTTTTGATGGAAAATTGTTTTTTTGACCAAACGTGTGTTTGTGTGTGTGTGTGAGTGAGAGAGAGAAATGTTTCTTATGGAAAATATTGACTTGAGAAACCAGACACATGAAAAACTAAAAATTTTTTACTCAAAACCTCTGTTTGGAAATGCCATTGTAGTGTCTCCCGGGAATTGTTTCGGTTCCTCTTGCCTCTGTTCTTTCCTCTGATGCAACACGGTGGCTCAGAAGGGAGACCATGGTGAATTATAGGAGATATAGTTTGAAGCCCAGTATATAGAGGAGAATCGGGGAATGAGGCATTATATTACAACTCCCATGAGGCATTGTTGCAGCATTTCTTAGCTGAGATGTTCAATGTTCTGACAAAATAAAATTGGCCAACAATTTTTATCAAAAAGTTAATATTTTCTATGGAAAAACTTCCATTTTCCAATCAGCTCTACTGAAAATCTTTTACAAGGAAGGTAAGTATCATTTTCTCCATTTTATAGATAGAAATTAAGTGACTTGTCCAAAGTTGCACAGCTCGCCACTGGCAAACCAAGGAAAAAAAAACCAGGTCTCCAGACTCAGTCCATTGTCCTTAACCACTAGATCTGCTTCCCCAGACCTAAAAGTTACTTCAACATAAGACAATGCTGATTTTCCAGCTGCATCCTGGGATCTTCGTGAAGACAGGTGGGGCTAAATTATGCTGCTTCCCCTCATTATCAAACAATATGTTGCAAAAATCAGAAGTTTAAATATCCTGTGTTTTCTGGCCCTTATAAGTGAATTTTCCCGCACAGGGCACCATCCATCCTTACACAATTCTCAGACAGAGTTGAGAAATTTGACATTTTGATCCCAGGAAATCTTCCCCACCAGGGAAAAAAAACAAACAAAAAAAAACCACCTATAAAACCAAGATGTTTTATAAACCTTAGAGGCAACCAAGTCTTTTAGCAAAATAAATAAATAAACATTAAAAAACCTAACTCCCTCATTCCAAAATGTATATTACTCAATATAACTGATTTTGAGAATAATTGAACAAGAGAAATTTTCAAACAGTACCTGGAATTTATAGACTATATACTAAAAAATTCAAAAATTCTTGGATTAGATACTGTGAACTTTCATGGTGTTCAATAACTGTCAAAATTTAGATGTTACCACTAATGGAGCTATCTAAAAGTTATTTTGTTATTCTGTGTTTGCACTGTAGTAATCTAATGATTTCAGATCCTTTGGCTTTTGAAGTTGGCTTTTAAACTACTTGCAAAGTAAATTGTACTTTATTTCCTTCCCAATGCATATATTTTTGCTTTTGTATTTACCAACATGCCACACACTTATAAGAAAACAATAAAAAATGTAAATGCTACTATTAGATCTAGTAAGTATAAAGAAGCCATATCTGAACTAAAAGGGAAGAAAGTACTCCTCAAAACCAACAGTACTTTATAACCTGGGAATCTGCTGCACTGATAGATGGGGGCTATTAGAACATACCAAGAAGCTTTGAAATGGCAAGAGAAAGGGAGTGACATTTCCTGCAGAAAGAATTCTAGGAAACAAATATATCGTGTGGGAGACATTTTTAAATGTCACCTGCTAAGGGTGTGGAGGGGGAATTGGGGTTGTGCCCTTTATTATTCCTTCATAATGGATGAAAATACTCTGAAATTTTTGAGTTTTAATTAGTTATTTAAGTTGGTGTGTGGGGGTGAGAGAGAGAGCACTTATTTCTTTTAATTAAAAATGCATGTCTTGATTCCATGGAAGAGCCTATGTTAACTGGAGTATTAGTGAAAGAATCCACTTGCAGAGTGCCCAGGAGATACCCGTGGTCCACCCTGTCGAACACCTTCTCCTGATCCAGGGACAAGAGGGCGAATGACAGACCATCCCTACACTCTAATTCCAGAAGGTCCCGGACCAAATACAAGTAATCAAAGATCGTGCGGCCCGGGACGGTGTAGGTCTGATCCGGATGGACTACGTCCGCCAGCATGGACCCTAGCCACATCGAGATGGCCTTCGCAATGATTTTGTAGTCCGTGCTGAGGAGCGAGATGGGACACCAATTCCGTAAATCGTGGAGGTCCCCCCTCTTCGGCAATAAAGCGATCACGGCTCGCCTGCACGAGAGAGGGAGGACCCCGCCCCGCAAAGACTCGGCCCAGACGGTGACTAGGTCTGGGCCGAGGACGTCCCAGAACACGCGGTAGAACTCCACGGTCAGCCCGTCCATGCCCGGAGATTTATTGGTGGGCATGCGACGGAGGGCTTCCAAGAACTCGGCCAGAGTGAGAGGCAGCTCTAGCTGGTCCCGGTCGCCCGCGCTGACCGTCGGGAGTCCGTCCCAGAGCACTCTGCAAGCGTCAGGATCGGTCAGATCCGGGGAGAAAAGAGCCGCGTAGAAGGCCCTGGCCCTCCCGCATATCTCCACCGGATCCGTGAGGGGGGTGCCGTCCTCTGCCAGGAGGCAAGTGACGTGTTTTTTGGCCCCCCTCCTTTTCTCCAGGGCGTAGAAGAAGCGGGAGCCGCGATCCAACTCCCGAAGGAGGCGGATGCGGGATCGAACAAAGGCACCCCGGGCTCGATGATCCTCGAGGGCCTGGAGCTCCTCCCGCTTCTCCCGGCATGCTCCGCAGAGGGATGGATCCTCGGGGCTGGCGGCCAGACGCCTCTCCAGCTTCAAAACCTCCCGTTCCAACCGCTGTATCGCCGCATCCCTCCGTCGGCTGGCGCCCCGGGTGTAGTCGCGGCAGAAGAGCCGGGCGCGCACCTTCCCCAGGTCCCACCATCGCCGCGCCGAGGAAAAGGCGCGCCTCTGCCCTCGCCAGGCCAGCCAGAACTCCCGGAAGGACGCCACAAAGCCCGCGTCCTCCAGCAAACTATTATTAAAGTGCCAATAGGCCGGCCCCGGCCTCTCCGCGCAGAGAGAGGCCGTCACGATGGCAAGGTGGTGATCCAAAAAGGGGGCCGGCCGAACGCTGGAGGAGTGGGCTCGTGAAAGGTGGAAACGTGACAGGTAAATGTGGTCCAGCCGGGAGTGGCGCGACCGATGGGCCTCCACCCGGACGAAGGTGAACATCGAGACGTCGTCCGGGTGGTGGTTGCGCCAGACGTCCACCAGGAAGTGCCGTTCGACGATCTCCTGGAGGACGTCCGCGGCGGCCGGGCACTGCTCGGTCCCCGAGCGGTCCTGTTCCTCGAGGGTGGTGTTAAAGTCCCCGCCCAGGACCAGGCACTCATGAAGATCCAGGGAGCCGAGTAAGGCGGATACCTGCTGGTAAAAAAGCAACTTCTCCGGGCCCGATGTCGGGGTGTAGACGTTGACGAGATTAACCACAAGCCCCTCCATGCGGACCCGGAGGTGCAGCAGGCGGCCCGGCACAGCCTCGGCGACCCCCAGCACCTCGGGCCGTAGGTCGGGGGAGAACAGGGTCGCCAGTCCTGCCGAGCGAACCGAGAGGTGGCTAAAGTAGACCCTGTCCCCCCACTCCAGCTGCCAGCTAGCTTCAGTGGCCGGATCCGTATGGGTCTCCTGCAGGAAAACCACAGCGTACCCCCCCACCTGAAGGAAGGAGAGCACCTGGCTCCTGCGGAGACCCATCCTACAGCCCCGGGCGTTCAAAGTGGCAAAGATGATCGGCGCCATGAGGAGTGCTGGGGGGGATCCTCGCCGGCAGACACGCCCACGGCCTCCGTCGGGCCGCGCAGCAATCCGTGACCAAACCCGTAGGTGAGTAGAGAGTCACGGAAGAAGCAGACCCGCCGGTAGGCCGCGACGGCCTGCTTCCCGGTCCCCTTACCCTCCCCCATGAGGGCCTTTGTGGCCCGGAGGATCAGGTGGAAATCCCCCCACCGTTGGAGCGCAAGTTGGACTTTGTTACGGGAGCCACGGACGTCCTCAAGGAACTCCCGCAGCTCCTCCCTCAGCGCATGGGGGGGCGGGGTAACGGATCGATGACCGTCCCCCAGAGAGGCCCCCGTCACAGCCCCGTGGCCCACCGAGGCGGGCAGGCAGGGGGCAGACCCTCGACGTGGCGTCCAATGGGCCAACACCACGCGGGCCGCCCCGCTCCCCGGTTCAACAGGGGGTGGCGGAAGGAGAACAGCAGCCCCTGATGGGTCAGGTCAGGGAAAAACAACTAAGGCCGCGCCTTGGGGGGTATTCCTAGGGGCGGCAATGGCATCACGGGAGGCGGAGGGGACAAGGGTGGGGCCGGCATCAGGGATAGGGCAGTAGTCAGGAGTAGGGGTGGGATCAGGATGAGAATCGGGGAGAGGGGCAGAGTCAGGATCCTGAGCCGCAATAGTTGGGCCGTAGGAAGGCGGCCTCTCTTGGTCAGGCTCAGGGATCTGGGGGGTGAGTAGGGGACCCACAACTACGCCGGGCCCAGCCACTAGGGCAGGTGCGGCAGCCACGGCATCCGGAGACGGAAGGTCAGCAATGGGGTTCCTGTCCGGGAAGGGGGTCGGTTGCCCCACACCGAAGAGGGACACCCCCTGGGAATCGGGTCCGGGTAGCGGGGCACCGGCCGTCGCCTCAATGGGCTCGGCGGCCGTCAGCCAGCTGCAGCCCGGCTGATGGAAGACCCCAGGGGACCCTCAGAGGCAGGAGCAGAAGCAGCAGTCAGGGGAAGGGAACCCAGGGACAGGGGTACCGAGGTGAGGTCACTCAGATCGAGGCCCGCTAGCAAAGGGTCGTCCTCCCCCTGCGTAACCGGGGTCAGACCCAGGGCCTCGATCTGCTCGTAGATGGAGGGGAGATCGCCGTCCGCCACCCCGGGGCCCTCCCCGCCAACACCCGAAGCGACGCCCACCTCAGCGCTCATGGAGGCTTCGGATGGCAAGGGGACTAGAGGGGCTTCTTCGGGGGCTTCCTCGGGAAGGGACCCCGGAGGAGGGGCAGCGTCACCATCCGGTGCTGCCACGTCATGCCCAGCCGGCACCACAAAACGGGCGTCGTCAGGGGGCAAGGTGGAAGGCTCGTCATCAGAGACCCCCTTCCTGCTCTTCCGGGGGGTCTCCGAATCCGAAAGATGTAACGGGGCCTGAGCCTTCCGCTTGCCCCGCTTCCCCTGCACTACAGACCAGCCCTTCATGGCATCATCCGGGGGCTGGCTAACAGGGGTCGGGTCTGGGGGCAAGGGCGATGGCTCAGAGACTCCGGAAAGCAATGGAGGGGCAACAGGAATGAGAGAGGAGTCTCCCTGGGGTGGGCCCTCTCCCACACCCGGCGTTATCTCCGCCGCACCCTCTTCCACAGTGGTGGACTGAGAAGGTGGAGGGGTAGCTTCAGATGCCGGGCAGCCAGGGGCACTGGCAGTGACAGGGCCAGCACTTTGCCGGGGCTCGGGGGTCCTGGACGCTCCTCTGTGCCGGGCCAAGGGGCAGTCCCTCCGGACGTGCCCCATCGCCCGGCAGAGGTAGCACCGGGCCTCCCCCGTTAAGTAATGCACCCGGTAGCGGGCTCCCTGGTAGGGGCCACAAAAGACCCCTCGAGCGCCTCTCCATCACGCACCGCCGGCGGCAGTTGAAGCTGCACTTGCCGGCGGAATGAGAGGATGTGACGGAGGGCGGGGTCTTTGCAGCCCAACGGGAGAGGGCTGATGACGGATATAGGGTGCCCCAGGGCAGAAAGGGCGGGCAGCAGGGCGGCATTGGGCAGGAAGGGAGGGACGGAAGTCAGGATCAAGCAGACCCCCAGGTCTTCCAAAGGTTCTAGGGGCACGAACATGCCCCCCACCACCAGACCCATCTCTACTGCCTCCTGGGCGGCGGCCTCCGATGCCAGGAAGAAAACCACCCTCCCGTACATTTTGGAGGCTGCCACGATGGCCGTGGGCCCCACCACCCTCACCAACGCCCGCACGTAGGTCTCCACGTGGGGCGAGGTGGGCACCAGGAGGCAACGGATGCCATGCTTCCTGGTCAAGGTGGGGAAGGGGCCCTGGCCGCTATAGATGGAAGCGGAAGCGGCGGTTGGAGGAGCAGCGGCAGGCGGGGGGGCCGCCGCCACCTGGGCATACGCCCTGGGGGCCGGAGGAGGGACACCTGTGGAGCTGGTAGAGGGAACAGCGGGGAGGGATGCTGCGGCCTGTAGCGGGGCCGTGGCAGCGGGGGTAGTCCCCGCCATGGAGGGCTTGGTCTTTTTAGCGGGGCCCTTACCCTTCTTCCCACCCCGACCTTTCCCACCGGCTGGGCCCCCCCCCCAAATCGAAAGGGGCGAGGGACGTGGCAGCAGCGGACGTCTCCCCGGTACTCGCCGCTGCAGGTGCCCCAGCGGGGGCAGTGGCAGGTAGACTGGCAGCGGCGGTCGAAGTAGAGGCTTGAGGAATGGACACGGGGGTTTCTGGAGGAGGGGCGGAGGGAGCATCGCGAGAGGTCTCCCCCGTCGCGTCCCCCGCCATAACGAGAGCGGGGAGGGGGACAAACAGCGAGGGGAGGGGAGGGAAAGGAGGCAACCACCCCTCCCCGCTAGGCTGCAGGCAGGGGAGGAGGGTGCCAGAAAGGGAAGGCTAAGGGGCATGGGGAGCAATCGAGGACCCACGGGCGGGAGGGTGTCAGGTCACTGACTCAGAGGGGAATTCCGGCTCCTCTAGTTGCACTAGGGGATCAGGGGGGCTAACAGCATAGGGGGGTGCAGTGAACAAGGGCAAACTCAAAAGGGGGAAGGGCACAAGCGCATGGAAGGGGCATGGGCGCACGAGGGGAGGGGCCAATCAGGGCTGGGGAAGCTCTGGGGCGGGGGGGGGAAGTTGAGCTAGGAGTGGGGCAGAGGGACCACGGGGCTAGCTGCAGGGCTAGGGCAGGACAATCAGGGCCACAAAGGGAAATGAGTGGGGCAGACAAATGTGGCAAAGGAGAGGGGGCCAGGCCAAGGGGGTGGGGGTGGGGGGTGCGCCCACAGGCACTTGTGCAAAAAGTCAATGTAGCTGGCTGCTGCTGCAGGCCCAAATGGTGGAAGTGGGCGTGGCAAGCCAGGTGAGCAGCTCAGTCCCAGAGGCAGGAGATTGAGGGAGAGAGAAAACAGCCAGCAGGGGTGGTGGAGGGGGCAACGATGGTGGTGGGGGCGAAGGGGACACGGATGGACCGGGGGCAGGCTCCGTGCCACACCCCCGGTGTCCCAACAGACACAGTCCAAACCCCCACCACAAGAGCACAGTCCGAAAAATACTCAGTCCTTAAGTGCCCCCTCTACGGTGGTCTTCAGAGTCTCTATGAGGTCCTCCAGCAGCAGGCAGTCCTCTCCTTCTCCTCCTCCTCCTCCTCAGGGCTCCAGCAGCTCCCCAGTAGCAAACACAGCAGCTCCAGCAGCTCCAGGCGGTGGTCTGGTGGCCAGACAGGAGGGACCCCGCTCAGAAGATGGCGGTGGTGGCGTCTCAGCAACAAGGGCTGGAGCTGGGGTCCCTCACTCCCCTCCTCTGGGGAGCAGGCCAGCAGCCCCCCCCCCCAAGGGGCTGTGGGTGGAGTAACAGCAACAACTGAGGTGGTCCTATTAGTATCCAGGAAGTGGGCGGGCGAAGCCCGCCCACTGCTAAAGGACCTCCCCCCAGCCTAAGGAGAGGATCCACAGGTCCGGGACACTAACTAAGTACGTGGGACAACTAATGAAAAAAACAGGAGCGGGAGTGAGGTCACAGGGCTAAACGAAGGGAACCAGATGGGGACACCGAGCAGAGAACCCGACAACGCCCACTGCTCCTCAAGGCGTCAAGGGAGCCAGTGGATGCCGCCAGAGGAACTCCGCCCGGATGCGTGAACGGACGGAGGAGCGGAAATAGGCCCCACAGTCGCAGGAAATCCCATCGCCAACCTCCTCTCCTGGTTTTATAGATGGCCAGTTTGGCCAGGACTAAGAGGAGGTTGACAAGGAGATCCCGCGACTTCGTGGGGCCACGGATAGGGAGTGCATAGACAAACAGGTGAGGGGAAAAGTGCAACCAAAAACGCAATAGGAGATCCAAGAGGAGCCGGAACAGGGGCTGCAACCTGGCGCACTCTAAATAAACATGCGCCAGGGTCTCCTTCACGCCGCAAAAGGGGCAGGTGTTGGGGACAGGGGTAAACCACGCCAAGTACACGCCCGTGCTCACGGCCCCATGAAGGAGCCGCCAACTGACATCCCCGGCGGGCCTCGGGACTAGGGCAGAATACAGGCTGGCCCACCGGGGCTCCTCACCCTCGAGAGGTGGCAGGAGGTCCCGCCATTTCGTATCGGGGCGGGACGCGAGGGTGAGGTAGTGAAGCGTGTGGAGCACGAGCATGTACAGATGTTTCCTTGGCGCGGTCTGGAACAAAACCGGCTGCAGATCGGGCAGCCGGCTTGCAGTGAAAGGGCGAGGGGGGTGAGTGGGGCCACGGGGCAGGGGCCCGATAAAAAGATCCACAGGGCCCGGGGTGGAAGGTGGGCGGGGCGTGCCCTCTCGCAGGACCCGGTCGAGGTAAACCCGAGCAGCGGGCAGTAAAGCGGCCTTCACCTCCTGAAGTACAGGCCAGGGGGTACGAAGGCTGGAGAGCCCCATGCGCTGAGCGAGCGTCAGGGGATCCAGCCAGTCTCCCCGGTCGTAGTCCAGGAGGTCTCCGACCCTGGTGACTCCTGCCAAGACCAGCCTCTGGCGCATGCGGGACTCCGCCACCTGCACACGGAGCTGGGGGTTGTGTAGCAGGGGCTCCGCGAGGAGATCGACCCCCACGGTGGCCGCCACGGACCTGGTCGTTGAAAAGAGCTTCCAGGTCCGGAGGAGGTCTTGGTAGAAGACCGGCAGCCCAGAGAGGTCTCGCGGAAGACCTCTCGGATGGAGAGAAAAGAGCTGCCGGGTCGATCGGAGCCCTCGAAGCGGCGGAGGAAGGTGTGTGCCAATACGCTCCACGCCGGACTACCCACACCGTACAGGAGCCTCTGCAGGGCCTGGAGGCGGAAGACGTGGACCTGAGTGCGCAGGCACTTCAGGCCCTGCCCCCACTCCTCCAGGGGCAGGTGGAGGACCCTGCAGAGACCCAGTGCGTTCCTGGCCAGAAGAACTCCAGAACCGCCGTCCGGAGGTTGGCCAGGAAATCCGGGCCGGGACCAGGGTGTTGAGCCGGTACCAGAGCATGGACAGGACTAATTGATTCAGCACCAGCGCCCTCCCGAAGAGAAAGGCACCGGAGTAGTCCTGTCCATTTCCGAGCCGCGCCTCACCCCGCCTCTAAACCATGCCAGTTCTCCGGCGGAGACGGATGCGTGGCAGAAAGGTAAACGCCGAGATAGAGCAGCGGACCCGCGCTCCACCGGATGGCCTGAAGCGCGGTGGGAGGGAGCTCGCCTGCCACCCGTCCCCTACCACCAGGCCAGAGCTCTTGACCCAGTTGACCCGGGCGGAGGAGGCCGAATAAATGGCCTGGCAAGCCTCCACCCGCGCCAAGTCACCCGGGTCCTGGACCACGAGGAGCACATCCGGGCGACGCCGACAGGACCAGCCGCAGCCCGCCCCGAGCACCAACCCCGCCAACCTCCGACGGAGGAGACAGAGGAAGGGCTCGATCGCCAGAGCGCAGCTGACCCGAGAGGATACCCTGCCGCACTCCTCGCCCGGCTGACCGGCTCGGTCAGGGTCCAGTTGAGCCTGACCAGACACTCCGCGAAGCGCACAGCACCTGGAGAAAACCCACAAACTGGGGTCCGAAGCCTAACGCTTGCAGAGTGCCCAGGAGATACCCATGATCCACCCTGTCGAACGCCTTCTCCTGATCCAGGGACAGGAGGGCGAACGACAGACCATCCCTACACCCTAATTCCAGAAGGTCCCGGACCAGATACAAGTTATCAAAGATCGCGGCGGCCCGGACGGTGTAGGTCTGGTCCGGTGGACCACGCCCGCCAGCACGGACCCTAGCCGAATCGACATGGCCTTCGCAACGATTTTATAGTCCGTGCTGAGGAGCGAGATGGGACGCCAATTCCGTAATCGCGGAGGTCCCCTCTTCGGCAATAAGGCAGCAGCACGGCTCGCCTGCACGAAAGAGGAGGACCCCGCCCAAAAGACTCGCCCAGACGGTGACTAGGTCTTTTCTCCCAGATCCGACCGATCCTAACGCCAAAGTGCTCTGGGGCGGACTCCCGAGTCAGCGCTGGCGCGGGGACGTTAGAGCTGCCTTCACTTGGCCGAGTTCTCGAGCCCTCGTCGCATGCTCACCAATAAATCTCGGCATGGACGGGCTGACCGGAGTTCTACCGCGCGTTCTGGGACGCCCTCGCCCAGACGGTCTGGGCCGAGGACGCCCCAGAACACGGTAGAACTCCACGGTCAGCCCGCCCATGCCCGGAGATTTATTGGTGGGCATGCGACGGAGGGCTTCCGAGAACTCGCCAGAGTGAGAGGCAGCTCTAGCCGGTCCGTCGCCGCGCTGATCGCCGGGAGTCCGCCCCAGAGCACTTTGCAAGCGCAGGATCGGTCGGATCCGTGAGAAAAGAGACGCAGAGAAGGCCCTGGCCCTCCCGCAGATCTCCGCCGGATCCGTGAGGGGGTGCCGCCTCCGCCAGGAGGCAGGTGACGCGGCTTTTGGCCCTCCTTTTCTCCAGGGCGAAGAAGCGGGAACCGCGATCCATCTCCGAAGGAGGCGGATGCGGGATCGAACAAAGGCACCCCGGGCTCGAAGATCCTCGAGGCCCGGAGCTCCTCCCGCTTCTCCGGCACGCCCGCAGAGGGATGGATCTCGGGCTGGCGGCCAGACGCCTCCAGCTTCAAAACCTCCCGTTCCAACTGCTCTATCGCCGCATCCTCCGCCGGCTGGCGCCCCGGGTGTAGTCGCGGCAGAAGAGCCGGGCGCGCACCTTCCCCAGGTCCCACCATCGCCGCGCCGAGGGAAAGGCGCGTCTCTGCCCTCGCCAGGCCAGCCAGAACTCCTGGAAGGACTCCACGAAGCCCACGTCCTCCAGCAAACTATTATTAAAATGCCAGTAGGCCGGCCCCGGCCTCTCCGCGCAGAGAGAAGCCGTCACGGTGGCAAGGTGGTGATCAGAAAAGGGGGCCGGCCGAACGCTGGAGGAGTGGGATCGTGAAAGGTGGAAATGTGACAGATAAATGCGGTCCAGCCGGGAGTGGCGCGACCGATGGGCCTCCAGCCGGACGAAGGTGGAAGTCGAGACGTCGTCCGGGTGGTGGTCGCGCCAGACGTCCACCAGGGAGTGGCGTTCGACGATCTCCCGGAGGACGTCCGCTGCGGCCGGGCACTGCTCGGTCCCCGAGCGGTCCCGTTCCTCGAGGGTGGTGTTAAAGTCCCCGCCCAGGACCAGGCACTCACGAGGATCCAGGGAGCCGAGGAAGGCGGACGCCTGCCAATAAAAACGCAACCTCTCCGGGCCCGATGTCGGGGCATAGACGTTGACGAGATTAACCACAAGTCCCTCCATGCGGACCCGGAGGTGCAGCAGGCGGCCCGGCACAGCCTCAGCGACCCCCAGCACCTCGGGCCGTAGGTCGGGGGAGAACAGGGTCGCCACTCCCGCCGAGCGAACCGAGAGGTGGCTAAAGTAGACCCTGTCCCCCCACTCCAGCCGCCAGCTAGCTTCAGCGGCCGGATCCGTATGGGTCTCCTGCAGGAAAACCACAGAGTACCCCCCGACCCGAAGGAAGGAGAGCACCTGGCTCCGCGGAGACCCATCCTACAGCCCCGGGCGCTCAAAGTGGCAAAGATGATCGCCGCCATGAGGAGTGCTGGGGGATCTCGCTGGCAGACACGCCCACGGCCTCCGTCGGGCGCGCAGCAATCCGTGACCAAACCCGTGGGTGAGGAGAGTCACGGAAGAGGCAGAGCCGCTGTAGGTCGCGCGGCCTGCTTCCCGGTCCCTTACCCTCCTATGAGGGCCTTTGCGGCCCGGAGGATTAGATGGAAATCCCCACCGCTGGAGCGCGAGTTGGACTTTGTTACGGAGCCACGGACGCCCTCAAGGAACGCCCGCAGCTCCTCCTCAGCGCATGGGGCGGGGTAACGGACCGATGACCGTCCCCCAGCGGGGCCCCCGTCACAGCCCCGTGGCCCACCAAGGCGGGCAGGCAGGGGGCAGACCCTCGACGTGGCGTCCGATGGGCCGACGCCACGCGGCCCGCCCCGCTCCCCAGTTCAACAGGGGGCGGCGGAAGGAGAGCAGCAGCCCCTGATGGGTCAGAGCAGGGAAAAACAACTAAGGCCGCACCCTGGGGAGTATTCCGAGGGGCGGCAATGGCATCACGGGAGGTGGAGGGGACAAGAGTAGGGCCACATCGCGCCCAGCCGGCACCACAAAATGGGCATTGTCGGGGGGCAAGGCGGAAGGCTCGTCATCAGAGACCCCCGTCCTGCTCTTCCGGGGGGCCTCCGAATCTGAAAGATGTAATGGGACCGGAGCCTTCCGCTTGCCCCGCTTCCCCTGCACTAAGGACCAGCCCTCCATGGCATCATCCAGGGGCTGGCTAACAGGGGTCAGGTCTGGGGGCAAGGGCAGCGGCTTAGGGACTCGGGGAGGCAACGGAGGGGCAACAGGAATGAGAGAGGAGTCTCCCTGGGGCGGGCCCTCTCCCACGCTCGGCGTTATCTCCGCCGCACCCTCCTCCACAGCGGTGGACTGAGAAGGAGGAGGAGCAGCTTCAGGTGCTGGGCAGCTAGGGGCACTGGCGGTGACAGGGCCGGCGCCATACCAGGGCTCGGGGGTCCCGGACGCTCCTCCGTGCCGGGCCAAGGGGCAGTCCTCCGGACGTGCCCCATCGCCCGGCAGAGGTAGCACCGGCCTCCCGTTGAATAATGCACCCGTAGCGGGCTCACTGGTAGGGGACCACAGCGACCTCGAGCGCCTCTCGCCGTGCCGCCGGGCGGCAGTTGAAGCTGCACTTGCCGGGCGGAACGAGAGGACGTGACGGAGGGCGGGTCCTTGCAGCCCAACGGGAGAGGGCTGATGACAGAAATAGGTGCCCCAGGGCAGAAAGGGCGGGCAGCAGGGCGGCATTGGGCAGGAAGGGAGGGACGGAGGTCAGGACCAAGCGGACCCCCAGGTCTTCCAAGGGCTCCAGGGGCACAAACACGCCCCCCACTGCCAGACCCGTCTCTACCGCTTCCTGGGCGGCGGCCTCCGACGCCAGGAAGAAGACCACCTTCCCGTACATTTTGGAGGCCGCCACAATGGCCGTGGGCCCCACTACCCTCGCCAACGCCCTCACATAGGTTTCGACGTGGGGCGAGGCGGGCACCAGGAGGCAACGGACGCCGTGCTTCCTAGTCAAGGTGGGAAGGGCCCCGGCCGCTAGAGATGGTAGTGGAAGCGGCAGGCGGAGGAGTAGCGGCAGGCGGGGGGGCCGCCGCCACCTGGGCATATGCCCTGGGGGCCGGGGGAGGGACACCTGCGGAGCTGGTAGAGGGAACAGCGGGGAGGGATGCCGCGGCCGGTACCGGGACCACGGCAGCGGGGGTAGTCCCCGCCATGGAGGGCCTGGTCTTTATAGCTGGGCCCTTACCCTTCTTCCCACCCCGACCTTTCCGACCGGCTGGGGGGGCTCCCTCCGAATCGGAAGGGGCGAAGGACGTGGCAGCAGCGGACGTCTCCCCGATACTCGCCGTTGCCGGTGCCCCAGCGGGGGCAGTGGCAGGTAAACCGGCAGCGGCGGTCGAGGTAGAGGCTTGGGGATTGGACACGGGGGTTTCGGGAGGAGGGGCGGTGGGAGCATCGCGAGGGGTCTCCCCCGCCGCGTCCCCCGCCATAACGAGAGCGGGAAGGGGGACAAACAGCGAGGGGAGGGAAAGGAGGCGACCACCCCTCCCCGCTAGGCTGCAGGCAGGGGAGGAGGGTGCCAAAAAGGGAAGGCTAAAGGGGCGTGGGGAGCAAGCAAGGACCCAGGGGCGGGAGGGTGGCAGGCCACCGACCCAGAGGGGAATTCCGGCTCCTCTAGTTGCACTAGGGGAACAGGGGGGCTAACAACATTGGGGGGGGGTGCAGTGAACAAGGGCAAACTCAAATGGGGGAAAGGCACAAGCGCATGGGAGGGGGCATGGGCGCACGAGGGGAGGGGCCAATCAGGGCTGGGGATCACAGGGCCGGGGGAAAGTTGAGCTAGGAGCGGGGTAGAGGAACCACGGGGCTAGCTGCAGGGCTGGGGCAGGACAGTCAGGGCCACAGAGGAAATGGGCGGGGCAGACAAATGTGGCAAAGGAGAGGGGGTCAGGCCAAGGGGGTGGGGGTGGGGGGTGCGCCCACGGGCACTTGTGCAAAAAGTCAATGCAGCTGGCTGCTGCTGCAGGCCCAAATGGTGGAGGTGGGCGTGGCAAGCCAGGTGAGCAGCTCAGTCCCAGAGGCAGGAGAATGAGGCAGATGGAAAAACGCCAGCGGGGGTGGTGGAGGGGGCAACGACGGTGGTGGGGGCAAAGGGGACACAGATGGACCGGGGGCAGGCTCCACGCCACACCCCCAGTGTCCCAACAGACACAGTCCAAGCCCCCACCACAAGAGCACAGTCCGAAAAATACTCAGTCCTTAGGTGCCCCCTCCACGGTGGCCTTCAGAGTCTCTACGAGGTCCTCCAGCAGCAGCAGGCAGCACTCTCCTTCTCCTCGGGGCTCCAGCAGCTCCCCAGCAGCTAACACAGCAGCTCCAGCAGCTCCAGGTGGTGGTCTGGTGGCTAGGCAGAAGGGACCCCGCCCAGAAGATGGTGGTGGTGGCTTCCTCAGCAACAAGGCCCGGAGCTGGGGTCCCTCACTCCCCTCCTCTGGGGAGCGGGCCAGCAGCCCCCCCCCAAAGGGGCTGTGGGTGGAGCAACAGCAGCAACTGGGTGGTGGGGGGGAAATCTACTAGCCAGCCAGCAAGCAGATAGCAGAGAAAGGGGGTGGGTGGTGGTGTCTAGCCCAGCCAGGGGAGCAGCCGGAGCAACAGCAGCAGCCCTCTCCCTCCTATCCTCTACAGCAGAGAAGTCAAAGGGAGGTCTTCTGGCCACTAGAGAAAGAGTTTTCTGTTCCCTAAGTGACCAGAGCAGGGGCTGCACTAGAATAATCAGGAACCTGCTAGAACCAATTAAGGCAGGCAGGCTGATTAGAACATCTGCAGCCAATCAAGGCAGGCTAATCAGGGTACCTGGGTTTAAAAAGGGGCTCACTTCAGTTTGTGGTATGCATGTGAGGAGCTGAGAGTGAGAGGGTGTGTGCTGCTGGAGGACTAAGGAGTACAAGTGTTATCAGACACCAGGAGGAAGGTCCTGTGGTGAGGATAAAGAAGGTGTTTGGAGGAGGCCATGGGGAAGTAGCCCAGGGAGTTGTAGCTGTCATGCAACTGTTACAGGAGGCACTATAGACAGCTGCAGTCCACAGGGTCCTGGGCTGGAACCCGGAGTAGAGGGCAGGCTTGGGTTCCCCCCAAACCTCGCAACTCCTGATCAGACACAGGAGGAGTTGACCCAGACTGTGGGTTCCACCAGAGGGGAAGATCACTGAGATGAGCAAATCTGCCAATAAGCGCAGGACACACCAAGGAAGAGGAGGAACTTTGTCACATTAGATATAAACAAGACTGTAATATACAGTGACTTTTTTTCTAGAGAAATCTTAGGCTCATAAACATTTTCACATGATACATGGCAGAAAGCATTAAAATAATTAATTAACCTTCATAGAGGAACAAGCATTTTCAGTTCCTCAGGCTAAAGCACTTCCTAGAGAACTTCATAAGCCAAGATTGACTCCCACAGATTCAATGGTAATGAATCTAAGATCATGCTGTAGCCACGGTATTTTGTTAGGCTTTTTTTTTAAAAGAGGTGTAAAGAAGAATTATTTATTAAATGTGACTTTTTTTAAGATCCTCAGATATGCTCTTTCAGCTCTTGCATTCAACATTACCATAGGTCAGGATATTTTAGCAGTGATTTGTATCCTTTAATTTTATTTTCTTGTCAGTTAGGGTTTACTGTTCTGAAGGAGCCATTTGTGCCTAAACCCACATTGATGGAAAAATTAGTCAGCTGCAATATGTTCTTATATTTCAATATATCTCATTGGGATATGAAAATTATCATATACATTATGAAGCCATATTAAAGTCATCCTTTTATGCAGAAGGAGTTTGGATTTTGCTTAATGCAAAACATCTAGAACATCATATTCAGCAAAGTAGGAGTTGTCATCAGTAAACCCAAATCTCCCACCTAAGATGATTTAGAAAGTCTCACAGCTAGGGGGCGTGGGGGAAGCATCATAAGCAAAGGCTGCTCGGAGCAGTAACACTTCACAATTGACTGGCAGCTCACATATTGGTCTACATATATCAGTGTCTGGAGCATTGTGCCCGCAAAATAAGTATGTGTGTCCACAAATGTGCAACAAAATCATTGAGGGTGGAGCATACAGGTTGCCTACGTACATCTCAATGCAAGCCCAGAGCCCACAGCTGGTATGGTTGCATGAGACACATAATAGGCTCACAATACTGTACACAAGACTTCTTTCATGTTGGGGTCCCCAGCAAGCATGGGTTATAGTTGTTTGATATCCCATATGGGTTGCAGTGTGGGGTGGTAGATGACAACTAGAAGTGTGCAGTTGGAGGGTGGGTGTTATTTGTGTATTGAAGCAGGTTCTCTTGGGCTATTTGGATGGCCCATTCCATGATGAAATCTACTTCTCTGGTGAAGTGTCCTTATTTGGTGAAGGCTATTTTGCATGTGTGAAGGTGTATATCCTAGAATTTCTTCTCTGAGTGTATTCTGTGGTACCTGAGTGATTGGCTGGAGATAACAGATTTCTTTTTGTTTTTGTGTTACTGGATTTATTAATGTAGGTGTTGGTGATCTGTGGGTTTCTTGTACTCGATGGAGACCCCATCCTGAAAGAAATCCTTCCTGAACCCCGTCTTCTGGCCTTCAAATTACACTCCCAACCTCTCCAAGCTCATCATCTGAAGCAAGCTCCCCACAGACCAGGACAAACACGCTCCCAAGAGATGGCCAGACCCTGCCAAACAACACATAAAAACCCTGCAGACATATCTCCACTGCTACAATGATCAACACCCCCCACAACACATCTTTGAAGATCCATGGTATAATATGCCTATTACAACATGTGGTGGTCCTCCTCCAGTGCACTAAATTCCAATAACAACTAAGTGTGTGAAACCAGACAATCACTATGCTCTCGAATGAACTTGTACAGGTAAATGATAAAAGACAAAAACACCCTATCACCTATGGGTGAACACTTTTCACAAAGCAATCACTCTAAACCTCCCACACGCTTTCAAAAGACAAGCCTGAGAGCTTAAATTCATAACTTTACTAGACACTAATAATCATGGACTTAACAGAAACACTGAAGTTAGATTGTTGTAATACGCCATATAACCCCCTGACAATCTCCTGCCCTCAAGCTGCTTTTCCTACCCCCCACCCCCCATGACTGGAATGTGTTAATCACAGGGCTGGCTCTGGCTTTTTTGCTGCCCCAAGCAAAAAAAAAAATGGGGGGGGCGGCCAGAGCAGCAAAGCAGGGAAAAAAACAAAACACTTCGGGGCCGGAGCGGCAAAGCGGGGGATAAAACAAAAACGGCGCAGCTGGAACCGCAAAGCAGGGGGGCAGGGGGAGAAACAACGGCACGGACGGCAAAGTGGGGGAAAAAACAAAACAAAAAACCCTGCAGGGTGGCCGGAGCCAAGGGGACTCCCTGTGCCAGAAATAGCGTGCCGGTCTAGTGGGGGGGAGGGAGAGGGGGGCGGCCAGTGCTTTAGCGGAGCACTCACCCCGCTGCCCCGACCGCTGCGCCGCCTGCCGGGAGGGCTCCGCACCGCTCCGGTCCGCTGGGAGGGAAGTGCAGGGGCTGCCCTGCCGAGTTTGCTGCAGGGCGCTAGCCTCCTCCACGCCACCGCCCCCTACAGGGTGGCCGGAGCAGTGACCAAAAAAAAAAAAGCAGCTCTGCTGCCCTAGGATTGGGTGGGATGCCGCCCCCTAAATCTATCGCCCCAAGCATGAGCTTGCTCAGCTGGTGCCTGGAGCTGGCCCTGGTTAATGGGCCACTTCACCTTGAACGGTCCCTTGAAATATGAGTGTTTAGCATAAGCAGTTATATCTGTTCCATCTTGTATTTAGCTGTATTTATGCCTTTCCCAGACCTGAAGAACAGCTCTATGTGTCTGGAAAGCTTCTCTTTTTCTAACAGAAGTTGATCCAGTAAAAGATATTATCTTACCCATTTTGTTTGTTTCTCTAACATTTTGGATCTGTACGACTGGTGCAGGAGACACAGTGCTTTACACATGCTTCACAGAGAATGCTGTGTAGTAGCCTTTTTTTTTTTGACAAATTCATCATATTTTCTTCATGCAGCCATGAGTTTCTACATTCTCTGCAGGAGATCATATGGATGTGAGAGTCAACGGGAATAAATTTTCTCAGTTGTATACTTTATGTTCTGTTAGTTCTTTAATTTAAATAATTCCTTCTGTTTTCCCTTTTCCATTTTCCCAGTCCCAATTTTTTTTTGTATTTTGTAGCATATAATTTATATATATATTTTATTTTGTTTTGCTACAGGTTTTTAAATGTATGCTGTGGTCCTAAATCTCCAGTAATGTGTTAAAGTAAGTCACACATTCAATTCAAAGAGTTTAAAAATGCAATAGATTGAACAATCATCATCCTGAACCCACATGCCACAGTTATTTCTTCTTATCCATTCCTTATTTGAATATTTTGAAGTCTAAGGTGCCTGCTGGTACCTGATAAACTGTTCTTTCCCATTCCAGAACTTTAATCTCTTTAGCTAATACAGCTGGCCCTTGCCTCTGTGGCATTTATCACTATAAATTATTTGAAAACCATGTATGTTCATCACCAACTACAGGTAAGGATGTGCTGGTGAAGTCTAATCTTATATACTGAATAGTCATTGATAAAATGGTGGTGATGTGTATATCTGCCAACACTTTTATATATGATCCCTTTTATAGTCTGTTTGTCAACAACTGAAATGGGTGAGATTTTATATTCATATTTAAATAATGATTAATAAGGCAAATGCGTGTGTATAGGAACACCAGATATAAAGCAGGATGAATTAAATGTGATGTTAGACTTTTATAAAGGGTAGATGAAATTATTCTTACTATTTATATTAGAGTTGCACCTAGAGGCTCCAGTCAAGACTGGGGCCCCGATTGTACTAGGCACTGTACAAACACACAGTCAGAGAAACTGTGTGTTCCAAAGAGCTTACGACTGAAACAGACAAGATAGACAAAGGGTGAGAGGAAAAACTAATGACTTGGTCATTGGCCAATCAGGTCTCCTGATTCAGTCTAGTGGTCTGTCCAACTAGCCCATGCTTCTGCCACATATTATCACAGTTAGGTTTTTAAACTTCAGAAGTTGCTTCCATGTATTATGATCTGGAACCAAATCCTGCTCACCTAACTCATGTGAATAGTCCTATTGGCCCAAATTTTCAAAAATGGCTAGTAACTTTTGGGTGCCTTTAGTTTTGGGGCACCCAAATTAACACTCTAATTGTCCTGATGTTCAGAGGATAAATGCCCTTTCAAGTGTTTCAAATAGAGCACCCAGTAAGTGAGCCAGGCATGAGCTAGGCAAATAGGATTTGAGCAATGATTTCACATAAGTGTTGATTGAGCTTTAAAGTAGAGGTGTTTCAGAACAGGAACACTTTTGAGTAGTTTGATAATGAATGTAACAATTTTAAAAGTTTTACAAAATGTTGCAAAATATTGGCCTAATCCTGCTCTTCTTAAAGTCAATGTTAAAATTCCCATTGAGTTCAGGACTGTTCTCTACTGTAGTTTTCTCTTCCGCTGTGTATTTTTCACAAAGTTAAACTACTGACATAGGTCATCCATCACTATTACAGTAAGGGCCAAATTCTGCCTAATATGTGCTAACCTGCTGCTGTTCACGTATCAATGGGAGTGCTGAGCATGCTTTGAAGGGCAGTTATAGTTGGTAAAATTTTGTAATGCATTCTTAACTTCTTATAAGTAGTAATTAACTCCCTTTTTGGAGAGGGTACTCAGGATTCATTTCTACATATGGATTATATAAAGATCTCATTTCAATTTTTTATTTTTGTGTTAAACTAAGCTTTCACTCATGACTGGAGACAGAGGGGATCTTTATCACCAACAGGAAAACTCATCAAAGATCCTGAGTTTTGCTCAGCATATCATAGCTCCCAGCTACAGCCTTTCCACAAGTTTCCCTTTGTTAAGTATTTCACTGATATCTGATTGCCCTTTATTATTGCCAAAACAGAGACCCCTTTGCTTTTATATACAATGAGGTGCTAAAAATTTAAATGTGCCTTGTAGAAAGCAGGGTGTTCATTCCCACACCAACCACATACTAACGAATTCTGTATGGAAGGACAGATCACTCAGCTCCATCCCATGACATTGGGTCCTTCTGTCCCCAGACATGGCAAAAACCCTCAGAGTATGTCTACACTGAAATTAAAAACTCACGGCTGGCCCATACTGCCTGACTTGGACTTACGGGGCTTGTGCTAAGGAGCTGTTTAGTTGTGGTGTAGATGTTGAAGCTTAGGCTGGGGCCCAGACTGTAGGACCCTGCAAGAGGAGAGGGTCCCGGAGTTCTGGCTGCTGCCTGAACCTGGATATCCACACTGCAATTAAACAGCCCCTTTGCTCTGGCCCCATGAGCTTGAGTCAGCTGGCATAGGCCTGCTGCAGGTGTCTAACTGAAGCGTGGACATACCCTCAGTGCTCCAGGGATCTGCATGTGGGGCTTAGAAACTGGGGGGGACATTGTAGCTTTGAAGTGGGAACATTGTGAATTTTCTCCTCCCCCTACTGCACTCCATAAAAAAATCCATCAAAATTAATAGAACCTGAGGCTATACTGACTTTTACATGACTCCTCCCCTCTGTGTGTTGTGAAACCTCTGTGGAAAGCAGATTCATTTAAACAGCTCAAATCAGCTAAACGTGGCCCTTTGCAAGACTCTTCATGTTCTTAAAACCCTGTGACTCTTCCTCAGATTTCTACTTCTATCCCACAGATAGTCACACCTCTTCCTTGTCAGCTTTGTCCTGGTCTTCACACGTCAGAGGTGGTACCAAAGAAGATGCCTCCAGACTAAATCTGTGACTTTTTTCCTGTTAGTATCCATCTCTTACTAATCTGTTGTATGGTTTCTTCATTCATTTTCAGTTTTAGATGTAGCATGAAACAGCCACTCTTTAAGGGTACATTTCTAAGTAGTTAATGGAAGGCTAAGAAATCATTTATAATTTCTTTTAATGGTTAATCAATTGTTACACAGTTCAACAGATCAATAGATTCTTAAAACCATCCCTAACACTTTCGGCTAATATACTTATAATCATCAATAGGACATACCACCCATGTTGTAACATGCTTAGAACATTTTGGTTGTTTATTAACCCTATAAGCTCTTTATAAATGTACCCTTATAATATAGTGTTACCTTGTTTTTCATAGTAACTAAACAACACCTATTGTGGCCTCTGGACATAGATACAAAGAGACTTGGGCATTTAGGGTACATATCCTAGTCATCCGATGTCATTAGCAATAATAAATAAGTCCTCGTAGTCATTTCCCCTCCCAATTTTCTGACCAGCCTCCTCCCTGATATGGAGAAGCCTCCTTCTCTTATGGAGAAGCCAGAAAAAAATAAAAAAGTATCTTACAGGTCAACAATCAACCTCTGTCAATGCATTTTCATAAACTATGAATGGAAGTCTGAGTTTCTCTATCTTACAGAACTATGTAGAGGTTCTTCTAATATACAGTTCTCTGGAATACTGAGTTTTGAATACTCTATTGAAAAGTTTTCTTTTCAGAAGGTGCATCCAGTATAATTAGTGCCTATGTTAGCATTATTAAAATCCAAGGAGATCCTTGTTAGGGTCAAGGGAATGGCTAGCAAAGGACAAAGTAAGTGTCTGTCATATCAAGAAAGGAAAACAAAATAATTCTTGAAAATCATTCTCACTGAGAAATCTGTTACAGAGTGGGTCCCATGGATTGCCATTATTGCAAAGACGAAAGAATGAAAAATCAACTACTTAGATTTTAAGCAAAAGTACTTCTGACAGAATAGCCCTAGAAAAGTTCATTGTAAAAATCTCTGTAATTTGATGTTAACACTGTGTGGGCAGAACAATGAAATTCCACACACTCCCTTCATTTTAGTTGCTGTTTGTTTTTTCTCTCCCATCAAAAGTTAATCTTCAATTGCCATTTAGTCAATAAGGATTTGGTGGAGGGTTCAGAGAATATTTTTGGGGGCATAGTGGAATTTTTTTTTTTGCTATTGCATTTATGGGTTATATTAATTTCTCTGTTGTATTACATTCCTTTGTGATATTCCTGGATGGATTTTGAGTTGAATTATTGTTAGGCCACATACAGCTCATATATAGATATAGTTTATGTGAAATCCAAACAAATAGTATTCTGAATATAATTGGGCTGCATTGAAACATTTGATTACATGATCAAGATTAAACTATACAATATTTATGCAAAAAGCAAACCATTCCATATCTGCTGTGTTTTCTTTAAAGTGCACTGAGTGCCTACAAAAAAAAAATCAAAATTCAAAAAAACAGTTAAGGTTGCTAAGTGATAACAATGTACTTATCTATCACATAAATCCAAGCACTTAAAAACAAGGAAATGAAATGTTAAGGACATCATACATCTACACTGCCCATTTGATAAGAAAACCATGGTTTTCTTATCAAGTTCAGAGAGCTGTGTATTTATCACAATTCAATAATCTTAACTGATCTTTTTAATGTAATATTGGTTTTAATATCTAAATAATTTATTAAGTGATGCTAAGTGGTAAAAACAAGATAGAATATATATTGACAGATATTTTTGGTAAAGAATATATATTTATAGTTTCTTGAGAATAATGTAGCATCTTTGGTGTATGGCAAAGTGTAGGCAAAGTGTATGGCATTGTTGATTTATGATGAAATTGGGTCTATATATCTGCATTTGAGGCTGATCATTATGTCACTAATGTGTACTTATATCATATTTATGATGCTTTTTTCAGATGGATTTTGTGTTCTGATTATAGTCAGAGAATATTGATGAAAGAATAATATTTGTTTTATGTCTGAATTAAATTTGTATTATGATTTTTTTTGTGCTTTATCAGATTAATATGTTCATATTTATCATACAGCCAGTGTAGGATTTATGAAGTTCTTAACTTTTCATTTCCTTGCTTTTAGGTTGTCTAGTTTCCTAAATGATAGATAAGACATTGTCACTAAGCAACCTTAACTTTTTTATTTTTCTGTTGGTTTTTAAATTTTCCACGTTTTTATTGATTGTTTGGATTTGAGTATGTGTACAGGTAAATTAAGATCCATTTTTATAGCAAATAAATAAATAGTATACAGGGAACCATAGGTTCTAAATTAAGATGGAGAATTACTAGTCAAGCAAAGAATAGCTGGACCACAACATTCATATTCCTCTATTAGCTTTGAAGTTATTTTGGGGTAAAATAGTCAAAATTCACTGTGTATAAGAAATACAGCATCTCACTATCCCTGTTTCTTGGTGATAGAAATAATTGTTGACAAGAAGGGATTTTGTCTTTGTTTAAATTTTGCTTCCTGGATATCATTTATGGATAATGAGTGTGAAGGTCTATTTAATTGAATACTTCTGTATTTTAAATGAGCATCAAGGGTGCCCAGAGCTTGGTGGCTCTTCTTTGAACTAGAGTATCTACATCTCTAGCACTGATCTTGCAAAGAGCTCTACATGGGTTCACCCCTGCACCCACTTGTTGGCTTTACATGAGCTCATTGCAGGATCAAGACCTAGATAGATTAGACTGGGATTTTCCAAGAAGACTAATGGAGTTAGGCACCCAGCTCCTACTGAATTTCAGAAAATTGGGCACCTACCTCCTCTAAGTGCCTTTGAAAATTCTGGTCTAAATACAACTATAAAATATAGCATCGTGTTAAGGAATGTTAGACATATTGGTTATGGATTAGGCAAGCATATGTTACAATATTTTCCATGTGTAAATACACCAAAGGAAGGTGTAAATCCACAGTCTGCAGCTTTGTTTTGTCAACTACTCCTGGGATCTGATACTAGCATTTGGTGAATCACTGGTCAATTTTATTATTTCTCTAGAAGACATTCAGTCTCTATGCTAGCTGTGAAAACCATCCTCATGATCATCCAGACTTGTGATCCATCTGCCAGAAGGGAGGAGGAGGAGGAAAAGAGAACTGCAGCTGTTTTTTGGTTTTTTGTTTTTTTTTGGTTGGTTGGTTGGTTTTTTAAAGCCTTAAGAAGGAATGTGAAGTTAAAATGACTAAATTAGTTTTGGGATCTGAATAAATTCTAAGCACAGCATTCTCACAACAGAATATAATATACCTTGTCTATCAAATATTCCACTGATAACAGGAGAGGAAATAAATGTCAGCATGGCAATATTCAAAATAAGCAGTTTGTGAGACAATAAAACCACAGGAATTGCTTTAAAGAAGCAGGTTTCCCTGCCTACCATTATATTAAATCATTCTCAAGCTGGTGCCTCCCCCCACAAAAGGCAAAGTTAATAAGTATTGTCACTCAAACTATAATTCACCTTGTCAAACTGTTTAAGTTAAATCAGGTTGTAAACCCAACCATTATGTTATCAGTTTTGACTACCTACTCCAAAATGAATCATCTTTTTAGGAATTTTAACAGTGTTGTTAACAAATACATTTGTGCCATTGTGTGTGGAAAAACAATTCCTGCTAACACCATGGAAGGATACTATGATGTTTTATAAGCTACTGATCCTTTGCTCCTCTATGTAGGCTATTCAAATATAGGGCAGTAGAAAAGCAGGTAGTTTCAATTCAAAGACTCTCTTTATCCATCAAAAGGTGGGGGTTTTATACCACAGAAGAAGCTGAAGGATTTAACTGGGAGTTGAATATTTAACTCCCTTTGGTACTTTATAATGAGGAATTCAATCTCCTGTGAGTATCAACTGGAGGTAAGGGACATCCATACAATCATCTTACCTCCACTCTGCCACCTGCCCCTCCTCAACAGTTCTAGCTGCATGCAGGGGCTTTCCAGTCCACTGCTGTCCCTAGAATGCTCCTTCAGTAGGATGAATTTCATGGCACACTGGAGAAACCCATGTCAACTACAGCATGCTCAACCTGTTAACTCTAATACAGTGGTTCTCAAACAGTGGACCCCTTTCACATAGCGAACCTCTGAGTACAACTCCCCCTTATTAATTAAAAACATGTTTTTATATATTTAACACTATTATAAATGCTAGAGGCAAAGCAGGGTTTGGAGTAGAGGCTGACAGCTCACAACCCCCCATGTAATAACCTTGCAATGCCCTGAATGGTCCTGACCCCCAGTTTGAGAACCTCTGCTCTAACCTCCCTCCCCTGACCACACCCAGAACCCTATAGAGCCCATTTAACAGTTAAGATAGACAAGACTGGGCTCCTATTTAGGTTTTGTCATTATAGTCTTGTCCCCTTTCCCACCTCTCCTTCTGACTTCTGCATCCACGAAGAACCATGGCAATCTGTTAGTGCTGTGTAAATGTTGTATCTTCAGAGTTCTGCCACTGAAAACTTGAACAGGCAATTATCTATCCATACTGCAATTAAACAAATCATTGTTAATTATACTAATTATTGTATATATTCTACAAACATAAATTCATTGCTTTCTGAGAGACCAAGAGGCTCAGGATATTTTAGAGAGTTTCTTTCCCCCAAAGATAGTTTTTTTTCAAACAGGCTTTGGTTGTTATATAAATTTGATTACTTACGTGCTCCATCCCGCCAGAGACTGAACACTCTGCCTTTGATCCAACAAAGTCATTAAACATATGCTTAACTTTAAGCAGTTGATTTCTCCCCTCATCTACTCTGGGACTACTCACATGCTTAGAGTAAAGCATGTTCTTAAGTGCTAGATCTGTGCCCAAGTAGTCAACACCATACAGGTTTAAGAGCTCTAAGCCATTATCTTTTGTGTTGCTACCAGCTTCAGGATGGTAGGAAGCTTTGGGAAAAGTGTCTGTCTGGATGTCATTATGATGATATTCCTCAAAGTCTAGCCCTTGTGATCTCCATTCTGGTTTTCATTATCTGTTTGTTGGGCACCAAGAGTGAGTTCAGCGCTGTACGAGACACAGGAGAAAACAAGGGATCTGGCTGATGGCTTGAGAAGGTTCACAATGTGACAGGCCCAGAGGAGTTTCCATGTCAGCGAATTTTTCTTCCAATTATTGTCTTGCTTATCTGGTGCTGGGCATAAGTTGTTGTGGGTGGTGGTGTTTGTTTGGTTTTTTTCTTAATTGAGATTGTACATTTGAGGGTTTTGCTAAAGAAATTTTGAATGTATTCAAATACACAGAGGTAGATGCATTTCTACCTTATCATTTATTTATAATAGAAACCCCTTAACTGTTGCTTATAGCACAAACAGGCTGTGTGCATTTACAGAATGCTCTGAGAATACCTCAGATATTTACCCTCTTGGCACTATGCTGATCTGCCTCTTGATTTCAGCTGAGGCAGTCAGTTTGTGAACCAATGATAATTTTATCTATAATATTTTTAGCTGTCTAAAATGCCATTAGGCCAGATTCTGATTCCCTTATGCACAGTGGGTAGTACCTTACTTTGAACTAAATCATGGTTTAGCAATAAGCATGAGACAGTGCGCTGTTGCGCTGCTCCAGGAGCACCCTAAGAAGTAGTTTGTGGCTCAGAGCCAGTCTGCCTCCTGGTGAGAACAGTACCTTGCTGCAGCTCTATATATGCACAGTGAACATTCCTATTGCACTGGTTCAGCTGCCCCCTCCAACCCATATTCCCAGGACAGGGAGGTAGCAAATTTATACCTTTTTATCCCTCTGCATGGGCATGCAAGCCAGGTCACCATCTGATCATTTGCCAGAAGAACCCCTTGACATCAGTGAAACTGCCTGAAGAGTAGCCTACACCTCAACACTTCTAAGGGTAACATAATTTGACTCATTATCTGTAGGTTTCAACTTGTCATTTAAAAGCATCACAGAATAATGCAACTCTCCATGTTCCTCCTCTGTGACAACCAGTTGAATGTAACTTTTGGCTGCAACATCACTTCTTGCAGTGGATATGGCTAGCCTACTAAGCCAAAAGCTTCCAATTTCCTCTTATAGCTATTTCATCCAAGGGAAACTGAAACCTGGTTCAACAAGCAAGAATACATGAGTAATACAGAACAAATGAAATGTGACACAGAGATTTCTAACTATGTTATATTGTACATTATAGCCATAGAGTCCCTTATAACTTGAAATGTAAAAGACTCTAGTACACTACTATTGGGATGTCAGGCCTTTAAATAAAGAATTTTAAATTGTTTAGAACATCAAAAATGTCCTCAGATGCTTCAGTGGTTGCACATCTCCCTTCACCTTTCAGCGTAGACTGTACCTGCTCTTTGTGCAGCTGTGTCTACCTCTCATGCAAGAGTCATGCAAAACCACAGTGCCTGTACTTCTCTGAGCAGAGGGACCAATTCTATTTAGCACCCCAAGGGTACATGCCATTCAAAGCTGTTGAGGATAAGGAGGAGACAGTGCCATGATCCTGCCCCTGCTCTGCACAAGCCTGTAGAACTTAGGAGGAGCAGGCTTTCCCATACTAAAGGATGGAGCAGAATGCAACACTCCCTGTGTAGTATAGGGTGACCCAACACAGATTCCAATATTGCACCCCGGAAGCTCTGGAATAAGGCACTGTACAGAGAAGCCCTGTGTCTTTAAGTTTCAGTGTGGCCCAAACACAAACTCAAAAGCTCTTTGAAACTGCACTTCATTGTTCATGTGCATAATAATTACTCTTCTGTGTGGATCAAACCTCCAGCACTCTCTGCAGAGTTTTGTATAAAATTGTGTATACACAGAGATAAGGGGAAGGTAAAATATAATCTATTCTGCTCCCAATCTTAAATATGTTAATAGTGTGGTTTTTGCATCAGCATGTGATATGTTGGTGCATAATTTGCAAGTAATATCTAACAGATGGCACTGAACTGTTGCATTGCTCAAGGCTGGAATATTGTATTTTTTTATAAGGGTGTAGTGAGTGAGGAGAAAAGATCCCCATTCGGATGTGAAATTTATCTCCATGTAGAGCTGAACTGCATAGACTTTAAGGCCAGAAAGGACCATCCTGATCATCTAGTCTGACCTCCTGAACATTTCAGGCCAAAGAACCTCACCCCCATCCACTCTTGTAATAGACCCCTAATCCTTGTCTGAGTTACTGAAGTCCTCAAATCATGATCGAAAGACTTCACTTTACAGAGATTCCACCATTTACTCTAGTGTAAACCAGTAAGTAACCTGTACAGAGGAAGGTGAAAAAAGTGGCTGCTTGAATGCAAGTAATATACAAAATAAAAGACGAGAACAATAAATATAAATGATTTATTAATATAATTTAGGGGGGAAGAGAGAAGCAGGCTGGAAAAAGTAAGTGGGAGCATTATTTTTCTTTTTGCAATTTTTGTGCTTGTTAAAAGCTATGAAAGATAAATGGAGGCCGATTTTTTTAAGCATTATTACTGCTTTTATAATTTTACTTGTAAATACTTAGCAAATGAATGGTCTCAAAAACATCACAAAAACATAACTTTTAAACACAAAATAGGCCACAACAATATTCTGAGTCCATCTACATTAGAAATAGATGTGCCAGAATGAACTCTTATAGGCATGGATACCAAAAACATAGACACAATGTGACCTTTCATTGATAAATAGTATTCAGAATTCCTGGGAGAAACCATGGGTCCAAATCAAGTGATAACTTTGTCAGACAACAAAATGTTGAAGAGTTAGACAGTTCAACCTTCCTGATCCAAAATAAGAGTGGAGTAATGTGAAAGACCGTAGGAGAAAATAGAAAACTTCTTTGAATATATGTGCAGACCAATCACTTTCTATATAGAGTTGAGAATGGCAGAAATGCTAGACTCTCTGTGCAAACATCTAGCCAACCGTACCAACCTCTAGAATGAGAGCTCAGCCCATTGTGGGGAAACAATAGATGTGGTATATCTTGACTTTAAGGCTTTTGATACTATCTCTCATGACATTCTCATAAACAATAAGGAAATACAACCTAGATGGAACTACTATAAGGTGGGTGCATAACTAGCTGGAAAATTATTCCCAGAGAGTAGTTATCAGTGGTTCACAGTCATGCTGGAAGGGCATAACGAGTGGGGTCCCACAGGGATCGGTTCTGGGTCTGGTTCTGTCCAATATCTTCATCAGTGATTAAGATAATGGCATAGAGAGTTTATTTATAAAGTTTGCGGATGGTACCAATCTGGGAGGGGTTGCAAGTGCTTTGGAGGATAGGATTAAAATTCAAAATGATCTGGACAAACTGGAGAAATGGTCTGAAGTAAATAGGATGAAAATCAAAAGGACAAATGCAAAGTACTCCACTTACGAAGGAACAATCAGTTGCACAGATACAAAATGGGAAATGACTGTCTGAGTAGGAGTACTGCAGAAAGGGATCTGGGGGTTATAGTGGATCACAAGCTAAATATGAGCCAACAGTGTAACGCTGTTGCAAAAAAAGCAAACATCATTCTGGGATGTATTAGCAGGAGTATTGTAAGCAAGACACAAGAGGCTGATTAGGCCTCAACTGGAGTATTGTGTCCAGTTCTGGGCTCCACATTTCAGGAAAGATGTGGACAAATTGGAGAAAGTCCAGAGAAGAGCAACAAAAATAATTAAAGGCCTAGAAATCATGACCTACGAGGGAAGTTTGAAAAAAAATTGGGTTTCTTTAGTCTGGAGAAGAGAAGACTGAGGGGGGCCATGATAACAATTTTCAAGTGCATAACTGGGGTCACTGAGAGCTGCGAGCAGCCGTACCTGTAGATGCTCAGGTAAACAAAGCACCTCTCGGCCCGCCAGGGGCTTACCCTGAACAAGCTGCGAACCAAGTTTGGGAACTCCTGGTCTAGATAATACTTAGTCCTGCCTTGAGTGCAGGGGACTGGACTAGATGACCTCTTGAGGTCCCTTCCAGTTCTATGATTGTCCTTTCTTACATCAAAAGCAAAACATAAATATAGCAAAGAGTTCTGTGGCACCTTATAGACTAACAGACGTATTGGAGCATGAGCTTTCGTGGGTGAATACCCACTTCATCGGATGCAGTTAGTGGAAATTTCCAGGGGCAGGTATATATATGCAAGCGAGAAGCAGGCTAGAGATAACAAGATTAGTTCAATCAGGAAGGATGAGGCCCTCTTCTAGCAGTTGAGGTGTGAAAACCAAGGGAGGAGAAACTGCTTTTGTAGTTGCCAAGCCATTCACAGTCTTTGTTTAATCCTGAGCTGATGGTGTCAAATTTGCAGATGAACTGAAGCTCAGCAGTTTCTCTTTGAAGTCTGGTCCTGAAGTTTTTTTGCTGCAAAAACCTTTAAATCTGCTATTGTGTGTCCAGGGAGATTGAAGTGTTCTCCTACAGGTTTTTGTATATTGCCATTCCTAATATCTGATTTGTGTCCATTTATCCTTTTCTGTGGGGACTGTCCAGTTTGGCCGATGTACATAGCAGAGGGGCATTGCTGGCATATGATCGCGTATATAACAATGTAATGGCATAACCATATAGACTTGAGGGTGCATTGTGGATTCCGACAATAATAGGTGATTGGTGGAATGGCAGCAATCAGTTGTGCGTTGTACCCTTAACTCTGCATCATGCCCCATAAAAACTGTAATCCAGATGCCAAAGAACTAAATCTCCCTGGTATTAGCTCCTGTGGCCTGACTATAGTTTCAGGTGAAACATCCCATTAAAAAAAATGTGTAGAGCAGTGTGGTCTAATGGCTAAGATAGTGATGTGAGAGACACAAGACACAGGTTTTATTCCATGCTCTGCCACTGATCTGCTGAGGTGTGTAACTTCACCTCTCTGTGTCTCTGATTCCCCTCCCACTATTTGTCTGTCTAGTCTATTCCGGTCATAAGATGTTCAAGGTAAGGACAACGTCTTACTATGTGTTTGTGCAGTGCCTATCATAATAATGCCCCAATGGAGAATAATTGAGACATTACATCCCAGAGGTGGCTGTATTTCAGTAGTCGGTAAAGATTTCAATCCACTTCAAGGTTAGAGCTGATCATGGGAAATCCCAACTTTTAAAAGTTGTTTTTGTTTCAAATTGGAACAAAAATATAAAAATTTTAAAAAGGAGAATGAAAATGTTGATTCAGAAATGTTATTATGAAACAAAATATTATAAAAGTTATTATATATTAATAACACATATGAAACAAAATCAAAATTATCTTTTGACACATTGCTGTCAAAAATTGACACACTTCCTGTTCAGATGATTTTTTTTTTACCCTACTGTATTCAGGATGACAGTCCTAATGTACCTAAAGTATGGTAGATTTTAGAACTGGGTATATGCTTTTTGTCAGATAATGTATTAGATAAACAATTCTGGTTTTTATCAAATAATTTTTGTGAATCATTCAACCATTTGCAGAGTTGGCTGAATAGTAGATGTAACACACATCAAAATAACAAGACATATTGAGTCCTGAAATAAAAGGCAACAACCTGATTCATTCTAATTCAAAGAATTTATATGGACAAATTAATAGCAGAATACAAAAAACAGTAAATCTATGATGCTCACTCTGTCAATGACACAAGTGAGACTAAGCTCAATGCAGTTTTTCAAGGTCACTATCTTGTGTAAATTATTAAATATTCATTGGGCCAGCTGTCCATTCTAACCATTCTAAACATCATTGTTCTTTGAAAATATTGTATTGTTTGATTGTCTTGAGGGTGGTTATTTTGGCTTTAGTTTTTTTATAGTCAAACACCACAGCATTGCAAAACAAGGTCTGACAGCGATCCTGCTGAAGATAGCTTTCATCAAAATGCAGTCTGCCTATTGTCAAGCTCAGAGAGGGAAAAGCTGTCACTGATTAAAATCTTGTAATGTATAGTGTTTTCTCACTATCACAGGAGAGGTTGAAAACGGTTTTCTGGAACAGATCTGCTTTTTGTTAACCCCTCCTGTTTCCTCTTGGAATAACAAGGATCTTATAAAGGTGCTTTGCTGCTACTCCTAATGGAATATCATAGATAAAGACATCCCCAATCACTGGATGTTTTCTAATAGGAGCCAAAGTAGTCAGTTATCAATGCAGTAATTATGGAAAACAAGGAAGGAAGGAGGGGGGAGGTTTTGCCTAAAGAAAAAAAAAGTAGAAAGCAAAGTTGTAGTGAGTATTATTTTCCATAATGTAGGCCTTTATGAGATACAACCATGCTGGAGAGGGTATGGAATAGCACTATACCAATGCCTCTCAAGATATTCATCCCATAAAGCACACAGATTGGGAGAATGGCTCCAGGGATGTCTGGGGAGGGAGAGAGTATATTGAGACGTGGCTCTCACAACACTTTTTTGGAGGGACAGCCACGATGCACCTTTAATCTCCTTCCCACACATCAGCCACATTCTTCCACCAGGTACAGAATTGGGGAGAATGTAGAGGTCCTCACCTCACCCCCTTTGGAGTTCCTGGGCTAAATTGTCCCTTACATTCAGTCATCTTCCCATGGATTGAGTTACCCAAAATTGCCCTATAGCAGGCAAAGCCAGCCACTGCAGGATCACCTCTGCAAGGAGATTCAGGTGTGGGGCCAGATCATCATGACACAATGGCTTCTACACTAACTTCACCTCTCTTGCTGCCAGGGTAGAGACTGGGGGGAAAGTGGTGTGGCTGAGACACCTGCATCATGGCAATCCCTGGCTCCTGGGGGACCAGCATGGCACAAAGGGGCCAGAGGATCAGTGGAGTGCAAAAGTGGGGTAAAGCTCCCTTGGAATATCAACTTCCTGAGCTGCATGAGCACTTCTCAGCCAAAAGCAAATATTGGAACATCTAACTCCACTATTAAGCAAAATGAGTAAAAAGCAGCTATGAAATTAGTATATTTTGGGGTTAAGGGTGTTTAAATCCCACACTGGTAGACAAGGCATTAACAGGACCTTAGTCCACTTGTTGCACCTGGAGGGGTATCAGCGTCAATTCTTTATCACAGCCAGCTGGCGGAAGAGCTAGGTTTGTTTCCTAAAAGGAATGAAAATCCAGGTAGAAGGAGATTCAGGAGAAAGAGACTGATTTAGGAGAAAAAGCATTTAGTACTTTCCTTCTAGGTGAAAAGAGCTATAGAAGGAGAGGCAGACCTGCGGTCAGCCCGGAAACAGTGGTAGGGCTCCAAGGAGTTAGTGTTTTGGGTTATTGCTGTGAAAGCAGAAGTGGGTAATAGAGAACTGCAACCTCAAGTCTTAGATGAGTGGCTGTGGCTTAAGCAGTGTTTAGCATTCTCGGAGGTTTTTGAGAGTAAGTGCTGGGGAACCTACTACTCTAAAACTGGATTGAAGAGGAGCCGGGAGGTGGGGGGGGGTAGAAGACATTGCATTGATAGTGCCAAAACACAATACTGGCTATTTGTTTTGGCCAGTGATAAGCCAGAAGGGTGAGACTATATGTGATCTATCTGGAGGGTCAAGTCACTAGAAGAACTTGATCACCGCAAGGCCTGAATGCCTATCAGAAGGAAGTGACTGAAGGAGAAAGTCTTGCAATGAACTGCTTAGTTGTGTGGGGCTCACTGACTGGTGAGTCACTCATTTACAATTTTATTCTATGTTGCTCATATTCTTCTTTTTCTCTTCAACTAAAATTCTGCAGGCCATTGCTGCATAGCATACACTAGTGATATGCAGTATTTTGGAAAAGGTAAAACAAAAGCAAATTTCCCCCATGTACAATTACCAATACTTTTTTTTTCCCCCCAAGCACTAGAATATTTTTCAACAGAAATACTATAAAGATTTCTATGCTATAGAACAGGTACAACAGATGGAGGCTGAGATTTTTTCAAAGGGAATTAAGGTTTCAACTCTCATTGAAATTCATCGTGAGTTAGACACCTAACTCTGTCTCCCCTGAATATTGTAGCTGGATTGACCAAACAGACCATAATAAATTTAGAGACACCATTATGGTCAATTGTTCCAATAAGCCACATATTAAGATGTCCCTGAGTTCTCATTACAGCTGGTATGTTCTGAGCAAAAAATCCATTTTTTAAACAAAGCCCCCAAACAAAGGTGCAGATTTACATAATCTATTGTAATAGATCCAGAACAGGCTTTATAATCAATTGACTACATTTTTAAAGCCCCTAAATAATACTAGCCTCCCTAATTGACCATGGTACAGATGGTGCCCAACTGCTATGCATTTACAGCCTGAAACAAACCCCACTGAAATCAGTAAAAGGGCTCCTATTGACTTCAATGGGCTTTGGATCAGGCCACAAAAAAGCACTCAAAATTCTCAGAATATTCTGAAATTCCATAAGACACTAACTGCTTCCATTTATCTCCTTTGGTGCCTCCAGAAAATAAAGAATGATATGCATCTAAGAACCCCAGATTATAACGGCTTTGGAGGGCCTACTTATGATCTTGCTTTAAGCAATGTAACTTCATTGATTTCAATAGCCTAATCCTGACTTGCACTGCTGTGATGGAGAGGAGATTCAGGTTCTAAGGGTTTAGGCAGGGAAACAGAGAGAGAGTCATACCTGTTGCAAGTCAGTCAGCAAAATTCAGCAATGACTAACCATGGATATGTAGGCCCAGACTGAATTAAAAAGCAAAAGTTATTATATAAATATCTAGATACAAGATATCTTAATGAAATTAAAAGGTGGAAGATTCCAAACTGATTAAAGGAAATGTAGTTTTGTTTTGTTTTCTTCATGCAACAGGCAATTTGACAGTGGCACTCATTGCAAAAGATGTAACAAAGATCAAAAGTTCAGCAGGAGTCAAAAAGGGATTGAACATTTATATGGATAGCAAGAATATTTGGCATTATAATAGTTAATGCTAATACACATGGGAAGAGATAGTAAACATATTTCAAAGTATAAACCAATCCTTACTTATTAGGAATGAGTAGGACACCTACTATGAGAGGTAGGTTATCCCACATCTATACCTATTGTGCATTTTGTTTTTTAAACCCTTTCAAATGAATCATCAGGTGTCAACAGAGCACTGCATGGAATCATGGGTCTGATCCAGTAGGACAATCCCTTTACTCAGACAAGGAGGATATTCACGACAGGCTTTCAGTCCTTACTGGTTTGATACTGGCCAATTGAAGTCAGAGCTGAAATTTTATTATAAAGTAGTTCCATGTTAAAATAGAACTTGGAATGTATTGTATAGAATTCAAAAGTTAGTCAGTCAGTCTCACTGCTGTCTGGTGTCTATATAAATATTGCTTCTTCCTAATGGTATGTTATTTCATAGAATAAATTATCCACAAGTTGCTGCTAATGCTACCTAGAAAAGTGATAGTTCTGATCATCAGAATCCTTTATTTCTCAAAGTTCAGAGAGTGCCACGCATGGTACAATTCAGGTTTCCTCATACTCAGGCAATGAACCCTGTAGCAGGGTGCTGGTGCAAAGGCACCTAATTAGCCCCTGCCTGTTCAGCTCTAATCAAAGGAAGCAGATTTGGGCTGATGGAAAAGGCCCGATGCTGGCCTGAGGATTGGCAACACCTGCAGGCCTGACAAGCCAAGGGCTATAAGCCCTGAAGGTGGAAGCAAATATAAGCATACATCCAATCCTTAGGTGTTCCCTAGAACAAAGAGTAACAATCTGAGGAACTGTAAAGTAGTTTTGTTTGGTGCCTATTGTGTACTTGACATTGAGAGGAGATAAAACATAACCAAGTTTCTCATCAAGTAAAAAAACAGTACAGTATTGTTGAATATGCACTTTAAATATGATAAAATATAGCTCTCAGATGTGTTATGGTACCACTTATGCATAAATGCACCTTGAGTACTTTGAAATTGGTACAGAGTTGTGAATAGCTATTCTAATTGGTAAAAGAATTTTAACCATGAAAATGTATCCCCCATATTGCTGAGGCTATACTTATTTAACATTTCTCTCTCTAATAGACCAGGGGTTCTGGGCTGCACCTCCAAGATTATTATATGAAGATGAGAGAGGAATCTTTTCATATTACCTTATGCATGCAACTTTGTTGGTTGTATCTCTCATTCAGAGATAAGGGAAACACTGTGTAAAGAGATGCTGGCTAGAGGCATGTGGGAGGAACTTTTTTTAAAAAGGGCAAAACTTGAAAGCAGTGAGTAAGATGGGGACAAGTGACAGCTGAAACAGCTAGATTCTGGGGATTACTGAAGGAAGTTTAGAAAGCCTGAACACTATTGCTGGAACTGTTTGTCAGAGAGGCTCCACATAAATTTCTGTCACTGAAGAGCAGAGGTCTCTACACTTGTGGCCACAATGAAGTGTGCAGTGGTTGTGTTGGGAGTAATGGAATGTAGCCAAGGGCTGAGGGCTTAAATGCAATCTCATGAATGCAGGTGATGCATTTGTAGGGTTTCAGTTTCTCCTGCTGCCTATTGTAAGGACAAGTATTGTATTAGTAGTGTGGGAGTGACCATGCTAGTGAGAGGACATTAAGCTTGAAAAGGGCATCTTGAACAGATTTTTCACATGTACACAATGTATATAGATTGTCTATGTAGGGTTAAACTCCCCCTTTCTGTAGTTTAATTCTGTCTTAATGGTGTTAGATAATACTGTCTAATCCAAGCCTTCTCCTGGAAATTGGCTGGTTCCCATCTCAGGACTGCTCAGTCCTGCCTCTAGGTCCTCTCTGTCTCAGATCCAAGATCCCTTGTTGGGACAGCCCAACTCTGAAGTTGGCGTCTTTTCCCTTTATTCAGATATTCCTTCAGATTTCATATTGCTAGCATGGTATCGGGCTGGCTTCAGCCCAAGCCCAAAAAGGGAGCTTTCCATATGTGTGATTATACTGTGCCTATATTAAGTCATGTTCAGTGTGAGGTAAGTAGTTCAAGCCTGAGCAGACTCAGCTGAGGTGCAGTTAAGAAAAAGTACTGTGCCTTCTCGCCTGACAAACCTGACTGCTGATTAAACATTGCAGTCCTTACGTCAGGATGCTGTCAGTCAGGCTTGAATAAAATCTTCAAAGAAGTCAGAACTCTAACTGAGGGGACTGGCCCAGATTTCAAGGGTGAAATCTGTGTACTATGAACTGCAATATCCAGTGGGGTGAGAGAAACTTAGTCTAGTTGTTGCCCAGTCTTATAGGGTTGAGAGTTTAGACTGTGTGCTTATATTTTATTTCTTTTGGTAACTAACTCTGATTTTTTTGCCTATCACTTAAAATCTATCTTTTGTAGTCAATACATTTGTTTAACTGTTGATCTTTACCAGCGAGTTTGTATGAAGTGTGTGGCAAATCTTCTCATCTTGAGCAGTGCAAGGTGGTATATTCCTGAGATACAGTGCTGGGAGCTGGGGGGAGTTGGCTCTGGTGCCTTTCTCTGTGAGATTCATCAGTGGCTCTGTGAGCATTTATGCAATCTAGCTGCGTGTGCGGGCTCCACATGCTGTTGTGCTGTGTGATCATAGCTTCTGGAAGAGTTTGCTGTTGGTTACTAGCAAAGCATTATGAGGGACAGTCCAGGCTGGAGAGAGCTCAGGAGGCACAGTGGTCCCACAGTCCCAGGCTGCATCCTGGGGGTCCTGTCACAACAATATCTAATTATTTTAGATTAAATTGACACCCTTTATGGGCCACCACTGTTCCAGAGCAAGGTGAAGTAACTATTATAACTCGGGCGGAGGCTCACTTAATGACATTCCTGATTTTAAGGGCAAATGTATTAGTTGTGCCATTAATTTAAATTTTTTTGCTGTAAATGCCTCCATGACAATGTGTGAGTGAAGATGACTTCCAAAATGTGTATGTGTGTGTTAATAGGATGGTTTCTTTCCAGACAACTCCAGTGATCCTTTCACCAAGGAAATTAAATTTCTTTGCAGATAAAGTAAATCTTAGACATGCCATGGAAAAAGTGGGAGTGATTGACATAAAGCAAGACCTGTGGACTGTTAATTCTATGTTAGTAATTAAAAAGTAAAGTATGGAGACATATTAAACCAGAGACTTCAATGGAGCCTAAATTTGAATATAATCCAGTTAACGTTGTTAAAAGAGCTAGCTAATATGAAAAGCAAAATATTCAGTCATATTAGAAGCATTATTTAGTAAATTATTTGGGGCTAGTCAAACTGTAAGTTAACGATCTTTAATGGAGTCTCTGAATATTATAAGCCTAGTTATCATGTCTCTTAAGATAACAATCCATGGCTGTAATTGAGCAAAGGTACCATAAAGGTGCTTAACTAGCTATCCAATCATTCCCCAGGCATATCAAGTATCCTTGGTTGGTGTAGAGCCACCATAATAGCTCTATTGCATCTCCCCTCTCAACACCTGACATAGATGTATAGCCAGAATCCATCTGCTCTCTAGTTATTCCTGGCTGCTGGAATGATCCTTTGGGTACACTGTAGGCAGCTAGGTATAGGTTGAAGCAACACTGAGGCTGTTATAATTTATGCTAGGGGCTGAAACATTTGGGAAGTTATAATGGTGAAGTAAAGACACCAGTGCCCCCACCCCACCCAAGCATCATGACTTGCAACAAATGCCTGGTAGCTGGACCCAAGAATTGGGATCTGTACTTCTAAATGGCAGTTGCTCTGGAGTGGGAGCAAGCAACAAAAATTGTGTGTTCTTTTGGGTGAAAGTGTTTATTGTGAGACCCTTGAATGACCACACGGGTATGCCGCTGAAGCCCCCTCCCTCTGCCCATGTCTGCACAGCTAAACATCACCTTTAGAATCTCACCCCTTAAGTAAAGGAAAAGCTGAAAAAAATATTGGCTTTTGTATTTGGTACTATATTGCTATCACTCCTGTCTGGTGCTGTTATAAGAGAGGATGGAAAATGCATGTCACCGGAAACTACTTGCAGCCCAGTTCCTATAACAAATAATATGCTGAAAAATGTCAGGTACCTCATCTAACTGATACCTCATCATATTGATTAAAACAAAACTGATTTTTTGAAATGACAGAGGCTTTGCAGCAGGTATGGCCATCGCTGTTCTGTTGCTTGCAGCCATCTGCGGCAGGTATCTTGGAGTGACATTGGCTGATTTTTAAAGAAGATGTTAGACACAGCTTTATTTAAAAATGCCTCAAAGAAAACAATTTATATAGAATTGGGCAACAGACAATTGATTGACCTGATCCTTCTAAATCCGGCCTGCTTTATGTGGATAATTAGATCAGCTTTCAATTGCAGTATCTATTGTTTGTCTAAGGACTTCATCCTCTAGTCTGATAAATAATGTATTTCCATCCAAATCTGAATGGTACTACTGGGGACTAATATGAAGAGGTGCTCAGCACAATTTTAAATTGGGCCTTAAGAAATTGTCTTGTGTGTACGTGCCTGCCTCTGTGTGTGGCTTTTTTAAACTGGGATTAACCTAGCTGAGATTATTTTCCTTTCAAAAGAACAGCATAAAATAGGCACAGTAACTAGAATAAAACAAACAAATTACATCTGTAGTATTAAAAAGCACTATTAAATCAATATAATTGTGTAAATCTCACCTCTGAAAGAGCCTGTATCTGGCTTGGGAGCATGCATGTTCATAGGGACACTGTATATGAGGTTGATGAAGGATGCTAGTGACAGACTCCATATTTTTCTGTTCCAGATCTGAATTTCTCAATCTCAGAAGGGTTTAGCTCCAGGGCTTTAATTCAGGCCATTTCTTACAGGATGGTTCAGTATGTGGCACTCTTCTAACCCAAACTCAGATCTTAAGACCCCCCAGATCATCCAGTCTGGCCTCCTATATATCACAGGCCACCAACACCCACACACTAAACCACTATTAGACCAAAGTCCATTAAGACCAAATGTCATAGGCAGAATACTAAGGTGCCCTGTGCTGCTGAAGATATAATAGGGTCAATTTCAGGCTTGGTGTTAGCAGGTGTAACACTTGGCCTATATATATATATAAAATAATTTGGATGAAAGGTAAAATGAAGGTTCTTAATATGTATTAAAGCTTCAGAGGTACTTGTACAATAGTAAGGGTATTGGCCTCAGTGCCCTGAATACGACGTCAGTAGTACAGAGACAAGGTGGAGGAGGTAATATATTTTATTGGACCAACTTCTGTTGGTGAGAGAGAAGATATCAAGCTTGCACAGAGCTCTTCTTCAGGTCTGGGACATGTACTCCAAGTGAATATCTTGTCCTGTGAGTTTAAAAGCTCTCCAAGATACTGCTAAACGTTATCTTTATTTTACTTTGTGTTCTAACTTTGTGTATCTGTACAAATGTAAAAGTTTAAAAACTGGGGAATACAATGAGAATTTCTGCTTAAGTCATGGGGATAGGAGGGGGAACAACTTTGTTTTGTAGCCCATCCTTTGGTGAGCGGGGGAGGGAATCTTGAACAGAGCTGTATCTTTAAGGCCAGACTTGTTTTGGAGTATGTTCAAAACTGAAATTAGGTTTATCAGAACATTCTTTTAAAAATCAAAGATATTTTGCTTTAAGAACCAAGTTTTGTTTTTTTTAAGGAATTGAGATCTCACAACTTTTAAAATGTCTGATTGTCATAAAAGACCACACTGTATTTTAAGTTGTTGTGTGTGACTGTAAGTGAAAAGAGAAGAAATCTGTCACCTTTAACAAAAGGTTCACATCTATTTTTTTTTTTTAGACTCCCTTGTAGACGGAGATTCAAAGCATTATAGTCAATGGAAAGGCTAAAAAAAACCTTTTTTTTTTCAGTCAGAGTAGCAGAGTTCTGAAAGAGAATTCCTTTACTGCAGCATTTTCAACCTTTTTATACCTGGGATTGGCTTGCTGACTGTTGTGGAAAAATTGACCACACCGTTGATTTTGTGTCACACACACTGAGGCACCTTTATTGAAATTCAGGTATGCATACAGGGAAGGCTAGCATGGCCCCACGCAAAGAAGGGGGGTTGCTGCCTTGTCTTCAACAGATTTTCACCAAGCTTATAAAGGCTAAAACTGCAAATGAACACTTACCTAGATTTCCTTATTTGGGATTAACAGTGGCAAATTAAGCAAGCTAGTTCAGTATTTTTCCATATTTGGTTTTTCCTGTTATTGTTCTTTGACAGTTTTCGTTGGTAGTCTGTCTGCCTTAAGACCCCTCCTTTGCGGTTGCATTGGATAAGGCTCTTGTCGCATTCTAGCTGTGCTTCCCTCAGTTCCCCTTTCTCTGGTTTCTTCACCACCATCACCCCCCCTCGTGCCCGTGTTATATAGACAAACAAGAATTGCAGAAGTTAACCTTTGTTCTATATAGCAATTGGGTTTTGCTAACAGGCCTAGGCCTGAAAGGCAGGGGTTAGGATGCAGTCTGCTTCTGACCCTATGGGTGGGGGTCTGGCAGCTATCTCAGCTTGGGGCAAGCGGGACACAGTCTGGGGCACACGGGACCCCTTAAAATCCCTATCAATTCCCTCCTTTTGATGCCAAAACACTGGCATCAACCTCCTTAATGTGAATATTTATTAAGTTCTGGACTTCAGAACTTGTAGGCTCATTTTGTAGGGTGCTTCCAGGGTTTCAGGCAGACAGGGATCTAATTCCCCCAAGGGAACAAGGGCCACTTAGTAAAGTGGCATAAACAAAGCAAATATAGGGGAGGGACAACAAGTTTTACAGCAACAATAACAAAAAACAAATATTTAATGACAACCCTCCCCTTGAAAGGCCCCAGTATATGTACCTAGAGGTATGGAGGGCTAGAGGGTTTTGATAATGTCCCATAAAACAATTGAGTTAACAAGAACACAGCAATCATTGGCCTAGATAAGAGGTTGGGAAGTAAGGGTTGTTAATTGGCCGTTACCTTCCCAACAAATATGATCATTAACAATGTCTCCAGGGTTAAGCGTTCAGATGGACTGGAGTTGAGGGGGTTCTAAGGGCCATAATGTCCATAGGTTACCTAGTCCTATCCAGAGATCCAGTCTTATTTTCATGGTACCGATTAAGAACCAGTTAGGGCCGTGGGGTGGTTTAACTGGTTCACCACCTTTTCTGTAGTTCCAAAAGCAAGCTCAGCTGTCATAATATAACAGATATTCTGGTTTCCCTTTATCCAATTCTAGTTCCTCTTTTTGGGGCCCTGACCACATCTGTCTGCCCCCACATGCCCTTTGTACAGAAAAGCCACTGTTCCATTTTGGGAACTTTCCACTGTGACTCCTTTTACCTTTTGACACACAGAAGCAACTTTCTATCACTCTTTCATCACTCTGTCCCCCTCCTCTCTTACCCTTATACACAGAGACAAGTTGAATCAAAGTTCAACACAGCCTGAAGACAAACTTATCCAAAGTTTAGGCCTAAAAGCTTAGTCAAAGGTCTAAGCCCATCGTATTTGCCTTCTTGTCCTGCTTATCCGTATACACATTCATCACTGCCTCTGGCTTCCTTTTTTCCCAACTGTTGCCATAAAGTTCATTAACAATTAGTAGCTTCACACGCTCTTATGCATTAAATCTAGCAGTTAAAACGGGGCAAGCAATGATAAATGCATCCATTACAAGAGCAACAATAACATAACCCCATACCAAACAATAATAATAAAGCAATAACAGTTCTATGGCAATAAAACGATGGGATTGGGATTACTAAATGGCTTTAGTTACAAAACACAAAACATCATATTTAGTACAAAACCCTATAGGCTATATAAAAGCATTATTTTCAATTTGATATATATTCTGGAATATGTGACTTTGCCATTGAAGTTCAGAAATTTTTGTACTTTTGGTAAAACTGTAAACAAATTCTGGAACCAGTCAGGTACTAGGTTAGTCCAATTAAAGGGTATCTAAGCCTAAAGGGCTGGTTGCAAAATTTCTCTTTCAGGCCAAATACAATATACGACTGTCCGCAGCAGTGGTGAGATTAAAAGTATGTCCTGTAAATGGTGGTCTTTATAAGCACACAACTGTCATTAGCTTAGAGAAGTGGGTGTCCTGTCAGGACAATTTCATGTTCTATACCCTTTTAACAAAAGCCATCATTAACTGTGACAACTTCTTCTGGCTTCAGTTTACATACACACTGAAGCTATGGGGGTTCTAATGGCGAGAGCATCCATTGATTTCCTATCCCAATCCAAATATTGTTGTTTTAGGAGCACTGACTATGAATTGGCTAGGCATATGAGGTGGCTCGATTTCCCAAATGTCTTGGTGAATCACCCAATCTCATATGCATCCTTCCCATGGGCCTGGCAGGATTCGGTATGTGGAAGCTCACACTTCCTTTAACTGGTCCATATGCTTGGAAGGAGCACTGTGAATGCACACACTTTTGCCCAGAGAATTTCCAATTATGCCTCCATGACCACAGGTCAGATGGTACTCCTGAGATGTCTGTAAGGGCCGTGGGCCAAGCCTGGTGCTCAAGATCACTCTGAATGGCCATTAGCTGGTCACCCAGGAAATCCCAAACATGCCAGATCCCTCTGCAATTTCTTTCCAGCATCAGTGATATTTAATACCACCTCTCTTAATACCTTCTGGGTCATAGAACTAAGGGCTGAAATAACATGCAATTCACCCATTCCCGCCTACGCGCTCTGAGGGTGGTGAGCACAATGTAAATGCTGCTCAATGTGTAGAGCCTTGCAGACTTGCTGCATGACTTGACCCGTAAAGTGTGTACCACGTTCACTTTTCATAGAAACAGGGAGACCAAATCATCAATAAAAACCTCTAAACAATTTCTTTGCTACTGTGATGGAGGCAGCCTCTGCACAAGGTAAGGCTTCAATCCATCCAGAGACTATACAGACACATATTCATATGAGCAACCTTTTGGCATGTTGATAAAGTCAATCCGGATATTTACAAACGGGCCCCACAGAGTGGGGTGAGCTGCCGGTTTAGTCCGGACCGGCTTACCACTATTGTGTACTACTAGTGTCGTGACACCAGTGCAATCATCCCTCCTTTGCTCACGTGGGCCAAACCATGGGTCACATGAGCAAAGCAAGGCAACAAAGTATTGGGCGCTACCGAGCGACCATCCAGCTGCTCCATTAGCCCCATCCCACCCTAAGTTCATTAAGGAGGAGAGTTTGAGGAACACTACAAGTTTCATTTTCAGGTAGTTTTGGCTAGCTTCCGCAAGCTATTCTTCGAGATTTCGTAGTCTTAATTCACTTAGCTGTCCGGCAGTGAGGCAGCAAGGGAGAGGTTGGTAGCACAATCACCTTGCTTGCTTGGAGGCTTTATTATGTCCTCAGGTGAAGAGGTTGTTTTCTTGGTAAGATTCAAAGGCTCAGTGGGTCTGTCAGCAGACAAAGGAAAGGTTGCCACATTTTTACCTTGTCCTTCACTCCTGCTGTCTAGAAGGAGCAACAACGCCAGAAGGAAGGATAGACCGATCATCAGTTGGAGAGCCATTTCAGTGAGAAACATGGGCAGGTAGTTAGTTCTCGACACTTCACAGCGGTGTTGGCAATTAACAGGACTTGATAAGGGTCTTTCAGAATGAGGCCAGAGTAGTTTCTCACTGGTGGACCTCCATGTAGATTCAGCCTTCTGGTTTCAGCAAGCAGCAGAGCTACTGTATATAAAAAGACCTAACACATTTCATTAGTCTATTACAATAATTAAGCATTGTGTTATTTATTAAATAAATGTCCATCTGAGCCAAAGCCCACAGGGCACTGTTGATAGTCGCATTGGGTGCCCCGGTATAAATTTCATAAAAGCTTAATCTGGCCTTTCAATTGGGAGTGGCCTTCAAAGGGCATGTGACCATACTAGATCTGTGAAGCTGCACATAACTTATTACAATTTGTCCAGTATATTAAGTTCACAATCACTATTGCTACTCACAGGTATGCCAAAGTTTTACAGCAGTTTTGGCATTTGTCTTTTTACAAGAAAATACTTTACTAAAACTAACACATACTTACAATTACAACATTCAAACATAAAATTAATCTAAATAATTTTCCTTTATAAATACCCTTACTGATTGCAGGCAAAACCGAGGACTTACTTAAATTACTCCCCATATTTTCCTTTATTTGTTCTATAGACAGGTCAGGTCCCAATGGTTTCTGTCTTTTAACTTCAGCTCTTAAATACATGTTGATCGTTAAATGGAAAACACAATCCATTTTGGCTTTCCTTTGACAACGTAACCGTTGATTGCATAGAGCCAACTTAGAGTTTAGTGTGGGGTACTTACTACAGCTTCTATTTGCTATTTGTTACCAAAACAGATTCAAAATCTCTTACCAAAATTTTATAACACATTACATTACCTTAAGGATTAAATACTAAATTCCAAAATTAACACTAGTTTCTTTTTACAACCCCAAAACAACACCAATGTATTATAAAACAAAGATTGTACCCACCATACGTGTTTTTAACAAAATTGACTATCTTTTATAGTCAAATGATTTCACTTAAATAACCTCTTGCCTGGATTATTCACAAACACTCCCAAAGGAATGACCGCAAAGAAGCCAAGATATTTCTTTTCATAACACCTTCTTTTAATATTTGTATATAGTTTTATTGCTTAATTTCCTCCAATAACTACAGAGTTAACTTATAACTTTCCTTCTTTTAACTTCCTCAAACTGCGGTTGCCTGCTTGTTTGGGCCCAATCCTTTTTTTTTTTTTGCTACATTTTTTTTTCTTTTCTCTTCTCTCCATGGGCATAGGCATTGTTTCACTACCAATTTAGCAAGGAGGGCGGGCTTTTGACTTAACCTCCATTCATCCCTTTATATACACATTACATCTTGATGCATTTTATTCAATAATAACATTTTTCTATGTCCGAACATAATACAATCCTCCTCTGAGGCGGTGACAACCCCTCAGCACCGAAAACAACAGCATCAACAGCACAGTAAAATTCCTCTCTCGGTCTAGTTTGAGAGGGTTTACTACACTTTGGGAAATGGTCTTGCTGGGTTTAGGCAAAATTTCAGCCAGTTGGGCAGCCCCAATGTGCCCAACCTGGTTGGCATGATCGGCTCACAATACCCACAGGGAGGGAGAGACCTTAACCAGCTGTTCCTGTTGCAACGAGGAAGGGCTGGGGTCAGTCTGCTCCTTCAGAGTGTCCCTCTGAAAACCTGCCAGGACCTCATTGTGAGCGGGATCAGACACATCCAGATACATACCATTTGGGGTACAGCAGATTGCACAATTTAAAATTCCCTTCTCTGGCATGGGAATCTGCTTAGATTCCCTCTTGCCCCCATTATGGATACTGGGCAGACAATTACAACCTAGCTGACAGGCATCCCTAAAGGGCTAAATATAAAACACTTAACAGACAGGCTAGCACAGTGGACAAAACATACAACAAAACACACCACACCCCTTTTGCCCCTCTCTCCATCAGTCAGGGTGTAACTCTTAATTATTTCAGCATTCACTGGCACACCTACGGGCTGTTAGCTCCAATTACTGGCAGCTAGTTTTACGGCCCCTCCACTGTCTGCCTATTGCTGACGGGAGCCTTGGCCAACCTTATCTCTAGGGCCACTTCGGGGTTACTCACTTCCCCAGGGTTCATAGTGGCTTCTACCTCGGGGGTTCTAACCCCAAACCTATAACCGACACAAAACAACCTTCACAACACAGGCATGGCGTTGACAAGGAGTGCACCCCTGAGGTGTACAATCCTGTCAAGGTCAAAACTGCCCTTCAGGGGAAACTGCAGTTTTGGATCATTTCAGGTATACCAATTCCATTTTTCTAAATATTTACACGTCGACGACCCATAATGTACGTACATATAAGCAGCAGGCGTGCCTTGGGGTGGGACCGGCAGGACTTTCGATCCTTTGGCCCCCATTCTCACCACAGCTCACTTTTACTCAAGCCAGTCACACCAGGATGCTAACTCGGGGGTCACCACAGTTCTACACTAATGGCCCAAACAGGCCTGCCCTTGTTTCATGGCAGGAACACAAGGGAGCAGGTTCCCAGGCATTTTCCCTCTGGTGAACCTACAGGAAAGCGGACAAGGGGGGCGGGCTGACTGAACAACCCGTGGTCCCCGTACGTCCCTCTCCAGCCCTGGGCACCAGCCTTTAAGCCAACGGTGCTGCAGTAGCTTTTGAGCTGACGGTACGGTACGGTTTCCTGGGGCTTCCCTCCTCTCTGAGGAAGGGAAGGGAGCTTATGGCTCCGGGGGAAACAAGAGGGACTCTGCGGCCTTTTACAAGGCAGTGCTCAAAGAGCAGTCACAGGGCCATGGGGAAGTGGAGGGGTAAGGGATAACAGGATGGGGAACACACAAGCACCCTGGCTGGTTAGCCACTTACCAAAGCCTGCCAGTCAGGGAAGCTTTCCAATCTCTCTTCAAGCGGGTTGTGGAGCTTGCTTTCAGAACACCCCCGGTCACGAGCTATTGCTTCACAGGGGGTCTGGGGCGTCTTTCCACAACCAACAACACTCCGGCAGCTCGGCCTTATACACACACACACACAGGCCGCACGGCTTCACACACACAGGCACATTTCATGGCACAGCCGCCAGGGCGAAAACTGCCCCTGGTTCCTCCCAACCTAGTGGCTCCGGAACCCCGAACGCCCAGCTCTAATAGGCGATCAGTCTCCTCCGGACCAAAAGAGCGCGGTCCGAGGTCTGGGGCTGCCGGCACTTCCTGAGATTGGGACCCACCCAACCTAACTGCAGGCTCACCCTGCCCTGGGTCTGGGACCCACCCAGCCCAGCATAAACCTGAGACCAGGACCCACCCAGTCTAACACAAACCTGAGACAGACAAACAAACTTACTGAGGCCTGAATAAGGGCGTCAAGTGTGTCTGACTTTGTCCCAAGGTAGGATCCAGCTTGTGACTTACCCCAGCCGGAGCCTACGGACCAGTCCTCTCCCAAACCCCTGCAGAGATTTCAAAAGGCCTCTTACCTCTCAGATGGGCCCGGGGTTTGAAAGGGAACTGCTCGCAGTCCTCCGATCCAGGGATGTCATCTGTGGATCCCGGACGAGCCCCCAAATTGTTGTGGAAAAATTGACCACACCGTTGATTTTGTGTCACACACACTGAGGCACCTTTATTGAAATTCAGGTATGCATACAGGGAAGGCTAGCATGGCCCCATGCAAAGAAGGGGGGTTGCTGCCTTGTCTTCAACAGATTTTCACCAAGCTTATAAAGGCTAAAACCGCAAATGAACACTTACCTAGATTTCCTTATTTGGGATTAACAGTGGCAAATTAAGCAAGCAGTTCAGTATTTTTCCATATTTGGTTTTTCCTGTTATTGTTCTTTGACAGTTTTCGTTGGTAGTCTGACTGCCTTAAGACCCCTCCTTTGCGGTTGCATTGGATAAGGCTCTTGTCGCATTCTTTTTAAACTGTCAGGGAAATCTCAGGGACTGGCAAAGAGGCTGCCACTGAGCAGTGCCAGACCATGGACCAGTCAGAGAGAAACACTGCTTTACTGTATTAAGATTCCAAGTAACTGCTTCTAGCTGGAGGAAACTTTCTATGGTTATGGGCATGTTAGGCAAAATGCTCTGCTCCCTTCCATAGGTGTTCCTGATTTAAAAGCCTGTGGAAATGTTATACTTGCATTGTGTAGGACACGGTGAGACTAGGGAGCAAAAAGCCAATGAAAGGGGACAGTGCACAACCCTGTGCCAGTAGAGTCATAGAATATCTGGGTTGGAAGGGACCTCAGGAGGTCATCTAGTCCAAACCCCTGCTCAAAGCAGGACCAATCCCCAACTAAATCATCCCAGCCAGGGCTTTGTCAAGCTTGATCTTAAAAACCTCTACGGAAGGAAATTCCACCACCTCCCTAGGTAACCCATTCCAGTGCGTCATCACCCTCTTAGTGAAAAAGTTTTTCCTAATATCCAACTAAACCTCCCCCACAGCAACTTGAGACCATTACTCCTTGTTCTGTCATCAGGTACCACTGAGAACAGTCTAGATCCATCCTCTTTGGAACCCCCTTTCAGGTAGTTGAAAGCAGCTATCAAATCCCCCCTCATTCTTCTCTTCTGCAGACTAAGCAATCCCAGTTCCCTCAGCCTCTTCTCATAAGTCATGTGCTCCAGCCCCCTAATCATTATTTTTGCCCTCTGCTGGACTCTTTCCAATTTTTTCCACATCCTTCTTGTAGTGTGGGGCCCAAAACTGGACACAGTACTCCAGACGATGCCTCACCAATGTTAAATAGAGGGGAATGATCACATCTCTCAGTCTTCTGTCAATGCCCCTACTTATACAGCCCAAAATGCTGTTAGCCTTCTTGGCAACAAGGGCACACTGTTGACTCATATCCAGCTTCTCGTCCACCGTAACCCCTAGGTCCCTTTCTGCAGAACTGCTGCCTAGCCATTTTGTCCCTAGTCTATAGCAGTGCATGGGAGTCTTCCGTCCTAAGTGCAGGACTCTGCACTTGTCCTTGCTGAACCTCATCAGGTTTCTTTTGGCCCAATCCTCTAACTTGTCTGGGTCCCTCTGTATCCTATCCCTACCCTCCAGCATATCTACCACTCCTCTCAGTTTAGTGTCATCTGCAAACTTGTACAATCCACGCCAACCTCCAGATCATTAATGAAGATATTGAACAAAATCGTCCCCAGGACAGACCCTTGGGGCACTCCGCTTTATACCGGCTGCCAACTAGACATGGAGCCATTGCTCACTACCCGTTGAGCCAGCTTTCTATCCACCTTAGTCCATTCATCCAGCCCATACTTCTTTAACATGACCCTCTAAGCAGAAGCATGGGTTCAGATTGCAGATGGGCTGGGGTGTATGATGGGACTAAAGCCTATGGATCCATGAACAGTACGGAACCCCCAGCCAAAATCTGGCATGAGAGCCAGCAGTGGATCACATCTCTACTCCCTCCACCCCACCCGCATTAATAAGGACTGTAAAGTGGCATTGCTGCAGATTGGGGATCAGGATTCCATTCTTTAGTCCTGAATGTACTTACATGGGGACAAATCCTGTCTACTTCAGCTGGGAGCTTTGCTCATGAACTTGGCCCTTTGAGATCGTGTAAACTAGCAATGACTTGCTGTTGGTGGGTAGAATAGAACAGCAGCTATAATTTGCGCTCAAAATTTAGGAGATGGAATTCACAGGATATTAAAATTAGAACAAATCTAAGTGTGCCCTACCTCTTAGCTTCACCTTTGTTTTACTTTTATTGTCTTGCTTTCTTTATTCATTTAATAAACTCACTATCAAAATCAATGGCCACATCACCCAACACTCTATTTCTTTAGATAAAATACTTCAGTGGATCTGTACACAGTAGGGAGGGCAGAACTTGGCTATAGAATGATGAAGACTGTGCCAATGAGGCACTGACCTTAACTGATGATATGGGTGGGGAGTGGAGGTGTAGCTGCATTTCAGAAAGTCTCCCTGCAGTTTCCCTATCATACCCTGTGCAACCCCTTGGGAGGTTGCAGTGTAAAGCATCCATGCCCAGAGCTGGAAAGGTCTGCAGACTAGCTGGAGAGGGACATGGAAACATGACCCAACCTCTCTCCACCCCTTTTGGAATACCTTGGTCTCTGACAGTGTCCTCCTGGGGGAGCATAGGGTCTGCAGTTGTGGCTGGCCTTTGCTGCATGGGAAAGGGGTGTGTGTGTGTGTGGCTTTTTTTTTTTGTGTGTGGTTTTTTTTGTTTGTTTTTGTTTGGAGGGGAAGTGAGTGTTTAAACCTCAACACTTTTGGAGGGAAAGGTGTCCCTATTTGAAAAGAGGGATTGTTACTTTTCACTCTGAGGCTTGAGACTACAGAAAAGCAATGGATTACAGAGCAAAGATTACCTCATTGAATCTACTCTGTAACTCTGCTAAGCCCAGGCCAATTTCCCGCTTGCCATCGGGAAACTAGGATCCCAAACCTGGCAGGGTCAGCATGGTTGCGTCTTCCAATCCTGCTCTGATGGATTAGGAAGGTATGTCCTTTACCTGTCAGTTTACACCAGATATTTTTTCTTTGCTTTTTGCTTCCCCCTCCTCACACACCTGTCTGATTCTGTGGTGTCAGCCTCAAGTGCTGAGAAATGATGAGGCAGGTCCCCAAAAATCATGATTAAAAGAAATTTGAGGTGGTTCTGATTTGCCTTTGAGGTTCGAGCATTTAAGGTTCACATTTTCAAGCTTTTCTTCAGATTACAATTTTTAAAAGTAGTAAATGAAACTGAGATTCTTGCATTCATCTCCAGCTGCTGGAGTCATGTTAAGAAAAAGATAGCAAATATTTCATTATCCATTAAGGATTTTATTGCAAAACTTGAAGTGGTAGTGACTTTGGTCTGAGACTGCCAGGTTCATGGCAAATATTGGTGTGCTGGAAGGCAAGGCAAGGATTTGTAACAGTGCAAGAAAGATAAATATTGCAAGTTTGAGGCATTACTGATAATTAGTTTTAAAACACACCTAAAGGAAACAACTAGCAGCAACCTCCTGAGATGCAGCAGCACAAACTTACACTTTTTTTTAAAAGGGGGAAATACTCCATCCTTCCTAAGGAATACCCCTCAAACACCATCAAGGGTTTTCTAAGCCCCTTCATTGAGATGGTCCTTAAGTCATCAAACTTGAAGCTATTTCAGACAACATGGGTTAATGGGTTCCAAAGCCTTTTGGAGGCTGGGAACAACCTTCCAGTAGCTCTCTCTCATCCTAAGTGAGCTTCAGCTCAGGTGACTTCTGAAGCTGCAGTTAGCAAAGCATCACATGTGGAGAGTGACTCTCTTTCTAAATCAGGCATGTACTTGATCATTTTAAATCTTTATATGTCCAACCAGCAATTGAAGGGCCACCTATAGGGCTGATCATAAAGCAGTACTGTAATATGCTCAGGGCAAGACACCCATCTTACTAAGCAGACTGCTACATTCTGGTCCAGATAGATTTAAGATGTAGCCCCAAACAGAGCACATTGCAAAAATATAATTTGGGGGTGATATGATGGTATGATTTGTGATATCAAGGAAATAAATGGTTACAACATCCTCATCAAAAGCAAATGTCTGTCCTGGCTATTGGTGAAAGCTGATCATACTCCCAAATTGTGATCATGGGCGACAAATAACAGACACTCATAGCGGGATTAATGTTCTTTGTCACTTCTGCTTGCTTTCATCAATGAATGTACATTACCAGCATTTCATCTGGATCTCTGATATCTGTACACCAATCTCACACACTGAGAAAGTGACTTTTTTATACTCTGATTAAACAAGTAATGTTTGTCATAAACAAGTTAAATATGTCTCTCTTTTCAGCTAAAAGGAGGCTGCATGTCTTAAACCTTATTTAAGTGTGTATGTGTGACACCTATCTTCTGGCTCTGTTTGTACAATTCAGTCCTGGTCCATGACTGGGGGACCCAGGTGTTACAGTTGTATAAATAACACTGAGTAAATCCTTTGGAGAGACTTAATCCACTGAAATTGGTCTATTGATAGAATGTTTGTGTTTGCTTTTTTTTTTTAAACTCGCAACTTACTACTTATTGCAGCATTAATCAAAACCCTTGTAAATTGAAGGACCACTAGCTTCCATTCTTATGTTTTTTATATTTCCCATGTGGCAAGACCCTCAGTAGAGTCTCGTGATCTGCACACACTGCTTTGAACTCTGCAAATGTGTCAGGCAACACCAGTAAATGAATAGCTTTAAAGTTCTGCCAAACCTTGTGGGATTCATATGAGTTTAATAGACCTGAAATGTTATATTTCCAAGTTGCTGTCCTGGTTTCACTTATAAATAAAAACCAAAAGCATGGTGTCCAGCTATTTTTCTATCCAAACTGCCCTGTAATCACACACCGATCAATCGGTTGAGCTTGCAGAATAATGGACCGTCAGGATATTTTTGTGAAGAAATAGCAGCAGCAAAATGCTAACTAGATTCATTTTAATGAATACTTCCTGAGGCCTGTTCCTAAGACCATAGCTCATTTCCCTACATCTTCAATACAAGTGGGAATGCCTAAATTCAATGATCTAGCTACACCCACCTTCATCCTACATCTGTATCAATTCCACTCCCTATCAAGGGGACAGAATGTGCTAGACACTTTCTAGTTGGAGTCCTAATCACCGACAGCTTAAACATCATTGTGATACATATATTAGAACACTACTGTGTTTGCTCTTTTTATTGATAAGAGCAGTACTACATCAATGACCAACTTGATATGTGTCCATTGCAGGAATTATTTTATCAGTGTTCACTAATCTGCTACCCATCTCCTCAAAAAATTGAAGCTTCTTATGCCAAATAGGGTATTGTTGCTCTCTTTGAAGGAATTTATCCCTTCCTTGGGTAATGAAATATCAGTCCTGCTTCAGATGACTTCTCTGGAGCTCACAAAAACATTTCAGAAAAAGGAAATGCTTTTTTCTTTTAAAAAGCAACAGATTTTACCAAGCTAGATATTTTCAAAGAATTTCCCAGGGAAGGAATCCCTTTCTCAGCAACCTGAAAAAATCTTCATCTTATCTCCCCCTTCTCAAAACCATTGACTCAAGCTGTGCACTGTTATCCACTACCAGTCTATGTAGCATATTTGTCACAAAAATCACAACTGTTTTCAGAGAAATGCACTTAATGAGTGTGTTTACTAAGTAGTGTTGCCTGCCTGCCTTCCCTCTGTAGCAATAGTTAAGAGAAAGTATTTTTGTTTTACATTCCCTAGTTCCCAGCTTCTGATTCATGAACGCCCCCTCCCCCTCAAAAAAAATCCATGAGGGTGTTTTGAGGGGGTTGTGTATATATGCATCACCAGCCATATTTTAACAAGGGCTGCCTCCAAAAGATAAGTGTGTGTGTTATCTTGGAGGCATGGATAAAGTATGGATAGTGATGCACCTCTACATTGAACTGTCAATCTCGATAATGAGTAATGGGGGTAAGCAGAGCTCTGGAGCAGAATGATTCCTGTTCTCCAACTGTCCTGCAATCAGAGTTCCTAAATCTCCTTTAGTTGGTTATTCCTATTTAGCGATCCAGCCATTTGTCACCTCCTGGCTGGATGACTATATCTCACTGTATCTGAAGCTGATGTGAAAATGGTGTACAGGTTCCAGCTGGTACAGAATTCAGCTGCCCCCCTTATGCATGGCTTAGGCTGCTGTAAGCATATCCACTACATGCTTAAGTCTCTCCACTCTTTCCCAGTCAGCTTCCAATGGCAGTTTAATTCCTTGATCCTAACTTTCAAAGAAAGCTGCAACTACACCATAGACTAAATTTTGATTTTTACGAACCACCATGACACTACACTGCTGTGGGACAAGGCAATTCACAAAATGCAGGATGAACATATGACTACTTTGGGACATTCTAGAATGAGGGAGTCCACTAAGGACTTCACTACAGCTATTTTCATGTGGAAGTCACTCAAACTGTGATGATGTACAGAAGCATAAACCTTAAGATCTAGAATTAGATAGGTAAGGCTTATTCATGCAGAGGCCCTTTGCTTCCCTATTGCCACCCAAATCCCATGCTTCCTACTGCCATGATGCATGGAATCAGTCATTTTTAAGAGGTGTTTTGTTAAAGAGAACCGGTTTCTGAACAGCTTTTATTCAGCTAGCAGCTGAATAATCTATAACAAGCAGATATTTTAGAGGCTGCAGGTGTAAAGTATAGATCGTGTTAGAACTATGTTGCCATGGCTTTTCCCAAGGGAGCTGAACAGAGAATCCCCTTCCAGGAGCCACTCCACAGCACATAGTGGAAGAAATGTGGACCCTTCAGTAACTTCCACTGGTTTCCCAATGACTTTGGGAAGCACAATGTAGCAGAGATCTCTCCCTGTTCTATTTCTTAGCTCTAAAGTGTTGGTTTGTTGGTTTTCAAGGGAGTTAGGCACTGACCTTTTACTGAAAGCCAATAGATTTGGTGACCTAATTCCTCTAGGCCTACTTGAAAATGGCAGCCCTAAATATCGAGTGTATGCAGCTTTAGAGCATAGCTTTGAAGTTTTAGAACTGTTTAGAACTTGAGGCTCAACTTAAATGTATACCCCAAATTAAAAAAAAATATAGTGAGAGAACCAAAAAAGAGCCATTATGGCTAAACAAAAAAGTGAGAGAAGCAGTGAGAGGCAAAAAGGCATCCTTTTAAAAAGTAGAAGTTAAATCCTAGTGAGAAAAATAGAAAGGAGCATAAACGCTGGCAAATGAAGTGTAAAAATATAATTAGGAAGTCCAAAAAAGAATTTGAAGAACAGCTAGCCAAAGACTCAAAAAGTAATGCAATTATTTTTAAGTATATCAAAAGCAGGAAGCCTGCTTAAAAAAAGTGGGATCACTAGATGATTGAGATGCTAAAGGAGCAATCTAGGATGATGAGGCCATTGCAGAGAAACTAAATTAATTCTTTGCATCAGTCTTCACAGCTGAGGATGTGAGGGAGATTCTCAAACCGGAGTCGTCATTTTTAGGTGACAGATCTGAGGAACTGTCCCCGATTGAGGTGTCATTAGAGGAGGTTTTGGAAGAAATTAATAACCTAAACAGTAATAAGTCACCACAACCAGATGATATTCACCCAAGAGTTCTGAAGGAACTAAATTGTGAAATTGCAGAACTACTAACTCTAGTTTGTAACCTATCTTTTAAATCAACTTCTGTACCTGATGACAGAAGGATAGCTCATGTGATGCCAATTTTTAAAAAGGGCTCCAGAGGTGATCCTGGCAATTACAGGCCGGTAAATCTGACTTCAGTACTGGGCAAACTGGTTGAAACTATAGGAAAGAACAAAATTGTCAGACAGTTAGATGAACATGATTTGTTGGAAGAGTCAACGTGGTTTTTGTAAAGGGAAATCATGCGTCACCAATCTACTACAATTCTTTGAGGAGGTCAACAAGCATGTGGACAACGGAGATCCAGTGGATATAATGTATTTATATTTTCAGACAGCCTTTGACAAGGTCCCTCACCAAAGGCTCTTAAGCACAGTAAGCTGGGATAACAAAAGGTAGGAATAAATGGTCAGTTCTCAGAATGGAGAGAGGTAAATAGTGGTGTCACCCAGGGGTCTGTCCTGGGCCCAGTCCTATTCAACATATTCATAAATGATCTGGAAAAAGGGGCAAACAGAAAGGTGGCAACATATGATACAAAACTACTTAAGAGAGTTAAGTCCCAGGCAGACTGTGAAGAGCTACAAAAGGATCTCTTAAAATTGAGTGACTGGGCAACAAAATGGCAGATGAAATTCCATGTTGATAACTGCAAAGTAATTCTCACTGGAAAATATTATCCCAACTATACATATAAAATGATGGAGTCTAAATTAGCTGTTACCACTCAAAAAAGAGATCCTGGTGTCATTTGTGTAGTTCTCTGAAAACATCCATTCAGCAGCAGTCAAAGTGAACCAAATGTTGGGAATCATTAAGGAAGGGATAGGTAATACAGAAAATATCATGTTGTCTCTATATAAATCAATTTTACGCCCACATCTTGAATGCTGTGTGCCGATGTGGTCCCCCCCATCTCAAATAAGATATATTGGAATTGGAAAAGATTCAGAAAAGGGCAACAAAAATTATTAGGGGTGTGGAATGGTTTCCATATGAGGAGAGATTAATAAGACTGGGACTTTTCAGTTTGGGAAAAAAGATGACTAAGGAGGGATATGATAGAGGTCTAAAAATCATGACTGATGTGGAGAAAGTAAATAAGGAAGTGGTATTTACTCCTTCTTATAACACAAGAACTAAGGGCCACCAAATTAATAGAAAGCAGGTTTAAAACAAAAGGAAGCATTTTTTTCACACCATGTAGAGTCATCCTGTGGAACTCCTTGCCAGAGGATGTTTTGAAGGCCAAGATTATAACATGGTTCAAAAAAGCACAAAATTAAATTCATGGATGATAAGTCAGTCAATGGCTATTAGCCAGGATCAGCAGGATGGTGTTCCTAGCCTTGTTTGCCAGAAGCTGGGAATGGATCACTTCATGATTACCTGTTCTGTTCATTCTCTCTGGGGCACTTGGCATTGACCACTGTGGAAAGAGAGGATACTGAGCTAGATGGACCTTTGATCTGACCCAATATGGCCATTTTTATGTTCTTATTTATGCAGCTACTCCAGGATTTGTGCCTACCAACCCAGTTTACCCATATATTCCTTGTAAAGTCTTCTCTAAATGCAGATTTTTTTAAAGGGCTTTTACATTTTGTATGTTAAATCTAGGTGTTTTGCAAAATTCCAGAACAAATGTTTCTATGGTGCTTGCATTAGACTGTATAAAGTATATTCATATGGTTATATAACCAAGATTGGAAAAATACAGTTTTTAACCAGCACTACAGTAGCAGTACATACACACTTTCCACTGTGCATGTCCCTGTGCACAGCTTACAAATCATTTCTCTGCAATTATTTCAATTAGTTGTGAGAATACTCCAGTTGTGCCCAAAAAAGCATGGAGTGAGCGGCACTGGCAAATATCTGTATGAAAATGGTCTTAAGGGAAATAGCAGAGTAGTTAAGGAAATGATCCAAGGAAAGTAAATGTGTGATAATTTATTGAATTAATCTAAGTGGAAATGGTAACAAAAGCCTGTCAAAGCCAAAGCAGCCTTTCAATAAATAAAGTGTCTGTTACATACAGTAAACATGGACTGTGATGAATAATTAGTTAATTATGAGAGAATAATCCTGACCTAGATTCATGTATATAAATTATAAAAGTTAACATACAAGCAAAATTTAGACACTGAACAGGAGCAAAACATTTAATTATGCCTTTTCCAGGAGGGCTGTTACATTAATGGGATATGATAAATAACCAAATAATCTACTTTACCACACTGTCATCTTTTTTTTTTTCAGGCAGAACAGTTGTTGATTGGGCAACTGCCCACTGAAGTCAGTCTGAGTTTATCCATTATATTTTGTTGCTATGTTTAGTCAACAATAGCAAAAACAGATGCTAACAACTTCAATAGAAGCAGAAATGGTCCTGAAAATATTCTTCACTTCAGTGGAGGGGTTGAAATGAGTCAAATATCTATGTAAATATTGTCAAATAAGAGATTTTTCCCATCTTTCTTCCAATTTGGGTACTAAGAAAGAAATAGTTATAAACCAAACCTATCAGATGGATACAATATAAGAATTGCCACTGTATATATTGTTTGCCTTTAATAGTAGTATATTTCTATCAAGGAGCTGAATCATATGTGCCCTGTGCATACAAACCCCTACGAAGAAAAAACATGTGTTCTGTCTCACTGATGGAACTCATCTGGTTACTACATAGCCACATATAAATTACTTTATATATTTTACTTTGGAATATTTGTTACTGACAACTATAGTGCGGGGGGGGGGGGGAGATTGAAAAAAGCTTAGAATGTTTCCTTTTAAAAATATGTTTTAAATTCAAAACTTGAAAGAAAAAAATCTCTTTACTTGCTCAAAGTGTGTGTGTGGGGGGGAGGGAATAATGAAAACTTTTAGAAATTTCCCTGTTCACTCTAAGTTCTAAATATTGGAAAATGGTTATTAAGAAACTAGCGCTTTTTTTTCTTTTAAAGAAATACTATACTCTGAAACCTAGGCATCTGACTTCTTCTCAGTAACTTCTATAAGTTCATAATTTAAAATAGATAATAAAAAAATGCTAGTTCATTGACCTCCTAAAAGCTCTGGAGAAACTGGAATACAGTGGACAAGCTCACGCATAGTATCACTAAGGCTGCTAAAAACAAAAACCATTGGCATTTTAGGCCTGTTTTTTGAAACATCATCATTCTCTTATCAGGATCTGTGATATACCCAGGAGAGGAAGAGACATTGTCTCTATGGTCAATCAGTTAAGACAAAGAACCAGAGAATCAAAGTAATTTCTCTTTTCTCTTCATAAAGAGAATGTAGGCTCAGGTTTGCAGTAAGTAACTGTAGGGCTGTCATTCAATGGAATCCTCAGTTCAAAATTAAGCACCTAGGCTCCCTGAACTGTGCATAGCGAGAGTTAGGCACCTAGAAATGGAATTCACAAAGGCAGCACATTGAACGGAGCCATCTAAGGTAGAAGATAGGAAAGCTGAGCCAACAAGCAATGCCTACGCCCCACCCTGAAGGAACTTAGGTACTCAAGATTCTCAGCCATGAACTCTCTCCTGGGGTTAAATGCCTAAGCGATGTCTTGCATGCAGTGTTGTTGGTCTGGACCTGAAGACAACCGCTGCATAAGCTCCAAAGCTTTCCTCGCTACAGAAGTTGGTCCAATATAAGTTGTTACCTCGCCAACCTTATCTTTCTAATATCCTGCATCAACATAACTACAACACCACTCCATATATAAAATTAAGTGATTCTCAACCCTATGTGTCATGTGCCTCAGATCATTAGAACGCTTCATACTGAATTTGTGTTCTCCCCCCCCCCACACACACACACTAAGACTTGGGGTATGTCTACACTACGGCATTTTTCTGATTTTACAGAAACCAATTTTTGGAAACAGATTGTATAAAGTCGAGTGCACGCGGCCACACTAAGCACATTAATTCGGCGGTGTGCGTCCATGTACTGAGGCTATCGTCAATTTCTGGAGCATTGCACTGTGAGTAGCTATCCTATAGTTCCTGCAGTCTCCCCCGCCCATTGAAATTCTGGGTTGAGATACCAATGCATGATGGGGCAAAAACAGTGTCGTTGGTGATTCTGGGTAAATGTTGTCAGACAATCTTCCCTCCATGAAAGCAACAGCAGACAATCATTTCACGCCCTTTTCCCTGGATTGCCCGGGCAGACGCCATAGCACGACAACCATGGAGCCCGTTCTGTTTTTTTTCACTGTCACCGTATGTCTACTGGATACTGCTGACAGACGCGGTACTGCAGCGCTACACAGCAGCATCTTCTTGCCTTATGCAAGTTAGCAAAGATGGTTAACAGCTCTACTGTACCATCTGCTGGTGCCATGGGTGCTCCTGGCCAGCCTCAGTGAGGTCGGCCGGGGCTGCATGGACAAAAATAGGAATGACTCCCCAGGTCATTCTTGTCTTTAAGTTTTGTCTAAAGGGTGATTCAGTCCTGCCTATATCAGGCAAGTCTACTAAAGAACCAGAGAGGCAAACGGCTGCTCCGGGTCAGATCCCCAGACATCCCGCAGAAATGATGAGCTGCATGCCATTCTAGTGGGTGCCCCTGCAACAATGCCACCTGTTGCTTCCTTCCTCCCTCCACCGCTCCTGGGCTACCGTGGCAGTTATCCCTCCATTTGTGTGATGAAATAATAAAGAATGCATGAATAAGAAACAACAATGACTTTATTGCCTCTGCAAGCAGAGATTAAAAGAGGGAGGGGAGGGCAGCCTCCAGCTGCTATGATATTCCAGGCAGGATTGAATCTCCAGGAGACAAAACTTAAAGAAGAGAATGACCGGGAGTCATTCCCATTTTTACCCAGGCACCCCCAGCTGACCTCACTGAGCACTCACAGGACAAGGATGATGGATATCAGTCATACTGCACCGTCTGCCGTCTGCAAGGCAAGGAAAGGGAAGGGAAGGGAATGCTGCTGTATAGCACTGCAGCACTGCATCTGCCAGCAGCATCCAGTAGACATACGGTGACATTGAAAAAAGGCAAGAAACAATTTTTTTTCCCTTTGCCTTCATGGGGGGGGGGGGGGGGCTGACGACATATACCCTGAACCACCCGCGACAATGTTTTTGACCCTTCAGGCTTTGGGAGCTCAGCCAAGAATTCAAATGGTTTTCAGAGAGTGTGGGAACTGTGGGATAGCTACAGTCGTCAGTCTCCCCTCTCTCCGTGAGCGTCCATTTCATTCTTTGGCTTTCTGGTACACTTGTCTCAGCTCCTTAAGTTTCACATAGCACTGTGTCAAGTCCCTGTTGTGGCCTCTGTCCATCATAGCCTTGGAGATTTTTTCAAATGTTTTGGCATTTCGTCTTTTGGAACGGAGTTCTGGTGGAACAGATTCATCTCCCCATACAGAGATCAGATTCAGTATCTCCCGTACGGTCCATGCTGGAGCTCTTTTTTGATTCTGGGACAGCATGGTCACCTGTGCTGATCAGCGCTCCACGCTGGGCAAACAGGAATTGAAATTCAAAAGTTCGCGGGGCTTTTCCTGTCTACCTGGCCAGTGCATCTGAGTTCAGATTGCTGTCCAGAGTGGTCACAGTGGTGCACTGTGGGATAGCTCCTGGAGTGCCAATACCGTCGAATTGCGGCCACACTAACCCTAATCTGAAATGGCAATGTTGATTTCAGCACTACTCCCCTCATCGGGGAGGAGTACAGATATCGATATGAAGAGCCCTTTATATCGAAATAAAGGGCTTCATTGTGTGGACGGGTGTAGCGTTAATTTGGTTTAACACTGCTAAATTCAAAATAAACGCATAGTGTAGACCAGGCCTTGGAGCACTATTTGTTTTGGGAAGATGATTGCTGATTTTAAAGCAGAAATTATTACATTTCCATTGGTTTTATTTTTCAGTGTAAAACTGTGCTGGATTTGATGAGTTCATAAAATAATTCTTGACTGAATTAATATTATTGCTTGGGTCACCACTATAAGCAACTTCAATTCATAGATGTCTTATTTAATTGACTTAAAAATTTGCTGTAATATAAATTCCCCACTTACATTCCTGTAAACTGGTGGAAATAAGTCAGCTAGTATAACATTCAAAACAAAATAGTGTTTTCAGGCCAAGCACATTCTTCCTAAAGCTTTTTATTTCATGTGGGCCTTACAGTGCAGTACCATGTTGGCAGAAACCAAACCAAACCCCAATCTGGCTTACTACCTCAGCACAATATTGACTGTAGGTAATTGCAAGATTCTCTTCCTCCACCCCACATGCTACTCCCAACAGCTATTTTTATGGCGTTTCCCACCTATATATATAACCTGATGGAACTGCTCTTCTCGTTTTCCTTCCCTGAGGAGGAGGGAAAAGGGAAAATTGATTTTGATTTTTCTCCAACTTACCTGTCATGAGTCACTACACTAGCCTTACTGTTTATTGTCTAGGAAAACACACCTTAAATCAAATCTCAAGGAGGAGATTGGAAAATGGTATAAGATCCTGCCTCTTTCACACATAAGAAAAGGCTCAATGTTCAGTATATCTGAACTTCAGATCTGTAAGTAAATAGCTTGGTGCTTAAAGCTTCACATGTTAAGTGAAATATCTATTTTTTTTCTTGTTGCTTTTGGGGTCGTTTCTTGACTTAATGGGAAAGAAAAGCCTTGTATTTCACACTATTGTGCAGTAAAAGATGAATCCCCTTATACCACGCTTCCGTGAGCTGGTTCTTACAACACCTATTAACCTGTAGTGGTTGCTCTTGTGGAAGGATTATAGAAATTTTGTGTTGATAGTGCAAGACAGAAGCATTATTATTCATAAAGTACACTAAGTTCACTTTGGAGACACAAAATAGGTTGAAGTCTGTTCACACAAAGTTTAGATTCCAATTCAGACACATAGTACGCGGAACAAGATTTCCTTTACAATGCAGCCCAGATACTTTGCTGATTAATGCAGGAAATCTTCATGAAATAAGTGGGTTATATAAAAGGGACTGAAGACGAGGGTAGCTGTTCCTAGTTTACAGGCCCATATGAAAGAAGGCAAGAAAATGAATGTGAAAAGGAATCCAATAGAAAAGTTAGGATGGGGAAGGAGGTGAGAGAAAAAGAGCCTGAAACATGAGCAGAGATATAAGCAAGGTAGGGGAGTCCAGGGTATGCTGAACATAAAAATGCACAAACGGGCAGAGTCCTGAATGTGATAAGAATAAGCTTCATACAAGAGATGTGGGGGGAAGGGACAGTGATATTGATGTGTTGGTTGGATGATGTGACGACAGCAGTGGGAAAGGAAGGTCACTTGAGAATTACAACACAGCGGCCACTCTGCAATAATTAAGGGTGAGACCAGCTTCCTGTTTAGATCACTTAGATCAGTTGAGGTTTAATCTTAGACTGATGGTGATGGATAAATGAGATGAGATGAAGGTTGGGTTTGGAAAGGATGAGGTTGTATGAATCGGTGGGAGTGGCATCAGATTTCAGTGGGCACAGAATGAAGCACCTTAGTGAGGCAGTAAGCAAGAAATATACTAGAGTTTTAACAGTAGGTAGGGGGAGGAGTTGTTAGAGTGCTAGTAGAGGAAGAAATAAGAAACACTTCTTTACCTTCAATAAGTGGGGAAGGAGAACAAATTTAACTTTTTTTTTAAATAACTCTTAAAAACATTGCTTTACTATGTGAGACATCTAGAAAAGGGGAGTTGAAAGGGACTGAGATGAGTGTTCCCCCTCCCCCAGTTGTGTTGTATTTTGTTTTATATTTGTTTCTTTGAACAGAATAAGCAGGAACAAAAGAGAGGTGAAAGGTTGATTGATTAAACATTGTGGAAGCAAGGAAAGAATTAATAAGGATTTGAAGGGGATCTTAATGCATGTCAGTTAGTTAGCAAGAGTTAGCCCAGCTGTAACCCTAATGACGTGAGACTTCTAGAAGCAAGGATAGTGTGAGACATAGGGAAAGAACTGTGTACAAAGTTATTACGACCTTGTAACTGATAACCAAATATGCAGGCTTGCTTTTCTTAGGAGTGAGACAAACAAGATAGCAGAATGGCTTATGTATAAACAAAATGTAGTTGTTGCTCTCTATTGTCTGTATTATTGCTAGTTATTGTCTGTAACAAAAGTATAAAGGCTTGCTGTAATTGTTTACCAGTTGAGAGACCTGTCCAGGACTGGGGAGACCCTGTGTCCTATGGCACTCTCTCCCTCCATTGTAATTACTGGAGAAATAATAAAGTATTTGATTTTGCTGCACCCAAACGAAAAAGCGAGAACTGAGTTTTTCTCCGACAACATAGTTAATATTCTGTCTCATCAGTGTTAAGAGTTTGAATAAACTTTGCATAGTTGTGACAGTGCTGGAGAACTTTTACACTGGAGTGTGTTTTATTTTTATCCAATATATATGTAAGATTTTAGAAGTTAAGATAATTCCCTAGAGAACAGATGCAGAAGTTTCCAAAAGAACAAAGCCAAGAACAGTTTGTGAGTGAGCAGTTAGAATATGAAAGCTTTTTAACTTTCAAAGCCATTGGGCAAGATGTATCCCTGGTGAATTTTCACTAGGGATGAAATCTGCCCATTGAGTTTAAAGTACTGATGGAGGAAAATATATTTTTAGAACTGTTTGCAGTAGGAGCTTACAGAACTATCAGTGACATCCAGAGAGTGATATAACCCTGAACGCCATACAAAGGGTATGTCATAATCATCCTCCTAAGTAACTGTCACCATTCTGAGAAGAATTCCTCCATGGATCTGAAGAGAGATGTAGAAGGTGCCGCAAGCAAAGTCTGGGAGGTTTTCAGAGAAGTTCCTGAAATATTGAACAAATAAGCACTGTGTATAGCCTTCAGGATGGTGTAACCCTGGGAAATCAGTGGTACAAGTTACATGTCAAGGGGGAGATAAATTGGATTGTCTTTTGTATATTCAAATTACTTTGGAAAATCCCAGTCACTTTCCCTCCTCCTCCCCCACCCCACCCCCCCAAAAAAATGGAATGGTGGAACTAATGGTTGTGGTAAGGAATACTTTGAATAGCAAAATACAGCCGGTCAGAGCTAGTTGAATTATTCATTGTGGAATAAATTACTTAGCAAACTTAGCCCTTCTTTTACTTTGTGACTTGTTTGCCAATTAATCCTGGTTTCTACAAATGTATTTATTATTCAAAGCATTGACTGAATATCTTATACAAACACATATCAGTGTATGGTTTGTCAATGAAATATTCCCTTCAAATATTCATGGTGCATGATTTGTCATTGTCATCATGTGGCATTGTTGCTGCACCCTGACTGAATGGCCAGTTGAGTAAATAAAAGAAGAACAAAGTTCAGGTGTGAATTATCAGAAGGATAACTAGTCATGGTAAATTGTGAAAACTTCAAGATTCACAAATATTTTCATGAATAAATCTGTGGTATGACTAGTATGACCCCCTTTTCATAACAGCAGAGCATACTCACTATGTTAAAAAAGGGACAGAAACAGGAATTATGTCCTGAAGATGCAACTTGTCTATGCTCATTCTTTCTTCTTCAGTGATGGTTGGTTTGTCTTTAAGATTGAGATTTTTCTTTTGTTACAGAATCTATAGATCAGTGATACTCAGACTGCAGTGGTTCAGGAGCCAAATTAGTGATCAACTTTACCCAAAAGAGCCACAGTAGTGTAAATTCATTGTTTCATTTACTATTTATATATAGACTCAAAGCAAAATGACCAACTACAGTTGGTTAATAACATAGTGAAAGCATCCTGATTAATAATTAAATCAGTTTTAATATCACGTGCTGCAAAGAGCCACAGGTGACACATTAAAGAGCCACTTGTGAGCCTCAGTCTGAACATCACTGCTCTAGATGATTAAACTCTGTTACTTCCTAAGTAGACCGGACTATCGTGTGAAAATGAAACAAAGAAATACAATGATGGAAAACAACATGCACCTCACATCAAGCTAGACAAATGGAGGAAACCTGAGAAACTGGCAATTTAACTTTAAAATGACTCCTCATACAATTGGGTTAAATGCAAAAGCATAGAAGAGAAGCCTCTGACCAGGAAGTAATACTTCTGTATGTCACTCACAGTAATGCAAGTGTCTTATGCATTCAAAAGACTGAGCTCATTACCATGAAACTTACTTCTATTTCACATAGCTATTCAACAACAACAAAAAATTATAATTTAAAATGGGTCTAAAGTTTTTGCTGGATGCAGTGCCTAGATGTTTGTATACACAGGCAGAACACTTTTACAGAAAGTGCCTAACATGTGGAACATGATGACACATCGAAACTTTCAGTTCTATATTTTACTAGAAGACTAAAGTAAACACAAAACCAGACTGAGACGTGGTGGATTCTGCATAGTAAAAAGTATCCATTCCAGGGCAGTTTATATCTGGACTGCATTAAGGGATTGTGTGAGATTTGTATCCAGTATCTCCTTAGCTGCATTAAAATGGGCTGGGGGGTGGTGATGGTTATATTATTTATATATATATATATATAATATATTTTTAGCATGACCTTAAAAAAGGTGAATCTCTCACTCCTTTTTCTTGTAGTAGCTGTTTGCCGTAATCCAGGACTAAATTTTTACCATATATTCTGAGACCATTTTACAGAAGTTATTAAAATACCTTTGTAAACTTCAAATCCAACCCTTAAAAGCTTTGTCCAAATGCTTTTCTTTGATATACACTGTGAACTGTATAAAGCCTTTCTGAAGATAGATGTTTTGTTCACAAACATCTCTACTGCTAGCTGTAAGATCCACAGTTATCCACCATCAAGCTGTGTCTTGCAAAGCATGTGCATTTTAAAGGATAGCAGTTCAGTTATCAGCAGTTTCTCTGCTATTCTCACAAATACCAGTCAGCAGCCATAAAAATAACTTGCCACTTCTAGAAGTGGGTCAAAGTAAAAACAGAAATTCAAGATTAAGTTTAAAAAGAAAAAAAAGATGCATGTTGGAAAAGAGGGAATGTACCCTCAAAGCATTTAACTTTGCTAATCAAGATTTCTTTGTGCTTAAAACTAAAATCAACTGGAAAATCAAAACCTCTTTTAAACACAATTTGTAAATAGCAAAAAAAATAATGCTTAATGTGTGATCCAAAACTAAGCAACAGTAAATATGCCATTGGGATAGTTAATGTTTCAGATCATTTTAAGTTTGTCATCCTCCTTCCCCAGTAACCTTCCTTGCTTTTATTCTCCTGTCAGTATCTGTCTTCTAGTTAACTGCTTTATTTAGGTGTTGATTTCAATGAGGCATTGAGGAAATGGAGAAATGCTGCTGCTTATCTTCCTGAAGATGATGTAGAGTTTGTGGGAACTGAACCTTGTGGCGGTTAACAGGAGAGGGTTCTGGAATTAGAGGACCAGTTGACAATAATGAACCTCTAGGTTTGATTTAAATGGAAGGATATGAGCCATTGCATGGTGTTCACTTCCAGTTCTGTTCCATTCATTACTGTAGCCTCAGTTTGATTATCCATGGTACCATATGATTCATAGAAGTCCCACAGGATGAATATGTATGGACTTCCATCTGCCCATACAAAAGGGATGTATGTTGTCAAATATCTTAACACTCTTTCTTTACTGAAAAGAGATGGCTTGTTGTATGCAATGAGTGATATCAAGTAAAAGAGCAGTGTCGACTAATTTGGATGGAAAGAGTGAATTTGACCTTTTAATCATAATTATAGGTCTTGTTCTCTATGTAACCATAATGTTCTTCCTGCAGACTGTATTGCATAACTAAAAGATTAAGACATATGGGTTTTCCTTTTCCAATCTATGTTGGATGGTAACATTTCATCTACATTTTGTTTGATTAAAAACGTCCAGTGAAGTACACTTTGAAATAGAACACCTATGGCAAAATAGAAAGGTCTACTCCCAAGACTGCACCGAGACTATATTAATTCAATGAAGAGTCTTGATGATTTATAACATTTATTTAATGTTGAACTGCATTTTATTGCTCAAAAGACATAACCCTGAATGAACATACTCAAATATTTTGCAATTTATTTTCATGGAAAGATAATATGCCATATGGCCAAATTATGTTTTCCTTTTGGGGTCACACTGGTTTTGACCTAATATTAGTGATGTTTTCCTTATCAATCATATCTCAGTGGAAAAATTCAATTGTCTTCTTGACAACAGAGTCAAAGGAACAAAATATACCAAACATTACCACCAAGAATTGGCATTTCTATTGTCTTCTAAAGTAGATGTTTTAATTTTAACATATTTTTAAAATGTCTTAGGCAATAGAAAATATGGCATTTTAGAGAATCCTGGGGTGATCCTCAAGGAACCTCATGGGCCAAGACCACAGCCTATCATGCTGACCAATATTGTCTCATTTGTTTTCATGTATCCTCCTATCTGTCTATGTCCATCTGTTATCTCTTATACATACTTTGCAAGCTTTTTAGGGCAAGGACTCTCTTCATCTGTGTTTTGTAAAGCCCCTTGTACATTGGGGCCTTGGTGCTAAAATAAATAATATAATAAAGCGTGATATAACATAGGGAACTTATTCAAAAGTTTTACAAATGCTAGGAGATGTAGTTTCAGGGCCTGATCCAAAGCCTATTGAAGTAAGTGAGTATTTCCACTTACTTCAGTGGAAATTGGATTAGACCTTTATCACTCCCAATCACACACTTTATGCACATGGTAAACTTTATGCACTATGAATAGTCCCATTGACTACAAGTCACTTCAGTGATGTCACTGTAAATTCTTGCAATATATAAAATTAAACATGTGCATAAATAGGAATTGAAGGGTGGGATGAGCAGGTGAGTCAGATTAGGTTAAGGCTAGGAGATCAGAGCCAAGCAAGAGGATGAATCATGTTTAGTGTCGGGACCAGCTGAACCAAAATACAACCTGAATAGAGAGCATGTGGTGATTTGGGGGGAAGAAGGAGACTATAGTGAATTTCAATATAGGGATAATGTGAAGGTTGGGAGATTTTAGAGAGGGACAAGAGTCTCCCAGGAGATATTTGGGACAGAAAATGGAGGGTTTGCAAGTCTAGGAGACTATTTGAAATTTTGGGGTAAGAGGGAGAGAATGAAGAGTTTGGGAAAATGGAGGAAAGACTACAGAGAGTGAAGGGTTTGTGGGAGAGGAGAGACCAAAGAAGGGCATGAAAAGCATTTGAGGGAGAGAAGAGCCTGGGATATTGTGGGATGAAAATCTTGAGAAGGAATGTTAAGGTGAAGCTGAGGGAATGCCACATGGACCTTGGTGAAAAATAGGAAAGGCTTCATGTGATAGAGGATGGGGAGGCTGGAAACGTGGCTGAGTGCTGTCAGGAAGGCCTAGTGAAGCACAAAATGGCACCATGAGAGAAGAGGCAAGAGGAGGCCAATGAAGTGCTGGAAAGTCTGCCTATTTTAAGGTATTTGAGAAGAAAGGAACTTGTGGTATTGGCCCTTTTGCTAGGGTTGCAGGGCAGTGTTGTTGCGCTGCATGGAAATGTCTCTGCCCCCACCCTCAAATCTGGAGGCAATATTACTACATTTATCATGTACTTGAGTAGGATTTATCCCCAAAGCAGATAAACAAGAAAATACATGTACTCTTTAAAAAAATACATTGTGTGTGATGAGAGAGGGGGCATCTTGTCGGACTTCTTTTAAAATAAGATTTTTGTTTTCAGTGGGTAATGCCTCATTTCACTTCATTATGTAGTACATAAGAATTTCCCTGTGGGTCAGACTCAGACTAATAATCCATCTAGCCCCGTATTCTGTCTCCAACGGTGACCAGTACCAGAGTTTTGGGAGACTGTACAGAACAAAGCAATTTGGGGGAGATCCACCCATCTTCGTCTCTGATTTCTGGCAGTTAGAGGTTTAGGGTCACCCCAAGCATTGGGTTACATTCCTGACCATCTTGCTAATACCCATTGATGGACCTATCCTCCATGAACTATCTTATTCTTTTTTTTAAGCCAGTTATACTTTTACAATACAATAGTACAGTACACTATAAATCTCCTAGCACATTTTCTGGAAGAGAAATTCCATGGCTATTGAGCACAATTTTATTGGGCATGTGGCTCCCATTCATAACTTCCCTAGGAACTTAGCCAAATGTTACAGATGGCTAACAATGGAATGGAACCACAGGCAAAAAGACAAGTTTTGCAGATGTTAACTGAAGTGTGAGGCAACAGATGTAAGATTTGTCCTGGAGCCAATTCATATTTAATTTTAAAAGCTTCTGTGCATGGACTTTGAGACAAAAATATGGCCGTAATCTTTTTGTGCTTTCAAATGAATGACCTTTCAAATTAACCCATGTAGGCTATACCTAAGACACCAGAACTTAGAACAATGGATGGAATCTGTTTCATGGCCTTCTCCCAGTGGTTCTTGCCTCTGAATAAGATATCTGTTTACTGTATAGTAAACACTGAGGTAAATTATTATGGTGGATTTTAGTCATATGATCTATTAACTTTTTACTTTAGTGGTTAAGGCCTCTTTGAAAATATATCCTTAGGATAAAGGTTGAATCACAGAAGTGCATTCAGAGCCCATTTAAAAACTGGTTTGGCTACCATGCAGATAGTAAAGCTCTTGGTCATATATAGACCGTAGCCACTACAGTTAAGAATTGTACTTGGTATTAAAAAGTAACGTGAACCCCATTGATCTTTGTTTGCTGGCCTGCAGTCCTTGTAAACACAGTGACATTGTTTCCAACCTCATCATCTATCTGTTCACCATAAGTGATACATTTCTAAAAGTGTATCAATCCAGTACTTCAGGGAGGCTTTTATAATTGCAGAATTAAAAGAAACTAACTGAGGAACAAATCTGAGAGAGTTTGTAGTTCTAATTGTTAGGGAACAACTTGCTTTGCCCATTCACAGTGATTTATTAATTTGGTTGCTGGCTTCTAGGTACTGTTTAGATGGCAGTTTGGCATTGCAAGATAAATGGCAAGAAAGGGAAATAAAGGAGGTTTTTCTGCCTACCCAAGGTGATTTTCTTAGCTTCAGTTGTAAGCAAACTTTGTTTGTGAAATGTGTAGGCTAACCTTTTATTGCATGGAAAGGTCACACATGACTAATGAGAGAATGACAGGACTGATGATATATCAGTTTAGAAAATCCTCATTTTAATTATATTTTTAGAGCCCTGTGGTATTTTACTGCCACCAATAGAAGCAGAAAAGGATACATTTGCCACTAACATATCACTTTCATATCATTGTTCAGATGTGTACTTTCATAGGCTCTGTGCTGTTTATATATTTTCTGGGTGGAAGAAGAAAATTATATTTGTGTTGTAAACATGTTATATGGTACACTATATATACTTTGATGGCCAAATGCAATCAAATTGTCTGTGACAGGGTTGTGTGATTTAATGCATTTTTTTCTACAATACTTATTTGGTCACTTGCCAATCCATCCACGGTGTGGGTTTTTTTTTTTTGTTTTTTTTTTGTTTATTAACAAATGAATACACTCAAACTGAAGCTCCGGGACACACACTGCATTTTCAGTCACCTTTATAACTTAACAACAACAATGGTTGCCTTGTGTTTTTTGTGGGGGGCAGGAGGGATGGTTTCTTTACTAGAATAATTCACCCCCACCAATAAGTCCTGCAAACTTTTGCTTCCATTCTCATGTCTGTTCCCTACATAGTTTCATTGAAATCAAGCATGGATGTGGAAGTGTTGCAGCATTAGGTCCTGTTATATACTACATTGCATGTATACTTACACACACTTGTGAGCATGAAACTCCCAGTCATAATGAAGAACTTGAAATGAAAGTCCCAGATCTGAGAATCCCTAAAACTTATGGAAGTCTGGAACTGGATCCTGAACTAAATACCCCCAAATCTGAAGTTTTCAGATCTGGGATGCAAACATTACTAAGGATGGTAGCAAACCAGCTAGCTGAAGTAAATAGTGTCCCAAGGTGTCATTAAGAACTTAAACTAAATCTTTTATGAGGTTTCAAAATGTTTGATGAACTGATACTATGGCTCTGCACTTACTAGGTGTGTCAGATTGAAAGTAGGAGAGCTGTTCTTGCAATAGTTCCACCCCAACCAATAATAGTAAATCAGGCTTGCTGATAAAACTGTCTAATCTAACAAGATTTCTTCCAAACTTAAGCAATGCCTATTGTATGGCAATCTAACTTTCAGGATGCTTATCCAAACTAAGCACCATACCTTTTTGGATTCATCCATTCTTTTTGTACAGTGGGTACAGTTAGGCCATTGCTACACTTACCAGGGATTGATGCTGCTGTGATCGATAGAGCTGGGGTTGATTTTAGTGGGTCTAGCGAAGACCCACTAAATCGACCACAGAGTACTCTCTGGTCGACAATGTTATTCCACCAGAACGAGAAGAATAAGGTAAATTGACAGGACAAGGCATTAGAGTTTATGTTTAGACAGGTTCTATCTGTTCTTCTTCAAGTGCTTGTTCACATCCATTCCACATTAGGTGTGCACATTCTGCATGCATCGGAGTACCTGTTGGGCCAGCAGGGCCCCTGCCTGAGCAGTGCCACTGCGCCATGCATATATACCCCCACTGGCCTGACCCCCTCCAGTTCCTTCTTACTGTCTGTGGCAGTGTTGGAACAACTTCTTGCTCTCCTACGAGAAGCAATCCCTTAGCTTTAGAGTACTTAGCTGCTATTAGTTCATTAGCATTCTATTGTTGTGGACACTTGATAGATTAGGTGCTTGGAGGCTTCCAGCACCTGCCCCAGGCTGCAGGGCATGCCGCAGGCCCACGGGTTTAAGGCTTACGCCACGTGCCGCAAGCCTATGCCAGTTAGTGACCCCCATGACTCCTGTACGTTGCCTGGGCGAAGCACACCAAACAGAAAAGTGTAAGATTTGCAAGGCGTTTAAGCCTAGAACAAAGAAAGAGAGAGACTTTCACTTGAAGCAGTTGTTGATGGAAGCAGCACTGCAGCCATCGGGCCCGGAGCACCCAACGCCGGCTCCAGCCTCTTCGGTGCGGAGTGCCCCGGAGTTGTCAAGAGGCCCGGTGCCGGACAAGCACCACAAGCCGTCAGCCCCAGAGAAAAGTAGGCCCCAGCACCGCTCATTCTCCCTGGTGCATCCCAAGGCCAAACCAAAAGAAGGGCACGGACATTCTCCCCAAAGGATACTGGCACCAACTAAGGGCCTGGGCACTGGAAAGAGCAGGATGAACATTGTACCGGCACCAGTAGCACCAGTGCCACAAGTCCCTCTGAGTCTGGTCATAAGTGAACTCAGTGAGGACAATGGGCTCGAGAGAGTAATAGATCAGCCCTCCACACCTGACACCTTAGAGGCGGCGAAGGACCTCATCGGGTTGTCGGTAGTGAGCACCCTCCCGATCAGGGAGAAGCCTCCAGCACCTGGGCCCACGGTGCCATTGAGGGGAAAGCCAACAATGGTGCACCATTCGAGGTCACCGTCCCGGCATCGCTCTCAGTTTTGGTCCCAGTTGTGCGTCGAGTTTGCGGACTCTCAGTTACCCTGATGCCAAAGGGAAGCCTCCGTACCGAAGGCGAGTCAGTGCACGGGGTTGGTGCAAGGGACCTGACACTCTCCGACACCTTCCAGAGACCAGCACCAGGAGAAGGTGAGCCAACCATTGCCGAAGGCTTCCGGAAGTCACCGGTCTCGGTCCATGTCTCAGGAGCACTGTTACCGGTCCCATTCCTGTTCCCGATTGGCAAAAAGCTGCTTGTTGACCTCCCACCAGCACAGATCAATGACAGCGCTGTGGCCTTTGCGCTTGGCATTGCCAGAATGCAGCGCTGACTGAGGCCCGTACAGTTACCCGTACTGGGCACCGGACAGCAGAGAACACCTGGCTGGATGGCAACCCCAGTGGGGACCGCCGGGACACTGGCCCTTCTGAAACCCCTGAGCCTACCACCAGCAGCAAGGGGATCCCTCCAGGGCCAGCTACTCGGTGCACCGGTCCTGGTCCCTACACCGACGCTCCTCCATGCGGGAAGATACGGCGTCCAGATCACCTGCACCGTTGCCGAGCGAGAGACCGGAGAAACGGCACCGAGTCCAGTGCCGCCCCAGGGTCAGCTCTCTGGGCCCGAGTTGGAAGCCCCTCCTTTGGGGGAGGGAGTCCAAGGGGACCAGCAGGAGGAAGCAGAGTAGCAGAGTGGACGCTCAGAGCGGACGTCGTGTATTCGCTCTTCTGCAAGTGGGGATTTCCCTGGTTAGACCTGTTTGCTGCCAGGGGCAACGCCGAGTGCCCGCAGTTCTGCTCATTCCAGGGCCGCAGCCCAGGCTCAATAGCAGACGTGTTCACAATCCCATGGGGAGGGGAATTAAAATATGCCTTCCCCCTGTTTCCTCTGGTGCACAAGGTCTTGCTCAAGGTGTACAGGGATGGGGCAGCGGTCATCTTCATTGCCCCGGCCTGGCCCCGCCAGCACTGATTCACCATGCTCCTGGAGCTATCGGTGGAAGCCCCGGTAACCCTGCCCTTACACCGGGACCTCATCATGCAGGATGGAGGGCGGCTCCTCCACCCTGACCTACAATCACTGCATCTGACGGCGTGGAAGCTCTGTGGCTGAATGCTTTGGAGAGCCAGTGTTCCTTCCCTGTGCAGCAGATTCTACTTGGTCATAGGAAGCCCTCTACCAGGGTGACTTACATGGCCAAGTGGAAAAGGTTCTTGTGCTAGTGTGGGCCTCAACAGGTCCAGTCATACCAGGCTCCAGTGCCCATCATTCTAGAGTTCCTACCGCACCTCAAGCAGCAGGGGCTGGCCTCGTCCTCGATCAGTGTGCATCTGGCGGCCATCTCCACCTTTCACCCAGGGTTTTCAGTGGGTTCGGTGTTCTCCCACCCAATGGTGGGGCGGTTCCTTAAAGGACTGGAGAGGGTGTTCCCTTACACATGCCCCTCCAGTTTCTCCATGGAATCTCAACTTAGTCCTTTCTAAGGTCATGGGGCCCCTGTTCGAGCCCCTGGCAACCTGCTCCCTCCTCCACTTTTCCTGGAAGGTGGCATTCCTGGTGGCCATTACCTTGGCCAGAAGGGTATCTGAGCTGAGGCACTCACCTCGGAGCCGCCATATATGGTATTTCATAAAGACAAGGTGCAGCTCCACCCATACCCCAAGTTCCTCCTAAAGGTGGTCTCACAATTCCATCTAGGCCAGGACATTTGTCTGCCCATTTTCCCAAACCCCATGCAGACCTGAGTCACCGCAGTGTGCACTCCCTGGATGTCCGCCGAGTGTTGGCGTTCTACTTGGAGCGCACCAAGCCCTTTCGTAAATCCAAGCAGCTGTTTGTGGCCGTGGCAGAAATGACGAGAGGCCTCCCGGTGCAGCGAATATCCTCCTGGATTACAGACTGCATTTGGGCGTATTATGACTTTCCCCGGTGGTCATGGCCCACTCGACTAGGGCGCAAGCAGCTTCAGAGGCTTTCCTGGCACAGGTCCCAGTCCAGGAGATCTGCAGAGCAGCCACCTGGTCGTCAGTGCATACCTTTACAACCCACTACGTGGTCCACCAGCAGGCTGATACCAGTCAGCTCTGTGTTCTTGGAGAACCAGGGTGCAGTATCCAGCCTGACTCATGAAAGACCTCCCACTCCCCCTGTCCCCCGCCTCTGCTTAAACCAAAACCCATAAGAGGAAAAAAACTTGCAGAGAAGGGCGTTGGGAGACATACCTCGACCACTAATGATAATGGTGACAAGATTAAGACATCTCCATTAGCATACAGAATGGAGAGCAGAAACAACTCCCCTAGCCTCATCTGCATGAAAGATGGGACAGGGAGACATCTCAATTTGCATAGAGAATGGAGAACAGAGAACCGCACTGAACTCTGGGACCAGAAAAAGCAGGGAAGCACTGCATCCTGGGAATCTCTGCTCCAGATGCTAATGAACCTATGCCTGCCCACACCCAGCTCAGCAATTATTAGACCAATTCTAGTAATAAATCCTTGATTGATATCCAAAATACTGAAGCAGCCTAGTTGCACTGTGAGGTCCCTGGAAGAAAACATCACCCATAGCCAAGAGTGATCAGCTCCTATTGTCTAGCCTAAAGAAAATGCTTGAGTCATCAGCTTACCTATAAACAAATCTAGTGTTCTCCCTTGAACCATTGCATTTTCTCTACAAAAATCCCTACTCACCCTCTAGTCAGGGTTCTGATGCTTAGATCCAAACTATGCATCAGTTCCACTGGGACTCCATATTCTCCTGACTGATCATGCTGGGGACTCTGCCTGTCTCCTGCCCTCAGGACCCTGAGCGACCATCATCACCTGGGAACCCCAACCAGTTCAAGCCTCATGCAGTGGGTGAGATTCCTGCCCCTCTCTGTTTTCCTTTCTACCTTAGGTATTAACCATTAATAATGTATGTTATGTTGGTTTAGCCCTTCTTGTGTAGTTATCACAATTATTCAATAAATAACTTTTATGGTTAAGTTGGTTGCTTCTCTCTCTTGCTGAACTTTACTCTTTTGTGTTTTTAGCTTCCCCCATTGACTCTACAGCAACACTTCTTTTACCTAAGCTAAAGATCCCTGCAGCGCCCAAAATACTGTAAGGTTTGCTCATCAAGTAGGTTACTGCCAGTACAATTGTGATGTGAGAGTGGGGATAGGGATGTGCTGAATCTGGGACGCATAAGGGTAACAGCTTGAAAGTGCTGCTTGACCCACTCCATGGAGCCCAGGAGCATATAAAGAGGGGCAGCTTGAAAGTGCTGCTTCATCCAGCCCAGTGAGTCCAGAAACATATAAGGGTTCAGCTTGACAGTGGTGATTGACCCGGTCCGCTCAGACTTGCTCTGTTAGTGTGTGTGTGTGTGTGTGTGTGTGTGTGTTCGTTCATCCGGTTCTGGGACTAGAGAAACCCAGCCCTAGGGAACCTAGGTCCTGCAGGATAGCTCCATTGGGATGGGACTTGCAGAAGGGAGAAGTAGAGCTCCATATGAAAACACAAGTGACACAGCAGTACATTGATAGAATCCCCTCCCCAGAAGAGTAACCCGAATGAATGAGCATACCCCAAAGTAATGGGCAAATCTGGTAACAAGGCCCGAGAGGATGCAGCAGTTGGCTTGGTGGTCCTCTGATCAAATTGATCCGTGACTCCTATTCTCCTCCGAAGGTAAGCTTGTGATTCACCTAACGTGGAATGGACGTGAACAAGCACTCGAAGAAGAAAACACAGTTACCTACCTTTTCGTAACTGTTGTTCTTTGAGATGTTCCATTCCACCACCCACCCTCCTATCCCTCTGTTGGAGTTGCCGGCAAGAAGGAACTGGAGGGGGTCGGGCCAGTGGGGAGTATATTTGCACGGTGCAACAGTAGCACCACTCAGTTAGGGACCCCACTGGCCCGATGGGTACCACTAAGGAAAAAATTTCCGACGCTCATGCACGTGGCGTGTGCACACCTAATGTGGAATGGACGTGAACAACACATCTCGAAGAACAACAGTTACAAAAAGGTAGGTAACCATTTTTTTCCCAAAGAGAATCCCTTTTATAAAAATGGATAATTTTGGTAGACTCTTTCAAACAAGTGGAATTTGAGTGCCTACTGTAGAAAGGCCTTCTTACTGTCCCACATATGGTATAAAGAGTTATGGTTAAGTTTCAACACATTCTGCAGTGACAAGAACCAGTGGCAGAAGTAGAAACAATATGTATACTAGGAGCATTTTGCTGGTATAAGAATACTAGATTTGCAAAGCGATCCTAGTGGGGAGACAGTGGTAAAACTCTGCCTTTTCTGAAATAGCTTATTCCCACTGTCTTCTCTGCCCTCCATTCCCCTCCCATAACTTTGTGCAACTGTCTACATTAGGATTTTTTGTTGGCATCGCTATGTCAGTGTGGGATCTCACAGCCCTGCCCATCATAGCTATACTGTGGATGTGGCCTGAGACAAAGAATACAGGCAGGTTATTGGTTACAGCAGCAGCAGCATTATTTTACTTTAAGTTACTTTGTTTTGTTAAATAAATTTTATCCTAAAACCTGCCTCAAATCTTCATGAAAATACTGTACTACCATCTAACTGTGTGCAAGGGATGGATGGGTGGGAATAGAATCTGATTTGGTGGCCAAGAAATCTATAAAAGTAAGTGAATTGTAAAGTAGAGTAATCCTTATGACAGGGCTGTGCACAGTCAATCTTGATAGTTAAAATCAAAACTTAACCAGTTAAGGAAAAGTCTGTATGGTTTAAATAAGCTAGAGTGCAGCAGAGAAATTTTTCTGCCTCACACCATTTTGAAAGCAGTTTTCTCAATGTTTTGTCCCTAGCATTCTCTCTTGGCAAATTAACAGGCTTAGTGCATTTGGCTGGGCCCAGTCATTGCGTGATCAATCTTAGATACCTTGAAGGGCCCTGATTTTCAGAGAATAGGTACTCAGCACTTTGCAAATCTGCCCCCTTAAATGTGGCTCCATTTGGGCATTCAGTACATGAGACAGCAAAACTCCCTGGTCACTTGTGAAAATTAAGGCTATAGTCTCTGATGGCTAAGGGTTTAGATGGGATATCAGATACCTTCCATCCATGGGCACCTGTCATGAGGGTTGGCCCTCTAATGGGTTAGGCACCTAGCCTCCCTCTGGCAGTCTCTCTTGAAAAATGAGCCAACCAGGTCCACCTGTGGACACTTAATTGGATAAATAGCTGAGTGATAGCTAATTAGTAAGGAACACTTGGGACTCCTAGAGGATTATGAGAACTCAGACAGGTGCCCAGAACACAGGAAGCTCTAGGAGGGAATGAGGGGGAGAGTTCATCAGGGAGCCTGGGTAAGAAGCTGTTCCTATTGGTGTCTCCCTGGAGAGCAGAGGCTCACAGAGAATGGAACAGCCCTGAGAACACAGACAGCTGGAGAAGAGAGAACAAAAAGCTCTCCAGACAGGGAGTCCTGGGAGATGCTGCAGAGCTTCAGGCAGTGGAGAAGCCAGGGACTTACAGCAGCAGAAGAAAGCTTGTTTACATACTATGTTTGTTTGTTTGATGGATTGAACTAGACCCATGAGGGGCTTTGTTCAATATATACAAGCATCACTGAACTTACCCAAAGCCCACTGGGAGAAACTGAGGCAGAGATGTAACTGCTGTGCCACAGCAGGCTGCCAGAATGGACTCTAGGGGTGACTGCCTGCTATTACATCACTTCTGTAATCAAGGTTGCAATGGAATAACAAGCAGTGCAAGTCAGATCTATATTCTAGTACAGATCTTCAAATGATCCTCAAGAAGAAAGGCATTGATGGAAAATCTGGAGCACGTATTAGATTACTGATTTTTTCCCCCTTATTTCATTAAATGGAAATGGTCTCATTATCAGATAAAACTGACAGTTATTGGAATAAAATCCTAAAGCTATTCAGTTAGAAAAAAATCACAAATTGCTGATTGTTGCCTCCAGCATTTGTTGGACTAAGCTGGAATGATTCTCAGAAAATAAAAAAATATATATTTTAAAGCAGAGAAATGACTACATACAGGTATTGTTTATTTTTTTTTGGCATGCTGTCTAAGCTATGTATAGCCTCAGAAAAAGAAAATAATGAAATTGGTGAGCTAAGTGACATCTGTTTAAAATATTGCCAGTCCTTGTGACTTGTTTTCCATTTGCTGTGTTACTTAGGAGAAATTGGAAGTGAATAACAATTAGTCTAAATATTTCATTGCTACTCTCATGCTTCTATGCCACCTTCAAGTTTAGTTACTTTCAGAGAGAATATCTCCTCCCAATACCTAACATTGTATGGTGTTAGTACTGCTATCAAATCAGTATTTTCTTGAAGGTACCTGTCGTAAAAAAGCAGATTCCACAGCTACTAGCCCTCAGGTGTTCCATGAGCCTCCTCCCTATTCATCTAGGTATAACATAGTGATAGGTGTATAATGCTGATGTAGGCATTGAGTAGCAATTCAAGATGTTTGTTTCACTAGGCTTGAAGTCAAGGCAATCTGATTGTAATGTATGGAATCAAATCTTTGCAACCCCTTTAAAAAAATGAGAGGAGAAAATGTGTGTGGGGATAAGAAGCTTTGGGCCTATATGATTATCTCTCTCTTCCCCTCTGAGAGATGAAACAGTGATCAGAACATGAGGCAGGATTCTTTGAGAAGAGTGTTAGGAGTCTTACACCATCTGTTTTTAAGCTGTTGCTGGAACCTTCATTTCTATGTATTCCTTCCAGTGCCATCCTGGAAATCTGTGCTTTAACATTAGAGCACGTACAGCTAGTGAATTCAGAGTAGCCTGGGCTTTAGCATGAGCCCGGAAAGCTGGAGGCACTGAGTCAGTATCAACACAAAGGCATCTCTGATATTCCCAGGACTAGCTGGGACAGGAAGCTTCCTTCACAGGCTAATCAAGAAGTTTTATAGTACCTCCTTCCTAGTTGGAAGCAGAATGTACAAAGAGCCTCTCGAGGGAGCTTTCTTCTTTCAAGAGTTGTACTGCTGAATTGTACAGGACTGACAGTTTAGGATAGATGAGCATCCAAATTTTAGGTCCTTATCAAAACTGAACCTCTGGAGTCTTTTGGGTTTCATCCATCACTAGAAATATCTGACACTCTGTGAGGCATTTCACTTAACACTACTTAGAAATGGACAAGACTTGAATACTAAATTGGGTCAAACTTTTTTGACTGAAAAGTTCAGTCTAAAACTCCATTTTTTTTGTAAAATTCAAATTTTTCCAGAGACATTTAAAAGATCTCCCATTTTTTTTATCCAAAGTGGCATAAAAACAAACTTCAAAACCTTGAAAAGTTTCAAGAATGTTTCATTCCTATTCAACAAACTGACTTCATCATAGTTCAAATTCTGCACTCCTAATTGGTCAAAATAACTATTGAAATCAATGGGAGTTTTGCTTGAGTAAAGAATGACTGAAGGTTTTGACCCTATAACCATAAATAATGCTAATACTGCAAGAAGGAGTATGTAGTAAAGGTTTTAAATCTGAATAATATTGTTAGCTACATGTTAACTGTATCCTTAAGAGGCTATCTAGGCTTAACATAGGGACCTCAGATATTGCCACAATTTCAGTACAAAATTAATTAGCCTCAAGAGGTGTAAATGGAGATAGACATCAGATGATAGTGTTATCTCCAATACATATTGCTAATGCCCAGCTCTTGTGTGAAAATGTGATGATGATTAACTCGGTGACCCATAATATACTGATAAGAAATAGTCACAAAGTTTGTTTCTTGGATATCTCTCTACTTTTGTCATGATGATGTAAAATGACAAAAAGGCATCAACCAAAAATTGCCATATTTTATTTTAGTAATTAGGATGTTCAGAATACATAAAGCTCTAATCAATACCTGAGAGGAACCCTTTAGTACTTAGCAGTTTTTATATATAAATAAAACAACAAAAAAATTAGGATCCTGTTCCCACTGAAGTCATCATTTCAGCATTTTAAAAAGCTGCTTAGAGTTCCAGAATAGCCAGGCTGAGATGCTTATTCCTGTTTTTTTTCCCACTGTGACAGTTCTTGGGAACTAATTGGTTAATTGTAGCGGGGGAAGTATTCCCTCACTTGCATCTATTAGACAAAGGGATCGTCTATGTGGTCTTCCCTCCATCCCACTCTAACAGCCTCTGTGAAGGGGCAGAGAGGCGAACTGAGTGTTCTGTTTCTAGCAGTCTCTTCTCTTTTCTTTCCCTCATCGCTGCTACTTGTCAGCCCCAGATCTGCTTCATCTACCTTGTTCCATATGGAATTCATAATATTGTTTTGTCACTTATTAATCTCTAAACAGTCTGGGACCTGGCTACCTAGGGACAACCTTTCTCTCCCTGCTATAGTTATGTCATAGTTGAGATCAGCAGAGCCATTCAAATTGAAGTCCCAATATGATAAATGTGAGTGGACTGCTGACAGTGCATTCTCCATAGGAGCAACTTGGCTTTGGAATTTGCCGCCTGTCTTGTTTCACCAGCATCCAGATCTGCTAAGCAGCTGGGCATACTGCAAGGCTCATGATTTCTCCCATACAGTGCTTAATTTATTCTTTGCTTGCCAGGGCTGAGCCCTGGCACCGATAGGCTTGACACTTCATACCCCAGCATCGCTGGGATTCCTGCATAAATTATGAATGTATAAAAATTGATAGTCCTGGCACCTAGTTGCTTGAGCCACAACACTGCTCTCAGGCATTTGGGAAGGGCTTGGATTGATGGTTGGGGAGGTTTAGTTGTAAGTTTATCTGCTAGTATATATTTACTTTAATTTGGGGAGAGAAATCCATAGTATATATATTAAAGTAATTTGTCAACATGTTGAGGATTTGAGGTGGAGGCTTATGTTTTTGTGAAACGAAAAAAACCCTACACATTTGCTTTCCAGGTGAACTAGAATTTCATAAGGTTACATACATTTCTAGAGACAGCTGAATACTTTTCATTGAAACAGTTAAACAAAAATGGCTTTTCAACCAAATTGATTTTTCCCCCAGATTTTTATTTAGCTCACTTTTTAAACAAGTTGATCAATATTTTTGGTTTACAGCAATAAATTAAATAAATAACAACAACCACCCAACAACAACCTGGGATTAAAAAAAGAAAACTATCAAAACACACAAGCACCTACTGAACATGGCTTTCAGAAAGACTGAACTTTTGAGGGATTCATTTTTTCCTGGCATTTTTTTTCTAGATATGGGAGTGTGTGTGTGTGTGTGTTTTAATTATTTTAAACTTTTAATAGGGTTCTATAAAGGTAATTCAGTTCCAATACTGCATGTAGGTTCATAAGATGCATTGTGACAGCCTAAAAACCTCTGCACTGCCACTAGGCTTTCTTTAAAAAGGATGTTATTCTATGGTTCAGCTTTTAGTATTATGAGACCAATGTTCATTTTAGGAAACTCTGTTGTACTTAATTAGGGAAACATTCTAAACCCCTGCAGCAAAACCCAAATGCCTTTGCTTTGCTTCTGTAATGTTTTTTGTTGTGTTTTTTCCCCATTTAATTTGAAAGGGAAATTCAGTCAAAACATATTAAAGCAGCATAGGTCCAATTACATTTTTTTAAACTGAAATGAAGTTTCAAAAGGAACCAAGCTACTTTTTTTTCAGGAAAGAATTAGTCTAAGACAGTTGGAGCCCTTCTTCTTGCTGCTACGTCATGAAAATACAAATAGGATTTTGCAGCTCCCACAATATGGGATCTCCTGGGAGCAGTAGAAAATGTTTAGTGGAGCTTTCAGGATGATTTCCCACAATTTGCTTTTGCTCACCAACTTCTCATTTGATCTGTCTGTCATAAAAGCCTATATTGAATAATGTATAAAAGTAGTGAGTAATTGTTCCATGAGATGATTGTGCTTACCCAATTTTGTATTTTTTAAACAAAGACCCATATCCAGTAAACACTTATCACAGCAGACCACATTAATCCTCAACAATGCATTGCAGGTTACTCTATGCAATTAATAATCTAATTTGTGACAAAAATACGTTTTAAAAAAAATACCAAAAAAAAAAAAAAGAGCAAGTGAACACGAAAACTAATCAGGTGATCAGACAAACAAGGAATTTCACAATTAAAGCTGATGGCTGTTCTTAAGGATCATTGGAATGCTCACAATATAATATTTTGTAGTATGCACAGCACATGCTTCAAATATCTGGATACAGTAATATAGATCAAGGGAAAAATGACTGCATGAGTCCCTAATTCGGGAAAGCATTAAAACCTATGCTTGTATTCTCCTGAATAAATATGCTTTTCTGAGTTGGGGTGTGACAGATTTCTCAAAAAGAAGAGGAGTACTTGTGGCACCTTAGAGACTAACTCATTTATTTGAGCATAAGCTTTCGTGGGCTACAGCCCACTTCATCGGATGCATAGAATGGAACATATAGTGAGGCGATATATGTATGTATATATGTTCCATTCTATGCATCCGATGAAGAGGGCTGTAGCCCACGAAAGCTTATGCTCAAATAAATGTGTTAGTCTCTAAGGTGCCACAAGTACTCCTCTTCTTTTTGCGGCTACAGGCTAACATGGCTGCTACTCTGAAACCTGATAGGTTTCTGTTACCAATCTGCCTGAGGTGTCAGGTGATCAGGCTGAGGCTGCATGATTGTAGGGTGACCAGACAGAAAATGTGAAAAATCGGGACGGGGGGTGGGGGGTAATAGGAGCCTATATAAGAAAAAGACCCTAAAATCAGGACTGTCCCTATAAAATCGGGACATCTGGTCACCCTACATGATTGGTACGGGAGGAGATGAAGGAGCACACCAAGTGACTATGTTTTAAAGCTTTATTAATAAAATAACATCAGTGAGTGCTGGGCCTCAGCCCTCAGCCACTTTCATACTCACAGACGCACAACCCAAGGCTGGCCAAACCCAGGTGTAACATAAGAAGAAAAGCGGGGAAGGGTGGACGAGAGTTCTGTCCTGTGCACAGGCCGTTCAGCGTCCGCTGTTTATCTCCAACTTGCTTCAGCCCTTTGAAGGGTTTTAAGTCCTGGGTTCTTCTGGGGGCGTTTTGTTCAGGGACCTCTATCCCCTGTGCTCTTTGTACCAGTCCAAACTGGCTTTCCACAGCTTCCTCAGCTTTCCCAAAACACACTGGCTTCAGGGATGCGAGTCTGTTGTTTTCCAACTCGCTGACCTTCGCAGTCTCCCCAGCTTTCAGCCCCTGCAGTTTTGTTCAGCTCAATTCTTTTTCTTTTTTCACGGCTGGTCAGGGTTGAGATATGAGCTCCCAGCTTTTTTGGCATCAGACAGTCTGTTTGTGTGCACTGGCCTTGAGTGGCTCCTCCTCTTCAGACCTAGCTGGAGCGTCGAGTTAACCTATTTCCTTCTCCCTTCCTCCCACTTCGGCCTCTTGCAACCCACAAAGGAATCTTTCATTCCACACTCACACCTTCAACTCTTCCCACAATACACTCCACTATATATGCAAGTGCTAGCAACTTCCAGTGCTAAACTGCTTACTCCAGGGGACCCCATGGAGAGCAATTTTACTGTGACGAGGCCTTAAACTTTTTCAGGATTTTGTCACTTTTTATCACAATTTTATTTTCCCCTCCACTCCATAAAGTAGCTTTATGTTAAATCTTACTGGGTCATCTGGTTTTTTTCCATGAAAATTATGACCAAATTGTCTTCCCATTAAAGCTAATACCCAAATTTCCATTTACTTTAATGAGAGCAGGATTAGGCCACGTGTTGGCATGAGTAAAAAGTGGCACTGGCATTCTTGAAATTATAAATATGAAAATATGATAGTTGCTTTAGGCTTGTAAGGTCTCACTTTAAGTTGACCCACATAAATAAGTATAGGCTTTTGCCCCTCTAATGGAAATACACTTGTTCAGATATGTACAGATCAGCAATAACTGAGTGACAATGAAGACAAACTGCATTCTAAACAAAAACCACACAGGAAGAATACAAAATGCTTGTTTTCTGTGACTGTGTTCCATCTTAAACATACATACTAAAATGTTTTTTGTTCAGCCTTAATTCATTCACTTTTCCTGTTTTGTATGTACAATAACTGTGCTATTCTGTTGTAAGTGAAACAGGGAGAAGAATTAAAACCTGATTTGCAACATTTCTGTGAATGAATGCAACATATTTGGTTTGCAGTGATTCACTGGGTCATGGTTTTCACAAATATAGACATGGCCACCGTATATTTATGAAAATGTATGTAAAACTCAGTTTCGCACAGGAATGATCATTCCAAAGTATGTTGACTGTTTTCGGGTTAGCAAAAACTTTGTCCTACAATCAGGGATATGACATTTGGTTTGTCACCTGACACAAATAATGAATATTTGAAGGCAAACAGCACCTGAATGAATGATAGGATGAAAATTATTCAACAAAATGGTGTGTGTGTGTGTGTGTTGGTGGGCTTTTTTTTTTTTTTTAGGATTTTCTGATGTAATATAGATTTCTGAAGATATGCAGAACACAATATTCCAAAACTTATAAATAAATAAATAAATAACTTCTTAGGGGAAGTATAAATTAAAATGTCACTTAAAAATGGGTGCCCAAAGAACATATATTACAGTTAGGTGCTTAAATAAGATTGATTTTTGTTTTATTTTTTCCCCAACTTCAGTGAAGTCAATGGGACCTGCAGGTTTTTATCATTTCTGAAAATTAGGCACCTAAACACAGCTCATCTGTGGATATAGATGTTTAATACATGTACAGTCCAGAGTGTTTGAGTAGAAGTGAGCAGTGAGGTATGAAAAACTGAGAGAGCTTTGCTGGAAGCACTGTTTTATTAGAGCCTTGGTGATGAAGCCCCAGTGTTTAGTAAAATTTGACAGTCCTTTTTATTTGTTATGTCACATTCTGCAGCAAGACTCAGGGCTTGTTATTGTGATATATTTTCAAAAGCCCAATCCATGAATTGTCTGTCCATGAAAAATAATTCTGAACCTAAGAAAAATTATTAAAATACACTCAAACAAAAGCAGCTTTTGCGACAATTGTTCTTCAAGAGCTGGTACTATTCTACTACAGATAAAGAATTTAGGCTAAAGTGTCTCTTCTGTTAGGATATAGATATTCAGGCCTGTCTGCAAAGGCCTATACTTTATGACTTTAGGTGTATTCTTATCACTTAGCTAGTTATAGAGGTATAAAAGAATGAATCAAAAATCACTGTCTGTCTGTGTAATGACCTTCTTTTACTGTGACAGTCTGAGGCCTGGTTCTTCGGCTAAGCAGCAGAGGCAGCCATAAGCTGGGAAGTGTTTGGTCACATCCTTACATTCCAAACTAGTCACATTGAAATAAGGTGCTATTGGGCTATTAGGAATACAAACCTGTCCTGATATTCCTATCCCCTCCAGAGAAAAAGAAGAGCCTAGAAGATGTAAAAGAAAACTTAGTTTAATAGTATCCTGTCTGGCAAGAACTCACATCAATAGACACAGCTGAAAAACCCTTATGTCTGTATAGATGTACTTGTGAAATCCTCACTTCTGTATTGTTTTGTATGTTTATTTGCATGGTCTCTGTCTGGTTCTGTGATTGTTTCTGTCCGCTGTATAATTAATTTTGTTGGGTGTAAACCAATTAAGGTGGTGGGATATAATTGGTTAAATAACTATGTTACAATATGTTAGGATTGGTTAGTTAAATTTCAGTAAAATGATTGGTTAAGGTATAGCTAAGCAAAACTCAGGTTTTACTATATAGTCTGCAGTCAATCAGGAAGTAAAGTGGGGGGTTGGAAACAGGGACTGGGAATGGGGGAATTGGGATCATGTTTTGCTAAAGGGGGAAATAGGAATAGGGGATGGGAACAGAAACAAGGACACAAGCAAAGCTCTGTAGTGTCAGAGCTAAGGAAGGAAACTGGAATCATGCTTGCTGGAAGTTCACCCCAATAAACATCGAATTGTTTGCGCCTTTGGACTTTGGGTATTGTTTCTCTCTGTTCATACAAGGACCAGGGAAGTGAGAGGGTGAAGGAATAAGCCCCCTAACATCTTCCATAGGAAAAAACCCATATGCCTCTCTTCACTAGGGTAATCTGTTACAGTAACAGGACTGTAACATGTTCCCCATCTACACCCACAAGCTCCTAAGTCACTGGCCAAATATGTTTCTAGTCATGCTACGCAGCCTGAGGTTTTCCAGGCATCAGCACAATTGTGCCAGGTTCAATCGTTTGAGTTCCAGTGAAGCTGGAGATCACAGGCACATGTTTAAAATCTTCCCATTATGTGTGCTGTGAATGTCAGAAGCAGTACTAGAAGTTCTGCTCTTCTAGTCAGCCAGTGGATTTCCTATAGTCTGTCAGCTTAGTTCCTTTTCTGTCCACCTCAATCGCTAACTCTCATATTATCCCCACATTCCTAAGCATGCACTCCTGGCCTCTATTAATGCCCCCACTTCCACCCTGAGTCACATCCTCATAAATAAATATACTTTAAAGATGGCAGGTATGACTAGCCCACTGAAGCACTTTGGGCCACCTGGGTTATCCAGGGAGAGCTTTCTATCCAAAAGGGTACACTCTTCCCCCATATATGATTTCCATATAATAGCTGCTTTAGACGCTATATAGACAAACTATATGGTAATTGGAAAAAACCCTTACACTTGGATGGAGTCTCACCAACTTGTTCAAATTCCCTATCCTTCTCAGGAGGGTTTCAGAAGCAGATGATCAGTAAATCTTCTGGAAGCATGGTTCCTCCAGGAGCCATCCATTCAAAGGGGTACATGGAGGACAGGCAGCATAGAGGCCCTTAGGATATGTCTACACTGCAATTAAATGCCTGCAGCCAGTTCGAGCTCAGACTATGGGCTGTAAAATTTTGGTGTTGCTGTTCAGGCTTGGGCTGGAGCCTGGTTTCTGGGACTGCTTGTCTCACAGGGTCCCAGAGCCTGGGCCTGAACCCAAACATCTACACAGCAGTTTTACAACCCCATAGCCCAAGCCTGTCAAGCCCGAATCAACTGACATGGGCCAGATGCAGCTGTTTAATTACAATGTAGACATACCCTTGGAGTCCACTGTACCACCTGAGGTACTAAAGAAGATCATAACTGAAGGGTCATGGACTGGAATCTACATCCTCTTTCATGGTGAGAAAAATCATACTCTCCAGTGGAAAATTTTTCAAAGATACTCTACAAGAGAATTCTGTGGTGTTTCCATTCCTTTGTACAGAAATAAGCTGTGGAGGGGACAATGAGTTCTTATTAGATGCAAATAGACTTAACCATTCTGAGCAGCACTGATATTTGTAGTTAATTCTGCATAATGTCAATTTATAATCAACAGTCAAATGTGCAATTTTTTTAATACATGCATCAATCACCTAGACTGATTGGAACAGTATTACAACTCCTCTTTTGCTGAAGATCACTGTTTAATTAAAATCTAAGTGTGGGGGGGGGGCGGGGGAAGGTGGAAAATTAAACAAAAAGAATAGCAGACAAATCAGTGAGGGGTTATAATCTGAAGCCAGCATCAATAGACAGAACGAGTGACTCCACTAACTGAAAGGAGAAAACACATTTAAACATAAATTGCAATTAAACTTCTAATAAGAAAGCCATTTATTTTACTTCTAAGTTCTCTGAAAACATAAACCAGTCAGTTAAATATTTCCTGTTCAAGCTTTATCCTGCAGGGTGTTTGCTTTAGAATGCCCACAGATGTTCTTAGGGTTCAAGAATGTAATAACACTTTAAATTATTTCCAGAATGTTATCTAAATTAATCTTTTAATTAATGGGAGAAAAAAGCTCTGAACCATATTATTTCTCTAAAAAAACCCAAAAGTAGCAGGCACTTGAAAGTGCTGGTTTTTTTTTTTTTAAAGTGTTTCTTCAAACTAATGGCCAGGAAATATGCACTCTCTCTCCCCTAGTAGTGGCTATTTTTATATCACCATAAATTGATTTTTTATTCATTTATTTTGGGGGGGGGGAGGAGCAGAACAAACTTGCATTCACTAAGTAAAGTGGCCTGACTCTCATAGGAGTTGAATATCCACAACTCTCATTGACTTCAATCAGAACTGCATGGCTTAACATCTTCGAAAATCAGTCCACCTATAATTGTCAAATTATGGATTTAAATACCTAAGGTTTGAGAATTCTGTCTTAGGTCACTTTCCCTGAGGACTTGACTTGATATTTTCCCCATTATTTAAAAAAATGGTGTGACATATTTTTGAACAGTCTTAGTCTCAGTGGTACAGCCTTAAATTAGGCAGTCCTTATATTTGTTTTTCACTGGCATCTCTTCCCCCCCCCCCAAAAAAAAACATTCTCCATTGCCTCTCAATATCATATGATTGGTGTGGACAGTGGGGTTGTTTTAATAATCCCTGTTATGGGGAGTGATACAAATAGTCCAATGACTTACTCACCAGGCTATTGCACCCATTACTATTATTGCAGCCCAGTCTCCCTAGGTGAATAATGTTCTCACTTATTTCCCCTCCCCCATACTTGACCCTTGCTATAGGTTTTTATGATTTAAAAAAAAAACTGTTTCCTATGCAGAGAGGTAGAGAGAGAGAGATTATATATGTAATGTAAATTTTATTGAATGGCACTCCAGAAATACCATCATAGTATTAAAGGACTAAATTGCCTTGTCCCTCCCTTCACTCCGCCCCCCCACTCCCACCCAGAAGAGAGGAGTCAAAACACCCCTTACCGTTATATCAAGGTGTGGCATTTGCTCCCTGTGACATGAGATGGCTAACCTTTTCTTTCCATACAGAGCGCGGGGAATCTTCCAGGAGGACTCCACTGTGCGCACATCTCAGAGGTGCAATCTAGGCCTAAATTCTTAGTATGTAGGTAACTTTTATTTCAAAAGAAATGCTTTACCATTCCCTACCTCAGACAACTGAAGTACTCCTGTAGGCAATGTGGACAGGGCTGTTGATGTACATTTAATGATATCAGTACAGCTAACTGCATGAGGAAACAAAATTCAATATCATTTTTAAAACGTGGTCTTGAAGTGAGAATGGATGTTCAAGGCTAACTTGGAAGTGGTCTCTGTGCCCTGATTAGTGTCTTGTTGTTTTATTCATCTATCATTTTTTCTTTGCTGCTGCTGCTGCCTTTGTCAGTGCAGTTTCTCTTCAGTTTTTTTCAATTCTTTGGAAGACCTGCTACATCTCTGCCTTCCTGAGTGATTGATTATTTTCAGCTTCAGAATACTCCCTGTATGTTTTTTTTCCTGTATTCGTTCTCTTTATCTTCTCCTCTTCTGTCACCTTCCCTGAGATTTTCCCCCCTCTAGTTTATTGTTCATTTTTCTTGCCTTTTTCACTGTCATGTTTTTCTTTCCTGTGCTTATATGCTGCTCTGCTTTTTGTCTGTTCATTTTTCTTCATTCCAATATTATGAATGTATCACTTTTTTCTGATTTTTCAGTTGTCTCGTATATGCTCCTTTTAATATTCCCTTCTTTCCTTAATTCCAACCACTTTTCTTACTATTTCCCTAATTCGAGCACTATCATGATCATTCAAGAAGTTAAAATAATGACCTCTGGAACTGTAGATTCCCTCAGAGGAATCTCTTCTCTGAAGGGATCTATTTTTGTCCCCAGTTATTAACTGTGTAAAAGGCAGTGTAGTTAGTAGATAGACACTGAACTGAGATTCATGAGACCTGAATTTTATATCCAGATCTAGTATTTGCCCTTGGACAATCCATGTCACCTCTCCAAAGCCCTGTTTCCACTCCATCTTTTGTTCTTCTTCTCTATTTCAGTTGTAAGCTCTCAGGAGGAGGGAGTGTCTCTTACTATGTGGATATGCAATACCTGACAAATGAAGCCCCGATCTCTGTTTGGGCTTCTAACAATTAGCATATAGCAAAACATTATAGGCATTGTTAGTAGCACTGCCTATAATTAAAGTGTAAGACCCTGCTCTCAGGTGCTTCTAACTCTTCCAAATTTTAACCATTTGGGCTGAAATTTTCCATTCCATGTGTCTGCTGCAGGCTGACTGATTTGGGAAAACTTCAGCCAAAACAGTTCAGCCTTTTCTGGGTATGAGACTAGGGAAAAATACATGACTTCGGCCTGGTCCACACTAGGACTTTAATTCAAATTTAGCAGCATTAATTCGAATTAACCGTGCACCCGTCCACACCACGAAGCTATTTAATTCGACATAGAGGGCTCTTTAGTTCGACTTCTCTACTCCTCCCCGACAAGGGGAGTAGTGCTAAATTCGACATGGCTATGTCGAATTAGGCTAGATGTGGATGCAAATCGACCTTAGTAGCTCCGGGAGCTATCCCACAGTGCACCACTCTGTTGACGCTCTGGACAGCAGTCCAAGCTTGGATGCTCTGACCAGCCACACAGGAAAAGCCTCGTGGAAATTTGAATTCCTTTTCCTGTCTGGCCAGTTTGAATCTCATTTCCTGTGTGGACGTTGTGGCGAGCTCAGCAGCACTGGCAGCGATGCAGAGCTCTCCAGCAGAGGTGTCCATGCAATCTCAGACTAGAAAGAGGGCCCCAGCATGTACTGACCAGGAAGTCTTGGATCTGATCACTGTGTGGGGCGAGAAGTCTGTGCTTTCGGAGCTGCGCTCCAACAAACGGAATGCAAAGACCTACGAGAAGGTCTCCAAAGCCATGGCACTCAGAGGATACAGCCGGGATACAATGCAGTGCCACGTGAAAGTCAAGGAGCTGAGACAAGGCTACCAAAAAATCAGAGTGGCAAACGGACGCTCCGGAGCCCAGCCCCAGACATGCCGGTTCTACGAGGCACTGCATGCCATTCTCGGTGGGTCTGCCACCACTGCCCCACCAGTGTGCATGGACTTTGAGGATGGGATACTGTTGACGGACTGTTCCTCGGAGATGTTCGGACGAGGAAGATGAGGAGGACGAGGCAGTCGACAGCACTTACAACGCTGATTTCCCCGTCAGCCAGGATCTCTTCACCCTCACTGAGATCCCCTACCAACCCTCCCCAGCCGTTACCCCGGACCCTGAATCAGGGGAAGGATCAGTCGGTAAGTGCTTTAAACATGTAAACATTTTTTTCTAACAGAACAGGAATATTAACTATGCGAAAAGAAGGTTAATATATATGGGGATGGAACAGAAATCCTCTTGGGAGATTTCCGAGAAGCTCTCCTGCAGGTAATCGAAAAGCCTCCGCATGAGGTTCCTGGGGAGAGCTGCCTTATTGGGTGCTTCGTGGTAGCACACTTTTCCGCGCCAGGCTATCATCAGGTACTCCGGGAGCATTGCCTCCCCCTTCCCACACACCCCTCACCCTTTCCTACGCCCCCACCCCCAGCCCAGAGCCTGCACCCCTCACCCCTTCCTTCACACCCACCTGTAAACGTCCTGCTCCCAGTCCTCCCCCACCACAAGGCCACATAGCCCCTGCACACAGAGTCCCAAAAAGGAGGGATGGCAGTCTCCGTTGAAACAAACAGTCCGGCAGTGCAGACCGCTCTAGGGGCAGGAGCCTGTCATTCCTCGAGTGTAGAAGCGGTCTGTACATCACTGCACACCCTACCCACCACAGTCTGTGTCCCTGTTTCAACCCTTTAACGTGAATTCATTAGTAAAGAAAACGTTGCTAATTAACAATATTCCAATACGTTTATTTTTAAACGTGTGTTGGAAGGGGGGAAACGTGGTGAAGGGGGTATGCAACCGCAGAAGAAAGTCAACAGTAACTGAAGCAGGGGCAGGTTCAGCTTCTCTGTAAAGAAACTGAACAGTCACAGGTTACCCCACTCCCTGATGAACCTAGCTTTCAAAGCCTCCCGGATGCACAGCGCTTCCCGCTGGGCTCTTCTAATTGCACGGGTGTCTGGCTGAGCGTAATCAGCAGCCAGGCGATTTGCCTCAACCTCCCATCTCGCCATAAAGGTCTCCCCCTTGCTCTCACAGAGATTGTTGAGCACACAGCAAGCAGCAATAACAATGGGGATATTGCTTTCGCTGAGATCCGAGCGAGTCAGTAAGCTTCGCCATCTCCCCTTGAGACGTCCAAAAGCACACTCCACCACCATTCTGCACTTGCTCAGCCGGTAGTTGAAGAGCTCCTTGTCACTGTCCAAGGCGCCTGTATAGGGCTTCATGAGCCAGGGCATTAGCGGGTAGGCTGTGTCCCCGAGGATCACTATAGGCATCTCCACATCCCCAACAGTTATTTTGTGGTCCGGGAAGAAACTACCTTCCTGCAGGCATCTAAACAGACCAGAGTTCCTGAAAACACGCACGTCATGAACCTTGCCCGGCCACCCGACGTTGATGTTAGTAAAACGTCCCCTATGGTCCACCACTGCTTGCAGCACCATTGAAAAGTAGCCCTTTCGGTTAATATACTGACTGGCCTGGTGAGCTGGTCCCAGGATAGGGATGTGAGTCCCATCTATAGCCCCACCGCAGTTTGGGAATCCCATCGCGGCGAAGCCATCTATGATGACCTGGATGTTTCCCAGAGTCACTACCTTTGAGAGCAGTAGCTCAACGATTGCGTTGGCTACTTGCATCACAGCAACCCCCACGGTAGATTTGCCCACGCCAAAGTGGTTCGCTACTGACTAGTAGCTGTCTGGTGTTGCAAGTTTCCAGAGGGCTATGGCCACTCGCTTCTGCACAGTCAGGGCTGCTCGCATCCGGGTGTCCTTGCGCTTCAGGGCAGGGGACAGCAAGTCACAGAGTTCAAGGAAAGTGCCCTTACGCATCCTGAAGTTTCGCAGCCACTGTGATTCATCCCAGACCTGCAGCACTATGCGGTCCCACCAGTCCGTGCTTGTTTCCCGGGCCCAGAATCGCTCTCCCATAGCATGAAAATGACCCATTGCCACCATGATCTCCACGGCGCGGCGTACCGTGCTTTCTGAGAGTTCTGTGCCACTCTGAGACTTCATGTCCTCACCGCGCTGCCGGAGCCTCCTCGCCCGATTTCTCAGCATCTGACTGTTGAAGAGGTGGACGATAAGGTGCGAGGAGTTGACAACGGCCATAAGTGCAGCGATGATCGCAGCGGGCTCCATGATCGCAGTGGAGTGCTGTGGCGTCCGCGCTGTCACTAACAGGAAAAGTGCGTGAACTGATTTCCCACCGGCGGGAGTGACGGTTGAATGCTGACAGTTACCCAAGACCACCCTCGACACAGTTTTTCCCCCAGCATGCATTGGGGGGAAATCCCAGAATTCCAATGGGCAGCGGGGAGTGCGGGAACTTTGGGATAGCTTCCCACAGTGCACCGCTTCCAATTGCGACGCTTGCTCCGTTAGTGTGGACTCACAAAGTTGAATTAGTATCCTTACTGTGGACACACAAATTCGACTTTGTAAGGTCGATTCTACAAATTCGACTTAAGTTGATTCGAACTACTCTTGTAGTGTAGACATACCCTTCATCAAGTTAAAAATTCTAGCAACCTTTTCTCTGAGACGATCTATGATCTCCCTGTTTTGGAGCAGGGACCAGAAAATTGTCATTGGAGTGGCCTTTGTCTCAGGGATATACCTTTTGCTATCCCTGTGAAAATATGACCAAATTTGGTATGCCATAAGCATTTGAAAAACCAGTTTGCACATGCACAGACAACCGTCATTCTAGCATTTCCTAACTTATAAGGGTTTGACTTTGCAGCTTTAAATATGTTGTTTTAACATAGTTTTTTGTGCATAATAGTGTGAAAAAGTCATGGTAGTATCTGGTTACTTTAAGTAAACACCTCGGGCTTGATTCTGGGCTCATTTGTCCCTGAAATCAGGAATAACTTAACATTAATGATGTGAGCTAGGGAAGAAAAAGGACACTTTTGCTCTCCATTACTCTATAACTAAAACAGATGAACAAACAAATCCTTTCCCTGGAGTTTCTAATCAGGGTGTTCAGCAATTTGCTGGATTGGGCCCAAAGGTGGAAGAGCGAAATGTGGTCCTTTCCATAACAAGATAAATAAAAACTGGAAATCCTGAATTGGGTCAGAGCCTCACCATGATGAAAGGTAAATATCCCCAGGGCAAATGATTTATTGTTGGTGAAGCTAACAAAATCCATCGTTTGTAGTTTAGGAGATTCTGTCTATTTATAATGATATCATTACTCTCTCTTCTGTTTTAACATCTTACTGGTTCCACAATCCCTGAACATGTAAAATTCACCCTGATTCTAACAGGAATTACTTCAGGGATGGGAGTGGGGGAGGTCAAGTAAGATTTATTTTTTTTAAGTACAGATTCAGCCAAAAGATAAAAATATAGGCTCATTTTCCATCTTCATAAACATTTGTTAATTCAGCTGTATTTATTTTTTTAAATGTAACTTCTGCCAAAATTGGGGAATTGGATGGGTCAGAGGATTGGAAATGGCACATAGAACTTTTCAGCTCTCGTTCAACACTCAACTCCAATTCAGCTGAGGTTAATAGTGATTGAAAAATATTATTTGAGATCTCTTGCTGTGTAAAATGAGTTGGTGGTATTTGAACAGTCTACAAGATGTAGGCATCCCAACTGTTACTAAGAACTTTCCAGTCACCCTCAACTCTGTATCTGTTTAGCCGTGGATCTCTTGATGCAGCCTGTTATCTTTAAAGGACATTTAACTTAGAGTCTAAGAGTTCAAATTCCCCATGAATTTTAAGGCTGTCATCCATGGGCCTAATCCAAAACCCACATAAATCAATTTGTTTTTTTTTATTGGAGGTGTTCTCCAACATGATTTAATTTGTCTTTCCACAGCATTGTTACCAAAATGGACCCAATCTTTCTCCCACTGAAAGTAATCAGGTTTTTTTATTATTGTTAATCTTACTGAAAAGCTATATAGAAAGATCTTTAGATATTATAGACTGTACATATATATTTTGTCACACTAGAAACCTCTCACATAAGTGGTTTTGTTTTGTTTTGTTTTTAAGAATTCAGACTTTACAAATATCTACCCTTCTGTATGGGAAGATTTTGGCAAACCAGTAAAGTCCCTGAAACTGCTATGGCTTATTGCTAAAAGCAACCTAGTTAGCAGGCTGTAAAGTGGCCATGCAACTTGACCAAGGCAGGAGGAGAGGGGGTTTTGGGTGCCACAGAAAGGGCAGCTTGATCTGATAAGAATTGTGTTGAAGTTGCTGATGCATGCATTTTAGAAGAGCAGGATGTGCCCCAGGAATGTCTATTCGGGTCTCAAGGCTGCAAACTCTGGAAAAACCCACACCTGGTTAATCAATAAGCAGAAGGAACCTTTTCCTTGAACATTGAAACTTCTTACTTAACAAGTTTTCTTTAAGGGACATGTCATTCTATTACTAATGTATAAATAAGGGGGAAAAGTTTGAGATAATTGGACTCTTTTTGGACTCTCCCTCTGGATACAACTTGTGATCCCCACTGGCAGTCGCAATGTTTGGCCACCGGAAACCTGCCGCTGTGTGACTCGAGAGCATCTGATGAAGTGGGCTGTAGCCCACGAAAGCTTATGCTCAAATAAATTTGTTAGTCTCTAAGTTGCCACAAGTACTCCTGTTCTTTTTTCAAGAGCCACATTCAGCTTTGGTAATTATTGAAGGTTGAGGGTGTTTTACTAACCTGTTGCGGACGTGTGTAAGTGCTTGAGACTAAGTAAAGTTTAGCTTTAAGCACTCTTATGTTGTCCTGTTTATGCCAGCCATCTATCGGTTGGATGGACGTGTCTTCCCTGATTTATTTCCTGACACCACCTCACACAGAGTAAAAGTTACCAAGAGCTTTGGGTCGAAAGAACTTGTAATGCGTGTGTGTGTGTGGGGGGGGGAATCATTGTGAATTCCCTCTTCCTCTTACTTCCCTTCCTAGCTCTCTTCAGGTTGATTAACTTAATGAGGAGGTTTCCAGGAGTCCTCAAGATTTTTTTCTAAACTTGGATTTTTTTTTAATTAAACAGGTGTATATTCCACATGGAGCAGGCTCCTTCCAGCACTAGCTACTTATCAGAATCTCTGGATTGTTCCCAAGAGACAGGCAGGATTTAGGCTGATTAAAACACCTTGTACTATAACCCTTGCTTCACATTTAAAAAATAAAGGGAGGAGGGATATCTCCAGTTACGCTGAGTAAATTTTGTACTTATCTTTATTAACATATTTGGAAATAAAGAAGCCAAAGATGCAAGGATTCATTTTTAGCAGAAAGGAGTTAAATTTACTGTAGTTATTTGTCTGAATAGCTCTCTTCAGGGAAATGTGCATCCTAATGCAGATTTTCTTTGCAAGGAACATTACTTTTCAGTAGTCACCACAATAGAAATCAGGCATTTATGGAGACAATTGCTCTACTTGGATTCCTCTTGGCTGACCAGCCATTTAACTGCTAGTCAACCAAAAGGAATACCATGGTTCAGAGAAATAAGCATAAGGTGAGGAAATGAACTTCTAATTGTTTTAATCCTATTATTGGGGCTGTTTTTCACTATTTTTGGCAGATGACTACACCTCATTGACTCATTTTCTCAGTCTGTAAAATGAAGATAACAGTAATAATTACAACTTTACCGTGGTATTGTAAGGATTCATTAGTTAATGTTTATGTAGCACTTAGCACATACATAGAGCTTCATATAGTCAAACATCTGCTTATTATTTTGGTTTCAGTCCAGGTCTTGGTGGACAGGTGTCTCCACTCCATAAACAGCATCAGATATGACACCTCTTAATAACCTTATTGGCAGTCTAAGCAAAGAGGCCAAGGATGAATGGGCGAGGAGAATGAACTGCCCTCTCACTCCTAGAAACTAGATGAGGTACATTGTTGGGACAGGCACACTGTCATGGCCTGTGCTACACCTGTTCTGTGGTTTCCTAGAGGCCTTAATTTTCTAGTGCTATTAGTCCAGGACCATTCACAAACTCTGAGTTCTTTTAAATTTAATTGAAATATTTTTTAAATGATAGTTGCATTGTCCTTGGAAATTTGGAAGTATGTAAGATGCATTCCGTATTGTACAACTGGCATATTTAATTATCCATTAAAATGTGCTATGTGACACTATTTTTTTTTAAATGTACTTCTTGCTTTATGGTTGGAAATCTGTCATAAATACACCATTGTTCATAGATATAAAAATACACTACAAGTGTTCTGAATGATCACTTTTTGTTCGGGAAAGTCCTGAATATAACCAAGCAGAGAAAAGTGTCATAGTAATTACCTGACATTTCATAGATTTTTGTGTGTGTGCGCATTTTTCCCCCCTAAATTTAATTGGCCAGCTCCCAAATCAGCATACCTCAGTTGAAGTCCATGGTCCTATGTCCATTTCCACCAGCTGAGGACCTAGTCCCATGTTTCTTATTGGTTTAAAATGCTATAGTATTCTTCACAGGAGTATTTGCTCTGGTACCCAGAAAAATACAGAATATATATCAAGTGCTGCTGTGCCTTTGATGAAAATGTAAGTATGTGTTCTCATTGGGGCATTTCAGTGTTCAATTTAACCATGGTTTTCAAAATAGAACTAAATTTGCTTGTAAGTGACACTTCATATTCACTTTTAAAATCTTTTTATTTTTGTTTATTTTGGTGGCAGAGTAGGCACGTGGGGCAAATGATCTCTTAGACTCCAATTCTTGAAATACTGAAGAACACGTGTAATCTTACTTACATTAGTGGTTATCTTGAAATCAGTGGAACCATCTACCTGAGTACATTTATGCATATGATTAACTGTTTACAAGATAGGGGGATACTTGGCATTTCAAGGAAAAAACCTTTTACTTCTATGAACACCTCTGAGCTTGTTGTGATAGTGCTGGAATTGGAAAACAATATGCTCTACCACTTTTACTGCTAGTGAGTAGACCCTGTAGTTGGACTCAAGGATTATGCACCACTTAACCGCACCAAAAGGTCACCTGTTGATATTAATGGGAGTTGGATGCCCAAACTGCATGAAATTAACCAACAACTAAGAAGTCTAAGAATTAAATCAAAAAATAATTTGAAAGTTTTGCCTAACAGAAGAGAAAGCAGATGGTTGTGACTACAGGGCAAGTTATCAGAGCACTGAAGTGAGATTTAGTCATACAAGTAGGATATTTGATTTTGTAAAAGTTTATAATGAATGGTTTTTCTATAAATTTCTCTGTGATATCTAAAGGGGTTTTGTCTGAATCTAATCCTGAGCTTTTGGGGCCTGATTTCTGCAATTCTTATTCAGGTGAATAGTCCCATAATCTCCTGAGTAAGGGCTACAGAGCTGTCATAATTTTACAACCAGTGATATCCGCCCCTGAGTTACATATGAGGTAAGGAAAAACAAACTGTCTCAAATCAGAAATAATCCTGTGTAATTCTGTAATCTAATACTCCAAAAATCAGATAGATGGACCATTGACTTCAATGGGACTCCATGCTAACATGTCCTCCTGACTGGACCCCTTTACAGGATCCATATGATATAGATTATATCTGCCTAAGCAGTAAGATATATGGGAGTCATTCTGATTTCTGTTATACCACTAAAACAAGGATTAAGAATCGACTGCACTGTAATTATGGAATTCTAATGGAATTAGATAACACCAGAATTGGGCCCAGGGTGATTATCTTTGACCAGTGTTATGCCTAATCATTGGTTTCCTTTAAAAAAAAATCTCAACCACATCTCTAATTTTGATTTGTCACTTGCATTCCACTTTTCAGCAAAGGACTGACCTTGCTGATTCTCTTGTTCCTAGGGACAGTGAAATGCAAGCATTACAAATTAAATTTTCAGTAGGATTACTAAGAAAATGACTATGGAAATTAGGTGCTACTTAAACACACATACACACACTCTTATACCTTAGAACTATAACTACAAAGGGTGTTTCATTTTATTCTTTCTCCTTTTAATTATTCCTAAGTGAGGAACTCTTCATTCTTTCATTTAAAATACCTCTTATTCTTTCCTTTGTGCTGCTTTTTTGTCAGGGGGAAAGTTGATAAGAAAAACAGTTTCTGAACTAAAATATTGTTGTGCTCCTTCCTTATTTGTTTTATATTTTGATTCCTGGCTAGAGTTCTGGGTCTCGGTAACATATAGTTACTGAAACTGCCTAAATGAACACTGTCTCAGTAGAAAGTACAAAATGCATCTGCTGTTACCACTACTGAAAGGTAATTACATACTAAATCAAGGGAAATAAGAAGGATGAGGTAAAGAATACTCAAAGACAAATAAGACACAAAGTGCAGTTCTCTTCTGAAAAGTAACCATAGAAATGTCAGCTTCCTATTCAGCACAGCTGGTTCTTGGCTCCGATTCTCATCTCACCTGCACTAATATAAGCCAGGAGTAAGTATACTGAAATGGATGGAGTCGGAGATGTGTAAATTGCATATAGCATAGATCCTTTCAATTCCTGGGATAAGCTCTGATTTAACTATCAGACAGGATGTAGCTGAACTCCTGAACTCCTGAATACCCCAGATGTAAACAAGGAGCACTGGTAGAGCTTGACCCAAATTCAAGCAACAGTAAGTGCCACTAATGCAAATTATGACTGTTTTAATCTACATTTGGGGTTTCTACCAGTGTAATACATTGATTGCTGGTCACCAATGGCTGAATCCAATGTATAAACATGCCTTAGGTAAGGCCTTTGGTGTCTGAGGCAAGACTGAATCTTGTCCATCCTAACTCTTGGGCAGGTACCATTTGGACGAAAATTTCAGTCTGGGGTGGAGATGTGCATTGCACATGCATGAAAGCCCTGAATATGACTTCTGACAAGCTATGCCCACAGGTTATTTCTGTCCAGCCCCCAAATGTGCATAGAGGATGACATTTTGTAGAACAAATATATCCTCTGCACAGTGTGACCGCTCATGAAAGGTCATACCGTGCATGCCAGCGTAGAATTGCATTCCTTACTAAAAATGTCATGGCACACCACTGCTTTGGGGTGAAGAGGAAACACTTTTGTAGCAGGAATTTTTATTGAATGAATGAATGAATGAATAGCAGCTATTTGGAACTTAAGGGTTTGGAATTTTAGAATAAGTCTGTGAAAGATGGATTTGTAGATCAAGAGGAGGTAAGGTAGGTAATGGTGCCTAATAAACTGCAGATATCCTATGGATAATATTTATTGTGTGTGTTTAAAAAAAAAGAAGAGGAGGAATATTTTTTTCAGGTTTGTTAGAACTCCTATCTATACATATCTAGATTTGTACTGCTAAAACCTACTGAAACAGTTTTACTCAAACTTGGCACATTTAGTAATTCTCACTGATACTAAGAAATCAAGGTAAGTCTTGAGATGTATATACCATATATTACTATGTGAGGATTCACAGGAAATGCCAATCTTAATTGTCAATTAATGCCTGATTCAATTCAATGTATAACAACATCAAGGGACCCTACATAAATTTAGCTGCTCATATAGCTCTAACTATAAGGGTTGTATAGTTAATCATGATGATGATCACTCAGTGAGTTTATGGATCCTGTAAAACCATCTTGATATGTTTTGATACTTTTATCAACCAAAATTGTAATTTTAATAGAGTTGATTTAACATACTTAGATTTCTGTAAGGTATTTGAATTGGTAGAACTAGAACAATATAAAATTAACATGTCACACATTATATAGATTTAAAACTGGCGGACTGATTGGTCTCAAAATGCAATTGTGAATTGGGAATTGCCTTTGGGAGGATGTGTTCTCAGGTCCCTCATGGATCGGTTCTTGGCCCTATGCTAGTGAACATTTTTATCAATGACCTGGAAGAAAACATATAATCATCACAGGTGACCCCAAAATTGGGGAGTGGTAAATAATGAAGAGGACAGGTCACTGAGAGCAATCTGGATCACTTGGCACAAGCAAACAATATGCATTTTTAATATGGCTAAATATAAATGTTTACAACTAGGAACAAAGGATGTAGGTCTTACTTACAGGATGTGGGACTCTATGCAACGACTGTGAAAAAGATTTGGGGGTCATTTGTGGATAATAGCTGTACAAGAGCTCCCAATGTGATGCTGTGGTCAAAAGAGCTAATGTGATCCTTGGATGCATAAACAGGGAAATCTCAACTAGGAGTAGAAAGATTATTTTACCTCTGTACTTGGGATTTGTGTGATCTCTGCTGGAATACTGTTTCCAGTTCTGGTGTCCACAATTCAAGAAAGATGTTGATAAATTGGAGTGGGTTCAGAGAAGAGCCAAAAGAATGATAAAAGGATTAGAAAATGTGCCTTCTGGTGAGAGACTCAAATAGCTCAATCTATTTAGCTTAACAGAGAGAAGGTTAAGGGATGACTTAATGACAGTCTGTAAGTATCCTCATGGGGAACAAATATTTAGTAATGGTCTCTTGAATCTAGCTGAGAAAGGTGAAACACAATCCAATATCTGGAAGCTGAAGCTAGACAAATATCACTGGACATAAGGTATGAATTTTTGACAGTCAGGTTAGCCAACTATTGGAACAATTCACCAAGGGTCATGGTGCATTCTTCATCACTGACAATTTTTACATCAAGACTGGATGTTTCTCTGAAAGCTATGCTCTAGGAATTATTTTAGCGAAGTTCCATTGCTACAAGAGAATTTAATTTTACATGAACCGCAATGATCTTATGCATTTAGCCCCCATAAACTGGAACTGAGGACACCACAGAGTCAGAAAATCTTGCCTTGGCTTAAACAGACAGAACAAAAACAACTGCACAAACTTCAGTGTTACTAACAAGGACAGATTTGGGGTGTGGGGAAGGTGAGGGAAGTGTGGAAAACTGACCTCAGTCTGGGTGCCTATGTCTGTAAGTTTCTTTGCTGTTAAGTAGAAAAAATAATTATTTGCTGTTGCCAGGGAGATTACTAACACATTAGGGGCCATTATAGATTTTCTCCAGACAAAGCACATAACTCATAAAGAGTTTAGTTACAGAGGGTACTTTGAAGAAGTTTGTTGTTTCTATGAGCAAGGAGACTGGCATTAAACTCCTCAGTGGCTAGGAGGAAGGCTCGCCACAGGAACCCTGCTGCTGAATAACTTGATACCATCTCAGACTTTGAGTAACTATATCTATCTGAGGTGCTTCTAGACCAGGGTTTTCTCAGACTTCATTGCACTGCGATCCCCTTCTGATAACAAAAATTATTACACCACCCTAGGAGGGGGGACCAAAGACTGAGCCCACCAGAGCCCCACTGCCCTGGCTGAGGGGGCCAAAGCCCAGCCCCACCACTATGGGTGGCGGAGGGAGGACACAAAACTGAAGCCTGAGTTCTTCAGCCCAGGCAGGGGACATATAACCTGAGCCCCACTGCCCAGGGCTCAAGCCCTTGAGATTCAGTTTTGGTCCTGGGTGGTTGGGCTTTGTCTTTGGCCCTGGGCGGTGTGGCTTGGGCTTCAGTCCTGGGCCACAGCAGGTCTAAGACAGCCCCGGTGAGCCTATTAAAATGAGGTCCTGACCCACAGTTTGTGAACCACTGTTCTAGACTATTGCTAGGTTTTGATGTATGCTTTAGATTCAATAAAAATGATTTTTGCATGGTGCTGCATCCCCCACTGATTTATTTCATGACACCACCTGGAAAAGAGAGATTAGTAGCCATTGCTTTGGGTTCAGATAACCCCAGATAACACTATGGCCTATGTAGAACAGGAGGTCTGCCAAGATGATCACAGTGGTCCCTCTGACCTTGGAATCTATGAATACCTGACTAACCTACAAAAAATATCTAGAAATACTGTAACCATATTGATCTCTGCTGTGTGAAAGAGCACAAAGCACACATGTAGAAGAGGTAAATGGCTACCAGTGATAAGGAATTTAAGTCTATGCTATGATCTCTCCCTTCTTCCTAAGCCCTAAATTCACCCCCAAATCTACAACTGCCATGCAAACTACTGTGCAAAGGGGTAAGCAGTGTCACACATTCATTCTCTCTCTCTCACGCTCACACACAGAGGAACTATTTATTGGCTAGTTATGCTGGGGTAGGGGAAAGTAGAGTGACCAGACAACAAGTGTGAAAAATAGGGACGGGGGTGGGGAGGTAACAGGAGCCTATATAAGAAAAAGACCCAAAAATCGGGACTCTCTCTATAAAACCGGGACATCTGGTCACCCTAGGGGGAAGCATTATATCCATTAGCAACAATCTCAGTTGTGTCCCTTCTCTGTAACAGGCTGAGTGCCTGAACCTTCAAAATAACTAGGTGTAACGGGAACTGAAAACCCAATGGGTCCACAAGAAAGGATTGTGGATCAGGGCCCCATATACAACACAACTCATAGTCACTAAAGGTATTGTATTTATGAGTAAAAGTGTTTGGTATTTGGCTTTTCCAACTTAGTTATGTTTTAGCTTCAGAAAACTGCTCTTGTATTGTCTATTCAATGCATTTTGGGGGTTGGATGCTCTTTATTTTTGTTGTAAGCAAATAAATAATAGATATTCATATAACCTCTTAAGAGTTTTACTGTTATTCCAGCTGTAGCTTTGTCACTGATTTCAATGAGGGTAGAAGTGAACTTAGTGCATGCCACATGCAATAGGTATTCTCTGATTGGGGCCTCTGTATCTGTGGAGAAAAATTTGAATCCCAACTTCTGAAATGTATAGTGGTCAATTGATTAGTTACACTCTTAGGAACAATATATTCTGCCCTTGATCAACACTGCTTATCTAAGTCAGTAAATATAATGAGTTCTTAGATGAATTAATAAAGTAATCCTGTTAGCTTGAAAATTTTAATTATTTTTTTTTTATCTCAAGGCTAATACTTACTGCAGTGGACATGAGAATGTTTCCAAGTGCATCCAGGGTGCCTAAATGCCAGAGGTTTTGTATCTAGAGGACAACTTTCTGTATCTTCATATTTATTAATATTATGGTATGAACTCAAAATATGTGAAACAGCAATTTCTGAAACCAGATGTGTATATATGCCTATTTCATAATCATTTTAAAAGGTTGACTAGGGATCCATTTAGGGACTTATGCTTTGAGGGGAAGCAGGCAAGAATAGCGGAAAGTCAGTAAATTCACTTGTTAGAATATTTGCTAAAAGCAAGGACAAAATGATGAGCTCCCAGATGAACTAAATTAACTGACATTTGGAAGTATATCTCTAGGTAGCTCTCTGCAGTTTCTGCTCAGCTTGCCAACTGCAGGAACTGCAGCTGGATCTGACTATGAAGCTAGTGCATTAGCAATGTTTCCTTTAACTAACACTACCTAACAGGTTGGCACCTGCATTCTGTTCCAGCTATAACTGAGTATCTCCAAGCATCCTCATGTAGAATGTATGACAATCATTTAAACTAGATTAAGCAGGGAAAAGCATATTCACAAACATGAGAAATCTAAAACTCCAAATAAAAACATGCAAACTGAGGAGAACATAGTTAATTTATGTGGACATAAAAATTAGCTGTACTTGACTTTATAAAACTCTTGCTGTGTTGGATCTGGTTTGTCCATAAATGAGATTCTCCCTGAATGAAAAATACAATGCTGCAGGTGGCATTCCGAGAGGCAAAATATGCTTGCATTTTTCTATCTTAAAGGAATCTAACAACTGGTATTTTTTTCTAGGGGCAATCATAAAAAAATTATCTAGATCTCTTCTCAATTTTTTAAAACTACACTATGACAACAGATATGCTGGTTATGATGAACAATAAGGCCTAAATGTCTACATGTCGTCTAATTATGAGTGCCTGTTGTTTGGCCAGCTTGATACACCTAACTGATTCAAGATGGGCATCCAGCATTAGTGGGCAGCTCTGAAAATGTGTATCTAAAAGGCATAGAAGTGCATAAGTGTTCAGAATTTTGTAGTGTCTGTCACATTCCAAAGTTATACCTTATATGTTCACCAGAATGCCACAGCACTTTGGCATGATCCAGCACCAGTATTCATTAATACCTGTTGAAAACATTAGGGAGGTTTAAATTGTGGAGACAATCTGTAATATAATTTTCATACAATCAAATGGCTCTGAATCACCATTTTGATTGTGCTAAGCTCAATGCAGGAATGGAGGTAGAAGTCCAGAGGTAACCTTATGCACTTTCCAGATTCTGGGGTTCATAGGACTGCTCAAATTTATATTTTGCTATAATGGACCACCATGAGTCTCTGAATGCAGCCCAGAGTAGATGGAAAACAGTGCGTTCCAGCCACAATTCTTCTCTAGCAGGCAGCATAGGGCCATTCCACCAGCCCAAGGTCACCAGACAAAATTTCCCTTATACTGGGGGAAAATCCCCAGAGGCCAAATTTGCTGGCTTTTCAGGCCCTGCACAATAGGTTAAGAAAACTGCAGAGGTGGCTGAATGCAGAATAGGGAAGGAGGTAGGCTGCATCTTCTGCACTAATAATGAAACTACACATTGGTGTTCAAGTCTCAGAATGAATTCTTGTTGATTCAGAAAAGAGGAATCTAAATGGAATTTAATGACTTAGCCAGAATCTGTTCTGTGGTCTCCAAATTCAACATGGCCACTTCCTTCCCTGTTTCCAGGTGACTTCAGGTTCTTCAGGGAAGGAACCCTGATCGTAATTGTTGGGATCAATGTTATTGAACAAATGTCTTCTTGAAACTGGAGTGAGGCCATCAGGCTCATCTAACAGCGTCCCAAAGTGACATCTAATGCTAATGGCTTAGATTTAACCAGGGTTGAGTTTATATTGGTTACCTAATGGTGAAATATCTCATTGCCAATCCCCCATATTTCAGCTTTGAAAAAAGCAAACAGAAAGTAGAGAAATTATCTTAGTGTTTCCCTAATACATTTTCTCTTTCTGCATCAATCAGACCCATTTGGTGAGGGCAGTCTAATTAATGAATTACCTAAGCAGTTATGCTAGATACCAACAAAGTCAGATTTCCCTATTCACTCCTTCCACAAGGCATATTTTATGATGTGTTATACACTTAAAACAATGAAAGTGTAAATTTAATACTCCTGTTTGATGTAAGAGAGGATTACCTAGCAGTTTTATTATTAAATAGACTCAGTTTATCACTGCACGTTTCAAAAACTTCGATCAATGTGAATTTAGGCAAAAAGCTAATATAAAAGTGGAGGAGGGATCAACAAAAGTATTTAAAGTCTCCCATGGCTTTTCAAGTCATTTATATTAAATATATAATCTTTCCTGCATACAGCCTCCATTTTACACATTTGAAATCACTTTAAAAAGCTTATTTTGCTTTTACCCTGTCTCTTTATGTTAATGGGGACTATAGGGACAGAAATCAAAATTGAAGAAGAGACACTGGAGAATGTGGACAATTTTACGCATCTTGGAAGTACCATCGGCCAAGATAGTACTAGTTCCGAGGAAGAAATAAGAATTGGGAAAGCAAATGCTGCATTTGGAAGACTCAACAATATCTGGCAACTCAAAAACATCTCCCTCAAGACAAAACTGAACGTGTACAAAGCAACTGTTATTGCCATCCCAACATATAGTAGTGAGACATGGCAACTTACCAAGAAAGATACGCAAAAGCTGACTACATTTCATCACAAATGTCTAAGAAGATATTGAGAATAACATATAGAGATAGGAAGATGAATGAAGAAGTCAGAAAAATTACTGGACAAAGCACCCTTTCACAAATAATCTACAAAAGAAGATATCAGTGGCTGGGACATGTGCTGAGAGTAGAAAAAGAATGCTTACCAAATACCGCCCTTGAATAGAGGCCAGAAAATGCAAAAAGAAAGAGAGGAAGACCGTGAATAACATGGAAACGAACAGTTCTGAATGACATCAAGAACCTCAACATGAAATGGGAAGATTTGGACAGAAGGTCAGTTGTCAGGCAAGGATGGCAAATGTGGGTAGCCCAGTGTGCAGCAAAGCACTAAGGTCATACGAGGTCATACCAAAGGTCCATTTACTCCAGTATTCTGTAGTCTAACAGCGGCCAATGCCAGGTGCTTCAGAGCGAATGAATAGAACGGGTAACTCCTCAGACTGGAACCTCATTTTATAAAAACTAATGGGAATGGTACATTGTAAAAGAAATAGCTGTCAAAAAGGAGACCCTGCTTACAATAGTGTAATAACAATAATGGCACAAATGGTGGTGAATAGATACAAACTCCTAGTGTTCCATATAACCAGCATACTTGTTTGTTTCTGTAAATCAACCCATTTTTCATCTTTAATAGCATCAGCTTTCCAAAGACACCATTTTTCTTTCTCCCCACATCCCTTTCCTTTCACTTTTTTTCCTGTTCACTGTGAGGATTTTGAATCTGTTTTTCGTGTAACAGAATTGTGTATGCACCTGGGTTTCACTTCCATGGACTGCTTGCTCATTTTTATAAGTTGTTTTATTTGCTGGAACTTGCCTTTGTCTTTCATCCTACAACACTTCCTACTGTTCCATAACAAATCACTACTTCTTTTTTACCCGCTCATATTTTGATCTTTGCCAAAGGATCTGTACTAAGTCTTCACAGACAGGCGTACATGATTTTGGTCTTTGCAAGAAACACAAGAAAGTAAGGAAGCAGTCCTGCTGATTCTAATCTCTGTATCTTCTTTCACCAAAAGAACAAGAGGAATTTAGACTGTGATCAGAGGAAAATGCCTGGAGCTCTCCCAATCACTTTCACAAGAATCAAACTGATTAAAATTTTATAAAAAAAAGATGGAAAACCAGAAGCTCAACTGTAAAACATTAAGGGGCATTAGCAACTTGCTTTTTAATATGAGAAAAATAAGAAAAGCAAACAACTGTGGATTGTTCCACAGCTAGATGGAAAACAACAGATTCATTTGGTTCAAATTTTGAAGTTTTGGGATCTGCTTATACTTAAGGCAGAATGAAAATAAGATTTTTTTTTTAAATTTAAAAACAGAAGAGTGTGCCACTCCAAAATAACCTGCTAGTTAGGCTGCCTGGTTCTGACCAGGGACATAACTTGAATTTCTGACATCCTAGTTGGGTTCCCTAACTACTGGGCTATTCTTTCTTTCCTTCTTCACTCCCTCTGCCCTAAAATACCATCCTGGACCTGACAAACTTTCCCAACTTTTTATGATCAAAACCAATATGTTCCCACAAAATATTTGTCTTGATGAAATAGCATTTGCTGTTCTGTTCCTTGAACACTTTCTTGCTCTGCTTGAGCCACAAACGCTTTTGAGTAAGTTTGTCATGTAAGACTTTGCAGTAGATTTAATCTGCAAAGCTAGAGTGGGTTTTACTGTGATTTTGATCAATAAACAAATCTTTTCATGACCAGATTGATAGCAAAACCAATACAGTTCAACAAATTAGTGTGTGAGAGAGAACAACAAGAAAGCAGTAGCAAATTTGCATTATTCAACTAAATTATGTTTGGCTTAAATACAGATATTAGTTGGTTTGGTTACCTTTGTACAGATAGGTGAAACACATGACATGATGATTTTATGCGTCTCTAACAGTCTGAAGAATTAAATCAGTTTCTACTAAAGCAAAACTCAGATGGGGATTTGGTGAATGGGATAATTTTTCTATAACTTTTCCTCTCTCTAGCCTTCAGAGTTCAAATCTTCTTTAAGGTCACAAGTGAATGAGTCTGCTAGTTTTATTAATGTTTCTAATACTCTCTAGCATAAAACCACAACATTGTATGACAAAATTGATTATTTCTGCTGAGAAGCACAGGAGCTGCAGCTGCTTGAGAGTGTGATAGCTGTATACAGAACTTTGTGGTATTTGTTCCCACATGGTACTGGGCTCAGGCCAGTCCTATTAATGCCATTCTTTTAGAACGTCAATTCACACATTTTTTTTCTGTTTTGTTTATAACGTCAGGTGAAGAATGCATATGTCCCCGAAAAACTATTTGATAGTCTGAGGGAAGCTCTGACCAGGAATAGACAAAAAAGTGAAGATAAAATCAGAACACAATCTCTCATAGTTCATCCATTTTTACAGATGATCTTGAATTGTATTATATGTATCATAATCTTGATAGCATATTTCCAAATTATTGTGAATGTGCAGCAGAAGTACCAAAATACCATGAAAATAGCTAAGTGGTGTCTTCTACTGGAAGCAGGGTGTATAGGAAATCTCAAACGCATATTCTGAGAATATGATGCTTCCTGTTCAGTTTTGCAGATTCAGCTCAGGAGATCTGGGTAGCAGAGAAGCTTTTAATATTTCTCTCAGTTCCTGGATACTGACCTGAACTGCACCCAACTTTGAACTTTTGACACCAATTATGAGGCAATAGATAAGAGTCCAACTGTCAAGAATTGTTAAGAGGTTCTGTATTAAAATAATGTTCTTCAGTAATTGGGTTAGAATATTTCATACCTCTTAAATATATTCCTTTTTTAATATTTAACTTATCCTTTGGAAAAATAGAAATTGGATACTACCAAGTAATTTACCATTCACAATCTGCACTCCTTACTGCTGAGCAGTGCAACAAAGAAGGATTGGAAGAAAGTTAGATTTTCCATTGAAAAGAACATACACAAATCTTAAGCAGAGCAATAGCAATATCAGTGCTGGTGAGCTAATATCCACCTTCCTAAATGCACTGTATGCAGACAAGAGAAATGGATTAGTGAGAACAGAAACAAAAGTGCACAGCAGAGAAATAAGAGAGACCCATGTTCTCATGCTACTCACAAAAATGATGAAGAAGGTGAGACATGCGGGCTCAGTGATTACAATTCTGCTTCTAAATGCTCCCAAACTGCCACAAATAATTTGTATAACTGTAACTACAATATAGGTTCTGTGCAAATAAGTCCCACTACTAGTTAATTTTTCAGTGAGGTTGAGACTTTTTTCTCTCTTGTTTTGGCACCCCTGTGCCAAAGTTTTCTAGGCTTTCCTCCTTCTCTCCCCCCCCCCAAACCCCCAAAAACCTACTATCATTTTACCCCATGAGGGTGAAAGAGAATTAAGTAAAAGGAACTAGTATGAGCTGGAACAATTTTCACAGTTCTACAATTACAGTGATTCTCTCCCACTCCCCCTGGCCCTTTTCTACATTACTATGAAAGCCTTTTTATGTCAATGGGGAATTTCATGCAGCCTAGTCTTCTATGCGCTACATAGTTATATTTTCCTATTTATTTATCGTGGTAGGTACAACAACAGTAGGGTCAGACACTAAGATGTTGGTGTTGCTACAGAATTGATTATAGAGGATTCCTTAGGATAGGTTTGATTGAATAGAATGAATATTGTGGTGCTGATGGCACAGTTTTGGAATAAGAATATTGTTAATGTTGCATGTGATTTCGACGATGGTTCTGTGTCCCTAATTCTAACATGTGAAGATGCACTATGACTACAAATATTATTTTTAATTAAAAGCTTTAGCAAGAATGTTACGAAAAGCTGGAGGTGGACAAGGAGGGATGGGAATGAATAATGCTTCTCTTCTGTTTGAATGCTGAGCCTTTGAGATGAGGCTCTTGATATAGAGAAATAGTAATGCATTTCAAACATGTCACCTTCTCTCACTCTCATATGTTCCTTGCAGTTGTAAAATGTACATAAAAGTGATTAAATCTATGCACACCCATAATTTATACCTAGATATATTTTAGTTAAATATGACTGAAATCTACACCAGCTGATGGTTTTCCCATCTTTTTTTCCTGCTGTAGAATCTCAACGGTCTCACTGCAAGCAAAACTTCAGACAGCAGTTTAGAGAAACGAAGTGTCACCAGCAGATAGAAACCAGTCAGTGTGTTGCAATCTGACTTTTAGGCTGCCAAAGTAATTTTGTGATCCCTAAAACATAGGCAAACTACCTTTTAATTTTTTTTTCTGTTTCTCTACAGGCACAGTGCTTCTGAAATCCCTATCCACTTCCTTGTAAACTAACTGACCTTGGAGCAAAGGTAACATCACAATAAGCAACTAAACTCTGTTTCTCAACTCCATAGGCATCTTACCTTGGGTGTAATGAGGAATGTTTTTTTCTTCTAGTACTTTAGAAACCAACTGAAGCAAGAGAAGACATTGCTGGATACATGCGCTCCCTCCTGCTGTCCCGTTTGTCAGAGTATGCCACTAAGCTTGTGGCATTGTTTTGGGGGCGTGGTCGACAGACTTTCAGGAAGGCCAGAAACATACCTTGTGAATTTTACAGGAGGCAGGAATTTGGAAGTGAAAATATGAGAAAAATGGTAGGCCCTCAATAAGAAGTTTAACTTATTAATTCTATAGAGCAATTTAGTTTTAAAGTTTTTGTTTGTTTGTTTTTTTAAGGCCAGAAGGGATCTAATCTGACCATCTTCACAGGACACAGAATTTCAACCAATAATTCCTGCATCAAGTTTATAACGGTTGAGCTAGAGCATATTTATTAGAAAAAGCATTCAATTTTTATTTATAGCCTTCAAGTAGTGGGAGAATCCACTCTATCCCTAGATACATTTCAATGGTTAATTACCCTCACTGTTAAAAAAAAATAGCATCTTATTTCTAGTCTGATTTTGTTTAGCTTCAGCTTTTAGCCATTGAACCTTTGCTAGACTGAAGAACCCTCTACTACCAAATATTTTCCCAAAGGGTATTTATAGACAGCGATCAAGTCACCTCTTAACTTGGATAATCAAAATAGACTGAGCTTCTTAAGCCTATCAGTGTAAAAATAAATGCATCAGAGCTCAGATCATTCTTGTAGGTCTCTTCTGTACCATTTCCAATTCCAGTGTGTCAACATGCTTTTTTGATAGCATGGACACTACAAGTAGAATCAATTATTTGAGTTATGGTCTCACTAATGCCACCTCCCTACTCCTACTCAATGCTCCCTTACTTGTACAACCAATGACTATATTCTCACTCTTAGCCACCACATCACACTGTGAGCTGGCGTTCAGTTAGTTGGCTACCATGACCATTAAATCCCTGTCAGTCACCTGTCTTCCAAAATAGAGTCTCCATGTGGTAGGTGTTTCCTACATGCTTTGTTCCTACATGTGTGTTCTTGCATATGGCTATATTCAAATACATGTTGGTCAAGTCAGGCCAACTTACCAAGCTATCCAGATTGCATTGTAGGACTGACCCTATGCTCATCATTATTTACCACTCCACCATTTTCATGACCTACTATTTCAAGTCACTGTGTAGGTATCAAATATATGTTACATTAGATATGGAGCCAAAGTTGAGTTTTGTGCCTCAGAAATTTATTTCCAAAGTGATGTAGGGCTCTCCTGAAGGGGAGACTATGGGCTCTTCCTATCAAATGGTCTTATGGAAATTCTCTCCTCTGTCACTTAACATTAAATTAAAAAAAAAAAATCTTTACCCCAATGTTTCTTCATGATGGTGTTTAAGGATAATGATCTGTATAGAACCCCTTTCTTAATGCTTCTATTTCCTTTCTTCCTTGGTAGTATGAAGAGGGGTTGCCATCTGAGGTTATAAAGCTGTTCATATATGAACTTTGAGTCCATTTAGGGGGAAAAAACCCTAGACAGAAAAAAAAATGTGGGAGGGAACTGAACAGACTGTTTGCTTTTATTTGCTTTTCTTTTTAAGTGGCAGTGTTATCTTTAATTGCTTTTGTACAGGATTTTTTTAATCTATCCTAGAATTTGTGCTGGCAAGGATTTGATACTAAACAAACCAGTCACCATAACTTATGAAAAGTAGAGTTCTTTGGATGGAATGCCACTACAGACTTCTCTGACTTAGCACTCTTTCAAAGCACCTATTGAGGAAAGCTGGACCAGACTGAAGTGGGGTTTGAAAGACAAAAGACCAAATAATGGATGCCAAAGACAGAAGTAGTCTTATCAAACCAGAGTTCTCCTTAAAGTCAGACCAAGCGATGAGTTTCAAGGTAAAATGAAAAGGTTCAATTTCAGGGCAACTGGCCCAGCACCTTTGGAATGACAAATGTGGCAGTGATAACCTTGTATTGTATTTGAGAACAGCAGCAGCTTGTATTTCAAATCTAATGCTCGAGATTTTCAAATATGTTAGTCTTGTAATTCTGGGATTGTCAAAATAGTCTAAGGAAGATGAACACTAAAACTGAGCACTTAACTCCCTTAAAACCTTTGAAAGTCCCAGTGGCCAGATTTTCAAAAGCGTAACCAAATGCTTCTGTTATTCCTACATTGCTTAAACTAGTGTTACCGAGAATTTTTCCACATTCATTCATCCTTGCCACGTTGCTCCTTCAGCCTTCCTCCTAAACTCACACAAGCAGAGGAGAATTCCTTCACACTAATTTATATTGTTGGTCTGTATATCTCAAGGTGATGGCTCTGTTCAAGAAACTTAAAGGTCAATACTCAAGTTCAGTTTTATGGAAACTATAGAAACTTCAGAGTAGCTTGGGCAGAAGAGGAGGGAATGTTTTTCTCCAACTTTTGTTCAACAAAAATAACCACATCACATTTTGTGACTTGTATTTGCTACAGCCATAAAATAATGGGAACCATTCTGCAGATAAGATTAATTATATTAAATTGTACTTTATTATCTTTGACTATACATCTTTAGGATAAATCTACATATGAGAAAACAAAGGGAAAAAGATGGATAAACGCTAGTTATTCTGACCTTTTTTACAGGCCCTCCCTGGTTCTATATTCTATGTTGCAATAAAATTCCATTTTACACTGCAGCTGCATGATAGAAGTTGCTCTGAGTTCTTACAGTCCAATAATTGGACTGCTCACTAACACTAAAATATAGATTTTTCTTTTAGAAATTACTTTAAAAAAAAAACAGCATCTAGCACACAGGGCATCTATATTGATCAGCCTGTTGTAGCAAAAAGTGGTTAATTTATATGTTTATAAATTGAAAAGCACTTTCTATGCCACTACTGAACAAAGTTGTGGCTCCAACTCTGTTTCCTTCAGTGAAGTGTCTTGAAGGCAAGAGTGCTCAGACTGAGTTCTGTTTTCATCTGCCACTTCAACTCAGACTTCTTTCTATATAACCACCATTAAAAATGTCTGTGCCACCTTTACTAAAATCTTCATCCATGCTTTCATCTCCCCTCATGATGACCTTTTGAAATGGAAAAGACAAAAAGAATGTTAGGAAGAGGAATTATTTAATGCCCCTCCACCCCCAAAAAAGTGAAGAGCTAATGAGAGCTCAATTTTTTAAGCCATCTGAAAACATTTTTGTTTTAGCTACAGTTCTTAGCAGTTATCCCTATTCTTCTCTGCAACTCTATTGTAAGTATATCCTGAATTATCTGTTCATATGTATAGTTTACCATAAAATTACCTAATCCTCTAATATAATTTCAGTGTACATTGCTCATTAGCTCACTTGTCTGAAATGTGATTTTATTATTTATATATTGCTCCTAATTCTCTGCAGCATTGTTAATTGACTTCTATCATAGTGGATCTTCATAGGAAGGAGGTCTAAAACTCCTACAAGACATACTCATGTAGGTTGAGTATGGAGACTTTTAACATATTCAGATGTCTGATGTTAATTAAAACATTGACAAAAAGAAAGTTCTTGTCGTAGGGTGAAACTGCAGCTTGAGGTCTTCAAACCACAATTTGAGGACTTCAATAACTCAGACATAGGTTAGGGGTTTGTTACAGGAGTGGATGGGTGAGATTCTGTGGCCTGCATTGTGCAGGAGGTCAGACTAGACGATCATAATGGTCCCTTCTGACCTTAAAGTCTATGAGTCTAAAAATCTGTCTTCCCCCCCCCCACACACTTTTTTATTATTCCCCCTGAAGAAAATATAAGGAGGGGAGAGTAAAAAAAAAACAAAAAAAGCAAAGGGGGGCAGGAATTAATCAACATTTTCTAAAAATTCAGACCATATCTTTTCAAAATTGTCTGAGGTCCCTTTTTTTTTTTTTTTTTTTTTTAGAAAACGTTACCTGCTCTTTAGCTGCCAGGTCAGCCAAGTTGCTATGCCAAGCTTCTATCCCTGGAAGCAGCCTGCTCTTCTATCTAAGCAATATGCCATTTGGCTACAAACACTCCTCTGGTTGTCACCTTGAATGGTAATGAGACTTAGGCTCCATAGTCACTTAGTCATTTTGAAATATTTACCCTTAGACTAAATCTTACAGAATCTTCTAAGGACTTTGTGGACCTGATCTTCCAATTGCTAGTATGCTGGCTAACAGCTGGGCTCACATGGAACATCATTGACTCCAATGCAACTCTGTTAGGATGTTGACTGTGAACTGTGCAATCAGAGCCAAAGAATGTTCAGCTGTTTCCCAACACTATTTGACATAAGTTTAGTTCCCTCATAAGGGAAAAGTTTTTGGACAATTGTTTGATGTTGTGCCTGCATTTTTTACCATTGCACTAATTTCCAAAGGGTTGCTCTCAATATATTTTAAGTGTGTTAGGTTAAATTCATATGTTAATTATAATGTTCAATAGTTTCAACAAAGACAGTCATAGTTTAGCAAATGGCTCTCAATAGGTTTCTATTAATTTAACCTAAAAACACTTTCAGTTAACAAAAAACATTGATTTTTTGTTCACTACATCTAATGCTTGATTTGGTGTTATCTTGTCCTTGGTGAAGATGGTATAGATCTTAGAGTGGTGAATTTCTGTAAGGCATTCCAGTGTTCTGCTAATTTAAGATTATTTTGATTAACCTATTGGTTTCTGGGATAAAAGTTAAATATTTCTTTTTATTGTCTTTTTCCCTCTAGTTTGCTGCTTTTACTTATGAAGTTTCCAGCATAACCTCTTCAATAAAACACTGTTTCCTATTTGAAATGTTATAAGTACAGTCGTTTCATCTTTGACTACAAATGATGCATTTATAGAAACATTGCCCCTTGGTAATGATTATTTAATTTCCCCTTGCAAGTGAGGATTAATTTGTTTGTAAATAAAAAACCTAATGTATATTTTACTACAAATACTGAATAGTTATTCCAAGAAGATTGCACATGGTATGAAAGCAGTTGCCAATTTCATTTTTGTTTCCAAGGCAAACACTCCTTGTGCTATTGAAACTATGGCTTTCTGAAAGGTTTGAAAGTAAACAAAGCTAATATATTTTGTGCCATGTAACAGGTCCTCTGCCCACCCCTCTTCCTGGGGCCCACTGGCAGCCCCAATAAAGTTCAGAGAGGCTTCTAGTTCTACAGCACCTGTGGTTTTATTTACACTCTGTTCTCCCATCACCAGTGATATACTATATACAGAGCTTGCAGGCCTTACAATTGCCTCTTCTGCACAGAGGCTGCCCTCAGTCTGGAGGCTGCCCTTCCCCTGGCCAGTCTCCCTGCTTTTGGCTGCCAGCCAGCCTTTATAGCCCTTGAAGCCTCAGGCCTGCAGGTGCAGCCAGTTCTAAAGGCCAGGCACCAGCCTTCTCCCCAGCCCCAATCTATTTCCCCTGATTGGGGCTGGCTGAGCAGGGGCTAATTAGGTGCCTTTGCACCAGCACCCTGCTACATGCCAGTTTTAGAAAAAGCAAATACAGGTTCTCTTCTAACTGCTGTAATTCTCCCAATGTTTCATGTTCATGAAAGCGGTTTACAAAACCATTGCATTTTCAGAGGTGTTTTTTCTCTGTTTATATACCTAGTCTTTCCCACTGATGTATCAAAAATTGCACAGATAACTGAAGATTAATGAATGAAAAAGGAAATGCCAGTAGAGCTCATAGAATTTTTTTTTCTATTTGTTTAAAAATGAAAAAGATTGTGGGAAATACTTAAATGAAATCAAAATTTTTAGTTTTAATTCTATTTTGATTCAAAGCCAATTTTTTCAGTTTGGTAAAACTAAACATTTCCAACACTCTTCAGTTTTTGAAAACCAAACCAAATGAAGTGCCTCTTGATTTAAATCGTATTTCTTGCTTCAGTGTGATTTGAAATAGAGAAGTTCAAAAATCTAAATGAAATAAAATGCAATTTGAAATGTAACAAGTTTTCACTTTGTGTTCATTTGGAAATTTCCCACTAGTTTTTACTCTGGAATTTTCAATTTCTCATCACTTTTTGATAAATCATGTTTCACTGGGTAACATTTTTGATCAGAATAATTCAGCTAGCTCTACTAGACCTCCCACTGACTCAATGCCGGCAAGGAGTTAATTACCTTTTAAAAGAGCTTCAGGAAGAGGAATTGTCCCACCCTCAATTAGAGGCAAAGGCTGTAACTATGTTCATCCTAGCAGCATTTGTACACACTTAAGCAGGAAATGAAAGCAGGTTTGGGTTAGTTAGAACTGACTGTGGAGTGGAGAGGTTTCTAGGCTGACTCTGTTTAAAGAATCAGCAGTGGAATGAGTTGAAGGACTTCGATCTAGGCTTACTGCAGGAAGGACTAGTGAAGAAATGTATTTTGGCCTTTGTTTCTTTTTAATTTTCTTCAAAACCCTGAGAAGACAGAGTGTGGAATGAACAAATTGGCATGGCGTAAATGGACAGTGGTACTGTGGGATAGTGCCACAAGGAGGTTTGGGTTTAATTTGTCTGAAGAGTAAAACACAAACAGGCCCCAAAGACTGTGTATTCCCCTTTGCGCACAAAAAGGGATATAAGATCTGGTCTGCAGTGAGGAAATGGGGGACTTGTTGTTAGGTCCGGGTTCCTTTTTGCTTAATGGGACTCCAGGATGAGAGCTTCCCTTAAACTCCACAGTATGAAAATGGGAGATTACCACAGAAATATATGGGCCAGACCAGGGGCGGCTCTAGGCACCAGCAAAACAAGCTGGTGCCTAGGGCGGCCAAATCTAGGGGGCGGCAGGCTGGGCCGGCGGACCTGCCGCAGTCATGCCTGCGGGAGGTCCACCGGAGCCCCGGGACAACCGGACCTGCCGCAGGCATGACTGCGGAGGGGGCGCTCGTCCCGCGGCTCGGCTGAACCTCCCGCAGGCATGACTGCGGCAGCTCAAGCGGAGCCGCGGGATCCGCGAACCTTCCGCAGCCGCGGGGGTCCAGCCGAGCCACGCGGGACCCTCTGCAGTCATACCCGTGGGAGGTCCGCTGCTCCCGTGGCTCCGGGGCACCTCCCGCGCATGACTGCTTGGGGCGGCCAAAACGGTAGAGCCGCCCCTGGGCCAGACCATTCTCTCCCATGGACAGACCTATAGAAGGTAGCAGAGAGGCAATTCCTTTCAAGCAGGAGTTTGCAGTATAACATACCAGCTCTGCAGGGTTTGGTAATATGAGTGACTGGGAACCCCAGATCTGCAGAGTCAGGAGTCATCTGTGCAGATGGTTTCACAGGCCCTTTACCTGCATAGCTATATTGTCGTCAGTGGGAGGTGTTCTGTGCTCAGCACTCTTGAAAAACAGGTAGGTGCTAATATGACTTTAGGGGCCTATAACTTGAAAACTTTGAATCTGAGTGCTCCTGGAGGAATACTTTGCTTGCTACAAATAAGTATATTTTGTTGTATGTACGCTCTAATGGCCAAATCATGCATTCCTAAAAATAGGGTTTAAAATTCAACCTGCCAGTCTTAATTATGTAATAACACAGTATATATGGTATGTATTGTCAGAGCTGAATGTTATTACAGGGGGTGTGTTTTGTGCCTTAAGTTACAATATATATTAGTGCAATGCTAAATCAAACCTAAACTAATTTTATTTTCACAACTTTGTCTTTATGTAAATGTGCATAATTGCCACCAAATAGCAATCAGTAATTCAGATATCTATAGCTGCTTCTAAACCCTGGCACAAAGGAATCCAGAAATTAAAAGGTTTGTTTTTTTAGGAGAAGAGAAGCAAAACATTGTTTGTTCTAATGGAAAAAGTAGCAGATGGGGGAATGGGCAGCAGTCATTTGTCAACATAAGGAAACCATAATGGTGGCATCAAGAAGAAATGTACGCTATTGCAAAAGTCATGCCTCATGGTACTACTATTAGTTGTTTGTGTTACATGAATGATAATGAGAATTACATCACTGTGAATTCCTTGATTACTTTAAATCTGGGCTCTTTCTACATTACATGTCTGCTTCCCACCTGACAGGCTTTCAGAACTTTCCGACAGGTCCACAGGTTTAGAGTGTGTATCTATATATAACATGATATATTGGTTTTAGGAGAATCTTAAAATTTGACATTCCATATCTCCATTATAGACATTGAGATGTGCTTCTGGAAAGCAATCCCATTGGACCCATTCCCTGAGAATTGTCCCTATTTGTTCATTTAGAGAGCTGAGAATTCTCCCCCTGTCCCCAAGGAGCCAGTCCACGGATTCTGTGGAGCTTGCAAAATCCTTGCACCTCCACTCTGTGCTTTGGTGTATGATGTGTATCATCCCTGCCCTCCTTCTTCCCCCATCTCCTTCATCTCACAGATTACCTAATCACAGAAAGCCCTCCAGGAAAACTGGGGCAAGGGGTGGACTTTGCCACAGTTGTGAACAACACCTCTCCCTTCCACATCATCCCTTATTCACTGTGTTACATGCACCAAATATCTGTCCCTTGCATGGATTATGGGGCACTAAAAAGAAAAATACATTTTCTAATTTGCTGCATAAAAGGGTTAAAGTTTCCATAGTGTTAGTCCTTAATCTTCAAGTGATAAACTGTGAAGTACCTAAAACAGTTTTCTTAGCTAAGAGGGTGTCTTTTTAACCCATGGCCTGATTGTGAACCCTTTATTTACATTCACTCACCTAAGTATCATGGGACTACTTGTCTGAATGAGTGTACCCTCATGAGTGAGTTAGGTATTCATGGTCTGGTCAGTAGTAGACACTCTTTTAAAAACTGCAAATTATTTTGCAGCTTGCTGAATTTCAGTATGGTAATACCACGTTACAAAATATACCAGAAGGACAGAACAGCTCGTGCGGGTTGGGGAGTGGCACTATATGTGCAAGAAAGCATAGAATCAAATGAAGTAAAAATCTTAAATAAACCAAACTATACCATAGAATCTCTATGGATAGTAATTCCATGCTCGAATAATAAGAATATAGCAGTCGGGATATATTACCGACCACCTGGCCAGGATGGTGATAGTGACTGTGAAATGCTCAGGGAGATTAGAAAGGCTATTAAAATAAACTCAATAATGGGAGATTTCAACTATCCCCATATTGACTGAGTACATGTCACTTCAGGATGGGATGCAGAGATAAAGTTTGACACCTTAAATGACGGCTGCTTGGAGCAGCTAGTCCTGGAACCCACAAGAGGAGAGGCAATTCTTGTTCACTCTTATGTAGAGCACAGGATCTGGTCCAAGAGGTGAATATAGCTGGACTGCTTGGTAACAGTGACCAGAATATAATATAATTAATTAAATTTAACATCCCTGTGGAAAGAGAGAGATAATAAGACAGAAAATATCATATTGCCTCTATATAAATCGATGGTATGCCCAATTCTTGAATACGGTGTGCAGATGTGGTCGCCCCATCTAAAAAAGATATATTGGAATTGGAAAAGGTTCAGAAAAGATCAACAAAAATAATTAAGGGTATGAAACGGCTTCCGTATGAGAAGAAATTAATAAGACTGGGACTTTTCATCTTGGAAAAGAGATGACTAAGGGGGAATATGATAGAGGTCTATAAAATCATGATTGGTGTGGAGAAAGTAAATAAAGAAGTGGTATTTACTTCTCATAACACAAGAACTAGGGGGTCACCAAATAAAATTAATAGGCATCCAGTTTAAAACACACACAAGGAAGTATTTCTTCACACAATGCATAGTCAACGGGTGAAATTCTTTGTCAGAGAATGTTGTGAAGTCCAAGACTATAACAGGGTTTAAAAAAAATCTAGATAAATTAATGGATGATAGGTCCATCAGTGCCTATTAGCCAGGATGGGCAGGAATGATGTCCCTAACCTCTGTTTGCCAGAAGCTGGGAATGAGTGACAGGGGATGGATCACTTGATGATTACCTGTTCTGTTCATTCCCTCTGGGGCACCTGGCATTGGCCACTGTCAGAAGACTGGATAATAGGCTAGTTGGACTTTTGGTCTGACCCAATATTGCCATTCTTATGGACCAACTATGCACAAAAAGCCTATAGCAGAGGCAGACAAGATCAAGGGAAGAATAAAAAAAAATATTAGAGGCTTGAAAAGACTTCCGTATGAGAAATCATCAGGAGTTAAGTGTAGTTAAGGGAGCTAATAAGTTGCATCATGACAGAAGCATGGCACAATGTGTTGTCATTTTATTTCATTTTTATTGCTATATAATGCACAGACTTTAAAATATTTTAAACTTAGAAAATACAATACATAGTATCCGGGTCTTCTTGTATAACACTGATAAATTCAAAAAGTTTTTAATCTTTCAGATGGGAACAGAATCAGGAGTAAGTTTTTGGTTTGGTTTGGGTTTTCTTTCTTTTGTTCCTTTGTGGGGTAGGGGTGTAAAAAGGGTTGGTTATACCTGCTTAGGCACCAGGTTAGTGTTACTCTGGTTGGGCATCGCATAAAGAAGACTGTATTTGTATTAAGATAATTAGTATGGGCCGAATCCTGCTGCCTGTTGAATTTAATGAAAACTTTGCCTGAGCAAAGGCTACAGCTTTAGGGCACAATACCCTGTGACCCCCTCACGGAGTAAAACAGAAAACCCAATAAGTAACTTGTTCCTGTTATGTTCCATGATTGTTTTGTGTAACTTATGGTATTCCTCTTGACAAAATAACACGAGAGAACTCTAGTCATAATGCTTGCCCTCCGAGTAACTAATCTTCTATTACTTCTTTATGCTATATTTTAATGTCAAGAACTAAATGCAGCATCAAAATTGATAACACAAATCATGACTGAAAAGACGAGTGAGCACATTTTTGCTTTTGTTAGGCTTGAAAGACAAAGGCAATGTCTCTAATAATTGTTCAGTCTGTCTTAAAACAACCCAAGGCAAAATAAAATGTTAATAAGTTTAATTCCATTTTTTTTAAGTAAACCAAAGGTTCATTTAAAAATAAGTGAGATGTAGTAACTTAGATACTGTTAAGTAGGCATAAAAGAGTTTAAATGTGTAAGAGTCTTAGGCTGCAGTAATTTGCACATCAAGGGACAGGAAGCTGTAAACTAAAGTGTATGTGATAGATATATATTTTCTTTCCTGGCCCCTTGGTATATGAATTACACAATCTTAACGCCTTAAAAAGCATTTAAGTTCTCCTACAGCCAGTCACACTCACTTGTTCATTGTAATTCACTTACTGATTACCTCTGAATTAGGTCCCTTGTCTGAGTTCCATGTGCCAACCGTCCATGGCCAAATAGGTGGAAGAGTAAATGTGGCTATATTTCACTCTAGTTGGTATATTATAATGGGATTTAAATCCATCCACAAGGTAATTTTCACATCATATTTTACTCACATGACATTTTTGCATACAGTGTTGCTGTATGTCTTCAACAATCCACAGTAAAATCTGTGCATAGTGTTGCATGTAATCTTTGTGTGTACACTTAAAAGGGCAATTCAAGAGGTTGAGGGTAAAAAGAAAAATTCCATTTGGTGCAACATGTTCTCTCACTCAGCAGGATATAGTTTAAACATAAGAACAAAGAACTTCTACGAAAAAGGCCTAGAAAATTGCCTTTGTGAAACAGGAAGGTGCAGAGACAAAGCCTAAAACTGGTTAAACAGAAATGGTGTGTGGTTTACCCTCAGTAACCCCGTATGCTGCAGTGTTTGGATGTCCCCCTTCCCCCGCGCACACACACACTGGCTGCTTTGGTACTTCAAAGGAAGCAAGCCAAGAGGATTTTGGTTGCTATGATCAGAAGACTTTGGGCCCAAAGGCAGTTCAGCATGAAAGAGGGAACAGACTGCAATTGAACAATGTCTGCGTCTAAAGGGGGAGCAGGGTAGAGGCAAAGGAAAAAGAAGGTTAAACTATAATTTGGATGGAGAACCTCAGTCCCACTGATGTGGCAAGACTTCATGGTCATCTCTGCAGCCGACCACAACTTCATACGCATATGTAGGAACAGAATTCAAGTTAGTCTGTTTATAGACTTCAACGATGAGCTGAGGGAAAATTTTTCCACTGCTCTTTCAATATCCACTGTTATGAACCACACTCAGACAGATATGAAAAATCAAGCGAGTGGAAGTCAGTGATATGCCCATACACATGTATAGTATCCACTGTACAACCTGCTCATGTGGTACTTTTCTGTCAATAACTCAGCTGCTCAGTGTTAAAAATGTGTTGACTCTCTGGTGTCATTTTTGATTATGGGACCTGAGGACTGTTTCTAGCAAAGATGTCAATGCCTGTTGATTATGATAAATTATGGGAAGGCTAATATACTTGCTAGATGGTGAGTTAGTTAATGACAAGCAGGGTGTAAACCTGCAGTGTACCGGGGGCTGTACACTAACTGTGAAACCTGCTGCCATGCACTAAGTTTTCTAGTGCATACAGACCTCCTCCTGTTTCATTATACTGTACTTTGATTTATTTTTTAGCAGAGCATATTGTGCTACAGCCTAGTTTTGAAACAAGCTTTACCTGAAGCTGTCAATCTAATTCTTCTTTAATTTTCTCTTCAGAATATCCATTTACTTTTATTTTGATCGCAGCAGAAGTAGTGATGTGAACTATATTTCAGAGACATCAATTTCACAGCCAGTAATTTCAAAGGAGCACAGAAATGAAATATTCTTAAAATCTAGCCCCTGAAATGTGTGTGTTATGCAACAATTTCTCTCAGTTATATCCTTCAAAATCCAACCCTCTTTTAAGGTCAGATGAACAACTTTAACATTTTGAAAACTCCATATTTGTTTAGTAAACTATAATTTGGCAGTCTTAATGCTGATAGTTATCAATACTCAAATATTTCATGTGATCAAAGCATTCCAATTAGATGTATTTCCCCTCAAAATGTGTCTCTTGTTTTGTCCTTACCTATTGTGTTTTATTTTTGGCCTCTGCATATTTGTTCTCATTTAATAAATGCTGTCCCTCCACTGAAGCCATCTGGTGCAAAGTTAATAGAGGTATGCAGATTGACATTGCTTAGTTGGTGCTCATGCTAATATATAATCAAGCCATACAGCATATTTGGGCAAAATTAGGTTCTGAACATTAATTTCACTGAACCGCACTGGTACTGGCTTTTTTCTCCACTGAATGTTGACACTGGTCATTCCAGTCTTCCTGCAGGCCCTTACTCTGAGCAAGGGAGGCTGGTACTGCATACTTTGTCACCCTAGCTGCTCTTGGGACTGGTAAAGTCAGAACTAGTTGGTCCCCTTCCCATTGCTCCGGCTGAGAATGAGAGGTCCAATTCTCTTTGCTCCTCATTCGGGTGGGACCTACAAAAGACCTTCCTTTTCCCTCTCCTCAGAAATGTTTCCTTTGACATGGAACCATATTCCACTGAATGTACTGTGAGCCACATTCTTGGTATTTGGGATTGGACATTGGCCTGGTAGCATTTTTACTCCTTTCTTCTATTGTCTTCAGAGTGAAGCCTCGTAGTACTTTTCTGTTAGTTCTTCTGGTGGTGTAATACTGACCCTCTTCCTCATGTTTCTCTCAGTAGGTCAGAAAGTAGGCTCACTAATCTCCAATCCATTTGAGCACCCTAGTGGGTAGTGAGAGTATCTACAGCAGGAAATAGCCATCCTGGTCCTTTAAGATTGTGAGGCTGACACCTTCTAGCCCCACGTAGTCTGTCATGTAACTCCATTTTTTTGGCCTAATAAACTCTCTCACAGGTGCTTTGTAAGCCAGTGCAGTGGGAGTATTGCAGCCGCTGCATAATATGGAGTGGGGGAAGACAGGCTACCTGTCCCCAAAAGATATTAAAGTGGATTGAGGGCAGTGGGCCTACTTACTCTTCTCCAAAGAAACACTTTGACCCTTTGATTCCTTCTCCTTAGAATTTATTATGAGGACAATGGAGTAGATGTAAAGAGCCACTGGGTTGCTTATATTGCCAAAGATGGTTTAGGATGTGAGGAGAAGAGGGGAAACCTGTTGGAATCTGTGTGTTGTGGCCCCTAAATTCTCAAATAAGTGCAAGGAGTTTTTTCATTAATAACATGACATCTTGTAGCAGACACTGGTGCTATAGACAATAACATCTATGTTTAGAGGGGGATACTTTCTGTAAATTGAGTTCCCTGATCAGTAACTTAGGAGGCATGGAAATCTGTCTCACAGTTGTGTAGAATAAACTATTATCCTCAGATCAGTGACAAAATTTATTTAATTAAAGACCTTTAATCCTGTGTCTAATCAATTGAAAAGTTCAAATTGAATAATTCATCCTGAACATCCTCAACACATGGAAATCCCAATTTATGTTTCAACAAAGTAAAAAATAAAGCAAAGATCTTAATATCTCTAAGAGATAGTACAACATCCTTCAGTTACAGTGAATACATGGGCCAGATACTGCGTTAGTTGGTATAATTAATTCTACTGAAATCAATGAGATTTTCTCATGCTAGGGTGACCAGAGAGCAAATATGAAAAATTGGGAGTGGGGGTGGGGTTAATAGGAGCCTATATAAGAAAAGGACCCAAAGATCAGGACTGTCCCTATAAAATCAGGACATCTGGTCACCCTACCTCATGCTGACTGAGCTACTCATAGTAGCCGAACTTATGAAGTTGTGGCTATATCTGAATTTATTTTAGTGATGGTTTACAGAGGACTGTGTGTTAGACTGGAGATAGCAGGGGCAATCAATTATTTTTTTTGTCAAGGTCCAAATTTCTTGGTCAAGGTACACCTCTACCCCCCTATAACGTGACCCGATATAGCACAGGTTCGCATTTAGTGCGGGAGTAGCCGAGCTCCGGTGGCGCTTTAAAAGGCCGGGGCTCTGGCTGCTGCAGGGAGTCCAGGGCCCTTTAAATCACTGCTGGAGCCCTGCCACCACTACCCTGATATAACAACATATCACCTATATTTTTGGCTCCCCACAACCGCGTTATATCAGGGTAGAGGTGTATAGTAAAGGTCCAAACTCCAGAGAAAATTTTATAATTAAAATTAAGTAAATAAGACTTTGGAGGGCCTGTTCAAAAGCATCTGGCAGTCCAGCTTAGGCCAGCGGTCTGCCTATTGGCTACCTTTGGGCTAGCAGTTCTGAATACCATAAAAATGGTGCTCAAACTTTTCTTCTCCTACATTTTGTTTGAACTTTTCCAACAACAAAAAATCCCAAGAAATATTACTCTATTTGTAGCTGGCTGAAACAAGCATGCCCTGCAATCTCATGGGCAAGTCTCTGCTAGATTTCTATCCTGCTTTACTGACCCAAAGAGAAACATTTTAGAAGTATATCCAATCTGATTCCCCCGCCCCCCCCCTTAGTGTTAGTAGTTTACAGAGGAGAGGTAAATTGCAGAGTGTTATTGCTAAATGATTTCAGATAAGTATTTTTTTGCCAACCTGATTTATAATTTGTTGCTCACTTAAGAACAATCCTGTTTTTTTAAGGCATAAACATAAAGTATCCCTTTTCAGTTACCCTTACTTTTAAACATAATTCAAAACCACCTTAAGTCCCTTGTTTCCGTATTGCACTGAAATAATTCACTTAGTGCACATGAAGAACAGTTTTGAAACATGCAACTACTTAGTTTGATTTAATTTATGAATACAAGCTTATGGCATTATAGCTTTATAAATCCTTGATACCCTGTTAATTATACTTTATGGGACTCTTAGGTATTTCATAATCCTTAGGTAGCACAATATATTTCCTTTTATTACAATATGTTGCTTAGTAATGCACAAATCTTCTTTAAGATACAGCTGCCTGCATATTTTTAATGTCTGGCTATCTTTACTTTAAAAGATACTTTTTACTGATGCTATCCTTCTGCGACCAGAATCAGTATTTTATTACTGTATTACACTTGTCAAGGTTGCCAGTACTAAAGAATGTGTATCCTTCAACACATTGCAATCAAACAAATCATGCATCCTTCCCAACAACTAAAAAAAGTGGGTGTGTGTGGTGGTGGGGGGGGCACAGTTTGTATGTATAATCTTAAAGTGGAGGGAAAGAACACTATATGATTTGCACCTAGATTCAGTCACCACTTTCAACCTAAGAATTAGGTATTTTGTAATGCAAATAACAGAACAAAATGTTCTCTCAGCAAGCTGAAAATTAAGGGTGTATAAATGGTCTGTGGCTTGAGTTTTCTAAGGCAAAATTGCTCAATTCATAGAAAGGTTTCATCACAAAGGCTTAATTTCATCCACCAATTGTATCTTTAAATGTCATGGTAAACAAAAGCCACATTGCTGCTCTTTAACTGACCTATAGGAACTAGTGAAGTCACGAACAATATCCTCCACCCGCAAGCTGCTCAGACTTGTTTGCTGTGTACAATGCACTTGTTGGATTTTACTCCTCTGTTTGTTCATGATTTTTCAAAATGCCTATGTTCATCATTATTGGAGGAGTTTTTTGTGTGCAAACAATTGAAACTTATCTGCCAATGCCTCATAGCTGTTCTCCTTTGAATATTTCATTTTTTGAATTCACTCTAGTGGTCTGAGTGGACCCTTACGTCACATGACATGGTTTCTGGTCCTTGTTGGATGATCTAACCTTTATAAACAGTAATCCCTGAAGAAATCCTTGGGGCACTGCGTGCAAGGCCATAAATATGGACATGTCCTGTTTGGAGAGGTCAGACAGTCGTCCTCAGTTAGTGATTTCCCCGTGTAATTGCTGACACATTGTTCTATATACAGAGTATCTCCCCAACAGGGACCTTTCTGCAGCCTACCGTCCTTCATCCAGTCTTCCCCTGATTATTGCACGTGCCAAAGTTTTATTGGACAAAGGCAATCATTTTGAAACTCTCCTAATTTCCTTGCCACTTTACTCTCAAACACACACATGTAAATATATATCAGTAGCAGTTGCTTCCTCAAGCTCAAATGTGTGTATATATATAATTGGCTTGAATAGTGATTCCCATTTCCAAAACGATGCCCCCACTATTCAGCTAGAGCTAGTACACACCTCATACCATCAAACGAGAACTTGAAAAGCTGAGCTCACCCAAGTAGCTATGGAGATGTCTTGTATCTTTTCTGGCTCTGTGAGTGTGCATGGGTGTGCAATTTTGTGGCCTGATTCTCAGAAGTGCTGAACTTCTGTCAGTGTTTAACATCTCCAAAAATTGAGCCATTCATGTCTGCAGCATCTACATGATTAATATTTACTGCTTTGTTTACCCAAAAAACAAACAGAAGCAATACAAATAAATTGCTAGTGCTGCAGGCCAAGACTTCATGATGTTGCAAGTTTAAATTTGTTGGTTTTTTGTTGGTTTTTTTTTTAAAAGTTTTTCAAAATGCTAGAGATTATTTGGCAGGTTTTGTGAAAATCCCAGTGCCTTGGTTAATATTTAATAACTAGAGCTGGTCAAAATATGGGGGGAAGGAATGAATCTAGTATTTCATTTGATTTTTTTAATCAAAAATAATCTGATCACTTCTCTCTAATAATCAACATGATTTTATTGTGGGAAAAACTTCACAAAAGTTTTGGATTGTACTGAGAAACATCCAAATATTCAAAGGCTAAGCAGAATTATCTTTACCTTCTTGAGTTTGGAGTTCTCAAGAGAAAAGGCCTTAAGGTTTTTGAGAATTTTATTTTTGGTTTCAGCCAGACCTAGGAACTATAAAGGTAACAACAGTAGTGGGTGCAGAAATAAGCATACTGGTGAGGGTCAGGAAGACAATTTGTAGTGGATTATGTCATGTAAATCATTTTGTGTCATTTGCAAGTATCACAAATGCAAATGGCAAAGATTCAAAAATGTTTGGTGTTTTATAAAAACCTGCCTGAACAGCTAGAAGACACACATGCAAATTAGAGTTGTAAAGGCTTTTCCTTATCTTTTCCCCTGCAGTGAGACACTTACAATGCATTATGTGTGTCAGGAACATGGTATAATAGGCAGTAGATTTACATATTGAATTCAAAAAGGGGTTGGATCATACTAGAGGTTGAAATATTTACTCATACAAATGTGCACACCAGAAAAAGAAAAGAAAAGCCGTGAGATATCAGCAAATGTCATGCACTTCATATAAGCATTAACTGTGCATCCATGACACTCTTGGGCCTGATTCCCAAGTTGCTTCATTCTTCCGCATAGGGCAAAAGTAGAAGAGTGACGGACAAAGGTGGCTTTAAACTACCTCTGTGCTCCCCTGCCCCCCCCCCCCTCCTCCACCCCCTTCTGGTTTGTGCCTGGTCTCTGGTGTGAGTTAGAGCAATCTCAGGGTTACAACTGTCTGTTTCCCGGAACCATAGACAATCCTGGGGAAAACAGAGCAGCCTTGGCAGTGTACTCCATGCCATTCTAGTTCTACACATTAGCTAGTCTTTTGGTAGAAATGGGGCTTAAACCACTGCTAGAAAGAAGAGTATTTTTAAAATAATATATTTTTGTTTTAAATATCTAACAAGTCTCCCTGCACCTTGTGAATAGAGTAAGGAGTGGGGAAAAAGAGATTATCCACTATGAACCAAGGAATCAGAAGCTCATCCCCCATGACAGAAGTAGATGTGTGAGTGAGGGGGGGTGTCATTTTTACTACATAAACAAAAGGCGAAGTATGTGTTTTTGTGAGCAGAAGACCTATGCCCACCATGACAAGAGAAACTTGATGGTGGGGAACAAAGAGAAGGTATCTGCATTGTGAGAAGGAAGTTTTACTCTCTGCAGACTTGCTGTGGTAAATGTTGTGGTAGCAAAGAGGGAGTGATTACACATAGCCATTAAACAATTTTTTGATACTGCCATTAATATAATGAGCTATCTGGCTAGAATACAGCTGCTAATGACCTTGGCAGAAAGGGGGTTGTAGCGTGCAACCCCAATCAGTTGACTCCAGAGGAGTAAATACAGAGACTCAGTGACTCAACCACTGCCCCAACAGGAGAAAATGTAAGTAAAAGAAGCAAAGGGACTGAACTGCAAGGCACAGCAACATTCAGAGCTCAAGAATGTGTTATGTTTGATATGGACATAGTTTGGAAATAACCCAGTAAGTGTGAAAAGCTAAAGCAGATGAATGTTTAAATGGTTGATGAGGTTGGAAGCAGATGTTAAGTGTCAAGACATTATGGGGAACATAGGTTTTACTGACACACACAACTGCAAGTCTTCCATTGTAGATTAGCCACACATTTCTAGTAGAAGGCAAGGGAGTGGTTCTTGTGTTCTTTTTTTCTTTCTTTAAAAAAAAAGTGTTTACTCATTCCTTAGACTTTGAGACTTAAAAATACTTGGACCCCAGTCACACAGGATGGGCTAATCCAAAATAGGTAGGTAAGCCAACTTAATTTTCTTACTCAGGGTGTGAAAAATCTGCATGCCAGAGTGTTATATTTAAGACACATTGGACCTAACCCCTGGTGTAGACCGTACTTGGTGCTATGCTGGTGGGAGAACCCTTCCTGTTGGTGTAGGTAGTGTCTACACTGAAGTACTACAGTGTTGCAACTGCAGCAGTGTAATGGGGTTCATTCACCACTCTGGCACCTCCTGATGGGAATTAGCTCTGTGTGTTAGTTTGCCCTATTCGCGTAGTGCCTCACCACCATCACTCCTGCTATAGGACCCATGTTTCTCCATGGACCATGGCATCCTCTTCAGTGACACAGCCCTCTGGCCGTATCTCACATTGTGCTTCCCCATTCCGAAGGCCCTACAATCCACTGATCAGCCACTTCCTTTAGAGGCTACTGCAGCTAATTATCTGGCCACTTCTTGTGGCCCCAGCATCCTCTCTGCCCTTGCTTGAGGGCCTCAGCCTGCAAACCCCAGCAGCCAGTCAGGAGCTAGCTGTCACTCCCCCAGTCCCTGCTAGCAGCACTATTCTGTCCAGAATGCTGGAAGTTCTCTCAGCCCCCCAGAGAGACAATCCATCCTCCCTGGGCTCCCAGCAGAGAATTGCCTTCCTCTGCCCTGCAGCTCCCTTTTTATATGGGCCTGCTTGGCCCTGATTGACTGCTCCCTTCAGCCCTTTTTGCATTATCTTCCTCCTGCACAGCCTCCCTAGGACTCTATTAACCTCTTAGCCTGGGGCAGGTGCCTCATCACAGGCAGTTAAGCTGTGTCTCTGTAGCATTTCAAATGTAGATAAGACATTAATTTTTTTTTCACATTCAGGATTCTCCCTTTAATCACAAGTGTACTTTCACTCATATTTTAAATCCTGGTTTCCTCTACAAAATACTGTGTGTGAGGGACAGGGAACTTCTTCACCTTGTTAACAAAGCCCTGACATTTTCCCAATGTGTCTTTTTGTTCTTGTTTGAACTGAGCTGTTCTGTGAGCTGAGAAAATATATCCCTCCCAGAACCCAATCATCCAATCTAGTCTGCCACCATATATAATACATTTCTTAGGGACAGAAGTGGGTTTCTTCCTTCCTATTCCATACAGTTCCCATGGACATTTCTGTTCCACACAGTTCCAGTGGAGTCTGCCTGTGTGTTTCACCCACAAATACCCACCTCTGCAAACTGGTGGAGGCTACTGCAGAACTCCTAGAATGCAGAGGTCCCCTATATGGTTTTTCTGTTTGCTGTCCCATCCGAAACAATGAAACTTCATTGGATTTGTTGCCTCCATGCCCTTTCAGCCTGAGTATTTATCTAGAGCTGCGTGGGAACTTGATTTTCACTATGCAGGGAATTTTGTATGGTTGAAAACTGTTTTCATTCCAAAAGAAGAAGAAAAACATCCTGCATTTGATGGGGTGTTCACCCCACACAAGAGTGGAAGGGGTTAATGGAGGCCTCAAGACCTGCCATGCTCCATTCCAAGAAGGACCATTGAAGGTAAGTGAAGCAGCCAATCATGGCCCAGTGACCCAGTACAAAAGGAGCTGCAGAGCAACTGCTGTGGGGAACCTAAGGAGAGAGGACTCTGTTCCTAGCAGGCTACAGCAAGGGCAGCACATTGGACAGAGCAGTTGCTGTCTGGGACCAAAGAATCCAGAGGGAGCTCCTAGCCAGCTGCTGGGACTCACTAGCTGGGTGCTCTGAGAAGAGGATGAAGAAGGTGCTGGGCTACAGGGAAGTGGCCCAGGGAATTGAAGCAGCTTTGGAGGAAGTAAGGAGACACAGCAGGAGGCTGCTATCTACAGGATCACTGGGTTGGGACCTGGAGTCATGCGGGGTTCAGGTCCCACTGCTTGCCACTGGGGAAATGGATTGACTGGTGGATGGTGACACCTACTCCCAGAAGAGGGGGACAAAAATGGTGACATGGCCAAAGGGCCGAGTTATAAAGAGGTCACTGCAATACTTGGATGGAGGCAGGTCTGCAGGCGGAGATGATGGCGGCAGAGGCACTGCCTGGAGGGGAGCAATGGTGGTAGAGCTAATCCTCCATGAAGGAGGCACTGCTGTGGTGAGTGGTCCCCAGCATGCAGCAAAACAGTAACAAAAATTTGGGGTCAATTGAAATATTTAGTTTTGATAAAATTGAAATATTACATTCCAATTTCAATGTTATTAATTTTAGTTTGTCATTTATAAAACAAAAAGTTGTTTTAAAATAGAAAGGCAAAATGTTTCCATGCTCTTCTTCAATTTGCTTTTGAAAGTAATCTTTGACATCAACACACTTCAGTAAAAGGTTTAGCTTTGGGCAAATCATCATTTTCCAATGGAAAAATGTTCTGTTGGAAAGTTTCTGATCAGCTCTGTTTTAAACCTTAAAAATTAAGATCCTGATCTCCCAATTTACTAAGCATGAGTGAACTGCTGTCTCTGAGCAGAGACCATTGAATTCACCTGGCCTCTGCATAGGTGCAAATGTTTGTTCACATGTGGTAAATTGCAGCATCAAGACCTAAATATCTTACTTTTTTACTTCATTTCACTTTTATTTTGTTGTTTCTATCAAAACATAGAGTATAGAACCAATTGTATATTATAGCTTGCCTAGTATACCTGATATTTTGCTGTTTAGTTGTTTTATTCCTTGAGTAAGGTGTACATATTTTATTATGTTATCATTAACAATATACCAGTTTTTCTCTGCTGATATAATACTGGGGAATTGCAGTGACTATATTATCATTTTTGTAGCTCACTAGTGAATTCTTAAGTTCTTAGGTCCTGATTCAGGAAATCTTCCATCTTCAGGAAGGGTTCTTAAGCATGTACTTAAGTGTTTTCTTAAATGGGAGCCTAGGAGCGGTGCATGTGTGTGTGTGTATATATATATATCCCAAATAAAAATAATTAATACAAATTTATTCATTTTGATACTGATATTGAAATTCCAAATTTGAATTAAAAACAAGACTAAATATATTTTGTAGAACAACTATACCAATTTTTTTTACTTAAAAAATAAAATCCTGGTAAATTAGTAATGAGAGAACTTTTTACTTAAAACTCAAAGAAACATAAGGACAGATAATATCTGAAGTGTATGTGTTGGGTGTGTGAGAGAGGAGAGAGACTTTTGTAACATTATTTTGTCTGCATAAAAACTCAATTAGCTGCAACTTTAGGAAAAATTAGTATGAACAGTAGCATTTTGCATCAAAATACACTCTCCTGTACTATTGTAAATTACTCTAATTTGCAATTTGTGGTTAATGATTCTTTAAAAACCAATTAGACTGCACTGATTGAAATGCATAGCAGGTGCCATATCTAATTCTTAACACATTAAAATTATATGTGATCATTAACAATTACAATAACTGGCATAGAAAGCTATTGGCTTTGAAGTTTAAAATACTATATTACCTACAGAAAAGCTTTTTGTGAGCCACTTCGAAATGTTCTGACATAAGAAAAACATAATAATGTACCTTTTCCCTCCATTTAAAATTCAGAATACAAAATATATGCAAAGTACATTTAGATCATGTTTAGACAATTTTACTTTGTAGTTTAATGCGAGCTACAGGCCAAATTGGAAGAACTGCATCAAGTTAATTGCTGTCAAATGAAAGCTTGTGCCTATTCTCAAAACCTTTGCATTTACAGTCTCAATATATGTAAATCACAGTAAATCTAAAAATACACTATCAAGTTCTTTCATAATTATAATTTTTAACTAATTGTTTTTCTCCTCAAGGTTTTTTATAATAACCCCTTAGAAGTTTTGACACTGAAATTGTTTCTTTAATGATTTCCCTCACCCGTGCTTCATGATATGCAAAAATGAGTTTTAATAGGTTGATGTTGTTCATTAGCATTTGGCTCCTGTCCATCTTTCTCACTTATAAAAAAAAAAAAAAAGAACATCGATACCGTTGGCTCTAATAGACAAGAAAATAAAATAACAAGTGGATATGGGAGAAATGATTGTAAATCATAATTAGGGCCCATCAGATTTAATGAATACTAAAAAGAAGCTAAACTTCCAAATATCGAATACCAGTTATTCAAATCATTTATTCTTTAAGTGGACAGTCTATAGGTAACATTACAGATGAGTTTCATAATATGGCCCTAATTACTGAAGGGAGAGGGGAATGTTAACTCTTGAACCTGAATATGTGAATAACCCCACAGAACTGACACGTTGTTGCCTTGAGTGCTATAAAACACATAGAATCATAGAATATCAGGGTTGGAAGGGACCTCAGGAGGTCATCTAGTCCAACCCCCTGCTCAAAGCAGGACCAATCCCCAACTAAATCATCCTAGCCAGGGCTTTGTCAAGACTGACCTTAAAAACCTCTAAGGAAGGAGATTCCACCACCTCCCTAGGTAACCCATTCCAGTGCTTCACCACCCTCCTAGTGAAAAAGTTTTTCCTAATATCCAACCTAAACCTCCCCCGCTGCAACTTGAGACCATTACTCTTGTTCTGTCATCTGCTACCACTAAGGACAATCTAGATTCATCCTCTTTGAAACCCCCTTTCAGATAGTTGAAAGCAGCTATCAAATCCCTCCTTGTTCTTCTCTTCTGCAGACTAAACAATCTCAGATCCTTCAGCCTCTCCTCATAAGTCATGTGCTCCAGCCCCCTAATCATTTTTGTTGCCCTCCGCTGGACTCTCTCCAATTTATCCACATCCTTCTTGTAGTGTGGGGCCTAAAAATGGACACAGTACTCCAGATGAGGCCTCACCAATGTCAAATAGAGGAGAATTATCACGTCCCTCGATCTGCTGGCAATGCCCCTACTTATACAGCCCAAAATGCCATTAGCCTTCTTGGCAACAAGGGCACACTGTTGACTCATATCCAGCTTCTCATCCACAGTAACCCCTAGGTCCTTTTCTGCAGAACTGCAATAAGGTTAGTCAGGCATGACTTGCCCTTGGTGAATCCATGCTGACTGTTCCTGATCACTTCCTCTCCTCTAAGTGCTTCAGAATTGATTCCTTGAGGACCTGCGCCATGATTTTTCGAGGTACTGAGGTGAGGCTGACTGGCCTTAGTTCCCCGGATCTTCCTTCTTCCCCTTTTTAAAGACGGGAACTACATTAGCCTTTTTCCAGTCATCTGGGACCTCCCCCGATCGCCATGAGTTTTCAAAGATAATGGCCAATGGCTCTGCAATCACATCCGCCAACTCCTTTAGCTAGCACCCTTGGATGCAGCGCATCCGGCCACATGGATTTGTGCTCCTCCAGTGAATCAAGAAAGGTAAAATGAATTCTTTTGAACTGACTCTTTAGTGTCCGAACAGGACTTCTCTCTTGTGTGTGTCTGAATTGGCTGAGTGACTTCAAGGAATTAGGTGGTGTTATTTTAAACAAAAATGTTTCTGGAACTGAAATAAAATTGAGGACTGCATTTGTATTTTAATTCCTGATGTTATTGTGTTTGTATGTGCAGTTTTTTTTTAAAAGGACTATATTTCTCTTCCTGTGTCTTTAATGGGTTTAAGGTGATGAGCATGGAATCATACTACATGTTGGCCTGAGGCACAGTGTCTCATACCACTGCTTTCCTTGAGGTGTCTTCACCCTGCTCGAGGCAGTGCACAAATGGCACTACTTAACCCACTGGATCTGCTATATCTCATTCACTACCCTTAGACAGACTTGCTGCTATATTTTCTGGATATTGTCCTTGAGTGGACAGTTTATAGGCAACGTTACAGACTGCAAGGATAATGGAATCCAACAGACACTGCTACTTTATTCTTGCATTCTAAGGGCTAGATCCTGTTAGTGTTACTCCCTCAAGAAGGCTATTGGGATTGTCTGCATGGAAAGGAGTGAGTTATTATAGGGCCTGTCAAGGTTTCCTCCCCCACTCTGAACTTTAGAGTACAAATGTGGGGACCTGCATGGACACTTCTAAGCTTAATTTACTAGCTTAGATCTGGTAACACTGCCACCAGCCAGAAGTCAGTGTCTGGCACATTCCCTGTCCCCCCAAAACCTTCCCTGGGGAACACAGATCCAAACCCCTTAGATCTTAACACAAGGAGAAATTAACCATTCCGCCCCCCTTTCCCCCACCAACTCCTGGTGAGTCCAGACCCAATTCCCTGGATTTTAAAACAAAGAAAAACCAATCAGGTTCTTAAAAAAGAAAGCTTTTAATTAAAGAAAAAGAAAGGTAAAAATCATCTCTGTAAAATCAGGATGGAAAATGCTTTACAGGGTACTTAGATTTATATAGCCCAGAGAAAACCCCCCTCTAGCCTCAAGTTCAAAGTTACAGCAAACAGAGGTAAAAATCCTTCCAGCAAAAAGAAAAACATTTAAAAGTTGAGGAAAACAAAACAAAGCTATCCCGCCTTGCCTGACTGTTACTTACTAATTTGAAACATGAGAGACTGATTCAGAAAGATTTGGAGAGCCTGGATTGACGTCTGGTCCCTCTCAGTCCCGAGAATGAACAACCCCCAAAACAAAGAACACGAAACAAAGACTTCTCTCCACCAAGATTTGAAAGTATCTTGTCCCCTTATTGGTCCTCTGGTCAAGTGTCAGCCAGGTTTACTGAGCTTCTTAACCCTTTACAGGTAAAAGAGACATTAACCCTTAACTATCTGTTTATGACAGGGCCTGATTCTCTCACCATTTAAGAGAATTGCAAAACTCCCACTGACTTCTGTGATATGGGCTCGGGTCCATACTGTAGATGTCTGTGTTACTATTATAGAAACAATTGAACATGAAACACTAAATAAAAGACTCACATAGTTAGTGTTAACTTGGCATGTAAATCAACTTGTCCTGGCATGTTAAAGTAAGATGTATGGTGAAATAGGCAATCTTGGATTTCAGTTGAATTGGACCCCAAAGCTCTATTCAAATAATGAATTTATATCCATGATTTATTGGCTTAGAATCATAGAACTGGAAGGGACCTCAAAAGGTCATCTAGTCCAGTCCCCTGCACTCAAGGCAGGACTAAGTATTATCTAAACTAGACCATCCCTGACAAGTGTTTGCTCTTAAACCTGCTCTTAAAAATCCCCAATGATAGAGATTCCACAACCTCCCTAGGCAATTTATTCCAGTGCTTAACTTCATAACTGTCAGAGTGTTTTTTCCTAATGTCCAGTCTAAACCACCCTTGCTGCAATTTAAGCCCATTGCTGCTCGTCCTATCCTCAGAGGTTAAAAAGAACATTTTTTTCTCCTTCCAACAACCTTTTATGTACTTGAAAACTGTTATCATGTCCCCTCTCAGTCTTCTCTTCTCCAGACAAAACCAGTTTTTTTCAGTTTTCCCTCATAGGTCATGTTTTCTGGACCTTTAATCATTTTTGTTGCTCTTCTCTGCACTTTCTCCAATTTGTCCACATCTTTCCTGAATTGTGGCACCCAGAATGGGACAGAATACTCCAGTTGAGACCTAATCAGTGTTGAGTAGAATGGAAGAATTACTTCTCATGTCTTGCTTACAATACTCCTGCTAATATATCTCAGAATGATGTATATTTTTTTCATATTTAGCTTGTGATCCACTATGAAACCCAGATCCCTTTCTGCAGTATGCCTTCCTAGGCAGTCATTTACCATTTTGTATGTGTGCAAAAAAGCTTATGCTCAAATAAATGTGTTAGTCTCTAAGGTGCCACAAGGACTCATTCTTTTTGCTGATACAGACTAACACGGCTACCACTCTGTAACTTGTCTAAATAATTTTTGACTTGTTCTTTCCCTATTTTAGACTCTGATCCTACCTGTAGATGTCCAATCGCCACCAACTTTGTTGGTGAAAACTGAAACAAAGAAGTAATTAAGCACCTCTGCCATTTTCTGTTATTGCCTTCCCTTCCCCCCCATTGTGTAACTGTTCTACTCTGTCCTTGGTCGTCTTCTTGCTTCTAAGGTATTTGTAGAATATTTTCTTGTTACTTTTTATGTCCCTAGCTAGTTTGATCTCATTTTGTGTCTTGGCTTTTCTAATTTTGTCCCTACATACCTGTGTTGTTTGTTTATATTCATCCTTTGTAATTTGATCTAATTTCCACTTCTTGTAGGACTCCTTTTTGAGTTTTAAATCATTGAAGATCTCCTGGTTTAGCCAGGGTGGTATCTTGCCATACTTCCTATCTGTCCTACGCGATGGGATAGTTTGCTCTTGTGCCCTTAACGTCTCATTGGAAAAACTGCCAACAGTCTTCAATTGTTTTTCCCTTTAGACTTGCTTCCCATGGGATTTTACCTACCAACTCCCCTGAGTTTGCTAAAGTCTGCCTTCCTGAAATCCATTGTCTTTATTGTGCTGTTCTCCCTCTTACCATTCCTTAGAATCATGAACTCTACCATTTCATGATCACTTTCACCCAAGTTGCCTTCCACTTGCAAATTCTCAACCAGTTCCTCCCTATTTGTCAAAATAAAATCTGGAACTGCCTCCCCCACAGTAGCTTTCTCCACCTTCTGAAATAAAAAATGTCTCCAATACATTCCAAGAGCTTGTTAGATTATCTGTGCCCTGCTGTGTTATTTTCCCAACAGATGTCTGGGTAGTTGAAGTCCCCTGTGCTCTGGATGATTTTGTTGTTAGCTTAAAAAAAGCCTCATTCACCTCTTCTTCCTGGTTTGGTGGACTGTAGTAAGCCCTTAGCATGACATCACCCTTGTTTTTTACCTCTTTTATTCTAACCCAGTGACTTTCAACAAGTCTGTCTCTTATTTCTATCTCAACCTCAGTCCAAGTGTATAAACTTTTAATATATAAGGCAACACCTCCTCCCTTTTTTCCCCTGCCTGTCCTTCCTGAGCAAGCTGTACCCTTCTATATCAATATACCCCCTTTGCATACTGTTTTGTAAACATGAAGTGACCTAGCTGCTCAAGTCCACCCCAGCAATGGCAGCATTTCAGCACTACTGTATATTAGTAGTGGAGCCAGGTTTTTGTATTTTAAAGGAAAGCTCTTTTCAGTGGGGGAAAAAAAAGCTGTTTTTTTTTTCTTTTCTTCAGCTGTCCAAAAGGCTCAGGCTCATATAAGGCTAACTAATGTATTTGAATCCATATCAGCAGAAAAAAGAACATACAGTTTGTGAGAAGGTTTTATGTGAAAATCATGTTGCTAAATTTCATCGTGCAGTAATTTTTTCTTCAGATCCTGTGATATTGAGCTACAAGGCTAAAGGGATTGTTCAGTGTGGGGAAGTTCAGATTTTGTCCCCAGTCTTCAGCAGCATAAACTGTGGTGTATTAGGAAAAACAAATAAATATTTGGGGAGCTTCAAAGATCATATAAGCTCTTGCATTCATGAACCTTTAGAAAGGCCATGAAAACAGAATACATTGTTGGTGAAACAGCAAAAACAAACCTATGAACTGAGGTGGTACTATGATGAGAAAACAATATTGGATATTCTAATAATTTCATCACACTCAAACTGTTGGTTAAACATCTGATTAAATAGCAATTTGCTACAGTTTTCTTTAAAAATTTCACAAGTGAGGTTAGTTCCTAAATTGGTAAATATTTAAAATTCTGACATGCCTCTTTGAGGCTTTCAGATACAAACCTGGACTGAGGGCGGTGTTGTTTGTTTTGTTTTTTCCATGTCGCATCTAACTTTTTCTGTTTTCCAGATGAGTTAACTTTTAATGTGCCAATCACTGCATCTTATTTTCTATTTTTTTCTTGCACAAGGATGACGTCACAGTACATTAATATTTCAAAATTCAACTCCAAAGAAGAAAAACTGGTGTATAAAAGCTTTATTTTTTTTAAATGATATATTAAATAAGGACATAGAAGATATAACACTGAAAAAGTGCATGGCCTGGTTGGTCTCTGACTGCTTACACAGGCCCTTGGCTCAATCTGAGCAGTCTGGTGTTAGTTAAAGCAGCCTTCCATAAGGCAGACTGCCCTAGCTACTTACTACCTTTCCCCACCATTCTTCCACTGGTTCTGTACTGAACTGCATTCATTGTGACCAAAGAATGTGGCCCATAATCATACTGGAGGGAGAGAACATAGCAATGCCTAGTGTTAGAGAATGAGCAGTCTAACCTAGAGGCAGATTGAGTAGACAGGCTTCTTTATTGTGGTGTTTGTTCCCCTCGACCGAATTGTTGAGTAAGCACTGGATTAGTTATAGCACACTTTTTAAAATTTAAGTTGGTATGTAAATACCTACATTTACTTCAACAACTCCCCCCCCGAAAACTCTTATTGAGTAATACGAATGCCCATACAATGAATATTAATACATATGTACTGAATATAACTATTCCCACCCCTGATTATTGTTTACAGCATTAGCATATTTTACAGACAATTTTTACTTTGAAGATTCATTTCTTTACAATAATTGCAGACATGAATTCCCTTAATTAACAGTTTGCAGGGAAGGGAGGAAGGGGCCATGACCCCGAGCTTGTTTACATAGCTGGGAAAGGAAGGGAGGGGGAGATAACACTTCTCTACACAAGGAGTATCTTTAGATCCCCACATTCCTTATGCAGCTACAATCCTTAACAAGGAGAAGGGAAGGGAAAGCAATGGCACTTTATTTATCAAGCACAGAAACAGCCTGTGCTTCTACTCCCTAATACCATGTCAGCAGGCTAGTGGTTTCCCAGGTCTTTACTTAACCCTTACATATCCCAACACCTACATTTAAGGTTGCTGAATACTTTCCTTTATAATCCTAATTTTCTGTTGCTAATAACTTTACCAAGCTTCCATTTTTTAGGGCTGAAATTCTCCTTGCCTAAATTGTTTTTTGGACAGTTTCTGAAAATGAGATTAGGAAAAAATAAGTAACTTTCTCAATGATAAAAAAAAGTCAACTCTTATTCTGAAGAACTTTAATTCAACTCTGAATCTGTATAAAGCATGCTCCTAGCTCCAAAGAGCTCCCCATGGATTAACTGTATTGAGCATCCTCCAACCCCATTGAGCCCCCTATGTGCTAGCTGCATAAAGCAAGCTCCCAACCCTCATTAAGCCTCCTCCATTGTAAGCACAGAGCTGGAGCTCTACATCAGTGTTTCTCACAGATAGGTCTGTGGACTGGTGCTGGTCCCTGAGATCTCCCTGATGCAGTATAGGGAAGCAGCAAACCAGTTCTTGTATAAAAAAGGTTGAGAAACGGTGCTCTAGATGAAGTGAGGGGAAGAGAACATCATAGTAGCAGCTGCCATCTTGTTTTTCCCGTGGCATAAGGAAAGTAACCCCAGTCTCCAGATTCCTATACTCATGCTATGTACACACTACAGTTTAAGTCATGATAAGTTATGTTGCTCTTCCATGTGAATAAACCACCCCCTGAGTGACATAAATTACACTGACCTAAATGCTAGTGTGGACAGCACTATGTGGACCAGAGAGCCTCTCTCACAGCCATAGCTACCGCTGCTTGTGGGGACTGGAGTAATTAAGCTGATGGGAGAGCTCTCTCCCATCGGTTTAGAGCAGCTACACTAACAGAACTACAGCAGTGCAGCTGCATTTGTGCACCTCTGCCACTGCCAGGTATGTAGTGTAGCCATAACCTGAGAGTTCTAACTTCAGCACTTCTGCTGGCTGGTTTTAGATGTGCGGATTTCGTAGCCTTTATTACAGAGCAAGGCCTTACATGCTGATTTAGAAGGTAGCCCAGTTCCCTTCACTCATTTTACAAATGAGATTACTGGGAGGGCTCACAAGGCCACCTCTGGAATTATAAATCACGTCTCTAATCTGGCAAATATTTCCATTTCCATTTCCATTTTCCATTTTCCATTTCTGTTTTTCAGCATGGCTGAGAGTGCCAAATGTGCTAGGTGGTGTGATCTATAACTATTGGATCATACTCCCCTTCAGAACTAGTAACAGAACAAAAAATCTTGAGTCCCAATATTAATCTACTGTCTAATAAGTAGTTGACTAAGTATGTGTCATACTCCCCCAGAATTAGCTGGTGCACATAAAGGATAACACTCTACTCCTGTAACCAGCTACTTGTTTATCTGCAAGTGATTAGAAATCTGTGCTGAGGATCTAAAAAACTTGAGTATCAACACTGTGGCTATCCTATGCAGGGAATCCTTGTGCTTCTATCTGATGGATTTTTTTAAAAATTGCTTTATAATATAAAAATAAAATTGGTTAAAAGAACATTAAGGTCCAAAGTCAAGCTCTCAAAATTGTCCAAGACACCTTTCTTTGGCCCTCTTGCATGTGTACCTTGATATAGTCTTTTAATAATGGCATCATCACATTCTACTTGCTTTAGAGGACCCCCTGCTTCATTTAATTTACAGAGTAGACAGGGACCAAGGCAGAGGCTTGCAATAATATTCTTTTATATTTAAGGCATTGGATCTAGAATCCAGCAATCCTAGGTCCATCCTTGATTCTGCAACAAAACTTCCTATGTGATATTGAGCAAGTCTATCCTGCATATGTGCAAGGGGAGACAAATTTAAAATTGCGCCAGTAGCATAGGTGACTTTAACTCTGTTTTCCTGACTTTTGAAGGTTTAACTTTGCAACTTAGGCTATTAACTTATCATAAGTATGGGTGTTTTTATTTTCTTCTGATGATTTAATAGTTGCTGGAAGGTGTTCTAGTTCAGCCCAAGAGTATAATAATGTGGGCAAATGTATTACTGCTAGCTTGTGTTCACTTCTTGGAAACTTTAATATACTTCTAAAAAGGCAAGTTAGATGTTTAGGTTAGAGAAAAATGGTTGGAGGACTTATAAAGTAAATGGCAAGTGATATGGAGACTGGCAATAGCACAGTAACTATGCCAGACAATTTCCCCATATGGACAAGCCCTGACAAAAATGGTGAAATTCAGCCGTGGTGTGAGCATGCCCAGTTCCCACTAAAGACAATGGAATTCACTGCTGCCTAGTGCAGGGCTGCACTGGGCTCAGTAACTACACTAGTCATGATGAGGTCAATGGAGTTTCATCTACAACCATAAATAAATGTGTCAATTATAGGATGGCTGCATTCTTTCTATTAACAACTTTATTGTGAAGAGTTTTTTACATGTAAAAACAAAGCTGCAGCCTTTTGTCTTCTCAGGATGTTGTCTTAATGTGTTGTAATTGGAGGTTTCAGGAAGGGGGAGGAGGTGGCAGTTTGCCAATGTTATGGCTCATTGACTCAGGAAAATACAAAGTATTTTACTGTACATGTCAACAGCTGCTGAATACCAAAGTGGGAACTACCCGGAAACAAAGGACACTATCCTTCCAGAAAGAGCACATTATCCTTAGGTGGACAATGCACAGGGAAAGAACAAAAATAAACGGGTTCTTTAAGCACATTCCTCACATGGATGTGTTTGTCTGAGTGTCAAAAGCTGGGACTGAATGACTAGAGATGGATTGCTTGATAATTGTTCTGTTCATTCTCTCTGAAGTATCTGGCACTAGCTACTGTCAAAAGACAAGCCAATGGTCCATCTAGCCCAGTATCCTGCCCCAGTATGGCCATTCTTATGTTCTTAGCTCTTCTCACAACAGGGCCAACTTGGATTTCACGTCACAGTTATGAAGTCAGTTTGTGTTATATCATCAACCTTCTACATGATCACTGGTCATTCAATTTTCACCACCAGTCCATTGGTCTTTTTAGAGTAATCTTTCCCACCTTTGAAAAGAAACTTAAGAGGAAAATGTACATAATTCAGGAATCATTCAGCCTGCATTTTTGCAGAAGCTGAAACCCTGACATTTGGTATACATAATGAATGCCATTGGGATGTGTCATTGTGCTGACAAGGAGAATTACTAGCTGAGCTGTGAAAGAAATTGCAAAGATGTCTCACTGCTATGTAAACAAGGAAAGACATCTAAAGAAGATGTGCTTTGTGTGTGAGGAAGTGCTATTTCCTCAGGAGAAAAAGGGAAGACAGGGACTGGGGGTGGTGGAGAGAAACAGACCATACCAGGTGTTAAGAATATTTACCAATAAGAAAAGATTAGATGAGCAGCCTGCAACAGTGTGACATAAGATGGTTACTTTAGGCATGTAGCTTCTTCTTTAGCTTAAATTTGAAGGGCCATCTATCAGAAGGCCATGTTTACACAGAATTAAGGAGAATGGGAAGAGATATTTTGCATGGATGCAGACCCCATTCCCTTTGATAAAAAGCAGAGAGACAGTTCCCCAGCCTCCTTGGCTGATGTCACAAGAGCTCTCCTTCTCATTTCAACTACTGCTTAGACCAGATGTGGGCAAACTATATTGTATGATTATGCAGGGTTTATGCTATCTGTACTGGGGATATCTATAGGCTATACTGCAGAAATATGTGACAGATTGTCAGGTATCTTTATTTTTATCCAATACCTGCACTCTGAATATGAATAGTTAATACTTCTGTAGTTACAACTGGCCATCACTGCTCTCCTTATTTATATAGTTCTTTTTCCACAGACCTTCCCCTTTTTCCTTTGTTTCCTCCTATTTGTACCCATTCTCTCTCTCTCTCTCTCTCTCTCTCTCTCTCTCTCTGGATTACTACCATTAGTACAAGTCTTTTCTTTTTGCAGTGCCTGCTTATTTAATAACTTTTCCTGTATTTCTCTATTTCAATGATTCCATTTCTTCTTAAATTTCACCCAAAACATATTTCTTTTCTTTGCTGCCTGTCCTGCTAAATGTTCCTTTCCCTCTTCTATTTAATTCAGCAACAGAATTTAACTCTCTAAAGCATTTTGAGATAGTTTCTGTGAAGAATGATAAATTGAGTTATATTGTAGAAGTACTAACTGGAGAGAAATTTCAAGTCTTGGGCTAAACAATAGCATCCGGGCACTAGATCAATGTCATGATCCATCACAGGTAAATGCCAAATTACTCTTTGTAAGATAAATGGGAAACTGAAGGTTTGGAAATCAAGTTCCGGTGCCAACTCTTTCTGCTTTTTTTCTCCAGCATTATTTCCTGTGTCTCATCTTTTTTGTTGCATTATTTTCTCAAATAGTGAAAATTACAGCTGATCCAGCTACCCTACATTTCCAAGAAATCATGTTGTTGTTCATTTTTTCAGCACATTGTAAAACATTAAAGTGTTAGTTTCTTGTTGACAAGAAATGCCAGAACACTCTTTGGTGGATGATGATAAATCATACAAGTGTTTGCTCTTCCCTAGTTGCAAATGTTTATCAGGCAGGCAGTAATAAGAATAGGTACTAATGCATATTTCCTAATATTCTACATTACATAGCTGGAGCTTTCTCATTCTTATCTGATCAGTAGCTTGTATGTCTTTAGGTGAGTAGTACCACTTCTCTGCCTCAGTTTCGCCAAACCTGCAAACTGGGGGAAATAGTACTTACCTACTTCATGGGCATGTTGGGAGGATTATGCAAGAAATTGTCCCAGACTGAGGTCTCTCAGTAGGGAAGATTTTGGAGCAAATTGGTAGTTTAAACAGTAATAACTCACCAGGATCAGATGGTATTTGCCCAAAAGTTCTGAAGGCACTCACATGCATAGAGAAACTACAGAACTACCAATTGTGGTACACGTCTACCCCAATATAACACGACCCGATATAACACAAATTCGGATATAATGCGGTAAAGCAGTGCTCCGGGGGGGCGGGGCTGTGCATTCCAGCGGATCAAAGCAAGTTCAATATAACACAGTTTCACCTATAACACAGTAAGATTTTTTTGGCTCCCGAAGACAGCGTTATATAGAGGTAGAGGTGTAACTAATCTATTGCTTAAGTCAGCCACTGCACCAGATGACTGGATTATAGCTAATGTAACTCTTTTTGGTTTTTTTTTTAATTTGTTTTTTTTTTAAATAGGCTCCAGATGTGATCCTGGCAATTACAGGCCAGGAAACCTAACTTCAGTAAAAGGCATATGGGTTGAAAGTATTGTGAAGAACAGAATTAACATATATTTGTTTGTGAAGAATCAACACAGCTTTTGTAAAGGGAAATCATGCTTCACAAGCTTGTTAGAATTCTTTGAGGTTGTCAACAAACATAGACAAGTGTGACATAGTGGATATGGTGGACTTGGACTTTCAGAAAACTATTGACAAAGTCCCTTACTTGGCTTAAGAGCACAAAAGGCTCTTAAGCCAAGTAAGCATTAATGGGATAGGAGGGGAGGTCCTCTCATGGATCCATAACTGGTTGAAAGATAGGAAACAAAAGGTAGGAATAATTATCAGTTTTCACGGTGGAGAAAGGTAAATAGTGCATCTGTACTGGGAACAATACTGCTCAACAAAGTTTTTTAAGCATCGAAAATCATTTCTATAAAATGCACACTTATATCAGTACAACCATGCCTTTTTATCCTCAGACTGGATTGTTATCATCCCCTTTGCTTGGAGATATCAGAATACAGCTCCCTGTTTACTTAACAGAGATTAAAAAATGGATTATATTTCACCTGAATCTGGCTTTCAGTTCATTAATGCTAAACCCCAGTTGGGGATCTCAGAGACTGCCTTCCTCTACATGCTTTGCCACATCAACTCAGGCTATGTACACACTACAGTAAGTCAGTATAAGTTATGTTGCTCAAGGGTGTGGATGAGCCACTGTACTCAGCAACATAAAGTATACTGATCTAAGCACTGGTGTGGACAGCATTATTTCAGTGGGAGAGCTTCTCCCGCAGACAGTTTTTGCCACTCACAGGGCCTGGAGTGATTAAGTCAATGGAAGAGGTCTCTCCCATCAGCTTAGTAGAGCATCTACTACAGAGGTTACAGTGGTTCAGCTGAGTCACTGTAAATTCTATAGTGTAGCTATAGCCTGAGATTAGCTAGGACATTCTAATAGATCTCAGATACATACAGCAGGTAACTGATTCAGAGCTTTCCACCCATGGCATTCTTAACTCTGGAATTTGCTTTGCGACTCTTTGTCCCATGCAGGCTGATTTTTTGTTTTACCTTCTGATCCTGTTATAGGGCTCATCTATGTGTGACTTTTTTCAGGTATTGAGTTTAACTTGGAGAGGGTTTGGTTTTCTTTTCTTTTGTAATTTGATGAGTTTTTACTCTCACACATGGACAAATTCTCTGCTGATGTCATTCTATTTAAGTTATGGTGGAGAATATGGCCCAATGTTTGTCTTTTATACTTGAAATTGTTAGGGTACCTATGTTAAAACTAGATCAAATATGGTGTCTGGGGTTTTCAAAGGAGGTTAGTGAGAGTTGGGCAACTGATTTCTTTTGCTCCTTTGACAATCCTAACCATAAATGCTGGTTATTCCCATAACTCCCAAAGCACTATCTCTGTTTTGAAGATTCTAAACACCTTTCTTTTTTTGTCTTGTGGTCTGTTTTTCTTGGGGTTATGTTGCTTCCATTTGTTTGTTGCTTGGATCTCAGCAGTTTTGTAATATGATCTAAATCCACATTCTAGAAGAATAAGCACTTAACTCATTGGAATGGTGAGTCGGGATTTTCTAATGCTAACAGAAAGTGCCATGATGTTGACTCTTCGCTTGCTGTTAGCATAAAAAAGTTCTCTCACACTGCACTTGCTTTAAACTGAGAACAAGCAAATGGATGAGGCTGTTTAAAATAAAACTGTCAAGGGTATGGATGTCAGAAGATGTACAACTCATAATGTATGTTCTATACATTGGGAAATTTTATTTTTAAAGGCTTGCTGCAAGGTCCTGAAAAAGATTTAGCTTCAGTAATCAATGCAGTTTAGTGGGAACAAGTAAATATTAGTCCTTTTGTTGTTTGTAAAAGAATACATTAAAAAGACTTAAGATATGTGGGTTTTGGTGGGTTTTTTTTTTTAGTATCAATCAAATTTGTTTAGTGATAACAAGGAAGCACTGGCTGATAGAGAAATGGTTCATTTGGCTGTACTGCTAACTGGCACCAACTACAGTACTTTGTCACAGAAGTACTGATTTAATCAAATACAATGTCATTTAATGTATTATATGCTTCTGAGTAATAAATATCCAGGCTTTATAACCTAATCAACTCATCACCTAAACAGATCGGGTGAAATTTGCAAAGAAACTCAGGTAAATGGAACCAAACTACATCATGAGGAAATACTGCTCAATGACTTTTGAAGTTATCTGCTACTTTGTGAACATTACTGATACCCTACTTCACTGTTTGCACTAGGTAATCTACTTGAATAAACAGATAAATTACACACATTCTTTGGCAATGCATCTTATATTAAGGCCAAATACTCTATTGCACATTCTGTCACACATATATGCTAATTAGTTCAATGTAATATGTAGGATATAAACATGTATAACACAACTTGATAACTACATTAATAGAATGAGAATCCTGTATCACAGTGGATAGAAGATTGCTTATCTGAAATTTTGGCACATCTCTTAGATGAATTCAACACAGATTCAGGAAGAGTCGATTTTGCTCAATTTAAATATCCTGGCAATCATTAGTGAAAGCTTATTTTCTTTACTTATCAATTGATGCTTTGTGCATTAAATGCTCAAAACTTACTTAAACTGTAAGTTTATCCAAGATTTTAATCTTTGTAAATATTTTATGTTGACTAAGCACCTCAATCCAAATAACAATGAACATTCTACCTGCTGGCTAAGGCCCTGATCCTGCAAGTTCCTCAACATTGGCAGAGCCATGTACCAGCATGGAGCCCCAATCAACTCAATGGGGCTCTGAACAGGTGGTGTAGGCTACCTACATGGGACAGTTTGCAGGAATAGGGCCTCTGTTCCCTCTTGCTTTCAATAGTCCAAACCCAGAGCACACTGAAAACCTTTTTTTCCCCCCTCCAGGTTATTGGATTGCTCTTAAGTGTGGCTAGTATGTCAATAATTGGATAGATATAACTTAGATAATTTTTTCACATTTTAGCTCATAGAGCCGAGAAGCGATTTGTTATGGATTGAGAGCTTTTGACTTGAGAACTGTCAGTTCTTCTAGAAGAGAAAAAGTAGTGAACAACAGACAAAGTATTCATAAGTTATCCTTCATCTGTCTGTGCAAACTTTCAGGTTCTTCAAAGGGAGCTGGACAGTTAGTTCACTAACAAGCAAGTCTCCTTTGTCAGTTTTCAAAGTTCCCTTTTTCTCTCACAGCTGAGAATTTTATCCCTCTCTTCAAGCAGTACCTTTATCCTTAAGATTTATTTAAAAGTACATTTGGGTCAGCTCTTCAACTGATATAAATCAGCACCACTGAAGTCAGTAGCCCTATGCACATTTATGTCAGCTGAGGTTCTGGCCCTCCATAAATCCCCACAAAACAGTTGTGTGTGCAGTTGTTATACACAGAATAGTTTGTGTATTAGCACATGTTAACCGGATTCATGCTGAGCTATTCATTATTATGGCACCAACAATGTACTTGGTGCTTTATCAGCAAGTGTGAAGGTAAAATTCCTGACCCTAAATTTTTATAACTTGTATTTCATTTTTCCAAGCAGGACAGGCCCACCTCACTCTAAGTCTATGAAACTTTCGTAACAGAACTAATTTGCACCTCAGAAGTTTTGCACCTACTCATCATCTCTTAAAATTGTCAATCAATTATTTAGATAATGGCATAGAGTGTACACTTATAAAGTTTGCAGATGATACCAAGCTGGGAGGGATTGCAAGTGCGTTGGAGGACAGGATTAAAATGCAAAATAATCTGGACAAACTGGAGAAATGGTCTGAAGTAAATAAGATGAAATTAAATAAGGACAAATACAAAGTACTCCATTTAGGAAGGAATAATCAGTTGCACACATACAAAATGGGAAATGCCTAGGAAGGAGTATGGTGTAAAGGGATCTGGAGGTCATAGTGGACCATAAGCTAAATATGAGTCAACAGTATAATGCTGTTGCAAAAAAAGCAAACATCATTCTGGGATATATTAGCAGGAGTGTTGTGAGCAAGACACAAGACGTAATTGTTCCATTCTACTCCATGCTGGTTAGGCCTCAACTGGAGTATTGTTTCCAGTTCTGGGTGCCACATTTCAGGAAAGATGTGGACAAATTGGAGAAAGTCCAAAGAAGAGCAACAAAAATGATTAAAGGTCTAAAAAAACATGACCTTTGAGGGAAGATTGACAAAAATGGGTTTGTTTAGTATGGAAAAGAGAAGACTAAGGGGGAACATGATAAGAGTTTTCAAGTACATAAAGGTTGTTACAAAGAGGAAGGAGAAATATTGTTCTTCTTAAACTCTGAGGCTAGGACAAGAAGCAATGGGCTTAAATTGCAATAAGGGAGGTTTAGGTTGGACATTAGGAAAAACTTCCTAACTATCAGTGTAATTAAGTACTGGAATAAATTGCCTAAGCAGGTTGTGGAGTCCCCATCATTTTAGATTTTTAAGAGCCGTCAGGGATGATCTAGATAATACTTAGTCCTGCCATGAATGTAGGGGACTAGACTAGATGACCTCTCGAGGACCCTTCCAGTCCTATGATTCTATGAAAATAGCAAATAAGAGTTGTAGTACAAGAATAAGAAATAAAGTCCCCCTCCAGAGCAACAGCAGGGGTGAGATACACACCCATAACCAAGCATTGTTAGGAACACTGAGCCTTAAGGTGGTTCTGAGTAATCAAACTGTGACATTAATAAAGGTACATGAAAACTCTGTGAGCAGAAAAGAAACAGTTACACCTTATGTAGAAAAAAAATCAGTGGTATGATGCCATGGATGTTATTGCCAAGTCCCCCTTTCAAGAACAGTGGTTCTGTATCTAAGAGCTGAAACTTGTTGTACCAAAACTGCAGATCTGAGTTGACAAGAACATTTCATGCAGCCACATCAAATTCACCAAATTGCTTCAGTTGGGAAAAATCAAAATTAATTTTTATTTCAAAATCTGCTTAAATTTTATTTTGTTAAATAAAAGAACTCTCACAGTAAATGTTTTGTTTGACTCAAATTATTATTTTGGTATGATATTTTAAAATAAACTATAAACTGACCTGAAATTCAGGTTTTACAAGAGCAGGAAACTACCCCCAATCTCCTCTCAAAGCCAGGATAAAAACCAGTGGCGCAATTCCCAACTGTGCAGGTTCCCAAGTGCTTTAACCCATGGAACCACACTCTGCGCTCATATCTGAAAATATAACCTTCTTTTTCATATATTTTTACATACCAGTTAAGTTTTGTCCTTTATATGTTTGCTTAGTTTGCTAAACTTGCTGCTGCTGCCTGTACTTTCAAATACCTTGATGGAGTTAATCTCTCTTGGCTCAGGTCTCGCTACCTTCCTAGGTTGCTCTTCACCCCCCTCCTTCCCCTCCCCCCCCCCCCGCTCCGCCTCTCCTCACTTCGGCTCTCTTTTTGTTTTAAAAGTTAAAAGTTATAGTTTTTACAAAAACCTCCAAAAAATAAAACAATTGAAAACAGAACAAAACAAAAAACAAAAGAAAACAAGGTAAAAACTTTAAATCCAGTAAATTAATTATTTTAACCCTTCAGGAATGCAACAGCTGGAATTATTCCTAACTTTCTTTAAAAATGGTTGCCAAGCAACAGAAATGCACTCTCTGCTTCTAATCCTAACCACTAATATTTGAAACATGGGCTTTTCTTATTTCCATATAGCAGAGTTTTAAAATAAAGTTAAATATAAAGTAATGCAAAATTCCTTGTTACCAAATTAATACAATACATTTGGCAAACAATAATATATTTTTTATCAAATTTATGCTACAAGTTTTAAATAAGGTAATAACATTCCCAGGCCCACCATAAGGGAATTAAAAAATAATTAAATAATAAAATCTGCCTAACAGTCGTACAAGGGAATGTGCAAACTAAACAGACAAATGCGGCATAAGTGTATGGATGGTAAAATAAGGTAACCATATAACAGTGTTTAGCACTGGGTTATCTTTAGTCCATACATTATGCTTTTCCGGGACAGTGGGTAAACATCCTCCCCATAAAAAGACAAAAAGTGGGGGAAAGTAGTAAGAGGAGGCCCTAAGATATAAACCTTGGTATCAGAGGCCTGGTAAAAGGCCTGAGGCCTAAACTAAAGTAATGGTCAAGACTTTGCTAACATAAAGCAAAGTTAAGCTGTGAGCCAGAGGCAGGGCCTGCTCACAGAAGCAAGGAAAGGGCTGATGCTGCAAGAAGATATGTACCTAAAAGGTACTGAACACTAGATATCAGAACATTCACATACTTGCACATTCCACACAGATAACAAAGAACAGGCTGGCCCATCCCAATGACAGGGGCAAAAGGGTAATATGATGGATAAAGTTGTTTTGATCGAACCAACATGTACAAGGTAGAAAGCGGTACCTAAATACGTAGAAAGGTTGAACCTTGCTACGTAGAGGGGTGGCCCCTCAATACGTCAAGTGTGATGTGTAACTTGTTTGTATCTGTGTATAAGAATGCATCCTTGGGGCGGTGTCTTTGTCCGGCCTAGGGGGCAGTGGAAAGTCCCGCCACTGACTGAGCCGGGTCCATTGCCAAGAGGCACTTTCTCATAGTATGCCCTGAGTTAGGCTAAAAAACCTACAGGGAACTGCAATTGTGTCCAAGGTCACAATAAACCTAGCCGACGTGGCTTTGCATCTTACTGGACTCTATGGTTATTGGGGGTTCTCGTCAGGTCTGCTGTGTCAGCTATCTGTAGAGCTGGGGCAGCACACAGAGAGAACTCACGCACGCAGCCGAGTAATATCAACAAGGAGAAAGCAGAGCACCACACCGGTAACACTCTGACAACAATTATTATTTCCCCCCAAGAGCCAGCAAACAGAAAAATCAGTTATTCACACATCTTTACTATATGTGCTATCTTGGTCCCAAATGGTTCTGCAATGTGATACATAACCAAGGTCCTGACTATCTTTGATCATTATTGATTTAATGATATTTTTACATAAGAATGCTTGGGCTAACTAGAAGCCTACAACTCTGAACCCACCTGAAACCAAGTTATGAGCAGAGCTACCAAAATGTTCAGAAGCAGATTTGTGCAAAGGCAGCATCAGTAGCTCTGCTTCCAGCCTTGCCATGTCCTTCAAAACCATGTTGCAAATCCCAGAGCATGGGTAACTCCCTGAATTCAGCTGTGGTGGGTGACATCCATCTCGTAGGCAGGGGCCTAGCACAAAGTCTATCGAGTTATGTGGTGTATATCCAGGGGTGAAAGTAACTTAAAGGACTTACCAGTCCTGAGCAGGGGCGTGGCCTCAACAGGAAGAGGCGTGGCCTCAACCAGAAGAGGTGGGGCCTTTCAAGATTTAAAGACCCTGAGGCTCCGGCTGTGTCTGGGAGCCCCAGGGCCTTTAAATCACCCTGGACCGGCAGGAAGCCCAGGGGCTCAGGAGCGAATTAAAGGGCCCAGGGCTCTGGCCCGCGTGGAGCTCCAGGCCCTTTAAATCATCACGGGAGCCCTGTTGCCACTACCCCTGGACAGCAGGGCTCAGGAGCCCTGGGCCCCTTAAATCTCTGCCCGAGCCTGGCTGCAGGAGCCCCAGGGGTGATTTAAAGGGCCCAGGGCTCCCCGCAGTGGCTGGAGCCCTTTAAATCACCATCGGAGAAGCCAGTCCAGTCCGGCATAGCATACCGGCTCTTGCTGGTACGCCGTACCATATCAGACCAGATCGGCTTACTTTCACCTCTGTATATATCTCTTGTATTGGCGTTTGGCACCAAGGGTGCACCCTGAAGTGCACAGATAGTGTGGATACCCTGAAAGGCTCTCCAGATCCCTACCCCCAACTCCCTTGTATAGTATAATAGCAAGAGTTCCCTTGCAGTTAAGGATGCCCCCTGCCCCCCCCCCCACACATACAGCTGCAGAGGAAAATGGAGGAAGCATTTGCCACAAAAGAATCAGATCAGCTGTGGAATAGTCCTTCTCATGTTCTAACCTTCCCTGCAGGGATTTAGAACAGCGGTTGACTGCAAAGATTAAAACGCCTTCTGATGAATTCCAGGTGTGGAAAATGATAAAAATGAGAGAGAACACATGAACCTCCTTTCTAGCCCTTTTATTCCATTCTCTCTTATCCAATATTTTTATATTCTCCAAAATGTTCAAAGTAAAAATGAAATCTTTTATATTACCCTGTAGGGAAAAGCTATTTGTTTTTAACAAGCTTCAATATTTCTTATAATGTATTATTAATTTCTTCCAGTGATCCTAACTTTTCTAAGGTAACCATAGAGGAATAGACTTCAAAAGGGCATGAAAATACTTAGATCACATCATAGGAGATGTGCAAATGGCTATTAGCCTTTCTTTCTGTCTTATCTAGAGAGCAGGCCTGACAGTCCCTCATCAGGTGAGCCAAAATGTGATTCAGTTTTCTATTAAAAAAAATGCTTAAGACCATATCTATAAAGCATCTCCTTATCTTCTTAAAAGAATCACAACCTAGATTCTAATAAAATAGTACCTCATTAAGCATGGCAAGTTGCATATGTCTGAAATTTTAAAATTAAAAATATAATGACTTCAAAATAGTTCCTTCTTTTCTTGTCATCCTCTCTTCAGAAAGTTCTGCAGCGTTCAGATAGGTGGATTTCAGACCTGGAAATCTTTCCATTCACTTCAATTCCTTTTGATCAAGCCCTCTTTTTGATTCATTGTAGAGGGAAGGGCCAGCCCCATAATTTCGATGTGGAATGACGTTCTAATTCTACTGCTATCAGAATGGAACTCTGTTCAGTCATAATATTTTGGTTTGAGGTCATTTCTAATAACATTAGAATCTTTTACATGGGCTATATAATGAAGGGCTAAATTCTGCCTTCAGTTTCACCAGTGTAAATTCACTAGCTTCAGTCAGTGAGGTACTTTAGGAGGGCTTTTGGCTCCAGAATGGAGAATGTCCAGTTTGGGGTTTTTTTCCTCCCTAAAGAATAGTAGGTTTCTAGCCTTAAAAATGTAAACTGACACAAACCAATTGGTAGATTGGAAAGGAACAACCATCTGGAACAAACATCTGCCACTGCTGCAGCAGGAAGTGGGGAAAAGCTAAAGATCTTATCCATTTCAACCTACATGCCCACTGTGTTGCAGACAGGGTTCTACAGAAGGTGCCAGCATCCAAAACATATCTTAACTTGGGCAGCTGGACTATGCTTACTGTATCTGAAATCCAAAAGTAAAACCTTTTATTTATAGTGCACATTGGAAACATAAAGCTTTATGTAAGTGCTGTTATTTAATTTCACCTGCAGCTGCAACAGAGTTCACATCTTTCCCTAAGCTGCTGTGTAATGTTGCTGTGCATAGTTAAATAGTTGCCATGTTTCACCCAACGGTGCAAGAGTGATACAGCATGAAGTGTACCTACAGCAGAGCTGTGGCACTGCCATGGAGAGTTTCATCCCCATGCCATAGTAACATAGCACAATAATTCTGTAAGAAGTCTTAATGGAACCATGATGGCAGAGGACGGTGGTTAGACAGCTGGCGTGCTATAACCACTGCCTATCATAGTGAACAGTACCCTCTTACTATTACCTTGTGCTCTCCCATCTGTTTGTTGTATTTACCTGACATCTCTCATCTTATACTTACCCTGAAAGCATTGTGGAGCAGGGACATTCTGTTCTCTGTTTGCACAGCACCTAGCACAATGAGGCCCTGATTCCTGCTTGGAGCCAGTAGATGCTACCACAATACAAAAGATAAATATTAGAGAATACATACATGTGCTGTACCAAATTTCCCAATAAAGAAGTCAGATCCTTTCCTGGTGTACACAAGCTGAGAACATGGCCCATTTATGTTAAGCTAATCACTTTTGATGCAATTTTGCATTGTTTTCTTCAGCCAAAATTGAATGCTGGTGCCTGCCCATGATGCTTCAGTCAGTTTCAACCCCTTTCTCTTTCCAGTTCTGCATTGCACATGTACACTGCAGCTTCTAAAAGAAGGTTGACTTTATATAACAATAGGAAAAGAAAAACCACAAATCATTATTGTCACAATTCAGGGCAACTGCATCTGTATTTCCCTTTGGTGATTCAGCAAGCACACCAGCTTCCAGCTCTCCATCCATTGCGTTTCTGGGGGCAGACTTGCATCTGTCTCGTCTGATGGGTATGTTCCCAGGATGCAAAATTCCCTGCCTTCACTATGTATTTTCTAGCACAAACAGGATGTCCAAGGACACCTTTGTGCTTTCTCTTGACAGACAGATAAGTGTGATTATCAACAGTTCCGAGTTATCATGCAGCACTCCTACGCAAGCCTACTATTCTTAAGGTAAAAAAAAAATAACCATTACAGAGAACACATTAAAAACAACAAAAGAACCTCCACACATGCTAATAAGCTTACTAGAATTAACCCCAACCCTAACATTGATTCTGGGAGGGTCAGTCTCTCCAACCCTAACCTAAGGACTGGGGACCAGGAATCCTATCTGTTTCCTCGTTCAGAAGGAAGGCCATGAGCTAATGTAAAGCTAGGCTATTTGTCCAAAAAACATTTATTGTATGCTGGCCCCTCAGTTTGAACTAGTATATGCATACTTTTCATGGATAGAGGATGGATTCTGTTAGAACCTTCTGTTCCCTTTTTATCCATCCCATTTAAATACATACATTTCCACAATAACACATACATAATTGCAAGCTTAGTGCAACAAACTCCAAGTATGTTAAAACTAATTCAGTAAGGTTTAACTTAATTCAGTAGACTTCATTGAGGATATTGCAGGAAATTATCAATCTTCCATAATCTTCAAAAACCTCCTCTAGAATTTTTTCATCCATCTTTGCATGAGATTGTTCTCTTGTTTTACAGCGGTAATTTGATATATAGTATAATGTTAAATGTTTAATGACACATTTTGTCTTGAAGGTACTCGTTTAAAGGCTGTGATGGATGAGAAATAAATAGTGTGATTTGTCTAATGTTTTGACATTAAAACATCCATTAATAATAACACTTCTTGCTTTTTCTATTCAAAGTGTGGTCTTATTTTCTATACTATCTGCTCTAATCCACCAGGACTAGCTAGAGAAATTTAAGGAAATTGTGAAGCCTCATAAATTGTTTTGCAAATGCCCTTTGTACTTACAAATGAATTCCACTGTGTGGAATATTAGTGATTTATTTTTTTACATTTTTAGGGGGGGTTAGCTCCCATTTGTTATATCTCAACTGCTCTGAATTCCAGCCTCAGTAGTCACTGTTTATGTGTTCACCATTTTCTTACCTGTAGAATGATTCTGTTTGATATTGTCATTGATTTACAGCAGGGGTGGGCAACTATGGCCCGCAGGCCAGATCTGGCCCCTCAGGGCTTTGGATCCTGCCCACGGGATTGCCCCCTGTGGCGCCGAGGGCCCCGTGCCGCTCTGCAGAAGCAGCTGGCACCTGTCCCTGCGGCCCCCGGGCAGGTGAGCAGAGGGCTCCATGCATTGCACATGCCTCTAGGCACCACCCCCCACAGATCCCATTGGCGGGAACGGGGAACCGTGGCCAATGGCAGCTTCGGGAGAGGTACCTGGAGGCGCGGCAAGGGCAGCGCACACGGAGCCCTCCGCCCCCTCTCCCCGGGGCCGCAGCGCTTCCTGGAGCAGCACAGGGTGTGGAACAGGGCAGGCAGGCAGGGAGGGAGCCTTCCCTGACCCCGGTGTGTGCCACTGCAACCCCGGAGCTGCTTTAGGTAAGTGGCGCCGGGCTGGAGCCCAAACCCCTCTTGCACCTCGCCCCCCAACTCCCTGCACTAAGACCCCTGTCTGCACCTCACATCCCTCCTGCACCCCAACTCCATGCCCTGAGCCTTCTCGTACACCATGCACCCCTCCTGCACCCCAACCCCCTGCCCTGAGCTCCCTGCTGCACCCTGCACCTCTTTGCACCCCAACCCCCTGCCTGAGCCCCCTTCTGCAGTCTGCACTCCTCCTGCACCCCTCCTGCACTTCGCACCCCTCCTGCACCCCAACCCCCTTCCCTGAGCCCCGCTCATACACCCCTCCTCTGCCCCAATCCCTTGCCCTGAGCCCTTCCTGCTCACTGCACCCCCTCCCACACCCCACACTCCCTCTGCACCCCAACCCCCTGCCCCAGCCCTGCATACAATTTCCTTACCCAGATGTGGCCCTTGGCTTGAAAAGTTTTCCCACCCTGATCTACAGCCTTTAGCTTACAGTAAATAGCTTTACAGATGATGGGAAGAGTTTCTTGTCTGTCTCTACAAGTTTTTGTTTTCAGCAGATGAGAGATGGACTTAATGCTAGATCTGAGTGGTAGATTGTATTGTTACTTTATTTGGGGTAGAGATGTGTGACTAAAGGATACTTTTGAACCAGAGCAGTGATGTTATTAGGTTTTGCCTTTAAAGACGGATCCTGGACAAATCTTCAGCTGCTATAAATTAGCATGGATCAACTAAAGTTAATGGAGCTGTGGCAGTTTACACCAGCTGTCATCATCACAACACCTAAGTCCCTTTGTGGATACAGACTAAAGTCTCTACAGAACAGAGCACCACTCCAAGATCCCACAGAATCTGATAAACATACAAGGAGAAAGAAACACTTTTTATCTGATGAATCTTTTCTGAAATGTGAGTTCTTATTTCTGTCTCTGTGAATGTGATATAGTGATGAGTGGTATAAAACTATGGGTTCTCAATCATGAGTTGAGACCACTCCTTTCTTCATGGCTGGATGGGAGGGCTACTGAAACTTGTTTTTTTCTGTTGTAAGTTGGTGTAGAACCACTGAGCTATCTAACTAGCTTCCCCGAAGTGGGGGGGGGGGGGGTTAAAATCAAAATATGCTCAGTTTAAAAGGCAAGAAAGCAAATGGATGCTTAAGACAATATTCAGAATGTGGTCACTGTGCTGCAGTCTTATTTTATTGAGAAAGAGAGTGTAATGGGGGTGACCATACCCCATATTGGATCAGGCTACAAAGAGAGATAGATGGAGGACCTGCTATGTTAGTAAACTAAAGAAAGAGTTGACATCTGGGCTCAGAAGGCAAGTGAGCTAGAATTAAACAGCTATGGCTTTTGCTTAGGGATGAGCAGAAATTGTCTCTCCAAACTAGAAAGAGAAGAAACATGACAACAGGTGTGAGCAGTTTCCTTTTCTGGGTGGCAACATAAGTCTGAATGTCCTATAGGAATCTCTACTGCAATCCCAGTGTGGGGGAAGTACTGCTTAGTCAAGATATGCAGCAAAGCCTGTTGTTTTGCCTTTATTTGGTTTAATTGACCTTGTCTTAAAAAAAACATGAGGAGAAAAATGAAATGGATGTTTGAAGCAGATGGCCACTGCATCTCAGTGGTGCCTCTTGGAAGAGTGGGAACCCTGTAGTCAAAGAGAAAAGGACTGTTTATGGATCCAATGTGAGAAGATATTTCCATTTGGCCTGTTGTGTACTCCAAAGGTTTTGTTTTCCTAGAGGATTAAGGCATTCCAGCAGCAGAGTCTGTAGACCAGTGGGGGGAAACTGAGATATGGGTGCCCCTGCCAGCAGAAATGTAGGATGCCGTTCATATAAATAGAAATTATTTCTGTGTGTGTAGTGAGCTAAGGCAAGGGTTCACATGCAGTGACAAGGGTGGCAGAGGAAAGGGCAGGTGGAGAGAATCCTACTGTGTGACACTATTTTAGATCTAAGTGGTGTGTTCTCCTGGCCAAGCTCAGATATGAGAACTCAAGTCACTTCTAGGTGTATTTTTCTTGAAGACTGATCTTTTTGGTTTTGTTCAGTTATGCCTAACTGAAGATAACATTGATGGAGAGGATTACATAGTTCAAGTAATTAGTATTATGATAGAGCATTCTTTAAATCTATGGTCTTGGTCTGAATGTAGCCTCTTACAGGAGATTCTGTCTATGGTGGAGAATTATCTAATAAAACAAACACGTAACAAGTAGTATGACTTACCCATATAAATAAATCAGCAGAATTACTGCCACTTATCTGTGTCTAAAGTTTTAAACCCTGACCTTTATATGACTGACATTAATTAAAAGCCTTATGACTGATCACCTAATATTATGACTGATTACCAAATCAGAGCTCTGGTGGGCTGCTTTTGGGTACAAGTTCTGTAGATATGGGCCCTCAATTGCTTTTGGAAAGTATTCCAGGGCTAGAAACAAGATCATTTTAGCAGGAGTGGACCTGATGTAGTCTGGTATATTATTTAGGACTTTAAATATCTTAACCAACATTTGACTTATGTGTGGAATCAAGCATGTAGCTAATGAGGAACACTGGTGTTACACTGTTACTCATGGCGATCCATCCCATTCCGGAGATGCAGTCCCATTTGAAACACTGCTGCCAAACTTGCAGCTAAGGTGGGTCATGCAGCTCAATGCATTTTAATGCTGCTTGTAGAGCCATGTGGTGCTATGAACTGCTTCATGTTGATTGAGAAGTTTGTGAGCATAATGTTTGAGCCCAGGATGTCTCCTCCTTCTGGCCCTGGTTGGTTTGCACTACAGATTTACATATCCTCTTTTTTCTATAGGAAACACTATTCCATAAACTCCTTCATCAAATACATGCATAGGGCATCATTTTTTCTTAATGTGAACATGCAAGGTGTGTAAATACATTCAAAGTGAACTTGTTTAAAATTTGAAAGGATATTTACAGAACAGCCAGTTCTGGCCAATGGGAGGACAATGGGCTGCGAAGAGAGGACCCCGGTGACCTGACCAGCCGGTTCCGGCCAGAGGAGGGCGGAGAGGAGAGGAGAGGAGACCCAGGCTATCCTGTTTACCTGGAGAGAAGACAATGGACAGAGGTGGGGCTTGGGGCCAGGGATATTGGAGGCCCAGCTGGGAAGCAGGGGGGCTCTGGGCTGGAGAGTGGGAGCAGGCAGAGCCCACCTGGATGCAGGGGGACTGGGATATGCTGTGCTGAGGGAGGCCAGGCCTAAGGCCCTGAGAGTTTCCTGTGCTGTGTCCAACTCTCAATAAACCCTCCTGTTTTATGCTGGCTGAGAGTCGCTCCGGTCTAGAGAACGGGGTTGCATCAATCCCTTCAGGGATGAGGATGTCTGGGGGGTCCAGAGCGTGTGGACTCCCTGAGAGGGCCCACAGCAAGAAACAGGTGTGCTAAGGCTCAGAGAGGTGAGAATCCAGGAGGTGGAGGGTCCTGACCCTGAGAGAGAGTGGACCCCCAGGAAGGGCTGTCTCACTGAAAGGGGCACCCTGCCACCGACCACACAGGGCCAAGAGTGGGCACGATCTGTGAGTCCATGACAGTGTGTCATCTACTGCCCCTCTGAAGTTAGGGAAGCCCATTTGTGCAAAGCCATTCACAATGTCACAAACGTGTCCAGAGTCATGGTCTTTCAGAATAGGATGTGATTAATGGCTCTGCATGCTTTGGTCAACACGAGTCCAACAGTCGAATTTCCTACTCCGAACTGGTCAGCGATCAATCAATAGCAGTCTGGAGTAGCCAGCTTCCACAGTGCAATCACCACGTGCTTCTCCAACAGCAGGGCAGCTCTCATTCTCATGTTCTGGTGCCACAGGGCTGGGGAGAGCTCATCACACAGTCCCATGAATGTGGCTTTCCTCATCGGAAAGTTCTGCCGCCACTGCTCATCATCCCAGACATGCATCACGATGTGATCCCACCACTCAGTGCTTGTTTCCTAAGTCCAAAAGCAGCATTCCATGTGGTCAGCACCTCTGTGAATGCCACAAGCAATCTTGTGTCATAGCTAGTACGCGCGGTGAGATCAATGTTGCACTCCTCTTGCCTTTGTAGTTTAAGAAATAACTCCACTGCCACTCTTGATATGTTGGTCAGAACAAGCAGCATAACGGTCAACAGTTCAGGATCCATTCCTGCAGCCCGAAGAGACAGGGCGTGCAGTACACAAACAGTTGAAAGATGGCTCCAAATGCAGACTGAAGCACAGGGATTTCTGGGATGCGAAGCAATGCATCACAGGGCATTGGGACAGGACCCAGGATGCCCCACAACCCTCTCCATCTTCCCATAACACTTAGCAGCAGAAGAGGAAGAAATACTCTGTGGAATAGCTCCCCAGAGTGCACCGCTCTGAATACCACCACAAGTGTGAACACGCTATTTGCAGGCAGCTGATAGTGTGAACACACAACAGCAGTTTCCCTTCGCACTCCCTGAGCAGCACTATTACTCCGGGTGCTGTAACTCTGCCAGTGTATACATGCCCTTAGTATATTATCAGCAGAGACACCAGATCTCTTGATTTGAAGTGATCTAAGTCTAAACTTCAGTGTGAGCTAATCAACAAACTTGTTACATTGTGATGATATCACGACATTCCAGGAAAAAAATAATTTTTTACAGCATAATAGCATGTCAGGTAGTACCAAATTTATCAAGGGATTCATAATTTAACAACTAGCGGTCTTAACAAGAAAAATGTTTTGCATATCTTGTGGCCAGACATACTATTCCTCTTCAAGTGGCTAATCTGAAGTCCTTTTTTTTTTTTTTAAATCTTATTCAAGTCTGGAATGATTCTTATCTTTGTTATTTAGATGTATTCTGTGGTCTGAATCACTGCATTCAGTTTTTTTATAAGTTTAAATACATACCCAGCCTCTCTCAAAAATGCATTTGAAATGTATCCAGTGCGGTTGTTCAACACAGAGCTCTTTGAAATTTAAAATGAAAAGTCACTATAGTGCAACCTGTTGTTAGCTAGGGAATGCATATGTAAGTCTCCCCCCACCTTTTTTTTTTTTTTGGTAAGTATTTATGAAGCTTTTAGACAGATATCCCCTCAGGTACCTGTGGATTTCAGCACGGAGTATGATGATGATATTGTTTGTTCAGGGTACATATTAGCATTTTTTACACTTCAGTACTTTTTAGACATCTGGGAATTCTTTTGTCAAACTGGTTCTGCAAACCTGTTTCATTTTCTCTGCATCTAGGAAAAAAATATTCTTTTTAATATAACTTCCCATCTCACTGCAACGAAGTGAAGTCGTGCTAATGGCAGTTTCCCTAATTAACCAAGGATTACTTTTTCTGCTATGACAAGGTGGGTTGTATTATAATTCAAAGTTTAACAAGGATATTTGAATAACAGCTGCCCTACAGCTAGAGGTGTCTCTGCATCTTTTTCAGACAGAACATAAGAGAAGATTCTTTGCCTCTCCCACCTTGAAATGTGGACCCTGTGAATTCTTCATCAGCATTGACTTCCCCCAAGAGCTGAATGTTCATTGCGTTTTAGAATTGGGTTAACAAGTAGTGTACAAATGCTTGAGTAGAGCTGGCTTATTGAATTTTTTTCCTAAAAAAAATTGAAATTTGACAAGAAAATTCTTGGTCAAAAATGTTTTTCACTTTGTTTTCAAATATATATATTTTTAAATATCTGATTATAGTGGCTCTTTGCCCCTGGATAGGGATAAAAAGCCCCCAAAAAATTGGAATTTCTCATGGGGTGCAAATTCTGTTTTCCAGACAATTCTAATATTGAGACACTAGAGCTGAAGCAGAGTTCTAGGGCGTGAGTGAGGGAACCCTAGGTGACAGAAAAGAGAGAGAAGAACTGATGCTTGGCACATAGGAAGAGGGAGACTGGTTCATGAGTAGTACTGTCAAAAAATGATATCAAGTCCTAAATCACCTGATGATTTAAAAACTATAAAATGACTTAAAATACATTGGACCTGATTCTCATTTGCATAAGGATCCCTTTACAGTGCTTATGGTGGAGCCATAAATGAGCCTAGAGCACAATTTCTGTGTCTGTGGAGAGGAGGAGAGGGAAAGGAAAGGATAAATTACTCTTTCCTAATCATAACAGATGAAGTCCTGTGCCTCTCCTAGACACGCTACCTGTAAGAGCTTTCTAGAGCAGTGCACCTTTCTGCCCAAACCTTTAAGGAAGTATATGCCTAGGAGTTGCAATTGAGACCTTAAATATGAAACTTTGTCTCCCACCGCTTAAGTAAGTTTTGACTCTAAGATAATTTTGGAACAACCACTCCGCTGCTTTAAGAAATGACAGTGCTAGTTAGACAATGCCATGCCACAGTTAGCTCTTGACAAGCCGTTAAATATATTTGTTCTCTGTGTTTAACTTCAACCATAGATTAAGGGTTGCTGTTGAATGATGGATCACATTTTTTTTTCTGAGAACAGCAAAATCTGCAGAGCTGAAAAGCACAGGATATTTATGACAAAAATATATATATGGTAGTTGGAGTTGGGTCAGCCAAATTGATCATCATTGCTGCTGGGAAATGAGTGAGAAGTCATCTCTGGTACCCTGTGCATGGATGAGATGATATGGGATACTCCATATGGCCAAATTTCATTGAGGGTAATGGGCAACCATATCAGATACTACATTGGATTTTTGGGGGGATGGCAGGAGGGGGGGTGGGAATGGGGAGAGAAGGCATTTTGTCATCGCCTGCAATTTGCACATGGGAACCCTGCCTGTATAATTAATTCCTTTCCGCAACCTGCTTTCCACAACCAACTTTCCTGCTCTTGAAACACAAATGGTAGGATCTCAAACCCTTCCTACTTTGGCACTATGAACAAGTGATCCAACTATAGTTCTTCAGCTGCTAAAACCTTCCTTTCTCCTTCCAAAATATTCAGTCTTTTGGGATCCTACACATCTCAGCAGGGATATAACAATATTCAGATGAGCTCTCAGGCAAAAATTCAATGTGAGTTCCCTCCATGGATATAAACTGGCCATCAGGAAGTTTAGACTTGAAATTAGATGAAGGTTTCTAATCATCAGAGGAGTGAAGTTCTGGAAGAACCTTCCAAGGGGAGTAGTGGAGGCAAAAGACATATCTGGCTTCAAGACTAAACTTGGTAAGCTTATGGAGGGGATGGTATAATGAGATTGGTATTTGACTATTAGTGGTAAATATGCCCAATGGCTTATGATGGGATGTTAGATGGGGTGGGATCTGAGTTACTACAGAGAATTCTTTCCTGGATGTCTGGCTGGTGAGTCTTGCCCACATGCTCAGGGTTTAGCTGATCACCATATTTGGGGTCAGGAAGGAATTTTCCTCCAGGGCAGATTGGCAGAGGCCCTGGGGTTTTTTTGCCTTCCTCTGCAGTGTGGGGCATGGGTCACTTGCTCGAAGATTATCTGCACCTTGAAGTCTTTAAACCATGATTTGAGGACTTGAGTGGTTCAGACACAGGTTTGATACAGGAATGGGTGGGTGAGATTCTGTAGCCTGCGTTGTGCAGGAGATCACATTAGATGATCATAATGGTTCCTTCTGACCTTAAAGTCTATGATTCATGTAGATTTGCTTTCTTTCCCTTCCCAAAGCCAGTTGATGTCAGGGGAAAAGCTTCTGGAAGACAGTCTTACAAATGTACTTTGTGTCTGTGTATTGTGATGATTTATAGATGTTTCTTAACATTGATTCTTCTTCAAAAGTTTTATCCCTATATATAGTGCATTTCAGGTTGCACATGCACCCATGATGGGAGAATTTTTCCATGCAGTGTCCATGTATGTGCACCAGCTGCTTCATGCTCCACACTCAAGGTATATATGGGGCTGCTGGACCCCACCATTTCAGTTCCTTCTCAAAACTTGTAGTTTCAGATGGAGCATCAGGAGCATTGTGCTTCTTCAGCTATTCTGTAAATAGATTACAAAATTAGTTGGAAATAGCTAGTTTTTAGCATGGCTCGGGTCAGTTCCCTCATTTAGGAACCACCTACCTCCTGCAACCAGTGGCAGGGAGAATATGCCAAGGATCTTGGTCTTTGAGTTGTGTGGATTTCCAGAAGCCCTTCCCTGTAACAGACAATCATGATTCCTGTTTATGCTGCCTCCACATCCCTTCCAGGTACTGTATCTGCAGATGCTTGCCTGCCTGACCTCTTCGGAAATGGAGTTTTGGTTCAGACAATTCCTCATGGATAGGTTCATGACAGTGGGTCTTGATGTTAACTGGGAAGATTCTCCTCTGCACCAAGTACTTCAACTTCTTCGTGCATAGCTTCAGATATTTCTAGGGCCTCTGCCCCACCCCACTTCTCTGCCTGTTGTCTCCAAGATGCTCGGGTGAGCATAGTCAGAGTAGATAGAGGAAGGAAGGAAGATGGATTCTCTTGTAAGAATAATAGGGGAAATTTTCCCCAGGCAGATTCTTCAAGAAGAGGCAGAAGTTCCCATCCTATCCCAAGTCAGGGGACACATTGTGTGCAGGCTTGGGCCACTTCATGATTGTCTGTTACCAGGAAGGACTGGACCAGAAGCTTGCTGAAGGGCAAGGCCATTATGCTCCCAGTACTGGAAGTATTTCAGTGTTGCTGGTGGATGTATCGGGACTGATAGTCTGTGATGGATCCATCTGTGTTTTGGAAGAGGAAGTCACTCCATTGTCTGTGGCCCACTTCTTGATATTGCTGATACTGCCAGAACCAGACTCACCACTATTGTCAGGACACCAGTCAAAACCCATCTCTCTGTGATACCCTTCACTTCCCCTCCCCAAAGTCTAGGTAGAGCCAGACTTTCACTGGTAAGGTTGATGAGCAGAGGTAGGTCATTTCCTCCTCCTGTACAGGGAGCTCCCCATTGGTCTCAGCTCAGTCCTCTGACTTGAAAGGGGGATGTCAGGGTTGAGGAGACCTATACTCAGACTACTCCCTGACAGGATGCTCATGGGGGTCGAGCCCAGACAGAGCTTCAGAATGTCATAATATTCCCATGCAAAGGAGTTGCCACCCTATATAAGTGGTACCCATCTCACTGAGTTCCTGCACCTATGAGGTCCCACAATGAGATTATTGGAGCCTGGAAGGTCCATGACCCTACCAACTGATGTCTCTCCCTCCTCACTGTGGCTGGAATTGTGGGACTCCCAGAGGGGAGAAGGGTGCATGCAGTCTCCCCAGGAGCTACAGCAGCAGTCAGGAGGAGAGATCCAGCCCAAGAGGGTGACAGAGGCCCTTCAAATTCTCTGGGAAGCTCTGTCCAGACTGTTGAATGTCCTACATAGCACAGGCCTGAGCAAGTGGTTCTGCCCATCAATAAAGCTATACTCAAACTGTCCAAGAAACTCTGGAAGACAGAGGCCACAGTTGTGTGTTTGTGTCCAAGTGGGCTGACTAGAGGTATTTTGTGCCTGCCAAGGGTTTGAAATTCCTCTTCTTGCACCTTCTCTTCCCCCCCCCCCCCGCTTTCCCCACCCCCCCAAGTCACTGGCAGTGACAGCAATGATGGCGTGCAGTCTCCAAGTGCTGATTAGTAAAACAATATTTGGCCATCTACAACAAGCTGACTGAATTTATCAAGAAGGTTCTACAGTTTCAGTTCCTGACTGATGAGGTAAAGCTCTGGTGGCTCGATTTTCTGAGATGGATATTGTTGCCTGATCTTCAATGACGTACTACACTGATTACTTAACAATACCCAGTTATCACTTTGAGGGTTGCCAGGTTCTTGCCCCAAGATCAGGCCCAGTATTATTCCAGTTATTATATAGTTGGAGACCCAGATGTTCACTGTTGCAACACTAACTGTAGGAATTCTTTTATATTTTCAAATATGGTTTAATACATTTAATACAGTCACAAACACGCAGGGGTGAAAGTAAAATACAGCTCTTACTGGTACGGGTCCCACTCTGCCTCACTCCCCTCCCCTCCCCTCCCGGAAGGGGTAGGGCCTCAGACAGAAGGGGCAGGGACAGGGTGGAAGTAAGTTACATTTCTTACCTGTACAGTCCAAACACAAGCAACCCACCTCTCCTACATACTTCATGGATCCCTGCCATTGCATGACTTAGATATAGAAAATAAAGCTACTATTACTACTATCAGTACTGTCTGAAATAAAACTTTACAATTGGAATAATCTTCAATAATATAATACACAAAAAATACAATCAAAATCAGGAACCATTTCCAAGTTCAAATCTATCATGATTTGAACTTGGAAATGGTTCCTGATTTTGATTGTATTTTTTGTGTATTATATTCTTGAAGATCACCTCATCCAGGGGGCAGAAAAGAACTGCCCTGGCTTTGGTCACCCCCTGCCCCTGCAACAACCATGAGTGAAATTAACAAGGATGCCAGAAATAGCCTCCAATCCTGGTTCAGACCAGGGAGTGAACAGCTAAGTTTAAACTGTTCTTATGCAGGCAGCAGGCTACCTGGGGAGGCTTCTCCCTCAGCCAGTCCCCCTGCTCCAAGCTAGAGGGGAGCCCTGCAGCCCCTGCTGAGTGTGGGTGGGGTCCGGGGAACAGGGAACCTAGCCGTGTTGGCAGCCTGGCTGGAGGAGGAGGGAGGAGAGGATGTGACCGTAAGTTTTCCTCTTCCTCTGGTTTTTATTAGCTCTGGATTTAAGCTGTGCAGTCAAATGCCTATTGTATTCTGCCCCTGCCTTGGTCTCTCTCACACTCCCCCACCCCGGCTCCCAGCAACAACCGAGAGTGAAATTAACAAGGATGCCAGAAATAGCCCTGAATCCCTCAGTTCAGACCCTAGAGTGAACAGCTACATTTAAACTGTTCTTATGCTACCTGGGAGGCTTCTCCCTCAGCCAGTTTCCCTGCTACAAGCTAGAGGGGAGCTCCTGCTGAGTGGGAGGGTCGGAGGAACATGGAGCCTAGCTTCCTCAGGAAGCCTGGCTGGAGGAGGAGAGGGAGAGAAACAACAAACAAATGTTATGAGTTTTCCCTTTCCAAGCTTTTATTAACTTTGAGTTTGAACTTTTTGTTATGCAGCCAAAAGAGGTGAAAGTAAGCCAGTACTGAATGCTCCACTTATTTGCTGGTACACTACTGCACCATTTTTTACCGGTACTCTGTACCAGGCCATGCGGGCTTACTTTCACCTCTGCAAACACCCCAACTCAGTAAGATCTATAGAATACTACAGAGTGAACATCTGTACATCCAAATTACTTACACCATCTCCTGTAGAACAACCTGAAATGTGAGCCATCATCTTCTTCGTCACCTTCTCCATCATCACGAGTGCCCATCATTCTGGAACCTTCCAAGGACTACATCTCTCTCTCTCTCTCTCTCTCTCTCCTACCGCCCGTAGGCTGGGATGCCACTTTTATAATATGTTACACTGACACCATTCTGTTCAATGCATATTCAGTAGGGGATTTTTCCCCTTTTTCCTTATTTGTATTTCCTCACCTTACTAATATTGGAGTGTCTTTTTCCTATAGGTTAGTAATATCTATGATCTCAACTATTATCATATATGTCAATTTTTTACCATGGCCCTTTTATGATTAGGTATCACATTTGTTATTTCTGACCTAACGGGGCATTTAGGTTCTTTCCACGTTGTGATGTAGCTGTTAAGTTTAAACAGATGAACTTAGGAAAGCCCCTATGCCAACCTCCTTTAATGCATCTTCCATGTTAAAGGTTGCTGCTATATATGGACCTTATGCTTTAGCTCATCACCATCTATCTAGGTGAAAGGCAGGGATGGCTCCAGGCCCCAGCATGCCAAGCGCATGCTTGGGGCGGCATGCCGCAGGGGGCGCTCTGCCAGTCGCCGGGAGGGCGGCGTCCCGCGGCTCCAGTGGACCTCCCACAGGCGTGCCTGCGGAGGGTCCACTGGTCCCGTGGCTTCAGTAGAGCCTGCGGGAGGTCCACTGGAGCCACGGGACCGGTGACCAGTAGAGCGCCCCCCGCGGCATGACGCCATGCTTGGGGCGGCGAAATGTCTAGAGCCGCCCCTGGTGAAAGGTCCCAAACATATGTCTACTAACTTTGCCTTAGCTCAACATACAGGATGTGGCCTGCAGGTGGCTTGTGTTACAGCCAAAATATACTCTAATGTAGACCTATAATCCTGTGACGGGTTAGATCATAGAAACTCCTCTGGGAGCTGCCACCCGATGTGCCAAGACTACTACTACTCCTGCTTTCCCTGCCAGTTCAGGGCCCCAGCACCCTGTCTTGCTGAGCCAGATACTCCCATCTGTTCCAACAAAGACCCAGGGTCTGAATTACTTGCCCCAAAGCTGCAGGTTTACCTGAACGCAGCTCACAGAAGTGTGCTTGTTTTTAACACTCAGATGCCCAACTCCCAATGGGGTCTAAACCCAAATAAATCTGGTTTACCCTGTATAAAGCTTATACAGGGTAAACTCATAAACTGTTCACCCTCTATAACACTGATAGAGAGATATGCACAGTTGTTTGCTCCCCCCAGGTATTAACACATACTCTGAATTAATAAGTAAAAAGTGATTTTATTACATACAGAAAGTAGGATTTAAGTGATTCCAAGTAGTAACAGACAGGAATAAAGTGTCACCAAGCCAAATAAAATAAAATGTGCAAATCTATGTCTAATCAAACTGAATACAGATAAGAGCCTCACCAGTTCTAGAATGCTCCCTTTTACAGGCTAATCTTCTTTTAGCCTGGGTCCAGCAATTACTTACACCCCCTGTAGTTACTGTCCTTTGTTTCAGTTTCCTTTAAGTATCCTGGTGAGGTGGAGAGGCTCCTTCTTTAGCCAGCTGAAGACCAAATGGAGGGGTCTCCCAAGGGTTTAAATAGACTTTCTGTTGTGGGTGGAGACCCCTTTCCTCTCTCCTATGCAAAGTCCAGTTCCAAGATGGAGTTCTGGAGTCACCTGGGCAAGTCACATGTCCATGCATGACTCAGTCTTTACAGGCAGAAGCCATTGTCCACATGGTATCTTGTATGTCTCCAGGAAGACTTCTTATGTGGATTGGAGCCTTCCAAGCTCTTTTGTCTGTTAAGTGCTTCCTGATTGAGCACCTAACTTGCACAGTCTTTTCCCAAGAAGTGACCAAATGTTCTAACTAAGGCTACTTAGAAATCAAGCAATTATACAGCCATGTTCATAACTTTGAACACACAAATGGTGCCTGCATACAACTAGATGAACATAACCAGTAGATCATAACCTTTACATAGATATGTTACATGGCATATGTAGCAAAACCCTATTCCAGTTATATCATACATACATTTATGAGCTCCCCCACCCCATAAAGCCTTATGGGGTACACTGTCACAAAACCTATTATAATAAAACAAATAATCAAACCCATAAGAATATAAGAAACTTATAAGAAAAGATGTATAAGCAAGCAGGCTAGCCTTAGATGTATCTCATGTACCTGTTATGTATGTCAGTTCATTGCCAGGACACTTCTGTGGTTGACTCATGTACCTGTGGTCAGAACTTTCCCCTTAAATTCTATTTTCAGCATCCTTTTAGGTTCACTGGACTATGTCCAATGTACAAGGTAAAACAAAAATCTTGCTTATTACCCTCCCCAACCTGTAAGTGGGAGGCAGTAGGAAAAGCAGCGAGGATAACACCCCTTAGCTGAAATTCAAGTATTAATATTGTTTTGTTACTTGCATATTTGTATTAGCCAAATTGCAGTCACAAAACTTTGGGGTGTAAATCAGTTGCTGTGCATCATAATTCCAAAAATGCGTATCAAGTTAGTTGTGATTTCAGACATACCCAGCATGGTAAAGAAAGCCAACCATGTATAAACTTTCTGCTTTACACAGGAACTATCGAAGCAAAATGCAGCTGCTTCCCACTTACAGGTTGGGGAGGGTAATAAGCAAGATTTTGCTTTACCTTGTACACTGGACATAGTCCACTGAACCTAAAAGGATGCTGAATTAGATATTCTATGGGTTTTTAATTTTAATATTCTGTCAGAAGCAATTGACTTTGCCCATTTCCTCTTTTCTCCAAAACACTCAGAAGCATTTCCTTTACGGTTTTTACAGCAACATGTTAGGTGCAAGTCAAAGATTCAGTGACATTTTATTTCCTGTATGCTTAGCCACAGTGCTTTCAATTTATGATTTCTGTCAGCCTGACAAGAGTACAAAATATGGGCTGCAGTTTTTAGGACCAGTGGGGGCTGAGCTTTTGGTACTTTCTGGTAAGTAAAGATGGTTTTCTTTTTTCCTTTTGATACGTCTTATTTAACCATTCCTATGCAATTTAGTTTTCTGGATTGTGAACACTCTGCTTTGGTGGAAGTATGGCTCATACTTACAGCTGCACTTAGATAGTTTCAGTTTCTTCTCATTAGCCCTGCTAAGTCACAATGATGGTTCTCTTCTGCAAAGATCCCGGAGGAGGTATAATCAGTGGTAGAGGACCTTGTCTTTGAATGTGACAAACTGTTTAGTGTGAAGATAGATGAGTCCCTCCATTTGCTGAAAGACTCCTGAGCCATGCTCCATATGCTTGGCAACTACATGCTTGTGCTGAAGTGCAAATCCATCAAGCCACTGTTCAGGCAGAGGCTAACCCCACCCGTGTTGCACCATGCATGGCTGTATGAGCCACTTTACAAGCATCAGAGGAGGAGAGCCTAGGGGCAATTGTCCTTCATGCTCTAGCCACCATTGGCTCCCAAAATGGCACTTTGACAGGACTCTTGAGAGACATGCACCACCTCTGGTTCTCCTCTTTTCCCTATCCTTTTGGACAGAGACCATGACTGATAGATAGGTACTAGAGATTGTTTTCATTCATCTCTAACTCCAGATCCCATTGCTGTCCTCATTCGGGGATTCCTCATGAATGGGTTCTTGTGCAGGAGGTGGAGTCCTCCTTCAATGGGGAGTGATATAACCGGTGGCTCTAGCAGCAAATGGTGGGGGGCTTTATGTGAGGTATTTTCTCATCCCCCCAAGACAGGGCAGCAGGTGGGGGGCAAACACCGATCTTGATCCTCAGGGAGCTTAAACAAGTTTTATCTGCTACCTGAAGTTCAGAATGGTGACCCTATCATTGATCATCGCCTCACTTGATTTGTGGCCCTTGATCTCATGGACTCCTATTTCCATGGGAGCAATTACCTTGCATGCAAGAGATTCCTGAGGTTTGTCACCAGTGAGCAATACTACCAGTACCAGATGCTCCCCTTTGTGATCTCAGTGACACGGAGGGCTTTCACCAATGTGGTGTTTGTGTTGTTGGTGGGGGGTTCTTTTGCAGACAGGATAAGGCTGTGTATCTCTACTTGGACAATTGGCTCCTAAGGAGGTGATCTTGCCAGGAAGTGTGGGTACACTTAAGATGCTGGTTCTCATGATGAACCTGGGGAAGTCCAGGGAAATACTGGACTCAGTTGCCAGGTGACTGCTGTTTACTCACTGGCAGGCTTGAACAGCAAAAGTAGTTGAGCCCCAGAAAACTCATGAGGTCTTGACTGGCCCTGTTACATCATATGATGCAAGTACTTCTGTGACCCTGTTTTTGAGGCTTCACCTCAAATTCTTGCAATTATAGATAGAGATGACGTACACCTCAGGAAGATACAGCCTCTAGTTGTTAGCTTAGATTCCCTGGAGTGTCCTGTACTCCCTTGGCTAGTGGGAGGTCAAGGGAAGTGTGTGTGTGTGTGTGTGTGTGTGTGTGTGTGTGTGTGTGTGTGAGTGTGAGAGAGAGAGAGAGAGAGAGAGAGAGAGAGAGAGAGAGAGAGAGAGTTCTGTGCAAATTCCTGCTGCCCTTGAGATCTATGATCATGGATGTATCCCTGATAAGTTGCAGGGAGGGGAAAACAGAGAAGCAGATGGCCCGAGGGACATGGTCCTTTAGAGTTGGTACTCCACAACAACATGTTGGAACTGAGAGCCATCAGGTTGTCCTGCAACCATTTCCTCCCTTGCATTCGCTGTGCTATCTGACAATATTATGGCAGCCATTACATCAACAAGCAGGGAGGGGCACATTCCTTGCAGCTTTGCATGGAAGTCATTGTCCTTTGGTACTGGTGCATATTATTGCTGGTGGCTCTGATTACCATCCATCTGCCAGGGATTAATAACACCCTGACAGACACCCTCAAAAAAACAATTTTTCCATAGAGCATGAATGGGATCTTCATGGACTGATTTTGCTGGAGGTATTTTGGTGTGGCATTGTCCTGTTTGCATTGGACATGAACACAATATGCAAGGAGTTCTGCTGCAGGGGATGTTGCAGCCTAGGCACTCTGGATGATACTTGTGTGGTTGAGGCCCATAAAGGACACACTTCATCTAATCCCTCTGTTACTAAGTAAAATCAGGCAGGATGAGGTAAAGGTCATGCCCATAGCCCCAGGTTGGGTCTGTCAGTCACGATATCTTATGTTATCAGCCTGGCATCCTCATGACCTTCTCCTGGTAGGAAACCTCTTGAATTAGGACAAGAGTGAGGGCTCACCATTACAACCTATCCACATTGTGCCTGATGGCATGCCATTTGGATAGATGTAGAACCTAGAGAGTAGCTGCTTAGAGGATGGACAGGCCATACTGAGCAGCAGTAGGAATGTGTCTATGAGGAAATGCTAGCAAAGTGGAAGAGGTTCATGATCTGGTGTAGTCAACAAGAACTTTTCCTACTTGCAGAAGGGTGCTGTACATGATGGACTACCTGTCATTCTTACTCCTTGGGGATGTCTTGGTCCATCTGGTAGCCATCTGTACATTCCACCAGCTGGTTCACCCTTCATAGATGTTCTCACACCTGGTCATTTCCCAGTTCCTGAAGGACTTAGTTAAGGTCTTCCTTCCAATGACAAGCCAGTTCCAGCCTGGAACTTAAATTTGATCATATCCACTCTACTAGGAGCAACATTTGAGCACCTTACACCATACTCTTTGCAACACCTTTCCATGAAGGTGGCTTTCCTGGTTGCAAAAAGGGTAGGGGAACTAAGGTCATTTATGGATCCTGACTTCCCTCCATCCCATTTTCTGCAAGGACAAAGTGTCCATGAGAATATACCTGAGATTTATCCCTAAGGTTGTATCAGCTCTTCACATCTACCAAAGCATCCCCTTACTTTTGTTCTATCCTAAGCCACATGCCAGTTGAAAAGGCACTCCTTAGATGTGTGTAGTGCTCTTGCTTTTTACAGAAAGGATGAAGCCATTCTAGAAGTTATCTAGCCTCTTTGCATATGTTTACGGTGCAGCTAGGAATGTGCCTCCCAGCCCAAGTAGACAGACACATGCCAGCTTTGCTTGAGCTAGCACACTAAAAATAGCGGTGTGTACATGCAAGCACAGGCTAGACACTTGAGTCCAAGCCCACCTGACTCCCTAGGTCCATACTTGAATGGCTAGACAATGCTGCTGCAATGAAACCTTTTACTCTGGTAGGTAGCCCATGCTGTCACATGTCCTGCAATATACATGCTGCTATTTTTAGTAAGCTAGCTGGAGCATATCTAGCGCATGTCTGTCTACCAACAGTAGCAGGCATGCTCTCTTATCTTGTTCACACAGAGGATGAAGGGAAGAGGTAACTTCCTCCCAGAGACTGTTGAAGTAGATCTTGTGCTGTGTAGTACTCTGCTACAAGCTGAACAATGTTCTTCCAGCTGCAATGTGAGAGCACATTCGAGAGCCCACACATCCAGTACAATTGCATTAGACTGATCAAATCGGTGTTTTATAGAAAATTGAGAAGGGAGTACAAAAAAGAAATAAAAGTATAAGTGAAACCCTGAATTTACTATATAAAGCAAAGGAAGAAGAAAATATTTCCATGGTATCATTACATATTCAAATGTAATAAAAAATATATTGTGCGCTTTGCACCAGAAGACTTCTAAAGTTGGAATCTCACCTCATAATGTAGTATGTGAGTATTTATTCCCTCTTGTAATACCAGTAATGGTAGCATCCTAGTATGAAAATGTCTATAAGCTCACATATGTATATTTTATTGTTTTATGTATAATCTACATGGCTCACAAATTACAAGGGGTTAAATTTGGCTGTATGTTTATAAGCATGATTTTAAGACTTTTTCACTGTTAGAGCTAAAACTTTTTAATGTGGTTCTGCATGTTTTGAGTCACTTGGGAACTATTTCACAGATGCTTCATGACTCATGTGTTCCTGTTACATAGTCTAAAATGACAATTTGGACCCATCACTGTAATATCCATACCAGGTTTAAGTGGAGAAACTATTCATAAAAGAAATAAAAGTATGTTATTGTTTTGTCTTCACTTTTACCAATGATAGGGCTTGATCCTACAAAAACTTAGGCCCCAGTCCTATGAAGACTTACACACATGAAGTGGAACTACTTGTGAGAGTAAAGTTAAGCAGGTGCATAAATCTTTGCAAGATCAGGGTCTTAGGCAGTCTACATCCATGTAGACTTTCTCTGTGTTTCATTCAAAAATTGAAAACAGCATCCACCTCTGTTGCTATTATGAAAACAAGAAAAATAAGAGGTACAGAAGTTTCTTCTTCTCTATCACCAGCACCAATAAGAGAGCAGATGGCCGCCTGAAAAAAATGGATTATATGCCAGCAGACAATTACTACCAACAGTAGTGATCAGAATTTCTCAAAGCAGAGTGCAAACCTAATGTTGCTCATGTTAGTGTCAAACCTCTGAGCCCACATTTTTCAGGTGGGTTTGAAATTAAATGAGCCTTTTGCTTCTACTTGATATGCTGATGCTTGCATATTGCCTACTAGGACACTTATGTTTGCGGCTTCTGCAGCATTTCTGTGATTGCTTTAGGGCTGTGTCATTAATTCGCTGCTATGTGTCTAGTTATCCTCAACCCACTATACTGATCGGTAAGGTCAAATGTGCTTATTGCCACAGGTAGAGACAAGTTTAAATCTGCACTTTCAGTGCCACAGGGCAAGAGCACTAGTGCTTCATTCCGAGACAATATAAATACACTTCAAATATGAAACAATTTTAGTGAAATGAACTTAACATTATTGTGATGATTATAGTATTTTTATCCCTTTTTTGGCAGTGATTGGGGGGGAAGGGGGAGATACCAGAATCCACTGACTTAAATCTTGCTGATTGAAATGTAAAGAACTCAGGAAGTGGTTAAAACAATTACAAACTGATGGCAAAATAAAATGACTAACAAGGGGATGGTGAATTGCAGCAAAAGCAGAATAACATGTTTTACAATGCTATTGTCAGGCTAGCTCAGCTTTGGATTTGCAAAGCACTCAGGGTGGTCCTAATTAAACTACCTTTGAAATCCAGTGGGAACTCCCACTGATTTCAATAGAAGTGGACTTCAGCTGATGTTGAGTGCTTTTGAAAAGCCCATCCTAAGTATTTCCCATGAATCTCTCCATTCATCCTATAAGAATATTGCAAACAACTGAAGTTCTGATCAATCATTTGGAGCTTTAAATTACTACAATTAAATCTAGAACTAAATTCCAGGTGACCTCACTGGGAACAGAATGAGGAATTTGAATAATCTTCTTTCACTGGAAGTTGTCATGTTGCTACCTGGAGTTCCTTTATAAGGCTTGAATAAAGAGGCTAGGATAGATGTTTCAGGGACATCCTTCAGAGGCTTCTTACCTGAGGGTTTTTTTCACCTCTTCTTGCAAATGTACCACCGACAATTTGTATAAGATCTTTGCTGTAGGGGACAGTTAAGGAAAAATGTTTATTGAACTCTGCTTTCTGATTGTCTTCTTCTCTTTGCTGTTTTCCACCACTTCTTTTTTCCTTAGCAAGCAGATTTATAACTTTGGGTTAGTCATGTATTGTTTAGCTTCAGTGACTACCAGTTTTGAAATGTTTTTTGTCTTTCTATGGACTGCATCAGTTCACAAACAATATATTAGAATCTCTTCTCAATCACTCAGGCTCCAAACTCAACATGCTTGTCTATTAGTAATTGTTGGTTGGCTTGTGGTAGTCAGAATAGTTTACATGTAAATTATTGTGAAGAGTCGCACTGCTGGTTTATCCAAGTCCTGGCGGAGTATTGGCTTTTCTCGGCAGCAAGGAACTCTTTTAATGAAAGCTGAGATTTAAGGGAAAAAAAACATATCTCAGGGCTTGTAACGAATGATGAGTTGGCCAAATTGGGGAAAAAGAGAAACCTATCCCTCCGGCTGGTGGAAAAATCATTCTCTTCAGCCCTGAATGAAAGGTTTCGCAAGGTGGTAACTTTGGGCAGCTGTGGGGCATTAATTACTTCCCCCACAAGACAGATGCACTATGAGGAGTTGGGGAATGAATCTGGCATCAAGAGGTAGCGAGGAGGGTTCCCTGGAAAGAAGATGGAGGGTGACATTCCTCTATAGGCAAAGTTTAGGGAAGAAAAAGAAGAAGACGATGTAATTGATGGTTCACTCCTCTACTTTAGCTGAGGAAAGTTCTGCTGTACTCATGTGTAGGCCATAGTTTTCTTTATTGTATAGTAAAATAAATACATTCCTTGAAACTGTTTAAGCTCCACCTACATGTCCAAACCTTTCTTTTTCTGAACACCTTGTCACATAGACTAATATTCATACCAGCACCCCCTGGGAATAGTTTTTGTTTACCTGCTTCTCCACAGCCAACAGGAAAAGCACAAAACTTCATTTGGTGGGGAAGGGGAGGGAGTTACATCAGAGTGGTGATGGATTTTTATTTAGAGATAGAGAGCGAGAGAGAGCGCTAGCTATATCTCAAGGACACTTCCATTCAAATCACTTATTTGGATAAATCATTAACTGGCTATACAAAATACCAACAGACAGGGAACTCAGAAGTAATGCTGCAATGTAAAAGGGTAGGATGGTAGAGGGATGGGAACACAGCCCATCACAACAGAACTGTGCTGTATTAGGTGCATACCCACAAGGTGCGTCAATCACAAGTGTTCAGGAATAAAGCTAGTTGGTCTTGCAGTTGGCCTTTTTATTTATTAGTATAGTTGCTACACTAATGCTTTATCCAGTGGTGTGAACCACAAATGAGAAGAGTTCAGTAGCACCCCACACCCATTGAACTCAATGTCTAGGTATCCCTTCCTGCTTGGCAAGCTGCTGAGGGCACTCAGCACCTTGTGGGACATATCCTCAGAGTGTAGTCTTGCATCGTTCAAGCTAATGGGAGTTAAGACGTTGCATTCTAATTTAGTTGAGTCAGCGTGTAGTAGACTTGGGGATCATTTGTAGTGCAGAGGCAGAAATGAGAAAAATCTTCAGTCAGTTGTCTTGTGCATAACTAGTTAACAATCCCTCTCCCCTATTCTTCAGATTCACAGAACATTGCCTTTCTGTTGCCTTTCTGGCTGTGTTATTAGCATTCCTTGACAGCAAGACTTGAGAATGAATGCATGTACATATATTCTACTTAAATTTTTGGCAAAGGACTAAATTTGTTTGGCTGAGTCAAATTTCAAAGAGACCCCTATAGCATCCCACTGTGTGAACATGTAATCAAGAAAACAGTGGGTACAGAAGTTCTTCCTTGAGCAAAGTTGAGCCGATAAAAGTATTTTTTACATTTCGATTCTTATTAGTCATCTCTAGAATATTACATTTTAAAGTTGTATATTTAAATTTACTTTTGGTTTGAGCCAGGAAATGTGTTCTTGCAATGCTGAAAGATGAAATTACCTGAAAACTGCACACTAGGTTTAACAGCACAACTGAGCAGTATTTGCTAATGCAATAGTGCCCTACACTAGTCAGTTGTTAATTTCTTTCATCACAAAAGCATGTAATGACATTAGATCAAAAGCCAAATGTCTCTATCTCCAGGAAATCAAACATCAACCACACAAAACAAATAGCTTATCATTACTGTTCTATTTACCACCGAACAAAATTTTGCTCTTGCTGTTTTAAAAAAGGTCCCCTGGAGTAAATGCTTCTACAACATACATAAATCATATCCTCCATCAAGTAACCTAATGATGCTGAGGAGGTGGCATCATTAGGCTTCTAGACAATACTTTGCCTGACAAGAGATGAAAATGCTTCCTAATAGCAGAGCTGAGTAAAAAGGGCAAGTAAATAACACTAAATTAGGGTATAATTTATCCTCTTATGGAAAAATGGATTGGTGCTCCCAGAGCCTAATCCTGCTGCCATCCAAGTCCTAGGAGCATTGCTATTGATTTCAGTGGGAACACAATCAGGCCCTTACTGAGAAATAAGCCCTGTTTTGAGTTTGCTATTCTTTCTGCATGAGATTGGTATTGCTATTATTAAGGTTGCTCAACATCTTCCATTATAAGGCCCTTTATAACTTTGACTAACTGTTCAAGCTGAAATTTTCCATATCCTGTTGGGATGTGTGTTCTCGTAAATTGTTAGTGTCTAATAACAGGGCAGAATTTTTTTTGCATTTTATTGAGTGTCAATGGAAGTTGGATGCCTAATTTTCCTCTGTACCTTTGAAAATTTCCCCAAACCTTTTTGTGTTACATTTCTAAACAGCGGTACTTTTAAATAACTCTATAATATATATATTATATACATTGCACCCAGAACACAATGCCTTGTTGGAAAATATTCATTATCAAAATGCTTCCTGGCTCTTACCTAGACTGTTCTAACATCTAATGTGAAATTATTTTCTCAAAGGAGGTACCAATGGCATTAGACAGAATTAATACTTTGTGTTGATAATGTTTCATATTCCCTTTAAAATGTAAGAGGGTTTATTAAAGGAGTCAGAAGCTGCTAATCTACATAAAATATAATTAGCTATATTGGAGATTACAAGATGTACAGTCATACTGTAGTTTACTGAATATCTGAGTAATAGAAAGTTCTGCAGCACAGAATCTGTGATTTTCAGGAAGTCTTATTGAAACATGAGGACAAATCCTGTCCTCTGTTGCTTAGCTAACAGGCATGCTGACATTCTAAATTGACTAGTTTAGCACATGCTACAATGGGAAAGGGAGCATTTCCCCCTCTCCCATTTCCTTGTGGGAAGGAAGACACATAGATTTGAAGCCACAGTGGCATTTTCCTACCAGCTCCAGTGCCCTATGAAAACCCTGAGGAAGGGGGATCCCATCTTCACAATGAAGCAAAAAGGGTCACTGCATCTAACAAAACAACAGTACACTGAAAGATGCTTGGGGTTCCAGGCCTTGTTGGAGGGGACATCTGGGATTAATAGATCAATGGAAAATAGAGCTGTCAGAACTCTGTTTGGATGGGTTTTTTTTAATTTATATTTGTTTGTGTTTTTCCAAATTGAATTTCATTTAGCTAATACCAAATATCCCTTGTTGATTTTTCTCTCTTCTCGTTGGTGTATTACTGCTTGGGAATTTAATTGACATGCTATCTAGTTCTCTAACAAAGTTTCTGGACTTAAACCCAATGGGGACACATCCAACCAATTCAATACATTTATATGATCCAGTTTAAATCCAGGTGAAAGAGCTGATAATCAAAATAATCTGAATATTTTTAAAAAGTGTGATTAAATGAGTTTCATGAATGTCCATATATTTACATCTTCTACTGGATAGATGTCCCAAACCCATTAACTTTATAATTCTATCAAATTATATTTGTCAGGAATGACTTTTTTTCTTCAACACATCTTTGCTACTGTTAATGATTTGTCGCCTCTAATCCAGCAATACTAAAGATTTTATTGTAATGTCAAGTTATTATAGTATGACATTATATCTCCTTTTAACCCACATTGTCTTCTGGGTATTTTGTCTGCTTCCCAATAGTGTTTTATTTTTTGTTTATAAGACTTTGGGGTAAGAATACAAATATTAGGAAATGTCAGGACTACTTGAGACAAAATGTCTCTCTTTATGGTTGCAGTGCTATTGTATATTTCTCAAGTATTAACACAACAAAGGTTTCCTATTTTGTCCTCAACCAATGACAGTTTACATCTGACACTTAGAGGACTTTTCTGGACAAACTGCTTACATTTTTATGGCCCTCTATTTCTTTCTTTAGCCACTTTGTCAGATTTATTGAGTGTAAGAAAGAGACCTGAGGGAAATCACAAGTGCTCCCTGCTATAGAATACTTTCTTTACTGCCTGACACATTTGCTCAGGTCTCCTGCATGCTTCTGAATTCCTATGATCCCCCCCACACACACACACACACACCTCCCTCCCAGAAACTAGGAAAGGTGAAGGAAGCAAAGCTGGAGTGAGAAGGGCAAGAGATAATAAGGGACCAAGGCAATATATAATTTACACCATTGTTGTGTTGGTTAAATTTGCAAGTTGGCATAATTTGCTCTCATTTTCCTTTGCGGTTTGGTGCCTACTATAACTTACACCTTGTTATGTTTGGTCCCCCATACCTGCCATCTTTATTGGATTTTAGGCTATTTCCCCCATTTTGCCTTTTTTCAGGCATTGCTTTTCAGCACCTTTTTGGCACAGGCAAAAGTGCTAGGCACGTGGGCAAAAGCATGCCCATGTATAAAAAATAGGTCATAATTTCTGCCTTAGGACTGCTTAGTTTAACTGTCTTACTGGCAATGTTGTAGGGCTTCTCAGCACCTAATATAACCAGATGCTATCTGGATCTCACTCAACAGCCAGTCAGCGACAACATGTACAGTAGGTTCAGCACTTGTTTTTTTCCCCCATTTGTAATAGAAAACTGACAGATGTGTGACACATTTAAATGGAGATGGACATGGAAAAATATTCTTAAAATTGCAACAGATGTGATTGCTACACATCAGCCTTAAGCTGTAGAAAGAGAATGAGCCCACAATGGAAGTAAAAGAAGCTTGACCTACTTGGCGTCTCATCATGTTATGAAAGTCCATTTGAAGTGAAAATGCTATGAAATAAATCAGTGCTAAACACTGAATATTTGTCTAACCTTTGAAAATAGTGAATGCAGGCTTCTCATATTGAAGCTTTCAGCACTCCTCTCCCTTAAACAAATTTGTCTATATGTTGGTCTAGAGCAATTTTTTGTTTGTTTTTTTCTTTTTTAAGTTAAGAATTGAATGGGCTTTGAAATGTTGGTACTTCTAAGTCTGGCAACACGAGTGTGGTGTGTGGAATCAGTAAACAGTCACTCTAAGGATACATCTACCCAGCAGCTGGGTGTGTGCTTCACAGCATATGTAGAGAGACACATGCTAGCTCTGCTCAAGCAAGTGTATTAAAAATAGCATTGTATTCTGGGACAGCCAGGGTGGCAACCTGGGGCTAGCCACCTGAGTACAGACCTGCCCAGACCCCCTGGCAGCTAACCCAAGTTGCTGCCTTATCTACCCCCTGGCTACACAGCTATTTTTATCATACTAGCTTGCACAGAGCTAGCACGTGTTTGTCTACTTGTGGTGGGAAGCATGCTCCCAGCTGCAGGGTAGTTTTAACTTAAATCCTCGGGGAATTTTCCTGGCCCTGCTGAAGTCTAGGGGCTTGTAGGGAGGAGTGTGAGCTGGACCTTGCAGAAGTCAGTTACTTGCCAGGCAGCCTATAATGAGGTGGGGTAAATTGTGCCTCTCTGTTTTTAGGAAGTAGCACTCTCTCTCTCTCTCCCTCTCCATTATTGCTTAGAATCAGAGTGATAACATAGAAGAAACCATATATATATATATGTTACATTGCAATCTTCCAGCAAGAATACCTTATGGTTTTGTGTAACTTCTCTATTTGCATGCCATGAAACGTAACAAGGAGACTGCCATTTTTGGTGATAATATCTGGAACTAGACTGCAGCCACCTTATTCACTCTTCATAGGCCATCGGATTATAATGAGTGATTATGCATTTAAATTTGTTTTTTTCAAATGCTTAAGAGTCTATATGTCCTTGCCAATCCCCTGAGCCATTTAGTTTCTCTACACAAAAGAATTTAGCCTGTTAATATATCATGTTACTAATATGCGATACTTGTAATGAGACAAGCCATCTTTTACCTTTTTAAATGACAAGCTTCAAAAGCTCAACATCCTTCTTTGATCTTTCAGATGAAGACAGTAAACTTGAAGGGGCCTACTTTTTCAAACACTGGCAGGTAATCTAAATGGAAAATTTCTTGCCTTCCGGAATCTTGCATTTAATTGATTCACATAATTATGCTAATGTTAATAAAGCACTTTGAAGATATAAAGCACTGTACAAGTGAATTAAAGCAGGTGTCAGTAACAAATTTTATAGTGAGGCTCCATATATTTTAAGGTTCCATAGCAGTTTGCCTGTTCTAGAACTCTCTGAAATTTTCACTATTCAGTCTGCAATCTTCAGTGCTTGTCCAAAGATGAAGGATTAATAATTACACATAGCTCTTCCCATTAGTAGATCTGCAAGTGCTTTACAAAGGAAGTGAGCATTGTTACCCCCATCTTACACTTGGGGAAACAAGGCACAGAAGGGAAGTGATTTGCCCTCTGGTCAAACAGCACACAGTGGTTGAGCTGAGAATAGGACCCATGTCTCCTTAGCCACAGTCTAGTGCTGTGTCCACTAGGCCATAGGGTTGGGGTGAATTTTAACTTTGAGTTCAGCCATTTTTAAGTTACATGAGTAGCAAAAGCTATATTTTTCCCATTGCAAGACTACCCTTGTAATATTATTTTCAACATCCCTTCAGCCAAAATGCTTAGAATCAAAAATAGAAATGGAAAAAAGCTCTCAATGAGGAACGGTGCATATCCCTATTCTAGAGGAAGTTGGTTTGATTTCATAATTACCTATATTTGAAAATCCATGTATTAAGCATGTGCAGTAGATAGTTTTAAAAAAAAAGGGTTGGGGGCTGATCCTGCATTTGACTACACCTGGGCTCTCAGAGAAAGAACCATTGAATTCAAGGGGGTCCTGCTACACAGTAAATTGCAGGATCAGGACATATGCTTATAAAGTGGTCTGAATGTATCACACAGCTAAGTGTATCATGTGTAGCTAAGTTAGCTATGCACTAAACTCCATAGTCCATTTAAATATACCAAACTGGTCAGGGCTGTTTTCCCATGGCTCTGTTTAAAAAAGCATCCTCCTGTTTCAGCATTCCTTATCATTTTGAGAGGCAGAATGACCTGCTTAGGCAGCACTGTAGTGCCCTGTATTGTGCCTTGGCCTATGTGCTAGAAGACTCAACTCTTTGCTGTGTCCCTTATTTGTTTTTTTACCTTGAACATGTCCGCTATCTTCCCATCTATAAAATGAAGAAATTAGCACATGCCTTTCTTGCCCAGGAGGGCACTAGGATTTAATTTCCAATGTTTTTACTTGAAAAGCTATATAACATTGTGGCAGGGTACCTCCTTTGCCTTGTTGGCCTCATCATTTCTCCGTCTGAGGAGGCAGAGGGAGAGGGGAGGGAGCTCTGAAGTTAAATCAGTCTTTCTCCAGAGGGTTTTTCTCATCATTCTGGTTTTATTTTTCCCTATTTACAAACTGGGCCTCAGGGTAGGCCCAAGAAGTTCTCTTAAGCAAAACAAACAGGGGAAAAAAAACAAACTCTCAATGCAAACAAATACTTTTCCCGTTCCTTCTCCGGGGCATTGCCTTACTATGCTGGCTTCTAGTTGCCAGTCCTTCCCCAAGCAGTTGTTGACAGATGACTTTGGTATAACTTGTGTCTGTGAATAATCCACATCCCTGAGCAATTTCAACTATACCAACCCATGCACTTGTGTGAATGGCACTACGTTGACGGGACCGCTTCTCCTGCAGACATAGCTACTGCTTCTCATGGAGGCAGGAGTTAAGCCAATGGAAAAGCTCTCTCCAGTCAGTTTAGAGCATCTCTACTATCTATACTAGAGCAGCTGCATTAGTGCTGCTCTAGTATAGACATAGCCTTAGTTTCTTTCTCCCTAGGAAGGAGAAACAGCCTTCCACCCAGGGGAAACCTTTCCTTCCTGCTGCTGCTTGTCCCTCATCTCTCCCCTTCTCTCTCTCACCACAAGTGTTTTTTTAAATGTCACTGGCAGCCTTTAACTGGCCCCATATGTCTCTAGTTAACCTGAAAGAATCTATTTTCAGCTCACGGGGAACATAGCCTTCACCGTTCTAGGGCTGATATATCTGCCCTCCACCATACTTTTATATCTGTCAACATTGACTTTGTCACTACATATATATTGTGTGTGTGTGTAGACTTGTAAGAATTTATTTTTGATATCTGTCAATTATATTTTTATCAATTTAAATATTCACAGTGATGGGAAATTCTTGGGAGATGGTTAGACCATTATTTTGTGACTGTACATATTAAGATTCAGTAACTTGAAGCTTTATAAACTGTGACACAAATTGTCAACATGGTGAAATATGCAAAGTAAATATCCTTAAATCAACATTTCATACCTATTTTTTCTATTTATTTGCTAGTCCATTTGTAAGAAGCATCTCAATAGATTGGACTCTTGCAGTTGGTATGGGTACTTCCACCTTTTCATGTTCTCTGTATGTATAAATATCTTCTGTCTGTGTGTTCCCCTCTATGCATCCGAAGGAGTGAGCTGTAGCCCACAAATGCTTATGCTGAAATAAATTTGTTAGTCTGAAATAAATTTGTTAGTCTCTAAGGTGCCACAAGTACTCCTGTTCTTTTTGCGGATACAGACTAACACGGTTACTACTCTGAAACCTAATTCAATCAGCGGTCATGGAGTTTGACCAAATTCTCAGGCAGTTTTTGCCTTACTTTGCCAATCTATAAAATAGGATTCCTTGATGGAAACAGTTTTTCATCTGTTTGTGCAGTGAAATAAATGTTTACTGACACTTGCCGATAATCTAATCTTTCCAAGCCTATGTATATGAAGTATTTCTCTGTCTGCTACTTGGAGAAGCAAAGAACACTAGATAATAGAACTGTGTAAATTTTTTTAAAGTCAGTAAAACTGTTGATTTTGGAGACTAGTTTTGGCTGTCAAATATTTCAGAAACATCAAAACATTTTGTTTAACATGAAGGAAATTTTGCAGTTTTCCATTTTGGCAACAAACCCCCCAAAAATCTGGTTTAGTCCAAATTAAACATATTTTTTCTCCTTCAGATTTTTTCAGTTTGCTGACTCTATAAAACAGGGAATACGTTTTTTGTTCTTGTTTATCTTTGACCTGCTGCCCTCCATGGGGATAGGAAAGTCTCAAGATTTATGATTAAACATGGGATTTTTTTTTTGATGGAGGGGAAGAAAATTGATTTTTGCTGTTGTGAATCAGTTTGACAATTGATATGAGCTTGCCGTCAATAATGGGTATCTCCACAGAATTTGCCTGTTCCTCAAAATGATTCCTAGTGGCAATTAGCATCCGTTCTACACTGAGTTTAAGCCAGCCTGCTTTAGCCAGGTCCTTATGTCTGTCAGACACAGGAAAGGACAAGCTAACAGCTTCATTTCTGTCAGATAAAACAGAAACCTAGAGCTGAGTGCCCTCTATGTAAATATAATCCTATCTATAGCCCATACTGCCTCAGTCTTCCACAACAGATCTCTCAAATGTTGAATAGGAAAGGTGGTGCAACATGGGACTCCCAAGCTAAAATCCTTCAGGAAGTAAGAATGGTCACATATGGATGATGTGGGAAAGATCTCCGGGAATGAACAGAGCCACTTGCACTATGTTTCTCTCAGAATCTTGTCACCTATAGGCATCATTAGAACTAGTTTAAGAAACTGCCTGCTGCTTTGGTTATGATTTGATTACATTATTAGATATCAGGAAAGAAATAGGGACATAAAAGCTAGGACAAAACATGATTCTTCCCTATATCCATTACATTGAAAATACTGTACTAAGGAGCTAGTCATGTGTTCCTTACTACATGGATATTTTGCTTGAATAAAGCCTAAGAAATGTAAGACTGGGCCCTAAATGAGAAAATTCCTGGCTCATCCTGGAGATCAGTATGCATTTTTTTAAGTAAAACCAAGGACAGTGTTCAGCATTTTGCTACAAAATATTTTATAAAGTTTCAGAATGTCTCCTGATGTGGAAGGATTTCTGATCAGTATGCTTGGAAGCATGAATGCTCAACCATCCCTCTTCAGGAATTGAAAAAGGCATAGAGATAGATTCCAGCTAGTGACAGATGTTCCCTCTTCAGACAGAGAATAATTTTCTCAACACAGGTTCAAAGCAAATGAAAAAACTGTGGTAAAAAGGTCTGGTGTATATTCCCTAATACCCCTCGAAATTCATGAACCAATGGCACCTCTCTTTAAAGGGGGAAAGATTTTTAGTTTTCAAATGCTATTGAAGAATTTTAATGAGTGACCGGAGGAACAAATTTAAAAGGGCCAACAAATGGTAACCATCCTGCAAACACAATTTTAAAACAATAAATTGTCATGATGTATGACAAACTGGTCCATCAGGAAACCTCCTTTTGCTAATTTTAAGCTGGTTTCTGGGCGGTTGGGTTATGGCCAATACACTTATTTTATTGTATTGATTACTTTCCTCTGGAAACATGTATATCTAGTATCTATTCACCACTAATTACATCCAAGATTCCCAATGGACTTCAGTCCTCTCTCCATGTCTGTTTTTCCAAAGCCATTGTGTGCCTGTTTCACAAAAACTTGCAGTTTTGACATTTGTTTTCATTCCACATTGGAACAAAAACCAAAACCTTTGAAACTCTTGCACCACCTGCTCTGAAATAGCCAATAGTCTGGTGGTTAGGGCACATATCTGGCATGTGGGAGACCAGATTCAAGTCCCTGTTAGCCTGGTTGTTGCTACATCTAAAAATTGCATCTTGGTACAGGTGATCAGAGATGAAGAATCCTATTCTCCAATGCTACATGGCTGCTACTGGCTTATGTCTTGATTTTGTGCAGTGATTTGAACCATGGTCTCGAACATCCCAGGTGAGTGCTCTAACAATTGGACTGCTGGCTATCCTCGCACCAGAAATTGTATCCTGTACCTGAGAAATCATTTTGCTGAAACTTTTGTCAGCTGGTAAATTCCTATAAATGTTTGGATTTTGACAAATTGGCATTTTATGATGGTGTGGGAGGGAGAGCTCAGTGGTTTGAGCATTGGCCTGGTAAGCCCAGGGTTGTAAGTTCAGTCCTTGAATGGGCCATTTAGGGATCTGGGGCAAAAATCTGTCTGGGGATTGGTCCTGCTTTGAGCAGCAGGTTGGACTAGATGACCTCCTGAGCTCCCTTCCAACTCTGATATTCTATGAACCTGCCCCAAAATGAACCATTAGATGTAGTGACAATCAAGCCCACAGTAGGTATTCCAGCCACCAGATGTGCCATCACATGAGCATGTATTGAATAAGTGCTTGAACTGTGTCCTGAAAAGATTACTGAAGATGGCACATTCTATTAGTTTCTTGTCAGTGTTCTAGGAGTCTGGGATAGAGTGTCCACCCCACACAATGCCTGAAGGGGTTCAGAAGGCTGCATGGTCTAACTAACCACCCAGGCAGCACCTAGAGGAAGAGCCAGGGCGCAATGAGGAATAATTAAAGAGGAAACTCAGCGGGACAGGAACAGGAGGGGTCCATACAAAGACCAGGAAATGAGAGTACAGCAACCTGTGACAGGATCACTGCTGTCTGCATTGAACATCTGACATGAAGTTTTGTAATGAGTAAATTGAGTACCCTAACAAAAGTGGATCAATGTTTATTGGCCATTGTGGGAGTGGGGAAGGGGGGTATTGTTTAGTTAATCTGCATGGAAGTGTTTCTGCTACAAACTGTAACAGAAAATATTTGGTTTAAAATGTTTGTTATTTGGGCCATTGGTCCATACCCACCTTTATAATTATCATTACGGAATATGATCCTCTTTAGTATGTGTGTGTTTGTTAATTCAGAGACAGCCAAGCAGAAAATGTAACTTTCTCCACTAGTAGCAAGGTAAAATACTGTTTCTGCAGTTGAGGGAGGCTGCTGCTGAAAGCTTAATCTATATTTAAATGCAACAAATGTGAAATGTATTATAGAGCTGTGTATAATTTTTCAACTGGAACTTTTTTACTGTAAAATTCTTGTTCTGTAACACTTGTGAATTCTAGTCAATTTAAGCAACTTTTCAGTTGCTAGAAATGAAAAAAAATCAATTGTTTCATTTTTGACATTTTAAAAACAAAGTATTTTGGCTTTTTTAGTTCCAAATGACTTAATTTTGAGATTTATTTCAATTTTTAAAGTGTGTTTTGTTAAAAAAAAAAAAAAGCTCAGATGAAACAAAACTTTTCATTTGGGGTGAAACAAAATGTTTGACCTAAAATGACTCTTAAAAAAAAAAATCAAACAGCCAGTGAACCAAAAATTTAGCAAGCACATGCTCAAGTGCTTTAAGCACTGACTTAAATAATATATCAAATGGGGACCCAAATTTTGCAGAGATGAGCAGCACCAGAATAGTACTGGTGTGTCATACCTCTGAATACTAGCTCAGTTAATCTCCTGATTGTTAACCACTTCTATATATGGCAGGTATAGCTTGGATATGTCTCTTTTTTAACAATCACTTGCAACTAGGCCTGTTCAGGACATCACAAGATTGATGTTGTGCTCCCCACCCTCAAAACAGAGAAAGATGTGACCTTGGTATAATATTCCTGTAATGCCCTCCTCCCTGCTTTTTTGTCAAAATTATCTGTTAAATATTATGGTTGCACGATTTATATACAATACTAAGAAAAAAAATCAAGCACAAGAAGAATAAACATTTGCATTTTAACACCATATATAGCACTTAAAACTAACGTTTAAAATAACATTATCTTACAGAGATGCTCTGCTCTGTTTTTGAAGTCAAGGAAAGCTACTGAAGGCAAGTTGTTCTGTGAATTACTAATTGTTAGATTTTCTGGGATCTCAGAGTAATAGTATTTTACTTATTGGCATTCCCATGTGAAATTTCATGATGCGTGTTATAGAAATTTACAAAGTAACCAGGGTCATCAGGTTGGAATTTAATTGTGAGATGAATTGGTAGTTTAGGACATTCATTATGAAAACAAAGACCTTAGTCAAATTCTGTGGTTATCTGAAGTCCTACTGATGTCACTTGGAATGCATGGGATTGTGATTTTACTCTATTGGGAACTGTAGTAACTCTCATACTTATATAATAGCAGTGTGTAGTTAATGGAGTTTCCTGTGTTGTAATGGAATTTTTTTTCTTGGTTTTTATACGTTTATACAAATAACCCTTAACATTCAAAAAGGCATTACTGTGTATATTGTGATATATGATACAAAAATAGTATACTGCAAAGTTAAGTTCCTATGTAATTCAAAAGTAAATTTGGTGTATGTAGAATATGGGATATTTTTTAACAAAATGTTACTCTGCTTCACATTGACTCATAAATTTTAAAAGTGCCTGTCATCCTGAATCATGTACTTGCATAGTCAATGCTTATGTTCTAGAGTTACATAGCACTCAGCTATCTCTTTTTAGTATAAAAACTAGTTATAAACTAAATAGGACTAAGAGTGAATCAGAACATATGGGGGAAATTGTCCCTCCCGCCCCTCAACATGAGGGTCAAATAGTATTTCAGGTTTATTCCAATTCTGGTTTTAGTCTTAGTTTTCAGGCACTTCTCACTAAAGTAATTTCAGTTCCTGTTTCCAAAGCATGTGAGCATTTAGCCTCTTGAATACTTGCATTCTGCTTATGTCGCTTAACTGTTGACTGTGGATCTGACCTATATATTTTTCATGCTTCATGTATGCCTAGATTGTGGTTTACAAAAGAGTCTAAGGGTATGTCTACACTACGAAATTAGGACAATTTCATATAAATGGATTTTTTTAGAAATTGATTTGCTACAGTCGGTTGTGTGTGTGTCCCCACTAAGCACATTAAGTTGGCGGCTAGCATCAACTTTCGGAGCGTTGCACTGTGGTAGCTATCCTACAGTTCCCACAGTCTCCCCCGCCCATTATAATTGTGGGTTGAGCTCCCAATGACTGATGGGGCAAAAACATTGTCGCGGGTGGTTCTGGGTACATGTCGTCAGGCCCCCCCTCCCTCCCTCCATGAAAGCAACGGCAAAAAATCATTTCTCACCTTTTTTCCTGGGTTACCCGTGCAGACAACATACCATGACAAGCATGGAGCCCACTCAGCACTCTGTCACTGTATATCTCCTGGGTGCTACTGGCAGACTCAGTACTGCAGTGCTACACCGCAGCATCCCGTTGCCTTGCCTTGCAGATGGCAAACGGTACAATATGACTGCTAGCCATCGTCGTTGTCCTGTGGGTGCTCCTGGCCAATCTCGGTTAGGTTGGTCGGGGCAACCTAACCGTGGGGGCACCTGGGCAGACATGGGTGCTCCTGGCCGGCCTTGGTGAGGTCGGTCGGGGGTGCCTAGACAAAAATGGGAATGACTCCAGGTCATTCTCTTCTTTAAGTTTTGTCTAATGGAGATTCAGTCCTGCCTGGAATATCATGCCAGCTGGAGGCTTCTGCCTCAGGCTGCCCTCTCAGTTGGCAGCACTGCATGGTTGCACCTACCCTAACTTACCCCTTGCTCCCATGGCTCATGAAGCCTGGACAGTACTAAGGAGCAGTTCAACTAAAGGCTGAGCAAATGCAGAATGGTGGTAGAATGTGCCTTTGGACGTTTAAAAGCTCGCTGGCACAGTTTACTGACTCGGTTAGACCTCAGCAAATCCAATATTCCCATTGTTATTACTGCTTGCTGTGCACTCCACAATATCTGTGAGAGTAAGGGGGAGATGTTTATGGCTGGGTGGGAGGTTGAGGCAAATCGCCTCGCCACTGATTACGCGCAGCCAGACACCAGGGCAGTTAGAAGAGCACAGCAGAATGTGCTGTGCTTCAGAGAAGCTTTGAAAACCAGTTTCATGACTGGCCAGGCTACAGGTGTGAAAGTTCTGTTTGTTTCTCCTTGATGAAAACCCACATCCTTGGTTCACTCTACTTCCTTGGAAGCCAACCACCCTCCCCTCCCCCTTTGATCTCCACTTGCAGAGGCAATAAAGTCATTGTTGTTTTAAATTCATGCATTATTTATTAATTTGTCACACAAATGTGGGGGATAACTGCCAAGGTAGCCTGGGAGGGGTCGGGGAGGAGGGAAGCACAGGGGTGGGATAGTTGTAGGGACACCCCCTAGAATGGCATGCTGCTCATCATAGAAGCGACATGTCTGGGGCTCTGACCTGGAGCGGCCGTTTGCCTGTCTGGTTCTTTGGTAGGCTTCTCGTGGCACTGCTGCGGGTCCCTGTTATAACCTCTGTCCTTCATACCCTTGGAGATTTTTTTCAAATATTCTGGCATTTTGTCTTTTGGAACGGAGTTCAGATAGCACGGATTCATCTCCCCATACAGAGATCAGACGCAGTTCCTCCCATTCGGTCCATGCTGGAGCTTTTTTGCGATTCTGGGACTCCATGGTCACCTGTGCTGATAAGTTCTGCATGGTCACCTATGCTGATCAGCTCTCCACACTAGCCAAACAGGAAGTGAAATTCAAAAGTTTGCAGGGCTTTTCCTGTCTACCTGGCCAGTGCATCTGAGTTGAGAGTGCTGTCCAGAGCAGTCACAATGGAGCACTCTGGGATAGCTCCTGGAGGCCAATACTGTCGAATTGCATCCACATTACCCCAAATTCAACCGAGCAGGGTCAATTTCAGCGCTAATCCCCTCGTCAGGGAGGAGTACAGAAATTGATGTTTAGAGCCCTTTAAGTCGACCAAAATGGCTTTCTCACATGGATGGGTGCATGGTTAAATCGATCTAATGCTGCTAAATTCAACCTAAACTCATAGTATAGACCAGGGCTAAGGGAGTTAGGCACTCAGCTCCTGTTGCTAGACAATAGGGAATCCGAACGCCCACCAGAACATGTCATTTACAAACAATTAAAAAACAAAAAAAAACTCAAAACATCCCTTCCTTTTCAGTGACATTAGTTGTTGATAAATAAATGCTACTACATTGGCTTTTGGGACATCTATTAAAACATCCTTACAGTTTCTAATTACCATTCAATTTTTTTCTGTTTAAATTCCTTCTCCAGGGTGATCTGGTACAATTGTTCCCAAATTTGTTCCCAACAAGCGCACACACTACAGGTGTGCACTTCATTCTATTTGCACACAGCAAATATAATCAAGTCATGATCACTTGCACCTAAGCAACCACAAACTTTTTTGTTTCCCTCCCTCCTCTTTATCCATCAAGGTGAGGTGTAGGAGAGAATTCCCTTGTGTCGGATGCAACACTTCTTGAGATAAGAAATGATAATCTACATTTTTTTAGGAATTCAGATGATACTGTACTACTGGCAGCATGAGACCTTCAGCATATGTCACACAGATTAAAGATCCCTCTGATAACAGAGCTTCTTTTCCTACATAATATAGAGGGGCGCTTAAGGAGATAGTCATTCTGTTCTCTAGTGTGATTTGATGGTCTGTTGCAGACAGTAAATAGCAAGCCATCTTGTACTTTATCTGTTTGAATAGTGATCCATTAACATTCAAGATCCCTTATTTCCAGGTTGTCAGTGACTCAAACAGGTAATACCATTTTTTTTCCACTGAGTGCCATTCCCCTGAGCATTCTAAGGCTGTAATGCTCAACCAGCTGCTGAAACTCCAAAGCTGGGATGCCTCTGTTCCCAGGCCTGTGTGGTGCTAGCTTCTGCATGGGGAAAATCCAAATCTCACCAAGAGAATGGGAATTCTGTTCACACAATACTCTGGAACATGGAGAATATATTGAGGCTTAGTTTGCAAGAAAGGCCAGTCACTTCCAGAACTCTGTGGATCTGGGAGACCCAATAGCCTCCAGTATTTATAACCCTAGCAAGGACAACTTAACCCTTGATGTGCAAAGACAAACTTCTATAGAGGCCGCTAGACATGAGCTTTAATGGTAACTATTCACTAGCAGAACTAACAACCAGTTCCTGATTCCCTAATAATATATCCAGACTGATGGGAGGCGAATATTTTCAAAGGCGACTTTATGCATCAGCACTTGGTCTCCAGAGGAATATGAAGCTTTTTACCACCCAGTTAAGACCCTTCCATGGCTGATCCATCACTACTGGTCTGTGAATGACTACAAACTCATTGCACCAGAAACTCAGATCATGACTAAGATGGCAGCTGAGAAAAGCTACCACTGTTTATCCCATCTTACTTAACACAGGCAAGCAACTTAGATGGGGAAGGGGTAGAAATGTTTATACTTTTTCTTAGAGTTCCTCCACTTTTTAGCTGAAACTATTTAGTCACATTCATAAACAGTTCCAGTGAACCCAAAAGTGCATTTTCAAGCAAAAAAATTACAGTACTTGTTGAAAAACTTATACCCAACTCTAATTTTATGTTAATTCTTTTAATATCATTTTCCTCAAAATGACTTCTACTGTTCACCTCAACTGGTTGCCACTGAGAAAGCAGTTGCAAGGTTGCTTGCTATCTGTAGAACTCTATTGTCTTCACTTGGAGTTTCGTGTGTGGAAGTTTGTAGAATCAAACCTTGAATTGTGTATAACACTTTTGAGCCTGTGCCTAGCCCTAGGCATGTAAGAGTCTCCTGAACAGGGCAATATGTCCACATTAGTTTTTACAAGTACCTAAGGTCTAAAATGAAATGTATACTTGGTTCAGAACTCATTTTAACCAAGGAATGACAAAACCATCTGATGCAGACCTATGCTTTATTTTTCCCTGGGCTGATTTTCCTGGAACCAAAATCTTTCAGTGTAGCAAACCATTATTATTTCATTTTTTAAAATATTTTCAGTCAGAAAGAGAAGTACTTCTTACATTTGTGATAGTATTACATTCATACTTAGTGTTTGTATGTTACTTTCTTTTTCTCTAGCCTCAGTTCAAAATCTCATCTTTCTATAGTCTGAATACAAACTTCTTTATATTATAGTTAATATGTTAATATTTCAATGTCAACTATCTCAGCTTTAAGAAGTGTGGCACAAAATCATTTTTCTTGTATTGATGCCTCACTACTGATTTTTTTTATAATTGTGGTTACTTCAGGGCCGTCCTTAGGCATAGGCAGAATAGGCAGCCGCCTAGGGCACCACTAGGTCTGGGGGCACCACTCTGCCGGGAGCCGGGACAGACGGGAAGCAGTGGAGCATGTAAGAGCAGGCTGCTGGGTCCTAGAGAGAGCCGAATGCAGCACAGTCTGAGGGAGGGGATTGGCTGCTGGGGTCTCTGGGAAGGGGAGGGGGTTGGGGTTGGGGAAGGAGCTCACTTGTGAATGTGACTCTTTCTCCCTGGCTGAAGTGAGGTGAGGCAGGCTCCGCGGCTTTGGAACCGGTATCCTTGTCCCCCATAACATCCATTCTTCTCCCCCCCTGCCCCATGGAGCACCCCCTCCTTTCTCCCTGCCTCCACGGAGCATCTCTCTCTCTCTCCTCCCTCCCCTCTGTCAGGGCTGGGTTGGGTGAGGTGCTGGGGGGTAGGTGGGGGGAGGAGGCTGGCTGCCTGCTGAGGAATGAAAGTGAAAGTAACTCACTTCCTCGGCCAGAATTGGAATGTCACACAGGGCTGGGTTGGGGTTAGCCAGATGTGTGAAAAATCAGGACAGGGGGTTGGGGTAGGGTGAGCAGATATCCCTATTTTATAGGGCCAGTCCCAATTTTGGGGGCTTTTTCTTATATAGGCTCCTTTTACCCCCCACCCCCACCCCCTGTCCTGATTTTTCACACTTGCTGTCTGGTCACTCTAGGTGGGGCTAATTGGTGCCTATATAAGACAAAGCCCCAAATATCGGGACTGGCCCTATAAAATCAGGACATCTGGATCTGGGCACCCTAGCTGGGGAGCACCTCTCCCCGGGGCTGGCAGCTGCCAGTGAGCCATCTCATCCGGGGGAGCTGCACAGGGCAGGATGAGCTGCTGTGGCTCCATGGGTGACCTGTCCCTGAGATCAGATGCTGTGCTAACTTCACCATGGTCCGTAAGGCTGGTGTTGGTGCCCATTGGCATGTGATTGGACTTGTGGGTTTGCTGCTGCTGTTGCCACTCTGCACCCCAAGAGGTGGATTTTGGGGTCTACTGCAGCTGTTGGACCAGCAGGCTGGGGGGTGAGCCAAGCATGAAAGCAGTACTGTGTTGCCATTTAGATTGTCATTTAACAACTTTGTTTGCCAAAAATTCTTGCTAACAATCCTGAATCCAATTTCAATATTTTTTAAAATTAATATCTTAGCCAAAAACAGAAAATTAAGTTGTTGACAATTATTAGTGACAGGTTTGGTTTGAGGCAGGGAGTGGGCCAGTTTTAATCAGAGAAACAAAAAATGTTGACTGACTTTCCTATAGCCTGTTACTCCTGATAAGAGCCCTCCAACAACTGTAATATGCTCATCTCCTTACTAGTGTATAAAGCAGGGGTCGGCAACCTACAGCACACGTGCCAAAGGTGGCAGGTGAGCTGATTTTTGATGGTACGCAGCGGCAGGCTGAGCGGCTCAGCCCATCACTGCTCTGGGGTTCCAGCTGCTGCCCTATTGCCAGCTGGGATACCAGCCGCCGGCCCCACCCAGCACCTGCTGCTGGCCTGGGGACCCCCAAGGAACCCCAGACTGGCAGAGGGCTGAGCAGGCCAGCTGAACCACTCAACCTGCTGTCAGCCTGGGGTTCCATTCATTCAGCCGGCAGTGGGCTGGGGGGTTGAGTGGCTCAGTCTGCTGCCAGTCTGGGGTGCCGGCAGCACTCAGCCTACTGCTACTCCGGGGTTCTGGCTGCCGGCCCCTTGCCAGTCAGGAGCCCAGCTGCTGGCCCCACTCTGCCTCCTGCCAGCCTGGGTGAGCAGAATCCTAGGCTGGTAGCAGGCTGAGAGGGGTTGGCAGCCGGGATCCTGGGTGGCAGGAGTTGGTGGTCAGAACCCCAGACCAGCAGCGGGCTGAGCAGGGCCTGGGATCCTTGTCTAGGGTTCCAGTCACCAGTCCCACTCAGCCTGCTGCCAGTCTGGGGTTTCATTTACTCAGCTGGCAGTGGCCTGAGCAGGACCTCAGATAATAATAGTTTATTTATATAATATAGACATAGAGAGAGACCTTCTACAAACATTAAAATGTATTACTGGCACGAGAAACCTTTTAAATTACAGTGAACTTGGCACACGACTTCTGAAAGGTTGCCGACCCCTGGTATAGACTGACCATATGTTGTACTAAGATTCTTCTGCTTTTTTTTTCCTGTGAGTCAGTATAGCTTTTGCCAGCCCAGAAGTTGGGCAGCCAATGTTTTACATTTTCACAATGTTTTCTCCAACTTTCATAAAGTAAATACATAGTTAATATGAGTTAAAAAGGCCAGGGACACTTCCTTGTGAAGAATCTGTACAGCAGATCATGCTAGAGCTGTGAAAATGTCAGTTTTTGATGGAGCTTTAGAGACAGTGATTTATCATGTCTTTTATCATGTGAATGTGCTGCTATTGCCAATGTCTTTCCAAACAAAAATAAGGCACAATAGGACTTCTGTAACATTTCTGTGCTATCTTAATCTAGAGGAGATGATTCTGTGCTGACTTCATTTTGGTCACTTTGTGCTTTACCTAGCAGTAAAACTAGGGTTATACTTTCCCACTGTTTGGAAACCCAGCTTGTTAAACTGATTTTGCAGCCAAAAAAGCCAGAAAGATTGCTTTTAATTAAAAACAAATCTTTGTTTCAATACCTCTTCATATAAATTTCCAATAAAATTTTGACAAATTAAAAAAATTATATTATTTGCATCATTCTGTCAAATCAGAATTTTTTCTATAGGGATACTTCTTTAGTGCTAGTGCATCAGCATTACAGTGTGCTTAATTAAGTTAAACTGGTTTTAATAACGTGAATGTGGCAAGTTTTCCAATACTGTATGCTTATATTTGTGTTGCTAAGAGCAGATCAGGCACAGGGGCACCAGTTTAATAATCTTGCCTAGGGCACCAGAAATCCTAAGGATGGCCCTGGTAAACACACATTCCTTTGTTTAAGATAGACCTGCTTCACCACTCAATAATTGGGGCTAAGTGGGTTTGAATCTGTGCTACCAACATGATACAGGGGGAATTCATAACTTTATTGTAATGCTGTTATATACATTTCACCATATTATTGACCAGTCCATTTTTATTTTTCAAATGATACTTCACAAGGCATGTTTTTTACAAAAAAAATTACAATAGTATAATTCATTCATTCACAGGAATACATATTCATTATGTGATATTGAGAGAGATAGATATTGAGATACATGGATATTAACCCGGAATCTATTGGTCAACACCCTGGATCAGATATAGGCATATTAAATTCATCAAAGGGTGGCATATATGATCTCTATCAAGAGCCAGTAGCCTACTGGTCATCATAATCACTATGAAATGTATGTACAGATAATATTTACGTATGTATTCTGGAAACTATGTTCTCAAAGCCTTGGAGTTAGGGCAGGTAACCGAAAAGTGACATGTCTTAAATAGGTTGCTTTTAAGCAGTAGATAGCAGATGCTTATCTCTATCTGGTCATGTGTATATTGGGCATTGCATGTCTCAGAATGCAGGCTTATTTGCATACTGAGTCTGATAGCAGTTGAAAAATTGCAAAATCTACAAGAGAGAAGATCTAGAGGAAGAAATAAACAGCAGGTGTGTCTCCTATTTACAAGTAAAGATTGTGGGAGTATATCTGAATGTTCAGAGGTACCCTCCGGATCCTTCACTTAAGAGACAAACTGGCAGTATGGTTTGTCTAATGGAAAAAGGGATCACAGTCTACAGGGCTGGCAAGCACTGGTGGGCAACACTTTATTAGACATGAGTATCTAGTTAATGTATTCTAGGCTCTAGAATGTATGTTATGATTTTGTTGTTATAGCTAAGCATTTGTTTTCAATACATCTACTTGCTATCAGTCAAATCTTTCTATTTCGTTAAATACACTTTTTTATTTGTTTTCACTATCAACTTATTTAAGTGCTGTATGTTATGTGGAGTGGTGATGTGAGGTGTAACTGGGGTGTATTTTTCCTTTGCAGCAGTGAACCTGTGCACACTGAGGGTCCAGTGGTAAAGGGTCTGGATGCTCTAGAAAGAGGCTCCAGGGTTTGGAGTATGCCTAACACTAACCGGTAGAGAGAGTAGGCCTGCTGGTTTTGCCCAGGGCTAGCGGTGACTGGCAGGCATAGACAAGACTTCCTCATGTAAGAGTAGGTGGCTGTGAGGTACCTCAAAACCCTGGATACCCCTGGGAAGCATCACATACAGCGAAAAACTCAGCCTAGAGACTGGCGGGACCTGATATAGCTTCAAACCATCTCTTTTGCCCTCCCAGTCCTGGCTTTCTCTGGGACCTCTGGCATAATTTAAATCTCTAGGACTTTCGGCAGCCTCCCTGGCCTGCAGTGTCATGTGCTGCTGTTTACACCAAGGAGCTGTCTCTGAAGGCAGCTATATGACTGTCTTTGGCTACCACCAGGGGAATACTCCCACAGCTGGAATTGGGCTTTTAAGGTCCTTTCATGCTGGTCCGGCTCTTTTACATGTTGTCATGGGGCTGGAGCAGGAGTGACGATCTCACCCAAAGCATGTCCTCTGGAATGGTGGTCAAAGCATGTAGGGGCATACAAATCTTTAGCGCATCTGGCACATATATATCTTGCAATGCCAGCTACAACAGTGCCATGTGGACACCTGTTCTCACTTTCAGGTAACATTGTAAACAAGGAGTGGGCAGCATTATCTCCAGCAAATATAAACAAACATGTTTGTTTGAGTAATTGGCTGCACAAGAAGTAGGACTGAGTGAACTTGTAGGCTCTAAAGCTTTAAATTGTTTTGTTTTTGAATGCAGTTATGTAACAAAAAACTACATTTGTAAATTGCACTTTCATGATAAAGAGATTGCACTACAGTACTTGTATTAAGTGAATTGAAAAAAATACTATTTCTTTTGTTTTTTACAGTGCAAATATTTATAATAAAAATAAATACAAAGTGAGCACTGTGCACTTTGTATTCTGTTACAATTGAAATCAATTGATGCTTTCCACATTTTCAAATATATTGATTTCAGTTGTAACAAAAATATATAAATGGTATTCTATTATTTGACAGCGTGATTAATCATGATTTTTTTTACTTGCTTGACAGCCCTAGTTTTGTATCATCTGAAATTTTTGCCACTTCACTGTTTATTCCTTTTTCAGATTTTGACTATGTACTGGGAACAGTCATTTGGGGACCTTGCTATTTACTTCTCTACACTGTGAAAACTGACCATTTATTCCAGCCCTTTGTTTCTTGTGTTTAAACAGTTACTGATGCATGAAAGGACCTTCTCTCTTACCCCATTACTGCCTACTTTGCTTAAGATCCTTTAGTGAGGGACCTTGTAAAAGGCTTTCTAAGGCCTTGTCTACTCTACAAGACTATTTCGAATCAACTTAGTTCGAATTTGTGGATTCGACCTTATGAAGTCGAATTTGTGTATCCATACTAAATACACTAATTCGAATTTCTGAGTCCACATTCACGGGGCCAGCGTCGACTTTGGAAGCGGTGCACTGTGGGAAGCTATCCCACAGTTCCTGCAGTCCCCGCTGCCCATTGGAATGCTGGGTAGAGCCCCCAATGCCTGCTGGGGGGAGAAATGTGTCGAGGGTGGTTTTGGGTAAGTGTCGTCATTGAACCGTCAATCACAACCTCCCTCCCTCCCTCCTTGAAAGCGCCTGCGGGCAATCTGTTCGTGCAATTTTCTGGTCAGTGACAGCGCGGACGCCACAGCACTGCAAGCATGGAGCCCGCTGCGATCATCGCCGTTTTCTCCTCCTCGCACTTTATCGTCCACCTCTTCCACAGTCAGCTGCTGAGAAATTGGGCTACTTTTCAATGGTGCTGCAAGCACTGGGGGACCATAGGGGACGTTTTACAAACATCAACGTCGGGTGGCCGGGCAAGGTTCATGATGCGTGTGTTTTCAGGAACTGTGGGCTGCTCAGACGCCTGCAGGACGGTAGTTTCTTCACGGACCACGAAATAACTGTTGTGGATGTGCAGATGCCTATAGTCATCCTCGGGGACCCAGCCTGCCCGCTAATGCACTTGCTCATGAAGCCCTATACAGGCGCCTGGGACAGCGACAAGGAACTCTTCAAATACCAGCGAGCAGCGAGCAGCGTGACCTGTGACTGTTCAGTTTCTTTACAGAGAAGCTGAACCTGCCCCTGTTTCTTTACCCAGTTACTGTTGACTCTCCTCTTCGTTACATACCCGTTCACCCGTTACCCCCACTTCCAGCACACGTGTAAAAATAAAATACATGTCCCATTATTACTTAACAAAGGTTTCTTTATTCATGACTTTTCGTGAAAGGGTTGAAACTGGGATGCAGGCTGTGCTGGGTAGGGTGTGCGGTGATGTAAAGACCGCCTCTAAACTCAAGGAATGACAGGCTCCTGCTCCTAGAGCGGTCCGCAGTGCCGGAATGCTTCTTTCAACGGAGCCTGCCATCCCTCTTTATGGAATTCTGTGTGCGGGCGGATATGTGACCTTGTGGTGGAGGAGGACGGATACAGATTCCTCAGCTGCGTGACTCAGCGGTCCAGGACAAGGACCGCTGTATAAGATCTGTAACCGCCCTCCCTCGCTGCAAAGTCACATCTCCCCCGCCCACACAGATCCTGGAAACCACCTCCAAAACCCGACCAGGGTGCCTACTGACTGCACCGTGTGTGTGACCCGCTGCTGATCCTGCCCCCGTGTCTGTACCCTGGGAAAGGTGACTGTCCTATGCAATTAACCACCCCCTTCCCCACGCCCCCCATTCAAACACAGTCTTCTTTGAAAAAACATAACGGAAACAGTAATTAACAGCAAAGCATTTTTATTAATTAAGTAGACATGTAGGGGATGGGACTGGGATTGGGACTACTGTGAGTCTGGAAGTGAAGGACTTCGGCAAATGTAGGGTATGAGAGCTTTTGGGTACTTGAGCACTGTGCTGTGGTGCAGTGACAGTATTCACGTCCCCAGCCGCCCCTCCTCCTGATTATTTTCGGTGAGGGGGGTATGGGACTTTGTGGCAGGGGAGTGCGGTTGCAGATACACTGCAGGGTGTCTCTGTCCTCCTGCGGTCCTGCAGAACATCCACAAGGCACCTGAGTGTGTCCGTTTGCTCCCTCACTAATCCAAGCAGTGTTTCAGTCGCCTGCTTGTCTTCCTCACGCCACCTCTCCTCCCGTTCGCTGTGTGAGCGCTGGCACAGAGAGACGGTCTCCCTCCACTGGCTCTGCTGGTCCGCCTCTGCTAGGTAGCAGCCCATACGTTCCTCGAACATCTTGTCCCTTGTCTTTTTCTTTCGCCACCTAATCTTTGCCAGCCTCTGCGAGGGGGATGCTGTGGCAGGTCTGGAGACAGTGGAAGCTGTGAGATGGGAAACAGGGAGTGAATTCCTTGCAAAGATACATTTTTGCGAACAATTAACTGAGTCTAGGCTGTCTCTGTGAATTCTGGGTTGAGACCCCTGTGCCTGCTGGGGCAGAAATCATTTTCGCGGTGGATTCTGGGTAAATGTCGCCAGTCATTCCTTCCTCCGGGAAAGCAACGGCAGACAATCATTTCAAGCCCGTTTTCCCAGAATTGCCCTGGTATACACCATAGCGTGGCAACCATGGACACTGTTTTGCCTTTTGTGTATGTCACCATATGTGTACTAGATGCCGCTGACAGAGGCGGGCCAGCAGCGCTACACAGCAGCATGCTTTTGCTTTTGCATGACAGCAGAGATGGTTACCAGCCATATTGTACCATCAACCATACCATAAATTGGTAATAAGATGGTAATAAGATGGGCATGGTTACCTGTCCTTTTGCACTGCACCATTTGCTGCTGTCATAAGTGCCCCTGGCCGAGCAGCCAGGGGCGCAAAAGCAAAAATTGGGAATGACTCCCTGAGTCAATCCCTCCTTTTTGGTATCTAAAAATAGAATCAGTCCTGCCTAGATTATGGGCAAGTGTACTAGAGAACCACTGTATCATAGAACCAGAGAGCACAGCTGCTCTGTGTCCGATCCTGCATAAATTATGAGCTGTATGCTATTCACAGGGGGTGCTCCTGCAACAACACCACCTGTTCATTCCGTTCTTACCCCAGCCTTCCTGGGCTACCATACCATTGTCCCCCCCACTTGTGTGATGAAGTAATAAAGAATGCAGGAATAAGACACAGTGACTTGTTTGTGAGAAATGAGTGGAAGGAAGCCTCCAGCTGCAATGATAGTCCAGGCAGGACATTAAGGAGTGTGGATGAAGGAGCCCATCATCCCTCTGCTAGTCCAGGGGCAATTGAATCTTTTATTTACAATGAAGGGTGGGGGCTGATGGAGCTCAGCCCCCTGTTGCAATGATGAGGACGGTTACCAGCCATATTGCACCATCTGCCATCAAAAATTAGGGACAGGTGCCCTTGATCGACCTTACTGATGCTAGTCGGCATGGTTACCAGCCCTTTTGCACTGCCCCATGTGCCAATAGGCTGATGATGAGGACGGATTTCCATCTTTTTGTACCATCAGCCATCCATAGCGTGGGGGGAGCAAGGATGTTGGTGTTGAGTGCTGCACCATCGCGTCTATCTGCAGCATTCAGTAAAGATAGGGTGACATGTAAAAGAATCAACAGAGGATTGTTTTCACTTCTGGTGGTGGGTGGAGTGTGTGCGCAAATTGCCGAACTATGCCCTGACCCACCGCAGACACTGTGTTTGACCCTAGAAGCATTTGGAGCTCATCCAAGAATGCAAATACTTTTCGGAGACAGCAGGAACTGTGGGATACCTTGCGTCCTCATTCCCCCCTCCCTCCATGAGCGTCCATTATATTCTTTGGCTTTCCGTTACGCTCGTCATGCAGCTGCGTGCTGAGTCTGTGCTATGCCGTCTGTCCGTAGATTTTTTAAAAATACTTTGGACCAGGCGTAAAATTACAGTAATTACCCTAATTAGATGCAGGAGTCTCCGAGCGAGATCACCCTGAGGAGGGTCACTGAAGGAGATAGAGAGCGCATGCTGCGTGAAAGCTAGCACGAAGCAGGGCCCGATGCAGCCGTGCTCGGGGAGGCAGTGCTCCCTGAGTACCTCATGAAAGCCTTGCACGGAAAACTGTGCTACCACGGAGCACCCAATAAGGCAGCTCTCCCCAGGAACCTCCTGCTGATGCTTTTCGATTAACGCAAGGAGAGCTTCGTGGAGATCTCCAAGGATGATTTCTGTTCTATCCCCATATCTAGAGAGACCTCCTTTTCACACAGTTAAGATTCCTGTTATATTAAGAATAAAAGTTAACATGGTTAAAGCACTTACCGACTGCTCCTTCCCCTGATTCAGGGTCCGGGTTAATGGCCGGGGAGGGTTGTTGGGGGATCTCCATGACGGTGATGAATAGATCCTGGCTGTCAGGGAAACCAGCGTTGTAAGCGCTCTCGCCTGCCTCGTCCTCCAAAAACCCTTCCTCATCTTCCCCGTCCGCGAACATCACCGAGGAACTGGCCGTCGACACTGTCCCATCGTCAGAGTCCACGGTCACTGGTGGGGCAGTGGTGGTAGGCTCCGTAGCGTCCGTTTGCCGCTTGGATTTTTTGGTAGCCTTGTCTGGGGTCCTTGATTTTCACGCGGCGCTGCGTTGCATCCCGCCTGTATCCTCTGTCTCTCATGGCTTTGGAGACCTTCTCGTAGGTCTTCGCATTCCCTGTTTTGGAGCGCAGCTCTGAAAGCACAGACTCCTCGCCCCACACACCGATCAGATCGAAGAGTTCCCAGTCAGTCTATGCTGGGTCCCTCTTTCTATTCACAGATAACATGAACTCCTCTGCTGGAGAGCTCTGCATCGTTGCAGGTGCTGCGTAGCTCGCTCCGATGTCCAGCCAGGACGTCAGATTCAAAGTGCCCAGACAGGAAAATGAATTCAAATTTTCCCAGGTCATTTCCTGTGTGGCTGGTCAGAGAATCCAAGCTCGGACTGCTGTCCAGAGCGTCAACAGAGTGGTGCATTGTGGGATAGCTCCCGGAGCTACTAAGTTCGATTTGCATCCACACCTAGCCTAATTCGAGCTAGCCATGTCGAATTTAGCGTTACTCCACCTGTCGGGGTGGAGTACCAAATTCGAACTAAAAAGCCCTCTAGTTCGAATTAAATGGCTTCCTGGTGTGGACGGTTGAGCGGTTAGTTCAAATTAACGCTGCTAAATTCGAATTAAAGTCCTAGTGTAGACCAGGCCCTAGTCACTTAGGGGTTTGAAAAGACAGCTCCTGTTCTCCCTGAGCCAGCCCTACCTCCTTGTCACGTTCTATTACAACTTACTGTTCATATAGTACCAACAATATATTAGGAGACTTTTTACAATACTTCGCATATTGAAAACAATGTAGGTTTATTGTACACAATGGAAACCAGTAAGAAAATTAAACCTATACATTTACTTGGCATTGCCCTTTACACGGAGATCTAAAGATCAATATCAAATTAGCTCACTTGTTTTCAGTCACATGAGCATGATAATGATTTACATGCAGAGTGAATTAGAATTACAGTAATTACTATGAAGTTCAATTGTCTGTTACTCTTTTCGTTCTAAAGATAGGATGCTGCACTGCTTTATGTCCATTCCTGTTCCTTTTTGAGTCTCTCTTGTCCGATACTTACATTTGTAAGAATTTAACAAGGATGAGCTTGTTTTCAGAGTGCCTAATAAGTAAACATGCTCTTCTGCCTGTGGTGTATGTTTCTGAACTGGAAGATATTGAAAAACAATGAACCCATAGCTACATAATGGTATTTTTAGAGAATGACACTTCTGAGTAGAATTTCACTATTTTGGTTTGTTCTACTTTTTCCCATGTTACAGGTGAAACTAAGGTACCAGAACAGCTGCTAGGTTCCCTAATGCCATCTTGATTATCACTAAAAAATGTTTTTTTTTCTCCTGCTAATAATAGGTCATCTCAATTAATTAGCCTCTTAGAGTTGGTAGGGCAACTCCCACCTTTTCAGGTTCTCTGTATGTATATATATCTTCTTACTGTATGTTCCATTCTATGCATCCAATGAAGTGGGCTGTAGCCTACGAAAGCTTATGCTCAAATAAATTTATTAGGCTCAAAGGTGCCACAAGTATTCCTATTCTTTTTGCAGATACAAACTAACACGGCTGCTACTCTGAAACCTATATTTTACTATATTAACTTTAACAGGAAAAAATCAAATGATGTGAAATATTTGCAACTTGCTAAGATCGGCCTTTTTAATAGTATTTTGCAGTCTTTACTCTTCTATTTTATGATTTCTACCCTATTGGCCATGCCAATCCTAGCACTGGTGGTTCAGTGTTTATAGCTTTTGTTAGCCACCAAGGGTCTGTTTCTAGTCCTGGCTCCAAATCCACACATGTCCTGTAGCACCAGGAACACCACTCCGGATTTTGTAGAGACATTAAAAACATCACTTTGTAAGTATCGTTTAGCATGTGACATTTGTTTTGCAAAATCCAATGCTCAGCGGAAAAGCATGTATTTCCCTTTTATATCCCCATGATGTCTTATGCCAGGAGCTTCGCCAGCTCTTTAGTACACAATGTTTTCTACACTCCGTTCCCTGAATATAGAATATCAGTGGATTTGAAAAACTAACCTCTGCAGTTTTATGTAACCTATTCAGTCAGGTGCCTGGCTAGCAACAGAATTTCAAAATGAGGAAAATCAGCCCACTCCTTTCCAAGCTGTCAGCTTTAGTCAGGATAAAAGCCTTATGAAGCTAGGTGTTGTACGAACACTCAGGTTTGGATTCGATCATTACATTCACCTTCAGAAATGTTAACTCACCATAGCTCTCTCAATCCACTCACAGTCTTTCCGCAATGGTGACTCCATTCCTAAAGTAATGTAATTCTCTGGAAAAGTCAAGTAACATTTTCACAATCAAGAAAGGGCCACTGCGGAATTGATTAACACTCAGGGAGCCCTTGAAATCAAACCCTGTGTTAATGAAGTCTGCATGCTCTCACAGCAGCAGGAGTATGTACAAGATTAAATAAACAAATCTGCCTAATGCCTGATCCAAAGTGCCCTGATGTCAATGGGAGTCTTTCCTCAATTGGCTTTGGCTCAGTTTCAGGTGAACTATTTTACTGGTGACTGAAAGCAAATGTATCACCTTTTTAACCTGTGAATATTCCCTGGTAAGAAAGATACAATCTGTTTTTGAGATACTGTTAATGCAGGTTTAAAGATCTAGGCCCCAGTCCTTGGATCCAGTGGTTTTTTTTAATATGCTTTTATGCTCCTCCAATCGTAAGGCTGGCTGACTTTGTTTCTTGGAACAAATTCAAGCATCCTTTTGTGAACTCCCCAATTACACCCGATGTGTCACTTAGGGATTCCCCAACACTGGGCGAATCCTCAGCTGGCCAGTTAACTTAGCTTTATGGCCCCTTTATACTAGTGTAAAAGCACAAAAGGGACATAGCAGAGTTTGTATTTCACCCCTACAAACCAAACCTGGAACAAAGCCTAACATTTCTATCAGATTTAGGTTATTAGTATTTACTGGCTAAAATAGCTCTAATAAAGGTTGCAGTATCATTGGCCAAATTGTCAAACTTGTGTGCTTAAATCTAAATCTATGTTTCGGCATTGAGATGACCATCTCCCCCCCCTCTCCCTCTGTGTGCTGCTTCCCCTTCTCCCGAGTCCACCACCCACTTAGGCCTGGATCCAGCAAAGCTCTTAAGCGTATGTGTAACTTTAAGCAAGTGAGTGTGGAACTACTCACGTGCTTAAGGTCTTTGCTAATTCTGGGTCTTGTGTCTTTAGCCATATGGTACAGGTTTAAAAATTTTTGCTATAGTTCTCTGGCTGAACTCTAATTGAAGACAAAGGCCAAAAAGGGCCAGAAATTATTTTTCTCAAATGCATCTGTCTGATTCTAGAGTAACTCAGTTGCCAGAAGGAGACACATATGTGAAAGCAGAATTTGACCCGAAGACTATGGATTGCAGAAACAGGGCCTCAGTCTTAACCTAAAGATATAGAAGTAGTTTAGGCATTTAAATTGTATATAAACAAATTAAGTATGATTTGATATGTACTTACTGACAGCAGGAATGTAATAATTCAAAATAATTAAATAGATTGACCGACTGAATTAAAACCTGAGCAGATGAGTAAAACTCCAAGACGAAATCTTCAAAACTGAAAGGCAATATCTCACATTCAAAATAAGGTCAGTCTCTGAAAGGCAGGGTGAAATAAAAGGAAAGGAAAGCATTGAAGCATTCTTTCATTCTGAAGAAAATTTAACAGTGTATGTAGAAACAGAGTAAATGAGGGGGAAACCACTTGGAAGGAATAACCCATGCAAAACAAATACTTAGCCAACTGCAAAAACACAAAAGACTTTGAATATTTTTTCTTTTAATCCATTCTATCTTTGTTCTTATACATTGCATTGTCCAAAAGAAATGTTGTCAACATAGATGATATGAATATATCTTGCTCTGAGAAAAATGTAGAATTTGAGAAACTGCTTGCTTGTCACAATGTTGACTGTTGCTTGCAATCAGGCAGCCTTGACTCAGGATTTTGTGACTTCTCCATGAACACTTCTGGTATAAACAGACTTTGCAGCTAAACATACAGTGAAGCAAGCAAATAATAAAAAATGAAAAATTGCATAAAATAGAAGATAATTTGTTGGAAGCTAGTAAATAGCAATCAAAGTACCTATTTTACTTGTGGGTGCCAAAGAAATACCATGCAGAGCTAATTATGTGTTTATACCTACTTTTGAAAAGTAGGTATATCATCAGAACTCATTTGATGCAACACACATACCTAACTGCTTCATAATTTTAAAGAAACGCTTTAAAGGACTAGAAGGAGAGAGAAGTTGGAAATTATGAAGTCAATGAGAATTCTACTCTTTTGTGAAGAAGCAGTGGGAGATGAGAAACAAGTTCCATGCTTCTGAATCAAGCAATATAATTGTAAACTGGGAAGGAGGAGAACTAAATGTGTGATAAATTCTAAACGGAGGGTCACAAGACGGATTCACTTACTGGAATTCATACTGCACAGGTGTCACAATTAGCAAGCCTTCAATTAGGTTTAACAATCTAATATTACAGCCCTTTGTGCAAGACACCAATTGGAGTCACTGAAAGAGGATAGTTTTCTAATTTCCAAGGGACTGTTTTGAAGATGTTGTTATGCCTGCTTCAACAACTAGAAATGAATTTGGTGACAGAGATTGCAAGAATAAAGGAAAAGTATAGCACAGAGGTGATCTAATTATCTTTGGGAAGGCAGTATAGTCTACAAAATAGGACACTTGGATTATAATCCTGGCTCTGCCAGTGACTTGCTGTTTGACTTTAGGCAAATAATTTTTTCCCCTTTTGCCTTTTTCTTTTATCTGTCTTATCTATTTAGACTGTAAGCTCTTTGGAGGCAGGAACTGTGTCTTACTAGGCATTTTGTACTGCAATGTGGGTCCTCCATCTCAACTGGAGACTCAAGGTGCTTCTGTAATATACATTAGATTAAACACAAAGTGATAGTGAGAAGGGAAAGCCAAAAACAAGTGTTTTGCATACCAGGTTGGAAGAAAGAAGGAAAAAATCCAGTCAGTGGAGAAAAAGATGTCAAATACTAGAGCTTAAAAGACCCTGCATCTTAATGAAAAAAAAGTATCTAAAATCCCTACCAGGTTAAAATTAACAGAAAATCTTTTTAAAAACCAAGAAGAGTAGGTAGTGTTAATAGATGATACAGCATATAAGTACTCTGCAATTCTGTAGTACTCAATTTAGAAACAGTGTGCTAGATTCTCAGCTGGTCTGAAACACTTAACTCCATGGTGAGTTTCTGTTCCTCAGAGACATGAAGTGTTTAAACTAAGAAATATTTCTTAGTTTAAATATGACCTTTGTGTCTTCCTGTGTGACACTAGTTTCACTTGTTTTCAGATCTGTTATTTAAAAAACAAAAATACCCCATGCGTTGCCAGTAGAATTTTTGATTAAATAACTTTTTTGTTGGAAAATGCTGATTGAGTGACAACTTTTTTGGGAGAGTGAGGAGCGGGGGTGGAAGTGGATCTGACTTGATCAAACTTTCCTTGGGTCCAGAATATATGAGGGACTGCCTCCCCACCATAAAATAGCCAAGTGATTAGCGCATTTGCCTACAATGTGGGAGACCCAGGTTTAAGTCCCTGCTCTGTCTGAATTGGAATGCCCTAACCACTAGGCTATTGGCTATTCTGAGAAGTGGCGAGGTCTTTTTCTGTGTGTCTTAATGTGTGCATGCACATACACACACTCTTCTCTTCCAACATGGAAAAAATCGCAGATGTTGAAACCTTGATTTTTTTTTATTGTTTTGTTTTCTGTCCAGTCCTAGTTACCAGTTATTTGCCTGAACAATGTGTTTTACTCTTTACCAGTATCTGAATATACAGAGGTCATTCAGTATCCGTTTCCATTTAGCAGCAGATATTATCTTGGGCTAAATGTAATGAAACCCCTGTACAAATCTCCTCACTCAGTTTTTACTATGGCAAAACTCCAGTCAGCTTCATGAGAGTTTTGTCAGGCTAAAGCTGTGTAAGGACTTCAGGGTTTTACTACAGTTAGTTGATCTGAAACTCCAATCTTAGGGTGAGGAAGAATAAACAGGTTGCAAATACTAAACGTGATATATTTTGGAAAAGCTTGTCATAGAAAACTTTGCCCATCTTTCCTTGCTAGTCTTAAAGTAATGGATGAACAAGTTAAAGGGAGACTAGCTCCTTGATTCTGTGCTGTCTGGCTCAAGCATCTATTGGAGCAGCTATGGTGATTCCCTTGGCTATGATCCAGGGCCGTCCTTACCCATACGCAAAGTACGCAGCTGCATAGGGCACTGCCCCAAATTTCCTGGTGTCCTGCGCAGCTGTGTGCTGCTCCAGTCCCTGCTCCCGCTCTTCCCCAGGGCCCCCACCCTGCTCCGTCCCTGCCCCACCTCTTCCTACCCCTGCTCTGACCCAGCCCCGCCCACTCCCCTGAGCTTGGCAGCATGGCTGGGCCTGCACTTACTGGAGGCGGGAAGTGCAGACCCGGCCTCAGCTGTGAGTGCTGGGAGGTGGTTCCCCACTGCCACTCAAGCCAGCCCTGCCCCCTCCCCCCCCCATGGAAGACTGGGGCCCACCCCCCTGGTCCCTCCTACGGAGGCCTGGGGCCTGTCCCCCCCACCCTGCAGAGATCTGGGAACAGCCCCCCCCTCTTCCTCTGCAGAGGCCTGGGGCCCCTCACCCCCCCACACCCAGAATTGCCAGGGACAGCCCTGCTATGATCAGAACCAGTCCTCTTTCCACCTTTCAGTGCAAACTGATGCTGGATGCTGATATTTTGATAAAGCCATGGAATGTAAGGCAGGGGATTATAGATAGGAGAAGCAACTGGTAACCATTTTATTTTTGACCAGGAAAATTACTTATGAGTGACAAAGGGGTATGTAGTCCATGATTCACCTAATATCACTGAAAATGCATGAACAGTTTCTAATGCAGTTGTAGGGGTTGCCTTGGAAATGCAGTGTGATTCTCTCCTTTTGATGTACTAAGTAGACCTGTGCAAAGAACTGTTTTTGTTTGTGTCACTGGGTGCTCTGATTTGCGGGGGGGGAGGGAGGGAGGGAAGAAAGGGGGCGGCATTTTGGGTCAACCTGAAATGAACAATGTTTGAATTTTTCTTGCAAACAGAAAGGTTTTTTTTTCAAATTGTTTAATTTGACCTGATGCAAAATATTGTTTTGTTTTCAAACTTTTTAGATACTTTTCTAATAAAACTGAAGTAACAAAATGAAAAGTCCATTTCAAATTGGAAAAAAAAATAAAAACACTTTTTTTGTTTCAAAATTGACAAAGCAAAATATTTCCTTTTTTAAAATGAAACAATTTAGGAAATGTAACATACATTTGCAAAGATGTTTCAGTGGACCCAAATCTGCATTTCTGGGGGAAGGGTTAAAAGAAATTAAGGCTTTGGCTGAAAGATTTGCCCAATTCTAAACTCTATTTTACCACACTATTTTTTTGAGATGACTCTTCCCAGTCAGTATGTATATAAACTATTCAATAACATAGGCGGCAGGTTTGTATAATTTTTGGTGATGCCCAAAATGGTGGTCCCCCCACCCCCGCTCTCGCCCTGTAAGCTCATATAAAATGAAGCTACAACGCGTTGGTTCTACAAGATTACAAGGGTCAATTAAAAGTGGAAAGTCAGAAGCAGCACTTGCCTGCTTCAATATACGGTATTAAATTTTGTTGCACCTGTTGTGACGAAGTGGGAATGTTCTTAATGTTTTCTCTGAATACTGTGTGGGTGCCTCAGTTTCCCCTGCAAGGTGCCAACTGAAGGTGTTGGGGACAAAGAGATCAGGTGGCCTCCTTGTCTGGAAGAGACACAAAGGCCAGAGGAGGGAGTGTCAGTTTGGAGCTGGCTGGGGAAATGGGGAGAGGCCCAGAACTTGGGTCTAGGCTCCCCACCCTCCAAGATGGACCTGACTGAGGGGTCCTGTTTTCTGTACCTACAAGCTCTGTTTTAGACTTTGAGCCTGTCTTCTAATAAGCCTTCTGTTTTACCGGCTGGTTGAGAGTCACGTCTGACTGCAGAGTTGGGGTGCAGGGACCTCTGGTTGCCCCAGGACCTGCCTGGGCACACTCACTGTGGAAAGCGCACGGTGTGGAAGGGCATGCTGAATGCTCCGAGGTCAGACCCAGGAAGGTGTAAGCTTCTTGCCCTGCAGACAGTACGCTCAGAGAGAGGAGGCTCCCCCAGAGTCCTGACTGGCTTTGTATGGAGTAGTTCCAAAGCATCCCAGCATCCCCTTCCACACCATGTGCTTCCCGGAAGTCTGCACAGGCACTGACACTCTCTCCTCTGGCCTTTGTCTCTTTTCCAGGAATTAGGAGGCCACCTGATCTCTTTGTTCTCCAACACCTTCAGTTGGCAGCTTGCAGGAGAGCGGCCCAGGCCATCAGTTGCCCGGAGACAGGGTTTCAGCCATTCTCTGTGCAGACGGCATCACACTGGCCCTCTAGGGCTCTACAACAATCACACCCCCTTATCCCACCATCTAGATCCTTGAGAAATGCATAGGGGAAACTGAGGCACCCACACAGTATTCAGAGAAAACATTAAGAACATTCCCACTTTGTAACACCTGTAACACTTTAAAGGGTGTAAAATAATCAAGTATTGTGCTAAACACAATGATACTCCAAACTGACCACCAAATTTAAGTTGCACGTTTTTCCCCTCAGGTGAGGGCTCTGGGGTGGGGCTGAGAGGTTCACAGTGCAGCAGGGTGCTCAGGGTTGGGGGCGCAGGCTCCGGGGTGGGGCAGGGCTGGGGATAAGGAACTTGGGATGCAGACAGGCTGCCCCAGGGCTAGGGCTAGAGAGAACTCCCTCCCCACCCCCGTCACCGGCAGCAGCAAGCTCCAGGGGAGGGACCCCTCCTCTCCCCCCGCAGCACACTCACTCTGCACCACAGTCACTGCACATGCTTCTAGGGACTCTCTCAGGTCCAGAAAGCCCACTCGCCTCCCCTATGGTGGGTACTGGGTGTCACGTAGTCCCTGGGTGCTGCTCTGGAACTGCTCCTCACAAAGCCAGTCAGGACTTTGAGGAGCCTCCTCTCCCTTGGAGCAGACTTTTTCAGGGCAAGAAGCTCACACGTCTTCATCTCCTGGGTCTCTCCTTGGAGCATTCAGCATCCTCTGCCCCTCCGTGCGCATCCCACGGCGAGTCTGCCACGGCGGGGTCCTGGGGAAGTCACAGGGTCCTGCACCCCCACTTTGCAGTCAGACGTGACTCTCAGCCAGCCAGTAACACAGAGGTTTATTCGATGACAGGAACAGGGTCTAAAACAGAGCTTGTAGATACAGCGAACCGGACCCCTTGGCCGGGTCCATTCTGGGGGCAGTGAGCCAGACGTCCCCTGTCTGCACTTCACTCCTCGTCCCCAGCCAGCTCCAGACTCCCAAACCCCCTCCAGCCCCTCCTCTCTGCTCAGTTCCTTTCCTGGTCCAGGAGGTTACCTGACCTCTTTGTCTCCAACACCTTCAGCTGGCACCTTTGCAGAGGAGGGCCCCAGGCCATCAGTTGCTAGGAGACAGAGTGCCAGGCATTTAGGTGCACTGGCCCCTTGCTCTGTAGCAATCACACACCCTGATCCACCACCTAGATACTTAAGAACTGCATAGGGGACACTGAGGCACCAACACAGTATTCAGAGAAAACATTAAGAACATTTCCAGTTCGTCACACCGGGGCGGGGGGTTGCCATCATGTGTGGCCTCCCCACCCCTGCTGCTGCCCCTGGGTGCCGGGGGTGGGGGGGAGAGGCGGGGGAGAGAGCTCCCAAGAACCTGTGTGCCTCCTTTCTCCTCCTCTCTCCCTCTTCCCCTCCCCCGGTGCTCCAAGAGGCTGCCGGCCGCTGATCTCTATAGCCTTAGGCAGAAGCAGCACAAACAAAGGAGAGTGGCACTGGCTGTTTTCTTTCAGGCAGGGAAGCTCCGAGGCGGGGCAGGGGAGAAACCCAGCTCCAAATATTGGTGGAGCAGAGCCCTCAGCCTTGAATATTCCTGGTGCTTAAGCACCTCGAGCCCATATAAGCTGCCGCCCCTGGATATGAGGTGTGGTGGGAGAGGGGAAGTGAATGACAGAGAGAGAGGATAGCAAATGTGAAAAATTGGGACTGGGGTGGGGAGTAATAGGAGCCTATATAAGAAAAAGCCCCAAATATCGGGACTGTCCCTATAAAATCAGGACATCTGGTCACCCTAGAGAGGGAGCCTAATTGTGATAGTAAGAAGCTAGGAACTCATTTCACATCTTAGCAATGTGCTTCCTTTCTTTGCCGTCAGGGCTGGCTCCAGACCCCAGCGTGCCAAGCGCACGCTTGGGGCGACGTCCCAGCGGGAGGGCGGCAGGCGGCTCCAGCGGACCTCCCGCAGGCATGCCTGCGGAAAGTCTGCTGGTCCCGCGGCTCTGGTAGACCTCCCGCAGCCATGCCTGCGGAGGGGCCGCTGGTCCTGCGGCTCCGGTGGAGCATCCGCAGGTATGCCTGTGGGAGGTCCACCGGAGCCGCGGGGCCAGCGGACCCTCCACAGGCACGTCTGCAGGAGGTCCACCGGAGCCGTGGGACCGGCGACCGCTAGAGTGCCCCCCCGCGGCGCGCCGTCCTGCTTGGGGCGGCGGAAATCCTAGAGCCGCCCGTTTGCCGTGGAGTGTTTTTTCTGCTTTGTGGATAGAAATCCAGTACATGCGCTACAACTCCTGAAAAGCTCTTTAGTCATTCACATTGGCTGAAGTGATTGCTTGTAAAAGTACAGATGATTAAGTGCAAGCTCTCCTGCTGCTCTCAGCCAGCAAGAAGTGATTCATGGCTCCAACAGATGTTTCCTTTTTTAGGATTTGGGAGACTATAATTGGGCTTGAAAAATAGATTTGAGTTCCACTTTAATTGTATCAGTGCTTCATTCTTCATACAATGAAGCTGGATCTCAAACTCCTTCCCCCACTCCCCCCCAAAAAGAAAACAACTATACATATTATAATTTTATAAGCAAAGATTGTGCCTTCTCTCTTTTTAAATCTATTCATCCACATTCTTATACCATGCCCATCACTGTGGTATCTGATCACCACCATGAGCTCAGATATCAGACACAAACAGGAAAATGTATTTTCTTTTCTCATGTTGAGTGATAAAAAGAAAACTGCTTGACTAGGCTTGGGAGATTTCTCTAGAAATGTATCTGGATGAAGTTATGCACTCTATTTTCTTGTCTTGTTTATGAAGGCATAATTTATAACGTATGGTTTAATACATGAAAGTACTTGAAAGATGTATAATATATATATATTAATAACACTTTCTAAAATATTACCAGATAATTGTATGATCTCAAACTGAAAGTCAGAATACAGTACTGTTCTTAAACACCAAGCAATCTATTGTTCTGTCACAGGTATTGTTTAATTTTATTTGACTGAAATTTGTCTCTCTTAACCTAATAATAGGAAAGCTCCAGAGTTAAGGGTCACATCCCACTTTCCCTTAAGATACTAATACTAAAATTCTCTAACTTCAGCAGGAGCATGATCAAGCCTAGAGCTGTGTAGATAATTGGGTTTGAGGGGTTTTTTTTTCCGGTCACTGGCAACTTTGTAAAAATCAGAAGAAAAAAAGGTGGGGGTGTTTTTGTTTGTTTGTTTGTTTGTTTTTTGTTGGACCCCAAAACAATTGTTGAAATTCTTGGAAAATTGAAAAGATTTTTAAAAACATTTTGGGACAAATTAAATGTTTTGTTTTGAGCATTTTAAAAATGAAATGAAATTCAATTTTTTTTAAAAAGGTAGTCATTTTGAAGTGAAAGTCAAAACATTTCCTTTAAAATATGTAAAAAAAAATTGAGAGTCAATTTCTAATGTCTTGATGGAGACAATTTGCCAGAAATGACACACATTCACAATGTTTTGGGTTTTTTGCATTTTTCACAGAGGATGCGGGGTCGGGGGGAGGGAGAATGGTTCAAAGATTTTCCCAGGTCTAATAAGATCATAAGAACAACCACACTGGGTCAGACCAAAGGTCCATCAAGCCCAGTATCCTGTCCTCTGACAGTGGCCAATGGCAGGTGCCCAAAGGGAATGAACAGACAGGTTATCATCAAGTGATCCATGCCCTGTCACCCAATCCCAGCTTCTGGTCTCCCTTTTTTCTCTCCATACTGATGTAAGCAGAGTCAGGATGAGCTCTACCCTGACATCTGGTGGTGAAGTATGGGGAGTGTGGAAAGGAATTTCAGGTATTTGCATTGGCACACCCACTCCACCTAACATAGTAAACGGCAGCCTGGGATGGTTATTTTGACAGCTCTGGAATCCCCAGTTTCTTTGTTATTGGGGCAGGAGGAATAAAGTATTGTCACCCTGATTATGTGAATGAGGAGCTATGAGACTGCGTTAGGACAGAGATGTCTCACTATCCATTAAGTAGCACTTGCTAGACAAGGGACATGGGTGCCAAAACCCAGTGAATTGAGAGAGGTTGGGGACTGGTGTGTGTACCCGATGGTATGGGCCCCTTTTGAGGGCCTGGAACACCAATTGCACTTCCTCCTCTCTCCCCTGTTGAAGAGCAGAGCTAATTTTGAATCCTTTAGGAGTCCATCTAGAGGCTGCTGACCTGAATTCACGTTGGGCCAATGGTGCACCAGCACTGGGGTTCCCCTACTACAAGCTGAAATCACTAAGAGCTGAAATCACTAAAAGAGCTAAGCTTACTGAGCTGAGATCACTGAGTGCTGTGTTAACTAGTGGGGGAGCCTGAAGATCTATCACTAAGCGGCTGGCAGAGCGGAGCAGTTTGCAGCATGTTGGAGCAGCCCATGGAACAGTGAGCGGAGTGGAGCGGTTTGCGGGGACGGCTGAAGCGGTTCACAGGTTGGCTGGAGGAGCGGCACAGCTGGAGGAGTGGAGCCAGTTGTGGTGAAGGCGGCAGCAGAACTCCACGGAGAGGCAGAGCAGTTGGCCCTGGACCACGTAAGGTGCCCCTTAAAACTCTGTGTGCACCCCCCCCCACATTTCCACCCAGGCTGGGGGGGTAAAACTCTGCAGATAAACTATTGAACTCTGGGGTGGCACTGACCAAAGACAGAGACTTTTGGGTTGTTGGACTTCGGGGTGATTGGACTTAAGACCCTAAGGGGGAAAGGACATTGCCAAACATACTTGGAGGTGGATTGTTTTTATTTTGCTTATGGTTTGTGTTATAATCTGGTTTGTGGTGTTTCTCCAATGGCGATGCCGCATTGTTTCCCTCCTTTATTAAAAGGATTTTGCTACACTCGGACTCCGTGCTTGCGAGTGGGGAAGTATTGCCTCCTAGAGGCACCCGGGGGGTGGTGTGTAATTGTCCCAGGTCACTGGGTGGGGGCTCGAGCCAGTTTTGCATTGTGTTATTGAAACGGAACCCCTGGATACTGAACCCGGCCCTTGTTGCTGCCAACTCAGAGGGGCAGAAGGGTTACACTCAAATAGTCCATGGGGTTAATCATATGGAGTTTTGTATTATGGAAATGTCTAAATGCCTCAACCAAGATTGGGGGCTGTGGCAGGTGGGGCTGCTTTGTAGGAACCCCTTCAGGGTCATGTGTGGTAGTGTAGGAGTTTCCTGCTTTAGTTGGCAAGGTTTGGGACAGGGTGTCCAGTATTATAAATTTGACATCAGTCTCCAAACAATCAAGTAACAAAATAGAAGCTCAAGATTTGGCTGTCTGTGCCTTTAAACGAATAGGTGTGTGTGGGTTGGGTGTGACCTTCATATGCAAGTACTAAGGGTAAGTCCTTGACCTGGGCCAGAGTTCTGTGTTAACCATGAGGATCTCTTCCTACTGTCTCCTAGCTCTGCCCCTGAGCAAAAATAGGCAAACCTTCTTAGCTGGTCTGCTGGTTCCTGATTGGTCAGTATTTTCTCCCAGCTCTTCTAGGCCTCTGGAGGACTTTCTTGTTGGTCACTTGGTCTGAATGGATTTTCCTTGGGTGGTGAGTGTCAAGGTGCTGATGCCTATTGTGCTAGGTACTGTGCTATGTTGGTGTTCTGATGGCTTCTGCAGCAGAAGACTGGGATGCTCCGTAGAGGGTTCCAAAGTAGTTAAAGAGATATTACCCAAATCTTATACACTACAGTCTCCTTTTACAAGCGAGGGAACTCAGACATAGAATTAGGCCTGGATCCTGAAAGCTGCTGTATATATACTTGTTGACAGTATGGTGGTGTCTTGAAGCCAGAAACAAGATTGGGGCCCCATTGTGGTAGGTGCTGTACATACATATAGTAAGAAGTCTCCCTTGCCTCAGAGACTACAATTTAAATAGACAAGACAGATAACAGAAGCATTGTCTCCATGTTACACATGAGGGGGAACTGAGGCACAGGAAGATTACTACCAGAGGTTGCATAGGAAGTCAGATAGAGCTGGAAATAGAACTTAGACATCCACAGTTTCAATCCAGTTTCTTAACTATCCTTTCCCTTGTAAGGAAGATAAGCAGGATTTGACCAGAAGATGCTAAACCCTCTCTTCCTAGTCACTTATGTTTTGGAGGAGAAGAAGGTGTGCGTATTTCCTCTTCACAGCTCTGCTCAGGGAATGTTACATTTTAATTGGTGCTGAAGGAAGTGGCAAAACTTAAGGTAGCAGAACTAGATGTACATTTTAAAAAGGGAGAGGCTGTGTTGTCTGGAATCTCGGGGGGCAGAGCCATGGACCTAACATACCAGAAATACCCTGTCTAGGGCTGCAAGTGCCTAGTACCTGCTGCTTATACTTAAATATGTATGTTTGCATGTGAGATCAGGGTATTACTCTGTATAATCCTGTGAAAATAAAATGTGGACTTAGTTAAAACTTTGGGGATATTAAAACAAACTAATCTCTCTCATTCCAGGCAGCTTCAAGCTGTCATCATCAAGCCCTGGAAAGCTGTATTGACAAAGCATGGAAAATCAACTTAATTTTAATCTTTTAACACTGGCCTGGATTGGTCCTAAATATCATTGAAATCATGGTGCCAAATGCAGACAGTTTGCAATTTCTTTTTCTTTTTTTAAACGTCTTTGACTTTGAGGCAATAATGAATTAGCATAAGTCGTAATAAATATATCTTACTAAAGTACTCTCAGCTTTAATTGGTCTCTATAGAGACCTGGATTCTCTCAATAAATAAAAGCGGAAGGACTTTATCTTGCAGTCCTTGCTAACAGTAAGAATTATATTAATTCAGTGCTGGATTGGGTCCTCAACCAATATATTGAGCATAGTTGGCAATTTAGCATGTCATATATTTTAGCTAGTGAATCATGGTCTTTCCATTGTCTGCTTGTTAACTGATTGGCTAATAGTAATCACATGTAGACAAACTAGGTTTTATCCCTCAAGTCAGATACAACCTCTTCCTCTTCCCTCCCATCCACACTTTATTCACAATAGAAGTCAGAATATGTCAGCCTGGCTAATTATAGATATGTATCTATGTTCAGTTAACTACACCTTCCAAATACTACTATTTAAATTAACAATGGATTTCTTCACAACTCTATTTTAACAGTTGTGGCTCCTATTAAGTTCCTTTGTTAGAAGAATCAATTACATCTATAGCAGTAATGGGTTTCACAGTGAGACGTCTTTTGTCCAACACCCTGAGGGTGAAGAAAAAATCTAATGTATCTTCCTAAAACTGCTTGCTAAAAGGAGAAATACAATGGCTGAGATAATGAGCTTGAGCTGAGGTGGTTATATTTCTAAATTAGTTATCAAACACTGTAGAATCAAATATTTAATTAAGACATGGGGTTTATTTTTCTCAGTGGGAACAAGACTGGAAGTATAACCTCTTTTAAAATTCTCTTTGGTAGTTTCCTTTCACTTATTCCAGAGAGAGAGAGAGAGAGAGAGAGAGTGTCAAGGGCGGCTCCAGGCACCAGCGCAGCAAGCGTGTGCCTGGGGTGGCATGCTGCAGGGGGTGGGGGGTGGCGTGCCGGTTGCTGTGAGGGCGGCAGTCAGGCCGCCTTCAGCAGCATGCCTGCGGGAGGTCCGCCAGTCCCACAGCTTCTGCGGCAATTTGGCGGCGGGTGCCGAAGGTGCGGGACCAGCAGATCACCTGCAGAAATGTCGCCAAATCCATGTGACCAGCAGACTGTCCGCAGGCATGCTGCCAAAGGCCACCTGACTGTAATGCTTGGGGCAGCAAAAAACATAGAGCCGCCCCTGGTGCACGTGTGTGTGTGCGGGGGCGGGGGGTGGGGAGGGGGAGGTGGCAAGGAAGGATGTTAAGGTTCTGAATGATAGCTAAGTATTCTTACACAGGGAAATACATTTTCTGTGGTCTTATATGGTGAGGCCCACTATTCTGATGGTGTGCCCATGCATCTGTGTGTGGTTCTACACTACCCGCCAGACTGACGGGCAGCAATCGATCCAGCTGGGGTCGATTTATCGCGTCTAGAGTAGATGCGATAAATCGACCCCCAAGCGCTCTCCCATCGACTCCTATACTGCACTGCTGCAAGAGGTGCAGGCGGAGTCGTTGTGGGAGCGGCAGCAGTCGACTCACTCATGCTACTTATAGCTTTAAAGATGGCAGCTATCAGTAGCTGGGACAAGGAACTGGGAACAAATGACACTGAAACCTAGTCAAAAGCTACCATGAAGACATTGCAGGCTTGCAGAATAAGAGTCACTCTCCCTACACTGGCACATTAGGCTCAAATGCAGCACTATATAATAACTTACTAGAAGGTTACCACCATCTTGGGTCCATGAGCTATTCTGACAGGAGATGGTTCTAGCTGCAAAAGTTGCATCTGAATATCCAAATCCAGTAGGTACCCACAAAGTTGGTTCCAAACTTGATTCACCCTCTGACACTTAAATCTGAATCTGCAGCCTGAATCCAACCCTGTCTCCACACACCCATACCCAAAAAGGGGCGGGGGGGGGGGGAATCAAGAATATTCAGGTTCGGTGCTGGAACTAGGGGTGCTGCTTGAAGCAGTAATAACCCAAATACATAGTTTTTGCCTTCAGCACCCCCACTATAAAAGTCGTTCCATCACCACTGTATTCAGGGAATATCTGGGAAAGTTCAGGCAACTCTGACAGTTTGAAATGTACAATAATTTTATAAGCTACTTTCTGTCATTAATAACTACATCAGTAATCTAGTAATCACTGAATATATTTATTTTGTTCCTACTTGTTTCTAATTAAATTTTAAAACCTTCATTATGTGATAATATAATGAAGTCACTCTACCTGAACAAAACAAAAATGGTAATCTCATTATTACATCCAGTCATCTAGATTTTCTATCAGTATCTGGAAAAACTCAACCTGTAGTATTCTCTGCTGAGGTTTCGTTTAGTTATTTATGACTATATTACCTAAAATAAAGTGTCACTTTACCATAGCATTGTTCCTGTCTTGCATTACTGTAACTGTAGCTCAGTCAAATTCAATATTACATTTCAACTGAAATCAGCAGTGGAAAAATGCTTTCACTTTTGTTCTAGTATTTCCAGAGCTGCATGTGAAACACATTCCAAAACACCTTAATCAAGTACAAACACCAGCTAATTAGGAAGACATTAATTCTTATGGATAAATCATTTGACATTAAGTAATCTAATATTATAGGGCAGGGTTGACAAGTTTTAGTGGGACATGATTTAGCAATGCTATATGTGTTAAATTCTTAAGGGCTAGATCCTACCTGGAGGTGGTGGAGGCTGAAAATGGATTGTTACTCGAAGTGTCATGCATGAGTTAATGTGACTTTATCAAAATATTACTGAAAATATAACCTTGAGGAATAAAGGTTTGTTAACCAAACTTGTACACAGAAGTTTGCTGTGAATAAAGATCCAGGATCACACCCTCTATTTGGCACACTTAATACATTCAAAGATCTTATGACTCTCAAAACCAAAGCTGTCCACTTCTTTATTCCAAAAAGCAAGCAAAAACACATTAAACCCATGATATGTGAATTCAGAGCAGTGGTCATATAGTTATCTCACAATTGGGTGTTCCAACAGAAATATACAAGTGAGCTCCCCTTTCTGGAAAGGTTTTTCTTGTCCAGGGCGGGAGAAACAAAAGTCATTTGCATGCCAAAATTAATAATAAGTCTGTTTGTTTGTAGTAGGACACTATGAAGTTCAGTTCCAGTGACTATTTTTATTAAGGACAATAACTTGTATGAAAGTATCAGAGGGGGGATTCCCAGTGTTGGGGAAGGGGTCCTAGCCATGTGCCTGTGCACAAATACAAAACCTCCCTCCTCGGGGGGCCAGCGTTAACCTGCTGGAAACAGTACCATGCTTAACAATAAACACTCTTATCCATAGGCAGCGAGTTCTATGGGCCCGTGGGGCCCAGGCCCCACCAATAATCCTGAAGCTGGGCCCAGCTCCACCAATGTTTGGGCCCCAGGCCCAGTGCTTTGGGGGTCCCCGCGTTGCAATCCCGGGTGCTCTCACGGGAGCGGCAGCTCCCGGCAGAGGCCCCAGCAGCGACTGGGCTCACAGCCCATTGGCCAAGAACCCCAGCCAATGGGAGCTGCCGGGGGCGGTGCCGGAGCTGCCTGGCCGCGCCTCCACAGCAGGGAGGGGGAGCGAGCCACAGGCAGCGGCTGAGCCCTGGGCAGAGCGAGCAGCAGGGTCTGTGCCTGTCAGACAGACTCAGCCGGTGAGCTGTGGGGGCAGCGAGACACAGAGACACAGCCGGGGGGGGCGGTGTTGGTGGGGACTAACAGACACAGCTGGGGGGTTGTGGGACAGACACACACAGCCGGGGGTGGTGGGGGCAGACAGACAGACACAGCTGGGGGTTGTGGGAAGGACAGACACAAGGACACAGCCAGGGGTTTGTGGGACAGACACACACCAGGACACAGCCAGGGGGGTTGTGAGGACAGACAGATGGACACAGCTGGGGGGTTGTGGGGACAGACAGATGGAGCCGTGGGTGGGGAAAGGAGCAGCAATGGGCACCCTGGGGCTGGTATAAAATACACAGGATGGGGGGAGCTTCCTGAGGGGACTATAGCAACACCCCCCGCAGAGCAGACCCAGGTTGCAGCTGGCTCCGCCCATCACAGCCCCCTGCCCCACAGAGACCCACACAACCCTCTGCCCCCTCGAGAGACTCCCAATGACCCCTGTGCCCCTGTCACTCCTCTCTAGAGAGCCCTCCCCTTTGTGCCAGCCCACTCCCCTCCCCCACTGCCTCCCCTCCTCCAAAGCTCCCTACAATCTCCCCCTTTGCCTACGCCCCCCAGCCCAGCCCATTCCATTGGCCGGGAGGCTCCCAGTCTAGTGGCTATCAGGGCCCACTGGAGCTGCACATGAGGCAGGGTGCCTGCCTGCAGATGCAGACCTCCCTGGCTGTGCCTCCACAGCACAGGGAGGGGGAGCCACAGGTGAGCAAGCCCTGGTTATCATCACAGGCCCAGTAATTCTCTGGATATTTAATTTCACTGAGGCAAAATGTGTGCAATTTTATGGGTTGAATGATTGAATGACATAATACCCACCTGCCCGCATTGTCCATCACTAAGTCCACTAATTTTGTCAAGTGTTTGTTGCACAACATGGTGGTGCGTACCCCTACCTTGTGCTTCAGGGGGTGATGGGGTCCAGGGCAGCCTGTTATAGCCTGTTATAGAACTACCTGATTAGTAATTGGATATGTTGGCTGGCATCTTTTTTTAACGTGTTCGCTCCCCCTGATGTTAGAACCTGGCTACACCACTGGGGAGGGGAGCTTCCTAGACCTGTGCAGCTGGGGCTTAGGTGAATTTTGTGATACTGTGCCCCTCCCCAGCTACCACCCTGCAGTCCCCACTCCTGCACCATGCTGGGCAACGGGCAGCCCCATCCCCAGTGAGGCTATGGTGAGGGGTGGCAGCAGGGGAGGCCACACGTGATGGCAACCTCCCCCCTCGGTACCCACCATAGGGGAGGCGAGTGGGCTTTCTGGACCTGAGAGGGACCTAGGAGCATGTGCAGTGAACTGCGGGGGAGAGGAGGGGTCCCTCCCCTGGAGCTTGCTGCTGCCAGGGAGGGTGGAGCGGAGTCCTCTTTGGCCCTAGCCCTGGCTGCACCCCAAGTTCCTTATCCCCAGCCCTGCCCCAGAGTCCTCACCTGACGGGAAAAACACGCAACTTAAATTTGGTGGTCAGTTTAGAGTATCATAGAATATTAGGGTTGGAAGGGGCCTCAGGAGGTCATCTAGTCCAATCTCATGCTCAAAGCAGGACCAATTCCCAACTAAATCATCCCAGCCAGGGCTTTGTCAAGCCGGGCCTTAAAAACCTCCAAGGAAGGAGATTCCACCACCTCCCTAGGTAACCCATTCCAGTGTTTCACCACCCTCCTAGTGAAAAAGTTTTTCTTAATATCCAACCTAAACCTCCCCCACTGCAACTTGAGACCATTACTCCTTGTTCTGTCCTCTGCTACCACTGAGAACAGTCTAGATCCATCCTCTTTGTAACCCCCTATCAGGTAGTTGAAAGCAGCTATCAAATCCTCCCTCATTCTTCTCTTCTGCAGACTAAACCATCCCAGTTCCCTCAGCCTCTCCTCAGAAGTCATGTGCTCCAGCCCCCTAATCATTTTTGTTGCCCTCCACTGGATTTTCCAATTTTTCCACATCCTTCTTGCAATGTGGGGCCCAAAACTGCACGTAGTACTCTAGATGAGGCCTCATCAATGTTGAATAGAGGAGAATGATCATGTCCCTCGATCTGCTGGCAATGCCCTTACTTATACAGCCCAAAATGCTGTTAGCCTTCTTGACAAAGGCCAGAGGAGGGAGTGTTAGTGCCTGTGCAGACTTCTGGGAAGTGCATGGGGTGGAAGGGGATGCTGGGATGCTCTGGAACCACTCCTTCAAAGCCAGTCAGGACTCTGGGGGAGCCTCCTCTCTGAGCAGACTGTCTCCAGGGCAAGAAGCTTACACCTTCCTGGGTCTGACCTCAGAGCATTCAGCTTGCCCTTCCACATCATGCACTTCTGGCAGTGAGTCCGCCCAGGCGGGGTCCTGGGGCAGCCAGAGGTCCCTGCACCCCAACTCCGCAGTCAGATGTGACTCTCAGCCAGACTGTAAAACAGAAGGTTTATTAGATGACGGGAACACAGTTTAAACAGAGCTTGTTGGTACAGAAAACAGAACCCCTCTGTCAGGTCCATCTTGCGGGGTGGGGAGCCCAGAACCAAGTTCTGAGTCTCTCCCCATTTCCCCAGCCAGCTCCAACTGACACTCCCTCCTCTGGCCTCTGTGTCTCTTCCGGACAAGGAGGCCACCTGATCTCTTTGTCCTCCACACCGTCAGTTGGCATCTTGCAGGGGAAACTGAGGCACCCACACAGTATTCAGAGAAAATATTAAGAACATTCCCACTTCATCACAACAGGTGCAACAAAATATAATACTGTATATTGAAGTAGGCAAGTGCTGCTTCTGACTTTCCACTTTTAATTGACCCTTGTAATCTTGTGGCGCTGACGCGTTGTAGCTTCATTTTATATCGGCTTACAGGGCAGGAGTGGGGGGGCACCACCATTTTGGGCCCCACCAAAAATTATACAAACCTGCCACCTATGCTCTTATCTAACCCAGGGAAAGACCCTTTCAGTAGGGGTTACACAGACTCCCTTGCCCATGGTATAGCATACAACTCACAGTCCTCAACACCCCCTACTGCATGCCTAGCTAGACACACAGAGACTCTTTGCCTTGCGTTAATGCAAATCCCTTGGGTCAATCGAACCCATCTGTGTACTGTCACATCAGTATATGCAGTGAGCCCAGAATGAGGCATCCTGGTTCATGGTCTCTGCTGTCCTATTGGTTGGTTCCAGGCTGTGTCTTCAGGAATCCCCTTTGCAATCACCTGTGTGACTGCTGGCTCCCCATCTGCACCATAGCAGTTTTTAGTTCAATTGTCACATCCCTGAGCTTTCGTGTCTGTCTTCCCCTTGCTGGTTCTGCTGTTCCTGGGGTGATGGCTGCTGCTTTGTTCTCTCTCCAAACACTCTGGGCCTGTTTTGTCATCTTGCCCCCCATCCCCGATCTGCTCCAAACCCTGACGGCTGGTGCATAGCTAATGTTATGTTCTTGTGGCATTCCACCCAGCCAGTCTGGTTTGGTGATCCTGGTTTTGGGGTAAAGGAAAGAGGTTCTATCCAATCCCACACCCACCATCAGATGGCAGACGTACCTGCTGTCTAGGCCATACTCCACACTGCTGTCAGTTGGTGGGGGAATCCCCCTAGCTGGCCTTTGAGATCGCTAGGGTGCTCCTGCCTCATCACTCTGTGCCCCACTCCTGGGTCAGGCTCAGGTGCTACCTTCTGAATGGATCCTACCTCTTCCTTTTTCTTCCCTGTAATGGAGCCAGACTTTGGGGTGTCTACTTCCTCACTCTTATCTTTCCCAGCTTTGGGGCCAGGACCAGGGTTGGTTGCATCTGGTGGGGCTCTCCCCTCAGTTTGAGACACCCTACTAGTGGGGGCCAGTGACTCCTCTTGCCCTTTCCTTCTGGCTACTAGGATTAGGATCACCATCTCCCACCCTGTTTGGTGGCTGGGGCTCAAAATGTCAAGGTTTCAGCATATTCCAGTGGACCATATTCTCTGATTTGTCTGCCTACAGTGCTCCGATCTTGTATACTGGCCATTCTGGGTATGGGATCCCAGAAACAACATATAGTTTAGGGCCCTAGGTTGCATCCAGTTTTGGAGTGCATCTGCTGCTTGAGCAGCTGGTTTTCCCCCTGTGCCCCACCACCAATGTCCAGGCACTTGTGTCTGTCAGAGCTCTGTTTCTTCTTGTCTCAAGTGTGGCCAATGTTAAGGGCCTTGATCAAGCCCATATCACAGAGGCATTGGTGAACCTCACAATCCGGGGTCCTGGATCCTGGTTTCCTGGGGCTCCAGGTTATCCGACTAGGGTTGTGTCTATAGACAACTGGCTATTCCTGCTGAACATCAGGAAGTAGGGGGTTATATTTTATTGTTACGTGATACACATGGGTCAGCTCTGGTAGCTAAGAAGGCCAGTATCTCCACGGTATGTCTGACAGTGTCCTATGCCCTGCTAACAGGATCTGATTGATTTACTCTCAGAAGCCATTACTTTGTGGGCGATAGTCTGTTGTCCTTAGTTTATGGTTACCATACATAGAACATAATTCCTTGAACGCCTGGAACACAAAGGGAAGGCCTTATATCATAAGCTCCTTAGTGGCCATAGGGCTGGACAAAGTATCATCAGTTGGCTTCTGCAGTTTCTCTGGCTGGGATCTCCCAGAAGGGTGTGGCAACCAGGAATTTGGTGTAGTGATCCACTATGGTCAGGACATAGGATGCTCTGCTCTCGCTTGGCTGTACCTTCAGTGATCCTGTGTCATCTGGGGCAGCACCATCTAGGGCAGTACTGTCTGGGTAACTTCTTCATTTGTACCAGGTCTTCTATACCAGTCTGCCTTCCTCATCTTGTAGATAGGCTGCTGTTTCAATAGCAGGGTAATTTCCAGGAGCAGACTGCCCTGCTCAATGTCAGAGAGCAGAGCACCTGGCTGGATAATTTCTAGTATTTTCTGAATAACAGGACTCCATCTTTGGATCTGTCCCAGAGGTCCTTATCCTCTTTGAACACTTCTAGGTGTTCCTCATGAGTCTCAGTGGGGAGACAACAGATCTGTGACAAGACACTAGCACCGCTTGAGCAGGGATAACAACAAACGGTGACATCTCAAAGTCATCCTTGTGGTTATCAGGCACTTCCTCCAATCTCGCATTAGGAATTGCCTTAACAGAGAAGATCAGGAGTCCATATAGTCCAGTATATTGTTTCTTCATTTGGGTGATCTTTGTAGCACCATGTTTATTTAAAAAATCAGTACAAATTTCCATAAGTAGCTGAGTCAATTAATTCCTTGTTCCTTAACAAAAATGATGCTCTTCTGTTAGAGGATTTAACTCAACTGTTCTCTGTAATGTCTCTGTAACATGCAAAGATTCACTGAACCCCAGATTATGTTGTGAAAGTGCCATAATTCCAATATAATAGGGTTAATTCAGATGGCATTCTATCACCACTCTATTCACTTCTTCAGTTGCAACCCAGCATGGCTTTGTAAGGCAATAAATAATTCAGTCTAGCTCCAGAGGACAGATTTGGAAGTTTTGCAACAAATGTGTCTGGGTGGTCTTCATTCATGCAAATAGGTATTTGCACAGAATGCGGAAAAGTGTATTGCTGCTCCAGCTGTGTACACAACTGCCTCTTTCTGTGTGTAAGGGTGTGTTACTTGACCAAATTTTGGCCTCAATCCATCAAGTTGCTCTATAAGGATGGATCTCTGCATTGATTGAATTAGTGGGTCCTGGGGGAGAGCAAGTCTCTCTTCATACAGAGTCATCTGCTGGATCTGAGCCTTTGTGTGAATAGTTTGGGAACTGTTTTGATGCCTATCACCTGGGCTACATTTATATGAAGTGAAAAGGAAGGAGAGAAGATAGAGGGTGGGATTTACAGAAGCAGAGACCAATCAGAATGGAGTTAAGCCAATGAAGGGAGGAAGGGCAAAGTAGAGGTCTTTTGAAAATCCCACCCTCTACCTTCTCTCCTCATGGTATGTGGCAGTATACACCATGATCCCTGTACAACTTGTGATAAAAGGTTGCACATGCTTAGTATATATGTGTTTCACATGGTGGGGTATGATCCAGACCAGTGAAGGGTTGTCACAACTTGCTCTTTAAAATTAGGTTCTTTACAATGCTTTGCTGTAATGTGGGCTGCTACAATCAGTCTACCAGCATGCAGGTCACAGCCCTCTCCTGGAATATGGTTTGTGTGTTCCTCTAAAGACATAAACGCATCACATTTTATTAACTTAACTGAGGTAAATGCACCTTTCCATTTAAACAGTGCACTGAGTTGGTTTATGGTAAAAATGAAATTTATTAACAAAATATGCATAGGATTAAATAAATTCAAATATAAGGAATGGAGAGTTCCAAGTAAAATGCAACAAAATATACTTCTAAAGTTCTGAAACTTCAACTAACAAGATACAGGCTTTGTTCCAAGATGGTTTCTCTAACCAGTCATTCCTCTTCCCATCCTAACTTTCTCTCAGTCAGGATCTTCCACGAAAACACAAGGGTCTGGCTACCCTCATTGTCTTAACTGAGAGATCTTTGCCTAAGCAGGTTTCTCCCTTATATTCTGTTCCAGAGACTTCAACCCCCGGTGGTTGAAGGACCCACCTTTCTCGGCTTGCAAGAGCTCCGGTCTCTTGTGTCTATGTAGTGATGGATTTCAAAGATGGTTTCTGTCCTTGCTTATCTCCCAAAGTTCAGTGATCTTGCTTTAAGAGGCTGCAAGCCCTCCTGTGAGCTCAGCCTGCTGTGTCCACTGAGAAGCTGACCTCATGTTGTAGTTCTCTCCCTGTGGGCTTCCCATCCCCTTGTATGTAAATGGAGCTTCCATTGTTTGATTCTACTGTGCTTAATTTACATAGGAGACAGGTAAATAGCTGCCTGGGAACTAGGTCTGGGTGGGAACTATTCCTTCCTTTATTCAGCCATGCATTTTAAAACATAGTATCAATGAATATTCATAATTCCATCTATAGTGTTAATACATGCATTTCACAATGGTATTAATCATTCATATGTCATTAACTTTCAGAAAAGACTTCACTCTATATATTCTTATAATACAGTAAGATGGTATGCAATCAGTTGATTCAATGACTTATCACTTGAGGTTGAGCCCCCTTGTCTTTATAGACAGTTAAACATTTGAAACTGATACTTTGAAAAAGTAAAACCTCAACCAAGCTTCTCTCTCCTGCTCAGTGTAGACACCAGACTGTCTTCTCCCCAGCGGCTGCTCCAGGCCCCAGCACGCCAAGCACGTGCTTGGGGCGGCATGCAGCGGGGGGCGCTCTGCCGGTTGCCGGGAGGGCGGCAGGCAGGGTGCCTTTGACGGCTTGCCTGCAGAGGGTCCGCTGGTCCTGCGGCTCCACCGAAGCACGCCTGCGGGAGGTCCACCGGAGCCGCGGGACCAGCGACCGGCAGAGCGCCCCCCGTGGCATGACGCCGTGCTTGGGGTGGCAAAATGTCTAGAGCCGCCCCCGCTTCTCCCTGACTTGTGAGTATGATATTTACCTACACCCCTTGTTAGCTTGATGCATCTGTTTACTGCTTATGTGTAAACTGAAGTAAACAGATATTCTTTCATTTAGGATAGACCTGTTTAGCATCTCTCCCGACACGTGGTCTACAGACACTTTAGTTATAAATCCAGCACATATTCATAACTCTTAATACCCATTGTGTGTGTATATATCACACAAAATATTAATGATTGGTGAGTTATTAGCTTTCAAATGATACCTCATGAGGCATATTTTGTACAAAGATTGTTGCAATAGTGTGTAGGACATGAGTATGGGGTGGTTAGTGTCACAGTGTGCCCATTCATTAAGAATATTACACTTATTCCCCAGTGCGACTAATGCTTATACTCAGCTATTCAAAGAAATGCTTCCTCAGAGATTTCTGCAAATGAACATTATTTAAGCTGTGCTCCAAAAAATTCCATTTAAAGGTCTTAACTAAGGAGTACAAAAATATTTTGGCACAACTTATTCTTAACAAATTATACATCAAATGCTTAGTGTGATTTTTAAGTAGTTTACAAAATATCCTTAAATCTCCTTTTCCTGAGAGTGCTCTCTTGATCTGCCAGCCATAACCAGCATTTTAGTAAGTATCTGCATTTTCTGAATCTGTCACATGAGGAAAGGTCATCCATTTTTTTTTCACCCAGCAGACAACCATATCATATTCAGACTGGGTATGACACCAAAGCCGCACGGTATGTCGACAGTGAGCCTCCCAGTCTGGGTCAACAGACTTGGGCTAGCACTCTAAAAATAGCTGGGTAGAGTGTGCTGTGAAGTTGCAGCTAGGACTCTGAAGACTAGGGAGAGAAGTGGGGTTCAAAGCCCAAGCTCCAGATGAGCCGCAACTTCAAAGACATCTGTACTGCTGAGGTTAGAGTGCAGGTGTGAGCCCTGCTAGTCCAAGGCTGTTTGAACCAGGCTGGGAGGCTCAATGCCGTGAGCAGTGTAGATATACACCCAATATTTTTAAAAAAGAATTCCTGACTGAGTGTTTGGCTGAAGTGTTACTGTTTAGAGCAGAAGATTAATATTCATTAGAAGCAATGGAGTCTGGTAGGAATGTTGTCTTGCTGGACTGAGTGAAAGCAGGGCTCTGCTAGTGACCTACTGTGTGACCTAAGGCAAGTTATTTAATCTGTGTGCCTCAGTTTCCCCTCCCATGCTTTTTGTCTGTTAGACTATAAGCTTGTTAGAGCAGGGGTTGTCTCTCTCTCACACTCAGAGAGAGAGAGAGAGAGAGAGAGAATCACCAATGGGCCTTCATTACTGCTGGGGATTCTAGATATTACTATAATATAAATAATTGTGTACATACGTCCTATCATGTCACAAAAAAATGGAAATGAGCAGAAATCTGATTCAGAAAAGGGTACTATCTGTGCCTCATACTACCTCCAGGGAATACAGTCAGATCACACTGTTGACAGTAATTTTCTATATCTCTGTTTGTCTATATCTAGCATTGTGGAATATGATATAATTAGTGCTGTCTACAGAGAAATTGGTGATATCACAAAGCAGCCTGCTCTCCTGCAGTTTGTGAAAGCCTGACCTGAATCCAGTTTAGCCTCTGCTTTATGCAGTCACATTTGTTAAAATGATATCAACAAAAATGGTTTTGATAAAAAAACAAGAGGTGTTTAAAATATCCTTATTTTAATGTAATAGGAAGTCTAAAACCAGCCTGACTCAAATAAAAGTACAGTACAGTACTTTTTAGATCAGCAACTGGATTCCTTACACTCAAGTTTTCACTACTGATCCAGGGATTGGGATACCCCTAGGAGTTCCACCCACTATGCAGAGGAGTTTCCTCAACACTTCTGCATAGTTTTTCTTGCATTTTTCTAGAATTCCTTGTATCGCTGATGCATTTTTGTCCTATTTCTTTCTTCATTGTGACAGACCACAACTAGATTATATTATGCTCACCAGCATCACCAAAGTAGCCTAAACAGCTGAATTAGTTCATACGTTCTTTGTGGCCTGTTCTGTGTAAGCCTGGATGGCTGATGCTATGCAGATTGGATTCTGGTGGCCAGGCCCTAGGGCCTACATTGTCCCATATGCCGGCTGTGTGCATCAGCGGTGCACACTCCCCTATTAGATGTGTGTAGGCAGAATGTGGTGGGGCTCTCTTGTGTATGCTTTTTGTTTGTACTGGAATCTGTAGTTCGAACACTTCCCCACAGTTGTGCACTGCAGTATGGGTGGGATCTTAGGTTCTTTGTAGGCAAAATTATTTTTCTGTACCTTTTTACAATTTAAAAATGGAATCTCTGTCCATCTGAGAGATACTTTATATTCACACCACTTCTTTCACCTTACAGGATCCCAAAGCATCTTACAAATATGGGTTAAATGGTGGACTAATAAGCACAGCAAGGTTTAAGAAGGGAGCCCTGGGCTAGTTCATCACATTGCAGGTAGCAGTTTGGGAAGAAAGCCATTCATGCAAATGGGTGACAAGAGGGGCTGGAATAAGACTCAGACTGAGTAAAGCCTTGCTTCCACCTCCTAATGTGCAGGCAAGCTTATACCTTGGCAGGCACAGACCTGGTGCAATTTACTCCCTCTCCAGTAAGGAAAAGGTGACTGGGAAGGAAATTGTGGCATATCTTTATAGAATATATAGTGTTACCCATTTTTTATTTAAGAGGTTAGCCAAAGTTCAAGGTCCTGTGGGTTGTTTCCATTAGGAGGAGAAATTGTTGATTTGAGGAAATCCTATTTATTTGCAAGAATGTACAAAGGGGGAATCAAACGAGAGTTTATTTGCTCACAGTTCTGAGCCTCTTTTTAAGCAACTATTCTGCCCCAAAGTGCTCTCTTAGCTTTTTTTCTCAGGGCCATGTTACTGGTGTTTCTGTGGCTGTCTGGTGTTTCCTTGCTTCCTTCTCTCTCAGCTTCTCTGGTATTTCTGACTCACAGACACACAGACCTTCAGAAAACATTTTCCAGTGAAACCCTTCTGTCTGCATGTGCCTTTGTTTTGGGTGGAGCCATATGCCTGTTTCTTGAGTAGGAGCTGCTTTGGTTCAAGCTATGTGGTTTCAAAAGGAAACTGCTGATAGACAATTCATAATTACAGAACATACTGTACTAGAGAGAGAAGTCTTTCTGGGTTCAAGTGAAGCCCTTGAACTATCTTAAATGAATAGTGGCAGTCACAGACCCCAGGTGCAGAGAGAGAGAGAGAGAGAGTAAGTAATTGCATAACACACTGCTGAAATGCAGCCAGCTCTATGGTAAATTGCAGCAACCACTACTTTAATAACGCACAGAATCATTGAACTACAGTTCAGAATGGGAAGTGAAGAAGAAAAACTCATATCCTGAAACTGCAGGAGAAATGTACAAGGGCTTCACTTGAACCCAGAAAGACTTCTCTCTCTAGTACAGTATGTTCTGTAATTATGAATTGTCTATCAGCAGTTTCCATCAGATGGAAGAGGAGGAAAATGTTGCATGTTAAGATCTACAGACACTAAAGCTTCGTGTATATATGTCTACCAGTCTGAGCACCAACTCCAGTCCCTCATTTTAAAAAAATAATTAAACTATTAGACTTTCTAATAATCCACCACGTGAAACAAGGAATAATGAAACAATGTAGTGTTTGTTCCCTCTCCAATTTGGTGCAGGCAGGGCCAGCTTTAGGCCAATTCAAACAATTCCCCTGAATCGGGCCCTGCCCCTAAGAGGGCCCCACGCCCAAGCCCCAGTACGGTGTACCGGCAAAAGCCAGTGCGCTGTACCAGGGTGGCCCAGCTTCCCCAGGGGGCAATTTAAAAGGCCTGGGGCTCCCAGCAGGGGCTGGAACCACAGGCCCTTTAAATTGCCACCAGAGCACCACTGCTGGAGCCCTGGGGTAGGGTTGTGGGGCTCTGGAGGCTATTTAAAAAGTCCGAGGCTCCCGTCGCTTCTACCGCCCTGGCCCTTTAAATAGCCACCAGAGCCCCACTGCTTCCCCAGGGTCCCCGTGGCTATTTAAAGGGCTGGGGTGGGAGAAGAAGGGGAGCCCCGGGCCCTTTAAATACCCCCAGATCCCTGGGGTAGCGGGGGGCTCCGGGGGCTATTTAAAGGGCCGGGGCTCCAGCTGCCTCTGCCGCCCCAGTCCTTTAAATAGCTGCCAAAGCCACACTGCTTCCCCAGGGCTCCCTCAGCTATTTAAAGGGCTGGGGCGGTAGAAGCAGGGGAGCCCTGGGCTCTTTAAATAGCCCCCAGAGCCCTGGGGTAGCGGGGTGGGGTGGGGGCTCCAGCTGCCTCTGCTGCCCTGGTCCTTTAAATAGCCCCCGGAGCCCCGCCACTTCCCCAGGGCTCCCACAGCTATTTACAGGACTGGGGCAGTGGAAGCAGGGGAGACCCGGGCCCTTTAAATAGCCCCTGAGCCCCGGGCTGCTGCTGCTACCCTGGTGGGGGAGGGGGCACTCACCATACAGGATGGGCTGTACCCCCTGTACCTGCACCAGCTGCCCGCAGCCAACCCCTGCTGCACCCCCTGCCCGGCCCGCACCAGCCCCTGTCTCCAGCCAGCTCCGCACCCCCTGCCCTGTCTCCAGCCAATCCCTGCCTCACCCCCCTGCCTGAAGCCAGCCAGTCCCGCACTTCTTTGTCTCCAGCCCTGCCAACCCATGCCGCACCCCCACCGTGGCCCTGTCTGAAGCCAGCCAGCCCACCCCACACCCCTTGTCTCCAGCCTGCCACACACCCCTTGCCCAGCCTGCAGCCAGACCCTACCTCCAGCCCCCTCCCCCCCACCTCCAGCCAGCCCCATGTCCACTGGTGCCCTGCAGTTCCCAGGGAAGTAACCCTGCACACCTGCTTCAATGAGGTGGGCAGGGAGCAGCTGGGACCCACACATGTGCACCGTAGCACACCCTCAGGGAGTGGCGGAGCTCACTTCTAGTTCAGGCCCATCTTTTTAAAAAAGAACTTTAGGTAGGGTTAACATACATCTGTATTTTCCTGGACATGTTGGGCTTTTTGGTTCTTAAATTGCCATCCGGGAGGAAAATACAGACGTATGGTAACCCTGTTGGTACAAAAAATACATACTGTGGCAGAACTTTTTATAGGGAACCGGCTGCTAAGAAATGAAAGGCTTTTTTTCACTTTTTTTTTTTTCAGTCATCCCTGCCGGGGCCCCGCCAAAAATGTTCGAATTGGGCCCCGCACTTCCTAAAGCCGGCCCTGGGTGCAGGCAAATAAAACATAGCGCTATGTGGTCTGTCACTGCACAGTACAGAGGATTGTAAATCAGAGAAATTGTAGCTACTGTGAATACAGTAGAGATGTTTTAAATCACCACTTTGACAGGTCCTTCCCAGGAACTGCACAAGATAATTTTGAAATGAGTTTCCAGGAAAGGGCAGGTGTGGTACCTCCATTGGCACCCATTCTGACAGCAAAATCACAAAAGGTGGAGCCTCCATGGCTGATCAGCCATGATTTCCAACCCTGCGAAGTGCTGATCCCAGTGGCTTCTGTAGGAAAGGTGGTTAGTGCAGCATCTCACAGGAACGTACCCTAGAACAACACTGAGACCGAGAGCACTTAAGGAGGCTCAACCACTTTGCAGTTGAGACGTGACAGGCCTTTGCTCTGTTTGTTTACAAATGGGGCTAATTATAACTGTTAGAGATCTTGCTTTATAAGAGTTAAAGTTATTCTAGATGAAATTGAGAAAATAGACTCTCTGGCACAAATTTTAGATCCTATGAGTTCCTTGGGTATTCCTACAAGTTCCTTGGGGCAGGGACGGTCTAGAAAGTTTGTAAACTATCACAGCAGCTACCATAAACAAATAATAAATATTATGTGCATATGTCCCACCATGATCTGCAAAATATATTAAGTTTTTGGCCATCAAAAATTCCTGCATAGGATATCTATTTTTTTAATGGAAAGAAACAACTGAGATCACTCACAAACTTTTCTTTCTCCAGCAACACTGAATTCCTCAGGGAGAATCACAGCACTTGATGGAGGAGATGAATACATCTAGGAAATTTGAAGACACCTCAACATCTTTTCCTTTTCTCTGTTGCAAAGGAAAGATCATACTTGTCATATGTTAATTAAATATGTGGACATCATACTTTAAAAGTAGCTGGGCTCTTTCCTGACTGAGCAGGGAGTTAGACATAAAGAGACTGACTGGCTATTCAATAAACTTCATGCACTGCTGGCACCAAGGTTCACTTTTTCATATTTCTCTGTATTGCAAATGTGTGCTGTGGGATCTATAGAATCAGCTAGCTAGAACTTCCTCCTCTCTTTTCCTTCCTTCAAGTTTAATTATTTAATATATGAGTAGTATATCCATTGCTGAGAACGTGTACCACTTATCTCCATGAACTTCATGATAGTTCTGTCTAGAGATCAAGTGGGTTTGGGTTTGTTTTTGTTTGGTTGGGGTTTTTTTGCATTTTCATTTTATGTGCATATTAAGGGCCAGACCCTCAGATGGTGTAAATCAGGGAGCTGTCAATTTACACCAGCTGAGGCCTTGGCCCAAGAATTTTAATCTCTGTTACATGATCTTTTTAATACATCACAATTAAACCAACCCCCTCCACACACACTTAATTTATATTAAAAAAAACCCAAAAACCTCCAGATAACAATTTCTGTAGAGGGCATATTACCTGTACCATCACAAACATACAATAGGTGACACAGACAAGCACTAAGCATATATAATATTGGCCTTTGTATTCTGTACTGTTGGTTAGGTATTTCTTTTACTATACTGCACATTATTATACCGAAGTACACTCCAGGCCCAGAACATTTCTAATCTATTACTGTTCCTGCCTGGCTTACTGAAGAAATCCACTGACTGCATCTTGTGAGAAGCTTTTGATAATGCATAATGAATTAGCTAGAGAAAGGTGAACTAAACAGTATATATCAGCACATTTTTTTCCCATTAAACACTTGCTGCATGAATTGCCAACCTAGTTTTTCTTTTAGCAATAAGAATAGATTCATTAGGGTAATACTAAATGTTTTGCCACCTTTAATGTACTTGTATAGACAAGATTTTGCAATACAGCCTCAGACATAATTCCTAAATGAGCTCCTACCTTCATAAAATCACTCATTGATCTGTCTAGAAAAAGATACATGACTGTCAGCTCAACATAGGCATTGTCAGACCTGTTGTTTTATATCTAATATAATACAATAGCCTGAACTGTGTGGATATAAACATTTAATGACAAAAAATTATATTTCCTGAAGCAAACCAAAGTTATCACTTGTTTCATTGGGCAACCACAGGGCTTGAGCATCCAGAGAGGTGAGTACATTTGTATCTTCACTGAAATCAGTGTCAGCCGAGTGCTCAGCAATCCCTTCCTAGATCACACCCAAAGTTTCTAATAGGACTGAAAAAAACAGTTTTATTTCAGCTCCATTGCAGAGGTTGCAATGCACCTCCATTAAGACCCTTTGAATTTGTGAAACACACTCAGCTCACCACATCAGATATAGCAAATGAGCTGCCCCTTTCACTGAATTTGTAAATGCCACTTGGACAGCAGGTGCTGTCCTGGCAATCAAGGAAAAATTCTCTCCTTACAGACAGAATTTGTCACAGAGTGGTGTATCATGTGACAAATCACCGCCACTCTGAAGAAAAATAATATCTTAAGTTTATCAAACCCAACTTAAAAATTACATGCCTAGAAAGGCTAAATATTGTTAGAAGCAGCACTGGAAGTAGAGACTGTCCTACACTAAAAATGCTTTACTCTTCCTCCAACCATTAGCTTCCAGATGACTTAGTGGGAAACTTGGGGGTCTGAATCTCCAGTATATATTTGTCTGTTGTTTTGACGCTGCATGTTGTGAATGTGTCCTCAATATTGGCTTAGGGGTAAAATGGAGTTCCTGGAACTTATATCTTATGGCTACGTGTTTAAATTGTTTAAAATGCCCATTTTTACAATTAGTGACTTGCATGAAAATAAAATTTACAATGAACAGTGATTTATCAAATGAAATTGTTGTTCCATTCATACATCTTAGAGAAATTAAACAAACAACCTGTTTTATTATGGATCTTAACAATTAATATCTCTGATCAACCCTCCAAAGTCCCAAACCTGCCCTCGCCAAGGAAGGTCACACAGGAAATCTGTGACAGAGCAGCAAAATGAGTCTGTCTCCCAAACCCCAAGCTTACTACCCTAATCTTTTCTTCCTAATCTTTTTTACATATTCCTCATTTGAGGCCGGACCGAAAACCCAATGAAGTTGATAGAAACACTCCCATAAACTTCAGTGGGATTTTTGGAGTTCAGTGGATTTTTGATCATGCCCTTAATGAGTATTACATACCAAATTTGTCTGATCTGAAAAAAACAAACAAACAAACAATAAAACGATCCATTTAAAACTAACCTCAAAAGGAGACTGCCTTCTTCAGGTGTAGTGTAAAATTTAAAATTTTAATGGGGAGAAAGAAAAATCCACTTCTGATTAGCTCTAGGGCATAGGACACATAGGGTCTAATCTAAATTACAGTAAGAAGATCCCTTTACAGCACTCTGGGAGTTTAGAGGCCTAAAAGTGGATGCAAATATAACTGAAGACCTATTTACAGTTCTGGGTGGTAGAAATGAGAATAAAGCCTGGAGTTTTTTGACAGACCAAAATGACAGTTTTGACTGAAGAAGAGAGAAAATCAAGTTCATTTTCATCATTCTTACTTATTGCTCTTCAATATTCAGTGCTTGCACTCTTTTTCTATCTACAAAACACCCATACACTTCCCCTACGCTTTGTTTGTGTTCACCTGATACTTAATTAACACACTGTTTAATTTGCAGATGTACAGTAGCTTTATTCTAAACCCTCTGCATTGTTTTTAACCCTGTGCTTCATCTAAACTGGTTGGTGGTTTGAAATTTTAACAGCAACAAATTTTTATCTGAGGGAAATTAATTTCTTAGGATTGGATCATATACTGACTTATTAGCCTTTACTTATCAAGATGAACATACCTTCTTTGAAAAAAGAACAGGAGTACTTGTGGCACCTTAAAGACTAACAAATTTATTTTAGCATGAGCTTTCGTGAGATACAGCTCACTTCTTCGGATGCATAGAATGGAACACACAGACAGGAGATATTTATACATACAGAGAACATGAAAAGGTGGAAGTATGCATAACAACAGGAAAAGTCTAATCAATTGAGATGAGCTATCATCAGCAGGAGGAAAAAAAATGTTTTGAAGTGATAAGATGGCCCATAGAAGGTGTGAGGAGAACTTAACATAGGGAAATAGATTCAATTAGTGTAATGACCCAACCATTCCCAGTCTCTGTTTAGGCCAGTGTTAATTGTATCTAATTTGCATATTAATTTGAGTTCAGCAGTTTCTCTTTGGAGTCTGTTTTTGAAGTTTTTTTGTTGCAAAATTGCCACCTTCAAGTCTGTCACTGAGTGGTTAGAGAGGTTGAAGTGTTCTCCCACTGGTTTTTGAATGTTATGATTCCTGATGTCAGATTTGTGTCCATTTATTCTTTTGCGTAGAGACTGTCCGGTTTGGCCAATGTACATGGCAGAGGGGCATTGCTGGCACATGATGGCATATATCACGTTGGTAGATGTGCAAGTGTATGAGCCCCTGATGGCATGTCTGATGTGATTAGGTCCTATGATGGTGTCACTTGAATGGATATGTGGACAGAGCTGGCATCGGGCTTTGTTGCAAGGATGGGTTCCTGGGTTGGTGTTTATGTTGTATGGTGTGCGGTTGCTGATGAGTATTTGCTTCAGGTTGGGAGGCTGTCTATAAGCGATGGTCACATAAATACCACCCTATACCGGAAACCCACTGACCGCTATACTTACTTACATGCCTCCAGCTTCCATCTCGGACACACCACACGATCCATTGTCTACAGCCAAGCTCTAAGATACAACCGTATTTGCTCCAATCCCTCAGACAGAGATAAACACCTACAAGATCTCTATCAAGCATTCTTAAAACTACAATACCTACCTGCTGAAGTGAAAAAACAGATTGACAGAGCCAGAAGAGTACCCAGAAGCCATCTACTACAGGACAGGCCTAAAAAATAAAATAACAGAATGCCACTAGCCATCACCTACAGCCCCCAACTAAAACCTCTCCAGCGCATCATCAAAGATTTACAACCTATCCTTAAAGATGATCCCTCACTCTCAAAGATCTTGGGAGACAGGCCAGTCCTCACTTATAGACAGCCTCCCAACCTGAAGCAAATACTCACCAGCAACCGCACACCATACAACATAAACACCAACCCAGGAACCCATCCTTGCAACAAAGCCCGATGCCAGCTCTGTCCACATATCCATTCAAGTGACACCATCATAGGACCTAATCACATCAGACATGCCATCAGGGGCTCATACACTTGCACATCTACCAACGTGATATATGCCATCATGTGCCAGCAATGCCCCTCTGCCATGTACATTGGCCAAACCGGACAGTCTCTACGCAAAAGAATAAATGGACACAAATCTGACATCAGGAATCATAACATTCAAAAACCAGTGGGAGAACACTTCAACCTCTCTAACCACTCAGTGACAGACTTGAAGGTGGCAATTTTGCAACAAAAAAACTTCAAAAACAGACTCCAAAGAGAAACTGCTGAACTCAAATTAATATGCAAATTAGATACAATTAACACTGGCCTAAACAGAGACTGGGAATGGTTGGGTCATTACACTAATTGAATCTATTTCCCTATGTTAAGTTCTCCTCACACCTTCTATGGGCCATCTTATCACTTCAAAACGTTTTTTTTCCTCCTGCTGATGATAGCTCATCTCAATTGATTAGACTTTTCCTGTTGTTATGCATACTTCCACCTTTTCATGTTCTCTGTATGTATAAATATCTCCTGTCTGTGTGTTCCATTCTATGCATCCGAAGAAGTGAGCTGTATTTCACGAAAGCTCATGCTAAAATAAATTTGTTAGTCTTTAAGGTGCCACAAGTACTCCTGTTCTTTTTGCGGATACAGACTAACACGGCTGCTACTCTGAAACCATACCTTCTTTGCTCTGTTTTGAATGAATATATCCTTATATCTTTACATAACTGGAGCAAAGAATTGTTCAGTTATTTGCTTTGGCATTTCTCTTCTAGGGAGCTCACAAACCAGCTTCTCTAATGTTGGCTAAGATAAAGAAGCACCTCTCAGCAATGCTGCCTTCTCTTCACTATCTCCCTTGTTGATATCAGCTGTAATGCCAGGAAGAGCTTTGAAGCTAGCACAGCATTCAGAAAAACAAAACATGCACTTCATATGATCCTGCCAAGCCATAAGTGTTGCCAGATAATTATACAGCCCCATCAGTCCTCTGATGCTTGATAGACCTTGCATTACAACAGAGATATGTCTTACCTTGAATCATCTCCTTTAAGAGCTGTCAACAACACACAGACTCAGTAGTCGTTGCTGCTGAAAAATTGCATCATGACGACACAGGAAAAAAGTAACCACCTATTTTGGTGGAGTGGGGTGTGTAGGAGGGAGGGGGGCTGCATGCTGGGGAAAGGACTGAACAATGTATGCCTAGATTATTACTGCTGTTGAATACCTAAAGTATCACCTGCTCTAAACTTGTTCATTCTTAACAGGAAGTGATGCCTGGAAGTAGTAAGCTTTTGCAGGCAGGAGCAGTCCTGATGATGCCAGAGAGCTCTCACCAGTGCTACTTCTGCACCTTTTGAAAGGCTATATCATGTAGTACTCCCAGCTCTTTCCAGGTTGTAAGGGTGGTAGCGGGATAGCACATCTATTGCCATCCTCCCCACGCGCCCAGGTATTCCTGTTATTCAATCAGTGTTACTGACCGAAGATGGCATCACCTTCCTTGCACTGCATCAGGCTCAAGCAGCCAAATCAGGCTAATTCCTGCATGGAAATCTGGAGAGGAAAGAGCTTGTGGAAGCTTTCCTGCCATACCCATGTACCCTCTCATAATTTGCTTCATTGTGTTCTTAATACATGGCAGAACAGATCACTTTAAAAAGATAGTCAAATGTAAGCTTAGGAGAAAATGATTGAAAGGGATCAGGTGACTCAGCAGCTCAGACAGAACAGAGCATGCCCTCAGTAGGTGAATGGGCAGTAGCAGCACAAATGAAAGAGCAATTCCTAACTCTGTCGAATTACTAGGAAGGTCAAACTGGAGAAGCATTGGAAAGGTGCTTGACTGGAATCAAGTTAAATCATAAAGCGCCTGGACCTCCAGTGTCTATTGAGGACCAGGGAGCATTGCATTGGATAATAAGAATCACCCAGGAAGAACTGCTCAGTAGTGAGGGTGCTTCTTTGGGACTTGAGAGACAAGGTCACTTTGTATATCTGCCTCAGTTCCCTGCATTAAACTGGGGACAATAATAGTACCCTGCCTCACAGGGATATAGAGGATAAATGAGTAAGTCCAATGTCCAACAGCTTCAGAGGGAAAAGAGCTCTCTACCTCCTCTATTGGTGAAAAGTACTACCACAAACAGCTTAGTTTGCATAGGCTACCTACCAACAGTTTTTCCAGTTACTCTTGGAAAGTTGCCGTAACTATACATGAAGTTGGATTTTGGGGGACTAGTGACAGCCCAGAGAGCTACAAAGGAGGGGAAGGCACTCATTTTCCCGCAACTAGCAGACTGACAAAGCGTGATAAGTGACCCTGGCACCCCTTCCATGAGAACTTTGTGGCAAGAGGTGATGCAGATGACAGTAGCAGAGCTGAGTGGATTCCACCTACCCAGCACCTTAATAAATCCAAGTCATTAAACTGGGTTGGTCCTTGGGACTGGAAATGATCTGCAAAGAAACAGACGGACTACTGCTCTCACTGGTTCAAATTGTGAGTGGAGTTTGGTATATGTCTGAGATGATGTGGTCAAGGGACTATTATCTATGAGAGAGACAAGGTGGGTGAGGTAACATCTTCTATTGGACCAACTTCTGTTTGTGAGAGAGACAAGCTTTTGAGCTACATAGAGCTGATTCTTCCCAGATCTTAAGAAGAGCTCTGTGTAACTTGAAAGCTTGTCTTTCTCACCAATAGAAGTTGAGCCAATAAAAGACGTTACCTCACTCACATTCTCTTTAACATCCTGAGACTGGCGTGGCTACATCAACACTGTATATTACCTATGAGACATTCTTGTGGGCAGGTGGGAAGAAAGTTAGATGGACCACTGCCAACATTCCTGGAAAGGTGGTGTTTTAGTCTTTTTGTATAGATATTATGTTGCATAAATACTACTTATTTAATACATATTCTCTTTTCATTTCAGCATTTTTAGAGCAAAGCATTTCATTTTTTCATTTTGAGAAGCAACGTTTCATTTATAATGCATAATAAAAAGTCAAAACTGTTTTTTGTTGTTTTTGTGAAAGCATAACATTTCAATTGACCTGAAATGAAGTGTTGGGTTTTGTTTTGATTCAGACCAAAGCTAAATGCTGAAATCTTTCATGTAACAGAATGTATGTCCTCTGCACAGCTTTAGGTTTTAGAGATAGAGTTAACACACATTCTGGTAATGTCTGGAAGCAATGATAGATGCAAGAGCAATGGGAGAGGGGAAAAAGTCTGGGATGAAAGATGATTTCATGATGTGTAGAATGATGGAATAGATTTTTGCAACATGGCCAGACTATAACGTATTGCCTTTGTGTGTGTGTGTGTGTTATTGCACTCTAGTGGCTGGCTTATGGAAAAGATAAGATAGCTTCTACTATCATCAACACAGAAAAATCTCCTGTAGCTAAAGGGGTTGAGGACTTTTTGAGTAGAAAGTTAAGTGGTCCTTGTCTCCTCGGTTGTGTTCACTTGTGATCTATTGAATTGCATCTGTCTGAAGCACATGTAGCAAAGCACTTAAGTATGTGAGTAGACTCATTGCCTATAAAGGGACTACTTGTGCTTATGGTTAAGTAAGCACTTAGATAATGTGTTGAATCTGGGCCAAAGTGAGAAGATTCTCTTGCTCATGGAGAAGATGTAATCAGTGTGGACTTATTTAACAGAGAAGAGAGTAGAAAGACTTGAAGGGTGCCATGTTGTAGGTGGGTCAAAGGAGAATGGTGAGATGAAGGGCCATATTCTCATTAGCTTTATGCATGTGCTTTATTCTGAAAGCAGCACTAATGAAAGTAATTAGGCTATTCACTGACTAAAGTGCCACTGAATGTGAGAGAGAATGTAAGATGCCATCTTAGTCTTTCACCTTGTGCTCACTAGGTGTATAAAAATAATCTAACTTTTGGATTGGTGGAGAGAACAGGGAATGGCAGGTGTCTTGATCATCTCATCTTTCTTTAACTTAAAAAATAAAAAAATAAAACCTAAGAGTGAATGATTGCATTTTTATAGTGGAGGGAAAGAATGGCTGGAAGGGACAGGTGAACTGTGTCTGACATGAAGATTTTCTTCTCTGCTGTTGCTTGGGGAATGCTATTGCTTATATACTGAAGACATATCTGTATAAATTACTGCAAGAGAGATCCATGGAGGGCCATGAAATAGAAAACTGGACATTTTCATGAAAATATAACATGGTGTTTATTCTATTGCCTACACTTCCCACAATGACTGTTGTGAGAATGGATTTATAATTCTTCACTGTCTAGTTTTGTTAAAGTCTTTGTCACAAAAATGAGATTTTTTTTTGTTTTTTTTTTTGTTTTTTTTGCATTGGCTGTTAAACCGAACTCTATATTGTATTCTTTCTCTCTTTTGTCCTTCCCTGCTCCCAACCCTGGATACATTTTAATAAATTCTTCCTACTAATTTCATTGGATAAGGATGTCCCTGTTTCTGTCTTTAGTCTAAGTGTGGCATTGTCAGCCAATTAAAACCCAGGGTATAAATATTCTATATACAGTTATGTCTAAAGGACTTTTAAAAAGACCATTTTAAATTCAAGCATATCCATATAGCTCAACTGAATTCCTTTGCTCTGAAGTAGATGGACTTGATTCTGCTCTTTCCCAGTGTAAATCTGCAGTAACTCCTCTGAAGTAAGTGGAGTTACCCTGATATAAATGGAAGCAGAACTGGGACTTATTTTTTGTCCCAATCTGCCTTAATTAACACAGTCCTTTTTCTTGGCCATTTTTTAGGCTTTCCTACTGATTAAAGAAAATGAAAAAATGTAACATTGATTAATCCATGCTAGCCATCTTCTGTGACTGGATAGCTGAGTGGTTTAATTCTCTAGTTCCTTTACTCAATCATTTTGTCTTGAGTATCTCTTGAAACTGAAGGAGCTTGTTGATATATATAATATTACTCCTGTCCTATTTTTGAGAACACAGTGATTGTGCTCCTCCCTTCACCATGGTAGGGCTCACTTTGGGAGCGTATGAGTTCTGCTACAATGGCACTCTGAGGTCTTGCCAAATTAGGACCACTGGAGTGATCTCAGGCTGCCCAGGGCAAATGCACCTGCTACAATTCTAAACTCATTCTGCATCCCAGCCCTCCAAATATTTAATGTTCTCTGCATCAGATATTAAGTCCTAGTGGTATAAAAGGAGCACCATGGATTCTGAGTTGCAGCTGAGGAGCACTTGGTGCAGGAAAGGTGAAGGGATGGAAAGGTGCCTTAGTGACATCTTTGTGCTCCCTGATCTTGTGACTACCTGGGCACTTATCTATGGGCCAGGATAAAGCAGAGCAGCCTGAAATCTGCTGTAAGTCACTCCCAAGGGGCCATTCCACCATCAGGGGATTGCTTGAGTTCAAGAGCTCTACAGCCAGACCCACTTTTTCATTCATGCTCCATGCATCAACAGCTAGGAGGAGGGTGTCACTGGAGCTGCTACAGCAGATTATTCCACCCAAGGGCTCCCTACTGACTGGCTTTAGGGCTGTCTTACATTGCTGGCACAACACAAAGTAGCTCAAATGCACTGGAGGTATGAAGCCCATTTTTGCTTAAAAATAGCAACCAATTATTTTACAGTTGAAAATTAGAACTGGTCGAACTGTTTATGATTAATTATTGTATTGTTATTAATACATATTCAAACTATTTAGTGAATCCTTGTAATATATGATTTACTTTGACTATACATGGTATGTAGTTGGTCACCTGAATCACGTGGAATTGTTTCAGTAAGCCAAACAAGTAGAAACATTTTAAATAGAACTAATAGCAAATAACACCCTGCCAGTGTGAACGTAAAAAATCATTCATGCTAATGAATGCCAAGTTACATGAATTTTAACAATTTAAATAATACTTAGTGGCTTTCTAAATACTCAGATATGTGGAATCACAATATTCTTTATAGTATGAAGAAATAAACTTGATATTTGTATATACAAATTAGTTTTTGTGCTAGCCAAACTGCTCTGCTATTCAAACTGCTCGGTTTATAATACAGAAAAATATGCTGGCACTTTAACAAGAAAGACACAAAAAAAGACGTGAAGATTCCATGTATAATTTACACCACCACCAAGGAGGAGATCTTCAAAGGAACAAATGGGAGTTTGATTCTAAACTCTCACCAACTTTAATCGGGAATTAGATGCATACCTGTCCTTTGTGCTTTTGAAAATTTCCTCCCATATCTTTATACAACTTGTGAGAAACTGTAATGAGTTAAAATAAGTGGCAAATTCTTTCTTGAAGATACTGAAGGAGAACAGTGCTGAGCGTCTTTCAGGCATAAATGTTGCTGGAAACAAATTATTTAGACAGGGAATTGTGAAGTTCCATGTGCCTCACATATTCAGTCCCAATGGCATTATGACACATCCAACAAGTACCACTATGACATGCTAGTGTCACCTTTTCAGTGTAGCTGATGCATCTGACAAACACAGATGCCACGGTAGAATGCTCCTAGTCCCCAGACACTAAAGTCTTTCAATTATCTTAATCTGGTATGCTGGGTTTCAGAACAGTTTTGATGAGTCAGAAAAACCAGCGGGATTTCTCATTTCCCTACAAATTGAACCAACAATTGCTATATTTCTTATCTGGTGATTTAAACAATTGGCCTTCATTCTAAGTACTTTGGTTTAAGCAAGCTTGTAATATCATATGAATTCAAATTTGCTGACATTAACTCAGTCCTCATATGACAATGGTCCACCCCACAGTCATTTGTCAGCTCTTTGCAGAGAGGAGCAGGATGTATGTACTAAGGAAACTAAAACAGCTTCATTTCCTTTAAGAAGTCAAAGCTGATAGCATCACTGTAGTACTTTGGAGAAAGTATAGACTATAGATATATTAAACCAGCCCTTATGATTTATTTACTCACCATAATATCTGAACACCTAAATAGAAAGACTAGGGCATAATTAGCCTGTAACTTCTGGGTGCCCCAATATTTGCACTCCAAAATTGAGATTTCTTCAAAGGCAACTGATTTTTCAGGAGTGTTGAGTGCCAACCCTCTAAAACTAGGCTCCATACTGGTATTTCATGTGGGCAACCAACATCACTTGTCATTCCTGAAAATGTGTAGGCCAGGGTCCTGCCCCAGCAGCTTAAAATCAAAATTAAGACTACATCTACACTGCACACCTCTTGCAGCCACCGGTAGGGTATGTGTAGTTGCATGCTGTAGTGAAAAGCAGGCTGCATCCACATTCCCCTGTGTTGTTATGCTTGTCCAGGAAAGGCTCTGGTGAGGGTAGATTTCAGAGAAAGGCTGTGGCTGTGGGGAGCTCTTTATGCAGTAGATCTATGATACATGAAATCTTTATGAAAACTGATAAGCAGTCCTCTCTGAACCTCACCTCACAGGTGAACTTCAATTCATCACTGCTTGTAAGATGTTCTAGAGATCCTTTGGTGAAAGATGTTGTATAAATGCAAAGTAATATTATAGAAACTTTCAAACTTAACTGGTTTGTAGATTACAAAATGTATTCAAGTATTCTTCCTTATCAACTTTGACAGTGAAATTAATTTTAACAGCTTTTTCCTGATGAGTATTACAGACTAATCATGGGTAAAACTGAATAATCTGTAGAGACTTTGTGATGAATCTCATATGCTAGCTTTCACTGTCAATCTATACTGAGTTGAGAAAATGCACTTTACATGGACACAGCATTTATAATTCATCTGTATAAACATCAGTTGTTGTATACCATGGCATAACTGGGTTTGACTTGTAAAAACAGGCAACTCTCTAACTACAAGCTTCCTTTTTCAGGAAAAATTTAGTCCTAGGGTACAATAATAGCTCCTGACACTGTAGCTTGCTCTGCATCAGTGCAGGAATCTGCACAAGTTGCCAGATTGGAGCCAGGATTAGCAGAAAAAGTTTGTGATTTTATTTCCTCCAAGTTTCAGCTGTTTGCAATAGGGTTGTTGCATTAATACAGATATATTTATAAGTAGGGAATAGAAGACATATTGAGATGTCATTTGTTTTTCCTAAGATGGATGTAGCATTGACCTTCAAAACTCATATGCTAAACTAGGGTGAAAAAATGAACAAAGAATGAAAGCGTTTCAAAGAGACAGTTGTAGTCCACACCTAACTTTGAGCCATAAGACCTGAGAGGGACCTTTAAGATACTTTTTTTCATAGTTTGAGAAGCTTTTTGAAGAAATGTCTCTTTCCAGAATTCAGATGTGGGTGGTAGGCATTAGCAGACTGCCATGAATGCTTCCAAAATGGTGAGAATTGGCAAGTTTGAGCTTTGAGGCCTTTTGTGGGTGTTTTGCACTATTGCGGCTACTCTACATTGGTTAGTATGAGGCTGCCGTTTTCACACACATCTGGAAAATGATTTTTTTATCATCAACAGAACAAAAAATAGTCTTACATAGAAAGCTATGGGGTGTAACCCAGTTCTGAGGTTTGTGTGTGGATAGGTAGGGAAATTGAAAGGACTCTAAACAAGTAGGGACATGAATTCAGTGGATAGCTTTTAATGGTTTCCACAGTCTGTGTCCTGTCAAATATCTTAGCCTTCATCATAATACTATACAATGTTGAAACACAGAGCTGATAAATCTATATTTTCCATGAGAAAACTGTGATTTTTGCCTAAACCTTTAGGGGACAAACCTAAACAAAATATTTGGGTTGGGATTAGGTCAAAATGAAATATGTCAGTTTATTGAACCTAATTAACCTATTTCACTTGAGGGTCAATTTGACATGAATCTGTGTGTGCCTGAACTACCACAGTACTCGTGAGAGTTATAGTTTGGATGCCTCTTGCTCCCATTCTTCTCTGTGGTCCAGGCTGAACTAAAACTTAAAAACTGAAAAAAACATTCATCCATATTGCAGAACCATATGGATCAGCAGCAGGATTAGGAACTTCAGATGCAAGCAGAGTAACTGATTGCACTAGAAGGTTGTGAAATTCTGTGGAGGGCAACCACTAAATAGGGATGGAGACACATTCTGCCAATGGGTTTTGCAGCTATTTGCTAGACACCTAAGGAATGTTGAGGCTCAGGAATAATGGGTTCATTTCCAGGTTGTATAGAGGAGTAAGGGCTAGTGACTACAGACCTTTCTGCTCCTGTTTCCTTCTGCCACTATTCATCCCTTCCCCAGGTCCTGCCCCATTCCCTCCCTTGGTGCTACACCTCCCTCCATTCCCGCCTCCTTGTCATGATCCTCCCTTCCCCAGTTCCTATTATCCTACTTCCCTCTGCTCCTGCTGCTCTGCATTCCAGTTGGGCTGCCTCCAATATCTCATCCATGTTTCCTGGGTACCAGTAGGGGGAGCATTGAGAGCACAGGAGAGAGTCTCCTTGCTCTCAGTTCTGGTGCCTGTCATCTCGGTGGCCCCTGGCACTTGAAGCAGCAAATGCAGTGCAAGTCCTGCTCAATCTCTGCAGCCCTGGGATGGAGCATGCTCAGTTGCTCTGTGAGGCTAGCACATGCACAGCCCAGATGGCATGTAGGATCTATGAGGGGATGGAGCATGCTCAGTGCAGATGGACTCTTTAGAGAATTTAGGTGCCAAGCTCTGACCTCTACTGAGCATATGATAACTTATTACTCTGCCAAGTCTGACGGGTTTTTTTCTGTTCTGGGTGGGAGGGGTCAAGGAAGAAGGGGAAGACACATCCCTGGCATGCAGAGCTAGCTCCTACGAAATTTCAAGACCTCACACCAAACCACAGAGATACATGAGCTTCTGAACAAAATGGTTAAAACATGGGCAAAACAATGCATTTTCCCTAACTTTATTCTGAGAAATGGCTGAACCATTTTAAATGACATTTAAAAAAACCCAACTTTCTAAAGGCAGCATTCAGCATAAAAAGTTTCAGCTTTCATGGTTTAAGTGTGCCAAAGATTTCTAAACAAGTGTAAATATGGTTTTCTAAGTTTCAGGCAACCTTCAATATAGGCATTGCTACCTGTGCTGGCTATGTCTTTTTTTTCTATACTTAAAGAGCAACTCCCTAACCTTTCATTCAGAATGGCCTTTATTTGATATTAACAGAACAAGAAATAAGGTCTCCATGAGAGAGCATGCAGTATGTAACTCCTCCATTGCAGGCTGCATCTGAACAAAACCAACACTTGCTTTCCATGTGGAATAACATTAAAGAAAAGTAAAGCAGCAGCAAGTCATGATAGTTATAAACCCCCCACAAAGTAAAAGTTCCTTACGCCTCTTCATAATCAACCTCCCAATTAACTCTGCATTGCAGTCCACAGAGAGAGTACAGGTCCCTTTTGCAACTTTTTCTGCCATATAAACAGCCCTCCAACCTTTATGAGTTGGCCAACTGGAAATACATAGCTGCTGACAATATCGGCCAGACTTACTGTACTGTAGCTCTCATACAAAATTATTATAACTACCAAGCAAAGAAATACATCAATAAAATCTGAATCCTAACTGCTGACCTTAATACCAGGTAAATCCTTTAGTTTTGATTATGCTGGTAGCTGACTGCAAAGCCTGCTCCAAACAACAAAGAAAACATCCAAGTTTTCAATTAAAACTATCTATAATGTGTGGCTAAGCAGGTCATTTGCAAAATCACATCACAGGCAACAAGCAGAAAATAGAAAAAGCTTCGCTGGCTCTAGCTTGCAGACTAAATTGCTGCTAAAGCTATGACCTTTGAAGTCCTCAATTACTTATTAGAACCTGAATTTTTACCTCTGATTTTTTTTTACTGAGCTCGCTTAAGAACTCATATCAATCCCTCAGTTAAAGGTCACAGTGTTCTGCCATGTTACCTGGGTTTTCATTATTTCCTCATAAACTATGACATTTCTAAAATGTCAGCATCTAAGGAAATCAGCACCCTATAGATATGGAGGGAGAATAAAACATGTTTATTCCAATATTTGTCTGAGTGGTGAGTGGAAGAACTAGACAGAATCACAGTGAGCACAGCATGGTCTATGCTAAGAAGTTAGGTCGGCTTAACTACATCGCTCAGGGGTGTGAGCAATCCATGCTTTTGAGTAACATAGATTAGCTTATGTTCCCGTATAGACAGTGCTAGATCAATAGAAGTATTCTTCTGTTGACCTAGCTGCTGTCTTTCAGGGAATGCTTGTGCTGATGGAGGGTGTAGGTAGTCTATATATTGAAGCACTATGGTGCTACTCTAATGTTTCAAGTGTAGAGAACACATATGTTTGGTAGTATTGTTTGCAGGTGGTTTGAATGGTCATGCATGTAAATGTGCATATAAAGGGGTTTTGGAGTGAAAATTAAGAGATGTAACACTTTTTATCCAGAGTCCGTGAGCCACATCATGGTGAGAAATTATGTTTAAAAGCACAAGGAAGAACTTGTAGAAGAAAAAGCCACAGACAGGTGGGTGCAAGTTTAAGCATGCTTGAGGACAGGCTATGACATGTTTTCTTCTGTCATTTGCTTTTCCTAGAACCCCATGCTTCTGCCCTTTCAGGCTTGTGCCTCCTCTGACCTGTTCCTGGTATACTCACTTAGGCCTGGTCTACACTACGAGTTTAGGTAGTAAACCGCTCTGGACAGCAATCTGAACCCTGGACCTGTCCACACAACAAAGTCATTTACTTTGACATAAAGGGCTCTTAAAAATCGCTGAAATCGACATTGCCAGTTCAAATTAGGGTTAGTGTGGACACAATTTGATGGTGTTGGCCTCCGGGAGCTATCCCACAGTGCACCATTGTGACTGCTCTGGACAGCAATCTGAACTCGGATGCACTGGCTAGGTAGACAGGAAAAGCCCAGCGAACTTTTGAATTTCATTTCCTGTTTGCCCAGTGTGGAGAACTGATAAGCGCAGGTGACCATGCAGAGCTCATCAGCACAGGTGACCATGCAGTCCCAGAATTGAAAAAGAGCTCCAGCATGGACCATACGGGAGGTACTGCATCTAATCGCTGTATGGGGAGACGAATCCATGCTATCAGAACTCCGTTCCAAAAGACAGAATGCCAAAACATTTGAAAAAAATCTCCAAGGCCATGATGGACAGAGGCCACAACAGGGACTCAACACCGTGCTGTGTGAAACTTAAGGAGCTCAGACTACCATACCAGAAAGCCAAAGACTCAAACGGATGCTCTGGGACAGAGCCGCAGACATGACACTTGTACGCTGAACTGCAGGCAATTCTAGCGAGGGCTGCCACCACCACCGCACCCCTGTCCATGGACACGGATGATGGGGTACTCTCAGTCACCATGCCTGAGGATTTCCAGACAGGGAAGATGAGGAGGAGGAGGACGAGCTTGAGGAGAGCACACAGCACACCTTTCTCCCCGACAGCCAGGATCTTTTTCTCACCCTGACTGAAATACCCTCCCAAGGCAGTATCCCAGACCATGAAGCCGTAGAAGGGACCTTCTAATTTTCTGTTTTCCTTCCCTCCTCCCCCACTTCTCCCCGGGCTACCCTGTAAGTTATCTCTCTATTTTTATAATCAATTAATAAAGAATGCATGGTTTTTAAATGATAGTGACTTTATTTCCAAGCTGTGATCAAAGGTGGGAGGGAGGTTGGCTTACAGGGAATTAGAGTCAACCAAGGGGGTGGGATTTCATCAAGGAGAAACAATAGAACTGTCACACAGTACCCTGGCCAGTCATGAAACTGGTTTTCAAAGCTTCTCTGATGCGCAGCGTTTCCTGATGTGCTCTTCTAATCACCCTGGTGTCTGGCTGCGTATAATCAGCGTCCAGGTGATTTGCCTCAACCTCCCACCCCACCATAAACGTCTCCACCTTACTCTCACAGAGATTGTGGAGCACACAGCAAGCAGCAATAACAATGGGGATATTGGTTTTGCCGAGGTCTGAGCGAGTCAGTAAACTGTGCCATCGACCCTTCAAACATCCAAATGCACACTCTACCACCATTATGCACTTGCTCAGCCTATAGTTGAGCAGCTCCTGACTACTGGCCAGGGTGCCTGTGTATGGCTTCATGAGCCATGGCATCAAGGGGTAGGCTGGGTCTCCAAGGATAACTATAGGCATTTCAACGTCCCCAACTGTTATTTTCTGATCTGGGAAGTAAATCCATTGTTGCAGCTGTTTAAACAGACCAGAGTTCCTGAAGACGCGAGCATCATGAACCTTTCCCGGCCATCCCACGTTGATGTTGGTGAAATGTCCCTTGTGATCCACCAGTGCTTGCAGCACCATTGAAAAGTACCTCTTGCAGCTTATGTAGTGGCTGCCTTGGTGGTCCGGTCCCAAGACAGGGATATGGGTTCTGTCTATTGCCCCATCACAATTAGGGAATCCCATTGCAGCAAAGCCATCCACTATGGCCTTCACATTTTCCAGAGTCACTACCTTTGATAGCAGCAGCTCAGTGATTGCACTGGCTACTTGCATGATAGAAACCCCCACAGTAGATTTGCCCACTTCAAATTGATGCCCGACTGACCGGTAGCTGTCTGGTGTTGCAAGTTTCCAGAGGGCTATCGCCACTGTCTTGTGAACTGTGAGGGCTGCTCTCATCTTGGTATTCTTGCAGTTCAGGGCAGGGCAAAACAAGTCACAAAGTTCCATGAAAGTGCCCTTACACATGCGAAAGTTTCAGAGCCACTGGGAATCATCCCAGACCTGCAACACTATGTGGTCCTACCAGTCCGTGCTTGTTTCCCGGGCCCAGAATCGGCGTTCCACGGCACGAACCTGCTCCATTAACACCATGGTATCCACATTGCCGGGGCCCGCGCTTTGAGAGTAGTCTGTGTCCATGTCCTCATCACTCTCGTTGCCACGCTGCCAGCGCCGCCGTCGCCTGGTTTTTCAGTTTCTGGTTCTTCATAAACTGCACAATAATGTGTGAGGTGTTTACAAGGCTCATAACTGCTGCGGTGAGCTGAACGGGCTCCATGCTTGCCATGCTATGGCATCTGCGTGGAAAAAAGGTGCGAAACGATCGTCTGCAGTTGCTCTCACAGAGGGAGGGATGACTGACGACTGTAGCTATCCCACAGTTCCCGCAGTCTCTGCCAACCATTTGAATTCTACGTTGAGCTCCCAATGCCTGATGGGACAAAAACATTGTCATGGGTGGTTCTGGGTACATGTCGTCAGCCCCCTGCTCCCGTGAAAGCAATGGGAAAAAATCATTGCTCACCTTTTTTCACTGTGACCATATGTCTACTGGATGCTGCTGGCAGACTGCAGTGCTACACAGCAGCATCCCCTTGCCTTGCCTTGTGGACGGCAGATGGTATAGTATGATTGGTAGCCATCATTGTCATCCCATGGGTGCTCCTGGATGGCCTCAGTGAGGTCAGTCGGGGCCGCCTGGACAGACTTGGGTGCTCCTGGCCGGCCTCGGTGAGGTCAGTCGGCCTGGACAAAAATGGGAATGATTTCAGGTCATTCTCTCTTTAAGTTTTGTGTAATGGAGATTCAGTCCTGCCTGGAATATCATCCCAGCTGGAGGCTTCTGCCTCAGGATGCTATCCCAGTCAGCAGCATCGCATGGTCGCACCTACCCCAGCCTACCCCTTGCTCCCATGGCTCATGAAGCCTGGACAGTACTAAGGAGACATCCAACTATAGGCTGAGCAAGTGCAGAATGGTGGTTCACTCTATTTCCCTGTAAGCCAACTGCCCACCCCTCCCCCTTTATTGCCTCTGCAAGCAGAGATCAAAGTCAGTGTTGTTTCAAATTCCTGCATTCTTTATTACTTCATCACACAAATGGGGGGATAACTGCCAAGGTAGCCCAGGAGGAGGGAAGCAACGAGTGGGGTTGTTGTAGGGGCACCCCCTAGAATGGCATGCAGCTCATCCTTTCTGTGGGATGTCTGGGGCTCTGACCCAAAGCGGCCATTTGCATCTGTGGTTCTTTAGTAGGCTTGCCTGATATTCTAGGCAGGACTGAATCTCCATTAGACAAAACTTAAAGAAGAGAATGACCTGGGGAGTCATTCCCATTTTTGTCCAGGCACCCCCGACTGACCTCACCAAGGCTGGCCAGGAGCATCCATGACAGCAGCAGATGGTACAGTATGACTGGTAACCATCTTTGCTAACTTGAAAAGGCAAGGAGCTGCTGCTGTGTAGCACTGCAGTACCCAGGAGATATACGGTGACAGTGAGCTGAGCAGGCTCCATGCTTGCCATGGTATGCCGTCTGCATGGGTAACCCAGGAAAAAAGGTGAGAAACGATTTTTTGCGTTGCTCTCATGGAGGGAGGGACTAGGAGGAGGGGGCTGATGACACATACCCAGAACCACCCGCTACAATGTTTTTGCCCCATCAGTCATTGGGAGCACAACCCAGAATTCCAAGTGGAGGTGGAGACTGTGGGAACTGTGGGATAGCTACCACAGTGCAATGCTCTGAAAGTCGACACTAGCCTCAGTACTGTGGACGCACACCGCCGACTTAATGCGCTTAGTGGGAACACACACAAACAACAGTATCAAATCGATTTCTAAAAAATCGACTTCTATTAAATCAAACTAATTTTATGTGTAGACATACCCTTACCCTTACATCCATATAAAGTGAATATACAATGCTACCTAGTCAGAATGTTAGTATTTTATATTAATTTTGTACAGACATCAATGACAACACAAAATAGAAGGCAGTGAAGAATCAGATAGTTGGGGCTAGATCCTCAGCTGCTAAAATCAGTGAAGTTTCATTATCTTCAGAGGATTTATACTGATTATAGCAGCTGAGGATCTGGCAGAATGAAATTTTCAGCAGCTTACTGACAACGTCACTTATATCACAACTTGCATCACCTCTGAGCTCAGCCCAATGAGTTTAATTCATGCTTGATGTAAAATTAATAAAATCAAAGGCTTTACAGTGTGGGCAAAGTTAATCTAATAGCTCTACTTTTCCCCCTTTTCTATTTCATAATCTTTCAGTATCTGCAGTATGCCACAGTTGGGGAAAGAAGGTGATGTGCTTGTTATAGCAGTGGCCTTGAAGGTGGATCTCTTGATTTTGATTTTGCATATGTTACTGACTGACTCCTTATGAGTTAACTGCTCCTCTGATTAGGGCCCACGCACTGACCTGAGCCAGATGAGTGGAAACTTATGCTGTGGAGAAAATATGGAGATTTCACTGCATTGTGTCTTTTCATTCCAAACTTCTTCTGTCTTCCATAACTCTGCTGTAAAAGAGGAAGGTTGTACCCACATCTGTCAGTGGTGTTGGGTAGCAGGGATGGCAGAAGATCCTAAAAGGCAGGGAGCTGATGTGTGGGAGTCTGACTGAAATCTTGGAGGAAGGTGTCACTGTGCCTCAGTGGGTCATGGCTGAGGATGCCAAATTAGGACAAAGTACTGAGAAATAGGGCAGACTCACCCCAAACTGGTGATGATTCTGTCATTAGATTATACCAAGACAGTAACAAAAGTAAACTTCTGTCTCACCACACTGGTTAATAAGAAGAACAAAAATGCAGTCTCCTTAGGCATTCTGATCCTTGTCTCACCACCTAGACACTGGATTCTATGATGATTGGTTACAGAAAATCAATTTAATCAAATATAGGGTCCTTCTAATCCCAAGAGATCAGCCATTTAGCAAGGTACTATTGAGTAATCAAGCTGATTACAATCCTTTAGTAACTAAAACTAAAGGTTTAATAATAAGACAAAAAAGGAGAGTTAAAATGGTTAATAGATCATATACATACAAATAATTGAAAAGTCTTTGTATCATAGACTCATAGACTTCAGGATCAGAAGGGACCATTATGATAATCTAGTCTGACCTCCTGCACAATGCAGGCCACAAAATCTCACCCACCCACTCCTGTAACAACCCCCTAACCTATGTCTGAGTTATTGAAGTCCTCAAATCGTGGTTTAAAGACCTCAAGGTGCAGAGAATCCTCCAACAAGTGACCCATGCCCCACGCTGCAGAGGAAGGCGAAAAACCTCCAGGGCCTCTGCCAATCTTCCCTGGAGGAAAATTCCTTCCCGACCCCAAATATGGCAATCAGTTAAACCCTGAGCATGTGGGCAAGACTCACCAGCCAGCTCCCAAGAAAGAATTATCTGTAGTAACTCAGATCCCAACCCATCTAACATCCCATCACAGACCATTGAGCATATTTACCTGCTAATAATCAAAGATCAATTAATTGCCAAAATTAGGCTATCCCATCATACCATCCCCTCCATAAACTTATCAGGCTTAGTCTTGAAGCCAGATATGTCTTTTGCCTCCACTACTCCCCTTGGAAGGCTGTTCCAGAACTTCACTTCTCTAATGGTTAGAAACCTTTGTTTAATTTCAAGTATAAACTTCCTAGTGTCCAGTTTATATCCATTTGTTCTTGTGTCCACATTGGTACTAAGCTTAAATAATTCCTCTCCTTCCCTGATATTTATCCCTCTGATATATTTATAAAGAGCAAACATATCTCCCCTCAGCCTTCTTTTGGTTAGGCTAAACAAGCCAATCTCTTTGAGTCTCCTTTCATAAGACAGGTTTTCCATTCCTCGGATCATCCTAGTAGCCCTTCTCTGTACCTGTTCCAGTTTGAATTTATCCTTCTTAAACATGGGAGACCAGAACTGCACACAATATTCCAGATGAGGTCTCACCAGTGCCTTGTCTAATCATACTAACACCTCCTTAGCTTTACTGGAAATTCCTCGCCTGATGCATCCCAAGACCTCATTAGCTTTTTTAATGGCCATATCACATTGGTGGCTCATAGTCATCCTGTGATCAACCAATACTCCGAGGTCCTTCTCCTCCTCTGTTACTTCCAACTGATGTGTCCCCAATTTATAACAATAATTCTTGTTATTAATCCCTAAATGCATGACCTTGCACTTTTCACTATTAAATTTCATCCTACTACTATTACTCCAGTTTACAAGGTCATCCAGATCTTCCTGTATGATATCCGGTCCTTCTCTGTGTTAGCAACACCACCCCACTTTGTGTCATCTGCAAACTCTATTAGCATATTCCCACTTTTTGTGCCAAGGTCAGTAATAAAAAGATTAAATAAGATTGGTCCCCAAACCGATCCCTGAGGAACTCCACTAGTAACCTCCTTCCAGCCTGACAGTTCACCTTTCAGTACGACCCGTTGTAGTCTCCCCTTTAACCAGTTCCTTATCCATCTTTCAATTACTTTAAAAGGGGTTGCGACAGATGGGGCATTTGAGAATTAGGAGCAGAATCCACAGTTTCTCTACTAATTTTATTTATGGAACTGCATTTGAATATGGCATGTGAAGCTGAAACACCAAATTCTTGGAATTAATTTTATTTTATTTAATCACAACTTAAGTAATGAACCAAGAACAACTAGGAATGTGGCTTAACAAGGATGGCTTAAGCCTGGTCTACACACACACAGTTGCACTGGTTTAATTAAAGGTGTATTTTACACTGACTTTATTTACACTACTTCAGACACCTTTGTGGATGCTTATATTTGTTTAAACTGTCTCTTTTTTTCCCATTTAACTTGTCAGTGAATTTACAGGTACATGCTAAACCAATATAACTGGTTTTAAACCCATATAGAAGTGTAGGTAATGTGCAGGGTTTTAAGTTAATGCAAATTAGTGCAACTTCTGTGTGTAGACAAGGTCTTGACGTTTTTCTTTTAAATGTTTCTCCTGTCACTTATTTATTCTTTTTTGAGGGATGCTCACCAATTTTCCCTCTGTCTTCTCCCTACTTTTGTGTAGTTTATATAATGTGCAAGGACATTTCTTGTGTGAATAATAATATTAATCAGTCAAGTTTCTCCTTGGTTTTGAAATATGTGAACAAAAGCAACAACAATTCTCTTTTAAAGATGCTTTTCCTGTCACTGCATTTCCCATGAGGTCACTTAGTAGTTATAATTAGATTTGGTTAAGTGAAGATTCAACTTTAAGATGGTCTGGTTTCATTTTAAACTTCAGCTAAGTGGAAAACAAGAATATTTTAAAAGGAGATGACTATATTGTGCTAAACGTCCTTACCAATTTAGTCTGTGAACATACGTGTGGCATTGAAGAAAGTTTTTTCCTTTGAATTAAGCTAAATAAGGGGAAAAATGTATTTTGACAAAATCTATCGTCTTTGTATTTAAGCACTGTCACTGTATAACTGACAGGTACAACTAAGAGCAAGCTGATAAACAGGTTAAATGATCACAATGCACAGCAGACCTTAAACACAATGAAAGATGGAAATGGGGACAAATAGGCAATCAACCAGGTTAGGGTTGGAGACTGATGATGTCTATAACTGAGTATAAAAGAACCATAGAAATACTTTACTGCATTGAGTAACTTTGGACCTAGTTCTTGTCTTACAAGCAGTTACTTCACTTGTTGGAATGTTATAGTGAGTAGTGCAAGAAAGCACAAATTCTGTTTTGGAAACCTTGAAATAGTTTGTGTATCTGGTTTCATTTTGATGTGGAATGAAACTGAGACCTTCCCAATATTTTGAGAGGCAAAAAAACCAGACTGAGAGCATATCCCAGATGGGAGCCCTAACCATTGGTTTATTATATATTCTGGGCTCTCTGTCTGTCTGTCTGTCTCTCTCTCTCTCCTTCCGCCTTCCTTGAAATTCCATTCTCAACAAATCTGCAATTTTAGTTGAAAGCCTATTTTGTAAAAAACTTCCTGACCACCTCTAAGGCCTGGTCTACACTACGCGTTTTAAACCGATTTTAGGAGCGTTAAACTGATTTAACGCCGCACCCGTCCACACTAAGAGGCCCTTTATATCGATATAAAGGGCTCTTTAAACTGGTTTCTGTACTCCTCCCTAATGAGAGGAGTAGCGTTAATATCGGTATTACCATATTAGATTAGGGTTAGTGTGGCCGCAAATCGATGGTATTGGCCTCCGGGCGGTATCCCACAGTGCACCACTGTGACCACTCTGGACAGCAATCTGAACTCGGATGCAGTGGCCAGGTAGACAGGAAAAGCCCCGCGAACTTTTGAATATCATTTCCTGTTTGCCCAGCATGGAGCTCTGAACAGAGACCCTGGACTTCAGAAAAGCAGACTTCGACTCCCTCAGGGAACTGATGGGCAAGGTCCCCTGGGAGAATAACATGACGGGGAAAGGAGTCGAGGAAAGCTGGCTGTATTTCAAAGAAACCTTATTGAGGTTGCAGGAACAAACCATCCCGATGTGTAGGAAGAAAAGTAAATATGGCAGGCGACCAGCTTGGCTTAACAGTGAAATCCTTGCTTGTCTTAAACACAAAAGAACAGCTTACAAGAAGTGGAAGATTGGACAAATAACCAGGGAGGAGTATAAAAGTATTGCTCAGGCATGCAGGTGTGAAATTAGGAAGGCCAAATCACAGTTGGAGTTGCAGCTAGCCGGAGATGTTAGGAGTAACAAGAAGGGTTTCTTTAGGTATGTTAGCAACAGGAAGGAAGTCAAGGAAAGTGTGGGCCCCTTGCTGAATGAGGGAGGGAACCTAGTGACAGAGGATGTGGAGAAAGCTAGTGTACTCAATGCTTTTTTTGCCTCTGTCTTCACAGACAAGGTCAGCTCCCAGACAGCTGCACTCTGCAGCACGGTATGGGGAGGAGGTGACCAGCTCTCTGTGGAGAAAGAAGTAGTTCGGGGCTATTTAGGAAAGCTGGACGAGCACAAGTCCATGGGGCCGGATGCGCTGCATCCGAGGGTGCTAAAGGAGTTGGCCGATGAGATTGCAGAGCCATTGGCCATTATCTTCGAAAAATCATGGCGATCGGGGGAGGTCCCGGATGACTGGAAAAAAGCTAATGTAGTGTGCATCTTTAAAAAAGGGAAGAAGGAAGATCCAGGGAACTACAGGCCAGTCAGTCTCACCTCAGTCCCTGGAAAAATCATGGAACAGGTCCTCAAGGAATCAGTCCTGAACCACTTAAAGGAGGGGAAAGTGATCAGGAACAGTCAGCATGGATTCACCAAGGGCAAGTCATGCCTGACTAACCTAATTGCCTTCTATGATGAGATAACCGGCTCTGTGGATGAGGGGAAAGCAGTGGATGTACTATTTCTGGATTTTAGCAAAGCTTTTGATACAGTCTCCCACAGTATTCTTGCCAGCAAGTTAAAGAAGTCTGGGCTGGATGAATGGACGGTAAGGTGGATAGAAAACTGGCTAGATGGTCGGGCTCAACGGGTAGTGATCAATGGTTCCATGTCTAGTTGGCAGCCGGTATCAAGTGGAGTGCCCCAAGGGTCAGTGCTGGGGCCGGTTTTGTTCAATATCTTCATTAACGATCTGGAGGATGGTGTGGACTGCACCCTTAGCAAGTTTGCAGATGACACTAAACTGGGAGGAGTGGTTGATACGCTGGAGGGTAGGGATAGGATACAGAGGGACCTAGACAAATTAGAGGATTGGGCCAAAAGAAATATGATGAGGTTCAACAAGGACAAGTGCAGAGTCCTGCACTTAGGATGGAAGAATCCCATGCACTGCTACAGACTAGGGACCGAATGGCTGGGTAGCAGTTCTGCAGAAAAGGACCTAGGGGTTACGGTGGACGAAAAGCTGAATATGAGTCAACAGTGTGCCCTTGTTGCCAAGAAGGCTAATGGCATTTTGGGTTGTATAAGTAGGGGCATTTCCAGCAGATCAAGGGATGTGATCATTCCCCTCTACTCAGCACTGGTGAGGCCTCATTTGGAGTACTGTGTCCAGTTTTGGGCCCCACACTACAAGAAGGATGTGGATAAATTGTAGAGAGTCCAGCGGAGGGCAACAAAAATGATTAGGGGGCTGGAGCACATGACTTATGAGGAGACGCTGAGGGAACTGGGTTTGTTTAGTCTGCAGAAGAGAAGAATGAGGGGGGATTTGATAGCTGCTTTCAACTACCTGAAAGGGGGTTCCAAAGAGGATGGATCTAGACTGTTCTCAGTGGTAGAAGATGACAGAACAAGGAGTAATGGTCTCAAGTTGCAGAGGGGGAGGTTTAGGTTGGATATTAGGAAAAACTTTTTCACTAGTAGGGTGGTGAAGAACTGGAATGGGTTACCTAGGGAGGTAGTGGAATCTCCTTCCTTAGAGGTTTTTAAGGTCAGGCTTGACAAAGCCCTGGCTGGGATGATTTAGTTGGGTTTGGTCCTGCTTTGAGCAGGGGGTTGGACTAGATGACCTCCTGAGGTCCCTTCCAACCCTGAGATTCTATGATTCTATGAAGTGGGAAAATATGGGCCTGATCCAAAGCTCATTGAAATCAGTGGAAAGATTCCAATTGCCTTCAGTGTATTTTAGATCAGGGTCTGCTTGCAGTGTTTGGAATCCAGAGAGATAGCTTGTCCTTTTCTTCCTTGTATATTAGAGTTTTTAATTTAAAAATTCATTTTCCTGTAATAAAGGGAAGGCAAACTTTTAAGTATTAATGATAAATGTTTACTATTACTTTTAATATCTTTCCTCTGTTTTCCTGGATTCTCCTATTTGTGATCCCATTGCTGCTCTGAGCCAGGCAATCTGCCCTCCCCCCGCCCCCTTCTCTGATTTTCCCATTTTGCAGATATAATGTTCAAGATTTTCAAGAATGGGTGTCTATAGTTGGACATCTAAATAAGTTTAACCTGATTTCCCAGAAGAACTGGGAGCTGAGGGTGTTCAGACTTTTTTAAAATATGGATTTAGGTGTCATAATGTTAGGCACCTCTTTTTGACAATCTTGGACAATATCTCTAATAACCAATAATAAAGGAAGTTGAAGTTGGCTTGATATATTTGTTGTGGTGACTATAGACACAGGCAATCAAACTGTTGGTACAACTGGGAAAATAGAGACAACAAAATGCTACAAATATATTCTTTCAAGTGGTTAATTGCATTCACTTTGGGTTAATGTCCCTTTTGTGTTCACTTCCATGAATATTCTAGCAGTTGAGTATTTGCAAATATGAATATTCATGGAAAGCATCTTTTGAATTCAATGTCACAATATTTGCTCTGGAAATTTTGATTTTAAGAGTTACACATTTATCCAAAGAACAAAGTAACCATATGTGCCATTTCACCATCTCAAATGTTGTTTGTAAGCAATTGACTCAAATATTCAATCTACATATTGAAATTTATTCACAGAAATTATTTTGCAAATATTTTCACTAATATATACATCTGAGATCAGACTTTGCAGAAATGTTGTGAACAGAAAGAAGCAAAAATTATTGTGTATTATTATTAATTACAAATTATTTTCCCAATTCTAATAGAGTTCCCCCAAACAGGTACATCCCTTCATTGCTTTTGTTATGTAGGAATCTTTAGCTAAGGCTTATAAGACTCTGCTTTGAAATAATCACTTGCAAATATTGAACCAGAATCTTGGGGGTGTAATTAAATAGATGAGATGCCCTTGACCTGCTTTTCAGATGAGCATACTCAGTGGTGTATGTGTGATTTAATCTCATTGCATACTGCTGGCATTGTTCTTTTTACCTTTAATTATCAAGGTTAGCATTTAAATAAACTGGATGTCATTATGAAGTCTTCTAGAAACAAAGGGTTACAACAATAAAGCCTGCGTGGTCCTGCTGAATGAGAAATGAATTAATCAGTTCTGCACCTCCAGCTGTACAGCCCCCTTCATTATGTGGGAAAGAAGTTGGTGTATCCACCATCTGTCAGCACTTTTTCCTCTGTGTCCTATTCTTGCTCCTGCTGTTACACCTGTGATCTGAATACTCATAACAGAGTCTTCTAAGTGTGACATTATTATACCCTGCTGCTACAGCAGAAGCTCTTTGAAATCCATTTGACTATTTTAAATCATGCATTTTTTTTATGGGCTACCATGAAGAATTCATGACATCCCACTGAAATATTCCACCTTCTTTCAATTTTGTTTGTAGTTGTGGAAATGTTATAATACAGATATCCACTCTGGATAAATCATGGACCTGCAAAGGGCAACAAATTAAATTTAAGTAATAAAGAATAACTATGTTCTGGAGCATAAATCTTCCAAGGGCAGAAAGCTGCACCAAACTCCTTCCATAAGCAAGGAATAAAACCCACAAGGTACAAAAAAAGAAAAAAAGCAAATCAGTGGGAGAAATAGTGTAATTTGAAGGCTGAAGACAAATTCCTTTTTGTGATCTGACTCAATTAGTGTCAGGCTATCAGCTATTCAGCACGTCCTATTCTTGTTCAGAAATCATAGAAACAGGGAAAGTTCAGAATCTCTCTATCCAGGAGGAAAAAAATAAACCTGCAAAATTAAAATGATTCATTTACATCATGTTTGAACATGGTCTTCTAAATACTTTGTTCAGAGTCTAAAGAATATAATTACTTGGAAAGAGGCAAGTTCTAAAAATAATCTAGTGTAGGTTTTCCTGAGGTTTTCAGTCAAAGCTGACCAGTATGGAAACTTAGAAAAACAAAGGGAATTAATAGAGGGAAGTGAAAGGATAGTAATCAAGTGAAAGATTACTAAACCTCTACAGGTTTTTTAAGACAGTGGTGCAGGCCTGGAATTTAAAGGCAGATTAAATGAAGATGTCAGGCTAAAACTTCAGTTCCTTGTTCATCCAAATCTCCCATTGAACCTATCTCTCATGAAGGAATTTTGCTTGTGTGGTGTCTGGCCTGGCACACAAAGGTTGCAGCATCACTCAAGTTTGGCCCATCCACCCTGATGGAGATGTGGGGGTGCATGGGCCAACCCTGAGTGGTTTTGCAACTCCTGTATGTGCCAGGTCAAAAGGCCCAGAACAGGGAAAAGAACCATCTCTGTGAGGTAAGAGAGGGACAGGCTCCATCTCCCACCCTGCAGGAGCTGAGCAAGGCATTGATTCAGTGGGTGAGTTGCTGGGGCCAGCAACTGCAGCAGGGATAGATCCACAGGGTTATAGGCAGTGGCACCAGGGATCTCCTCAGCTCGCATGGTATATGTGTGTACCATGGGAGAAATGTTTGTAATAAAGGCAGCATGGTTTATAAGTGACTTAAAAAATTGTTAAAATGTATTGGGTAGCACATGCCAACAAACAGACCTTCTTAAACCCTAGTCTAGATGAGGCCTATGTGTATAGGGAAAGTTCCATCTTTTGTGAGTATCAGAGTAGGTACCTGTTTAAGGAAACCTGGACTTGGCAGATATTTGTACATGACTAGTTTTCTAAAGTCCAGGATAATGGGTTGAAGTTGCATTGATGTTGTGCATAAACTGGCACCTGAATGTAATCTGCGAAAAATAACTTTAAAATTACAGGATTAAATTCCCCTGACTGCACTCTTACCAGGCTTCAATCCAAACCTGGATGCAGCATGCTTCTGAGCTCCCCTGGGTCTTGGCAGGCTTCAGTCTCTGGAGCTAGCCTCTCAGGCATACTTCCCATGTACAGACTTTGTCTGGTACTGCTTCCAGGGAATGGAACCCTGTAGTCCAACTGCCCCTAGGCTCGCAGGGTCGGTGCTAATGCCCAGGACATCCCAGTAGCTGAAGCATGCACACCCCAGAGCTCTGCACTAGGGGGATACTCTGCTTTATAGTTTTACACCTCCTTAGATGCAACATACTTGAAGAAAGGACACAGATTTTGAAAAAGGAATTCTAAACCAATCATAGTTTTATTCACAGACTGTACAAGAGATACAGGTCTCTAGAAAAACAACAAAACCTGCATGCAACTCCCTGCCTCATTTTCCTCTCCAAGGGTCAATTGGGATTTGATCTCTCCAAGGGTCTGCTCAGGATATCCAGAATCTTCCTTCCTCCTATTCAGTCTTGACTTTCTTGAGAGAGAACAATTCAGTGCAGACTTTCCAGATCTCCCCCATCAGCCTCAAACCCCTGGAGTGTATCTGTTTCTTGTTTATAGGCTCACGTGTGAGATCAAGTGTCCCTCGGTGGTAGCCAATAAAGCTGAGTGAAGTTGTCCAACCAAAACTTTTTTCAGTGAAAAATGCATATTTGGGTCAACCAAAACATTTCACAAACTCAAATCCACTTCACCAAACTTTTCTTTTAATCAAAATATTTTTTCAACATTTTTGAAGTAAAACATTTTGATTTCATTTTGAAATTACTTTATTTTCAATTTTTTTCCTTCTTATTTTTTTAAAAAGTTAAAGCTCAAAAGTAAGTGAAATGTTTTTGTAACTTTTCACCAAAAATGTTGAGGAAAATTTTCTTGTGGGTTTACCAAAAATTATTTATTTACAATGCCAGCAAACCGAAAAATCAGTTATTTGCACATCTCTAGCGGCCAGCTCTGTGTCTAAGGGTGATTCCACATAAATGTAATGTTATCCAGGTATAACAACATTCACTTGTTAGCCCTCTGCTATATGTGAAAGAGTTATTCATGACACCCCTTTTATGGAAACTATAGGGCCAAGGTGAAGCCCCAGAACAGCTTTAAAATCCAAATGGCTTTCCACAAAACAAAATGCAGACATATGAGTCCATTACACATTCCAATATTTTGAAAGTTTGAAGCCTAAAACTGTATTTAAGTTGTTTTGATAAAAGGGCTGGTTTTCAAAGTTGTTGAGTACCTGTGGCCTTCAATAGAAGCTGTGAGTGGTCAGAACCTTTTGAAAATCAGGTCTGGTTTATTTAGGGACCAAAGTATAAATCTAGGTGATTTTCTGTAGGCACCCGAGTTTTTTGTGTGTGTGAACTCTCCTCCCCTGTCTGTTTTTAGCTCAATGGGTGTTTACAAAAAGAGACCTGAACAGAGGTATATCCAGCAGCCATATAACTTGATAGTAATATGGAAATAAATTAAACTTGCACACAATAGTGAAAAATCATAAGCAAATAAAACATGCCTGTAACAAGAAGGATGTTTATAAAGTAGGGTTCAGATGAGAGCCATGAGAATGATTTAAGGATTAGAAAACATGATTTATAGTGCTAGGCTCCAGGAGCTCAACCTATTTAGCTGAATAGAAAGAAGGTTAAGGGGTGACTTGATTAGATTATAGGTATCTACATGGGGAACAAATATTTAATAATCTTCAATCTAGTGGAGAAAGGAATCTCTGGAGTGGCTGGAATTTGAAGCCAGACAAATAAGACACATTTTTTTAATGGTGAGGATAATTAACCATTTGAACAATTTATCAAGGATTGTGATGGATTCACCATCACTGACAATTTTTAAATCAAGATTGGATGGTTAGTTTTCCCCTGCTAAAAGATCTCCTCTAGGAATAATGTTGGAAGTTCCATGATAGGTGGTCTGAAGGAGGTCAGACTAGATGACAACAATGGTCCCTTCTAGCTTTGGAATCTATACATTTATGAAAATTCTGTGAGCTTCCTCCAGGCAGAAGATATACTCCACAAGTTTTCACTTAATGTTTCCTTTGAATTCTTCCTTCCTGAGTGCCACTGGTTGTGAAAGCAAAACCAATGGTTTTTTAAAGTTAACTTGCACAGTGACGGGGTTTGGGAAGTAGCCATTTCCATTAGAGTGTGGGCACCTTGAATACCCATCCCTGACAGCCTCTCCCACTTGCAGCATGAAACTTGATCCTCTCAGAGCTCCAATGGAAGGGTGTCTGGGGAGGGGTGGGTGTTTATGAAATGATGTCACGGAGGTGGCTGTTACATATGCACCAATACTACTTTTTATGTACAAGTCTTGCAGCAATAGCATTTCCTCTTTCCACTCCTCTCTTTATAGAGCCACCTCTTTTTCTCTTTCCTTCTGCCAGCAGAGGTGGTTGGAATGATGTGGTTTTTTGTAATGAAGTATAGGATTACTTAATGCAATGGTTTAAAGGTTTCTATGTTCTGCTGAATCTCTGAGCTAAGACGGCCACTGTACCTAATGTTATGCATTTCATGGAAAGAGCAATTTTACTTAATATTAAAAGTTCCCTTTATACTAATGAACTATCATGTAAACTACTGATTGTGCTAATAAAACAAATTGGGGCAAGAGAAAAGATGTATGCAATTATGAGAATAATTGCCACTGATTGCTATTTAAAAAAAATATGATTTTTTTGCTTACTGATACAGAAATACCTGGTGTTGCTACAACTTCTCTACTGCACAGTCCATTTACAGCAGCTGGCATTTGCCATAGTAGCAAACACTTTCTCACACTACCAGTGATCGATGGAAAGTCTGCTACACTGCATTTTGTAAGGGGAAATCTGAAATATCCATGTTAGTAGGTTCTGCGCATTTGTGGCATAATGAAGTACATATAAAAAGAAAAGTCCTAGAGAGTCTTTCTTTAATGTTCAGACTTGGGCTAATTGTATAACGGTGCTCTCTGGGACAGTTCCCCATGGAATGTAATTTAACAGAGATAATGCAATAGCAAGCTCAGAATGCCAGAGTGTTCTCCTTAACTACAAAAAAAAAGTCTGAATAGCCACAGTTGTACAGTGACTCGTTCTGTTCTCACTTGCCTTTTTATATCCCATCTTTCTAGGAACCAATAAAACTCTAGGGGTGCTGGGAACACTAAGTTTTAAATTGAAAATATAATGAATGTGTGAATGAATAAAGGGGATTGGGCAATTTTGGTTCCTTGGTTTGTGGCATTTTTTCTTTTTCTGTGGTTTAAGCAGCTGGAGAAAAGCTTTGTATTAAAACTTAAAGCTGTTCCCTGACTTCCAAATATAATATCTTATTTTCTGAAGACAAGATTATGAAGTGCATACTCAGTTTTCATTCAGGCCTTTCTCAGGAAACAATTTCCATTCAATTCAGCAGGAGTCTGAGTATACTCTGAGTAATAGCCTCAGAAACTGACCCAGCAAATAACGTGCTTTGTGTATATTCCTCATGAGTCTGGGCAATTCAGTTCAGATAAAATAACTCTTAACCATCACCAAAAACATGAACTATACTTTATTATTTGTAATACCCCCACCTATACATGCCACCATCACTAGCCAGAGCAGCTAAGTCAGTGTTGGAGGATGTGCTTAGTTACTTGCTTCTCAGAAGTATTTTACAACGCCCCCTAGAGTGCTGCAGCTTACTCATGGCCACTCACTCAGGCCTGTGCCTAACCGTATGTTCTTTCCTTGAAAGAACAAAGTATCCTTGAAGGAGCATGCAGAGTTTGTCTGTTCTGTGCTGTGCCCTGAGAACAAAATGGGGGAATGAAGACAGTTTCAACTTAAAGAAAACATTTCCTATTTTTTAACCAGCCACAGAGCTGAACTTCATTCAGGGAGGGTGCTCAGCAATTTAAAGATATAGTGCACAGGAAACAGACCTAATGACTGTTTCAAAGGTACATAACTAGTTTTATTCAAATCATCACCCAAGTTTGTACAACAAGAGTGGAGCAAATACTGCAGAAACTTCTATGACTACTCTGCTGATTTTTTTTAAATGTTTCCATATATATGGAAATGGAGTAATCTACCAGTGAGGATAAAAAAGAGCCTAACACGGGGTGGGGGGGGGGAGAGAGAGGAATAAAGAGATAATACAAAGGGAAAATCCACATTTTACTAAAGCCCTTTACTGAAAACTTTTATAAAATCCCAAAAGATGGGGCAAGAGAAACCACCTGCAAGGAGTATACTGCGGAGTTGGTTTAGTTCTTTTTGCTGTCCTATTACAAACAGACCAGAAAATCTTATCTCAAGGGAATATTTGCTTATTATTATCAGTTTTTCTCTGGCTGCAGTAGAATCTAGTCACAGTTGCTAAAGAACTCCTCATTAAATCACAAGAGTGGGCTTGGGTATGCTTGTAGATTTGCTTAGTACCACATAATTGCAGGAATGCGGAGTGGCTGCTTCCCACTGACATGAATGGGACAATTGCAAAGCAGTTTCTTTGGGTTAGTTGGCTTTTACTGTTTTTAATTGTCATGGGTGGTAGATTTTGGAGGGCTCTTGACTCCTCCTACTCAGGAAATGAGATGGCAAACTATATTTTTAATGAATTAAAATTAAAAAAGCCAAAACCTCCCACATGTAAACTATATGTGATAACCAGCATAGAAAATTAGAAGGGGCTGACTGACTGAAACCAAATGGGGGTTAAATCAAGAGAATATAAAGCTGGCTTCCAACACCTAGCCATATCAATTCTAGCTAAATCTTCATTTAGGTAGATGCTTGGGCCAAATTGAGCTCTTTAATAAAAATGGCTCTTTGGAAGGGACAGCAATAATCTAACTGGATGTTATCTGAACTCTCATTACCCAAATTTACTACTATTATAGAGTTTAATTAAAAAAAACCTCTAGTTTTAACATACAATTATTTGATTTATTGTTGCCTGTATCCTCTTCAGTGAATGAAATGGGTCCATTACCCAGGGTATTTATATTATAACTGTAGCGTGACAGCAGATGTTCATGCAAGTGAGTCACTATCATGAATGCTCCTAGAAAGCAAATTTCAAGTTTTCTTGCTTGCATGTCTGTGGCAAGCAAATTCTAAACTTACTTTTCACAAACATTTGAACCCAAAACCTAATTATAAGGTCATCCAGTTAAAGAAAGGAAAGAATACTACGTGTCTTATGTGGCCAATGAAAAGCAAGCAATGCAGCTTGAATTTTGGATTCTGAAAAGCAGCAATTTATCTAATTTCAGACAATAAATTTGAGAAAATCAACGTGTCTTCACAGACATTGCCCAAAAAATCAGAAAAGGGAAGATTTATTCAATAAATTATTATGGATTATTCAACCTGTTCTACTCGGAACTTTATGGAAATTATTTGAACCTCTTGCTTCTGCCAACAGGTTAGGAATCTCATGAGTGCAGTTCTCCAGTGAACTGGATTTGCCATGGGTTCCTGTGCAGTGGTTGTGGGGCAGAATCCTTCTCATGTTCTCCCATCCAGGGTGCTCCTGTGGAGTCATTCAGTGATCATGACTACAGCCTAAGTATTAAAGCAGTGTTTGCAGCTCTATTGTTGCTCCTTGGGAGGCAATTTTGGCAGCAGATTCACATAGTCATAGATGCACTGGCCATGTCCCATAACACTCCTGCATTATGGTATCAAGAAAGCTGCTCTGGAACTTTATAATTCCCCTGAATATCTCATCTGTAGCTGGAACTCCATGCAAGTTCTGTTGCCTTTAAATCCCTCCATAGTCTGCTGTGGGATTTCCCCTGAAAGTGAAAGAAGCTACATATCACGATCCACTCTCTCCACACCTATAGGATAATGAATCCCTGGGTCTACCCAGAGTTCAAGTGAAGTTGTTTTACAGATCATCATGATCCAACTGTCCTTTATTCAGCAAGAGTTGCCTTTGATATACGGTGTGAATAAAAGACTTTTTCCATTAAGTTGCAATGATTCTAACTTTCATGCATCGTTTGACAGAGAAAACGAGAATTTGTAGACATAATAGCTAATGTAAAGTATATGAGTCTGCAAGGCAGTTAGATGGGTAGGAAACTAAGTGTACCTGTTAATGTTACGGAGGGTTATGCAGATAATACAAGTGCACAGAAGTGTCCTTTGATGTGAATTTGTACTAAGAGTGAAATGCATAAATCTCTGGATTGCCTTATCTGAGGCAGGCTGTCTTTCTGTGTTTTATGGTAGAACATGGGCTATAAATGTCAAATGAATATTTGCATGCAGATGGTAGAGTTTAAATTTGGAAGAAGCAAAGTAGAAAGCTTGTAAGCAAAGTCAGTAGAAAATCTCTCTTAACAAGACATTGTCTACTATAGTGAAGCTCTTTGGATAAAAGACTGTGTTTGTACAGTCCCAAGCTCTGATCTCAATTTGGTGCTTTTAGGCACTACCTTAATATAGAAATAATGTTTTGTTCAGTGGCAGATTTAGAGTTAGTGGGGTCCTGTGTGCAGCTTCATTTTTTGGACTCAGCCAAGAAAAAGAGCATTCTCTCTTAGGCTAGGTTTACACTGGGGCGTGGAGGGGAGTGGACCTAAGATACGCAACTTCAGCTATGTGAATTGCATAGTTGAAGTCGGCGTATCTTAGGTCGATTTACTTGGCCATGAGGACGGCAGCGAGTCAACAGCTGCCACTCCCTCGTTGACTCCGCTTCCGCCTCTTGCCACGGTGGAGTTCCAGAGTCGACGGCAGAGCTATCGGGGATCGATTTTATCCCCAATAGATTGATCACTACCCGTCGATCCGGTATGTCTACACCCTAAGGGTATGTCTACACTACCCACCAGATCGGCGGGTAGTGAGCAATCGATTTATCATATCTAGTGTAGGCGCAATAAAATTGATCCCTGATAGCTCTGCCGTCGACTCCAGACCTCCAGCGCATGTGAGAGGTGGAAGCGGAGTTGATGGGGGAGCAGCAGCGGTCAACTCGCCGCCATCCTCACGGCCAGATAAATCAACCTAAAATACGCCGACTTCAGCTACGATCTTAGGTCGACTCCCCCAACCCCAGTGTAGACCTAGCCTTACTCCTCCATCCCCTGCTTTTCATTCTTATTTTCTCATCCTCCTCGATATTATAAGTAATAGGAAGTAAATGAAAATAAAGTGAAATGCCTTGATTGTTTTTGTAGTCTAACTTTTTTTTTCCACAGACCACTTGAAAATTGCTAAGGGTCTCAGTGGACCACTTAATGATCTTTACAAATATTGTTTGTACCATTAGCTAACTATTGTAAAGTGCTTTGGATAAGACCACTTTATTTAAAAAAAAAAAAGTAAAAAAAACAGTGGGGTGCAGGTTCTGGCCAGGAGTTAGGATGTGGGAGGAGGCTCAGGGTTGGGGTGTGGGGTCTGGGAGGGAGTTAGGTTGCAGGAGTGGGTTGGCGTTGGGGAGGTTGGCCAGGATAGGGGCTCAGGGTTGGGCAGGAGGTTGGGGTGTGGAGCACTTACCTGCGGCAGCTTCTGTTTGGTGCGAGGGATGCAGGTGGGGATGAGGGGGTGCAGGAGTCAGAGCTGGGGATGTGGAGGGGCTGGGTGTGTGTGGGGGTGCAGGAGTCAGGGAGGTCAGGGGCTGTGGGTGTTTGAGGAGGGTGCAGGAGTCAGGGCTGGGTTTGTGTGGGGTGGTGCAGGAATCAAGGTGGGGGGTTAGGGGTGTGGACGGGTGGGCCAGGTGTGTGGGGGCCACTCCAGCCCCCTGCTCTGAGTGGCTCAGTAGCAACCGCTGGGTTACCTTACCTGGCTCGTTGGTGGATGCGTCCCTGACCTGACGCTGCTCCTGTTTGCTGCCAAAGGGAGCTGTGGTGGCATCAGCACATGAGATCTGAGACCCCCTGGCCTGCCACTCCCTTTCCCTCACTTTTTTCCAGGGGCTGCCAGCAGCAGTGCATGTCAGGGACTGCACCTGCGCTGCCCAGCATCCAGAGGAGCAGGGTAGCAGGACAGATGCAGACAGATGCCCCACCAGGGAAGCACGCACACCTCCCCTACAATGTGCCCCCAGCCAGCCCCTCACCCGTCTGCCTGACTCTTGGGCTGGGAGCCAGACTCTCAGGCTGGGAGAGCGCACCCCATGCCACACCTCCAGCATGGCTCTTAAATGGCTCCCTTCCTGCTGTCCCCCACAGCTTCTGTCGCCACAGCAGTCCCCCCTGGCAGGGGTGCTGGATGATGCTGGGCTGCCTGGCCCTCGGGCCCCCTGTAGTTGGGGGGCCCATGCAGGGCACTGTGTGTCTCATAGTAAATTCGCCTCTTGTTTTCTTAAAAGTGTGAAATTTTTTAATGTCATTTCAAGCACTCAGCCAAGCTTACCTCCTCTCCCTGCTGCTGGATTCAGTCCTCACAACATGTGTTTGTTAATCAGACATTCCTAATTAGAAAAAAAAAAAGTTTAGCGAATGTCAAGAAATATATAGGAATTGAAACTTAACTGATGTTTCAATGCTTGAGAAAAGATTGGGAATAGTTTAAACAATTTGTTTCACAGCCAGCTGTGAAAGTGACTTATAGTGACAAAATATATTACAACCCATTAAAAAATACCCAAGCTTTTTGGACATATCACAGGCAGTGAGGTAACAGATATTTCATTTCTGCTGCACTTTAATGCATTTGTAACGTGATGACACTCTCAAACAATAATCTGAATAGCCTATCAAAGGAACCATTTATTATTATTTACATAAAAGGACATAAATAATTTAGTGTTACCATTTACATAGTGAAATAAAGTGACTATGGCAACTTGTGTAATGAAGCAAAGTATTTGCAATTCTTGAAATCCAAACACCTAACAATTCTGCTAATAATCACTTTGCTACTTGAAAGCCCACTTCTTGCCTCCCATACTTCAGGAAAGTAGTCTGGAGAAATATGGGGTCCAAACCTGCAGTCCTTGGCTCAGTGAGTTCAGTGGGAGTTTAGCCTAACTAGATTGTAGGAACAGGTCCTAGATACATATACCTCACACAGAACAGCAGAGTGTAGAATTAAGAAAGGTGCTAGAGGACATCTTCCTTAACCTTCCGAATTTCAACTGATCACTACCAATTACTGTGAATAAAAAAAGGTGTGTATGAATATGTTCTTTCTTGATCTGTTTTGCAGGAGTGACAAGTGCTTTTGTCCATATCTTACTAAGGCCAACTTCCCATTCATCAAAAGAAAGCCTTTAAGGTGTTGTTTCAAATTATTCTTGATCTTTGCCCCCACCCCTGAACTTTTCATATTATGAAATAGTAGACTTCAGAGAGAAATGGCAGTTAAGCCTCAAGATGTCTGTCATTTATGCTCATGATACAACAAAAATCCCTAGGTACTCACTGAGTTCTAGTGTTAGAGCTCTTTTGTATATATTCCTCTCTTTGGAAGTTCTGATAAAATAAGCCTAGAAAATGCTGGAGAATTTTCTCCCCAAAAAACATTTTGTTTATAATAGAAACCCAACAATAAAGAGCTATTTTAAAATCTATAGTATAAGGTAAAGTCTATACGCAGTATTACTGAATCTTGATTTTCGAAACCTCTGACTATGTCCTTTTACTACTACCAAATAAATACTACTTCTGTCTTTTGTGAGTAAAACTGGCATAACAGTTGAATGCCATTTTATTTAAATGTGATTAATTTAGTTGAAGTAATATATTGAAGTGCAACACCTGAATTTTAAAGCCAAGAAAGCAACATCTGAATTCTAAAACCAGATAAAAGTGGTATCAGTCATTGATGTACAGTAGCAGATGCAGATGGAAGGTAATAATATGGTACCAAGGGAACTGAGTGAAAAATTACAGGCATGCCTAAGTGCTTTTGTATACCCAACTTAAACAGGTGATTCTCCATTTAATAAGTGAAATATAGCTTTTTCAACTACAACATCACTTGTCATAGCTAAAATCAGTAAGAGAAACAGTGAGTGTAATTGGCGAAGAATGAAAATGACCCAAATGAAAAATATTTTATTGCCTACTTTGTTTACTAATTTTATATAATGATAACAGTTATTGCTTCCCTAATTCAACTACAGACCTCAGCTGCATTGCAATAAGAAATAAATTACCAAACTGTCTCCTCTTTGCTATTATGGAGTTATTTGGCTATCATAAGATCTTTCTCAAAAAAGTTATTAAAATGTAACTCAGTATTAGGGGAAATTGTTTTATTATCCTGACAAAGAAGTATTTGTTTCTTTGTAATGTTCTCTAATGGATGAGTGTACCAGAAAAGTTGTCTTTATAATATTGTCTTCAAGACTAAAGATGTTAGGTTTTTTGGATATGACATTGCTACAGTTTTTTTATTGTATAGGTTCTTTCTGATGTGTCTGGCAGTAAACTGCACCTATTTTTCTCTTCAAGATTCTTTGTGACTATTTGATATTTGGTCAACTTCATACCATACAACAATCATGTATAGTGGATTGCCTAGGACAGTTTGAGAGTATAGGGAATATCACATGAAAATGGCAATACTCTTGAGTTCTAGATGGAGTTAAAAGGGTTTCCACAACAATGTCATTGTTAGAGCTGAGCAAACTATGGACTGAATCCTTTTCTTCTGAGTAGGGAATGAATTTGTATAGATTTGTTCACCTAAGTCATACAACATTGTTTCTGCACTACAATTAGAAGATTCCAAAATGCAGAAAGTGTGAACAAGATGGCTGTGTGAACACCTCCAGTGCAAACACTGAGGAATGACTTGGAAATGTTGAATAATGTGTATTGCATTCAGTTAGGATTGTATTATTCTAGATTCACATTAGCATAACTGAGATTAGAGTTTAGGTTGTACAGGTAGTGACACCTATAGTTAATGTTGCCCAGCACTTCCGAGTGTAGAATGTTATAAATTAGAGAAACTTAAGCCACTGGAGCTCAAGTTTTCCATGTCTGGAGTCAGTCTCAGGTTGATTTTCTTTTTAAAGCATCAGCTAAAACAATTCAGCAATTTCTTAGAAATGAGGGTAGGCAAAAATTCATGATTTTGCTCATGTAAAAAAAAAATCTTACAGCCATTTAGTTGAGAACCTCTTGTGTCTCAATGCTTTGGAACATAATCTTGATTTTTTAATTTATTTTTGGCAGAGTGTGTTGCCCTGGTGGAAGGGATATGTCTCTTACCATTCCTATTTATGCTCACCCAAATTTGACCAATTTAAGAGCCTCTGAATACTCTGTTTGCACACACTCATTAAAAACTTCCTAGAATTTTGGCAGGTAAATCTTCTAAACATTGCATCTGTACTGATGCTCCAGCCCAGGGCTGTATGGTCTGAGTAGAACTTCCTTGGAATTGCTCCTGGCAGTGCTATGTGGGCAAATTTTACTTCTGCACTTCTCTAACTTTTGAATGCTTGGCTTTACGGCCTTAATGTTTTCTTAAGAGGGTTTTTGTATGTAATTTAAATTACACTACAGTAATTTGGGTATACATTTTCACAGCAGTTCTGACTGCTTTTTTGTTCAAGTAGGGGAAGAGCAAAACCACAAAAGATTGAGAGTTTTGGCTTGGATTAGAAACTATACTCATCAAAACTTGTGGATACTTAGCCAAAACATATGTCCATAGTTTGTGGGACTTCCCTGATACATGTTCCTCCTGACACCAGTAGACAGAAGGTTTCCTTTTAAGTCTCTTGGTGGGAGAAAACCAGTGGCTTTTTATTCTCTCCTAAGCATATTCAGGGCATGGCTGGGCATTTCATTTCCCCATCTAGCTTTTCAGAATCCACTAGTCAGGCCCACACGCCATATTAGATTCTCTCTCCCAATGTCTTATAACTACAGGGCGGCTTGATAAACCACCTCCTTCTGCAAAGGGACCCTAAATAGTCCTTCTACCAATCTTACAGCTGTAGCATGCTTTTACATTAACATACATGCAATCTTGGATGCTCTAGTATAAAATGTAACACGTGACAATCTTCCTTCTCCAGCTAACTAGTTGAAAACCAGCAGGGGAAGCTGACACTTCTCATTATCAATGCAAAGATTTATTGTGGACCTCTCAGTGCTTTAGAAACAGTTTAGTACTTTTCCAGTTTAGGTTTGAGGAAGCAGCATATTTTACCTGAACTGGGACTCCCATTCCTAAGAGTAGGTGGCAGAAACCAAGAAAAGCTGCTTTTTTTTTTCTTCAAAATGAGTCTGATACAACTGTGTTGGGAATAGAGCTTGAAATTGTTAGAAAGATCAATTCTATTGTGAACAGCATGTTGCAAAACTGTCTGACCCTGATCCTGTAAACACACATCTGCTTGTCCTTAAGTGCAAGAGTCATTCCATCAAAGTTAATGAGACAACTCGCTTACTTAGAGTTAAGCAATTGTGTAACTATTTGTATGATCAGGGCCTAAAAGTGAAGTGTATTTCACTATATTTTTATAATGACATATATGCCTATTTTGGCACTCTGAAATTATGTCCCAATGATTAAAAAAACAATATATTGTAACCAGAGCTGGTGCAACCCATTAGGCAACCTAGGCAGTCGCCTAGAGCACTAACATTGGGGGGGGGGGCAGCGACTGCGGCAGCCGGATCTTCGGCCGCCCCAGTCATCAGTGGTATTTCGGGGGCAGCACCTTCCACCGCCTCTGTTGAGGGCTGTATTTCAGGGGCGGGACCTTCTGCCACCTCTGTCGGGGGTGGTATTTTGGGGGGCGGGACCTTCCGCCGCCTAGGGTGCCAAAAAAGCTGGCAGCGCTCCTAATTGTAACCAGGGAAAATCAAAAACTAAATGAACCCCAATATGCCTCTCTATTTCCCTTTTACAGGTACAGGTTCCTGGTCTTGTTATCAGGGTCTATCACCTGAGGAAGCAGCTCCTTCGCTCCACCTTCCCTCAGAAGTGTGGTGTAGGAATGAAGAGGAGAGACAAAAGCTATGTTGAAACAGGTAAATATTGTATTAAGGGTGGTTTACATGAAAGGCATAAGGGAAAAACCATAAATAAACACACAAACTCAGAAAACAGTGGACTGAAACAAAAGAGCTTGAAGCTCAGACCCAATATTCCCCTCCCTTGGCAACAAGAACAAAACAAATCCCCAGTATAGCCTACTGCTAATCAGAAACTCTGGATTTCGGCTGCTGGATGGTGGTAAGCTGCTCGATGGTGACAAGCCACTGGAACCGAAGCTGCTGACTGGTGGACCAAAGGACCCTGGATGGCAGGTAAGTTGATGGTGTCACAAAATCCTTCACAGCTCTTGATCCGAAGACCCACGCAAACATGGCTGCCTCCTGAACGGACAGCACCATGGTGACATGGCACAGTTCCTTATAAAGAGTGAGTGGCAGGAAAGTTCTGAGGGGATGGCAGTTACAAGGCAGTTCCAACTGGTTTGATCCAGCCCTCGCGCCACAGCTTTGGCGCCTTAATTTTCCCACCTCTGAGGACAAAATGGAGCTTTGACTCCATTTTGAAAAGTACCAAAGTCCATATTAATAAGAGGAAACCATATAAAAACCATATCCTAAACATTTTAAATCATTTAAATCCTAAACATTTTAATATTATATAAAGTCACCAACAGTATCTAACATTTTATGAGTTTGTGTCAAACCCCTGTATATTTAAGGGCTCTAAAAGCTCTGTATTGCACATTAATAAGGTGTATTAGTCCTGCTTAATGACTAGAAAACTTTTACAGTTGTTTGAAACAGCTTTACAAAGTGAATCTGAAACTTAAACATCTAAAATCCAGCAACTGTCTCTGTAGGAAGTAGTATCTCAAAATTCACCAATTACATCACTTCAGTTCAATTAGCATGCTTGCTGTTAGCTAGCGTTCGTTATATCAAAGCCATAAATATTTAATTGGCATAGCATATATATAAAATTACCTAAAAATTGATCAGATTATTTGCTAAATAGGCTAAGCACTGAGGAAAAACCTTTTATGTATTTATTTATTTATTTATTTATTTATTTTAAGATAACTATATAAAAAATTGTTTTTCCTAATGGATGAAAAACCTGCCTCTGTAACTAGAAAGTACAAAGGTGTCTCCTGGACTTCAAAACAAATTATGAGGAATACATTGCTTATCAATAACACAGTGAGACGCTGGTTATAAAGAAAATAGGTTTATAATGTGTAAACTTCAGATTCTTCACTTTTTACTAAAATGAACCATTATGGGATGCAAAGTATGCTTAACTTGATGCATAGAAATGATAAAACTTAATTTTCAGAACCTGTGCAACAAAGTGTAAAATGTGCTGTGTGTGTTCTTTACAGCTGTAATTCAGGACAAGTTCATTTTTAAAGGTGTAATCCATGATATTTACATGCTATAGTCCATTCAGTTCTTTCTTATCTATTTCTTATCCTATTAAAGGCTACCAATCTTAGCATTAGAAAGGCCTTATGCCATAGACAAAACTTGAAAATGGGTATAGGACCAAAAGTACAAGAGTACAGCCCAGTAGCTTTGTGTCTTTTTTAATCTCTTTGCTAAAAATATGACCATGAATCTAAATGCAAAGCTCTGTACATCTTGTTATTACCCATTGATTTTCATTGTGCTGAAACTACATCTATCCCTAGCTGCTTTACAATGAGAGAAAACTTACTTTTTTTTTCAAATGAACTACAATGTTCAGCATTTATTAAAAAAAAAAGAGGTCTGGAATTTATGAGCCTTGAGGATAGGACAAGAAGCAATTGGTTTAAATTGCAGCAAGGGAGGTTTAGGGTGGACATTAGAAAAAACTTCCTAACTGTCAGGGTGGTTAAGCACTGGAATAAATTGCCTAGGGAAGTTGTGGAATCTCCGTCATTGGAGATTTTTAAGAGCAGGTTAGACAAACACCTCTCAGGGATGGTCTAGATAATAATTAGTCTTGCCATGAGTGCAGGGGATTGGGCTAAATGACCTCTCGAGGTCCCTTCCAGTTCTATGATTCTGTGATATGAAGCAGGAACTTTGTTACAAGAGAAGCCCCACTGAGTTCAATTGAATAGCAGCTTATTCCAGAAGAGGTCCCATTGATTTCAATGAGTTCTCTCATGGAGTAAGATACTATTCAGTATGAGTAAGTGGTATAAGAATCTAGTCCTCAGTTCTGACCCTTTCTAGAGGTCCTATTGAAATCAGTGGGGCACCTTGTGGTGTAAGGTACTACTTAGCAGTAGGGAGTGTGGTGGAATCTGACCTAGTGTGATTAGATGTATAAACATTCAATGCCATGTAATTTTTCAAACTGGACTTTGAATTTTTTTTAAAAAAAGATAATCTGCTTATTATTTATAAAACAATATGCCTTTGAAAAGGTCAATTTTTATTGAACACTTCAATTTGCTCTCCATTCAGACTGCCCAGCCAGCCACAGGTTTAAATCTAATGGCTATCAGTCTTCCCAAAGGACTTCAACTATCCTGGTGACTTGGAGAGAGAGATGGGTGCTCAGATAGCCAGAACCCAGCCCTGCTTATAAAGCAGAGTCAAACCTTTAGCCTTGTATTCATATGTAGGTGCAATTCAGTGGTGTGATTGAGAACCTGTTGTAATATGTTTATTTAAACTAGCACCAACTAACAGATGGGCAGCCATATTCTGTAGCTGATGTCATTTACAAGAAGTCTTCCTATGTGTCACAAATTAGAATGCATAGAAGTAACAGTGTAGAAGTGGTGACATCCATTACTCTTGAGGCCCAGTTCTGAAAGGCCACACACATCTAAGTAGACACTAATAAAAAGGAGCTTTTGGCTACTAATGACCCCTGGGATTCCAGAAGCAATCAAGGATCCAGCAACATTGCCAGTTTTGACCATTTTGTGCACAGGTTTCACAAAATTTGGCAAAAGTCTCTTGCAACATACACTCAGGGGCTTCATTCCCAGCCTATTGGCATCACCTCTTTCTCCTCTAACCAGTTGGCTACCATTTAGGTACCATTCTTGACTTCAAAATTCGAAGTATCATTTCTGTTTGAGAGTGCAATACCTTTGGCACTAACCCAATCAGCATCCAAACTAGCATTCTCCTTTCCTCCCCCTCCACCATTTTCCAGCCCAGGAACCTCACCCAGTCCAGCATCCACCAGTAGCCTTACTTCTTCCATCCTGGCCCATTTTTAATGGCTTTGGGCAGTGATCATTTCCATTTCCTCCCTCTCTCCCCTAGGTACTCTGGGGGCATGAGAGGAGTGAAAATATTTGCTGCTTTTTCGAGTGATTGTTCCTATGCATTCCAGTTAGGTGTGCGCGCCACGCGTGCACGGCTCTTCAGAACATTTTTACCCTAGCAACTCTGGCGGGCCGGCTGGGCGCCCCCTGGAGTGGCGCCGCTATGGCGCTGAATATATACCCCAGCCGGCCCGTCCGCTCCTCAGTTCCCTCTTACCGCCCGTGATGGCTAGTTGGAACAGTGGAGTGCTCCCTTTCCTCCACAGCCCTAGCGTTTCTCTACTCTTGAGTGTAAATAGTTGTTTAGTTTACTTAGTTGTTAGTTTAGTTGAATAAGTTTAGTTAGTTATAGTATAGAATAAGGGATTAAGGGGGGTTTACCCCTCTTCTTCCGCAACCGGTGCGGGCTCATGCCCAAGGCACCGGGGTTTAAGCCCTGTGCGAATTGCCAGCGGCACATGCCTGTCGGGGACCCGCACGACTCCTGCCTGCGCTGCCTCGGGGAAACCCACCATCCAGATAAGTGCCCTATCTGCACGGCCTTTAAGCCTAGAACAAGAAAGGACCGGGACAGTCGTTTAAAGCAGCTCCTTATGGAGGCAACACTCCAGCCTCCCGCACAGACCCCGGCGGCGCCGAAGTTGTCATCGGCGCGCAGCGCACCAGTGGCCCCGAGCCGCTCCGGTACCAAGGCTCCTCGAACTCTGCAACCGGCACTGGCGACCCGGCACCGTTCCCTCTCCCCAACGAGGAAACGTAAGCCGGCGAAGACGACCTCAAAACCACATCTTCCGGGACCTTTAGCCCAGCCACCACCGACGCCTCCGGTACCGGCTGTGGCGGTGCACAAACCGTGCACGGTACCGTTGACTCCGGCGGCGCAAGGGCCTTTGAGTCCGGTACCACCATGCTCCCCGGTGCCAACCGCGGTCGAGCTACAGCTCCCGTCCACGCCCGAGACGTTCTCGACGGCGAGAGAGCTCATCGAGCTCACAGAGGCACCGAGCCTCCGGCCCCCGGCACTGCCGGTGCGGGCTGTTAAGTCAGCGGGTAAGCCGGCTATGATATGGCCTCCTTCCCCTGATGGACGGGCTAGACGGCGCTCCAGGTCTCGGTCTCGATCCTGGTCCCGAAGACGGTCACCGTCACGCCGCTCCAGGTCTCGGCACCGCTCACCATCGCGGTACCGTTCGCCTTCTCGGCGCCGGTCGCAGTCCCGGTACCGCTCTACATTGTGGTACCGGTCGCACTCCCGGAGACGCTCCCGGTCCCGGTCGCCAGCCCGTCGGCACCGCAGGAGGTCCAATTCCCGGCACCGCGACTCCCGAAGCCGCTCCCGGCACCGGTGGTCGAGATCCCGGTCGAGCTCCCGGCACCGGTCGAGCTCCCGGCACCACGGCAGTCGATGGTCCCACTCTCCGTCTCGGCACCGCGACGACCGGCACCGATCCTCGGCACCGTACGGGGACGGATTGCCAGCATCGACGGCGCAGTCCGTGAGTGCCTCCGCTTCTCCGTGGCCGTCTCATCACTCTTTGGTCGCTTCGCGGGCAGACAGCTATAGCCATCTTCAAACTGTCCCGCAAGGACAAGTCCACGGTGCGCAGCAGTGGGGCATTTGGGTCCCCTGGGCCCAGTACGAAGCTCAAAGGCTCCCTTGCCCCCCGCGGACCCCAGCCTCCGAACGCAGGGTGCCAGAGGCCACAGTAAGCAGGCCGCCCCCATCACCACCAGGTGAAGCCCAGTCACCTCCTGGACCTGTGGAACATCTGCGCTCTGAGACAGCTGCCCACCCCATTGAGGAACCACCTTCGGAGGTCGTGGTCCAAGGTCGGTCCTCGTCATCCTCGCCAGATGAGGCGGTGGTGGGAGCATCTATGGCGGACCCTCCACCTATTGACTTGCGGGCCCACCAAGACCTTCTTCGCCAGGTGGCAAAGGCTATCGACCTCCCCGTGGATGGACGCCGGTGACTGCCAGATGGTAGTGGCGTTCTTTTGAATGGTGCGTATTAATGGTAAGGCCACCCGCACTGGGGCCTCAGTCCCAATTACCGGGTCCTCATCCTCCACGACCTCCCCAGCTGAGGACAGGTACTGACAGGAAGTGAGACTTGAATGATGATCCATGATGATTTAGACTGAGTCAAAACTACCATTCCTTGTATACAGAAATGAACATTTTCATGGGCATTTGCAAATTTAGACCATGATCCTGTATTATGATCCACGCAGGAAGACTGTGACACCTGCATTGGGGCTTAAATGCAGTATGCAATTTTACTGTTTCTGTCAGAGATAGAATGCCTGATCTGACATTTCCATCACCTCCTAAACCAATGAGTGATTCAATAGAGTAAACCTGAACTGCTGGTACACACAAAAGATACAAAGCATTTTTTTAAAATGTATCTATTAAGATATATAAACAATTAAGCACCAATCCATGCTCTGGATGTTCATACACAACAATTTTTCACAGTATCTTAATAGGCTGCTTATCCATTCCATCATTAGATATACATATATTCACCAGCAACCATAGTAAACTAAGCCTCCCTCACTCGCAGGTCACCTATAAAGTACAATAGAAAACAGCCCTGTGGGCTAAACTCACACAGTTTGCCTGAGCTCTCCTCATTATCATGGTTCCTGCAACTTTTCACAACTTTTCACATTTCTTTTATCTCTTACTGAGCTTCTTTGTCAGGTTGAACTTGCCTTTGAATAGGGCAAACTGCCTTGAGCAGAAGGTCAAGCAAGGATATTTCCAGATGACCTGAGTTTATATGGTTTCAGAGAGTCCCCCGTAGGTAGACTAATAAAACAAACAAACAAACAAAACACATATTCAAAGAAGTCACACACATTAGGATAGAAAGGCACTAAAGAGGGATGATGAGAAGAAATGAATACCAAAAATCAACAATGATAGAAAGTTTCAATTTTTAGAAAGATGAACTTATCATTTGTGGCAATTGCCTTTTAGGCAATTGGCCTGTTTTAAAGCTGTCCCTGTCTATTCAGTACATGGTTGTACATTCTACAAATCCATGTATAATATCATAAAGACATTAACTACTGAGAGATGGAAACAATTAACAATAGTTTTAAATGTTGAATAAAACCATTGTTGTTAAATTAGTGCTCTTTTATTATGCTGTAAGGTTTTGCTTAAACAGATTTCTGGCACTACCTGATCAGTCTGTCTGTGTTTTTCTCGCATAGTCTTCTGAAGGGATGGTAGGGTCAGACAATAACTTGCCATAGGAAGCAAGGAGCAGCACACGCTACACGCTTACATCTACAGGCCCCAGAAGTCAAATCCCTTTACATCTGCGCTGGCTATGGCAGAGCCCAAACTGTGCTACTTGCTGCTGTCCACTAACCTGTCTTTGTAGAAGACTATACAGAAAGGGAACAAGGTAGGTATTCTGGGGTAGGGAAGTGTGTCATCAAGTTCAGGGTGTAGGGAGGAAAAGACGGTTACTCACCGTAGTAACTGTTGTTCTTCGAGATGTGTTGCTCCTATCCATTCCAGTTAGGTGCGCGCGCCGCGCGTGCATGGCTCTTCGGAACATTTTTAACCTAGCAACTCCGGCGGGCCGGCTGGGTGCCCCCTGGAGTGGCGCCGCTATGGCGCTGAATATATAACCCAGCCGGCCCGTCCGCTCCTCAGTTCCTTCTTGCCGGCTACTCCGACAGTGGGGAAGGAGGGCGGGTCTGGAATGGATAGGAGCAACACATCTCGAAGAACAACAGTTACTATGGTGAATAACCGTCTTTTCTTCTTCGAGCCACCTGGTCTTATTGCTCCTATGCATTCCAGTTAGGTGATTCCCAAGCCTTACCTAGGCGGTGGGGTCGGAGTGAGACGTGGCAGAGTGTAAGACTGCTGAGCCGAAGGCTGCATCGTCTCGAGATTGTTGCACCAACGTGTAGTGGGAAGCGAAGGTGTGGACAGAAGACCAGGTGGCCGCTCTACAGATGTCCTGGATGGGGACATGGGCCAGGAAGGCGGCAGACGAGGCCTGCGCTCTCGTCAAGTGAGAAGTGAGGCGGCATGCAAGCACGCGAGCCAACTCGTAGCATGTCCGGATACATGCCGTGACCCAGGCGGAAATCCTTTGAGAGGAGACCAGCTCGCCTTTCATGCGATCGGCAACCGCTACGAACAGCTGGGTCGAACGCCGGAAGGGCTTCGTCCACTCGATATAAAAAGCGAGAGCCCTGCGGACGTCCAGGGTATGAAGCTGTTGCTCCCGAGGGGAGGTGTGCGGCTTCGGGAAGAAGACCGGAAGGAAGATCTCCTGGTTGAGGTGGAAGGACGACACCACCTTAGGGAGGAAGGCCGGGTGTGGTCGAAGCTGCACCTTATCTGCGTGGAAGACAGTATACGGTGGACCAACCGTGAGGGCACAGAGCTTGGACACCCGTCTTGCCGATGTAATTGCGACTAGGAAGGCTGTTTTCCAGGAGAGGTAGAGCAGAGAGCACGTGGCCAGAGGCTCGAAGGGCAGTCCCATAAACTTGGCCAGCACGAGATTTAAATCCCAGGTCGGGGTAGAACGCCGCACCAGTGGATACAAGCGGTCCAGGCCTTTAAGGAAGCGGGAAACCATCTGGTTGGAGAAGATGGACCGACCTCCCATGGATGGACGAAAGGCGGACACTGCTGCCAGGTGTACCTTCAAGGAGGAGACCGCAAGACCTTGCTCCTTAAGGTACCAGAGGTAGTCCAGGATTGTAGGGATAGGGACTACGAAGGGATTGAGGCCGCGCTGATCGCACCAGAGCGCGAAACGCTTCCATTTCGCAAGGTAGGTGGAGCGAGTGGAAGGCTTTCTGCTCTCTAGCAGGACTTGCTGCACTGCCGCCGAACAGTCCCTCTCTGCGTGGGTCAGCCATGCAGGTACCAAGCTGTAAGATGGAGGGACTGAAGGTCCGGGTGGCGGAGTCTGCCGAAGTCCTGCGTGATGAGGTCCGGCCATAATGGGAGGGGAATGGGATCCCGAACCGAGAGCTCGAGCAGCAGGGTGTACCAGTGCTGCCTCGGCCAGGCTGGAGCGACGGGCGGTGGGAGGGATGGACGTTTCATGGGAAATTTTGGAATTTGTGTCGTTTGCTCCCACTCTAAACAGTTTTTGAAAAGTCGGAATTTCCTATAGAATGGAAATTCCTGTACCCAAAAAGCTCTACATGCAACATTTTAGAAACCCATTTTAATCCAACATAACCAAGGAAATTTGTTTTATGTAGCAAACTAATTACTTTAACAACCTTTTTAATAAAAAATAAATATGGCACTTCTGGAAGGCATCAGGTTGAAAGTACAATTTTCTTTTTTTCCTCAGAAGGGATATGGTAAAGGCAGGTCATAGACTTATAGACTATTAGGCTTGGAAGAGACCTCAGGAGGTCATCTAGTCCAATCCCCTGCTCAAAGCAGGACCAACACCAACTAAATCATCTCAGCCAGGGCTTTGTCAAGCCAGGCCTTAAACTTCAAAGGATGAAGATTTCACCACCTCCTTAGGTAACCCATTCCAGTGCTTCACCACCCTCCTAGTGAAATAGCGTTTCCTAATATTCAACCTGGACCTCTCCTACTGCAACTTGAGACCATTGTTTCTTGTTCTGTCATCTACCACCACTGAGAACAGCCTAGCTCCATTCTCTTTGGAAACCCCCTTCAGCTAGTTGAAGACTGCTATCAAATCCCCCCTCATTCTTCTCATTCTTCTCTTGTCATGTGCCCTAGTCCCCTAATCATTTCTGTTGCCCTCTGCTGGACTCTCTCCAATTTGTCCACATCCTTTCTGCAGTGGGGGGATGAAAACTGGACACAATACTCCAGGTGTGGCCTCACCAGTGCCAAATAGAGGGGAATAATCACTTCCCTCAATCTGCTGGCAGTGCTCCTACTAATGCAGCCCAATATGCCATTAGCCTTCTTGGCAACGAGGGCGCACTGCTGACTCATATGCAGCTTCTCATCCTCTGTAATCCCCAGGTCCTTTTCTGCAGAACTGCCGCTCAGCCAGTCGGTCCCCAGCCTGTAGCAGTGCATGGGATTCTTCCTTCCTAAGTGCAGAACTCTGCAATTGTCCTTGTTGAACCTCTTCAGATTTCTTTTGGCCCTATCCTCCAATTTGTCTAAGTCACTCCTGACCCTATCCCTACCCTCCAGCTTAGTGTCATCTGCGTATTTGCTGAGGGTGCAATTAATCCCATCATCCAGATCATTAATAAAGATGTTGAACAAAACTGGCCCTAGGACCGACCTCTGGCCCACTCTGCTTGATAGCTGCTGCCAACTAGACATCGAGCCATTGATCACTCCCCTTTGAGTCTGACAATCTAGCCAGCTTTCTATCCACCTTATAGTCCATTCATCCAATCCATACTTCTTTAACTTGCTGGCAAGAATACTGTGGGAGACCGTATCAAAAGCTTTGCTACAGTCAAGATAAACAACATCCACTGGTTTCCCCATATCCACAGAACCTGTTATCTCATCATAGAAGGCAATCCAGTTGGTCAGGCATGACTTGTCCTTGGCGTATCCATGTTGACTGTTCCTGATCACCTTTCTCTCCTCCAAGTGCTTCAAAATGGATTCCTTGAGGACCTGCTCCATGATTTTGCTGGGGACTGAAGTGAGGCTGACTGGTCTGTAGTTCCCCGGGTTCTCTTTTTTCCCTTTTAAAAATATTTGCCTTTTTCCAATCATCCGGGACCTCCCACAATCACCACAAATTTTCAAAGATAATGGCCAGTGGCTCTGCAATCACATCAGCCAACTCCCTCAACACCCTTGGATGCATTAGATCTGGATCCATAGACTTGTGCATGTCCCAGCTTTTCTAAATAGTCCTTAACCTGTTCTTTCACCACTGAGGGCTGCTCACCTCCTCCCAATACTGTGTTCCTCAGTGAAGTAGTCTGGGAGCTGACCTTATAGTCTGGGAGCATTGAGTACTTCAGCTTTTTCCACATCATCTATCACTATGTTGCCTCCCCCATTCCCTGACCTTCAGAGGTGAAAGTAAGCCGGTCCGATCTGGTCCGGCATACCGGCAAGAGCCAGTACACCGTTCCGGACTGGACCGGCTTCCCCAGGCTGGCGATTTAAATGGCCCGGGCCTCCTGCAGTGGCCAGAGCCCCGGGCCCTTAAATCACTTCCCGAGCTCTGCTAAGGGAGCCCTGGTGTAGCAGTGGCAGGGCTCTCATGGTAATTTAAAGGGCCTGGGGCTCTGGCCACTGCAGGGAGCCCTGGGACCTTTAAAGCGCCACCTGAGCCCTGATGCCGGAGTGCTGGGATAGTGGCGGCAGGGCTCCGGCGGTGATTTAAAGGGCCCGGGGCTCCGGCTGCTGCGGGAAGCCCTGGGACCTTTAAAGCACCACCTGAGACCCGCTGCCAGAGCTTTGGGGTAGCAGCGGCAGGGCTCTGGCAGTGATTTAAAGGGTCCAGGGCTCCCTGCAGCGGCTGGAGCTCCGGGCCCTTTAAATCGCCCCTGAGCCCTGGGGCTCCCAGCCGCCTCTGCAGTTGGTAGCTCTGGGGTGATTTAAAGGGCCCGAGTATTTAAAGGCCCTGCCTTTTCTGGTCAGGGCCGCCTGGGGTGGGGGGGCAAGTGGAGAAATTTGCCCCAGGCCCCTCAGGGGAACCTACGAGAATATAGTATTCTATAATATTGCAACTTTTTTTTAATGGAAGGGGGCCCCCCAAATTGCTTTGCCCCAGGCCCCCTGAATCCTCTGGGCAGCCCTGTTTCCGGTTGAGCCCACACCTCTTCCGGTTGAGGCCATGCCCCCTGCTCAGGACTCCAGCATACCCGTAAGTCCTTTAAGTTACTTTCACCCCGTTAACCACCTTCTTGTTGCTAACATACCTGTAGAAACCTTTCTTATTACCCTTCACATTCCTTGCTAACTGCAACTCTAATTGTGCCTTGGCTTTCCTGATTACACCCCCGCCTGCTCTAGCAATATTTGTATACTCCTCCCTAGTCATCTGTTGAAATTTCCATTTCTTGTAAGTTTCCTTTTTGAGTTTAAGCTCACCGAAGATTTCACTGTTAAGCCAAGCTGGTTGCCTGCCATATTTACTATTCTTTCTGCACATTGGGATGGTTTATTCCTGCACCCTCAATAAGTCTCCTTTAAAATATAGTCAGCTCTCCTGACTATATTTCCCATTAGTGAAAATTTATGAATTTTTTTCATGCTACTCCAGCAATGTGCTTAAACCATGGCTTGTGCTGGGATGGAAGTTCAATTTCCAGGTCAATAAGATTGAAAATTATAATGGTGGAATCTGTGATGTGGACACTTGTCCATTAATCACTAGACTAATTTCATAGAAGTTGACAACACACTGTTGTTTTTTTGGGGGCGGGGGGAGGTTGTTCTTCTGGTTTTTTTGTGTATGTGTGTGTATGTTTTGTTTTTGTTGTTGTTGTTGTTCCTACTATTCTGAGCTGAATTTTGGCTGGCAACATAAGTCATAATTGAGTGTGGAAACTTTCACTCTTCTGAGTCATCATCATTATTAGTACTAGTATAGTAATATGTAGAGGCTCCAATCAAGACCAAGATCCCATTATGGTAGTAACTGCAAATATTATATACATCAGTGCCACAGTCATTTTATTAACCTGACCTAATACACACACACACACAGAAAACCAACCTGAATCTAACTTTACATATCTAACCACATCTGAACAAAGGTTTATTTTCGGAGGTGAGAGAGGTTTGCAGGTATATACAACATAAACATTCTTGCCCAGTAGGGTTGCCAGAATGTAATTCTGAATACATTCAGTTAATGGATATACCTATAGTGCTTTTCTTTTTTTATACATGGTGGTTAAATGCAGAAGGTCAAGAGGGTTGCATATTCTTTTAGTTGAGGTTGGAATTGATGGATACAAACCCAGTAGTATATATTTTTCACTTCATATATTTGTTGGATTTGATTGTTTAGATTTGATTTTTAAATGGAAAATGTTAAGAGATCCTTATCTAAAAGAAAAATTTCCTTTCCCTTTAAATTTCAAACCTTTGAAGAACTGAAGAGTTAGTGGCTTCCTTGGCATTTCTTTGAAAACCGGATCCTAAATTGGGAATTTCTGCTAAGGGTGAGTAGAACAGATAACTGGTCCTTATGCACACAGGGATGTGATTCCTAGCAACATGTTCCTTTATAACGTGGCCCTTTAAGACTAGCGGTTGCTGGGAATTATAATCTTGAGACTGGGTGTGATGGAAAATAGGCAACTGACTAAGCATCATGTGACTACCTGCAGACTATATAAAGGCGTGCTCTTGGTTTAATCTGAGGTTCTGGCAGGACGACTATGTGATAGCCAGAAAGTGCTGCCTCACTGGGAACACCTGGAGGGAAGTGGGATAGGCCTCATTTACTCTTTGTTTGTATTATTTTTACTTTTCTGCATCTTTTCTTAATAAAACTAGTCCTCGATTAAATGGTTCTTGGAGCTTTATTATACTTACTGTACTCCAGTGGGCAAACACAGTGGCTAGGGCAAACTTCTTGATGTTACTGGCCAAATTACAGGACTGGCAGCAGTCAGTTCACTTATCCTGATTCTTCTGGATCAATCCTACATTCACAGTAAAATGACCTGCATCTCAGTGGAATACACTGAGGAGTTATCTATTAAATTCTGTTGGATGATTTCAAAACAAACGCTCAAACAAAACTCAAAACTTGAGCTCAAAACGCTCAAACAAAACACATCACCACAGGAAGGATATATTATTTTAAATTCTGTAGAAAATTTCCTGTAGAGTAAAAATAAATATATCCTGGTCTGAACAATCCTGTGCCCAGATCAGATTGCTTGAAGACCCATGTAGTCCTTGGAACACCCCAGTCCATTCCTTCTCATTAAGTTATCTCTTTGGCCCCAATCCTCCAATCATCCCTGTGTGAGCAAATGCTTCACTGGTTTCAAAGAGGCTGATTGTGGGTGTAGGGATTATACCATGTGTTGATCCCAATGCATGACTGGGAACTCTGTGTTCATGCCTCTGGAGAATGGTGAAAGCTTTTATATAGGTCAAGATATGCATGGCATGTGTAGCTGAAATAAATGATGCACATTTGTGATGACCTTAATAAAGAGGGGGGAGAGAAAGGCAGAATGATCAGTAGCATCTGGAATCCTGCTGTTTTTACAGGAATCCACAAAATAAGGCTTTCTGAGAGACTAATTCCAAAGACTTGTTATTTATGAACTACCCACATATCACGACCTGTAATTATATTTATGTTAACTTTTGTTGCACTTGATCTGAATAACAGTTTTGTGAAGACTTTTAATTAAAAATATAAATGAATCAGATAGTTTTTAATATAAATTGTAGAACAAAAGACCCCTTTCTTCATAACAGCTATGAATTGGGTTTTCATTCCAGAATATCAACTGGGGGAAGAATTCATGCCAATAATAATAAATCCTTCCTTTTATTTTGAATACTCCAAATGAAGCTACTGTTACAGAAGAAACAATGATTTCATCCTCATACTTACTTGCCTACATTAAAATCAAGAAACAGATATACTTTTGGATATTACCTGAGGGATTTCCTGTTCAAAAATAAGGTTTTATAAGCACCATGAATCTTATTATTTGGATTTTTCCCATTTCTTTGTTTTGAATTTCATCAGTTAAAAATGAATCCAGATTTGACTTGTGTAGACATGATATCATAGACTCCTGGACTCTCAAGAATGTAACCACCAAGATTAGGAACATCTACACAGAGACCCAGCTCCTTTAGCTCTCCTTTGCCTTATGACAGCATGGCTTCCTCAAGAGGCCCAGGATTATAACAGCATATGGGGAGTTACCATTGCTCTGATCTGCAGAAACATGTAGCTGGACTTCTGCTTGAAATATTATCCCATCTGGGGGGAGCTAGACACACACTGTTTGTGGCAATGCCTCCCATCCCTGATTATTGCTCCATGAAACCCTGACCCCATGAAAGAAATTCCATGTAGGCTAGGGGATAAAAACTGCTCTTCTCATTTGTCAGACTTCTCCTGCCACCAATATTTTCATGTTAATGGGATTAATATTCTGGAATAATACACATTTTGTAATTTAAAGCAGGATGTCACTTTCCATTTGACCACAAGATGGAGCCATTACAAAACTATTCATTTCAGGTGCCTGCGAACCACAGCAATGTTTTTGTATTTACCAGTGTTTGTTATTCAGACATCTGTACAGGTTTTATGGTTTTAACATGAACTCCCCTGCTTTCCACTAAACTAATATTAAAAGTGATTGTCTATTTTATCTTTAAAGGGTGAAATGTTTGATGATGTTGTACAGTATATGTCAGATGGAAATAATCACTTTGGCCTTGCACGGAAGTTTATTGCTTTGTCTATAACTGAACTGCCATCTGCTGTAGGGTGACCATATGTCCCATTTTGGCCGAGACAGTCCCATTTTTAACCCTGTCCCAACGGTCCTGACTTTTTTGACAGCCTCGTTGGGAGTGAGGGATGCCAGCCTTGCACGGGGAGCAGGCAGAGTGAGCTGTGATGCCAACCCCAGCCTTGCGTGGGGGTGGGGGACAGGCAGGGTGAGTGGTGAGCCCCACAAGGTGTCCCATTTTCCCTTTGGGAAATATGATCACCCTATTTCTGCTGTCATCGCTCAGCTCTCATGAACTAAGCAGTGCAGGACTTGATCAGTATTTTCACTGGAGACTGCAAAGGAAACTGAGATTGGAAAATATTTTTCAGAGCCCATAGGAGGCACTTCCCCTCTGCCTGGACAGAATATGTCATTAGGAGGCACTAGGCTGCTGTAGTGCCATCTTCCGGAGAAAGATGTACAACCAAGGCCATGATCACATATGACCATTAAAGATCCCATGGTGCTTTTCATAATGATAGGTTCATGGGGAAGGCTAAGGAGGAGAGATGATATAAGGCTTTTGTTTGCTTGTTTTTGCTGTTGGTAAAGTGATACACCCTTGTCACTACACTAACTTGGGTAATTAACAATGGTCATGATTTCTGTGGGGACATTGCAGTATGACGCAGTATGAGTTCTCCTGCGTGCTGCCCCCTCCTCCCTTACTTGCTGCAGGCAGCCCTCCCTGCTCTCCCCTGCCTCAGCTCCCTCCGCCTAAATGCCGACGGCAACAGGGCGGCCGAAGATCCGGCCGCTGCAGTCGCTGCCGTAGAAAATGGTGCCCCCCAAATCCCAGCGCCCTAGGCAACAGCCTAGGTCACCTAAATGGTTGCACCGGCCCTGCTCAGGGTTACCCTATAATGATGCTCTCTCCATAGGGGTACATACTCACAGCATTTAGAAATCACAGCCAGTTAAGAATGCAGCAGTCTGCTTCTTAAGATGACAGCATGTTATTCCTGTGATCTCTATTGGCTGCCAGTTGGTTTCTGGGGCCAAAGTCCTTCCAGGATGTCATTTATAAAAGGCCACAACTCTTTCTGGGAATCTTAAAGGAGCAGCAGCAAGGAGGAGTCCTAGCAAGAGAGGTCCCCACTCTGACCTAAACCTCCCATTGGGGATAGCCTATGAGAGGAATGAAGCCAAAGTCCCTACCCCTACCCAAACCCAATGGGTTTGTCCAGGGGCGGCTCTACAAAGTAGGCTGCCCCAAGCAGCGCGGAGCGCTGCGCCGCCCTTCCCCAGTTCCGCGGCGGGTCCCCTCTTCCCGCGGCTCCGGCATCCTGGGGAGGGCGGCATTTGGCTCCGGTGGAGCTCCCGCCGGCATGCCTGCGGCAGGTCCACCGGAGCCCGGGACGAGCGGACCTGCCGCAGTCATGCCTGCGGGAGCTCAACCGGAGCCGCGGGAAGACGGGACCCGCCGCAGTCATGCCTGCGGCAGGTCCGCTCGTCCCGGGCCCCGGTGGACCTGCCGCAGGCATGCCGGCGGGAGCTCCACCGGAGCCAAATGCCGCCCTCCCCAGGATGCCGCCCCAAGCGGGCGCTTGGCCCGCTGGTGCCTAGAGCCGCCCCTGGGTTTGTCACATGGCATGTTTGTGACTGTTAGACATAGGGCTTGATGCTGGAGAAACACAATATCAGAAATTCCTAAAATCATGTCTCTGTTGACTGAAATGGCAGCTGCTTTGTGACTCAGTTCCATAACGCGGGATTCTGCATATATGTGCTGACAGTGAAAAGTAAATTAATGTGTGTTTGTGAAACACTGATGAAGCATTAGATTAGTAAACTAGATTTTTAGCCCTCTTCATACGGAGCCTTGGTAACTACTAGTCCACTGTTTTTCAATATTTCTTTTAGGCTTCTGCCTTTTCAATGAATAGCTCAGGCTATAGCTTGGATCACTGTGTATGTGACTTTTTCCTTGATTTGGAGAACAAATACCCATACAATGATATTTGTTGCTTTTGATGATTACAGACACTGGCATGTATATGTGAACAATAAATACCTGTAATTGTTTATGAGCATCACCCAGTACAAATATTTGGTTTTGTTCTTATTTCCCATATCCTTTCAGTAAACATTGCAAAGGGCAGTGTATTCACATGAACAATATGTGTTGTGTAATAGGTAGGTCTAAGTTTTGTTGTGTTGGACCTGAACATGAGCTCACTCACACCTCTGTAAGTCAGGAGTGACTGCTTGTATGAAGGTAGTGTGAGAAGAGAACTGGCCCCTTTGCATCCGCTATTGTTTATCAAGCTTTCAGGAAAATGAGTTTATAGGTGAATGTGAGCCTTCAAATATTGTCATACTGTTAGCCAAAAGGGCTCGTTCTCCCTGGAGCTAGTCAATTACCCCAAGGAGGCACAGAGACCAACGTAGAGTATAAACAGATAGCAGCCCTTTATTAGAACGATCAGCTGAGCGGGTGCCCCCCCCTCGGTTCATACCAGAGGAGTGACACACCGAAACAGAGCAGTGAGTACATATATATATCATTTTTGACGTCATATCAGACCATAATGATACAGCATATTTTCAGGATTTTGCAGACGTGGGGTACATAGGTCTATTTACTTGTACTCTAAACGTTCCACGTTTTTCCCCTTGATCCTGGTACTATTCAATATTTGTTATTAGTTATGTAAGCAGGTCATGGATCATTTAGCAATAGCATCATTTCCTAGAACCACCAAGCACATTCCCAAAACAGACAACTAAGCACAAATCATGTTATCTATCAATCCCCCCTTTTTATAAAAGCATTTTAAGAGCTTCAATATCCCCAGTCCTCAGCTTTTACTGGTTGGAATAACACCATAACTCGCTGGTTTATAGTTTGGTTGATCAACCGTCGGATCATTGTCACTAGACAGGGGGTTAAACAAGCTAAAGCTAAGAGGGCCATGATAATACATATAACAAAAAGGAAGCTTTGGCGTATCCATTCTTTGTGTGGTAACCAGGAAGTGAGCCAATTTGTGTCCCACCCCTTCCAGGTTTGCACTGGGACGTGGGTTAGCTTCCTCATTTCTTTTGTTAAGCGTTTAACTGCTTTACCATTATCATCTATTTGTAAGCAACAGTTTGATTCATTTAATTTTGCACATAATCCTCCTTCTTCTGCTAGTAAATAATCAAGGGCTATATGATGCTGATAAATTGCAGTTCTCATTTGAGTAGCTTGATCAGCTAAAAGATCAAGTGCTGTGGCTGTTTGGTTTGTTACTATTTCCAAAACAGCTTGCAATCTGATTATTCGATTCAGATTATAAATCAGTTCCCTAGCTCCTGTTACGAGCTCATCGGGGTTCCACGTGGCTGGTCCATAATGTTCTATGATTCTTTCAGGAGGCCACTCCTGTGTACCCCATTTTTGGGAACTTCCAGCTGTTAAAGTGGAATCAATAGATCGCTGTTCCCTAATAAGATCATCATATACTTTGACTCCTAGAGTTTTTCCTTGTAAGAGAGGTAGTAGGAAGAATAGAGGCCTAATATATCCTACATAACATACCCCGGACCAATTGGGTGGTAGCCGACGATAAGCGTATTGACCACAAATCCAGTAGTGGCCTTTTAGGGCCCATGTCCCATTAGCAAAGGGTCCGTCCCAGGGGTCGGGGGTAGTTGTGTTAGGTGACAGAGCCCAATTATTATGTTTATACTTCGGTAGTTCAAAATATAAATGATCGCCTGGTCCTAATGGTCCTGCTGTTGTGTAAGTAGATCCAATCTGCAATGCTAGCAACAACAGCGGTAGAACCCCGGATAGAGTGACCGTTTCGCCTTCGGAGTTGCAATGTTCACATTTCCAGGCTCCCGCTCCTGCTTTCCATATACAATTGCAACTGCCCCCTGTAGGTTCATTAGTACTAGACCAAAATTGCTTAAAGCGAGTTGTTCGAGTCCCATTATGATGTTGCCATGCCCACTGATAGAATCGGATCACATGATTCTCAGCTGTGGTATTATCTCGTTGGCAACTTAAGAATAGATAATTATCAAAGAATTTATCCTGTTGTATTGCGTTGCAACTGCTGCTACTGGTGAAATCATCACTATCATAAAGTTGATAGGAGCAGGCTATCCAGCTGCCATTAGTCAGCTGTACATGGGTTTGATTCCATCGCCCCTGATATTTAGAGCAATTGTATGGTAAACAATTAGGATCCCAGCAATCAAAGCCTGGGGATAAGGTCCATTCACATTGACTTTCCCCTACATATACTCCTTTTGGTTTTGTTCTATTAAGACATAGTATACCCATCCCAGAGGAATAGAGTCGCCATGGGCTACTATCCTGGGCCCATAGTTCTGTTCCATTACGGACCATACTTAAATTACTGACCCACCATTTGGGCTGTACTGGTTGGGCTACCCATGGCCATTCGTTTAAGTTTCCTGGTCCTCCACATACCCAACAATTACTAAGATTAAAGGACTTTGCTATTGTTTCTCCCAGTTCCAGGAAAGTATTTTCCCATCCAGTACAATGAAGAAGGTATATACTTAAAATTAACAATAATACTTGCATTATGATTTCTTCAACAAACCCTTAAGTCCGTCCAGGGGCTTGTAGGTCCAGTCCAAAGCTTCTCCTGTGCTCCCTCGGGCTTCCGGTGCCGAGGTAGGCAGAGGGTCGATCCAGTTGCCTGAGGCTTCGCCTGTGCCTCCCCGGGCCTCCGGTGCCGGGGTGGACAGAGGGCTGTCGTCCTCTTCTGATGGTCCGGCTCCTTCGGCAGGAGTGCGAAACCATTTTACTCTTGTGTGATGAGTCCACTTGTTGTTCCCGAGGAGCTTTACTGCGGCGTGGCTGATGAGGGAGACGGTGTGTGGACCTTCCCACCGTGGTGTAAGGGGATCACGTTTCCACTTCTTGACAAGGACCTGTTCACCAATTTGAAATGGATGGACAGGTCGGTCGAGGGGTAGGGATTGGAAAGATGCTGCGTATTGATGTAGCTGGGATAAAACAGTTTGTAGGAAAGAAACTTGTTTCCATAAGGTATCTTTTCCCACTTCCCAGGTCACGTCTTCCCGGAATTCTGCACTAGGAATTCGGGGAGGAAATCCGAATACTAGTTCAAAGGGTGACAGTTTTAATCCTCGTCTTGGGGCCCTTCGCAAACGAGTTAGTGCTAGGGGCAAAGCATCAAGCCATTTCAATCCTGATTCCATGCATATTTTAGTAAGAGTTTCTTTTAATGTTCTATTCATTCTTTCCACTTGGCCTGAACTTTGGGGGTGCCAAGCTGTATGAAAGTTCCACTGGATGCCTAAAGCTTGAGATACTTCTTGTGTCACCTTTGAGATAAAGTGACTACCCTGATCAGAATTAATAACCTCTGGTACATGGTATCGGGGGATTATTTCCTGTATCAAGGCCTTAGCAACAGCTCGGGCTTGACAATGTCTGGTGGGGAAACACTCCACCCAACCAGTTAATTGGTCAACAAAGACAAGTAAATACTTGTAGCCCCTGCATGGGGGTACTTCGGCAAAATCAACTTGCCATCTCTGAAACGGATATGTAGCCCAGGGCTGACCTCCCATCGGGGCTGGAGGTTCTCGGCCCTTCTGATTTGTTTGTTGGCAAATTGGGCAAGTATTGACAATCCGTTGGGCCTCCATATGCATCCTTAATCCTTTAAGGGTTCGAGTAGCTAAGTCGACCATAGCTGCTGATCCCATATGCCCTTCCTTATGTAACAGTCGAAGGGTTTCCTTTAAAATTGGCTGAGGCACAAAGATCTCCCCTCCTGGCAATTTCCACCATCCCGAGGGGAGTAAACGGGCCCCTATGCTTTGGGCATATTGTGTTTCTTCAGTAGTATACTGTGGGGTTGGGACTTTACATTCAGTATCTTTTACTATCAAAAGCCACGCAACCCCTTCTTGTGCTGCCTCTCGTGCTGCCTTATCAGCTAGTTGATTGTATTTTCGCTGCTCCCCTTGAGGGGTTTTGCCGTGTGCACGTACGTGGATTACAGCAACTTGTAGCGGGAGCATTAGAGCCTCTAGTAAGGATTTAATAAGGCCTCCATGTGCTATCTTTTGGCCTGAGGCTGTAATGAATCCTCTTTCCTTCCATAAGGTGCCGTGAGCATGCACCACCATATAAGCATAACGACTGTCTGTATATAAATTAAGAATCTTTCCTGTGCCCATTCGGAGGGCTTCAATGAGAGCCACCAATTCTGCTGCCTGGGCTGACCAATGTGGATTTAATTTAAATTTATAGATTTGGTCATTCTTAAGTACCACTGCTGCTCCTGTGTATCGTTTGCCATTAATTACGTAGCTAGATCCATCTACGTATCCCTCGATGTCGGGGTTAGGCCACGGTACGTCAGAGAGGTCTGAGCGTGGTTTAGTTTCTTGCTGCAGAATCTCAATACAATCATGTATGGGTTCGGGCTTACGGGGGTCCCCAGGGTTAGGCAACAAGGTGGCTGGATTAAGGGAACTGGTGGGTCGAAAGGTCAAGTTAGGAGCTAACAGGAGTTCTACTTCGTAGCGTGAGTGGCGACTGGGATTTAAATGCCTAGCTCCGGCCCCTGTTCCCAATATTTGGGGTACTCCATGCGGGACTATGACCTCAGTATCTCCACCCAGGGTCAATTTCTCAGCTTCCTGCACGAGAAGGGCAGTAGCTGCTACAGCACGCAAGCAAGCAGGCCAGCCTCTGGCGACAGGGTCTAAGACCTTTGAATAATAACCAATAAGTTGCCAGGTTGGTCCTGATCGCTGGCACAGAAGTCCAGCCGCTACTCCCCTTCGCTCATGGACGTATAGGGTAAATGGTTTTCGTGGGTCCGGGAGAGCCAAAACAGGGGGTTGAGTTAGTGCAGTTTTAAGCTCTTGAAATGCTTTCTCCATTTCCCTAGTCCACGTCCAGTGTAGCAACCCGTCCTTAGTCAATGATTCATACAGGGGCTTAGCCTTCCCTCCATAGTCAGGGATCCAGAGCCGACAAAATCCGGTTAGGCCTAAGAAGGCCCTCAATTCACACGGATTTTGTGGTTGGGGGCTCTCAAGTATAGCTTGGATTCGGTCCTTGCCCAAGCTACGACTTCCTTGTGTTATTTGATACCCAAGAAAAGTCACTTGTTGTTTTACTAGTTGGATTTTACTTTTTGAGACTTTGTACCCCTGTTTGCCAAGATAATTCAGGAGTTCTATAGTTTGCTTTTTGCATGCTGTTTTTGTTTCAGTGCTTAACAGCAGATCATCACAGTACTGAACTATGGAACATGTGGGATGTTTGACTAGGAATGGGGCCAGGTCTCTTTTTAGCTGGCTGCCAAAAATCTCGGGAGCACAGGTTAGTCCCTGTGGAAGAACAGTCCACAGATACTGAGCTTTATAATGTGTATCAGGATCTTCCCATTCAAAAGCGAACAGTTTCTGGGATTCGGTGTCTAGAGGTATTGAAAAGAAAGCATCTTTTAGATCTATCACCGAAAACCAGGTATGTTCTTTGGGAATCTGACTGAGGATTGTGTGGGGATTCGGGACAACTGGATAGGGGGCCTCTACAAGTTTATTAACTTGTCGCAAATCCTGTACTAAACGGTACTGTCCATCAGGCTTGGGAATCCCCATTATTGGGGTATTGTATGGGGAAGTACCTTCTTTTAACCACCCACACCGTATGAATTTTGAAATGAGCGGTTTTAGTCCAATTCGTGTGGTTAGTTTCAGGGGGTATTGCCGGACACGGACTGGTCTGCTGCCCTCTTTTAATTGGATCTGTATCGGGGAAGCATTACAAGCTCGTGTCACGCCTCCTGTTTCTGCCCAGACCTCAGGATTAACCCTTGATATCAACTCCCCTTCAGTCTCCTGGTTGTCTGTGTAAAGGATGTTATTACCCATTAGAGCCATTATATAATTGGAAGTTTGCTGTTTAGGCAAGCATACTTCTATCGTCCCATTATTGAACGAGATCTCCGCTTGCAATTTAGTTAGGATGTCTCGTCCCAATAATGCAATGGGGCAGGAAGGGTGACAAATAAACTGGTGTACGATATGATGGTCACCCACTTTTACTAGAAGGGGAAGGGTTTTTGCTACTACTACATTTCGTCCTTCAAGTCCTTGGACAATAGTATGCCCCGAGGGTCTGCCTGGCGGCGCTGATTTAAGGGGAAGTACACTCAGAGCAGCCCCAGTGTCAATCAGGGCTTCAATTTGGCGGCCCCCTACCCTAATTTCTACCGTGGGATCCAGTCTAGCAGGTTGTGCTGCTAAGAGGGGCCGCTGGGTCCCTCGGCCTCTTCATTGGGGAGGGTCACTATCCGAGCCTCCTGCATTGTAAAGGACTGCGGGTGGGATTGTTTCAGTCCTGCGTCCCTGTCGTATCAGGTGCCTGTTAGGACACTCATTCTTCCAATGTCCTTCCTGTCTGCACAGAGCACACTGATTTCGTCCTAAGCGGGGACGTCGGGGCTTTCCTCCATCCCCTATAAAAACATTCTCATTTCTCCTATTTTGTTTTTCACCCTTGTCCTGTCCTTGCCTCAAAGCCATTATGAGAGCTTTTGTTCCTTTCTTCCTTTCCTCCTCGTCCCGTCTATCATACACCTTTAAAGCAATTTCCAGCAGTTCCTCTATATTCTTCCCTGATGCTCCTTCTATCTTTTGTAATTTCTTTCTAATATCCTCATAAGATTGACCAATAAAGAGGGGAGTTAGTACTGCCTTCCCATTCTTATCCCCCGAGTCCACATCTGTGTACCTCCTACAGGTGTCACATAAGCGCTCATAAAAAGCTGCTGGATTTTCGTTACGTTCTTGCCTTATATTATATAGTTTGGCCCAATTAGGGGTTTTCCGAATACACTTCTTCATACCCTGCACTATAGCAGTGGCGTATCTCTGATGGGTCCGTAACTCTTTTTCACTATGCTCCCACTCGGGGTCCTTTTCCGGCAGTATATCGTCTATAACTTCCATACTGGTCTTGTTTTTTGATACCCATTCACGGGCCTTGGCTAAGACCATACGCCGTTCGTCCGGTGTTAGTAAAACATTTAATACTACTTGCATGTCCCCCCATGTTGGATTATGTGCTGTTATAAGCATTTCAAAAATTGCTGTCAAGGGGGCCGGGTCCTCTGAAAACGGGGGATTTTGTAGTTTCCAATTATATAAATCACTTGTGGCAAAGGGGACATATATCATGGCAGGCTTTCCCTCTTTCCCTATTGTTTCACGAAGAGGGAGTGCCTTATGCACTGTAGTTTCATCTGTGTGGGTCCTGGTGTTTTTATATACACCGTCCTCATTTTCCTCCCTCTCCTGCAAAATCGTCTCTGGGATCCTGATCTCGGTGGGACTTGTCTCTTTTACTACAGTGGGAGGATGTTTAGGGCCCGTGCCTGCCATTATTTGTTTATCCAAGGCTTGCAAACTGGGATATAGTGGGGGCGGGAGTACATAATCTGGAGCCGAAGGAATTACAGAGGGTGGACAGGGCTTTAAGGGCGGGCATGGCTTTTTCATCGGTATTCGGGGTTGTCTTTTCATCGGGATCCGAGCCATTAATATTTGCAAAGTTTTTTGTCTACATTCTTGTAGCCAAGGCGGGGGATCGGATACCAGATCCTGCCAAATATTAATATACGGGTACTGGTCCCAATGCCCGTCTCGGGTTACGACATTGTGTACGGCTTGTACTACTTCTAGTTTTAATGAACCCCCGTCTGGCCAATCTACTCCAAATGTTGTCCATTCTATTGTACAAAATTTTATGAGAGTGTCTTTACTTAAAGGGACACCAAAGTCTGATTGGCGTTTAAACGCTTGCCAATTATTTAGCATACAACCAAGGGGTGTCCCTGCATAATAACTCTGAGTGGATCCCATCTTCTTATATGCCCGTACTCAAACTCTACATACACTTAACACTTAAGGGGACGAGACCTTCAGACAGTCGGCTGACCCCCCTTGCAATCAAGATATCCTGGTCATTGAGTTTCCTCTAGCAGGAGTCTTGGGGCGGCTGAGGTCAGCGTAAGTCTTACCGGTCCCTATAAGACTGACAGTTCCCTAACATACAGTCATTCTCTGATACAAGGTAAAAAGAAAAAGCACTAATATACTAAACAACAATACTAGGCCCAACACATGAATAACCCACAAACTAGTTGAATCCCACTGTGCAGGCATGTCAACACAGAAGGTTAAAACAACATACTTACAATATACCTTCCTGTATACAGGCAGCCTCTCTTACGTTCCCTGAGTCCTCCCGCACTTCGGGGGCGTCACTCCTCAAACCTAGAGGCAAACGCACTTACCACCCGGAGTGGCCGCGTCCGGCTCTGGAGACTCGGAACAGGGCAAATAGAAGATCTCTGTGTCTTTATTGACCCTCTCTAGAGAGGACACCGCCGCCCCGGTCGGCCGAGGTGGTCCGAGAGCACGAGCTGCACAATCAGCTCAAGGTGGCCACTTCTCTCGGTACCAGCTCACTAGCCCCCGGTGCGATAGCGCCCTCTACAGGGAGGCTCCTGGCTGGCTCACCAAATTGTTAGCCAAAAGGGCTCGTTCTCCCTGGAGCTAGTCAATTACCCCAAGGAGGCACAGAGACCAACGTAGAGTATAAACAGATAGCAGCCCTTTATTAGAACGATCAGCTGAGCGGGTGCCCCCCCTCGGTTCATACCAGAGGAGTGACACACCGAAACAGAGCAGTGAGTACATATATATATCATTTTTGACGTCATATCAGACCATAATGATACAGCATATTTTCAGGATTTTGCAGACGTGGGGTACATAGGTCTATTTACTTGTACTCTAAACGTTCCACGTTTTTCCCCTTGATCCTGGTACTATTCAATATTTGTTATTAGTTATGTAAGCAGGTCATGGATCATTTAGCAATAGCATCATTTCCTAGAACCACCAAGCACATTCCCAAAACAGACAACTAAGCACAAATCATGTTATCTATCAATACCTGGACCAAAAGATCAGGCATGAGCCTTCCAAGGCATTTGTCTTTCAAATGATAAACACTGATGGAAGTTTTGTTTACAGACAGGCCCCTTGCCCTGTCTTCATTAATCACGTTTAACAGTTAAATTTCATTTTGTTAAAATCTAGGGTGTATCCCTCCAGGAGATCTGAAGTAGTACCTTTCTCAAGTCATATAGACAGGACAATGAAGCACAGAGAAGCCCTGTGGCTGGAGCCTGTGAGCATCTGTATAGATGTAGGGTAGAGAGAGGCTTAGTGGGCCCCTGTGTCCTCCCTAATCTTGCAGCTCCCAGTCCCAGTGATGCCAGCAGATTGCACTTTGCAATTTAAAGTCTGGACATCTTTCTTTGTTTTTGTTTTTGTTTTTTTCCCCTCAAGCTTCTCCTATCTATCTCCCTCACAGCCCCTGAGCTGCTTACCTTACTCTCCATGATCCTCTCCTTACTTCCTGTCCCCTCCTTTCCTTCCAGTATCCTTCTTATACTTCTACTCTGTTCATGCTATCGTGCTCCTACTATCTCACCCCCTCCTGCTATTCCCTCTTATCCCATCTCTGACCCATTATAATAAAACAGAACTAAGATGACATTACCTCCAATCGCTTTGTTTGTGTGTTCTCCTCTCTTCTCCCCCCCTCCTCATCTGATTCTTCTTTAGACCAAAAGCTCTTTGATGCAGGTCAGTTAGGAAACCATGTGGTATATTTTGAGCATTGCTGCTATATCAATAACCAATAAAAACACCTACAGTGTAATATTACGGCAGCAAAAGTGTTTTTTCTGATTCTCAGAAACAAAGAAACAATGAAGTAAATAGGCTATCATAGGCACCAACTCTGTGGGTGCTCTGGGGCTCAAGTACCCCCCCCAAAAAATCAGGGTGTTCAGCACCCACAAGCTACCAGTAAGTGACAGCAACATGTACCTAGCACACAGTGATACTGGAAGGGGGAAAGCACCCAGTGGCAAAAACTAAAGTCAGCACCTGTGCAGACTATGTCATGTACCTAGCATTGGATTTGCATACCTACTTATTGTATCAGCTCTCTGGAGAAAGAAGTACAAATAAATGAAATCATGGTTTATTAGGCGGCACTTAAGAGTCACATCTCCATATTGAAAAGAGCATGTATTAACAAGTTCCATTTAAATAATGTATCCATTTAAACAGTGCGTTGTAATTCATAAAACGCTATGCAGTTGAGGCAGGTTTGAGTCACCCATCCATCAAAGGAATTTTGTGAACTGCTGCTCTTTTCTCATTGATAGTCCTCTTTTTTATCTGAATCATAGAATCATAGAATTCAAGATCAGAAGGGACCATTATGATCATCTAGTCTGACCTCCTGCAAGATGCAGGCCACATAAGCGGATTCACCCACTCCTTAAGCAAGCGACCCCTGCCCCATGCTTCGGAGGAAGGCGAAAAACCTCCAGGGCCACTGCCAATCTACCCTGGAGGAAAATTCCTTCCCGACCCGAAATATGGCGGTCAGCTGAACCACGAGCATGCGGGCAAGACTCTCCAGCCAGACCCCTCTGGAAAAAGGCTAACAATATCCTATCATTGACCCATTGTACTAATTACCAGTGTGGCACTTTATTGACCTATTGACTAAGCAGATACCACAGTCCCTGGGCTAAAAGTTCCTAAGCATGTCCTCGAGAGACCTGTTTTGCTGGTGCATGAAGGTGTTTTGGCAAAAGCAGCTCTTCAGATTGCTGGATAATTAGGCTTTTAAAGTTGGTTCAGTAGAATAGAAACATGAAAATCTAACTTTGTTTTTGGTTTTTATTTGCTGTTAAAGGAATTTAAAAAATTGGGCCTCATTTTCAGAAAACACATTGTTAAAATTGTCAGTTGAAGTTGTGGATACTCAGTACTTCTGAAAACCAGGCCCTCTTTCTCCCCTAGGATTTGTACCATTTAACACTTCCTACCTTCCCCCCCGCCCAACCCTTGAATCAGAATGAGAAATCAAAATTTTGAAATTTCTCACAAAACAAATTTTTTTTAGAAATATTAAAAGGCCCTTATCGAAGTGTTTCATTTTGATGAAGTTGAAGTGCTTCATTTCCATTTTGTTTTACATTTATATTATGCTATTACTATTTAAAATATTGCAATATATTATAAAAGTCAGAGCAATAAAATGGAAATGAAGTACTTAAACCTTATTGGAACAAAACTCTTTGATACTTTTTGATCCAAAATGTCAATGAAATCAATACATTCCTGTAACGTGTCAATTTCATTGAATCTGCATTTTCCAATGGCAAAGTGTTCTGTTGGAAATCAGCTCTAGCAGTAACCATTCACAGATGTAAAAGATTATTTTGCCCACACAATAAGGGCCCAGTCATGCAAAGTCATAGTTACATAATCAGTTCCACTGACTTCCGTGAGGCTTCTTGTGTAAATAAAGATCAGTCATTTGACCAAGACTGGGTTCCCCCCACCCCTTCCCCTTTGCAATGCACCTGGCCATGGATGAGCGTGGCCAATACAGACTACAATTTGTGCCCCTGAAGTGAGGGGCTAGACTTTGGCCCCTGTGGTGGGTGCAAGCCAAAGGACTGCCATGATGCCTGGAATGGGGGTGAGAAAGAAGTAGTGGGTACTGCCAGAGGGCAGTGTCCTGAAAAGGACACCGCCGAGCGGGGGAGCAACGTGGGTCCAAAACAGCAGAGTAGAGCAAGATACCACCCATAAGACACTACCCACACAGGGTGCTCTGGAGCTGGACAGAGCTAATTCCCGGAGCAACCAGCAGCAGACGCTGTGGTGGTGAGTCTGCAACCTGTTACAGTACTCTTTTTGAATATCTGTAGAAAAATCAGTATTTCATGAAGCTTTATAGATTGTTAATTCACAATTTTCTGGTATTTTAGAAATGACTTAACTAGCCAATTTGAGGCATTTTTTGGTGTAGATAGAGCCTAACAGCTGAACTTAAAAGTACAAAATAGTTACAGTGGCTCTTCTATCTATTGTATGAAACCAAAATCTAAAGGCCTTTCATAGAAATGCATCTTCTCTCTACTCACTTGTCTCCATGCTATTCATAAGGTTGATATTCCTTTTCAAAGATGACTGCATAAAGAGAGAATTCATCCATGAAACGTTTAGCTATTAAAACATACATGCTATTTTTTTATGACTTGATTAAACCAGACTTGGGTTACTGCAATCTCCTTCCCTTCAGCCTTCCTGCCTTCCATCACACATCCCTCCATTTTGTCCAGAATTCTGTGACCACGCTTACCAACTTTGCTCAACATGGCAACCCTCTCTCAGATTCACTTCAGTGACAATACATCTTTAGCATCAAAACTAAACTCCTCATCTACTCAAGCTACCATATGCAAGGCTGTGCAAGCAATGTCCCTGCCTTTATCTAATCATTCTCATTTTTGCCACTCCCTTACTTAGACTCTGTAAAACTGCTTTCCTTTGTGCAAACTTTGTATCCTACAAGTGCCTCAAATACAGGACTGGCTCTGGGCACCAGCAAACAAAGCACATGCTTGGGGCGGCATTCTGGGTGGGATTTTTGTTGTTGTTTGTTTTGTATTTTCGCTTGGGGCGGCAAAAAACCTAGAGCCAGCCCTGCTCAAATATTCCTTAAATATGTCTATAATTGCATAACTTGCCTAGAAAACATTTTATTTTAAAAGATATCTGAACTGGGAAAGGAGTCTATCTGTTATCCAAAAGTAACTGATATAGCCTATCACTTTCATATTTCTATGAGTCCTTTTTCTATATTGTCAGATGCTGCCTTGCAAAGGCAACCTAGACAACAGTATATTCTGATAGTACAAAATGGTCTATGCAAAAAATAATCTTTATGGTGTACTGTATAATTACTTTACTACTTATGACTACTGGTTTTATGTGATGGTTCATTACATGTAATACAGAGAAGACTTTCATGTTAAGTATAATACAAATTGTTAAACTTTATCATCCACAATTCTGGTGAGATTGGGCCTCTTAAAATGACTCTTGGGCCTCTTAAAATAGCAGGTAAATTACTGATGTGTGTTGTCATGGTTACAGGGCTGACTGTACCTTGGACCCTGTGATAAATGAAGTAGAGAGGAGGGGGAAGCTCCCTTTTATGGACAGCAAGACAGTTAGCTATAAAATCCCTCTTAGTAGCTGTTCTCCACTTGCTTTACTTGTAAAGGGTTAAAAAGTCCACAGGTAAAAGGAAAGATGGGACACCTGACCAAAAGAGCCAATGGGAAGGCTAGAACTTTTTAAAATTGGGGAAAAACTTCCCTTTAACTGTTCTGTTGTTCTCTGGAGAGAGGGGACAAAGCAGAGACAAGGCTGGGACTATACTGTAAAAAGCTTTTTGTCAGGTATGGAAACCATCAGATCATACCTAAAACCTACTCATAAATCAGAAAATGTCTAGAAAGACGCAATTAGGTTTGTTTCTGTTTATTTTTTATTGGCTTGTGGATTTCTCAGTGCTAACCTCAAATGCTTTTTATTTTGCTTGTAACCTTTAGGCTGGACTTCAAGATTAATTTCTGTAAGTCCAGCCTAAAGGTTTGTTTTTTTTAAATCTAGCAAAAGCCTAAGTTCCAGATGTTTGTTTTCTTTTTCTTTTTAATAAAATTTACTTTTTTAAAAAACAGGTAATTTCCTTTGTTTTCTTTCTCAGCTTCCCTGGAGAGGGTGGTGAAAGGGCTTGAGGGTACCCCTCAGGAAGGAATTCCCAAGTGCGCTTTCCTGAGTTCCAAGGAATTTTGCATTTGAGTGGTGGCAGCATCTACCCATCCAAGATCAGAGAGAAGCTGTAACCTGGGTCAGCCATGCCATAGAGATATCATACAAGCAATCTTCTGCATGCCACAGAGTCCAGGGAATGGATAGGACTGTGGCCAGTAGGATCCACTCATCCCAAACCATACATTTGAGGAGAGATGTGGAAAACTAGGGTAGTAAGCCCTGGCTGCAGCTATGGACCGTGGAAATAGTATTAATAACAGATATGGGGGATGTTATATTTTTCCCTCCCTCAGTGCACACACTGCTCATCTTGTGCAAAGTTCATTGACTAGATCTTTTCTTAGGAACTGATAGTGTCACTCTTAGATTATTATTTTTAATTGCATGGTAACAATTGCTTTTCAATTCTCCTTTAAAGACTCTTTTCCAGTCAGTGTTGTACTTGTTAAATGACTCAGGGAGATAGCCATCAAGGCTGAAGTCCTCTGTGTGCTTTGTTTCCATTTAAAAGGAACGGTTTTGCAAAATGCAGTGGAAAAAGGAATGCACTACAGTATCGTGAATATAAATAAGTAACATTTCATCTGGTTAAACAACTCAGGATAGACTAGTTTAAATGGAAAAAGAACAAATCCCAAAAGTTTATTAACTATAATACAATTTTTATAACTTTGGAAAATAAATACTTTCAAAGGCTGTTAAAGCTATTCCATATTTCCATTAAGTGCTATTAAATGTAATTAACATAGTTTTGCAGTGGTATCTTAAAAGTGCTTAATTCCCATTGCTTATAATAAAGGCATTTGTTATTCAAATTGCTGCAATCATTTAAGCAAAAGAATGCCAAGTCATTAATGCAAATTATAAACTTAGTCCAAAGTTAGAAATAAATTTATGCAAATCTTTCCAACAATATTTACCATAAAATGAAAAATAATCATTATACTGCACAATCTTAGCACAACACATATATGTGCTGCATTACTTTATCAAGGCAATAGGAGATTGGAAATAAACCATGAAACAGTGTGGAGTCCTTAAACTAATGGCTGTGACTGGAGCATTTGGAGTTAATATTCCAAAGGGCTGAAACAGCATCATGGTGATTGGGAGCAAGTGTCTACCTATAGGGGGGTCTGATCCCTCTCAAAACCCCATATGGTTCATGGAAACAGGCACATAATGAGAGGACTGTTCTTTCAGAGGGTACTGTAGATGGTTACAATTGGAAGAAATACCCCTGGCAAATGTAGATGAGTATGGCTTATTAATTATATAATTATTAGTAGTAGGCTCCCCACACCTCAAGTTTCAAAGGTCAACATCCCTGAGGGTGGGGGCAGAAATCACTACCTCTTCAGGTGCCATTGGGGTTGGGGGCTAAGAAATCTGTCCCTTGTTTTTTAAATATAAAGTTGGAAACCCTATTCTCCAGGTGCCCTTATCAGGGCAATACCTCCCACTCACAAGCATTGAGTCCATTGTACAAAAAACAAAAAGACTACCTGACGTCAATAACAAGCTCCTGACTCTCTAGGTTTCCAGAGCACGAGGCTTGAATCAACATTTGAACTTTTGGGTGCTTATCCTAAGTAAACACACCAGGGTTCCACAACATGGAAAATGTTGGAAGCTGCTCCTTTTAATATGAGCCATGATAGGGGAAGATGAGACCTTGAAATACATGGAATCACAAAAACATCATGGTAATTTCTGCATTTCCTAGGGGACAACTAATATCTCTTCCAATCCCATTGCTGCCATACCATGGGTCCACAGAAATAATATCATTGTGTTATGTCTAAGGACCTCTCCTCCTGGAAACAGGACAAAGTATCAACAATACAGTTCTCAGTTTGAAGGATGTGCTAAAACAAACTGTTAAATGGGTTCCAAGATTAGGCACCCTAGCAAAAATGCACACTTCAGCAACATGAACCTAGAAGACCACTGCAGCTGGCTGCTGATAATCTGAAGCACAGTTTGATTTTCAAACCAGACACAAACCTGCTGATTCCTGAATCTTTCACCCCACATGAGAACTGCCATCAGAGTGGAAAACAATGATTGCTTAGAAGACCCTTCACCCCAAAATTCCTTGTGGAATGCCAGTTCTCCTATGGCAATTTCCAATAAAAATACACCAAATTCAATACTACCAAAAGTATCGAAGTGAATCTTCCCCCAAAATAGATTCTGACCACCAGCATGAGACACTGGGATATCCTTTTAAAAATTGCTGCCAGACCCATAGGCTGTCCTTGAGCTCTCTTGTAAATAGAATAAAAATATTGAGGCCTTTGGACCTAGTATGGTTTCCTGAACCTGACATGGAAGTTGGTAATATCTGCCCTGTTAGGGTAGTCTAACACCAGCACCTTAGTATTTCCATTTTAATCAAGGTTGGGGAATTTTCATGTGGCAATAAAGCTCTCTCCATCACAATCAACAGTAGGCTTGGTGTTCTCTTGACTGAAAAACATCCACAAGCCTCAGAGATGAGCACAGCCCATGTGATCTCTTTCAGACCCATCCCTTTTGCAATAGGGGACAAATATAAGGTTATTGGGAGGACTTGGTGAATGGGAAGTGGTGAAAGCTTTCTCAACTGTACCAAAAAGTGATGGGAAGAGATAAATTGCTAGCCCCTGATTCAGGAAAAATATTTGCACGCCCCTGCAGAGACTGTTCTCTACCGTCAAGGGAGGAGAGTGTGTTAGTGAGGCCTCCTGCAGAGCTGGGAAGTGCCTCACTCCCATTTCCCCTCCTACCTTGAGTGGCAAGTCAAGGGAGCTGCTCAAAGGAAACCACCCAATCCAGCACTAGTATTGTGAATGCCTTTTTATCCCTGCCAGGACAGTTGGAGGAAAAGAGGTAGGTCCCTTGGAGGAAAAGAGGTAGGTGAAGAGCCCCTGGCAAGCTCCCGTCTAACACCATCCTGAGATTGGAACAAGAGGGTTGGGTTAGAAGTCAGCCCCTTTCCCTCCCCTGATAGACCTGCCTCTTTTGAGGTGAGGCGAGGCATTGAAACAAAGGCACTAATAATGAGCATGTTACTTCCTCCGTACTGCAGGTGTCCTGTGTGTGTTCAATCAGTTCAGCCTTGAAGAGTGTAGTTGAGATACTGTGGGCTGATCATCAACTGACATTTGTGAAATGATATTAACTGAGCTTTGTGCTTTTTGTCAGCCTTTTATTTGCATCTTTAAACAGGTGTGATCTTTTAGCTCAAAGTTTAGACTGAAATTCTGCTCGTGCAAGATCACTGTGGAGATCCTTGGTATTAAAGACATTTATTCATATCGTCTAGAGCTATATTAAGGAATTGCATGCGTTTTTTTAAATTGTCCATCAGAAACATAATTAGAATAATATAACCTCTGAGCGTATGAGTTTGACAACTCTGGCTTCTATATTTTAAAGCAGGCTGCACATAATGTCTAGGCTGCCAAATGTACCATAGTAATCCTCTCTGTTCCTAACTTGTCTGATTTATTATTCATGACAGGGTCAACTAAAATCACCAGTATTCCTAGAACACGAGGATCCTCACTTCTGCAATTTGTACTGCTATCCCACTAATTTGTCATGGAAGGCCTAATTCTTGCCTTCCTCAATATACATAGCTGTCAACAAAATTATCCAAATCCTGGATAAGGCTTAGCACATGTGCATGTCAGAAAACTTATAGCTAAAAGCAGGGGAGCCTGAATAAATTTAGATGCCTTGATTCTCTCTATCAGAAGTTTAGAGAAATCATTACAGAGGTCCCCAAAGACTTGATACTGCATAGGGGTTTACTGGCGTGTGGCCAAATCTCAAAAGAATTGCAATGGTGGCACAGTTGGTGAGTGTATGCACCCATTAGTATGAGTGTTCATAATGAGCAATGGTTCCTGAGCAAAATCTTCTATGCAATGTATTACTATTCTTGTTAGGAAGAGAGAGATCTGAGAGCAAGGCTGATATCACACAGAATATGGATGAATGCTAATATGGTTTTGCACCCTATTGCTACCATTACATACTATCCCATGCAGATTTTTTTTTAAGATAGCAACACTAACTAAACCAATTCAAAATTATCCTTAAAAGTCCAGAATAAGGTTAGGACGACATGGTACCAAGTGGAAACTTCCTGGAACCCCCACCAGTGCCTGCTAGAAGTACCTGTCTGATTTTAACCAACCAGTATCAATCCAAACTCTCAAACCAGCCCCCAATAAGATCAAAGCCTTTTGTATAAGGGCATGAAATTGATTTCTCTGTCCAGAATCATGGACTCACTTAGAAGCAATCAACTAGAAACATATTCCAAAGCGGGGAAACATGGACTGGCATATGTAAAGAAATGGTAGAAACAGAAGCTCTAAAAATAACAAGAAAAGTAAAAAAGCTAGAATTTTGTAATTATTGTCTATGGCAGTAAGATGGCGTAAACAACATGCCACGATACTGGCCAGGCAAGTAATGGAGAAAAACAGGGAAGTAGAAGAGATAACTAAGGTTTTGGAGGGATCAATCCAAGCAGTCGAGCGCTGGAAAGCCCAAGCTCTTTTAACCAAGCAACGGGTGGTCCAGACTCATGATATGCTCGAACAGATAAAGCAGGAAAATAAAAAAAAAATGGAGACAGCTGTGGAAAACCTGCAAAAGAAAAAGATACCGTCCCCTGTAGCTCAACAGACTTCGAATGCTTTTACAGTACCTGAAGTATGGGAACAGAAATGGAAACAGGCAGTCCTAGCTAAATTGAAAGATGGAACATGGCATAATTGGAATGGATGCTGCAATGGGGAAATGTAGAATGACCCAGTGGATCATCCTTTCTTGACTCGTGGGCAGGGGCTACAGTACCACATGATGAGAACCAAGTTCAGGATAAACCTTCTCCAAAACCTAGATCAACCTGTTAAAACAGGAGAAAGGGGGAAAATGGGAGAGAATGTCTTACCAAAGAACCTGACCCTAACACCCTGCCACACCCCACTTTACCCTTGATGCTACCCCTCAAGCTGATGCTCCATCTTCACTGAGGTTATGGAACACAATGGAAACTGCAACAAAAAATTATCTGACAATTGAAGGGAGCCATGGCCCCGTGGCAATTATGCAGAAAGAGAAATGAATCTGGCACCCAAGTGTACATATACACCTCACCCACCTCGAGTTAGCGGCTTAACAGCCAGGCTTGATGCTTTAAAAATTACTGAACTAACTGCATTACCTGGAGCTGTTGGCCCCCCACCTTTTGAGAATTGTAATGAGTTTATGGCAGTGCTCGCAGTTGTTAAAGGTGGTGGGAATTGACATGTTTCAGGAACCAATTTTAGTACAAACCCTTTTGGGACCACTGAAATGTCATACCATTGGTTTTGATGATCATGTTATGCAAATGGTTAAATGTGTGGATCAAAAACATTTTAAGTTATTGAGTAAATTAGCTGCACTTAAAGGAATTACAAGAATGCCAGGAGAGGCTCCAGCCAATCTAGCTGACAGAATACAAATGTATACTAGGGTAACAGCAGGGGTTACTAATCTCAAGGATTTGAATCAACTTGTTTTGGAGGTGTTGCCTTCTGGTTGATAGAATGGATGAATGCTTGGTGTGAGAATGGAGGCAGAGACATACCTTGGAATGAATGGATTGAAAAAGTGGAGACTGCAGATAAACAGCAGAAGGAACTCCTGTCAAGGAGCTGCGAACACAGTTAGGACAGTGGAAAACAGAGGGTCCTGGATGCTCTCCCCGTGGCCACGGCTGGGGTTGGAGAGGTTGTGCAATGAACAGAGGTAGCGGAGTAAATAGAGACAGTGAATGGGTATCACCTGGAGTTATGAAACAGGGGAACTTAGACCTTAAAGGAGCGAATGAGACGCTGTGGGCGCAGCTATACGCATGTATGATTGGCAAGGAGTCTCAAAAGAAGGAAGAAAAGGCAGTGATGAAGGTGGCTAAGGTGACTGTCTTGGCGTCTGGATTGAATGACCCGATTGTTAGTAATCCAGTAGCATAGGACAGCCTGCCCTGCAACTCAGAATGCATTTTTCGGCAACCCATGACAATAGATGTCTGGGGACACCCCCGCTTAAGTATCCGAGTCGGGGATGGGCTTGCAGATTTTCTATTAGACTCTGGGGCTGGAATTCCTATAGTAAAAGATGTATTTAATGTATATCCAGTTGTGTACTCTGTACAAATACAGGGCATATCAGGAACTAAGCAAACATATTATGTTAAAACCCTCCATTTCCAGTTTGATGTACATACCATTCAGGAGAAGTGTGCTGTTGCAGGGAGAGAAAATCTAATTGGGGCAGAAAGTATCAAACAATTGGGATTAATCCTGGATTTCCCAAATATTTGTATCAGACAAACTCTCACTGTAATGAGAGGTACAAATGACGCTAACCTGATCCCCGTGGGACTTGCTACTAGACGATGAAAGCAATAAAGCCCAAACAGCCACCTCCTGCCCCAGAAAGCTGGGAAGGTTGGTGGGCTGAGATTCAAACCATCTGTGCAGCGGACTCCCTAGATACGGGAAGAATACAAACTTCCATTACATTAGAAGGAGACATACCTCCATACATTAAACAATACCCCAGGAAGCAAAAGATTCTTTAAGGCAAGTTATAGAAGAATTGGAAAAACAAAAAATAATTTGAAGGTTTTAAGCGCCTAACTTGGCACCAATCTGGCCAGTCAAAAAACCTAATGGAACATGGAGATTAACTATCGGGGGTTAAACAGAACTGTCAAATGGAGGGCACCAGTAGTAGCTGCTTACCCAGAATTGTTGGAGGTAGTAACCCCTGACATGAAGTGGTTCTCAGTACTTGACATGGCAAAAGGCTTTTGGAGTTCACCTTTAAACCCAGAGTCTCAATACAGAACATCTTTTGTATTCCAGGGTATGCCATATTGCTGGAATGTTTTGCCTATGGGGTACTGTGACACACCCACAATATTTCATACTGTAGTGAGAAATATGCTAGAGAAGGAGGGACTGTTACAAACGGGAAGAATAGTCCAGTAGGTAGATGACATTTTAATAGTCAGTGAAACAGAACAGGAACATGAAGTATTACTGACTAGCTGCTAAGCATACATCTTGAAACTTAACCCCTCTAAATCCCAGATTAAACAGAAAGAAGTGCAATATCTTGGAATTTGACTCAGTATAGGGGGAAGGTCTATGGATAAGGAAAAGGTGAAGTGTGTTGTTAACCTCCCTATGCTGGTAGATACTAAACCTTTGCAATCTTTTTTGGGGCTCACTAACTTCTGCAGAGAATTTATGGTTGGGTACGCAGAGAAGGTAGGTCCCCTGTACTACTTAAAAGACCACAGTGGTCCTGGACAGAGGATGCAACTAATGCATGGGAAATCCTGAAAAAAGGATTAATGGAGGCACCTACTTTGGCTGCCCCTAACAGCAAGTTCCACTTTGTATTGTACCCTAGTGTTAAGAATGTCTGTATTTTTAGTATGCTTACACAGGACACTGGTGCTGGGGAAAGACTTGTTGCTTATTATAGCAGAGTATTAACAGGTCCAGAAGCAAACTGGAAATGTGTGAGCAAACTGCTCTCACTGCCTACTGGACACTAAAAAAAGCTCAGGCAATCATCAGAGGAAGCAAGGTGATTGTAAAGAATTACCACGCACTGGGAAAATTACTCAGTCAGGAAATCTGTCTAAAGGACATGTGAGAGTAGATAAGGCCATTCAATGGGTCTTTGCTCTCATGTCCGAGAATGTTCAATTAGTCCCACTAAAAGAACTTGAAATATGTGTATGCGGATTGACTATAAACGGTCGAGAACATGTTTGTGAACCCCAATGAGAATCCAAAGCACTATCTTTAAAGCAACCCCAATTGAACAGGTGATTGGCCTGCTTTCTCTGTACTAAAATCAAGTGAGTGGGATCTTCTTGGCTTCTAGATATGAATTAAGTGAGGAGTTTTTAATGTCCCCTAAATAGTTAGTGTTTTTTATCCTTGCTGCAAACTATTACTTACGTAAATAAACCTCACCCAATAACTTCACCTCACTGGAACTATTCACATGAATAAGGACTTCACACATGCACAAGACTACTTTGCAGGAGTATTAGTAATGGTTTCAAGGACTGGACACCATGGTGTCATCTACCAGACTACATCCACTTACAGCAGGGGTGTTCTGGATTCTTTCAAAAGAAACTGTTCTTCAAAATCTGCTGATTAGACTCAATTGAGAGAAATTGGTTTTGGTTGGCAATTCCTGGAGCTAACAAGATTACTGCTCACCTGGTCTAGGAGCTAATGCTTAAACCTTTGGTGGAGACAGTGTTGCAGTGAAAGACAACACAGAAACTGCACTGGGCATGAGGTTCTCCACTACTTGCTAAAATCATTAAGAGGTGGATTAAGTGATGGAACCTCACAATGTGACTTCATAAAGGGCAGTGGCAGAGAGGAAGTGGTCAGCGGAAGCAAAGACAGCAGCAGCTGTGAGCCAGCAGCAGCAGAAGAAGCATTGCTCAATGCTGGCCCCAGGGGTGGGAAATGAACCACTGTGAATAGATTTTTGAACTCTGGGTCTTCTCTAACCAAGGACAGCCAACTGTGAGTTGGGCACAGCAGAGAGAGAAGGGAGTGATATGAAGAGTAACATTTGTTTACACTGCAAAAAACTGAGGCAAAGGACACTGCCCAACACACTGTGGAGTGGTTGTTTGCCTATGGTCAGACACTTTTGAACTGTGGTTTTGGTGTTTTCCCAAATTAACATTGGGTGCCCTTTTCCCTTTTATTAAAAATTATCTTTTATTACACAGACTCAGTGGGAAAGTACTGCCTCTTAGAAGTGCCCAGGGTAGAGCTAAATTTTCCCAAATTACCAGGGAGGGGCTTGAGCCAGATCTATTTTGTTTTGTTAAGAGGAACACCTAGATATTGAATCCAACCATGGTTGCTGCTAACTGCACCTGGCAGAAGGGTTACATAATCATGCACCTAGTGAAACTTAAGAGCAAAACTCTGTTAAATGGAAGTGAGATAAAGATCAGCTCCTAAAGCACAGCTAGAGACAGGCAAGTAGGGCTCATGGGAAATTTTCAGCGCAAACTTTTTTTCAATGAAAAATTGGGTTGTCATCAAAAGTGTGTGTGTGTGTGTGTGTGTGTGTAAAATGTCTGTTTTCCACAAAATCATCATCATTAATTTAATTTTTTGGTCAGAAAACTTAAAAATATAGGGTGAGTTTTTTTAAGTTTTTAGTTTTATGATGGAAAATTGAAATTTACTGTTAAAAGTTTTTAACTAAAATGAAGAAGAAAAAAATATTGTCATCAATTTTTCACAAAGATTGTTCTCACTACTAGCTCTAGTTACAAACAAGACACAAATTTGTACACAGCTGGGTGTGGTCATTAAGACTGGAGGACTTCACAGTAACTTCCAGGCAAGGGCAGCTTGGGAAAATGTATCGCAAGCACAGGATTCAGCATGCAAAAGGAACAGAGATGGGTGGTTGTTAAGAACACACAGAGGGCTGTGAAGCGGCACATCTGGTGGCATTTAGGGAGCAGAAGGGTGTGAAAGACAAGGGAAGAACATGTAGGCAAATCTTTTGAAAGCATGGGCTGCTGCTGAACACTGTGGTAAGTGAAAGTGGGAGTCAGTAGAGCTACCCTGGTTTATACCAGACGAGGAGCTGGACCTTCATTCTGGATGTCACACAGTTGGGGAGTTGTGCCTTGTGATGTTTGAACCCTGGTGTGTTTACTTAGGATAAGCACCCAAAAGTTCAAATGTTGATTCAAGCCTTGTGCTCTGGAGACCTAGGAGCCAGGAGCTCGTTATTGATGTCGGGTAGTCTTTTTGTTTTTTGTACAATGGACTCAATGCTTGTGAGTGGGAGGTATTGCCCTGATAAGGGCACCTGGAGAATAGGGTTTCCAACTTTATATTTAAAAAATAAGGGACAGATTTCTTAGCCCCCAACCCCAATGGCACCTGAAGAGGTAGTGATTTCTGCCCCCACCCTCAGGGAAGTTGACCTTTGAAACTTGAGGTGTGGGGAACCTACTAATAATAATTATATAATTAATAAGCCATACTCATCTACATTTGCCAGGGGTATTTCTTGCTGCTAACTCCTGATCCTGTTGTATGGAGATGAAGAAAATCTTTGGAAGATAACTGCAAGTTTATGCAAATTTGGAATTTGCTTTTAATTAAATCTATGCTGCATCTGTTCCATTATCAGATCATTTATTCCACAACAAGAAAAACAATCCTCTCTACAAAATCATTTTATTCTGGTACAGTAAGTAGAAAGCACACAGTTTGAAACAAGTTTTTCACAATTTTATATCCACGCTTCTGAAACACATCCATCCACTTTTCACTGACACTTAAAATTTCAGTTTTTGATGTATCAGTGGTATCTTATCTGGCGAACAATTCCTCAAAGAGGTTTCCTTAATTTTGAGTGCTAGTTACGTTCTCAAGGTCTGAGAAACTAAGCTTCCCAGAGAGTCTAATGGGTTTCAGCCTCATCATTACGTTGTCAGAAGAGAAATCAATCCAGTTATCAGTGTTCAAAAGCTTAGATTCATAAAACTTAATAAAGCCTTGTTTTACCTTCACTTTTTGTTGTAGAAATAGTTTTTCCATCAGTTTGGCTTTGAATAAAAAAACATCTTTCTGGTTTAGCATGTTCATCTTAAAATGGTTCATCTCTGCTTGCACAGCAGGAATTCATAGCTATGATTCCTCCAACTTCTTCACAAGTTTGTTGAAGACACAAACTGCATTGTGTTTTTTCCATGTGTAAATGTCCACAATGCCAGTATAGATGCTATTTCTGGTGAAAATCTTCTTTAAAGTTACTTAGCAAGACTCCCTTAGTTATTTGAAATAGGCTGTAATCTCTGGCCACTTTCTCAAAAGTTGCTCAATTGCCATGTTAAGGGATAGCCATCTTGTACTCACATTTTACTGTACTACTTTTCATTCAGTTTGAATAAACTAAAAAAAAAAATACTCCACTTCTGAGTTCTTCTCTGACCTGTGTGGACACACACAAATGGTTGTAAAATTTCAACAGTGTCATTTGTCGACTGACAGGTGATCACTTGCATGTTTGTAAGTATTGTGGATTATGTATGCCAGGCAGTTGGCCTTCAGAATGTGGTCATTTTTGGTACATAACAGAAATATTGATTTGTGTTTGCCAATGTTCATATTTGCCTTAGAGTATGTGGTAATACAATTAACATTATCTGGTATTTCTCTAGGCAGTTCTTTACAGCATGATGAATGCCACTTGCAGATTCATCATAGTCTTCATAAAAGTCAAGCAACTTTTACTGAATGCCATCTGATGTGGTACTGTAAGCATATTGCTTTGTAATTGATTTACATTATTTGAGGCATCAGTTGCTACAGAGAAATACATGAGTTGTTCTGGTGGTGATGTTATTTAATCCTGTAAACAATCCCTCACAGACTCTGGGGCCAAAACAGTGGTCACTAATAGCTCTTGCTTTGTTCTTGCACAAGGCAATTTGGTAACAATGTTAGAATTGTGAACCATTTCACCAACAGCATGGACTGTGGCAATAATGCTGTGGTTAACTATGTGATAAATGATTGCAATTTCACATGCTGCAATTTTGTCACTTTCAGTGTTTGAAGAGACAAGGAATTTCAGACCTTTGACCTGTGCTTTTTTCTTGTATCCATCATTTGCTGAATGCTGTCTTAAGTCAGTTTTGCCTCTGTGTCCACAATAATGAATTCACATTGATCCAAAGTACAAAAGGCTTTACCAGGATTGCCACCAATAGGCATTATCCAGGTGTATTTTTCTTCATTGAAATTTTATATCTACACAGAATCTTTTTTTTCTGTTTAGACCCAGAACTTTCTGAAGTTCCTACCGTTTCTGGTATTACTAGGCAGATGGGCTGCTGCATGTGGACTCACTGGAGATTTCTCCAGAGTGGTGTCTGTGTTCACCCCATTGTCCTGGCCTAATTCCAGTGTGGAGAATTGCATTCAGTACCCCTAAATCATCGCTCCCACATACACCCCTCCTATTGGATAAACAAGTCCTGTTCACATCCTGTCCTAAATTGCTGTTGATTGTTACTGCTGATCAGGTGCCACATCTCGCCCCAGACCTGGCAGCATTTCATAGGTGAGCAAAGTGTCTTAACTCAGCTGAAGATGATAATCCAATAGTCTGGAGCAATTCCAATGCTGGTCCCAGAATTGGTACTAGTGTAATACCAGCAGACCCCAGTAGCCTGCGGGCAGGAGTGAACCTGGGGCCTCTGGAGCTTAGTACATAAGCCTCTACTGCATGAGCTGAAAGCCAACTGGCTGTAGAGCAGACTCATTTTCTCTCTCTCTTCAAGTGGTCTCGGTGCTACTAGATGGGACAGAACACCACACCCAGGAGGTGTGTGTGTTACACTGGCACTCATAGATGGTGGTCCCGATGAATTGCATGATGGAGGACATCATTTCAGGTTATGCATGGACACCTCCAGCTGCCTTTCAAAATGCCTTTCAAATTTGTCTTGGCCACCCCTCAGTCACTCCAGAACAGATGTTCAATTCAGCCTGCAGGTACCAACATGCACTGTGCACAGGGTGCTTGGATCCAAGGAGCAGCACAGGCCTGTAGCCAGTTTCCATGCACCACATATCTAGGTGATAACTGAGTCTGCAGGCCACATTGGGCTCCACATATGTTAGTTCTTGTCCCCTGAGCAATGGAATGTACAAGATAGGATGGTGCACACTACAATGAGCTCTTGCTAGACCAGGCACAAGGGTGGCTGGATTCTCCTTAACTGAGCCATTGACTCACTTTTAAACTGGTCAAGTTGCTGCTCGCCTCAGCAAGATGAGGGACTGTGGTGCACTGAGGCATCCCATCTAAAGTAGCTTCATCCACATGAAACACCTTGAAGTACATTGCTGGTCTGGCCAAAAAACCTCCTGCTTCCAAAATGGGAAACAGAAAAACACTGCATGAGGGAGGGAATGACTGACATCTGCAACGAACAGATATAGGTACAGTAGGAGAAACTATAAAGCGAGGCAGTACTGAAGTAGTTAGGGCTTGGACTGAAGAGAAACTTGTGTGTGTGGCGGGGAAGAGGGACAGTTCCTCTTGTTAAAAGGTACAGTCCCCAAAATATCTATGCTACCTGCTCGCTATTGCAGTCCTGCTGTACATGGGAAAGGTTAAAGCTGCAGTCACTTTAAAAAGTGAGGAAGAAACCTGCTCCCCACAATAAACTTCTTTTCCCTCCACTCCTTGGGAGATATTTTGTTGGAATAGTCTGTCCAAATTGAACTGCTTTTTGAAATCAGGTCACTTTCACTAGACTTTCATTTCATAGAAATCTTAGTGGGGGGTGGGGAAGAGAGAAATCCCAGCAATATTAAAACATCCCATTTTGACATTTTTGTAATGAAAGATTTTGATTTTCATTTTAAAAAAATGTATTGTATTATATTATATATTATAATATAATACAAAATTTAAGCAGTCTAAATAGAAGCAAAACATTTTGATCGGTCGGAAACACTTTTTTTTTTTTCAGAATTTCCCTTCATGGAGAGGTTATAACATGTTTGCTTTCATGCCTATTCAGAGCAAAGCCAAATTGTGACACTTCAAAAACCTTCACAAAATGGAACTTCCATCCTTTGTATAGCTTTAGGCTTGAGTCAATTCCTATTTCTCCCAAACACATTCCTAGCATTCACGCTGTATTGAGTGCTAGAGATAAATACAAAGCAGAGCTGTGAATCTGAATTATGAAGAAATGTGAATTCAGATCTAGATTTAACTTGACAGGTGTCCTCTTCTTATCTAACAAGTTTATGCAGACTAGGTGTCGATTTTTTCCATTCAGCTACAAGTTCCTATGTCTATAGTATAGCTCAAAAGCTAATAATGGAGTAGTTGCCCACACGTGCAGTGTGGAGAAAAGAATGACTTTCATGAACTTTTAAGAATCTAATTTTAATGTAATCAATCAGAATTTGAATTACTGAACAGATTTGTGTGTGTGATTTTTGGCTGGTTGAGTCGTGACTTTATCTAGAAATTGGATATATTTGTTTTCCATATTTTGTAATGTAATTTCATGACTATAGTGTGTTTTGTGTTTTAAAAGCCTTAAATAAAAAAGTTAAACTTTTTGGTTATATGATTTAATGCCATATAATTTCATTCATTATATGTATTTGCAATTCATGCTGAGTTTTTTCATTACATTAGTCACAAATTATCATTTTTGTTTAATATTTGTTTGACCTACATACTATAACTAACTGACATTGCATGACCTGCCAATTTTACAACTGACTACACAATTAAAAATCAACTTCTGATGAATATTCAAGCTTAACCTTTATTTTTCATAAGTATTTATGCTAGTAAAGATCAAGTAATGTAAGGTCTATGTAAAGCAAATGTCAAAGGGTCACATATATAATAAAATCAAAATTCTGTATTTGAATTTGCGGAATGTTTTTCTGCTAGTATCTCAGCTCTACTCAAATATTACAGTATCTACCATTACCCCTTTATTTAGCCATTTTAGTTGTGGGATAGTCAAAGGAACATAAAAGGAAATTCAATTAACTTGTCTGGCTTCTAGATCTCACTTCTGATAACAGCTTGCCTTAGAGATGGACACAAATTGTTCTCCTCAAGTTTGAAATCTGGTTGACAGCTCTTCAGTATGGTATGTGTCCTACAGCTGATCTTTCCCACTACATATTTAATATTCCATCATCTGCTGTATTACACTGTAATTCTACACTCTGATCCCCAACTGATTGGACTCAATGGGACTCAATGGGAACAGGAGCATGACCTTGCCCAGTTTCCAGAAAAAACAACAACAAAACTCCTACAATTGTATATTACAGCCCTAATACAAATAAACAGTAAGCACTTTCTTAACTACAAGTATGTGAATATTCCCATTGAAGTTAAACATGAATTTAAGTACCCTACTGGATCTTGGGCTAAATTCTGTTCTAATTTCACTGATTGTTACGTTGAGATCACAGTCAAAGCAATCTTAAATTTCCCAGTTTGGATTTTAAAAAAAAAATTAGCAGTGTGAAAAATTCTAAATTCCATAGAAGAAAAACTCTACAATTTTTAGTACCAACCATAGCAGAACAGAGATAAAGTTAGGGAAGTACACTATCCTCAGATAAGCAAGATTCAACTAAACTTTAACCTCTCTCTTATTTCAGGCATTGAACAAACAAGAAAACAAAGCATTATCAAAATGAAATAGAATTTTCTTTATCTTGTAGGTCCCACCCACTCATGGGGAAAAAAATCAACCTTGATAAATAAACACTCCCATATTTCCTTGTCAGTTTGTATTATCATTGACTAGTTCTGTAAGGAATTGGGAGTTTAAATCCTGAGTCAGAAGAGTAAACCTGCATGCACTCTAAATCGGCTTAAGCTATGGTGTGAATCTGCGTAAGTAAGAAAGTTTCTTGTTTTCAAAATGAATTTTAGTAGTGTTCTTTCTGTGAAAGATTTTAATAGAAAAGACAGAGCTGGTGCTGAGTCTATCTGTAAGAGTATTTTAAGAGTCAAAAGTGCAATGTGTAAAGTACAATGAACATTTGCAAATACGAATACAGCCTTGGTCAGTAACATGAATGCTGTACCCAATCGTATAATTATTTATCAAACTGTGAAATATGAATGTCCTAAGCTGCTTTAAGGAATATGTTCTAGGAATTTGCTGTCACCTCTTCAATGGGCCCAGGCTTTCATCCAAAAAAGTTACAGTGGTATAAAAACAAGGTAAGCAAAAGACAATTATACTAATCAGGTTCAGCATGCTCAGGAAATGCACAAAGGAAAAAATGTCAATTGTCAACTCACATAACTAAAGCAAATTACTAATAGAAAAACTGCTCTCATATTTTGAAGTGATAATTTATATATACATAAGCAGTGTAACATGCAGTTTCCTATATGGCTTTGCTGTTACCCTAATATATTTGCATGTAAAAATGGGCAAATAGTGATGAAAATTATTTGTGAACTATTTCACAAACTAAGTACCAAGTTTTGATTCGCCATGTTTGTGAGCCCTTCATTCATTTTGCTTTTGGACATTCATATGAATTCTTTGTAGAAATATCCACAAACAGAAAGAATTTAATCTGAAATGTATTTACTGAGTACTTTTGTTTTGGAAGAGAAACACAAATTCAGTCATAAATTGCACAGTGCTAGTAAGAAATAAGCAAACATGCATAAAAACAAACAAACAAAAATAAAACACTTTGAACAAACCAATAGGCTGAAATTCTTCAAACTGGTGGAAATTACTGGGAAAAAAATCCTTTTAATACGGTATCAGAGTTGTTCAGGTTTTTTTCCTTGAAAATTTTCTAATTAAAAAATGGCCAACTTTTGCCAAACTGTTTTGTAATAAATATTTCATCTAGATTTCTTTGCATGCTATTTTCCCTCATACAGTGACCTTTTCTGATTGCATAAGAATATAGTATTTGCCTGGATCAGAAGTTGGGTGGGAAATCTTTTGGGAGGGCAGAAGATATGAAGCTTCTAATTCCAAAATGCCCTTAGTTTAGGTGATACTTTTGTATTTTATACTTTAATATCAAACTATAGTAAGATGTTGCTTTTTTGTTGTTGCTTTTGTTTGTTTTTAATTGTTCTTTCATTTGGTGACTTTGTAGTACACCATACCATGGTCAGATTTGTTGTCTTCTACAATATTAGTGAAATGTTTGTAAATACTGGGGCGGGGGCGGAATCTTTCCTCATTTGCTTCCATCACATTGTTAATTCTGTTTGGGTATAATACCTCTCCCCTCAAACTGGTTTTGTTTTGTCTGTTTAGATTACAAGTTCCTCAGGGCAGGGCAGGGATTATTTGTAGAACTGGCCTGAAAATGGAAAGTATGTCCTCCGGAAAATGTTCAGGGGAGGGGGTGGGAAATTGCCCTGCTTCAGAATGAAAAGTAAAAACCTCTTTTTTTTTTTTTTTTGGCCAATCAGAAACATTCTTTTTCAGGAGAACCAAAGTGGAATTTTTCAGCATGTCAGGTGTCCTCTTGCAAGTTTTTGTTATCAATTTCACTTTTGGGGCGCAGCCGGGAAGCCATCACTTCATTTTTTCTGACAAAAAATGAAACATTTTCAGAAAATTTGAAATTTTCCCTCTGAAAATTTCATTTTTTTCAAAAAAGGCATTTTATATCAAATTCATATAGAGAAATTTTCCTACCAGCTCTGTGTGCTACTCTGTGCATATATGTTGTCCAACAGAATGGATCTGTTTAGACAAGATGATGCAATATTTTCATCAGGCTACTTTAATGTGTAATAAAGTGGAGGAAGCTATGAGGTAAATGAAGCATTGGAAGAAACAGGAAAACAAAAGAACAAAGAGTGGCATATTAGTGTAAAAAATTATTGAAAATGAAACCATCCAGTAAAACATATTAATTAAACATATTAGTGTAATATAACATATTAGTGTAAAAAATTATTGAAAATGAAACCATCCAGTAAAACATAAACATTATCTTGCAAAGGCATTACACTAAAAAAATGCTTTCAGTACAATCTGTATGATCATTAGCTTGTTTATTATCCTTTGTTATATTTTCTTCTTGCAGTTGCTATCTACACTGTCATACAACACCTAATGCTAAAGATCCTGCTTCTGGTAGCAATGATCCCCTATATAAATTACATATGGAGACACACTACGAAGGAAATCTTCCTAATTTTTAGTTATATTTATATTCTTTTGTGTTAAAATCCTTTTGTGTTAAAATCTAGTGATTCCTTTCAGTTCACTTCCAAATACCCAGTCATAGAACATTCAGATTAATACATTTACATGCTGACTGAATGATTTTAAGTACACGTTTCAACAGTGTACATATGATTAATCTAAAGAAAACATAATATATGTTTACTGTTCAGAAACTGTTATTTTCCCCTTAATTTGCTAAGTAAAGTGCAACAGAGACAAGAGACATCATTTCCCATCACCACCCCCAAAAAGCAACAAAAAAACTCCAATGAAATAAAACACTAAAATATAACATACTAACAATCTACATAATTGGGAACCTTTAATTACTTATCTGTTCCCAGTGAGGACTTTTAGGAACATGGTGAGTGACAAAAGCAAAGCTCAAGAAGTTTTGATAACTGCTGGAACCCTTGGAATTGTACCCCTGGAATAGTGTCACCGCTTATTGCTGTTTTCCACACAAGGTCTGAAAGTCGTCTCGATATCTGACCACTCTCATGCTGCCTGAGTCCTTCTACCTTTTGTGTCACAGCCATTTCTTTTTCATTTGCCACCAGCAGTGATGAGTTAACTTCACAACAGAATATTGGGAGGAGCAGATGAAGATTCAAAGCTTCGGGTCAGATTTCATCTGAAGTCCTCACTTTTGGAAGCTCCCTCATGATGCATCACATTCTCATTACTTGTCCCATCTTCCTATAATTTTGTATCACTCTGGTTAGCAGTTCTTGGTAGGTGAAGTACTGCTATAGTCAAGAAAGCAATTTTTTTTTTTTGGTTCTGTAACTGGGTGAGAACTGAAATATACGTGATTTGAGAGCTTTTTAAAATGTTGTGCCAGCATTCACAACTTCAAACTGTCACCTTAGAATCCCCTCTTAAACTTGTGCTCATAATGATATTTTACCTAGACATTCTGCATCTGTTCAATTACCTTTGAATCAGCTTCTATTGTAAAACATAAATCAGATGGCTAAGTACAACTTGGGATGAATGCATTATGGACACAGAGCCGTTCCCTCATCCCTCCAACAGTCAGTTCTATTTATGCTGGGCACACCTGTGGCTTACGGGCAGTGCTCCTGGGACAATGTATTTTTCAAACATACGCTGCCTTAAAATATTTCCAGTCTTGTTCACTGGGTGGACATACTGTTTTTTTATATTCCAAACAAAAATCCCTTGAAATCTGTCCAACCTGCAGTGCTCAGAAGGGCTTGATGTTTGAAATAACACTTGTATGAAAAATATCAGTGATTCTGTGACTTCATAACCATTTCTCCACTATGGCATCCTTGCCTGTATAGCAAAACCTATGAAGTTCAATTCTATAGCCAGGTCAATAATGAAACTATAACTTTTCATGCTGATATTTATTAATAATCCCATACTTACACTATTTATCAATTGATCACAGGTTCTTTCCCAAAGTGAGCTACCCAGAAGTTTCTCCTATGGAACACTTCTCTTTCATTATGCATTTGGCGTGATTTGTGAATGAAATATATATATTCAATTATATCTGTACATAAAAGCCATACAGTTCCACTGATTATTATAATAGCACAGCACCGAAAAATAAATTCAGCTAGATCTTGAAGCTAATAAGGTGATATCACATATTTACAGCACTGAGAAGGAAAAAACAGAAGAATACAAAATTAAGGAACATCTCAGAAGGCCATGGACCCATTTGACACCAATTCAGGAACCCAAGAGCATCCAAAAAAAAATAGGAAGCTGGGTTGGGGATTTTATGTCCCATGTTTATGTAACATATCAGATACCCAACCATATTTTGCCAGTGATCATAACAAGATTAATACCTGCCTATTACCGAGAGGTGGCATTCCACGGCTCCATGATGATGCCTATAATTATTAATTATTCATAATCTGTCACATTGTAATAATTCCTATATGTGATCACAGTCTAACTGCCTAATTATTGTCTGGTAACCAGATTGCTAACCCCCACTCCCGCCCTGCCCCCCAACACCCTTTTTTGCAGAATTTTGAGGTCACTACTGTGTCTTAGGATGAGAATGCAGAATTTAACTTGGGCTAATCTTTTTGGGCCTGCAATTCTGTTAGCCAGTGTAATGCTTTGGGGATTTTTCATTTGGATCATAAATGCTTCTGTAAATGTGAGCACCAGTGTAGTTTATGCACATAAACAACCTTCTGAGAGGAGTGTGTGAAATTATTTGGTATAAAAAATAGAAAGACTGGTGGCCAGTGAGACTAACTTGATTTTTCAAAAATTAGGAAATTGGGTTGTCAGATAGAAACAAATTAGATGCTTGTACACTGATGTGAGGATCCTAAACAGCAAAATGGAAGAACTAGAACTACTGGTGAAGAAAGCTGATATAGGGATAACCAAACCTTAGTGGAATAGTAATTGTGACTGAAACACAGATGCTCTTCAGGAGACAGAGGAATAAAAATAAAGCTTGTGGGTAGAGTTTTATATCAATAATGCAGTAGACTATAAAGAAATAAATGATGCAATGGATAAAACAGAGCTGGTTTCGGTCAAAATCATTTTGGAGAAGGATTGTAAAAGAGGTTCTATCTGGCTAGTGTTAGGGATCCACTAGTGGACAGAGATTTCGTTAATATTATTAGAGAAAGAATTGCTACTGGAAATTGCCATTATGGGAGACTTTAACTTCCGAGATATAGACTAGAGAAAAAATGTTGTTAATGGTCTTAGGACTTTTCTGGATGTGATAGCAGACATGTTTCTTCACCAAATAATCGCTGAACCAACAAAAGGTGATGCTGTTTTACACTTAGTTTTGGTAAGTAGTGAGGACATTTCAGAAGAGCTGGTTATAGAAAATAATCTTGGACAGAGTTATCATGAGGTGATTCAGTTTAAATGAAATGGAAGGATAATCAAAAACAGGTCAGTTATTAAGGATTTCAATTTCCAAAGAGTAGACTTTGTGAAATTAAGGGAACTAGATAGATTCATTGATTCCAAGGCCAGGAAGGACCACTCTGGTCATCTAGTCTGACCTCCTGTATAGCATAGACCATAGAATTTCCCCAGAATAATTCCTTTTGAACTACAGCATATATTTTAAAAAAATCCAATCTTGTTTTTTTTTTAAATTGCCTGTGATGGAGAATCCACACAGAATCCATCACCCTCAGTAAAGTCTTCCAATGGTTAATTACATTCACATAAAAAATATACATCTTTTTTCCAGTCTGAATTTGCTAGCATCAACTTCCAGCCATTGAATTGTGTTTTACCTTACTCTGCTAGACTGAACTGCCCATTATCAAATATGTGTTTGCATGTGGGTACCTATAGACTGTGATCAAGTCATCTCTTAAACTTCTCTTTGTTAAACTTAACAAATTGAGCTTCCTGAGTCTGTCAGTATAGGGCATGTCCTTTAATCTTTTGGCTCTTCTTTGAATGTACTTCAAGTTGTCAACATCTTTCCTGAATTGTGGAAGTCAGTGAAGTCAATTGGACTGAAGAGCTCAGGGATTTGAATGTGGAGGAAGTTTGGAATTTGTTTAAATCAAAGGTTCAAAAACTATCTGGAATTTGTGTCCAAAGAAATGGGAAGCCTTGGAGGGAAGCGGTGCAGACCTAACTGGATGAATAACCACTTCAAAAAATATATTAGAAATAAGCAGAGAGCCTACAAGGAATGGAAAGAGGCATTGATCAATGAAGAAAACTACATCTTGGAGGTCAGAAAGTGTAGGAATACAGCGAGATTTGCCAAAAGACAAGCAGAGTTACACACTCCATAGGAAATTAAAACAAATAATAAAAGGATTTTTAGCCATATAAGTAAGACAAGAACAAGAAAAGAAGCAGGGCTGCTATGCAGGAAGAATAGGAAAGAGATTAATGATAAACTATCTATGGCCCAAAAACTAAATTAATATTATTTCTCAGTTTTCAATAAGGATGATAGTGCAAAACTTGGGAGCAAAGGCAAGATGGCTAATGGGAATGATTGTATAGACATGTAAAAGCAGCAAAGAGTCCTGTTGCACCTTATAGACTAACAGATATTTTGGAGCATGAGCTTTCATGGATGAATACCCACTTCGACAGATGCATGTATGGACATGGAAATTACCACATCCCAGGTGGAAGCAAAACTCATAGAGTTTAATATGCTCAAATCAAGAGGACTAGATAATCTCCGTCACAGAATATCAAAAGATCTGGCAAATGAGATTGCAAATCCGGTAGTTTTTAATCTACAAGCTGGGGGTGGTACCATATGATCTCCTTCCCATATTCAGCACTGAGAAAAATGTCTCAGTGCATTTTACAAATGCATTTTACTACTTGCCCAAAATCACACAGCAGGTCAGGGCCAGAGCCAAGAATCGAGTCTAGGTGTCCTAATTCCCACTCCAGTGGCTTATCAGCTGACCCATGCTGCCTTGTTTCATGGTTCATCTTGTGTATTTAACTAGATGAGACCATCCCATACATCTACCCAATAATTTCTGCCCTTCAAATTATTTATACAGTAATTTCCTTGGTGGTAAGCACCACTTATTTAAAATATTAAAGGACAGACAAGTGCAATTGTATATCTATTTAGATGTGTAATTACCGTTTTTCAAATGTACAACACAAGTATATTTGTTATAAAATAACCTTTAAAGCCTTTCAAATCTGGGTACCTCAATTTAGGCTCCTAAATTCATATTTCGGTGTCTATATAAAAGTGGTCTGACTTTTCAAAGAGTACTGCTGCTGAAAATGAGAGGGTACATGGTTGAAAATTAGACCATTTGAACTGAAAGTCTTAAATACGGATTTTGAAGCATAAGTTTAGCAGAGTTGTCAACTTTTGCAACTTTATCATGTTAAAATCTAACAATATGTGGTGTGTTCTTCTTCTTTAGTACCTCGGCCTTGGGATCATGGGAACACACCAGAATCTCAGCTTCCATTTTTTAAAAATGTGTTTGTTTATTTTATTATATTTTATTTAAGCAAGTTTCTTCTACCCCACATGGTTGTGGAAAAATGCAAATCCTGAAGGAGCAAAAGTCAGATGGCAAATAAAAAAGAACTCCACAAGTTTTTGGGTTTTTTAAAATCTCATGACTATTGGAAGCCTAACTCATGATTTTTGAATATGAGCTTTGCAATATTGCTTCAGGCACCTAGTCTTGGAAACATTGCTCTAAAATGTTATGTTGTTTTGTTTTTATTCTAAAAGAGCTGCTAGGATTCCTTATTTGCTCAGAGGAAACAAGCTATTTTATTTAAAAAATCACCTGTAAGCAAATCTCAGACAAGCTGCTTTAAAATGAATAAATAAGATGGCAAAGCAGAAGCCTGGTAGTGTTTTTAGTAAGAAATCCAAAATGGTGAGAACTGTGTGGATTTTTATTCTGTACGTATTCTGTACTTTAGCCAATAAGAAACAGGCATGAGCCTAAAATTTTAATTTCTTCTGTATCATTGATGGCTGACCAGCTGCCAGTTTTTTGATCTTTTAAAATAAGATGGTATCTGATTTACATTTTAAAGTTTGTTTATTTATTTATTTATTTATTTATTTTCCCCAGGAAAAAATGGTCAACTCTCCAGAAGGATGACTTTTGGCAGAACCTTCATTTGGTAACGTTATGCTTTTCTTTCTGATGCTCAGGGTTTTGCCAATGGAAATAGAAGCATTTCATTTTCTTTTTTTTTCTGAATAAGGTAAGGGGTGATAGAAAATCCATGGTTCCTCTTTGATGGCTTTCAGTGTGAAATGATTTGGTGTTGACAATTCGTAATGAATTATTGTTAAAGCAAATGGTTGGGAGCTGAAGCTGAAACTAGCCTAAACATTGGAACAATTTATCTAGGGACATGGAGGATTCTCTATCACTTAAAGTTGTAAAATCAAGACTGGATATATTACTGGAAGATGCTTTAACTCAAATAGAAATTATGGGCTTGATGCAGGGATTATTGGATAAGGTTCTATGGCCTGTTATGCAGGAGATCAGGCTAGATGCTCATAATGGTCCCTTCTGGTCTTAAAATCTGTGAATGAAGTCATACCATAAAAAAAGCAACCATCAAAAATGTTAAACTTGATAGAGGTCTCAGCAGAGAGTTAGGATCAAATTATCCCATCCTCCAGAAGGAGAGGCAGAATCCTCTCCTGTGAGGGGAATAATAATAATAAATAATAACAATACAAAGTACATGCATTCTGAGCTAACAGCAGGGGTAATCTGGTCTAATGCCACTGGGGTAGGATTTACCCCCTTACTTCATTCTGGATTATTCTGAGCCAGGCTTCCTGCTGATTGTGAAAGGAGCTACACACTAGACTGAGTTCTGCCACTCCTTCTGGCCGGTGCTGGGAGATCCCATTGTAGGGACCCAGTCTGTTTCCTTTACTGAACCTTTGCTGGCATCAGTGCTGCCTTTCATTATGCATCTCCTCTCTGCATAGCCTGACTTTCTGTGAGGAGAAGATACAGGCTGAGAACTAATTTATTTCAACAAAATTGAACTCATGCAGCTCACAGATTTTCTGCCCTTTTAGTTTGTGAAAGGCAGTTCAATACAGGTAATATGCCTAGCTTTCCCCTCATGTCATACCCTTTGCTGTAATAGTTTTCTAGCGCACTGCAAACTGTGTATCTACAAAGCTTTTTGATTCTAGAGATATGTTTTTTGTATCCTTTGACCTTTACATACTACAGAATGGACACAGAATTACCCTCAAGCCTTAGAGGGTGTCCATCTGGAATTAAGGCATAGAGTGGAGAGAGGTGATGGAACCAACACTACCACTACCCATAATCTCCAGGGCCTGTGGATAGAGGACTTCTATATGACTACCTAAGTCATTTACATAGCTCTAGTCCTTTCAGTGTCTAGCACCTTTTATGAGCTCAAAATCCACATAAAAGCAGAACAGAGAGAGTAGCCAATTTTTCATTTTGGTGGCTTGAACCAAAAAAGAAGAGAGAATTCCCTTTGGGTCAATATAATACAAGATGATTTTTTTTAACTTTCTTTCCAACTAAATGAAAAAGTTAAAAACAAGTTTCAGGTCAAAGGAAATTTTTTTTTAACCCAAAATGAAATATTTCATTTCTGCTGTTTTTAACCTCCTTTTTATATATATTTTTTAAATAAAATTCAGTGAAATTCTGAAAAGAAAAAGCTTACTGAAAAGAAAAGTCAAAACATTTTGTTTCAGAAGTGCCAAAACAAACTGTTTCAATGTTTCCAGGGTTTTTTTTATTCATCCAAAATAATTAACCAAAGTAGACTGACCCTTGTATAACCCAGCTTGTTTTGGTGAACAAATTATTCAAATGAAAAACTTCACCCAGCTTTACTTAAAAATACAATGACATCATAAAAGGAATATAAACACTTACAAATTATAACTAAAATTGAAGATACAGTCATGTAGTTTTCACCTGTAGGGTGGTGATGAGCTTGAGTACATATCAATTGACCTATGATTGATATAGATAGATAAAACATCTGTATGTCAAGATGTTGCTGTTATTACTGTAAATATGGTTCATTTCAGCATGTTTTGTAAACATACATATTTAAAATAGAACGTGCTCTATATTCTTCTATATTTCCTTGTTATGGGCTCTCTTCTCTCAGTATAAAAGAAAGTGTTAAAGGCACAATTTTAATGGAAAGACGTATAGGATATGGAAAACATTTGGAGTTATATTTTGGATATATTTTGAAATTGCATTGCTGCTATTTGTTTTTCATATTATAAAAGTTGATCAGTTTTGTAAAGTTTGGTATAAATTGCACTGGGCAATAAGTGTTTTGTTTATAATTTTGTTTTTGTATTATCCTCAGAAAGAAAAGTTGGAAAATAAAGGTATCAGTAAAGTTCATACATGGAATACCAGTTCTTTTGACAAGAAAATGACCAATCTACAGTGTATAGTCTGAACGTAAATTAGGGGACATTTTTAATTAAAAGAACCCTGAAGAATCGATATTATAAAATGATTTGGTCATCTGAACTTGTCATGGAGGAAACCAATCAGCTGTGAACAAACACTCTTCTTCAGATGTCTGTGTGACTGAAAGCAGTTTGTTCCGTATCATTTTGAAAAACTCCAACATGACCCACTATAGAAGATATTTTCTCATTTCTTGGAGGTGCTCCCTGATGTCTATTTTCTTGATTGGCTCCATCTGTTTTCTAGGGATATATTTGTTTTTCATTCCTAAGACTTTTAATTACTTTGTTGTTTTAGCAAAAATCAAAGTTAAAGAAAACACTGATTTGAGTTCAATGAAAAGATCTGCATTTCCTGCCAAAGAATATGACAAACCTGCGACAGCAAAAAAAAACATTTCCTTCAGAAGCAATGTTTCTAGCTTCAAACAATTCTTACTAAACAGGAAGGTAGAGGGACTAACTGTAAATGCAGCACCATTTGCTAGTGAACTCAATCCTATTCAGTCCTTTAGGTTTGTTATTAACGAAAGAGATATATGTAATGAAATAACTCCTTTTTTAATACTATTAATAGCAACCAAAGCTGATGAAAAGCAGCACAGGGAAGCCATCAGGAAAACCTGGGGAAACGAATCTGTGGTTCCAGGAATAAAGGTTGTTCGCTTATTTATGTTGGGTGCTAACGACAAAGAGCAAAATGAAGCCCTACTGAGGGAAAGCAATCAATATCATGACATCATTCAACAAGACTTTTTGGACACCTACAAGAACCTAACTCTTAAAACCATAATGGGTTTGAAGTGGGTTACCACCTACTGTGGTGGTGCAAATTTTGTCATGAAAACAGACACTGATGTTTTTGTTAATACAGAATATTTAATACAAAGGCTCCTAAAACCACTTATGCCTCCTTCACAGTATTATTTCACTGGCTACCTTATAAGAAATGGTCAGCCTCATCGAAATAATGAAAGCAAATGGTACATGCCAAAGGAAGTCTACTCAGCTGAGCGGTACCCTGATTTTTGTTCAGGAACTGGGTATGTTTTATCAGGAACCCTGGCTGCAAAAATTGTCAAGGCATCTTTAAAAGTAAAGTATATATACTTGGAAGATATTTATGTAGCTCTTTGTCTTGAACAAGAGGGAATTAATATGGTACCCCCACCTGAAAACTACTTGTTTAATGTATATAAAGTCCCATTTTCTCCTTGTACATACAGCAGACTGATTACCTCCCATGGAATTAATCCAGATGAACAGATAACATACTGGGAAACATTGCAAAGTAACAAATATGTCTGTAGTAAATAAAGCAAATGTATGGCAGAGATTGTCTGGGATTACGATATTGGCTTCTACAGTATTTCAGCCTTATCATTGCTGAATAAAAACAATGAGGAGTCCGGTGGCACCTTAAAGATTAATAAATTTATTTGGGCATAAACTTTCATGGGTAACCCCCCCACACACTTCTTCAGATACATGGAGTGAAAATTACAGATACAGGCATAAATATATTGGCACATGAAGAGAAGGGAGTTACCTTACAAGTGGAGAACCAGTGTTGAGAAGGCAAATTCAGTCAGGGTGAATGTGGTCCACTCCCAATAACTGATGAGGAGGTGTCAATACCAAGAGAGAGAGAATTGCTTTTGTAGTGAGCCAGCCACCCCCAGTCCCTATTCAAGCCCAAATTGATGGTGTTAAGTTTGCAAATGATTGTAGCTCAGCAGTTTCTCTTTGAAGTCTGTTTTTGAAGGTTTTTTTGTTAAAGGATGGCTACTTTTAAATCTGTTATTGAATTTCCAGGGAGATTGAAGTGTTCTCCTACTGGCTTTTGTATGTTACCATTCCTGATGTCTGATGTGTGTCCATTTATTCTTTTATGTAGAGACTGTCGAGTTTGGCCAATGTACATGGTAGAGGGACATTGCTGGCACATGCTGGCATATATCACATTAGTAGATGTGCAGGTGAATGAGCCCTGATGGTGTGGCTGATGTGGTTGGGTCCTACGATGGTGTCGCTAGAGTAGATATGGGAACAAAGTTCACCATTGAACCTTCTATGGAGGAAGAGACAGACTTGACACAATATCCTTCATTAAGGTTTCCATTTAAAGTATATTTACAAAAAGAAACCTTTTTTCATACTGAAGTTTTATTTTACCCCACAGAACAACTTCAGCATAAATACAGTTTTAGTATAAATGTGATTTTGGGGAATTGGGTTCTGCAAGGACTGATGAAGGAACAGAGTAAGTAATTGATGTATGTGTTTATTGTGTGGAATAGTGGATTTTTGCATGTCCCTTTCACTGGGTGAGGGGAAAACCTGCCACCTACCTATTGGTGCTGGAAAGACTGCAAAAGTGGGAGGTCAAATTTGAGCAGCGTTGCAATGCCATGGACCAGGTCACAATGCCCACGCTTCAATGCTCCTTGCTCAAATTTGGCCTGCCCACCCCTCCATTATGCCAGCAGCAAAGGGTGTCTGTGCTATTATGCCACACAGCTCTAGCCAGGGGCAAAGAGAGAATCTTAGCCCCCAGCTCAATAAAAAGAAGCCACAAGCTACAAGCCAAAAGCTAACCAACAAGCAACTCACAAGCCAATTAAGCCAAAAACAAGCCCAATTTCTGTGTTTATTCTGCGGGTTTGGCATGTCTGGGCCTGGGCCTTAGAACCAGTGGAAGGAGATGGGGAGACATCTGACAAGGAACAAGGGTATAGGGGGAGATCTGGGACTGGCTGGGCAAAGAGACTGGGATGAAAGGAGAGGGAACTAGTTTAGATGAAGAGCCTGGGGAGTGGGATTGGGACTGGGAACCAGTGGTGATGGGGAACGTGGGTAGGGCAACTGGAAGCAGGATTGGGGAAAGAACCAGATCAGAGGAGGAGCTGTGAAGAGGAAAACTGACTGGCCTGGCAAGGATACTGGGGCTAAGGAGCTCTGGTGAGGCAGCTTCTAAATCTGCCCTCTCCTGAGACTGCCCAGCCACTGATATTGGGGAGCTCAAGGCTCAATTCAGGCTTGCTAGCCTGTGGGCTCACCTGTACACATCTTCCTGATTTCACCTGAACTTCCTCCTATGAAGCTCTTACAGGACTCCATGTTCATACCTCCCATTTCTGGGTGGTGGTTGTTCTCCCTCATCCCCCATGCTCCCAAGAATGCCTTTATTATGTATGTATGTATGTATGTATTATATTGCTCACATACAAGAGTTTTCTTTTAAAATAATTAAAGCAGTCTTCAAGGCTTTGTGTGGAGAACTAATCCTTTCTATGAAGTCTGTTCAAGCATCCCTCATTCCTTAATGCTTTGTTCTGTAAAATAATGGTTCTTTGCTTTGTGACTATCCAAATGTCTTAGTAAAAAATAAAAATTAAAAAAAAAAGATTAAATTTATTTAAGCCTTTGAAAACTGGAAAGTAAAAGTACCTTTTTTAATGTAAATACTTTTTTAAACGCTTAATTTTAATTACATTTGTAGTATTTAAATAATAATGCACTGCGGCTTTACTCAAATTATTTATAGTGAGACATCAACAGCTATACAGCCACCTCTTGGGTGGAGCACAGGACCAGTATAAAAGCCCTAAGCAATACTGAGCAACAAAACACACACTAACAAATAAATAAGATAATAAATAATATTCTTATAAACCCTTTTACAAGGTTAATGTTTGCTTTAATTGTAAGTGCTCTGGGCCTGAATCTCCACTGCACTATGAGGTTATTTACACCTGTGGGGTGTGGCTGCAAAACCCTTTATACCTACTTTGCAGAGGTATATAAGACTACACAAGATGCAAGGCAGTAGAAAATCAGATAATCTGGTGAGCCTGCTGCAAATTAAGCACCATTTTTCTTGCATCTTATTTCTTTGTCAAATGATAAAAAAGAAAATGTAAAATATACCAAATCCATACGTTACGCAGTCATTGCATAATAGTCTGATTCAAGAAAATGTATCCAGCTGGTATTGACTAATGAGAATTAATGCCAGGATGTTTCTGCAAATAATACAGCTGAAATGTGTCAGAAACTTGCTTCACCAGCCCCCAAAACAGCCTAGGGATCAAGGGTGGCTTAAAGTTGCTTTAGCCCCCATACTCCATCCCCCCCATATTCTCCTGTCTGTAAGTTCTGTGTGATGCATTAGACGTGCAGTGCTGAATCTCACTTTAAAGAACAAGCTCAAAAGGGTGCTAATGGTTCAGTATTTGTTGTTATTGACTGAATCAAAAAGGTTTATTTGATATAAAAGATTCCAAATAGTTGCTCCATTTTATGATGTTCATATTCAACCTATTTGTTCTATTGTGCAGGTTTTCCCCCATAATCCTATATCCTAGCTGTGGCTCACATATTCAAAATGTCTAATGCCTGAAATACCTGAATGAATGCCTGAAATGTATCCTCCTTGAGCAAGTGATATTAAGTGAGTGTTTGTTTTAGTTCACTTGCTGGAAAAAGGAAATTACCAAGCATATCAAAACAAAATCCAGTGTGTCTTTTTTGTGTTTCTTTGTAAACTCACAAACATGCAAACTCCAATTTTCGGGTCTGTAAGCAAGTATGAAGGAAGGAGTAGGAAGCTAAGAAAATGGCTTCACACAAGTTTTTTTAATTCTCCAATCCCAGGCCAGCCTCTGGACCACTCCAAATTCTGCCAGACTGAATGTGGAAATTAAGCAGTTTAGTTTTCATTATTCAGCCTTCACTTTTCCTTAGTTTTATTACTTATGAATTGCTGCTAATTTATTTAATGTAGCTAGTTGACATAACTAGTTAATTAGTTTTGATTAGTGAGTACTAAACCAGTTTTCTACTAATTTTTCAAAGACAATAAGCCAGGCTTTGTTTGGGAATACAGCTGGATATGAGGATGTGCTCAGTCCTTGTATAATTTTCAAAGATTAGTTAAGTCAGCTAGTTACACTGAGTAAAGAGGCAGTAAACAAGTTAATTTTTCATTACCAAATAGTGATAAAAAATAATGCAAATTAAACAAGTATAATTTACCTTACTCAGTTGGCAAATCAGTGTGAGTGAAGATTCAGACCTACATGGTGTGTTATGCTGGAATATTGCTATGCACTGGTAGAAACTGAGGCAAAATAAACTATTTTTCAGAAAACTTGACAGTAGGATTTGGCAAATTCTTGTTAGTGTACCTGGATGATAATGCTGTCTGCAGCCACGTATACGAAGAACACACCACACTCAAGGTAGGAGTACACAAGCAGAACAGGCACACAGCTATTATGCTGGAATGTATCCCTTCAGAGTTATGATAGGGAGATGCTGTTGTGACTCACGGACCTCTTGATTCCAACTGATAGAGAGCACAGGGGTGGCCAAACTTACTGACCCTCTGAGCCACATATGATAATCTTCGGAAGTTTAAGAGCCACAAGACATGCATAACGTGCCCCACAGGGTTGTGCCTTTTTAGGTGTGGGTCTTGTGTCCCAACGCCCCCCTGCAGGACTAAAGCCCCAAGACTCCTCTCCCTCCAGGACAACAGTCCCTAGCCCCACCACCCTGCCACAGGACAGAAGCCCCTAACTCCACCACCCCCACCACAGGACAGAAGCCCCAAGCTCTTCCCCTCTCCCTCCCACCCCCCTGTCTGGTAGGTGTAGAATGAGGGGGAGGCATGGAGGGCTTTGTGAGCTGCACTTTATCTGTAAAAAAGCCACATGTGGCTCATGAGCCGCAGTTTGGCCACACCTGGTATATAGGGATTTGGGAACCCAAAAGGGGGTCATAGGAGCTCTCTAATGAAATCCTGTGTCATACTGGTCACCTTATTCATTGTAAGATGTATATACAGGTGATATTTAAGGAGTTGTGTGTCTGGAGAAAAAAATTGTTCTTAAAGCATGTAAAGTGACCTATCTTAGACCAACAGGAGGTTTAAAAACAAAAGTTTGTCTCTCTGGTTACATGTAAATGAAGTACTGTCTGATTCACAAGAAGGCCCATTTACTTACTTATGGAGGGATAAGAAATCAACATGAAAGAAGCATATGGGGGGAAAAAACAAACCCATAGGAGAGTTATGTTGTTTGCAAACTAAAACATTGGCTTGGAAAAATATTTATCCAGGGTTCAGAAGAACCCCAGGTTATTCCTTCAGTCTGAAAGGACAAGCTGTAAGTGGGCTTGATCTTATGAAAAGGGGTATTTGCCTGAAAAAGCTGGAGAAAGAACTCGATGTAAGCTTTCTTGTAGGAGATAGGGGAATGACTTGTTAGTGAGCTTTCCTCTCCAGAAAGCGGGTTATGATTATGTTTTGTATATAACTGTTTGTTTCCCCTTTTCTTATGCACTATGACTTGAATCTCTGTACTTTGAGAATAAACTTTGGTGTGGATTACTCAAGGCCGTTCCAGCGGGCCATCCAACTCTAGTATTATAAGTGGTTATTTAAATCATTCCCATGTGTATTATGCGTAACATAATGCAACTTCGCTGGTGGCCCCTTATCTGTGCTCCTCTGGTTGTGTGTATGGTGGGTGTGTGCCTGGGCAGCTCTCCTGATCGGAAGTGCTGATGTGTTGTAGCGCTTAGAGGAATACTAAATCTGGGATCCACTTCAGCCTGTTCCTTCGGCCCTTTGCCTGGTTTCGTTCCCTACATTTCCTTTTACACACATGTTCCTTCATTTGTTTCATGATTCGTTGGGCCGCATGTTGCATGGCACATGGAATGTCGCCGACATGTTTGTACTCTGAGCAAACAAACAAATAGCACATCCTAAGCTATATCAAAAATATTCTGAGCAAAACAACAAACACAGCAAATCCAAACAATCAAGCCAATGACACAATCACCAGCCATGGTGCCATCCTGTCCTGGACTCCAATAGTGTGCCATCTGCCTCCTAATCTCTATAGTTAAATGGTGGTTTCTGTCTTGATTAAATATAAAACATGTGTTATGTCTGTCAGATTAAACACCACAACAAACATGAACATCACAACCCACAATCCTCCAAACACCACATGCCATATACCTACAATAGCAGGTAATCAATTAATGCTCTATTATCTAATATTACTCTATTAAATACTGTGGCCCTGCTGTGATGCAGCATACTGAGACCAGGCATGTGAGGCACTGCATGCCTAGGAGAGGCCTCAAAGGCAAACATAGCAGGAGGTACAAAAGGGAGGCCTGTTCGACCTAGGGACAATTTGGGTAAAACAACACAACAACATACACAACAATAACATACACAAAACAACAATACAATACAACACAAAGCAAAGAAAAACATGAAAGAATTATCAATCAAAATAGGCAAAGATAATTTGAGTAAATTCTCTGCGCTGCTTGTTATTTCTCCAGCATTTGCTGAGCCTGCCTGGCTTTCTGCCCGCCACCTGCCCCCAGGTAGGTTTTGGTTGGCCTCAGTTAAGTTGCAGTGGAAGTTTGTCTTTGATGCCTGATTCATTGTGCCAGGCGTTTGTATTTTGATGACGGACTTTCTTGCACCCAGCAGCATGGCAGGGAGCAGCATGCCCCAGCATAGCCCCGTCACTAGGGAGGGCCTGGAGTGGGCCATCTGGGCTCTGCCTATATTGGGAACGGGGGGTCTGGGCTTGGCCTATATTTGACAGATGGGCATGGGGATGGAGTTTCCATCTTAAATGTTTTTCAGTTAAATGTATTATTTAAGTAAAATTTAAAGTAATTAATTAATTGCTTTATCCCATGGTCCCCCACTCGCTTTTTTGTTTTTTTTGTTTTGCTGGCCCATCATACTGTTTATTTTTGCTTTTTTTTGTCCTTACTTGTATAAAAAAATGGAACCTAATAAAAGGCTTTCGTTTATACAAAATACAAAAAATTGAAATCTGTAAAAATAAAAAATGTGAAAAAATCTGAATCTGTAATTTAAATCCCATTTTTAATCTGTCGTTAATCTGAGCAAAATATATATAATATCAATAACAGCAATTTTATATTAATTGCCCCATTGATATGGTACAAATATAATGGGATGGTAAAATAAATGTAGCAAAAAAAAAAAAAAAAAAAAAAAAAAAGAATAAAAAAAAAATAAAATAGGAAAAAAAAATAAAATAAACAAAATTTGGGTTAATACCCAACTAAATAAATAAAAAACTTTACAATAAATACAAAACATTTGAATTATTATTGAAGAAGATAAAAAGGAATCAAAAAAAACTTCACTAAAAAATCAAAAATGAAAAAAAATAAAATGATATCAAAAGACAGAGAAATCAATGGAATCAAAAAAACTAAAAAAAAAAAAAACTGAAAAATAAAACTCAGTAAAGCAAACGCACTCATGAACAGGACAGGATAGGAGGCTGGAAACCCCCCCTCAGCTCTCCCCTCTGCCCCTCCCATCCTGGCCTCTGTCACTGGAGGCTGGGCCAGTAGCCTTTATCTCTCTCCTCCTTCCTCTCCCTCCCTCCTCCTCCCTCCATCTCCTCTGGAAGGGACAGCTGAAAAATTCAGCTTGAAAGAGCCATCCATCATCCATGCATGCATCATGGTCATCACCACCCACAGGGCAGTAGCAGCTCAGAGGGTAAGGAGGGAGGGGGCAGAGGGGGGGGTGAGAGAAGAAGCCTGGATATGGATCTCCAACCCTGATGAATCCAGAGCCTCTTACCTGTACATCCCAGGAGCCACAGGAGCCATTGCACTCGCACAGGCTGCTCGCAGCCCTAGCCCTATATCTTATCCAATCTTCTACTGATAGTGATGTACCAAGTACATTGTGATTACCATCATGATTGATTTCAATAGCTTTTTTAACTAACTGAGGAAACTGGCCTGCCAGTCTGTCCAGTAATATAATATCTTCTTTTGCTTTGCTGCTGCGCTGAGCTGAGCTGATTTCCCACCCACCTCCCAAAGCTATTTTAGCCGGGTAGCGGCGTTGGGTCGATGCATCGAGGCTTTGGTGAGGGGGGGGGCAGGGGGGGGTCACCAGATGTCCAAATGAATGAAGCCAAGTCAGTCAGTCTCCGTGGAGTGAGTGTCGTGAGCCGCCCCCGGGCTGGGTCTATTTATTATTTATTAGTTACATAAATCATTCTATTATGCGCATGTGTGCTAATATAATCCACTTAACCGCCTCCCATGATTGGTGTGCCTTATGCCTGTGTATTCAGTGGTATGCACCCTGGTGGGGCGCTTTATCTGTGTGTCTGATCAGAAGTGTGGGGTGGGAATCACTCCGCCGCTCTAAAATCGGAGCATTTTCCCCCTTAGCGCTTAGGAAGTGTAACATTCCTACAAAACTTATTCTTGTTTTCATTGTAAATATTACTGTGCTGTGTGTTCAGCAAAGCCATGTTCTAAGGCAGTGTTCTCAAAGCCGGTCTGCCGCTTGTTCAGGGAAAGCCCCTGGCAGGCTGGGCCGGTTTGTTTACCTGCTGTGTCCGCAGGTTCGGCTGATTGCGGCTCCCACTGGCTGTGGTTCACTGCTCCAGGCCAATGGGGGCTGCAGGAAGCAGTGCAGGCCGAGGGACATGCTGGCCGCCCTTCCCGCAGCCCCCATTGACCTGGAGTGGCAAATTACGGCCAGTGGGGGTGGCGCAATTGGCCGAATCTGCAGACGCGGCAGGTAAACAAACCGGCCCAGCCCACCAGGGGCTTTCCCTGAACAAGCAGTGGACCGGCTTTGAGAACCACTGCTCTAAAGGTATAACTAGTACATGTAACTAGGCCTAGTAATTCTGTGAGTGTTTAGTGGATATCGGGCTGGACACTGGAAGTGTCAGTTGAAAGACTTGGGGGTTACTGTGTGCCTATCGCTAACCTGTACAGAGAAATGGAGGTCTGCAGTGCTTGTGTTCCCAGGGGCTGGTGCTTTCAGAGAGCTGATCCACAGCAGGCACAGATAAGACTTCTTCACACGAGGGGCAGAGAGTGATGAGGTGTCTCACAGCCTTGGGGACCTTTTGGAAGTGTCACAAATTTATAATAAAGGAGAAGAAAATAAAATGCTGGTAGAACATTTAACAGCAAGATATAAAATTCTATTACCTGGACATCAACTACATACAGAATATTCACATAACTAAAGGAGGAGATAATGCTTAACAAGGTAAAATGTCTATATAAGTCAGTTACTTTGAGCCTCCAACCAGCCAAAAATATAAGAGATAAGCATTGGTTCACTGGAAGAAGCAACTGGCTTGGTTAATTGTGAAATTGTGAAATTACAGAAAATCAGGTCTGACGGTCTGGAAGGAATCACATGTGCACACACTCATGGTATCATGACTCAGAGGTAAAGCTCAATTATGGATGGTACAAACTGCACCTGGCTAAAGAGTGAAGAGCCCAGAGGATTTCTAGCAGGATCACTGTGCCCCGCAGGAGTTGTAGACAAATGTGGCACCTTCTCTCAAGGAGCTGAATGCTCTTTCCTATTCTGCTGTGTGTGGAGCAGGACAGAAGACAAATCCAATGCCCCCCATTATCATCCTCTATATGGAAAGAGAGGCAAAATAAAATGTTTTAATTGTCTTTAAGATTACGTAGAAGGAAATGTGCCTTTTGCTTTGTGCACCACAATGGGGAAGAGGAAAGAAGTGTTGCCAATTCACATGATTATTTTTTTAAGGACCTCATGATCTGGAATGTTTTCCTCGTAGTCTCAGCTGCTGGAGTTGAACTTTTTGAAAATCTCAGCTTTCATTTTAATAGAAAAGGGAAGTGTCTATCTCTCGTGATTGCAGAAAAAAAGCTTGGAAATGTAAACTGAGTACACCTTAAAGGCTCAGGAACCAGAAGGAAAATTAAAGAAAAACCTAAAAATGATTATTTTTCAAAAATCTCATTCTTTCATGATTTATGATTGAATGTTTGGGGTTGACATTACTAGGAAAGCGATTTGTTTTTGCTATGGGCTCAGTGCAATTTTTCGTTCATATGGCTTATCAGTGAAGAGTATGCCTGTACTCCATAAACAACTAGTACCCTGCTTTCTTTATAAAAAGACAGCCATCCACCAGGTGAGCGTCAGTCTTTCAGGTGGACCAATAGCTAGAAAGGGCCAAATTCCAAACTCCTGGAAAGTTATGCACATTTTTCCAAACCTTGCAGGTCTTGGAATCCAGACTTTATATCAGGCTAGCTAACGAGATTTCCTATATCTTCAGTTTTCATTCAGATACAAATGATGAAAACTGGTTGGAAATGGGAATTTCTATTCTGTGGGGAATTCCAACATTTAAAATCAAATAAAGAAATCACAATGATTGTGCAGAAGTAGTCTAAACAAAATTCCAAAAAGCTTTTTGATTCAAAATCATCAAAAAGTTTTGGATCCATAGTGTTGATTTCATTGACCAAGTTTCAGCTTGTATATTAACATTTTAAATAGAAAATATTATACTTAATAACAATATAATATTTTGTATAATATCAAAATGAAGTGAATCAAAACAACTCTATCAAAATGAAATGTTTCAACATTGTGGATGTGAAATGTTATGAATGTTTCCTGTTGAAAAATTCCATCTAATTTGACACATTCCCATAATTTTTTTCAATTTTGACAAAATACCATTTTTGTTTGTTTTTGACCAGCTCTACAAAATACTCCTGTTCTTTTTGCGGATACAGACTAACACGGCTGCTACTCTGAAACCTTTATTTTTTTTGTACTTCTGAAAAAGAGCAAAAAGCACATTGAAATGAAAAATGATGTTGTGCTTTTTAGTTTTAATTTATTTTGGTTTTGAACTTCAAAAGTAGATCAGATTTGGTTCAAGTGTTTAGCAAAGGTTCCAGATCTTATTTTATCAGAATGTGTTTCTCCCATTCCTAGTAATGATCTTATAATGCTTCAATGTGCATTACTGGGCATAGAGTATGATATACTGACTTCAAAAATTGCCCTTATGCCATTGATAAACCTAGAAATATCTCATTTTTACATATAACTTAGCCATATTTCTTTTCTAATACAGCTATATTTAAGGAACATATGTCTGTGTTGTTTTTTCCTTTGATTGTTATATTGTTTCAACCTTCCCACATCATCATAGTGTGATTTTTTCAAAGTCTGAGAACTGAGAACCTAAGCTTAAAAAATTCCTCTAAAGAAATATTTTCTCCTACCAATAGACTGCCCTTTTTTCCCCTCCCTCTCACCCCCCATTTGAAATCTTGCAAACCGTTTAAAGAAAGTAAGTTAGTTACAGAATGGATTGTGATGACCGCTAAATGTTACAAATATATATATATTGGCCTAGCATATTTTTGGGACATCTCAAGGTACATCTCTCTGTACAAGAAGGAAGAAGTGGAGCTTAGTGTGGCAAATATATTGTATATAAACTAAGAAGAGAGAAATTTGCTTATTTCTAAAAATATACTTTAGACCAATGAAGCTAACAAGCTCCAAATACCCAGAGAAATCACATTATGAAAAGTTGGCAAAAAGTGAATATACCAGTGGGAGATAAGAGGACTCTAGTGTACGCATAAAATGCATGATGCATTTTTTTAAGTATATATTGTTTATAGTTTAGTGTTATTGAATGGGAAAGAGTTATGCAGACACAACCGATTACAAACTCAGGGGGAAATTGTTTCCTATCTGTACTACAGAAAGATTTTAAATTGCTACATTAAGGTATTTCAGGTTATGTGACTTTGCTAACTCCTTTTGTGCTTGTTTTATATCAAGAAGTAAACTGAAGTTGCTTGCTAGGGAATATTGCCATTGATTTCAGTAGGAAACTTGACACAGTTAATCATGAAAAACTGCTTCTAAAAACTGTATAATTACAAGATTGGACAGGTCCAGTCATCATATTTCTAGTAATATCTGTTCAATAAGAAAAAGTGTTATAAATTTTCTGGCAGCTGCTTTGGGTGAATCATTTTTCATTCCTACAGTCTCTCAGCAGTCAGTTTTTAACACTTGGTTATTTACTGCATGTTTGTGCATTTAAAATTCACCAAGGAGAAATGTCATGGCATTACTTTATTTATTTTTTTAAAGAGAAAAATGCATATAGAAGAAAAAAGATGAATTTAAGAGTGATTTTTAGGATGAGGCAACAAAGTTGGAAGAATATTTAGCAAAATATTGAATATGAAACTAAGGAAAAGGTAAAAGTATTCAAAAACTCTCATCAAAATCTAAATCTTTGCACAGAATTATTCCTATCAGGCATGTAAGTAAGGGACAGTCTTCTTCTTTATCTTAAATGTCTAATGACTACTCTCTGAGGCCTGGTCTACACTAGGAGTTTATGTCGAATTTAGCAGCGTTAATTCGATTTAACCGTGCAACCGTACACACCAGGAAGCTAATTAGTTCGACCTAGGGCTCTTTAGTTCGAATTCGGTACTCCACCCCGACGAGGGGAGTAGCGCTAAATTCGACATGGCTATGTCGAGTTAGCCTATGTGTGGACGGAAATCGACCTTAGTAGCTCCGGGAGCTATCCCACAGTGCACCACTGTGTTGACGCTCTGGACAGCAGTCCGAGCTCAGATGTTCTGATCAGCCACACAGGAAAAGCCCCGGGAAAATTTGAATTCCTTTTCCTGTCTGGCCATTTTGAATCTCAATTCCTGGTTGGACATCGGGGCGAGCTCAGCAGCACTGGCAGCAATGCAGAGCTCTCCAGCAGAGGAGTCCATGCAATCTCAGAGTAGAAAGAGGGCCCCAGCATGGACTGACCGGGAAGTCTTGGATCTGATTGCTGTGTGGGGCGATGAGTCTGTGCTTTCGGAGCTGCGCTCCAAAAAACGGAATGCAAAGACCTACGAGAAGGTCTCCAAAGCCATGGCACTCAGAGGATACAGCCAGGATGCAACGCAGTGCCGCGTGAAAATCAAGGACCTGAGACAAGGCTACCAAAAAATCAAAGCGGCAAACGGATGCTCCGGAGCCCAGCCCCAGACATGCCGCTTCTACGAGGCACTGCATGCCATTCTCGGTGGGTTTGCCACCACTGCCCCACCAGTGACCGTGGACTCTGAGGATGGGATAGTGTCGACGGGCAGTTTCTCGGCGATGTTCGCGGATGGGGAAGATGAGGAAGGGTTTGTGGAGGACGAGGCAGGCGACAGCGCTTACAATACTGCTTTCCCCGACAGCCAGGATCTCTTCATCAGCCTCACAGAGATCCCCTACCAACCCTCCCCGGCCGTTAACCCGGACTCCGAATCAGGGGAAGGATCAGTCGGTAAGTGCTATAAACATGTAAACATTTATTTTTAAAAAAACAGGAATAAAAACTATATGAAAAGAAGGTCAATACATATAGGGATCGAACAGAAATCCTCTTGGGACAGTTCCACGAAGCTCTCATAGAGGTACTCGAAAAGCCTCCGCAGGAGGTTCCTGGGGAGAGGTGCCTTATTGGGTGCTCTGTGGAAGCACACTCTTCCGCGCCAGGCCATCCTGAGGTACAGTGGGAGCATTGCCTCGACCAGCATGGCAGCATAGGGCCCTGGTCTGTGCAGGGATTCACGCAGCATGCGCTCTCTGTCTCTCCTAGTGACCCGCCTCAGGGTGATCTCGCTCGGCGACTGCTGCATCTAATTAGGGGAATTACTGTAATGTTACTATTGTGAATGCTTGACTTTTCCTTTGCATAACAATGACCGTCGTTTAACAGCCACGTGGTGGAGGCTGCAGAGGGAAAGCATACAGGGATCTTTCCCGGGGACAGCCGCGAGGGGCTGGAACAGGGTCAGACTTTATGCTTTCCAGATTGCCTGCAGCAGGAGGGCACTGCTATCCATTAACTGTTAAGCAGCCTAAAGTTTACGGCTTACCAGGCCTGGCTGCTACACGGATTCTGCTGTCCTGCACCACTTGTCCGATCTCCAGTGCAAGACCCCAGGCAATGAAAGCGAATGCCAAAAGTTCGAACTTGTCCTGAGAGCACATGAGATAGGTGCCCTGTATGGTCTTGTTCACAGAAACTGAGTAGACTGTGTTCAGTGTTCGCAAACATGTATCTTTGGAAGGAAATCACTTCCTTTTTCCCATCACACAGCTGCTGCTCTTTCCCGAACTGCCCCGGCATCCCCCTCACAGAGGCTGGCGCAGATTAGGCGGCGAAAGAAAAAGACTCGGGACGAGATGTTCGCTGAACTGATGGCCTGCTCCAGAGCCGAGGCGGCCCAGCAGAGCCAGTGGAGGGAGACCCTCTCTCAGCAGCAGCGCTCACACAGCGAACAGGAGGACAGGTGGCGGCAGGAAGACCAGCAGGCGACTCAAACGCTGCTTGGACTAATGAGGGAGCAAACGGACACGCTCTGGCGCCTTGTGGATGTTCTGCAGGACCGCAGGCAGGAGCACAGAGCCCCCCTGAACTGTATCTGCAACCGCCCTCCCCCGCCACAAAGTCCTGTCCCCCCCTCACCCAAAATCACAAGAAGGAGGGGCGCTAGGGGCCGTGAAAACTGTCACGCCACCCCAGCAGAGCGCTCATGTACCAAACAGCTCTCATTCCCTAAAGTATGAGAATTGCTTCCCTTCCTGGCTCACCCAATCCAAAATCCCAGTTTCATCCCCCAACTGTGTAGTTGAGTATTAAAAATAGTTTGCTGTTCATTACTGTTTCCGTCATGTTTCTTTGCAGAAGACTTTGTGTGAAGGGGAGATAGGGGTTTGTTAATTGCATAGGACAGCCACCATTACCAGGGTACAGGCATGGGGGCAGGATCAACAGCAGGTCACACACAGAGTGCAGTCACTAGGCACCCGGGTCACTCTGGGAGGTGTCTGCTGCCCCAGGTCAATCTGGGAGGTGTATGCTGCCCCAGGGTCCGAGCGCCTGGCATCCACAAATGGCAAGGCAGGCTGCCCTTACCATGCCCTTCCACCCTAGCCATGAACCTCTCCGATGCCCTGAGCCCCAGCCAGAGCCATCATCCCCCTACACCTACTCACCCTTCCCACACACCCATCACCCCTTCCTGCAAACCCACCCCTTCCTGCACACCCTCCTGTAACCATCCTCCCCCCAGAGACCACTGTAGGAGCAGGAGCCTGTCAGTCCTCGAGTGTAGAAGCGGTCTGTACATCACTGCACACCGTACCCACCACAGTCTGCATCCCTGTTTGAACCCTTTAATGTGAATTCCTTAGTAAAGAAAACTTTGTGAATTAAAAATGTTCCAATAACTTTATTTTTAAACGTCTGTTGGAAGGGGGGAAACCTGGTGAACGGGATATGTAACCGCTGAAAAAAGTGAATAGTAACTGAAACAGGGGCAGGTTCAGCTTCTCTGTAAAGAGACTGGACAGTCATAGGTTACCCTGCTCTCTGAGGAACCTAGCTTTCAAAGCCTCCCGGATGCACAGCGCTTCCTGCTGGGTTCTTCTAATGGCACGGGTGTCTGGCTGAGCGTAATCAGCAGCCAGGCGATTTGCCTCAACCTCCCATCCCGCCATAAAGGTCTCCCCCTTGCTCTCACAGAGATTGTGGAGCACACAGCAAGCTGCAATAACAATGGGGATATTGGTTTCGCTGAGATCCGAGCGAGTCAGTAAGCTCCTCCATCTCCCATTGAGACGTCCGAAAGCACACTCCACCACCATTCTGCACTTGCTCAGCCGGTAGTTGAAGAGCTCCTTGTCACTGTCCAGGGCACCTGTATAGGGCTTCATGAGCCAGGGCATTAGCGAGTAGGCTGGGTCCCCGAGGATCACTGTAGGCATCTCCACATCCCCAACACTTATTTTGTGGTCTGGGAAGAAACTACCTTCCTGCAGGCGTCTAAACAGACCAGAGTTCCTGAAAACACGCGCGTCATGAACCTTGCCCGGCCACCCGACGTAGATGTTGGTAAAACGTCCCCTATGGTCCACCAGTGCTTGCAGCACCATTGAAAAGTAGCCCTTTCGGTTAATATACTGGCTGGCCTGGTGGGCCGGTCCCAGGATAGGGATGTGAGTGCCATCTATAGCCCCACCGCAGTTTGGGAACCCCATCGCGGCGAAGCCATCTATGATGAACTGGACGTTTCCCAGGGTCACTACCTTTGAGAGCAGTAGGTCAAAGATTGCGTGGGCTACTTGCATCACAGCAACCCCCACGGTAGATTTGCCCACGCCAAAGTGGTTCGCTACTGACCGGTAGCTGTCTGGCGTTGCAAGTTTCCAGAGGGCTATGGCCACTCGCTTCTGCACACTCAGGGCTGCTCGCATCCGGGTGTCCTGGCGCTTCAGGGCAGGGGCCAGCAAGTCACACAGTTCAAGGAAAGTGCCCTTACGCATCCTGAAGTTTCGCAGCCACTGTGATTCATCCCAGACCTGCAGCACTATGCGGTCCCACCAGTCCGTGCTTGTTTCCTGGGCCCAGAATCGCTGTCCCATAGCATGAACGTGACCCATTGCCACCATGATCTCCGCGGCACGGGATCCCATGCTTTGTGAGAGGTCTGTGCCACTCTGACACTTCATGTCCTCACCGCGCTGCCGGATCCTCCTCGCCCGATTTCTCAGCAGCTGACTGTGGAAGAGGTGGACGATAAGGTGCGAGGAGTTGACAACGGCCATAAGTGCAGCGATGATCGCAGCGGGCTCCATGCTCGCAGTGCTGTGGCGTCCGCGCTGTCACTGACCAGAAAAGTGCGGTAACAGATTTCCCGCCGGCGCTTTCAGGGAGAGAGGGCGGGAGTGACGGTTGAATGACGACAGTTACCCAAAACCACCCTCGACACATTTTTCCCCCAGCAGGCATTGGGGGCTCTACCCAGCATTCCAATGGGAAGCAGGGACTGCGGGAACTGTGGGATAGCTGCCCAGAATGCACCGCTTCCAATGTCGACGCTTGCCCTGTTAGTGTGGACTCACAAAGTCGAATTAGTGTCCTTAGTGTGGATACACAAATTCGAATTCATAAGGTGGAATCCACAAATTCGACCTACATTAAATCGAACTACTCTTGTAGTGTAGACATACCCTAAGATTGACTGCAGAGAAAAATTATTGTTGGTCCTCCATGGCCAAAAAGATTTTATTAAAACTTTTTTATAGTGCATAGATGAATCCTTATTTAATATACATTAAAACTTAAGGCCTTTGGGGTTGTCTACATATTGTGGAAATGTGCACTAGAATGGTGTGAATTAGCACACAAATGTGTTGTGCACTAAATTGGCCTGTGGTGCTCCTATTCGCATGCACCAATAAGAACTATGGAACATTTAGTGCATATCAGTTAACATGCAACATATAGACCTTGCTTGTAAATACTAAATACACTCAAAGGGTGTGAATTCTAAAGTGCACCATGTTGCTTTCAGAAAGGAATGGCCTAGTGTGCCATTGGTAAAGATGCATCAGTCAGAATCTTGTGTCTGAAGCTGATTTCAAGGCAGTAACAGACCACTTTGTTATAGGCTTAGCAGTTTAAAATAAGTCAAAGAATGCAATGATTGTTTTCTCCTGCGTTGCAATTTGATGTTCCTGTTCAAATGCTTTGTGTAAATCAATCCTGTTCTGTGTGTAAATAAGAAATGTGTGTGTTAAAAAATAAGCATGAAGGCCATCATCAGCCCAGATGTTCTAGCGAAAAATCAAGGACGAATGTAAAGGCACCAGGAGATGTAACACGCCCCTATTGAGATGTCAGAGAAGGCCAAATTGACGACTCTAAAAAATATGGCAGGCACCCATCAATGGGAACAAAATAGATATTATCAAAAACCAGCATGGGGTAACTCCCTAAAAACTAATAAAAAAACAAAAACAAAAAACAAAAACAAAAACAAAAATTAAAAAATAAGCACTTGTCAAACAACAATTAATTACAGCACAATGCTGCAAAATGCATTGGTCCCAATAAAGAAAAATCATTATATAAACAGGGTGCTTTGCCATGACACTTTGAGTTCGTCCCGCCAAGACTTCCCCAGAGCATCATGTCACGATCGACAGAACCCGGCTCCTCTCTATCCATGATCAACCTAGCTGGCCACAAGATTGATCGGAACTTTGGACTGGTAACTATAACATAGACTGGCAGGACAGTGTGTGTGTAATTAAAGGCATATGCTAATTGGTATATCTCCAATAAATGTGGCGTATTGCCTTTTCCCCTGAAAAAGATCCCGTGTGCTTCCCATAAGCATAACATATAACAGTCCAGTTAACATGCAACATGGTGCACTTAGAATTCACACCCTTTGAGTGTGTATTGTTGCACCGTGTAGACAAGCCCTTAGTCTTTGCTTATTTGTAAGTGCAATATATACTTCTGAGGCCTAATCCAAAGATGATTTCAATGGGCTTTGTATCAGGCTATGGTGCCTGTTGAGAAATAATTCTTATTGAGAATGGGTCCAATTCTTGATACATTACTCATGTTTAGAAGTACTTGCTCATTCTAGTAGTCCCATTGCATTCGACATAAGTACTTGTATAAGTACCACTCACCATGCATGATACAGACAGCAGAGTCTGAGCTGACATATCATGAACAAGGAATCAGGCACATTTAGAAAAAATTTTTGATACTTTAATTTTAACTTTATTAAACAGAGACATATACCTTCCATCAGAAAGTGAGAACAAGCCATTAAAAACTGTTGTGAAAGGTACTGAAGCCCTCTATAATTTCCTGGATCTTATGCTCATGTTGACATGTCTGAGCCATTCCAAAACCTTTTAAAAAATCAAAACACAATTGAGTAATTAAGAAATGATAACGTTTTATCTTACAACAGTCATCCATTTGTGACTTAGCTGTTAGTATAAATGCACCTAACATTCGTTTTTGTTTTAAATTTGTTATGTTTGTTGACACTCTAGATACTATTTTACAAATAAAATCAGTTCCTGTGTACCTTTAAGGCAGGCTAAAGACCCAGCTCAGTCTTATTAGTGTTTCAGCCAATAACCAGGGTATAGCTGGAAGTTGTAGTTCCCAGAGGGATCATGGGAATTGTGGGACAGAGCAAGGCTTGCTGGGAAAGGAAATGATTATATATAAGATCACTGTCCTTACAAAAGCTAAGAGGTTAAGGAATGTGCGTGATGTGAGTCCCTCTACCAGGAGAGAATCGAAAGGAGCAGAATCTGCTGGTGGTTGTGTTGTATTAATTTTGATGGAATAATTGGGCCAATAGAGTCAAATGTGTTACCGCGACTCTGTTACTGTATAACATTAAGTTTTAAACCAGGTTTGGGGTTCGGAGTACAGAGACTTTGGCCTACTTAGTCCTGTGGCACCATTATTATTTTTTAACCATCTATTAAAAAATAAGGGAAAACAGTTAAAGCATTTGAAATGCAAAGTAGGAAGGCTTTTATTTTAACAACATCCTTCATTTCCTTTCTTTCTGCTGTGGAGAGTGCTTAGAAGGAAAACATCTGTTTGACATTCTTATTAGATGACATTTAGAACTAGTAATATCTTTTTTTGGGGGTGGGGAGAGAAAGGTGGTTGGAAAGGGCTGAAGCTGTTGTTAAAGTCTGACCCTTTCCTAGAAGACAAAACAAGACGAAACAAAGGGAGAGAAAAAAGAGTAGCAAAAAGAGAAAATGCATCTTGTCTCTGGTGCTGGCTCTCACTTGCAGTCTCATTGCTGGAGGAACTTAGCACAGCACAGGGCCTTATCAGCCAGTCTAAGGGCAAAAAATAAATTTTTAAAACCAGGCACACAGCCTAGCATATATCGATTTCTAAACCTCTCTTCTTTTTACGAGGAGTAACTCTAGTATCGGCGCTATGTTATCGGATTACGGATTAGGATTAGGGTTAGTGGGGCATGGCGGGGCGCTGGTATTGGCCGGGCTATCGTGAGACCATCACAGTGCAGTGACCGAGTGCACCGCACCCGGCTGGGAAACCAATCTGAACTTGGACTTTTGAATGAAAACTTTATGAAAAGCCTGCTGTTTGAATATTTCCGCGGTCTCAGCCAGAAGCAAATCAGCACGAAATCAATCAAAAAAAAAGGGAAAGGGCAGGCATGCGGATGTGATCGCATGAAGGGCAGAAGAAAAGGGCAGGATCATCTATCTCCGCTGAAGCAAGAGAAAGAGAGAACTTTTTTAAAAATTCCGCAAAGATAGACGACTCACGGACAAGCAGCACAAAAGCGTGCGAAGAAAGGCGGGAAAGCCAAAGAAGAAGACTGGGAATGGATGACTGGGACTGGATATTTATCCCACAGCCAAAGCAGCTTCAAAGCTATTTGCCAAATTCTGGCTGAGCCAACAAATGCTAGGTAGGGTCAAACACAGGGTTGCAAATCAGGGGGCACCACAATTACTCACCACCACACCCCACCCCCAGAAGCGAAAAACAAACAAACTTCTGAATCTACATGTTTATCTTTACTGAATGCTGCAGATATAGATAACATAGTGCAGCACTCCACACCAACATCCTTATGATCATGGGCGGATATGGATGGTACATGATGCAAATCATCATCATCATCAGCATAAAATGATTGCACAAAAAAGCATCATCATCCATCTCATCTCATGCCTATGCCTAATTTTTTTTCTGGTGGATGGTGGTATATGGGTGCTGGTATGGCTCTCCACCATCAGGGGCATAGCTCCAGGGGCTCCCCCCCCACCAGCCCCACCAAAAGAAAAGAAAGAGTTGCCCTAGCAGTGGGCTGTGGGATGCTGGGCTTCTCTCCACTGCTGCTTGCTGTCCTGTCTACTATCAGCTGGCTGCTGCTCTGCTTCCTCTCACTTTCTACTACCAAGTCAGTGTCTTATTCCCATTCTTTATTAATTCATCACCACAGTGGGGGACAAATGCAACAAGACAAAGGGAATGCTGGCATCAACAGATGAAGTTAAGCAGGAGCACTGCCCTGTATACAATACACATATTATAATTCTGACACAGAGCACAGAGCAGCTGGCTCTCTCTCTCTATGATACGGTGGTTCCTCTAGCAGCACTGCTATTATTATAGGCACTGATTCTTTTTTAGATACTAAAAGTGTGAGATTGAGAGGGATTCATTTTCCATTTTTTGATTTTGCTGCCTTGGCTGATCAGCACTTATGACAGCAGCTAATGGTACAAGACGATGGATGCATGCAATCCAATATGGAAGCTGCACTTTTGCCCCTGGCTGATTATTTTTGGGCACCAGGGGCTGGTGCAATGGTACAAAGCACTGGTGATCCATCATCATCAGTTCTTGGAAGGGTTTGGATGTTGGATATGGTGGAGTAGCCACCATCTCTCTGCTGCAATGCAAAAGCAAAAAAGCATGCATCTGTGTAATCGCTCGCTGTGTGTGCTCGCTCTGGCGCACATACACAACACGGTGAGAGACACAACAGTGCAAAAAACAAGCATGCTATGCATGCTGCCATATTATCCAGCAATCCAGTCAAAAAGTCGGGGAATGCGTTGTTGCTGACGTAAGGAGTGACTGACGAGCACAACTGGTGACTACCCCAACCCCATGATTTTTTTGATTTCATTTTGCACAGGGATCTCTGGGAGGATCACCGGGCGAACAAGGGGCGGCGGGGGGGCTATGGGGGGCTAGGGATAGAAATACAGTGTGCACCGCTCCGAGAACGAACGAAACACGGACCTACGACCATGACACCACACCACCGTATTTGTTGTTAGTGTGTGTGCGCACGCATTTTTTTAAAAAATCTTTTTTAAAAAAACCGTATTTCAATTCGAATAGTCCCCAGAGTGTAGACGCATTCTAAGACTAGGCAGCCTTTTACCAGTATCGGGCTGTTTAGCACATTGCTTTGAGCTGCCTCTTTTGTCTTAGCAGTACTGCAAAATACACATTCTTGGCTGGCTATGCCAGAATGTTATTAAAAAAAAGAAAAAAGGAGAAGGAAGAAAAAGACATAGAGGGATGGGACTAACAGCAGGAACCAAATTCCTCCATTTGGGGGGCACCTAAAAAGGGATTCATCGGTAGAACAGCCCAGCCCCTCATAATTTCTAACCTGTGGCTTTTGGTCCACTGATTTCCAATCCCACACTTCTCTTTACCAAACATGAGCTTAGAGCAGTCCTTTTTTGATTGATTGATTGATTGTTTTTTGACTAAACTAGTGGGTTTTTTTTTTTGCTTTTCACTTTTACTGTTCTTTATAAAAACAAACAAAAAAAGCAATGTGCTAAATTGGAATTTTGTTTCCTTTTCCCATCAACATTTATTGGATCATATTCTAAACTTTTGTCCACATTTCTCAATGTTAGGTTCATTATCTCGACTAGGACCCAATTGTTATATGACAGGTTCTCCCAGTCCAAAGGCCTAGGAGGGGCTTATTAAAAAGCCAGTGAAAAGGTCTGGGGAAAAAGCTGAGTAGAAGGGGTGTTTGGGCTTCATGGTCGAACTGAGAAACAAGGCCTGAAAGTGGGGAAATAAGTGACTTTGGCTGAGCAGACGAAGTGGCCTTGGGACAATGAGAAGTGGGGAGAGGTAAGGATCAGACTTCAGGCTGGCCAGAAAACAACATTCCCATTTATTAAATATATTGAATTTGTTTTGTCTCAATGCAGACTGAAAAGAAGACCTGTGTGGGGAAGAATATTGGAAAAACACAAGAGACTCCCATGCTAAAATAACCAATAGACTGATGATTAGTGCCCTCACCTGGGACATGAGAGACCAAGGTTCAAGGACCTGCTGTGGCAGACTGGGTGAATGTTTGGGGCACTTTGGATTCCATTTACCCCAGAAACAGTGATGTTTTGCTTTAGCCAGAGGACTAACCTGGAAAACAAAGGAAGGCAACAGCCACATCATCATGGTGAAATGTAAGAACCGTTATACCTACCCTTGTGTCACTATAAATTACCCATATATTAAAAATGGGACTGATAGAGTCTTAACTATATCAGAAGATCCAGCTGTTGCAACATTAAAAAATGGAGGTGCAATGTGAAAGTAGCTAATCAGTAAAAGCAGCAAAGAATCCTGTGGCACCTTATAGACTAACAGACGTTTTGCAGCATGAGTTTTCGTGGGTGAATACCCACTTCGTCGGATGCAAGTCAACTTGCATCCGACAAAGTGGGTATTCACCCACGAAAGCTCATGCTGCAAAACGTCTGTTAGTCTATAAGGTGCCACAGGATTCTTTGTTGCTTTTACAGATCCACACTAACATGGCTACCCCTCTGATACTTAGCTAATCAGTGTATAAGATAGGTAGAAACATTAATATTGCATTCAGGCAATATTAATGTCAGGAAAAACCAATCAAATCTACTCTTACTTATTAGGACATATCGACTAATAAAATCTGATATTTCTGCTTGTAGTGGTATCCAAAAGTACATCAGAGGAAACAATAATCTATAATCAGATTTTATAATTGCCATCATGGCTGCACACATGTTGTATAATACTGTCTGCATGCTCTAGAGTTTCCTCTCTGATCTTTATTTTAGCTATTTCCATAAAATGGAAGTTGTTAGAAAAGGCTGTTTTAGACTAGGTTTTATCTGTTCTAAAACTACCATTTCATTCTTGCAGTGTACAGAAACTGGGGACATCTAGGACACCTCACAGACAATGCAGTTAATTTTTATGTATTCATTCATCCAAAGTATAAAAAATTACCAATGCAGTTCAATTAAATAAGTCATATTTTGCCTCAGGAATTATATTGATTTGCCCTCATCATAAGGATTGTTTTCCAAACATTTGCATAACTTTTTAAAATGCCCACAGAGAACTCATTATTTTAACTGGCTTTTGTGCTGTAAAAATATTCCTCTTCCCTCTAGGCATATCAATAAATTATTTGAAGAGGTCAGTATGAAAATTGGAATTACTTGAGGCAGAATAATATTTCACATTCTCACAAACTATCCAAGGGCACAGTGGTTAGCATGTGTCAAACACACTATCTGAGTATCCCTAGTGCTCTAAAACTGTTCTTATAGCCAGTTTAGCATGGTGGGCACCTATAGACTATATTATGGTATGCAACAGCACAGATCACAGAACTATCTAAACTCCTAATAAATCAGATTTGCACCTAGTTTCTCATGTTTTTAGGTTTTTTAAACATTTCTGTTCTCTCTGGGAGAAGAAGCTAGTATAGACTCCAAATGCTCATCAGAAAAAGTGCAGCAGCAGATGGCGTCTCTTCAGACTGGCATAAGAATAACAAACAAAAGTTGTGAACCAGCTCTCTTCCTTTCTTTTCAGGCACATACATACTATCAGCCAATCCAGTCTCCTAGCTACTGTGAAATAATCTGATTGGATGGTTTATAATGCTCAGAGACTTTAACCCTGCTTCTTAAAATGAAACAAAACAAAATAAACCCCACACACCAGTTTGTACAAATGGGAAAACTACTGCACAAAGTGCCTCAGGTATTATGGTGATGGGCATATTAAAGGTTCCAGGTATATAGCAGAAAGATGGGTGGAATCAGGGCAATATATATAGCAGATAAGGAGGCAGGAGATGATAGGTATAGAGGAGGTATGTAGATAATATCTTTATCTAGAGCCTAGAGGTAAAAATGAAGTGTCAATTCCCTAGGGGCTAACAAAGGAAATTCCATAAGGTTATCCTCTCAGGTTGAGTTGCAGTTGTCAGTGGGATGCAGCCTCTGAAACCACCCCCTTTCCCAGATCTAGAGATACACAGGGAAAAAGTCCTAGTGAATGGATGCAGAAGTGTCCAGGCAGAGGCCTGCCCCTTTGCACAACTTCAGCAGCCCTCACATTCAGCTGCCATTTGAGTTCTTGCATGGTAGCAAATATGGAAGGGCCCAGCAGGTGAAGTAACCTGTGAAGTTTCCAAAATATTCTCCCATTGAGGAGCTTTTTCCTTGCTGCTTTTTTGATGCTTCCCCCAAATCCTGTCTCATCCATGTGGGGTGAGGTCCTCATCCAAAGCCCATTAAAGTTAATGGGAGTCTTTCACATAACTTTGAGGGCCGGATCAGATGATAAACAGTCACATAAAAAAGAATCTGGCACATCAGAAAAAGGCAGGCTAATAAACAGGGACAAGTTTTTAAAGTGCTTGTACACAAATGCCAGAAGTCTAAATAATAAGATGGGTGAACTAGAGTGCCTTGTGATAAAGGAGGATATAGATATAATAGGCATCACAGAAACCTGGTGGACTGAGAGCAATCAATGGGACACAATCATTCCGGGGTACAAAATATATCGGAAGGACAGAACAGGCCGTGCAGGGGGAGGAGTGGCACTATATGTTAAAGAAAGTGTAGATTCAAATGAAGTAAAAATCTTAAGCGAATCCACAGGTTCCATAGAGTCTCTATGGATAGAAATTTCATGCTCTAGTAAAAATATAACAGTAGGGATCTATTATCGACCACCTGACCAGGACAGTAATAGTGATGATGAAATGCTAAGGGAAATTAGAGAGGCTATCAAAATTAAGAACCCAATAATAGTGGGGGATTTCAATTATCCCCATATTGACTGGGAACATTTCACTTCAGGACGAAATGCAGAGATAAAATTTCTCGATACTTTAAATGACTGCTTCATGGAGCAGCTGGTACGGGAACCCACAAGGGGAGAGGCGACTCTAGATTTAATCCTGAGTGGAGCGCAGGAGCTGGTCCAAGAGGTAACTATAGCAGGACCGCTTGGAAATAGTGACCATAATACAATAGCATTCAACATCCCTGTGGTGGGAAGAACATCACAACTGCCCAACACTGTGGCCTTTAATTTCAAAAGGAGGAACTATACAAAAATGAGGGGGTTAGTTAGACAAAAGTTAAAAGGTACAGTGACTAAAGTGAAATCCCTGCAAGTTGCGTGGGCCCTTTTTAAAGACACCATAATAGAGGCCCAACTTCAATGTATACCCCAAATTAAGAAAAACAGTAAAAGAACTAAAAAAGAGCCACCATGGCTTAACAACCATGTAAAAGAAGCAGTGAGAGATAAAAAGACTTCCTTTAAAAAGTGGAAGTCAAATCCCAGTGAGGCAAATAGAAAGGAGCACAAACACTGCCAACTTAAGTGCAAGAGTGTAATAAGAAAAGCCAAAGAGGAGTTTGAAGAACGGCTAGCCCAAAACTCCAAAGTTAATAACAAAATGTTTTTTAAGTACATCAGAAGCAGGAAGCCTGCTAAACAACCAGTGGGGCCCCTTGACGATGAAAATACAAAAGGAGCGCTTAAAGATGATAAAGTCATTGTGGAGAAACTAAATGGATTCTTTGCTTCAGTCTTCATGGCTGAGGATGTTAGGGAGATTCCCAAACCTGAGCTGGCTTTTGTAGGTGACAAATCTGAGGAACTGTCACAGATTGAAGTGTCACTAGAGGAGGTTTTGGAATTAATTGATAAACTCAACATTAACAAGTCACCGGGACCAGATGGCATTCACCAGAACTCAAATGTGAAGTTGCGGAACTATTAACCAAGGTTTGTAACCTGTCCTTTAAATCGGCTTCGGTACCCAATGACTGGAAGTTAGCTAATGTAACGCCAATATTTAAAAAGGGCTCTAGGGGTGATCCTGGCAATTACAGACCGGTAAGTCTAACATTGGTACCGGGCAAATTAGTTGAAACAATAGTAAAGAATAAAATTGTCAGACACATAGAAAAACATAAACTCTTGAGCAATAGTCAACATGGTTTCTGTAAAGGGAAATCGTGTCTTACTAAGCTATTAGAGTTCTTTGAAGGGGTCAACAAACATGTGGACAAGGGGGATCCGGTGGACATAGTGTACTTAGATTTCCAGAAAGCCTTTGACAAGGTCCCTCACCAAAGGCTCTTACGTAAATTAAGCTGTCATGCGATAAAAGGAAAGGTCCTTTCATGGATTCAGAACTGGTTAAAGGACAGGGAACAAAGGGTAGGAATTAATGGTAAATTCTCAGAATGGAGAGGGGTAACTAGTGGTGTTCCCCAAGGGTCAGTCCTAGGACCAATCCTATTCAATTTATTCATAAATGATCTGGAGAAAGGGGTTAACAGTGAGGTGGCAAAGTTTGCAGATGATACTAAACTACTCAAGATAGTTAAGACCAAAGCAGATTGTGAAGAACTTCAAAAAGATCTCACAAAACTAAGTGATTGGGCAACAAAATGGCAAATGAAATTTAATGTGGATAAATGTAAAGTAATGCACACTGGAAAAAATAACCCCAACTATACATACAACATGATGGGGGCTAATTTAGCTACAACGAGTCAGGAAAAAGATCTTGGAGTTATCGTGGATAGTTCTCTGAAGATGTCCACGCAGTGTGCAGAGGCGGTCAAAAAAGCAAACAGGATGTTAGGAATCATTAAAAAGAAAATAAGACTGAGGATATATTATTGCCCTTATATAAATCCATGGTACGCCCACATCTCGAATATTGTGTACAGATGTGGTCTCCTCACCTCAAAAAAGATATTCTAGCACTAGAAAAGGTTTAGAAAAGAGCAACTAAAATGATTAGGGGTTTAGAGAGGGTCCCATATGAGGAAAGATTAAAGAGGCTAGGACTCTTCAGTTTGGAAAAGAGGAGACTAAGGGGGGACATGATAGAGGTATATAAAATCATGAGTGATGTTGAGAAAGTGGATAAGGAAAAGTTATTTACTTATTCCCATAATACAAGAACTAGGGGTCACCAAATGAAATTAATAGGCAGCAGGTTTAAAACAAATAAAAGGAAGTTCTTCTTCACGGAGCGCACAGTCAACTTGTGGAACTCCTTACCTGAGGAGGTTGTGAAGGCTACGACTATAACAATGTTTAAAAGGGGACTGGATGAATTCATGGTGGCTAAGTCCATAAATGGCTATTAGCCAGGATGGGTAAGAATGGTGTCCCTAGCCTCTGTTCGTCAGAGGATGGAGATGGATGGCAGGAGAGAGATCACTTGATCATTGCCTGTTAGGTTCACTCCCTCAGGGGCACCTGGCATTGGCCACTGTCGGTAGACAGATACTGGGCTAGATGGACCTTTGGTCTGACCCGGTACGGCCTTTCTTATGTTCTTATGTTCTTATGATGCGTTTTGGATGAAGCACTTGGTAAAGAGGGGTGTCTTTGAGACTTGCAGTGAGCTAGAAGTCTGCGGCAAAGCTGTCACTGTCCCCTTCCACAAGGTTCAATATTCATCTTTAAAGCTTTCCATTTTTCCCAGTTAATGCTACCCCAGTATATGTTGCATTGCCTATATCAAGTATAGAACATTCTGCAAATGCTGAGGAAATGTTATCTAAATAACTCAAGCAAAACTGGAAAGCTTTTCAGGGCAACCATGGCAGGCCTGATTTCCACCAAGACTTTCCCTTTGTGCCATGGAACAGAGGGCCCTTACTAATCAGTATACTGCCAGTAAACTTTATTTTGTCCTGAACATGTGTAGATTGCAATGTAAAAGGAAGAAAAGTAACTTATATCACCATTTTACTTTTCTGACCTAGGCACTGTAATATGTGAAATTAAATAAAGTTTAAAAGCATGTGAGAGAGAAGAAAGTATCAAATGTGGAATAGAGGGTACATATTTAGATAATTTATTTGGATAATTCTCAGTTTTCTAATTACTAGTTACTCTGGAGACTGTAATTGTACATTGTTCAACAAATAATGGTGTGTGAATGGAAGCTGAATTTAAAGTAAATTACCAGGAGACTCATCAAGAATTCTAGATTCACTAATTATACCAATTGTTATTTATTTTAACATCTGTTTCAGACTGTTTCTTATTATAATTTATTTTCTCACTATCATTCTTTCACTAGAAGCTTATGCAATATTCCTCTTGTTGACAAAAAAAACCTACAAAAAACCCTAACTTTCTGTGTAAATTAAAAGGACAGAAATTAAAACCTTTCTCAAAATGGCTGGCAAACTTGAGGTAGTAAATAATGTGACCAACATTTTGCAGGCTTTGTACTTTTAAAATATTATAAATCAAATAAAATGCAGAGGATGAATATGAGCACAAAGGGTCATTAGTTTAACTGTGCTTGTTTGAATGGCTAAAGAATAAACGTGGCATGTCAATGAAAGAAGGCTATTTACTCATGCAAATATAAGGAAGATCTTCCCAAGCAGTGTTTGAGAACTACTGGAGGATGATGAATTTAAGCAGCAGCATGATTAAGATGAAAGGACTCTGAAAAGCTAATCTGCAAATTCTACAAAGCTAACATTACCATAAGTAGGGGGAAATAAATATGGTAATGTAATAATGGCACATAAAGTGAGCTGAAAGGAAAAGGCAAATCTAGTTATTTTCATGATCTTTTCATGGAAGCAGAGTTTCAAATACTACATTTACAGTAAAGCCATTTTTGTTAGGCAATGCCAGTTTAGTTTGACAAATGAAGTGTATGTAGCCATTAAACAAACAGGCAAAACTCTGACTGGAACACAGGAATGTAGGAATTGCCACACTGCGTCAGACCATGGTCCATCTAGTGTAGTATCCTGTCTCCAACAGTGGTCAATACCAGCTGCTTCAGAGGACAGATGTGCAGTAGGCAGATGGGGGATAATCTATCCCTACATAAATCTCATCATGGTCTCTAATAGTTGGAGATTGGCATAAGCCCTGAAGTGCAAGGTTAAATATCCCTTCCAAAATGTTTGTCATTAACTATGATAACTGCATGTTCTTGGTATCCATATAAATATCTAATCCCTTTTTTTAAATCTTAAATTCTTAGTCTGAGTGACTTCCTGTGGCAATAAATTCTATGTTTTTTTCCTATATGTTCTGTGAAAGTATTTCCTTTTATTGGTTTTAAATTTCCCACCTTTTCATTGGGGAGCCCACTGAAAAATATGAATGCTCTGATCCTGTACCTCCTGACTCCTGCCCACAAAGGAGCCACTGGGTGGGTCAATCTGCCTGTCAAAGGGACACACCTGCCTGGATAGACCTGGAATATATGTCTTTTGTATTCTAGGATTTTGCCCACCTTTCCTTTTGGACCATTTCTATTATACTCTTAATTTTATTCTATGTAGGTAGTATCTGAGCACCTTCTGATAGTACATTAAGACTAACATCTGTAATGTGGGGTTTCTTCTCTGATCCTCTCCCCAGAAAAGAAGTGAGTGAGTGAGTGAGTGTGTGTGTGTGTGTGTGTGTGTGTGTCTGTGTGTAATTATACACACACGGATTGCTAAATGTATATATTAGAGAAGTCAAGGTCAAAAAAATGTCTCTTGCACTTAGAGCAGAGATGTGAGGTTTGTGGTGGTCCTTAGTTTCTGGGGGAGTTCATTCCACAGTCTCAGACCAGCCCTCAAGAAAATCTTCTGCCCAGATATAGTTTACCCTTATTGAAGACTTCCTTTGTGGCAGAGGTGTGACATTGTCGACCACGGTTTTCATTTGGAATTTTAACTGATGTTTTAGGTACCCTGCATGCTTGCCATTGTTCACTTTGAAAGTGAGGGCCAAGACCTTGACCTTTATTTGAAATTCAATGGGAAGCCGGTGTAAGGAGTGGAAGAAAGGTTTGATATATTTGGAATAGCCAGTGCTGTTGAGGAGCCGCACTGCAGTGTTCTATATCCATTAGAATTTACTAAGCACTGAAGATTTCATCCCAAGATATATTGTATTGTAGTCCAGCTGAGATGTGTTGAAGGTGATGGACTCATTTCTTGTAATCCTGCCTTGAGCAGTATGCAGAAAAGAATTTTAAGAGTGATGTTAACTGGTCCTTCTGGATTTGGAAGAGCTGGTTGGGGGAAAATGATTCCGCCCCCCCAAGAAAATAAAATATAAAGAAAATTATTTTTATTTTATTTTACTGTAGGTTTTCATTGAAGAACCAAACCAACTGTTTGACAAGTTTATGGAAAGAAAGGAGTAAGAGTAAATAAAATATTGTCATTTTACTTGTACCTGTATCATGACATGTGCATTAAAGAAACCAGCATTGCAAGATAATTGTTTTTAAAAAGGTATGTTACTCTAGTTTGTTTTAAATGTGGTCAATTTTACCCTGTAGAACATTTTTCTATTCTTATGTTGAGTTTTCACTTTTTGAAATGCAAATATTTCTGTTTTACCCCCAAAATACTTGGAGGTGGAGTTCCTACTTTTATTATTATGAATTTGTGCTGAGATAGCACCTAGGAGTCCTACTCATGAACCAGGACCCCGTTGTGCTAGGTGCTGCAAAAACATAGAATATAAATATAGTCCGTCCCCCAAAGAGCGTACAGTTCAGAAATTCCCTGTGCTGCAAGCACGTGTACATTTCTGTGTTCGTCACTCCAGCCCACAGCACAACAAAGCCACCCTCAATATGCTTGGATTAATTTTACAAAATGTTCATCAACATAGCTTCTTTAATTTACATTATATTGCATTGTCTCATTGTGTAAAGGACCAAAGGTGGTGGGAGGAGAGGATGTTACATCTTTTGCTACCAGCACACCATCTAAAATATGTGCATTTCAGAAAGGCAACCTCCAGTTAGGAAAAGTAACTAGCAGCATTTTTCAAATGCATTAGCTAAGAACTGACAATCTCATAGCTGGAAACCAAACTAGCTCACCTGTATGTTAGTTTTGTTCAAAATGTGTATTAGTCTTCTAAGAATGTATTTAGTGTTAGACATTTTGTAATGCTTCCAAGTTACTGCATGCATTTATCTCACTTCCATGCTGTAAGGAAATATGTAAGATTTGCTTTACAACTTTGAAAATGTTTGCTCTGAACTCCTGAACACAGGCACTGGAATTGTTCTCCCCCATCCACTCCTTAAGGAGGCCTATAAAGATTAAATGAGCCATTAAAGAACATCACAAAAAAAGGGATTGGTGAATGGCCCTACCACACCTTGGAAATGTTACATGCAAAGAAGTGAGACTCATAGATAGGAAGGCTAAAGGTAAAAGGTAAAACATAGTCACAAGAAAATTTTTCATGTCTTTTCTGTTTGAACTCTCACAGGGACAGGGACAATAAACTAAAATGGAGGTAACCAGGGGTTACCCGATGTCTGCCCTGAAAGAAATTTTGAATTGACATTATCTGATTAAAATATGACCATATACATCATTGTTGCAACCACTGTTATATATTTGCAGCAAATATTGTAGAAAGGTTGTCGAGTGAGGTGTCTGTGAAAAGGTTATGGTTTTCTGGTTATGATTATGCTATCTGTATGCATGTATCATTTTTGTTTTTGAAGTTCTAATTATTGGCTCTATACTTGGATTTCAAATGTTTGCTTCTGCGGTAACGCCCATGAAGTAATTAGCCAACACATCTTGGAGGGACTATTCAAATTGAGTGGTCCATGGAAAGAACATTTAACTGACAATAGACCTTGAGAGACACCCATCTACACTTAATGAAATGTCCTGCTGTGACTAGGAGAAATGCATGGACATGTGACTTGCCCATGTGACTCCAAACTCCATCTTGTTGCTGTAATTTTCCACAGGAAGAACAATGGGATGCCCTCCACATGCCAAAGCTATAAAAGTCCCTGGAAATACCTCAATTTTGTTTTCAATCCTGTGTCTTACCTCTGGAGGAACTTTGCTACAAACTAAAGCTCTGAACAAAGGACTGAATGATCCATCCAAGCTGTGGATGTACTCCAGAGTCTTGACTCAAGCCAGCAGTTCATTCCATCACTGCTACAAGCCTGAACCAAGAAATTTACTATTACTGTATGTAATTGGTTCCTTTAACCAATTTTAACTCTCACCTTTCTTTCTTTTTATGAATAAACCTTTAGATGTTAGATACTAAAGGATTGGCATCAGCGTGATTTTTGGGTAAGATCTAAGTTATACATTGACCTGGGTGTGTGGCTGGGCCTTTGGGATCAGGACAACCTATTATTTGATTAGACTGTTTGTAAAGAACCACTCATCTCTGAATCCAGTGTTTTCGGTGGTGGTATAAGAATTGGGCTGCCTGAGGAAACTGCCTTTATGTTTTCTTATTAGCCAGTGTGGTGAACGGGGCTGCCAAGAGTGGGTTCAAGCCCTGGTGAAAAGAATTTGTCAGGCCCCTCAGCAAGGGCGGACTGGCTAAACAGAGCTGACGAAGCTGGGAAAGCCAGGCCCCGGGCCCCCTTCCAGACCCCCCGGACCCGGTAATTTGTACCGGCTTCCCCCACTCTCGTCGGTCCTGGTGGTGAAACAGTTTACTTTCGTGGCTGGTTTGGTATGTCTTATAAAAGAATAACCACCCGTTTGGGGTTGTGTCTTATTTCTCACCAGTTCATCCTGAATTTGGCATCCTCAGTTGTGACCCACTAAGGCACGGTTACAACAGGTCATCACAACTCTGTCATCTTTAGGAACTACAGATGGTAACTCATTTGTGTGTATATGCTTGCTTTAACCTGTAAATAACGTTTTTTTCATAATTAATAAAGGGTTAGTTTATTACAGGATTGGCCTCAAGCATTGTCTTTGGCGTGAGATCTGAGATACAAATTGATCTGAGGCATGTGGCTGGTCCCTTTGGATTGGAAATAACCTGAACATTTTGTCATCTTTGGTATAGGTGACCAATTGTCACTAAGTCCAGCTTGCTTGGGTGGCAAGGTAGATGGAGAGTCTAAGGGCACTGTCTGTGACTCCATGGTAAGACTATTATAGTGATCCAGGAGTTCATATGTGTTGCTGGATTGTGAAACCTAATTACAGAACACACCACCAGTTTGGGGTACCTGCCCTGTTTTTGACAGTTTGCCCTGAGGCAGACACTCACAGTTGTGAGGCACTCCAGAGAGCGTGACTGTGTTAAAGTTCGGTTATTAACAACACCATTATAAAAATGGTAACTTGGCAATGCATGTTTATTCTCACCCAGACTTCCAGGTAATATTTGCTCAGTTTTACAAGCCAGATTTACAGGTTTTTTAATGCCAACACTGCAAACTTAGCCTGGGGCAGGTTCTACAAATAAAGTTATGTGCTTTCTGCCCTTTACATAATCACCCAATTATCTACTTAGAGCCACATAATATATATCTATACAATGAAATCACATTCTAAAGGAGCTTTTTTTAGTAAGGAGTATTCCCATACTCTGCATTTGAATTCTTAAGCCTGAAAGAAAAATGAGTTCAGGGCCAGCTATATAAACCCCTGTTCAAGCCACTCCCAGAGAGGGGCCAGGAAACTCCACTGAGTCTATTACATGGTCTATTGTGGGAACAAGTTTGCCCCCTGGAAAATGTATGTGGCTCAGACAGCATTTTTGCTGAGATCTGTAGAGTCCCTATGCCTCTACAGTGATCATGTACCTATCTGATCTCTCTGGGTTAATTAGGCTGACTTGGTCATTACCTTGCCTACAAAAGTTCTGTGCTTAAGTAAGCATTTAAGTAGTGCACAGGCCTTGAGCTGGCCATCTTCATGCGATAAACTGCATCAGATGCAATTATTTGTATTCACATACAAATATTTGCTAGTCTTCATATAAAAAGTTCAATCAGTTAGCAGAAGAAAAAACAAACGTGAGCAATCATACATTGTGAATAAAATAATTCTGACCAAAATGTTTATTTTTTCTTCCAACCTATTTAGCAAATGGTTACATCCAATGAATCCTTTGGCAGAAATCTGACTTAGGTCGCATGTAACTTGTAAGTAGAAGAAAGGCTAACTTTGCAATGAATATTAGTGAATGAACAAATCCTGCAGTGTTCTCACTAGTCTCATTATATCTGGTGATTATTCTTAAAGCCCTAGCTCATGCAGTCATGTGAACTGAAGAGAATATGAACTTACTCTTTTTTTTCCTCTCCTTTTTTTCTTCATACATTTATAGCCTATAAGGCCAGAAAAGGCCATTGTGATCATCTAATTTGACCTCCTGCGTAACACAGGGCATAGAACTTTCCTGAATTAACTTCTGTTTGAACTAAAGCATATCTTTTTTAGAAAAACATCCAATCTTGATTTCAAGTGATGGAGAATCCCCCGCAGCCTTTGGTAAGCTGTTCCAATGGTTAATTACCCTCACGGTTAAAAATGTGTGTCATATTTCTAATGTGAATTTCATAGAATAAAATTAATTTGTCTAGTTTCAACTTCCATCCATTGGATCTTTTTATCTTTTTGTCAACTAGCTTGAAGAGCTTCTATTAAATTTCTGTTCCCCGTGTAGGTACTTAAAGATTATGATCAAGCCCCGCTCGCCAACCTTCGCTTTGTTAAAATAAACAGATTGAGCCCTGGACTCTATCAATTTAAGGTATGTTTTCCATTCCTCTAATCATTCTTGTGGTTCTTCTCTGAACCTTCTCCAATTTGTCAACATCCTTTTTGAACTGTGGACACCAGAACTGCACACAGTATTCTAGTAGCGGTTATACCAATGACTAATGAAGAGGTAAAATAATCTCACTTTAATTCTCAAGAGTCCCCTGCTTATACATTCAAGCATTGGCCTATTTGGATTCAAACTCAGACTGTGAGCTCATGTTCAACTGATAATCCAGGTCATCGATAAACATGTTCAATAGTGTAGGGCCAAGAATTGATCCCTGAGGGACCCCACGGAAAAGTTTAAAAATATAAACGGTGTGTACCCTACAGGTTCAAAAACCAGAAGGCAAATAAAAAGAACCCAATATATTTTCTTACTCACATGAGATTATCTGATTCATGAGTTTTGAAATATTGGGCTTGGCAGTAATGATATTATTCACAACAAATAATATAACAAGTTTTTTGTTGCAGGTTTTTATCCTATTATTGATCAGATCTTCAGCTTATGTAAATGGACATCGCTTCATCAATCAATAGTTACTTACACCACCTGAGGATTTCTCTCTGTATATCCAACAGGTGGACTGGGCACACAGAACTGCAACTGCCACTAGCTACTTCTTTTCACATAGGTTATTTGAATCACATTGGATCCATAGTGCTACCCGTTTCAAAATGGATTGGTATCTTCTAGGTACCTAGGAATGGGAATTACCAACTGGATCAGAGACAAGTTCCATATAGTCCAAAATCATGTCTCTGTCAGTGGTCAGTACCACATGCTTCAGAGAAAGGTATAAGAACCCCACAATAGGCAGATGTAGAATAATCTGCCCCTGCATACGCTTCTTCCTGGTTGATAATAGTTTGCTTTAAGCTTTAATATCCCTTCCAAACTATTTGTTGTCATTTAATCATGATGATAGATTAGTTTTGCCATCCTTTGATCTTTTTAAAAAATCATTGACAAATATGTGCAGAGAAGATCTCAAATTTCTCAGCCCCCTCTTTACAACAGTCTGACAAACTGCTTCCATATGTCTTCTGTGCTTGCTTGCACAGATCTCCTGAGCTTAAGGCACAAACAGCAATTCATTAACTGTCAGGAAATGCCTCACCCCATTAGTCACTGCTGCTTCAATGAAAATAAAATAAGGACAGGTTCAAAGTTCTGTTGAACTATGTGGAGTGATGTGAATGACTGATTATATTTATTTTACTGCTTTCCAAGAGTCATTGTTATACAGTCCATACTCTAATTATAGGCTTAATTCAATAAGATGTACCCTAAATTTGCATTAGTCAATTGGCCCAATCATGCTCCAATTGGTGTCCTTGACAAAACTCTTGTGGAAGAGCTCAATGGGAACTGTGGGTACCCAGTAGTATCTTCAGGATTAGGCTCTATGTAAATGAAGAATGTAATGTATATGTAGTCTGTTTTGTAGGAAGGAGTTCAATAAACTAAATAGTAACAGGTGACATATCACTGAAAGAACTCAAATCCTGTTTGAGCTGGATGTATAATATAGTCTTCATTATAGTTGGCATTTTTATCAGTGGGAAGTTGGCCAAGATTTCCACTATTAATTATCAAAATTATATCTAACTGCCAAATTTCTACTGATATTAATCAGTGAAACAGATTTTCTTGTTTTCAGATCAAAAGTCATGAATTTACCATCAGATCTTCACAACTGCACGGATTCACTCAAGAGGAACTAATGAGATGACCAGGGCCTAAAAGGGTTCAAAAGAGCATTTATTATTATTTATTATTTATTTATTTTATATTACTTGTATTATGGTGGTGCCTAGAGGTTCCAGCCAAGATCAGGACTCTATGATGCTGGGCTTTGTACAACTGCATAGTTAGAGAAAGCCCTTACTCCACAGAGTTTACAATATAAATAGATAGGATACACAAAGAGAAGGGGAAGCAGATGCATGGAAGTTTGCCCAAGATCAAAGAAAATGAGGGCAAGAGATGACAATTTAAACTAGGTCTGTCAAGTGATAAAAAAAAAATTAATCATGATTAATTGCGTGATTAATCACACTGTTAAAAAATAATAGAATACCATTTATTTAAATATTTTTGGATGTTTTCTACATTTTAAAATATATTGATTTCAATTACAGCACAGAATATAAAGAATACAGTGATCACTTTATATTTATTTCTAATTACAAATATTTGCAATGTAAAAAGCAAAAGAAATAGTATTTTTCAATTCACCTAATACAAGTACTGTAATGAAATCTCTTTATCATGAAAGTTGAATTTACAAATATACAATCATGTACAAAAAAACCTGCATCCAAAAATAAAACAATGTAAAATGTTCAGCGAACAAGTCCAGCCAAGATCAGGACTCTATGATGCTGGGCTTTGTACAACTGCGTAGTTAGAGAAAGCCCTTACTCCACAGAGTTTACAATATAAATAAATTATGTAAAATGAAAATGAAATATAAAAAGAAATATTTTTCATACAACCTCTACAGGTACTATAGTGCAATCTCTTTGTGTGCAAACTTAGAAATGTAGAAATTGTTCTTTTCTTACACATCAACAAAAAAAAAAAAAAGTGCAAAACTGTGTAGAGACTAAGTCCCACTCAGTTCTAATTTTTGTTCAGCTAATCACTAAGACAAACAAGTTTGTTTAAATTTATACTCAGAAAAAGTGAGAACAGAGCATGCAGGCGACTTGCATAGCCATGCAAATTGCAAAACATTTACATTATTATACATTTACATTACATATGCTCTTCATGCTCTACCCCATTCCACCAGACATGCTTCCATGTTGATGACACTTGTTAGAAAATGCATTAAAAAAATTTGTGGGAACTCTCTGGGGGGAGAACTCTGTATCTCTGGCTCTGTTTACCCACATTTCTGCTTTTTTCATTTTGTATTATTATGCTGTTTGTTGCTGTGTGTTTTTTGCTGACTTTTTTGCAAAAATTTTGAAAAGTAAAAATGTGAGATTTACCAATGTAGCAACAAAAAATCAACAACAACACTAAGAAAAAAAGGTTTAAGAAAAGATTTTGCCTTCCAAAATGGAGAGCAAGCTCTCAGAAGTGTTAAAGTGTTAAACACTCTGATGTGATGGACACACAGAAACTGAAAAAAAAAAAAAGTAAATCAACCTTCTGCTGGCATCTGGCTCAGATGAACATGCATGCCGTTGTTTCTCTGCTTTTTGATATTCATGCAGAACCCATCATCATCAGCAGCATGCATGTCTGGATGGATGGTTTGTGCATTAAAAACATTATATGAATCAGCAGCACATCACATAAACACTATTCAATTCAATGCCTCATGCCAACCATGTGAATGCCTGTCATCACTTTCATGACACACACAGCACAGAAAGCAGGCAGTGTTATCTCTATATCTATTATTTTTAAGTGGGTATTCACCCACGAAAGCTCATGCTGCAAAACATCTGTTAGTCTATAAGGTGCCACAGGATTCTTTGCTGCTAATATAAATAGATAGGATAGACAAAGAGAAGGGGAAGCAGATGCATGGAAGTTTGCCCAAGATCAAAGAAAATGAGGGCAAGAGATGACAATTTAAACTAGGTCTGTCAAGTGATAAAAAAAAAAATAATCGCGCGATTAATCACACTGTTAAAAAATAATAGATATAGAGATAACACTGCCTGCTTCTTGTTGACAATGTCACATGAAAGTGAGAACAGGCATTCACATGGTGGCATTGTAGAGGCATTGAAAGATAGTTATGTGCCAGATGTGCTAAAGATTCATATGTCCATTAATGCTTAAACCACCATTCCAGAGGACATGCGTTCATGCTGATGATGGGTTCTGCTCAATAATGATTCAAAGCAGAGTGGAACAACGCATGTTCATCTGAGTCAGATGCCGCCAGCAGAAGGTTGATTTACTTTTTTTGTGATTCAGGTTCTGTAGTGTCCACATCAGAGTGTTGCTCTTTTAACACTTCTGAAAGCATGCTCCAGAGCTTGTCCCTCTCAAATTTTGGAAGGCAATTCAGATTCTTAAACCTTGGGTCGAGTGCTGTTGCTATATTTAGAAATCTCACATTGGTACTTCCTTTGCATTTTGTCAAATCTTCAGCGAAAGTGTTCTTAAAACAAACAGCATGTGCTGAGTCTACTATAACATGAAATATAAAGCAGAATGTGGGTAAAACAGAGCCAGAGACATACAGTTCTCCCCCAAGGAGTTCAGTCACAAATTTTATTAATGCATTTTCTAACAAGTGTCATCAACATGGAAGCATGTCCTCTGGAATGGTGGCTAGAGCATGAAGAGGCATACAAATGTTTAGCATATCTGGAACGTAAATACTTTGCAATTATGGCTACAAAAGTCCCATGCGAATGCCTGTTCTCACTTTCTGGTGACATTGTAAGTAAGAAGTGGGCAGCAGTATCTCCTATAAATTTAAACAAACTTGTTTGTCTTAGTGATTAGCTGAACAAAAATTAGAACTGAGTGGACTTGTAGTCTCTACAGTTTTGCACTGTTTTGTTTTTTGAGTGCAGTTATGTAACAAGAAAATCTACATTTCTAAGTTGCACTTTCACAATAAAGAGATTGCACTATAGTACTTGTATGAGGGAAATTGAAAAACGCTATTTCTTTTATTCATCATTTTACAATGCAAATATTTGTAATAAAAATAATAATATTAAGTGAGCACTGTACACTTTGTATTCTGTGTTGTAATTGAAGTCAAGATACTTGAAAATGTAGGAAAACATCCAAAATATTTAATAAATTTCAATTGGTATTCTATTGTTTAACAGTGAAGAAGGGTCCCTTTCATTTGATCTACTTTGTTTGTATTTTATTCTCCGGTATCATCTAGTTGCATTTTCTTTGCTTCAAATATCTTGCTTCTGCCTTATAATAAGCCTTGTGAAAGTCACATTTGTTTTTTATTATTATTTGTGTTAGCATATCTCAGAGAAGATTTTCAGTACTCAGGAAAGGCACTTTATTGGTCTTTTTTTTCCAGTAAATGCCTTAGACCTGTCTGATTCACTATACCTTTCTTTAATACATTCCTCTAGCAAATGGAAAAAAGAGAATTGTGTCCCTTATGTGATAAGAGATTTATCACACACTCTGTATTCAAATGTTCCTTGGTATTTACCTTCTGAGTAGCTATTACATGGTGTGACCTTTATTCCATGTCAAAGTGAAATGTTCACTTTTGTTTGTGGATTTAAAACTACAGTTAGATCTTGTCTCTCAAATTGTAACCATCTTATGTATTTGAATTTATAAAATAGGTTACATTCCATCTATTGGTACTAAGCATAGGATTCTTCCTACATGGCAGAGCAAAATAAAAGTGATTTTAGACATCCTTCCCCTCTTTCTTCTGTTGCTGTTGTAACAATTATTCACTTTACAGATGAGATTTGTTCTGAAATAATTCCGCTATTGAGTCAGACAATGCTTTTATCATGTCAAAAAGTACATAGACTAGCAAACAATATTTTGCAAACCATTTGACTTGCACCAATTCCAAGATTATAAATAGCAGTGTAAAAAGTGTTCCATTTGCAGTGTGCACAGAAGAAATTTTAAGTTTGATGCAGCTCCCCTACTCCCTTCAATTATAATGATTTTTTTCTGATAGAAATCATCCTAGGGGAGTATGTGTGCAAGAAACAAAACAAATAAAAAACTGACTAGTTTTGTACTCTAATCTGGACTATTAAAACTAGTTGTAAAGCCAACAGTGAGTTGGATATGTTGAACTGCAGAAAAAAGGAACGTACATTATATTCTTACGCTTAAGAAAATAAAGTAAGGATTTCAGTTTTAAGATGTACATATGTTGCTGAATTTAGCTAGTACTGTCACAAAAGAGAATGTTGCTCAAAATATGTTGTGGTATAATAGGAGCTGACATAATATAATGAATTTATTTAACCAAGAAGTCAATTCATATATCGTAAAAAAAAGAAGAGATTTGGTTGGAAAGGGGGGATAGTAACTGACTCCTTGTCACTCATCAGATGAATGTGACACTAAATTTGACAGCATTATATACAATAAATTACATTTACATCCATCAATGGCTCATTGAGCAATTTTGGCATTTTTATTTTTCAGGACACACACAACCATATAGCTGCTGTTCCAGATATAGAAAATATAATGTAAACAAGTAGTTAAATGTTCTTGCAGACTATTTAATAATGTCTGTACATGTAGGGTTATCAAGGAGTTCAAAGAACAATCAGCATTGCCACTCAATCATATGGCTAGTCTGTAGAATTCTCTTGTAAGAGTTTTATATGGATTATTACAGGTGGTACTTCTTTTGCAAATACCTAGACTGTTTATTGTTCATGCACAATCTTCCCTTTATTTGAGAGGCAGAGGCGCAAGCATGCAACATTGGAAGACCATATGCAAGACCCTGTGTACTCCATGGTAAAACAACTTTTGGAACAAGTACCTGCATTCTCTGCAGACTGGAGATTATGAAGCAGCTACAGTTAATACAATTTTGAGGGATTTTCTTGTATTAAATATGAAACGAAAATATGTATTTAGTTCGGTGTCCTATCTCAATTAATCAGATGTTCCATTTTTTATATTGCATTGTCTCAAATGCTCTTTAATTTTCAAGCTGCATAATTTTATATTGAAAATTCACAACTGGATCAGAAGTTTTTTAGGGGAAACTGGAGGAATTGGCAATTGGATACTAGAGTGGACATTTGGGGCTCTTTCCATCTGCATAGATGTAGGAGGCATTTAGGGTCTGAGATGTGCATGAGCCAGATATGAAAGTGATATGCCCTTCATTTAATTCTTGAGATTTCAAGTTAACAACCCATTAAGATGAACATGGCCATTTGCACCTCAGCTATCATTCAGATATGTCTGGATAGTCAGGCAGGCAGCATCTTACCAGTTGGTACTTCATCTGGAAGATTTTCTTCACAATCATAAGGGAATAACACTATTCTTGTCTCTAGGGGAGGGTTCTGACACCCATTACTCTTTTAAAACTTCCTCCATTTTGAACGGCATATGTGTGTGTGTGTGTGTGTGTGTGTGTGTGTGTGTGTGAGAGAGAGAGAGAGAGAGAGAGAGAGAGAGGTTCTGTAAAACCAAAACATCCACGTGTACCTGCCAGGATTTTTCCCTTGGAAATCCCTTAGAATAGACCTTGTAGGGTTCACTTAGTATGCCCTATGCAAACTGATCTCTGTCTAAACTCAGCAGAACTAATAATCAAATACATTCTAGAGGGCCATATTGGCCTATAAAATTGGTCTGTTCTAATATAAGTGGGCAAAGAGACAAACTGGAAAATGATTTCATGGACTATGATTCTTGTACATGATCTTGATGGGGGCATTTGAGAGCTACCCTAATAGGAATATTTACTACTACTAAAATATGCCACTGTATGTGTACCAGTGTGTGTGTAGGCATTTTATATGTTTTGCACATTGATATTCTTTCAGGTTATGGGTCAGAGGCTTAGTTAATGATTCACTATCTCTTTGATAAAAATAACATTTAGAAGCAGCAATTAAATTCATGATGATGGAATTTGTTACGATTAGATTGTTAAAATATAATATAGCTTTTCATAATCACTCCATTAATGTGTGACAAAGTTCCATTTCCAAAATTACTGGAATAGGCTACAGACATGGCAATCACTTTCATTTAGAGTACATGTTTTCCCAACTTGAATTCTTGCCCACTTATCAGATAGGATTCTCTCTGGTCCAAGAAGATCTGAACAAAATATAAACATTCCATTTTGATTAGATTTCAAAGCGGTTACTGGAAACAATATAAAAATGGTCTCTTATCATTGAGCAGAATAATATATCAAAGTTGTGTTTCCTCCCTGGCATCTTGTCCAATGGTATTGCAGAAGCTATTTTTTCGGCTGGATGCTGAATTTGGAACGTATGCCAATGGATCGGGTCGGATCAAGTAACTGTAAAAAGAAAAAAGTTGTTATAAAAGCTTGATGTTAATTAGGATAAAATGCATTTGCATGCTTCCTTAGCATGTTATTGCAAAGGTAGTGGCACAGCTTAAAGAGCTCTCTTGCACTTGAAAGCCTTACTAAACTGGTAACTTCAGTCTTGTTTCTCATTACTTCATAGGACTGAGATCACATAGCATTCCTGTTTCTCTAAAAGGAAATTAACTCTTACACTTGCATTTGTGACTTCTGCAGCCACTTTAACAACAAAAACAATTATTTTAGCATACTTTCGTCCATGATGTACTTATAGTCTGAAGTGCCCGACACCGTAGACAATTATGTTTTGAATATTTTTTGGCCAAAATTAGGCTCCTAAATATTTAGGTATCCGATTATTCAAAAGTGAAGAGCACCCATCAGCTCCCATTGAGTTCCATTTAGACTATTGTTTATATCATTCAAATTATTCTATTAGGGTAGTGAGGGCTGTATCTGAATATCCAAAAGTACATTAAGTATGTGGTATATGCTGTTTGTTCTTTGCCTCTTCCTATTGGGATACTGCTTGGAGCCATTTATTTTTATTATATTCTATCTAGACTATGCTAGATGTTAGCAAAGCCAAGCTCAAAAGAGTGCACATTACTCTGAGTAGAAGCTGTAAGATTTGTGGTGTTTGTTTCTACAGTCCGGTAGAATCAGTTTCCAGGAAAGCTGTCTCTTTCAGAGGCAAGTTTCATCCTACAAATGGACAGTGCCAGAGGAGCTAGCTGGTAACTCTCGTCCTTGTCTCAGAGCCTGATTTTCCCTATTAGCAGTATCCTGTGTTTGAATAGATGTGCTGTCATGTTTGTCCTAATTTTTGTGAGGCTGGATGGCTTCGTTTCCAGGTAGGTAGCAGTGCTGGCCTATTTAGACTATCAGAGCTTTAGAAATTCAGCTTCAGGCATGGCCAGGGCTGCCCAGAGGGGGGTGGGGAGAGCAAATAGGGTAATTTGGGCAAACAGGGCCCCCCACGAGAATATAGTATTCTATAGTATTGGAACTTTTTTTTTATGGAAGGGGTCCCCGAAATTGCTTTTCCCCAGGCCCCGCAAATCCTCTGGGCAGCCCTGGGCATGGCATCTTTTTCTGTATCTCAAATGGTGTGCCATGTTATATATGTTTAGCAAGTAAGTAATAAAGATATTATATTTTAAAAAATCAATGGTATGGCCAAAATAAAAAGCCTGTTAGTCAAAATTATAGTTTTGTTGAGATGCTAGCAAATACTAGGTGTGTGCACTATTATTACATTTTTCCTGAATATCTCTTCAGACACCTACAGCTGCGTGTGTTGTGACTCATGGCCACATACAGATGATGCAACAGTCCTCAATGGAGATTGAAGAGAACTCTGGTCCTGATCCAGCAAAGCACATGCTTCACTTTAAACATGTGACTAGTCCCATTAAAGTGAAGTGCATAGTGGGGCTCAAGTGCTTGGCCTCCAGCTGGATCAAACCCCAATATCACAAGGTTGAATTCTCAAGTGTTCCATCCAGGCTGGAAAAGCTTATGCATTTCTCTTAGCATTACAATGTTTCTGCTTTTGGGTCTGGCCAAAATGAGGAAGTACAAAGTTCAGGCAACACTAAATAGCCTGAACTTGAATGTCAAAACTGTTGGCCTGAGTTTGGGGCAAAGGTGTACTTTCATTCTTATAAAACTTATCTAAATGATTATGTGAAATTGGTTTGGTTCTTGTCAGTTTCTGGCACAATAACCTCTCTTATATCTCTCTTTTAACTAAGCAATTGTGTGAGAAGGTGAAGACAGGAGTGGACTGTCTGAACAAAAAACAACATTATTTCAATGTAGATCATGTGATATTTTAAAGCTACCATCCAATGGTATGGCTTTTTTACTATTCTGCAAAAGTGTCAAAATGGGCAGGTGCTGGAATGCTGAAATTCTTGATAACCAAGTAAAAAGAAAAGTATTTTAAGCAATGCCTAAAAGTCTTAGGATCATGTAACTGGTATCTTAATGTATTTACTAGTCACTTCTTCCTTTTAGGGTCTATGGCATAAGCCAATTCACTTCAGTGGGCTTTGGATCAGGCCCTCAAATCACTAAAGAATATGATATTTGAAATCATTTACTGGTATGTCTTTGAAAGCTTGACTTTACAATGCTTTTTATTGATGCTCGGTGACTCACGACCAAGAAAGAAGAGTGATAATGTAATAGAGTATGAAGGTACCCGAGAGCTGTGATTTTTCTTAATTTAATTTTATCTGACACTCCAATTTAGAAGGAAGGAGCAGGGTTATTTAAAGAAGAAAAAAAAACTTACAAATAATCTGGTGTAAGTTAATGGATGAGTTCTTGTATAATTTTTTTGGATGTGCATGGAAATGATTCCTCCTGAGAGGAAAATAATAAAAAGCAATAAAGTGCAAAAGATAAAAGAAATGAATTCCAGCATGAAAGTGAAAATGAGACACTTTGTGGATTTTATGATTTATGCCATCAACTTACACAACATCATTCAGCTCTAGTCTTGTATCTGGAGAAGGATTGATCAGGATGTAAGAGAGGGTGTTTTGATGATCATTCATTTCATCTAGAGGACAAAAAATATACAGGACTTATTAGGTTATTTACAAGGAAATGGTAAGAATTATAGCTTTTGATAAATCAACCTTAACAAATTGTGTTCCGTCCATATAGCTGTCAAAAGGGAACTATCAGGCTTGTTTCACAAAGTGACCCCATATATAAGTTCAGCAACTTCTTTAACAGGAAAATCTACTTTCAAATTGCTTTAATTGGAAATATTTGACAAAGGCTCATTATACTTTCCTAAGAAATTACCAAAATAAAGTACCAATATCTATTTTTGAGAATACACTGAAGACTGTTACAGTTAGTGACTTCTGCTACCACAGAGGTAGCTAAGCTGTTTGTATGTCCATTATTGTAGCAATTTCAATTTTTAAGAGCAACACAGAAATATTATCATACCAACCAACCACCTACAACCAGGGGATATCACAATCAAACTGGAAGCAGAATCCCCTTACTGCTAACAAATGTAATTCTCTATCATCATATGCTTTGAACATGCTTTTATTTAATTTATCACTTCTTAGTAAGCTGAATAGGAAAATCCATTGAGAGAACATCTATACATAGTATTATCTTCCTCTTGCCAACATGTAACTTGATGTATTATCAAGTCACATTGGACAACTGAAACATGTTTTATATTTACGTATAAATATACACCTCACTTTGAACGATACCAAAGTATAAATGATTTACATATCTCATGACTGAATTGCAGCCTCCTCTGGCACGGATGCTGGCAACCAACCAGCATTTTGAATAACAGTGTGGGGAGGAATACTTTTTTTCCTAATAGATATTGCAGTTAATGCTCACACTTTCAAAAAAAAATGTCATGAGCTCTTTAACATCCATGTAGAATAGAGGACTCTGAATTTTAAGATCTCAAAAGACCCACAAAGAATGAAATACATAGCACAGGATGAAGGGCTGCATGGAGTCTACTAGGATTTGAGCCTGAAATTCTAGGTAATTGGCGCTGAGTCCAGTAATTCAAGTCCCATTTGGCCTTCAGTAATCAAACGGACTTCAATGCAAGACTCCCTAGTTATGCTTCTCATGCCATTAAGGATTAGACTTCTAATGTGAAGTCACAGAGGACCTCTATCCAGCCAAACAGTTAAGCATGTTCCTAAATCCCACTGACTTCAAGGAGACTTGAAAGTGTGATTAAGTGTTTTGTTGAATACAGGGTCTAATTGATTTGCAGCACTGTGTACAAATGGATGCTTGTCAAGAATTAGGACTGATAGATAGTTTGAGAACAAAGTCAAGCCTTCAAAGACTGCCTCAAATAAGAAATAAGCACCTACTTGAATAATGGCAAGATCAAACTTGAGTAAAACAGATGTGTGCTTTGCTTAGAGCATTAATCCATTGACTGCCAGGCTCAGAGTTGCATTCAACTCTCTACATCTGAATACCGGTGGAAGCTAGAAATGTTGTCTTCTAGCTTCAATTGATGATAAAATTATGCTTGCCCCTCACAGTCAAAGATCTGGCCTCAGTGCTCCACACATATTACTTTGATGCGGACTCTGAGTCACTAGGATGTGACAGTGGTGAATAATGTATAAACATCTACTATGAGCCCACTTAAATAGTTCCACCGAGGTGAAAAATACAATATTTTGTAATGGAATCATAAAGACACGAAATATCTCTGGAATTGGTAAAACATTTCAAACCAGTGGAACTTGTTAAGGATGCTCAATGTTCCTAGAGCTGACAACTAAAGAGATACCACACACAAAGATACACCATACATCAACTACAGCTAATAAGGAATGCTGCAGCCAATCTCCTAGGTAGAATGGGTACATGACAACTTCTTGCACCATCATTCAGCGAACTGGCTTAGCTCTCCAACACTGGATACAATTCAAGGTCCTAACTAGGGCCAATGTACAAATTAGAATTTACAAAAACAGCTGAAAATAACTTCCACTTCATTTGACTCCTAAGTCCTGAGGGCAAGATTCTGTTTCTTCTTAGCTATAATACTTAAATCGGTGATTTAGGTTCTATGTAGCAAATTCAGATGCTTGAACACCACTGTTTGTAACTGGAGAATATCCTACAGTCTCTTAAGATTATTTTGATTTGAAATGTATTTATTCTCATTGTAAATGTTGGTAAAAACATATATTCTTTAGCTGGTTTCAGATCTTAAACTTTTTCATTTTTAAACTAAGAGTAATGAAGAAATTAATTTAGCTGTCAGGATGAGAAATATTGTTTCCCTGAATGTGAAATGTTAGAATGCAGACAGTGGTAGAAGCTGATTGCTGGCTTTGGAAATGACCAGTGGTTTAAGTTATTTCCCCCCTATTTTCTACGTTTGCCACTCTCAAGACAGCTCTTTATACAACATAATTTTCTGTTTAATCGAAGTGTCTTTCTTGCAGCATATGTATATGTTACTTGACAGGAAGCAGGGACATACGCTGTCAATTAGTTAAAAAAATAGTTGGCTTGATTGGTGAATGCTATTATAAGTAGGAGTCAGAGGTTTTTTTTGCTCATTACTTTATAGTCATTTCTTATAATACCCTTGTCACAAATGATGACTGTGACACTGCAGCTTGGAACACGTTCTATCCACAAAGCCCGATTATTTTTTTTTTTTTCTAATTGTCACACAATGCCCACTGGTATCTGTTAGATCACCATATCTAGTTTTGTTTGATTTTGGTACCTATCCTAAATAGTGATCCAAATAAAACCAGTTTGTATTTACAAGATAGGTAGATAAGGAATGTTTGCTCTGTGCTGAGTTCACTCATGTTCATTTTAAGGGGAAAAATATTTCACATTCTGAAAGAATACATGTACTTTTATGAAATGCTATTTATCAGCGACACCCTGGTTCTGGGTAGGTTTTATATTCAGATTCCCAAAGTCTATGCTAATGATATATATATATATATAGTATAGAATGCTTTTTGGTTGAGTTGGTTGATTCTCAGATGTGTCATTAGACTAGCATGATTTCTCTGTGGCTTATCTACACACAGTTGTTATACCACTATAACTATGGGTATGGCTACACTGATGAGTTGCAGCGCTGGTAGTTTGCAGCGTTGGTTGTCCAGCTGTGCAGGGCCAGCGCTGCAGTGTGGCCACACTGACAGCTACCAGCGCTGCAGTGTGGCCACATTTGCAGAATTTGCAGCGCTGTACTGAAAGGTGCATTGTGGGCAGCTATCCCACAGAGCACCTCGTCCTGTTTTGGCACCGTTTTGCCGCTGAGTATTGTGGGAAGGGGAAGGAAGTGTGTGGGTCATTCCGCTTCCTGTTCCAACGCCCCGTGGTGCATCGCTTCACTTCCCAGCAGTCCACGTTTCTAGCCATTGTGAGTGCAGCACGTTTCTAGCCATTGTGAGTGCAGCACGCTTTCTGTGTGAAATGGAGCCTGAGCTGCTGAGGACTTTGCTGATGACTGTCGCCAGCACATCACGTTTGGCAGTTGAGCTATTCCTTCAGCTCCAAAGTGACAGTGAGGAGTCCGACGATGATCTGGATTTGCCTAACGCAGGTGACATGAAATTGCTTGTGGCAGTAACGGAAATGCTCAGCACCGTGGAACGCCGCTTTTGGGCTCATGAAACAAGCAGTAAGTGGTGGGATCACATTGTCATGGAAGTCTGGGATGAGGAGCAGTGGCTGCAGAACTTTCGTATGAGAAAAGCCACTTTCATGGGACTGTGTGCTGAGCTCGCCCCCACCCTACGGCACAAGGACACGAGATTGAGAGCTGCCCTGATGGTGGAGAAGCGTGTGGCTATTGCAATCTGGAAGCTGGCAACTCCAGACAGCTACCAATCGGTCGGGAACCAGTTTGGATTGGGAAAGTCGACCGTGGGAATCGTTTTGATGCAAGTTTGCAGGGCCATTAATCGCATCCTGCTAAGGAGAACCGTGGCTGTGGGGAATGTGCAGGACATTGTGGATGGCTTTGCAGAAATGGGTTTCCCTAACTGTGGAGGGGCAATAGATGGGACGCATATTCCTATTCTGGCACCACCCCACCTAGCCTACGAGTACATTAATCGCAAGGGGTATTTCTCTATGGTTCTCCAGGCACTTGTGGATCACCGTGGGCATTTCATTGACATTTACACAGGCTGGCCTGGAAAGGTGCATGATGCACGCATCTTTTGGAACAGTGGCCTGTTCAGGAAGATGCAGGAAGGGACATTTTTCCCAGACCGAAAGATCACAGTAGGGGACGTTGAAATGCCCATTGTGATCCTTGGGGACCCCGCTTACCCATTAATGCCTTGGCTCATGAAACCCTATACAGGGAAGCTGGACAGGAGCCAGGACCGTTTCAACTACAGGCTGAGCCGGTGCCGAATGACAGTGGAGTGTGCTTTCGGCCGTTTAAAGGGGTGCTGGAGAGCCCTTTATGGGAAGCTAGACTTGGGGGAAAGCAGCATCCCTGCGGTTATATCCGCGTGCTGTACCCTCCATAATATTTGTGAAGGGAAGGGTGAAACATTCAGCCAGGCATGGACCAACGAGGTGCAAGTCCTGGAGGCTGAATTTGCACAGCCAGACAGCAGGGCTACTAGAGACGCCCACCACAGGGCAACAAGGATTAGGGATGCCTTGAGGGAGGAATTTGAGGCTGAAAGTCAACAGTAATGTTTTTTGCCTTGACCAGGAGTGACATGCACTGGTTACAGTGCTTTTAAGTGCCTGTGTTTTCCTTGCTGTTTGTTACCTGTGTTTTCCTTGGGGTTTGTTATCTTTCACTTTATGCAATAATAAAAACTGTTTCATAATCAAAGAAATCATTTATTTTAAAAAAAGCAAATAAACAGGCAGGGGGGTTGGTTGTTGAACTGTACATTCATAGGTTTGCATATGTACTGCCAGGAGTGCTCTTGTGCACCTCAGGATTGTACTGTTGCATGGTGATGGGGGTTGAGTGCAGAGGGTAAGGGTCGTAGTTCTCTGGGCTCATAGGTGACCATACAGGTGTCGGGGGCAGCTGGTGATGGTGTAGGTAAGAACCTGGATGCTGGGGAACGGGACTTGGAGCTGACATTGGTGCATAGGAGAAAGAGGTTTGGGAGGGTGGGGGTTTGGCACGGTAGTGCTCTGCCTGCATTGCTACCAGTGACTGCATACAGTCTGTTTGGCACGCCATGAGGTTTATAAGCTGCCTCATGGTTTTCTTCAGCGTCAACGCCTTTCTCCTGCTTTCTGTTTCCTTCCAGTGCTGCATCTTTTCTCTCCATTCCTGCGCAGTTTTATTCTCTGTTGCACACTGGTTCATAACTGCCTTCACCAAATCTTCTTTGCTTTTGTTAGGCTTCCTTCTCAGGTTCTGAAGCTTTCTTTCAGTCACTGATAACACCAGACCAGGACTAGTCAAGGACACTGTAAAAAATCAGCAAATGATACATTTTAATAGAGCCTGCATTGTGTATAATCTGAAGTTAGTTTCAAGTCTCACACTGTAGCATTCCTCAGACATTTCAAACACAGCTAGACAATTCACAGCCTCTCAGAAATGGTAAGTTAGGGTAGTAGTCAATAAAACCTCCATGTCCCTCAGGAATTAACCCCGGGGTTCCTGCCGCGGTTTGCTTGGGCAGGGGTGCTTTTTGCTTCAAGGGTACAGTGCCTGTTTTGGGGCTTTGTTAAAGGCAGGCAGCAAGCAGCACTTGGGGAAAGCAGCACTGCCATGTCCCTCAGGAATTAACCCTGGGGTTCCTGCCGCGGTTTGCTTGGGCAGGGTGCTTTTTGCTTCATGGGTACAGTGCCTGTTTTTGGGCTTTGTTAAAGGCAGGCAGCAAGCAGCACTTGGGGAAAGCAGCACTGCCAAAGCAGCACTGCCATGTCCCAGGAATTAACCGCTTGGGCAGGGTGCTTTTTGCTCATGGGTACAGTGCCTGTTTTTGGGCTTTGTTAAAGGCAGGCAGCAAGCAGCACTTGGGGAAAGCAGCACTGAAACACTCCCTCCATTTCCCACAGGAGTTAATACTTGAAGATATCTCCCTGCTGCGGGTTACCAAAGAAGCAAGGGAGGGTCTCCTACAACAATGCGGATTCCGCCCTGGCCCCTATGCAGCTTGCCTGTGTTCATCCATGGTTCCCTCACCCCTCCTGGAACAGTGGCGCGGACGCGTTAGCCTGACTGGGACAGGGACCACACTGGCTCTCCCTTTAAACTTGGTCACGCGAATTGCCTATGCTCTTGCAGAAACTTTTGAAGAGATTACAGAGGCAGATTACCGCGACGTGATAGACCACATCAATGGGATATTCCATGTCTAGGCATGCAGGCATGCAGCCATACCACCCCCCCTCCTCTCCCAAAACCTTTGCATTGCAATAAAAGCTGCTTACCTGGGACCTGCTCCTGTGATTCTTCTGCACCAAGCCCCAGGGGCTGCGACTGGCTAGCTTCCTCCTGGCTTGAGAAGAGCTCCTGACTGCATGCCTCCTGGGACTCCGGGGTGTCTTCCCCAACCACAGTAGCCTCACTGTCTGCCTCCCCCTCCCCCTCCTCTACCGGCTCTGAACTGTCCATCATGGTCCTTGGATTTACAGAGGGGTCACCCCCATAAATCGCATCCAGCTCCTTGTAAAACCGGCAGGTCATGGGGGCAGCGCCGGATCTGCGGTTCCCCTCATGTGCTTTGCAATAGGCACTCCGCAGCTCCTTTACTTTAACCCTGCACTGCAGCGCATCACGCTCATGGCCCCTTTCCAGCATGGCTCTTGATACCTGGGCAAAGGTATCATAATTCTTACGGCTAAAGCGCAGCTGTGCCTGCACAGATTCCTCCCCCCAAACACTGATTAGGTCCATCAGCTCGCCATTGCTCCATGCTGGGGCTTGTTTGCCACGTGGAGGCATGGTCACCTGTAAAGATTCACTGATTGCACTCCACACCTGGCTGAGCAAACAGGAAGGGGATTTTTAAAATTCCCGGGGCATTTAAAGGGCGGGTCACCTGAGGCCAGGGCAGTAGAGTCTGACCTGATGAGCAGAGTGGCTGAACAGGCATTCTGGGATACATCCTTATACCCTGGAGGCCAATCACAGCGCTGGTGTGTGGCCACACTTGATGACCAGCGCTGCAGCACCAGCGCTAGAATCCTTATTCCCCATGCTGAGTGAGGTGTACGGCCAGCGCTGCAGCCAGGGAGTTGCAGCGCTGGAAGTGCCCTGCAGGTGTGGCCACTTACTAATTGCAGCACTGGTGGAGGCTTTCCAGCGCTGCAACTCGCCAGTGTAGCCATACCCTATATGTATTTAGAAAACAATATAGTTAGTGATACAACCTCCTAGTGTGAATGCAGTTACTAACATAAAGATGCTGGTGCTAGTATCAGTTAAAATTTAGGGCCTTAATGATCTATACTGTTGTTGGAGGAGAGGCATGGTGAGTGAGGTAATATCTTTTATAAGACTAGTTTCTTGTTGGCGAGAGAGTGAGAAGTTGGAGAAGATCTCTGTGGAAGCTTGTCTCTTTCACCAACAGAAGTTGGTACAATCATATACATTACCTCACCCACCTTGTCTCTCTAATATGGGAGGATGTTGTTTGAGTCTTACTTGTAGATCCTTGTTCCCTGGATTAGTACAAAATGAATGCATAAAGAGGCAGCATTCTTGGCTTCCTCTGGCTGTTTGAATGAACAGGGCTACAAAAGGGTTCCTATCCATTTCTTGTGGGCAGCAAGATGTATTCTGAGAAAGATAAATTTGGGGTGGATTGGGGAGAGAGAACAGATGTATCTTCAGGACTTAAAGGCAGAGGATTTTTTGTGGAATTGGAGTGATGAAGCAAGAAGTGTAATAAGATTTGGCATCTTAGTTTTGTAGATGGATAAATATATAGAACAGTAATGTTTTGTGCAGCATAAGGCCATTAATGGGGTTGCCAAAAGAGAGGTTCTCTTTATAATGAAATACAGACATTTGTCTGAAAAAAATATTGTAATGAAAATTTCTAAATTAGAAAGGGCTCGGAGATCTGTAAAAGCTGAAGGGAAGTATGCTTACCTACCAAACCTTTTCCATTCTGTAGTTTGGCATATAGTCTTCCCGAATTTGAATACTGAAATGAACATTACTGTTGGCTTTCAACTATGATTTTAAAGAAAACCAATTTCAGAGGGGAAAAAAAACAAAAACAAACAAACAAACAAACAAAGGCAAGTATCCAGCATATGCAAAATTTCCCGTTGACTTGCATAAGAACATGAGTTGAGATTATAAAAATGTAATTTTCTGCTTTAACTCCCTGTGACGGATGAAAAATTGCTGGGTTCTTCCTTTCTTTTTTTAAGGTCTCAGAAAATATATTTGAGCCAGATTCTTCCCTCAGACAAACTTGTGTGACTCTAATTACTGTATGTACTTGTTCATTAGCCCATTCATTTATAAGCCAACCCCCCAAGATGGTTAGGTAAAAATAGCAAAAACTGTATGACCTTTTCATAAGCCCATCCTATATTTCAGGGGTTGGCAAACTTTGGCTCCTGGCCATCAGGGTAAGCCACTGGCGGGTCGGGACATTTTGTTTACCTGGAGCATCTGCAGGCATGGAGCCCCTCAGCTCCCTGTGGCCACGGTTCACCGTTCCCAGCCAATAAGAGCTGCGGGAAGTGCATGCCTGCAGATGCTCCTGGTAAACAAAAAGACAATGTATTATATATTCAATTCAATGATTCCATAGAGTTTCAAATTATCAAATTTTGGTGGTGTAGGCCAACCCCCGCTCTTTGATGCGTCACTTTTTTACCAAAAATATTCAGCTCATGAATGAATATATACGGTAAGTCTATGGGAAGTGTGGGTAATTATCCAAGGATCAAACTGGGGACATTTATTATTTGTATTACAGTAGCTGTGAAAGACCCAAGCCAAAACTATGGCCCCATTGGGCTAGGTGCTGTATAAACACATAGTATGAGACAATCGCTGCCCCAAAGAATTTACAATCTAATTAGATAAGAGCAAGAGGGTCAGAGAAAGGAAATATTATTCATGTTATAGATAGTGAAATGAAGCATAAGATTAAGTGACTTGTTTGAGCTCACACAGGAAGTCTATCATAGAACAAAGGTCTCAGTCCTTATTGGTGCTCAATGACCTGGATCCAGGATATCTAAAAGAAGACCACGGTCGACAACTCTGTTTGTTTTGCACAATGGAAGTTTCACCCATAAGAGTAAAGCTCACCTATGCAGGAGATGGAGCTTTCTCGGGGTCTGGTCTGAGGCTATGGGGCAAACTTCCACAGGAACAAAGGGTCATCACAAACCTCCCCATCTTCCACTCCAATGACAAGGCACACTTCTTTGGCCTTGCCTTCTCTAACATAAACACACAGCAACATGTGAATTAAAATCCTACCTAAACAAAACACTTCACTGAATGCACTTCTCCCCCTGAGGAGAGGATGAAAAAAGAAACCACCTGTGACAGATGTTAGTCATGTTGCTTAATCTACAACTAGAATGTGACCGGATACTACAAGGATGAAGAAGGTATAAAACCTGATATAGACTAGAATCAGAAATTCAGCACAGATCTCAGTCCAGGGCCTTAATCACAAGACTAAGTTTCCTTTCAATTATTGGAAATTTTAGTAGGGATTAATATACTAATTGGCTCAGGTATATTTTTACTGAGGGGATAATTTGCATCACTGTAAAATTCTGAATATAGGAATTCTTTTTACAACACAAGTGCTCATTTTATTACAGGAATCTTGCTTCACACATCTATTTAAACAGGAAAGATAAATTTTGTGCAAATAATATTTGAATAAATTCAGACACAGTATGTGGGGAATAGGAAAGGAACTGGTTGATGGTAATCTGATGGTCTACCTTTTACTGTGTTAGTTCATCACCTTAAAATACCACAAATCTCATAAAATACAAATTCTGCTATATTTGTAATAAGTACAACCTGAGTAGGCATAGCTCTGGTTAATTCAACTCTGGTTAATTGAAATTCAGTAATGTGCCCTGAGCTGAACAGATGCACTGGCACCTCCTGGAACATGAACTTCATCTGAAATCTCATTTTTCCAAAGGTTCGGGATATCCTGCAAGACTTTTTTGATCAGTGGAGTGATACTGTACAGCTGAGATTTTCAAAGCCATTTAGGAGATTTTAATGTCAAATTCTCATTAATAGGGCATCATAATTAATTTGGCATCTTTGAAAGATTTTAGCCTATATTGCTCTCAGATCACAATGGCAGGTTTTTGTTTTTATCCATTTGAAAGTTTGCTTGTTTTTTTTGGTTAAAATGGTTGGATTGCATTCTTAGAACTATATTTTTAAATGCCCAGGTTTATAAATGATATATATCTTTCCACCATCACCTTTCACGTGATGCTTGTTGTCTTAGGTTGCAAGCTCTTTGTGACAGCTTCCTTCCTTCCCTCCCTATGTGTGTACACAGCACCTTGTACAATTGGGCCCTGATTTTGATAAGGCCATTGGGAAAAAACTATCTTGTTCATGCTATATTAGAAATGCTCTGCCACCCTGCACGCAGGTTAACAATTTCCTAACATTAATACTCATAGTTCTTTAAAAAGTTAAGTGAGTTATTCTCTTACAAAGACTACTAAGGTCCATTTAACACTCACTACCATATTTAACTGACTATATCGTAATGGGTTAAAAAGGAACTGTAGTTCCGCCATTTGCTAGAAATTAGTTTATAGAAAGTTAAAATCTAGCATACAGGTTGTCATTATGAATAAAAGCATACAATTTACAAAGGTTTATTAAACAGTTTAGGGTTCAGGGCTGTTAGATGGTTACAGAACAAACTACGGAGACTGTTTTGGGTTTGATTGGGCCTTCATTGTGAGTTCATCTATGCCCTCTCTTACCCAAGAACAGAGTGAGCTTATGGGGTAACAGGTTGTGGATCTAAATTGCTTTTGAGAAGGAGCCATGTAGAGAGGCAGCTGGAGAGAAAATGGACTCATGATAAGGGGAGGTTTTGTTTTTTGCTTATGGGTTTTTTTTTTAACTGCTGATGGGTCAGATGAGAGAGTGGAACCCCATGAGCAAGCAGAGCACAAACCCTGGACAAGGAGGTAGAGTGGGGCTTAGGTAATGGAACCAGGCACTCACTTCCTTTTCTCAAGGCCTGTGGCTGGGTCTTCCAGCAGCAGGTGGGAAGAAGTGCCGCTCCTTTCTCCTGGATTGAAGGTCTGAAAACATACAGATTATTGGGAGAGAGCTGGGACAATGAAGTGGTCTGGACTCTGACTGGATTTTTGGTTTTGTTTTGAACTTTCATTATGACAGAAGGCGAGATGTTTTGGTTTAGAGGAAGGGCTAAACCATTTAGAGTAAGGGCAAAAATGAGGCAGAGGCCCCATTTGCACAAAGTAAGGTAAGATCTCCGTTATAGGGATGAAATCTTGGAAAGGTTCTCCTTGTGAAGTTTCCTCCAAGTGCTTCTGTTGGGAGCCAGGGTTTATTTTGGGAACACACTAGAAGCCAAGAGCCATCTGTACAAAGACCCTGTGCTTTCACAGCAACTGTGTGGTCTATTGAAACTCACTCTGGATCTAGTAACTGCTTCCATCCATTGCTGCCCCTTGAAACTCTAATTACTTACTTTTTATTAAAGTAAGAGAGTGGCTGAAATTATAAAACTTATTTTCTTACCAGTTGGGCTTCCACCATTCACGAGCACCCTGTGTCAAAGTTAATGCAGTAGAAGTATCACTGATTGTCAGAAATATTCCGTCTTTGTAACATCCCAGCCTTCCCCAAAAAGTAGAGCTCCAATTTCTAAAGGCTGCATGCAGTGAAAGGACAAGGGAGACTGGTGACTCCCACTGCTACTGGGGCAGAGACAGATCTGCATTTGTGTTTGTAGGCTTCTTTCTGTGTGCATGTATAGGTGCTCTAATACTTTAGATTGTATGTGTTTTGCGTGCATGTATGTGCTCATGTGTATGAGTGATGCTAAAATATAACTGAAGCCTTGCCTAACAGTCCAGTCATTTATTTCCCAATCTCCAGAAAAGACTCATTTTCACCATTCTGTTCTTAACTGGAAGGGACAGTACACACACCAGTCATGATCAGGGTCAGAAACTGTCAGCACCTGTAGAAGTAGCTTCATTTGGATGACAAGTTGTCATACTTACACCTTTAGGAACGTCAATCATTCTATATTCTAACAAACAAGATTTGTTATTGCTTAGTAACAATATTCCCAGCTGTCTTGTAATCTTGGCTGTGTACATGTTGGAAAGAGGGAGGGAAAAATCAAATACATGACAGCAATTTTGATCAAGACAGATCATGCTTTTCATTTCAGAAACCAGTGTGCAATGGATTTTCTCACAATGACAATGTGTCATTTTAATTGCAACATATAGAATACTCCCAGCCATGTGGCTGCTAGATTTTTCTGTTCTGGGAGAAAACTACGTACATATCAATTTTAAACTACAGTTTGGTGAAAAAGCTGATTGAAGTAGCAAAAGAAACATCATTCCTGGTTAGTTCTCCCTTCTCTCCCCTCAGCTATCTGTGTTTGCTGTGTTAGGGAAAAAGACAAGTATATTCTTTTGTCAACATCTCTTTATATTTTTCCTATAAATAGGCATGAGCCAAAAAACTAGATACAAACTTCCCTTCTGAAAACAGACTATGTAAAAATGGCACCTTTTCACTCAATAGACCTGTTGCCGGCTATATTAGAAGCCGTAGCTGTTTTTCCTTACTAAAAAAAAAAAAGTACTGTTTTACTCTTTTTAGCCCTGCAGAACTAATACAGCTAATGTGAGGTGTGACAGGGTCAGGTCAGAGGGCTACAGGAGGGTGTAGGAAGGAAGGTAATGCCTCAGGATAAGCAGGTCCCTCTTCCCCAAGTAACTGAGCAGAGGTTACTCCAGATTAATTAGGACACCTGGAGCCAATTAAGAACTTGCCAGAATGGGTTAAAAGCTTTCCCCCCAGCCAGTCAGGGTGAGTGATAAGTTGTTGTGAGAGTGAAGGTGAGCTATTGGAGAGCTGGGTGGTGGGGAAGCTGACAAAAACCAGGGGAGAACCCTGCAGGTATAGAGACTGGGGAGAAACCCTACCCTAAACAGGAGCTAAGGACCCTTCCAGATCCAAAGACCTGAAGAAAAGGTCTGCCACAGGGGAGAGACTGAGCCAGAGGTGAAAATAAGCCGATACGCCCCAGTACGGTGTACCAGCAAGAGCCAGTGCGCCACACTGGGGTGGCCCAGCTTTCCCAGGCGGCAATTTAAAGGGTCTGGGGCTCCCAGCAGTGGCTGGAGCCCCAGGCCCTTTAAATTGCTGCCAGAGCCCCACTGCTGGAGCCCTGGGGTAGTGGCGGGGCTCTGGGGGTTATTTAAAGGGCCGGGGCGCCCGCTGCCTCTACTGCCCTGAGCCCTTTAAATAGCCGCCAGAGCCCCGATGCCGCTACCTCAGGGCTCTGGGGGCTATTTAAAGGGCTGGGGGCGGTAGAAACAGGGGAGTCCTGGGCTCTTTAAATAGCCCCTAGAGCCCTGGAGTAGCGACGGGGCTCTGGCAGCTATTTAAAGGGCCCTGGGCTCCCACTGCCTCTATGGTCCTGCCCCTTTAAACTGCTGCCGGAGTCCCCGGCTGCTGCTGCTACCCCAGGGCTCCGTCAGGCTCCGGTGGCTATTTAAAGGACAGGGGCCGTAGCAGTGGCTGATCCCTGAGCCCTTTAAACTGCTGCCGGAGCTCCCAGCTTCCGTTGCTACCCTGGTGGGGGAGGGGAGGGCGCTTACCAGTACAGGGCGGGCTGGGGCTGACTCTGATGCCCCATTTCCACCCCTTCCAGGGGCCAGAGCTGGCCCCAACCCAGCCCCGTACCGGTAAGTCCCTATTTCTACTTTCACCCCTGGACTGAGCCATGCATTTGGTGTGGTGCTGCCATGCCCGAAAGGGCTACCAGAGACTGGTGGCTCTTCCTTCCCTGACTGGAAGGTTGGGAGGAACCCTGCCCAAGCAAAATGGGGACAATAAGCCAAGGGGTGTGGGGAAGTAACACAGGGAAGCTAGCAGCTTTCCTGGGAACTGGCAGTGTGAGGCTGCTACTTGTAGGGTCCCTAGGTTGGGGCCTGGAGTAGAGAGCAGGACTACCCCCTCCCCCTTTCCTCTCACTGGATGTCCACTGAGGTGTCCCAAAGCCCCAGTGAAGGCTTAGCAGGCCCAGAAGTGGGAAGGCCGCTTGGAGACAGAATTTCCCCACCCACTATAGGTGTGGGGTGGGGAGGGGGAATCTAAGGGATGAGAGGCTATCCTGACCCACTGCTAGAAGGAAGCACAGGACCCACTGAGGCGGAGAAGAAGCCCTGCTACGGACGGTAAGGTGGATTCTCTTCTGTCTTGGATATAGTCAGTAGAATTGTTAATTAAGTTCTGATTGCACAATATTTATTGCTGGCAATAGATGAGCTAAAAAGAACTCATGCTGAGTCTCAGACCCTAGGCAGAATTTGCAGGCCTTTTGGTTAAAAATAAGACATTGTGAACTGATCATATTTGACCTAGAATTACTGAGAAACAATAAACAGGGAATTCCCCACAATACCATTTCTATGATAACTTTCCAGCACAGAAGAACACTTTAAGGAAAATTCTAATTAAGACACAAGCTTTTTGAGGTATAACCATCTCTCATTTTTCCCAGGTGTCGCAATTAAGTTTCTTCTTCTAATCTTTAAGTACAAATGGTATGAAGGGGTACAAACTCCCACAGAAACCCAGGGCCATCACAAACCTAATCATCACACATCTCACCAACTTCTGCTACAGGTGCAAGGTTTACAGTGCATATCTTTGAAGTTGCCTTCTCTTCCATAAACACATAGAAGCATGTACATTTAAAAAAAACAACTGAAAATCCTACAAAATAAATCATTCCACTTCACACACAATTCCTCCCTAAGGAGAGGATGTGAGACAAAATGAACCACATGTGACAGATGCCAGTCATGTTGCTTAATGCATTCTTTGAAGACACTCAGATATTAATGTGATGAGGGTGAAATAAGAACCTGTTTTAAAATTGAATTAAGTACAATACCAAAGATGTACCAAAAGGATCCAGGATGGAAATTTTCTTTATGAATGCTGTGTCACATGTGAATCAGTTTGTATAGCAAAAGTCTCAACATCATTTGTAAAACCTTGTATTAATCCTCTTATCTTTATTTTGGAAACTGATAAATAGGAATTTGCTGTTGACTAACTGCAGTTTATTTTACACTTGACTCCTTCTATAAACCTAGATGTTAGGACAGCAGCTGTTCCTGTAACTTTTGCATGTCATCTCCACTCAGAAATGGCTTTCTACTTCTTCAGGCTCCCAAAATGTAATGAGCTAGGTTCCATCCAGCTGGCACTCCCTAAGTCCATTAGAACATGAAAGATTGTTTTAGCCATCTGAAAAATGACTAGATCTGGTGCAAATTTAGCAACCATGCAATTAAGAAAATCATGTCCCAACTCATCCAGATATTGGGCAAACAATGATATGTGAGCTAATGTTCAATCCTGTGTTGTTCGCCCAACATTGGATTAATTGTTAATCAAAATAAAACCAGAAAAGAATATGCAGTGGATTTTTCAGCTTGGATAGGAAGTTGGCTTTGATGTGCTACAAATTGCCACCTGTTTTCCAAAGTTATTGCCAATGGCTAAGAGAGAAGCTTTTGAAATGGCATGTAGTGAGCTGTGAATCATGGTCTAGCTTTTTAGACTCATGAATAACTTGATTTCTTGTGCTAAAATCTCTGGACAGATGCCCAATATACCTCTAAGTGTGCTACAATGCTATATGTATTAATTGAACAGATATTTTTCATATGCTTTTTAAAAGCTTGAAGAACAGAGAGGGGGATGAAAAAAATTGAAGCATAGAGCTAGTGATGCATCGCTCATAAATGTGATGTGAACACATTGGGCATGTTTCTCATCTTATTTTAAAAATCAAAGGAAAGATGATATATCCTGCAGGAAAAAAACCCAAACAAAACCAAACCCTTTAAAGTATAAGCAAAATTTACAACAACTCTGTCACCATCTGTTTATATGAATAAAGAGGATGTTACATCTGTAGATATACAATATGATCATCTCTATAATGAACCTCCAAATACAGGAGAAAATAGTTTTCATTTCTGATTTCATGTCCTGTAGCAATAGCAGCACCAATTGGTTCAACTGCCTTATGAATATCCCATCTAAAAAGAGATTGAGATTACCAAAACTAGAGCTAGTTGGAAAAGGCTCAACATTTTTTCACATATTTTTCTCCTTTTTTGATCAAAACTCTGAGAAATTCGATCAATTATGAATTTTAAAATTTTGCACCCACCTATAGTTGTACTTCACCCATGGCATCCTATGGTTTTATGAAATAAAATTAGGTGATCTTAGACAATAATAATAGTCATACCATATCCTGCTGTGGAAAGTCCCAAGTGCTTCATTCTGTTCTTCACAAGTTCAGCAAGTTCCTGTCTTTCTGACCTCTTGTAAAGGCTCATCCGCTGCTGACTTATTTTCTCCGCTGTTTTGCCAGAGTGCTTTGGCACTTTTCTGCTCAGCCGTCGGGCCCACTGCATGCTCTTCCGTCGTAACAAGGGATGATCTGACTGATCGCTGGATGTGGAGTTACGATGGTTATTGCGGTTGTTTATTTGTTCTTTGGTGTCTTTAGTGTCTTCCCATTCTTCTACGCTAATAGAAATTTGAGACTTCAAAGGGAAAATCACATAAGAAATTAGGGGTTTCAGGAAATAGATTTGTCAAAGAAATCATAGGAGACCTTTCTCTTGTCTCCTTCTTCAGCTCCAATTCAGCAATGCAGTTAAGCACATGCTTAAGTCACACTCAGGTCAATAGAGTTAAGAACATATTAACGTTCAGCATGGCCTGCAGAACGGGCAGTCTTTTTCTCTATGTGCCCTTGGAACAGCATTATGTAGACTGTGTGTGGCTCGATAGAAATATGATCCTACATTCCCCAACAGCAAGAGAAGATACGCATTAGTTAGTGCTTCTTGTCATTATGTTTCTAAACATGAGGCTTCTATGCCTATTTCTAATAGGAATTCAATGCCATTCTGTTTCTTAGAAGCCAGGAATAAAACTATTTGAACTCAAATAAGTCAATCTATTTAGCTTTACAAAGAGAAGATTAAGAGGTGACTTGATAACTCTATATAAGTATCTACATGGGGAAAATGTTTAATAATGAGCTCTTCAATCTAGCAGACAAAGGTATAACACAATCCAATGACTGGAAGTTGTAGCTAGACAAATTCAGCCTGGAAATAAGGCATAATTTTTAAACCATGAATGTAATTAACCATTGGAACAATTTACCCAGGGTCCTGGTGGATTCTCCATCACTGACCATTTTAAAATCAAGATTGGATATTTTTCTAAAAGATCTGCTCTAGGAAATATTTGGGATAAGTTCTATGGTCTGTTATACAGGACGTCAGACAAGATGATCATGATGGTCCCTTTCGGTCTTGGAATGTATGAATGCTAGCTCAATTAACTCAATGGAATGTGTCTTGCCTGTTGAAGAGAGACTTCTGCACTTCCTCACTGAGTGCCTTTTATATGTTCTTAATTGCTTGAAATGTGCAAGCCTTTAGCAGGGATAAATTGCTGAAGTATGGAAGATTCATATAAAAGACATAATTCTCTGGCTGAAAGATTTTTAACAAGCACACTGTTTAATACACCACAGAAAAAAGAATGACAATAGGAAAGCTATATTTTTCTCATGCATTGTTGTTGTTGTTGTAGTGTCAGTCCCTGGATATTAGAGAGACAAGGTCGCTGAGGTAATATCTTTTAATGGACCAACTTCTATTGGTGAAAGAAACAAGCTTTCAAGCTTATGCTTTTGTGCATAAGTATTAAGTATATGTCAAATATACTTCCTATAATTTGACATAGATGTTTATGACTTTTATGGAAATGCTAGTTCATTTGTGTAGAAGACTGTTACAATATTTAATTATAGGAGGGCCTTTGCACATGTTAAGAGAAATGACATGAGACCCTCAACTGCCCTGAACTGCTCTAACATTCTAATTTCACACATTGATTCTAAGCTCTTTTTGTCCTCTTTCCATAACTGGTCAGGGTTACTTTCATTATGGTCAACACTAGGGAAAGGGAGACAAATAACAAACACTTACTTGTGAGGCCGTTTCTCGTGACTGAGAAAGGGAGGAAAAAAGAAAATACAAACAGTTTAAACAACAGTGGGCAAACAGGAACAGACATGGACCATTTAATAGCAGTCACAAATAATAAATATGGGCTGATGCTTGCTTTATTCTGAATGGAAATTTGGATTAAATTAAAGTTCTGTCATTTGAACAGATCACTTAATTACTGCATACATTTTGCTTTTTTAGCTGACTCACTGGAAATTTATCTGATGAAACTATCAATATATCTTGCATTAAATCATAATAATTTCAATAACAGAAGTGAAATGAAGTACAGACTGTAATACAGACAAAAGGTTGAAGGGGGAAGTAGTGTTCAACGCACTAGTAATGTTCATTTTTCTTGTATTTGCTACTGGCAGTGATCATTACCTCAAGTTTATCAAAAGCTATTGCTCCTATCTCATACATACTGTATTTGTATAAATATGCATGTTTAGCTCCTTGTTAGATAATGTCATTATATCATCACATCCCTTTTCTCTTAAAAAACAAGTTGTAGTTCAGGTCATTTCAGCAAAGAACATACTTTTTGCGTGTGAAGAATTTTGTAAATAAAACTTTCTAAGAACAAGAATATTACATGGCAATCTGAACAATTTAACTGAAAACCACTATCATAACACATAAGGATTGTTGTATGGCATGGACCATAATATCTATGTTGGCAAACTGAATGAAGGAAACATTTTTCTCACAAATGTTTATCAGGCTATTTATCTGATGTTGTTTACTTCTATCTAATTTACAAAGATATTAAACAGCATTGGTCCTTAGACTGATTCATTATTGTTTGTTACTAGATTCAGAAGTTCTCTTTAATTGTAGTGTAGTGTTGTATAACTATATAGTTTTAGAATTATATTCCTGGTCCACTATTTTATCATCCATATTTTTATCTAAGTAGAATTGTTCAATTTTTTTTCAATAGATATCATCATCTGCACATTGAATTTAACAATTACTATTGTGCTAACTTTTGTCCATCATTTTAACTCTTTCTGGGAAAACAACAGCAAAAACATAGCTGAAGGGTAAAAGGGAAAGAATAGAACAAATAATGCTCTATACATCTGTGCATCTGTAGGTGTTAATCTCAAATTTATCAAAAGCTATTGCGCCTAAATTCATTTCACACTGCCTCTCCTTTACACAGATGCTGCTTCCTAGCTAGATAATAGGAAAGGGTTCACCCTTTTGTTTGTTTGCTGATTTCACATGCACTTTTGAAAGCATATATGTGACAAGGCTGCTGACACTGAATTCTTCACAATGGGTTTGGTGCTCAGGCTACAACCATTATTGATCTCAGTAATCAGTCACTATCAGAATCCTACTGTTTTTAATTGACTGTCATAAGTTACTTTAGTTTTAGCATACCATTAGTTGTACATATGGGGCACCATAATATCCTGTGCTCAGTTGTTGTGAGTTCTTCTGTTCTTATGACTTCTACCATGATTTTGCTTTTAAGAGTTCAGTGGAGTAGGAAAGGATGCCATGTCCTCTGTTTTGTAAAATCCTGACTGATTTTTCTTATGTCGGTAATAATACTGCCTATGTTCTTCCCCAAGGGATGATTTTGATAGATGGTACCACTGATGCTGAGCTGAGAAGAATCAGCTACAAATTCTGTAGTAGTACAGTTGACTAGTTCAAGTATGGTTGGAAAATAAAAGGAATCTGGAGAGCTAGTGACAGTCCAAAAGGAGAGATTTCACCAAGCTTTATTTTGTGCAGACATCTTTCATGTTGTTGAACATTTATTTTATTTCATTTCATTTCAGAATGGGAATCCTCAAGCTCCCAAGAAAAAAGAGCACTTCATAGTGCATTAGAAATAATCTATTTTAAGAGTCTATTTAATGACTTGCATTTTGTCAATATATGTATGTTTTTGCAAGGAGGTGGGGTTGGAGATAGAATGAATTGGTTGTGCTGTAGAATCAGGTAGATTGTGTTCTAGAAAGAGCAGTTTTACAGGCAACAGGGAAGCTGACATACTGCATTTTACTTTAAAGCTAAACTCCCCTGGAGCTGTCTTTGATCCATTGTTCAAGACATTCAGCCATCAGGGATGAGATTGATATTCACTTAAAATCAAAAGTATTTTTAGGGAGGAGTATCCTGATCAGTGGAACTGGAGTAGAGGGCCATTGTTCACTGGGGGGATTGTTACTGACAGGGGCACCAGCTGAATGGGGATCATGGAGAGTTAGGCTGGAAGCAATTCTGCCACATGAACAGAGCAGTGTGCAGGATATAATACAATTTTACTTACTCAGCTTAACCTGCATCCAGTTTCATTCTTTGTGAATGAAACGTGGTGGCAGCATCAGAGTTATGAGCTCTCCGCAGTGGAGCAGCTGATAGTGTGAGCCACGGAACTCTATCTGGAGCCCCTCGGGGCCATGGATTTTGCAGATACAAAACCTAGCCCAGTGATGGATCTGGTGAAAGGAGGCATTCCAGCTGTACACAGACCTGGTCATGCAGGAGGACAAGAGCAGCAGGAAAGTAAAACTGTTACTGTACTTTAGTAGGGAGTAAGGCAGAGAGGTCTGCACTACGCTGAAGCTCACCACTGCTTTAAGTCTCTCAGCGGTCCTAGGAGTCCTGGGGAAATATCGCTCCCCGAAGCAGAATGAAACTGTGGAGTGATGCAGATTCTTCACAATCCAAAGGGTAGACCCTGGTGTTACTGCCTTATACACACAGGCTGCTACATGCTGTGACATTGGCAGGCCAAGTGCCAGCTCATGCCCAGGTCCCCAGGTCAAATGGACATTAACAAATACATAGGTAGAATCTGTCTGGATCACTTGTGGGTTAATGTTAATAAAGTATGTATTAGAATTATAAGAACATGCTTAGTGTTTAGACTATCAAATGCTTGTGAGTTGCTTTATGCAGTAATCTTACTTGTAATATCTGTGTGTATTGAGTGTTTTATTTGATTGTATTGTGACCATCGGTGACCATTTGCCATATAGAGGGGGAGAGATAATTAGTATGAAGAGCAGAGCTTTCTTCTACAGAAATACATACATACAGAGAGGAGAGAGGAGACCCTATGAGTGGATTTTACAGCTGGAAACTCCATAAATCTGGATTGAGGAACCATCAAAAAACAACAAAAAGACTTTATATTTGTTCTGCTCTCCCCTCTCTCCCTCTCATCATGATGACTCAAGTGGAGTCTCATCAGCTCAGCTCAGTGCAGCCATGCCACATGCCAAGAGGGGGATACAAACTCTGAATCAAAAGACTATGCTGCTATGCTGACTTGGGGTGGGGTGGGAGGAAGAAGGTGAGGCAGGACAAAAAAAAAAAAAGATCCCGCAAGATCTGCAGCTTATAGCCTAAAAGGTTTTTAGATTTTTGATTATATAAAAGCTATATTATATTATTTTTTGAAACAGATTATTGTAACTCATTGTCTGCTCTGCTGCTTGCTTGTTGTAAATAAGTCTCTAATTTCCTTTTCCTATCTAATAAATCTCATACACAGTAGAATCTCAGAGTTACAAACACCAGAGTTACGAACCCATTTGGAACTGGAAGTAGGCAATCAGAAAGTTGAGTGGTGGAATAAGAACAGAACAACACACTGTACACTTACACAAGCCTGCTCTGTTAGACCTTTTGTTAGCATTTTTGGTACACAGGAGTACCTCATCACAAGGGTGCCAAAACAGTCTAGTGCAGGCACTGGTGGGACACATGACCAAAACACTGCTACTGATGAGAGGAGACCTGTTGCAGACAGAAGGATGGAGATACTGCGGAGAGTAGACGGCCAGCAATCAGGGAAAGGCGGCACAACAGGAGTATGACAGGTCAGTCAAGGACCTAATGTCCCTGGTGTCAAACATGCCTGTGAGAATCCAACCATGAAAGAGACACCAGAAGGTGTGGACTAAAAGTTGTGCGGGGTAGGGTGGCACTCGGGTTATATAGGGTGACTGCACAAGAGGGACAAGTGATCCAAAGAAACAGGAGGCATGATACAGCAGACACATTCAGACAGCCTGCAGAGAGATAGTGATCATCACAGAACACAGAGACAGAGAACCATCCAGAGGCCAACCCCACAGGCAAGGAGGAAACTCCACAGAAAGATAGTTTGCTAGACTCACAGACAGGTGACAGGGAGACAGAGGGATCATTCCCAGTGTGATTACCTGTTGAGGAGACCAAACTACCCCAAAAGCTTTGTGGTAAAATTGAGATTTCAACTTGGCTACATAATAACAACCTCTAGCCAAAGGGACATGGTTGGAAGGAGTCTGGATGTCAATTATTTGTTTTTAATGTGTATATTAAAATGCTTGTTAAAAAAAAAGTTGTTGTATCAAGAGGGCAAGTGTTACCTGCAGGGTCTGCTATTTACAGGACACCAGTGGAACAGGGAGTGCAGGGAGTCAGGCTCTAAGCAACTCTGCTACATGGACAGAACAGTGCACTGGGTTTAATTAAGTTTCACTTAATCAACTTAGTCTGTATTCAGCTTCACCTTTTGTGAATGAAACAAGCAGTGAAGCTAGGGCAGCAGCAAAGAAAAGAGAAGTCTTTGTTTAAGATCGCAAAATATCCATCCCACCACAGTAACAGATCCAAGCTCTTTTAGCCAGCTGTCCTTGGTATATAGTCAGCTTTTCTGGTCTCTCAATGAGTTGTCCTGGGTAGGCAGTAAATTGTTTCTCTGTTTTTAGATGAGACAGACATTTTTTATAGGAGTGGAAGATTTAAGATGAATTAATGTTTACATACATGAAAAACTGAGGAAGTATTTTAAAAGAAAATAGAAAAATTAGCTGGATTGTTACCTGTATTGACAATTGCTTTCTTATACAGACCACAGTTATTATGGCATTGTGCAATGTTGTGTGAAAGCTTCCAATACTGTCAGAGACTCCACATAGTATTATTTATAAAAATAAATATTGTTTATAAAAATCTAAGGTAACAACAATGATGCTATCATTTGTTTCTAAATTACGGGCATACAACAAACAAGAAGCTACAGTACAAGCTACTTGTAGATACATTTCATGCTCTTCTGACTGTAAAATGACTTCAATATTTTACATTGTGAAAGGGTTTAGTTCATTATGTCAGTGAGATTTAGTTGGTAAAGATTTCATCTGAACAACAGAATCCTAGATTCCAAAATTCTACCACAGGATTAGGGCTAATACCTACTGCTGACATGCTAGTGGATAGTGTGTAGTGGGATATTGAATTTTGAGAACTCATGGCAACAACTTAGTAGTATAGGTTAGCTCCCATCTCTCAATTAAACACATTTGAGTGTCCAAGGCTGTGTGAACTATTTATCATATAATTGCTTCTGAATTCACCTATACTATCTCTGCATTAGTGATGCCCTGGAGTAGAAAGGTGATAATTTAAACCAAACACAGTTCTACAAGAATACCATGCTACGGGACATGAATTAGAACTGCTTCATCAAAAGTGTCATAAAGGACATGAAATCACTGCAAATGAGTGGCCACTGGATTGAGACAATGTAAATCACATCCATAATTTCATGAATGGGCTTTAGCACAACAGACTGACAGCTAGGAAAATGGAAGTATATGTTCATGGGTGTTTTGGTGCAACTTTGTTACAATTTGTTTGGACAGATTTTTTCTGAACACCTCTAATAACCCAGGTGTTTCATTAATGTAACAATGATCCTCTTACCTGTGCACATTGGCAATTGGGAGCTAAGAACAATAGGGCAAGGTGTTCATATAGCAGTAATGTCCCTGGTAAGCTGAGTGCTATACACAGAAATAAAAGAGATGTTTGGTTTCAGATTGGTTCTCTGTAGCCTAATGTCTTGTGACAGGAGGTTACTTTGTAGTCTTGTAGTGGGGTGGCCACCTGCTCCTGCCCTGAAGGGCTTAAAACAGCCCTGGGAGAGGGCTGTGGTAGGGGAAAACCTGGGCTGATTGGGGAAGTAGCCACAGATGGGCCATGCCCCAATCAGGCCGCAGCTGGCCCTATAAAGAGGCTGTGGGCCGGGAGTACAGGCAGTCTTTCTCTAGGCACAAAGAGAGAAGGGCCTGGTTGCCTGGGACTTGAGTAAGGTACCAGAGTAGAGCAGTGCTGGGGAATAGGGCAAGGGAGCCGGGGAGCTCCTGCCTGGAAAACCCCCAGGCTTCAGGCCTAGCCAAAGGCCTGAAAAGGTATTGGGGTTGCAGAGGTGCTGCCCGGGGGTAGGTGGAGGCAGCAGGTTCAAAGCCCCCTTGCCAATGATGAGAGATATGGATGGCAGCCTGCCCCAGAGTGTGAGGGCTAGATGAGGACTGGCAGTGAACACTGAGGCAAGGTGGGGATAGAGGGTGGGGATTCCCCTGGGAGGGAAGCTCAGAGACTGGGGGTACTGCCAGGGGGCAGAGCCCAAGGAAGAGGGGCACTGGGGTCTGGGAGGGACACGGGGCCAGCGACAAGCGGTACATTGGCCTGCAGAGTGCACTCCAATAGCTGGAACACTAATTCCCCAGGAGACCACCAGGAGGTGCTGCAGGGGTGAGTCGTGCATCGCTACAGGTGTGCATTAGCTTTCAGTTTATTGGATTCTTCCATTATTGCTGTAGAAAAGCTATTGACTAGGACTCAAGTCTGCAAGTTGCTCAGCAACCTCAGCTCTTATCACCTGTGAGAGCTGCTCAGCACTTTTCCAGATTAAACGCTTGATGTGCCAAAAGCCACTGGTTTGGACTAAAAACTGAAAAGCGGAGGAAAAGCTGTTAACATGAAGTGCCACAACACCCTTAATTGCAGAACCACAACAGTACCACCGCAACAGATACTGTATACTAAATTTAATGAATAATTGCAATAAAGCTCAAAGACTTAAATAAACCTGGGAGCACTACATTGAAGAGGTCATTACTCTTTCTAGTATAAAACCCTGCAACAGAAAATACGACCAGGGAACATCTATTATGCTAGTGATTCCAGAATTCCCACAGCAATAGCTGGCCTCTTGTGGACAGAATTTTCAAACTTGGAAGGCTAATGCTAGATACCCAAATCCATATTTAGACATGTCAATAGATGGCCTAATTTTCCAAAGGTTCTGAGATCCCACAATTCTCATTGATGTCAATTTGTTTAGCAGCTTTGAAAATCAGGCTACTGTCTTTTATTTATTCATTTGAATGTGTAAAAAATGAGGCACTTGTTTAAACATTCTGTGTATCTCTGAGAAACTCTCCTGGATTTATTGTGTTTAAGTAGCCATAACTAAGGCTGCGAGTTTGTCATGGAGGTCACAGATTCCATGACTTTCTGTGACCTCAGTGACTTCTGCAGTGGCTGGCCAATGAGAGCTGTGAAGCCGGCGCTCTGGGCGGAGACAACGTATAGAGCTGCCTGGCTACGTTCCGCCTAGCAGCTGAGCGAGGGGGATGTTGCCATTTCCAGGGAGCCCTTAAGTTAAGCACCACCCAGAACCCACCTCACCCCGTCCCATGCCCCAATCCCCTGCCCCCTCCCACACCCAAACTCTGCTGCTGCTTGGGGTGGGAGGCGCGGAGCCATGTAGGGAATCTGCCAGCCCTGGCAACCTCCCCAGCACCAGTGGGACTCCCGGACTGCACACCACTGCCTGCGCCCACCCAGCATCATCTACTGCTAAATGAAAAGAATAAATTTACTATCAACTGGAATGATTGCTTGAAACAGTACAGTAGGTTACACCTGTGGTATTATATTACATTCCATCATTCATTAAAAAAATATTTAGTAGAGTCAAACTACTATATGACCTCTGAAATTGGTATATTAAAGCAGGCAAACCTCAGATGTTGTAAGTTTTTGGGATTCAGTTCTATAGATTCCAATAGGAATATCTCCTGTTGAAGAACAAAGTTTCTGATATAGTCTGGCATATGTCCTAATCCATAGGTCATCTTCTGTGATTTTCATCTGGAAAAATAAGCAGAAAGTAAGGTTCTAATTCTATAATGTTTTGCTCTTTCCCTTTGTGATGTTGTGTGTGACGTTGCACCCCATAAGGCTTAATGGAATATGCTTATGAATGTATCTATGATATAACTGGAATACATTTTATGCTACATATGCCATGTGACATATCTATGTAAAGGTTATGATCTACTGAATATATTAATCCTATTTGTATGCATGTATCATTTTTTGTATTCAATTTATGAATATCGGTTGTATACTTACTTGATTTCTAAGTAGCCTTACTAAAGCATTTGGTCAGCTTCTTAAGAAAGGAATGGGCAAATTAAGTGCCCAATCAAGAAACACTTAAAGGGCAATGAATCTTGGAAGGCTCCAATCCACATAAGAAGTCTACCTGAGGATGTTCAGAGTAGCATGTAAACAAGGGCTGCTGCCTGTAAAAACTGAGTCATGCATGGACACGTGACTTGCCCATGTGACTCCAAAACTCCATCCTGGAGCTGGACTTTGCATAGGACAGAAGAGGGGTCTCCACCCCTGAAAGAGTCTATTTAAACCCCTGGGAGACCCCTCAATTTGGGTCTTCAGCTGGCTAAAAAGATATCTTTGAGGGTGGAGAGGCTACCTGAAAGAAACTGGAACAAAGGACAGTAACTACAGGGGGTGTGAGTGATTGCTGGACCCAGACTAGAAGGAGACTAGTCTGCAAAAGGAAGCTTACTGGACTTCCTCTGATGGTGAGGTTTTTATCTGTATTCAGTCTGCTTACTGTATTAGACATAGACTTGCATGTTCTATTTTATTTTGGTTGGTAATTCACTTTGTTCTGTTGGTTACTACTTAGAACCACTAAAATCCTACTTTCTGTATTTAATAAAGTCACTTTTTACTTATTTAATTAACCCAGAGTATGTATTAACACCTGGTGAGGGGGGGAAAACAGCTGTGCATATCTTTCTATCAGTTATAGAGGGCAAACAATTTGAGTTTACCCTGTATAAGCTTTATATACGCTTCTTAACCTGCTTTCAATTAAGCCTACAGCTGTTAGGGAATGTGGTTCAGTCCTGGGTCTGGGTTTGCAGCAGACTAGTGGGTCTGGCTCAAACCAGGTAGGGCACTGAAGTCCCAAGCTGGGAGGGCAGGGAAAGCAGGGTCAGAAGTAGTCTTGGCACATCAGTTGGCTGTTCCCAAGGAGGGTTCTGTGATCCAGCCCATCACACCCTTCCTAAGGGACTTTCCCAAGCAAATGCCTCAGTATTTTGGAAATGAACTTCCAGTTTTAAAATTATTTGGAAATTCTTTTACTGACTAACATCCATGTTAAGTCTTAGAGTAAAAGAAAAAGTAAAATGTCTGACAGCACAAATAAGGTGTCATGGAGAGACTGAGGAACATAAAGAGTAATTTGAGTTGAGAAGAGGTATGTGGCATTAGGAGAATTGAATCTATTTTACTTGTCTCAACAACCAGAATGTTAGAAAGATCAAAGTAGCACTATTAAGAATGAATGTCATGTGAAATTAATTTGAAAATTCTTCCACATCTTCCATAACTACTACGGTAGTGTTACTTAAAAAGTGAGGACATTTGAGATACAACCAATGTGATCCAATTTAAGATGCTGTGCACCAGCTTGCATCCTGTTATAATGGTTGACTAGCTGGTGGGGAAAAATGTTAAATGTTTAAAATAATAGATGTAACTTTTTAAACAAATTACTTAAAGAACTGTTAAGCCAGGGGATGTCTTTTATTTCCTAGTGCCCAGTCTTGTAAACCCTTTCTTACATGACTAATCCTGTGGAAGTCAGCAGGGATCATTCATGTAAAGAAGGGATTGTAGGACTGATGTCCTGAAGGCCTGATACAAAGCCCAATGGAGAAATTCTTGTTGACGTCAATGGTCTTTGGATCATGTCCTTATCCTCTGAAATAGGACACTAACACTGCCAGTATTGAACTTATTGAGCAATATCACTGCTCCCGATAGTAAGCTCAGAATTTGCAAATTCACTTCAGCTTATTCATGTTGTGAAATGTCTTTCACATTTGAGGCTACTGGACTGAATATAATACATTATTTAAATAGCACCTGTGCCAGTGAATGCCATTTCCTTTTCCTTTTAAAACTATCAAACCCCTTCGTACAAATCTTTCATTGTTGGTTGAGATAACAGCACTTCATCCAAGGAAGCTGCTTTGTCACTCATGAATAATTGATTCAGGCATGCTGAATAATAAATATGATAAAGCCTCTAATTTCCTAGGAGCAGGAAATACAGTATGAAAAACTCAACTAACCTATGCCTTCTATCTTTATCTGATATTTAGGGCTCAGTTCTGCCCTGACTTTACCACCAGTGCAAACTCATTTGAAGCGAGTGGAGTAGCACAAGATAAAGTCCTAGCCACATTTAGCCTTTCCATAGCTAATAACTTTCATTAATAAGTACTTTCATATTCTTTAAATTCAGTTTGTTTAAGGGTTTTTTACTCCATACAAAAGATTCTTATAGACAACCTATAGAGTTTTTTCAAAATCTTTATTTAAATTCCAAACACTGGCATAACATCTGCAGTTTTTTTTTCTCTGCCTTATTTTTTCTTTACATATCTTTTTAAGTTTGTTTTGTTTTGCAGGTAATCAAAGTGGTGAACTTTCGCACCTATTTTACCGAACTCTTACTCTGAAGATAAAGAAAATAATGGCCTTCACTGTACTCTCATGAGAGAAACCACAGTATGAAAAGAGCAGTGGTATTTTGTGGAGGGCACAGGACCTTCTATGGCACTATTTCATCATCTTTAAAAAAAAAAAAAACTTACAGAACAAAGAAACCCAGATCCTGGTGTGGTATCTAGTCCCAGCAGAAGTCTTGTGATAGAGATCATATAATCCTTCACAAATGACTGCAAGATTAGAAAGAGAGAGAGAAAAGAAAGTTTAATTGCACAGATGAGCAGGTGATTACAAGGTCAGCAGCACTATATGTGAATTCTGAACTAAAATATATGTATTCACAACAGGTCATTTTTTTCCTGGTGAAAATACGAGGTATTAAGGACTCTTTAATCTAGCAGAGAAAGGCATAACAAGAACCAATGGCTGGAATTTAATACCAGACAAACTGAAACTAGAAATAAAGCATTTTTTAAAAGTAGGTTGTTGAAACAAACTACCACAGGGAGGAATGGATTCTCTGTCTCTTGACGTCTTCATATCAAAACAGGATGTTTTGCCACACAAGCTACTGGGCTCAGTGCAGAGGTAAAGGAATGAAATTCTATGGCCTGTGTTATACAAGAGGTTAGACTAGATGATCTAATGGTCACTTCTGACTTTCAAATGAGTGAATCTAAGCTAAACTTCTCCCTTTAGGCTGGGCTATAGGAAGGCAGAGGGTTATCCATGGTCCTTCAGTTGTAACAACTCTGTTCTGTGCCATCTACCTACTTGTGCATTGGGAGGCAGAGATTAGGGAAAGCTGTCAATCCTCTTCCCTCATGACACTGTACTGGCTTTCAGTGGCTGGCTGTATGTTTGGTTGGTTCAAGACAGAATCAATATATTCTTGTTGCTCAAAGTTGCAGAGGTTGGGTCTATAATTAGCTTTTACAGCAGCTTAATCTTAGGGTTTATCTACACCCAGACATTGTATTGGTCTAAGGTGTGTGTTGTTTTTTTTAAGCTAGTTTAGCTATGCTGGTAAAAAAGACTGTGCGGCTATTCTTATTTTAATTTAAACCAGGCTTATTTTGGTTTAGTTTGTTTATTAGGAATCACAGAATTGCAGAATCATCGAACTGGAAGGGATCTCGAGAGGTCATCTTGTCCAGTCCCCTGCACTCATGGCAGGACTAAGTATTATCTACACCAGAGGTTCTCTAACTGTGGTCTGCAGATCGCCAGTGGTCCATGAGCTCCATTCAGGTGGTCCGTGGATAGTTACCTCTAAGGTGAGCGTCTGGACGACCGCATACGAGAGAATGAAGGGCCACCCACCTAATTAGTGGAGCCACTCCTACGCAGGTGGTGGTTTTGGGGGGAATAAGGGGTAGGTTGGAGGGGGAAATGGGGTGAGAAGAGGGGGTGGGGGGAATTTGGGATGTGCAGGGTTGCAGTGGCCAGAGAAAGAGGTGACTTTCCCCAGCTCCAGGGCTGCGGCTGCTGGGGAGAGAGAACCCTCCTTCCCAGCCCCAGCTCAGGGGCTGCCATGGTGGTGGAGAGAGGGAGAGACCCCCCCCATCCTTCCCAGCCCAGCTGAGGGGCTGCCATGGTGGGGGAGACAGGGAGAGACCCCCGCCTCCTTCCAGGCCCCAGCTCGGGGGCTGCAACAGTGGGGGAGGGAGGGCACATCCATAGCATTAGAAAGGTAAGACTACTGATATTAAAATGAGTTGTGTGCCTTTATTTGTAGAACAACAAAAAACGTTTATTATTAAGCTTTTTTTTATAGCACTTTTATCCAAAACACTTTACAATAGTTAGCTAACGGTACAAACAACATTTGGAAAGATCATTAAGTGGTCTGCCGAGACCCTCAGCAATTTTCAAGTGGTCTGTGAATAAAAACGTTTGAGAACCACTGATCTACACCATCCCTTTAATCAGTTTAGACTGAACTGGCATACTCTTAAAAAAATGCTCATCCTGATTTGGGATAGAGACCTGAACCTAGTCTCCCACATCCCAGGTGAGTGTCTTCACCACTAGGCCGTTGCTTCCTTCCCCACAGAAATCCAATCCTGGAGCTCAGAAACCTTTCCAATGAAATGTTCATCAAACAGATATGTTACATGAAGAGCTTGGTTTGGACAAATCAATTTTTTCAAATGAAAATCTTTCTGCCAAAAAATTCCAAACCAGCTCTATTGACTGTAAATTGTCTCACTCCATCCAGTAATAACGTTCTGTATACAAAGACAATTCTGGCTGATCACGTATAACAGCAAATATAAAATATAAAATACTGACGATGGCAGGAGTTAATAATGACAAAAATCTGTTTCCATAAGAGAGTGTCCTCATTCATCTATAACTTGTAAAATAATACCAAATTCAGTGTTCATATTCTGGGGCAGCGTTAGAATTTGCCTTGTGAGTCAATACATTTATTTCCAAAATGTACAGCAATTGATGAATAGCTTTAAATGTTGGGTTTTTTATTTTTGTAGCTATATACCTACTGTACTGAAAAGTTTGACATATATGCGTAGCCTCAAGAAGTTGCTCTGCATGCTATGTATTTTCTTTTGGAAAGTGACTTTAAAAAAAAAGGCAAAAAACCCTCCAACTAGGTTTAAGGTTAGAGGTAATAACAAATGTGCAACCAAACTAATTTCTGAAAAACTGAGCAGTTGGGGCCTGGTCACCCTCAAGTCGATTTGATTTAGGCTGCTCTGTTAGAGCCAGACTCTCCTATCCCAACTCACACCGAGTGGAAATGTGGAGTTAGGTACTATTTGGTGTAATTAAGTTTAGCACTGTCCAGCATTGTGGGCTTGTTACAGCAAATGCGTGAGTGACACACTCATGTGAATCATTCTATTGGTTTCAGTGGGATTACTCAGATGAGTAAAGTCAGTCATTTGCAGGACAAGGATCTGACTTTGTAAAGCAGAACACTACAAGTCGAGACCTGGCAACTACATAGTAAATGGCATAATCCAGATGGGTGCATGCGTATAGTATGCATTATTAATGCCACTTATACTTTGGCAGTGAAGAGCTTCAGGTGCAAAGTTCCAGTGTGATGAGCAGGAACAATTTGCATATTGCATTATGATCACTGTTGGGTTTTTTTCTTTATTTTTTTATTTTTAATTGGATTGTTTTTATTGGATTGGAACATTTCTGAGTGTTGTAAATGAGCCTTTAATGGTTCCTCTTCTGATGAGTTTTCTGGTGCACTCCGTATTCAGGGCCAGCCAGAACTTGGCTCTATATGGCCCCAGGTCTGCAACTGGCTCTGTGTGGTGGATTCCTGGACATTCACAGTATGCCACTGTATGCCCTAGTTGCGGAATCATCTGTCTAATCTCCCGAGGGTTACATGCTTAAAACAATGTCTTTAAAATGTTAATATTTTACTAATAATCAACTATATAACTATAATACTTGTAAAGAAAAAGCTTTTCCTTACACTACTTTAAAAGTAACTTTGTTTGTTTTTTCATATATTAAAGATAAAGCAATAATAACCCAATACATATCAGCCAGCATACAACAAAACTGCTCATCTAACAACTAAATATGAATCTATGCAGTGATAAAGCATTTGTGTTAGAGAACAGTAGGTGTTGTCATGTACAGTACCTGGTACAGCAGGGTGTCCAACATACTGATGCTGAAAACCCTTCCAGCAGCAAAAGGCAGGCGAAACATAAATGCCAGATTAGAACCCTTCTCCCGTTCTTTCTGTTCAAAGATTAAAAATAAAGAAATTAAAATAATTTCAGAGGTTCCTTTTTTCTTTTAAAAAACACAGGATCTAATGTCACAGCGGTGCTTCCTTGGAACAAACTGCAGCAACCAAAATAAAATGTACTTTCTCTGGGTAGTCATTCATTTGTGTTTACAGATAGAAACAAAAACATAGCAAATTACAGGTGTCAGGATCAATTATTAAAGGCCTGATTGTTAGATATGTTGCCCGGCTCTCAACCTGCTAGAGGAGATCCCCACACCTGCGTGGAGTCCCATGGGTCCATGCTAGCAGATCTGCTTGTCTGATCAGACCCTGTGAGTGATTCCATCTTTGGGAGAGAGGGAAGGTCGGGCGCTGCTCATACTGGGCCTGATCCAAAGCCCATTGAAGTCAATCGGAGTCCCTCTGTTGCCATCAATGGGTTTTAGATCAGGCCCACTGTATCTAGTGAGGAGGCACCAAACCCTATTGGAAGTTCCCTTCTCTGATGTCTGAGGCTTGTACAGGAAACCACTAAGAAGACAATAATAACAGAGGGTTCTATTGCAGGGGTTGGGAGGTTGCTGAACAGGGAAAGAAGAGGTGGAAGCTAGATGGGGCCAGAGGCTGCTGTTTTGATACAATTGTAGAAGGGAAATAGAGACAGAAAAAGCACAGAAAAATTACAGTGATGGCTCTCTTCCCTCTCTCCTTCCTCTTCCTTTACAGATAAATTACATTAGGTCCTACTGCTGCTTGTTCCCCCCGCTATCAGAGGGGAGAGCTAACAGGTTTGAGGCATTTTCAAGAAATCAGTGACAAATGAAATGCAGGCTTTCAATCCTAGAGATGTCATGAACGGTGGGTCAGTGTGGTAAAGATACTCTGCAAACTTCCAAGTTAAAGAGTCACATTTGCATACAGAATAGCAGTCTGCTGGAACCAATGTGTCATTTATATGTACTCATGTTGAATTTCATCATGTTGTCATACCTGCTGTTTTTCATTGTTTCAATTTTTGTTGTGAATAAATGTTGATTTGTATGAAAAGTCACAAAGTAGGAAAATTCTTTCCAGTTTAAAATGTCTAGTAAAATCACTTAAGATATGACATCAGTGGAATTTCTTTTAAAAACTAGGCTCCTTTTGAGCTAAAGCAGACTGACAACATTATTAAAATTAAACATTTGTTATTTCTCTTTTTAAAATGAAGAAAATATAGGGTTTTATGCCAAACTTACTATCTTTATTAAATATGGTTATTGGTTATTAAGCAATGAATAGTGACAACATAGATAAAATCCCCACCTCCAAATACAACTAATAATCCACTGTTTCCCTAAAATTATAGCATTGCTAACATGTGGTACTAATATATCAGAGAGTGCCAGTTGACTAGTGTTCATCTGCTGTATGAATAATGAAACACCAGTGTCACTGTAACTCTTTCTGTCCACCAAGATTTGAGGCAAACAGATAATTTATTGATTGTTCTAGTGATCACTCATGCATTTTTTGATTATCCAGTTACACTGACCAATAAATTATTGGTTGCCAGAGCTTGCAATTCTTTCACATGCAAAACTCACATTAACTCCTACAGGAGTTCTGTCACCGGTCCACATGCAGAGAATTGTGTATACTAGAGGCAAAATGCTTCCTTTGCCCACCGATGTGAAGAAGTGCCAAACTACACAAACTCTGTGGAGATGTCCACATCTCCTGTTGTGACATGCCGCTGGGAAGCAGTGTTAACAGGTGCTCTACTTCTTCTCTACTTCCTTGGGTGCATAAAGGGAAAGAATGAGCATGTTGGAGAGGTGCGGGGAGATAAAGGGTATAATGGAAAATTGCTGTCTCCCCAGCTGCAGCTGTCAATATTTCATTTTTTATAGTGGCCATCCCAAACAACCTACAATAGGTCATCTTTAAAGTAGGCTAGGTCAGGCTCCTCTGTCTTCAACTACTGCTGCTGGTCTTGGCTTCCACTCCACTTGTTCAGTGTTTTCCACAGTATATGTACTTGCAAAGGCATCCCTGAACTGGTCCCCGTTCCACTGTCAGAATTGTCTGGTGTGTTCATGCTAGCTCCCTAGAGACCTCCCCAGCTAATCAAGTCACTTGAGCATTTCCTCCACTATCAAACCCCCTCTGCCCCCACAAAAAAAAATCTTGTTCCTCTCATTAAGGTTCAGTAGCTCCCATCTCTGCTAACCCCACATGATCAGGGCCAACAATTCATCCATTAATGACAGAGTTATTAGGCTCTATTCACAGTTAATATTCACATTCAAGTACTTCCATAAAGAAATTGGTCAAAAGGAAATGAACATGCAGATAAAACTCTGCACCCTTGGTCCTTATGTATGCTTGGCCAGAACATTAAGCCTTAAAATAATAGGTTTGGCCTTATGGGGAAGTGTTATATAATGGATGAAAACATAAGGGATTTATATAAACTATTCTAAAACTCCACTTATTCTAATAGATAATATCCTTTCTACATGTGTTTTAACCATCACATGAAGATTTTTCTATTAAAATCTAAAACATGATTCAAAAAATCTCTAAGAGACTTCTTTTCATAGAAGGTGGCAAATGCCTTTGAGCAAAGAAAGTATTGGTACTAAAATATATTACATAGCCTAGTGTTCATTCCTGTTTTTAAAGAGCATAATTATTAGAAACACAGCAGCTATGAAAACCATTTAAAGTACACAGGGAGATTAGTGCCTAGGTATAAATGTCTTTTAAGGTAGAATTAGCAGAAGTACTTGGTAGTGGGGTATATGCCTCATTCTGGTGCTGAACGAATTAATATGGGTCTGAGAGGCCAATTATGCTACCTGATTGCACCTGGAGAGTAGGCCAGGATTAAATAAAGATAAAACCCAGCTGGGGAAAGGAGCAGGTGACTCTAAAGAAGGGAAGTACAACTTAGAAGGGGATTGCAGAGAGAAAGTCTGCAGTTACTTTCTGTGATAAGTAAGTGGGGAAGACTGGTGGGGTCAAGAAGCATCCCTACAGAGAATGTTGGTCCTGGAATTTTTTTCTAAGTATCAAAGTCTGGTAGGAGATTTGGAGTGACATGAAACAGTCACTGGGGTGGAGTAACTTCTGGCAGTGAGCCCTTGTAATGGTACTGGATTTGGTCTTCTAGGGAGAGACCCTTGGGAGATGTTCAATAGAAAAACAGAAAGGAATGAAAGATCAAACCTGAGGAGGGCAAAAATGGATTTATATTTGTACCTGTAATTTGGGAATTTGTTGGGAGAATTCTGGAGGGGAGTCCTGGCCATGAGAAAAGGGTAAATTTAGAGACCATGAGAGAATTCTGCTGACAGAGTATGGTAGGAAGAACTCCAGGGAGGTGGAAGCAATGAGTCTAGGATCCCTGGACTAAAATCCAGGGTCATCTGTCTTCAACTACTGCAGGGGCGGGTCTGGTTTCCCCTACTAGCTACTGGAGAAGATGGTGTAAAGCCCCTGAGAAGGGGATAAGGAGTGCTGATAGCCTCTGAGAGAAAAATATGAGGATCAGGGGGCCCAGAGTTGTGATCAAATACTTTTTTGTAAAGACATTGGACTTTCTTACTCCAAAAGAGATGGGACAAAAGCATGACCTCACAGGAGCACTCAGTTGCAAGAAGAGAATTCACTGTAGAACAAGATCAGCCATCAACAGGGGCATTAGAGAGAAAATAAGCCTGCTAAACTATACCCAGCCATGAGGACTCCATTTTTCTACAAACTTAGCGTTGGCCAAGTGTTCTCACTGAAATCAGTGGAAGGCTTCCTGTTAACTCAATGGAAGTATTCAGGCCACCTCTGAGCACTTTTTGAAATACAGTCATATACTTAGTAACTATTGAATAACAGGCTTGAACCAAAAACTCATTATCTTGAGTACTTCCAGATTTCTTGGAACTTTGAATCTAGCCTTTGTGGTTCAGGTTTACTTCTAATATTTTATCTTTTTTGATATAATAATTTGTGACTTGAGTCTCAGGATAAAAAAAGAATTAGTACTAAATAGAGTGTGTGAACTGAAAATTCCAACACTGAAAAAAAGACAGTGACACAATCTCACATACAAAAACTACTTTTGATGTGGCTTGGGTTTTGGCCAGGATTGGAAGCATTTACTGTGTGGTCCTAATCATTACTAAAATTGCTCTCAGGAACATCTCTATCATCTCCTTCTGTGATGTATTCATGATAATCATTTATTTTCAGATACTTCACTTTTTAACACTACTAAAGCATTTTTAGTAGCTGAATGTTTCTGATTAAATATATAGGGCCTAATCCTGCAAATTTACGTTAGCAGTCCTTCCGTTCACAAATCGTAAATGAGACTAGTCATAAGAATAAGGGCTACTCATGTAATTGTTTTGAGGATCAGGCCCATAGATTTGATCATGCTGCTAGATATCCATCTTTAGTATAGTGGAATGGGGTTGAAGAGATTTCATATTCATTTTGTATGAAATAAATCCTATAGGTGTGTGCTTAAAGTGTAAGATTGTTTTTCATTTACTACTTTGATATAGGTATTTAATCTTCATGAAATTAAATTATATAAACTATATAAAGCTTTTCAGAGAGGGGGAGGGATAGCTCAGTGGTTTGAGCATTGGCCTGCTAAACCCAGGGTTGTGAATTCAGTCCTTGAGGGGACCACTTAGAGATCTGGGGCAAAATCAGTACTTGGTCCTGCTCATGAAGGCAGGGGGCAGGACCTGATGACCTTTCAGGGTCCCTTCCAGTTCTATGAGATAGGTATATCTCCATATTTATGCCATAAATATTATAAAGCAAATAGGCTCTGGACTCAATGGCCTATCAGAAAACAAATGTAAGGAATAAAATGTACCCTTCCATCTGCTCAGTATGATTTGTAGAGGATTCTGTTTTGGTAACAAAAAGGTGGGGTGGGAGGAAAGAGATGCCATGTTTTGGGAATATTTTTTGGCTGATGCTTACATTTTGAAAAGAGGTAGGAGAGGATCTTGGTTATTCCTGCGCAGCTTATTTCAAAACAGGTGCTTGTAAATAGGGAAGGGAGGTTGTAGGTATGGGTTTTTTTCTCTTTATTTTTAAATCCTTCATATTCCAGCCCTATTCTGCCCCTTATTACAGGCTTGCTTTTCTTTACTTTTGCTTAAAAGATTTGTAAGTAATAAAATGCTCACTCAGGCATATCTTGCCTAGGATATGCTTTATCTTCAGGCTCATGGGCTTTCCAGAGAATTCTGCTGCTGCAGAAGCCAGAAAGACATCAGAGTGCCACCAGTAGTTGCTTAATAATCAGTGTGGTGCCCAGCAGCTTTTCCAATGACACTTTTGGAATTACTTCATGGGAAAGGGAATAATATAAATATTTATGGGAAAAGCATTGTTCATCTAGGGGCATGAGAAAAGAGCCTGGGATAAGCGTGGTTTGTATAACTACAAATATTCATAGATCTGTAAGTTGTGTGTTAAAATGCAGAGTCCCTAATGGATCAAGTTCAATGTGCCTTCAGTTGTCTCCTCCACATGCATGTCTCCTGTCAGTGGCTCTGTGCTCCAGGCTAGGAAGTTCTGAATCTTTGTTAGACACTCTCTTTTATAAGAAGAGAAACAATTCATCACTATATTCTCTCACTCTGGAAATACTTCATCACTATTTTCTCTAGGTATTTTACATTGTGAGCTAGGAAGCTTCCCTAACAGTGGGTCGTGCCCATCAGCTTTTCCTTACCCTTCAGCAATGCTTCCCTCCGAGAAAGTGAGTGTTTGTTCTTTGACATTTTACTTCTCAGTTTTTTTTGTGTTCCTCCTGTGTTTATATTTGGACAAAATCCCCTCCATCTCTCTCTCATGTCACGACATTATTCTTTAAGTATTGTTTAGTATGGTGTTAAAGGAGCTGTGCTGACCATTGGGTATGTCTATACTACCCAATGCTTTGGCAGGTAGTGATCGATCCATCGGGGATCGATGTATTGCGTCTTGTCTAGACGCGTTACATCGATCCCTGATGCGCTCCCCATCAACTCCGGAACTCCACCAGGGCAAGAGGCGGAAGCGGAGTCGACGGGAGAACGGCGGCCATCGATCCCGCGCTGCAAGGACGCGAAGTAAGTCAATCTAAGTTGATCTAAGATATTCTCGTAGCTGAAGTTGTGTATCTTAGATCGATTTACCCCCTCCCCCCCAGTGTAGACCAGGCCATTGTGTCAATGAGTATGTCTACACTGTAGAGGGAAGGTGTAATTTCCAGTCTTGCACCACGCTGAGCTAGTTCACTAAAAATAGAGGTGCAGCCATGGCAGTGGGAGAGACTAGCTAGCTGCCCAGAGTAATAGCCCATCCAAGATTCTAGGTATGTACTCTGGCAGCTAGCCCCTCCTGCCCTGCCATGGCTACATTGCTATTTTTAGCATGCTAGTTCTCTTAGATCCAGTTTGGGTATATCTAATCAAGCTGGAAATTGTAGCATCTCCAGTGCAGACTTACCCAATGGCATAGAGAGATGTAGGGATGGATCTGGACTTTGAGGTATGTGCCCTTCCCCAATGTAAAAATCTCCATCTGATCAGACCATTTATCCATCTAGCACAGTAACCCAATTCCAACAGTGGCAAGTACCCCATGCTTCTGAGGAAGGTGAAAGAACCTGCAAGGGGGCATAGCTGTGGGGCTATACAAGAGTTTATAGGATTGACAGAATGACTGGCATATTGAGAGGAACAGTAAAGTGACCTTTCTGTTTTGACGATCTTGGTAACTGCTCATGTTGCATTTGAGACTGATCTGGAACCCAGAAAAATAGAATTCAGAAGGATTGTCTCATATTTATAATCTTTGGGGAATATATATTTGCATCTTACTGAATTCCTAATATTAAAATCAGTTTAGACTTCAACCCTTCATAATGGAGACATAACAACCTTTAGCATGGGAAAGGTGGGAAGGGAGAAAATGGGAACTTTTTATAGGATACAAATCACAGTGAAGGACAGCAACAAAGTTTATAACTTGTTCTAAGATACAAAGCAATGAAGAGGAAGAGAGAAGTATTCAAAGATAAACTCTTCCACAGAGATGAGCTTAAAATATAGGGTCCGATTCTCAGCTGATGAATATCATTTCAGCTCCATTGAAGCTAATGAATTGACACCAAAGTACAGATGCGGCTTTAACCATATTTGGATTTTTTTAAACAGCCCATATGTCACTACTGCAAACTAACTTGTTCACGTTATTTCAGATATAATGATCTGTGTTTATAACTCAAACAGTAGTAAAAAATAATGGAGGAAATATGCTCCATTCCAAATGAGATTTGAGGGAAAAAGCACATCATCTTTATAAAAGTCAACTCAAACATACAGAGCTCTCCCCTGTAGATTTTTAGCCCTCAAAACCAATTTCAGTTTGTTTCTTATGATAAAAGAGAAGAGTGGACTATCTGCTGGTTACATATGATCCTATACATTTTAAAATCGTATTGGCTCTCTGATTAAAGAAAAACATGCATTGCCTATAAATCAGTAAGTATAAAATTATTTAGCAAATAAATTCAGTTTGTTTAATGGGAAATCACTGGAAACTAGGATGTAAACCTCAATCAAGTCTTTCCTACCCCTTGTTTCAAGATTTGTCCTAGTAAGGATTCTGTAAAATGGCCGTTTTGCTTTTTCCTGTTTGAAGACAAACAGATGAGATAGGATTTGATTCCCAGCATTTGGTTTAAACATATTTCATCATCTGTTTTATTTTCTCCTGGCCAAAAGGCTCTTGCCTTGTCTGATGCCAACTGTGATTGTTTGGTTATTGTGGGTTTTTTTTATATCAATGAAAGTTGCAGCTGCAACAGCAGATGGAGTTCTCCTGCAAATCAGATTTCTTGCTTCTGCAGCCCATTAAGCCATGAAGTCAATTTTGCATGTGTGTATATAAGCATTAGCTGAAGGCAACTACCCAGCCTTTGAAGTCTATCTGAAAATGGGGAGCTTAGCCTGGGAATAGCAAACAGCTGAGTGTTTGACCATATAAGATCACTTTCACTCAAGTTTTAATTGCATTTCATTTTGCAAAAGGGAGTTCTGAAAAGTCTAATGAACTACAGCACCACCTGTGAAATGCTCCATTGTGACTGTTAAAAGTAAAATGAATGGGAAATAGCATCAACTATAGGCATCTTCAACCACCAAGCAAGAAATGTTATTTTTATGAGACGGTTTATCTACTCATGTGTAATGCTGAAAGAGTTAGGACAGGAAGTTAATTAAATTGCTGATCAGTATCCAACATTTATTCACAACTGTTTGCATGTGCATGTAAATTAACCAAATGTTTCACCACAGTAGCCTGATATTTCCAATACCTTTCAGCAACCTTCTTTTTCATGTGAGACAGAAAAGTCTGGGGGTTCAATCCTGACTTCAGTTGAGCTAGGTTTTTATCCCCACCAAACTACTGCAGTAGCACTTCAAATGTAAATCAAGAGTGGTAATGATTTCCTAGTAAGTATCCTTTTCACCAAGCTATGTCTTGGAGTATGCCCAGAGTTTTCTATAGGTTCTAGGGCACCAAGGAACAAAACTATATGCAAATACATCCCTGAGGGATTTCCAGCTATTGACCAGATACTCCGTGCTTTAATATGGCAATACAGATATACCAGTAGTGCATCATTCTAGCCAATCTCTCTTTACCCTTTCAGAAACCACTGGGAAAGAGCTAGTATGCGAGAATCACAGCTGCAAACCTCCTTTGTAGGTGACAGAAATGCTCTAAGGAGGCAGCATAACACAAATTGAAAGGAGAGAAATTGAACAAAATGGGGAACAAATGAATAAACAAAGCCCACTAATCAAAGAGTGATGAATAGCTAACAGGGACCCAAAGGAAAAGAAATATAGAGTGGAAAAATAAATGGAGCTAGTCTTAACAATTAAATTGTTGCCATAATATGAAACTCTTTGAAATTCAAGAACCTTCCAGCATTGTGAGTAGCTGCCTCATGGCTTTCAATATATCTGAAGATACCTTTCTGGAATTTTGCATCTTGGCTCGAACACATCAATATAACACAGGTTTTAGTATACTGTATCACTTTTCAGCTGTTGAGGTTATCATTCTGTTAATAACTCATGCAGGGGCCAGTGGTCAATAACTCATGAGGGGACTCACCCAAGCATTAGTTTAGTCCCTGACCAGAAGGGACTAAAACTTATGGTCTCATTCTTGGTATGACATAACTGAGGGTGGCAACTATCTTGAACCTCCTAATACTTAATAATCTTAGATTTTGCAGTTCCCTGTCATGCACAAGGATGTCTGAGTGAGTGACTGAAATTTTGATTTGTGCAGATTGCTTGCATATAAAAACTAATTGAATCCTATTGGTTAGTTGTGTTAGTGTTGAAGGAAGCAGCAACATTTAAGTGAATATTGCAAATATTTGAAGAATATAAATTTTGAACTTGTAAATGAAAATTCTTACAACCAGAAATTTAATTCCATGATTTTTTGTTGTATGATCACGGAATAGAAATGATACCAGGTGACCTGTCCAATCAAAACTATCACAGCATGACTAGAATATAAAATATTACGCTCTTTTGGGTGGGGACAGCACTTGGTACAATAGGGTCCTGGTCCATTACTGAGGCTCCTAGGTGCTATCACAATACAAAAGATGATACAATTTCTCAGAAATCTACAGTTAAGAATTATTTCCAGAAATGATTTTGTGAATCTTCTTAAATAGAACATTTGAGAATCACAAAGTGATCACAGAAAACTGAACACAAAGAAGCTAAATTAGCCAAATAAATAAGTCAGTATGAGTTATTTGCTCAGCACACCGAATATTCGCTGTAGACAAAATACTTTCTACAGGACTTGGCAGATCAAATGCTGTTCTGAGCAGCCCAGAATTTCTCTGTCTAACCTCCCTGTTCCCTATGTTCACCAGATACACGCCCTAAACAAAACTGAAGATAAATATTTTAACTTTATCTCAAATAATAATTTTCCCCTGGGAGGCTGGTCCTGAGAAAAGGGTAACTTTTACAAAAAATAAAGCAAATACAAAATACAGATACCAAGATTTTGCAATTGATTATCACAGCAGTTCTCAAAGTGTGCGTCAGGACCCCAAAGTGAGTTGTGACTCTGTTTTAATGGGGTCGCCAGTGTGGCATTAGCCTTGCTGGGCTTGGGACTGAGGCTAAAGCTGAAGCCCAAGCCCCAGGGCCAAAGCCAGAGGGCTTCAGGTTATAGACTCCTTGCCTAGGGCTGAAGCCCTTGGAATTGATCTTTGGCTCCCTCATCTGGGGCATGGGACTTGGGCAGTCTTAGGATTTAGTCCCCCCTCCTGGGGTCATGTAGTAATGTTTGTTGTCAGAAGGGGGTCGTGGTACAATCAAGTTTGAGAACCCTGGGTTATCAGAATATGGAGTTACAGTCTCACTAAATTGACTTGGAGAACAATATATTTTATTATAGTTATTATAGTACATGGATGCATATTAAAGCAAGTGTATATTTTAAGTGTTTCAAGTCACTTTAAATGTTTTCCACATTAATTGTTTAATAACCTCTTAGAATATTGGATGGTATTTTTTAAACAGGTACAGTTAATGTTTCCTAGAACAATATCAGTGTCAGCCTATAAATCAAATACTTCTAAAATTAGGTTTTATAAAGTAAATGAAACTAGATAGAAAGCAAATTTAAGATTAAAGTTCAGGTAGACTTCAGAAAAAGGTTTTCTGGTATGCCTATAACTACAAGGCTGTTTTGATCTGTTCTGACTAGCCTACCACAAAACCAGTAAAACAAGTTGATGTAATCTTTAACCCAGTTATAAAAAGCAGGTATCCTTACCTTTTCCAGTTTTGATAGCGCAAGAGAGTAGCAGTCTTTGGCTCTGAACTGCATGAATCTCATATTGGCTGGGTGAGTTAGCTCTGTGATTATGCTTAGACTTGAAAACAACCTATGTTTTAAGGAAATGTTACAGTTACACTTCCAATGATCATAATTCATTGTTAAAGTACAGCATAATGCAAAACTTATCTGTACCTCCACATTTATAATTAAGTGCAAGATAATTCTGGCTTTTGATACAAGAATACAGAATGCTGCACAAAAGATTCTCCATAGACTCAGGGGAAGCAAATGTATTTTCAAAAGTGGAGCTTGCAAATATTAACAAAATAAACATTTACTGCAATTGCTAGAGCATTTCAGATGACACTTAATCTCCAGTATGACACAAGTCTATATGAAAGGAGAGGAAACCCAGGAAACATTTAAAGATGACAACACCTTCATTGGAAGTCATCCAATGTAAACTACCAGTATATTAAAAATAGGGTTATACTCAATTATTCATCCATGAATTCTCTGCTTACCTGTTGTGTAAATGTCTGCAGACCATACAAATTGTCAATGTACTTATTAATATAAAGCTGAAATTAACACTTGCTCAGAAAGCAGTGACTAAAATTGCTGAGTAAATGAGATGTGCCCATAGAGTTGGACTTGAGATATATGCACCTATCTAAAAGGCATGTAAATTGCTATCCATTGAGTTAATGGATGGGATGCTGGATTGGAGCTGCAAAGTGTCGGGCAGCTCTAGGATAAAGGAAAAAGAGTATAGAGGGCTAGGACCCTCCTTCGGGTGCTCCGCTGCCCATTCACCAGCCAAGGAGACTACAATCATTTATTTAAAGGCTGGCCTCGTGTTTCTCAAGCCTCTTGTCCCATTATTAGCTGAATCCTGCCTCCCCATAGTTATGGAGTAAAAAAGCTGTGTTTAGGTTGCTGTGGGTTTACCTGCTTGCCTGTTTAAGGGATCAGCATGGATCTTTTTCCTATTGGGGCCAAATTGACTGTGGTCTAGTGGATTTTTTGCATTCCTCGTAGAATCATGGAGACACAGGTTAAATAGGCATAGAACTTAGGAATTGTATTGTTAGTTTGTCACAACCAGAAAATAAGAGACATTTGGGATTTGGCTAATGAATCTCAAGCTTATAGGGAAGCAGCAGACCTGAAGTCCCTTCAGACTGGGGTCCCTCTTGGTACCTTCTCACCTTCCACACTGAGAAGGGGACAGAAGATTTAGCAGAGCAAGATGAATGCTAGGGGAAAGCAGTGGAGAGTCTACCTTACATTATGGGCTATACAATGTGTCCTGTAAATCCCACACTTGATCCACCTAAATGATTGGTATAGGGAGATGGATGGATAGTGCTTCTCTCCAATGTTAAACTATATATTAAGTTGCAGTGGGCTGCTTAACATCATTCCTGTGTTTGTCCTTCACTTGTGTGTCCTGCTCACTGGAGAAGTATATTGCATTACCACTAGCCTAAACACACGCTTTTTTTGTTTTTAAAAAAAAGCCTGATAGCTTAATCCTGTGTTGGATGTATCACATAGGTGCTTCTAAGCACCTTGCTACATATGTATTATCAGTAGAAGCTGTCTACCTGGGAAATTTATGGATACACTCTAAAGCCAAGTGCCAGAGGTGGGGAGGGCAAGGGGCACAGTTTCCCTCAAATTCAAAGTGCAGTTTTCAATGGTCTCCAAAATACTAACACTATCTGGTTTCTACTAAATAGAAAATGTGGCTGAGATATGAGAAAATTGAAGTGTTCCATTCTGTGTCACTCAAGACTTTTTGGCCCATTTTTAGTACTTTATCTATATGTTACACTTCTACATTGAAACTGATTGTAAACTGCATTAACCTGGGAGAACTGAACTTCTAGTGGTCAGGGGTATAGGTCTTATTGTTTGTAATAGATTAGCACCTTCATGCCCCAACTGAGAAGAGGGCTGTCATGTGCTAGGTGCTGCACAATCACATAGAAAGAGATAGCCCAAGCCTCAACGAGATGACAGTGTAAATATAAGACCTCCCAAGAGTTGGAAGAAGGCAATATTATTATTCTCAGTTTTCAGTTGATGAACTGGAAAAAGGGGAACAAAAGTGACTTCTCCAAGCTCTCCAAGGAGCCTGTTGTAATGCTGAGAATAGAATGCAGTTCTCATGTTTGTCCATTGTCTTGCCCGCAAAACCATCTTTCTTCTTCATTGTGTATTTGTAGATGTGGTTAGGTGTCTAATTCCAGTGAATGTCAACACATATATAGCTGAAATTTCAGAACACATCCAGGGATGTACCTGGAGCTGTGCCTGGATTTGCACTAAGGCATCCAGGATGGGATTTAACAAAGGAGATTAAAGGAGTTAGACATAGGCTAGCACTCCTAAGCTCTTTTTGCAAAGTAGAACTTTAAAAAATGCTGTTTGCAGTATAGATCATCCTTATTTAGTAAAGCTTTGAAATTATTTTAAATTGAATTTAGAGTAGACTATACTTTTGCAAGATGAATTGGTGGTGGTTTCCTTTTTTCCATATAGTAATAGGGAACTGTAACACTAACAGCTTTCAAACCCACTATCACCATCCCCTAGGAGTTCAAGTAAACTGGGATCCAGATATGAACTGTACTGGTTTGGGCTTTCCTAAACCCAACCAACAAATAAGCAGCTTTTTACAGGCTTCTGGCCTGATTCTTATAGCGTTGCTGAACACCCACAACTCCCACTGAAGTCAAAGGAAGCTGTGGATATTCAGCTACTTTGAAAATCATTCAACTGGTACTTAGCAACTGACTGGTTTCATAACATAAAGCAAGAATAATGTTCAAAGAGTCTATTGATGCTAGTATTCTTAATTCTAGCCTTTTGATGCCATAAAACTGCTCCTATCATGTCTGACTGCATGCTACAGTGCACATTTTAGGACAAGCAGGCATACTCTCTGGATTGTCGTATTATCTGGAAAGAAATATCAGTGTCTGAGAGATTGATCTACCTCTCAAAGCCACCAGATGCTCTACTGCACTCTAGTTGTTGAGGGGCCCCATAAAATAGGTGAGGAATGATGCTTTATTTCATCAGTACCCAGTGATATTTTACAAGTACCACAGTATAGGAACAAAAACTTAGATGAAAATTGGTCTCTTCATGTAATTATGATTTTTTTTTTAGAGATGAAATTTCTTTGTGAAGTTGGCACAAAGTCTACAGTGGTGAAAATTGTCATTATCCTGGGTGTCCTGTAGATTTAGGTAATGCTTAAGCCTATGAGACAGACATTGATGGTGGTTCTTGAATACGACATATTTTTTTTTTATTTCAGGTTGCATTTTAAGAGCAATTGTTATATTCCTTTCTTTGTATCATTTAGTCCTTCTATGTCTCAATGGAGGCAACTTCTGTTTCCAAATGTCCTGTTCTTGTGGAATGGAGAGCTATTTGTTATGCAAAGATATTATGCGTAGTGCACAATAGGGAAATGACATGAAAATTAACCTTGCAAAGAAAACATATGGTTCAGGAAATGTGTAAAGTAAATACATGTAAAATCTAAATACTGCATTATGTACTTTTCTCCATTATCAGTCCAAGAAAACTTTAAACAAACAAACAAAAAAACCCACCATGGCCCCCAAACATCAGAGGTAACCTATTTTCATCTAAGACTGCCAGTTGTGAAGGCAAAATGTTCAATCTAAAGAGGGATTAGGTAAGAAATGAGCAACACTCCTACTGAATGCCAAGGTGAAGGGTCTGTTCACTCTTGTTCTGTTCTGTTGGGCATGACAGAACAAGAAGTAATGGTCTTAAGTTGCAGTGGGGAGGTTTAGGTTGGATATTAGGAAAAACTTTTTCACTGGGAGGGTGGTGAAGCACTGGAATGGGTTACTAGGGAGGTGGTGGAAACTCCTTCCTTAGAGATTTTTAAGGTCAGGCTTGACAAAGCCCTGGCTGGGATGATGTAGTTGGGGATTGGTCCTGCTTTAAGCAGGGGGTTGGACTAGATGACCTCCTGAGGTCTTTTTCAACCCTGATATTCTATGATTCTAAGATTCTACGTGATGTCATTCTGCAAAACTTCATAAAGTAGACCAATATGGGATACTCTGGAGACAGTATACATTGCACAAGATCAAGATTTTAGGAAGTGACTCATGATTTTGAGTGCCTCCATTTTTTTGGATGCCCAAGTTAAGATCCTGAAGGCCTGATTTCCGCCCCCCCACCCCCAGGTCAGGTGCTCAGGCCTTTTTAGGTGTCCCAAATGGAGGCACTAAAAATCACTCATCACTTTTGAAAATGGCTTTTATTTCCATGTTATCCACTGTTCATGTTTAAAGTCATATGTTTCTATGTTCCATGTTTTTATTTACAAGGCTTGAAATGAATGGGGATGCAAACATGACTACCCAAAAAAAGAAACTTCTGAGGTGGGCTGGAAATTTGCAAAGAGATATGTTGTCAGGGCCCTAAACTCTCTTGTTATTAACTAATTATTGTAATGCTGGGCAATGACCAATCCAACACTCCTTTGCAGTTGCTTAAACCCTGATTTCTCATTTCTCCTCTGATCTTTCCAAAATATTCATGTGTTCCAAAATGAACTGAGACTTCAAAATAAAGCATTCTGCCATCTAGGGAAAAATTACTTGGATAAATACACCTGAGAGTAATTCTCCTCAAATGTTCTTTTTTAAAAAAAATCACCAATACATTGCACCACTACTATAGTCATCTGAAGTGTGAATATTTGTCTGTCTTAATTGCCCTCAAATTCAGCCAATTCCAAATGGCAACGGCTGTCTCACTTCCCCTACCCCTTAATGCCAGTGATTCATTAATATTAAATGTTGTTTCTCCCAAGGTGACTCAGTTATGAAGGCCTTTTGGTTAACAATTGCCTGGTGAGCAAAAACAGTTGTTGTAAATAACAAAAACCAGATTAAGATCAATATATTCTAAGGAATGCAAAGATGAACCTGGCCATTTAATAGACAAGGTGGCAAAGAACTCTTCTAGTGATATAAGCATATATTTTCCCCCTGGATTCTTTATTATTTTACCATTTTATTTCACTTCTGTACAAAATAAAATATTTGGCATTTATACTCCCATAAATTAAGTAGTTTTGCTTTCCTGTTGAAAAGGAGTTGATAATTGAAAAGTTGTTCACTGTAAACAGACCTGTGATGTTACAGGATATACAGCATACTGTAAGTATTTATGATGAAAATAACAAATGCATTTGGGTTCCCTTTCTTAAATCCAGAGAATGAGGTGTTGGGATATGTATACTCTTTAACTTCAGGAAGTCAAGCAGTCTTTCGAGTGGGAGTTAGCTCTGCGGTGAATCAGGAAGTGAAAAACTTAAGGAATATTACTGTTTTCCTTATGCTAACTTTCTTGTTCAGTTTTGGTAGAAAGCAACTCCTGTGGTGTTTCTTTTTAACCATTGTCACATGACATAAGGGACATGTGGCTTGATTAAAATTCTATCTGTTTTCCTGTATGAATTGAGCTATACATTCTATGGATTGTTTATAAATACAGGATAACGTTATGGTTATCTGAACATTTAAATCTGACAGGTTTCAGAGTAGCAGCCGTGTTAGTCTGTATCCACACAAAAAAAATGTTTATTTTTTAGGTCCTCTGATGAGATTTAATGTGCTCCTATAGCTCTAAAGCTGTAAGGTCAGGGGTTAAAGTAGACATAGGGACTTACTGGTATGGGGCTGGGTTGGGGCCGGCTCTGGCCCCCGGAAGGGGCAGGGCCTTGGGCGGAAGGGGCGAGGATGGGGGGTCAGAGCCAGCCCCAGCCTGCCCTGTACTGGTAAGTGCCCTCCCCCGCTGGGGTAGCAGCAGCAGCTGGGGGCTCCGGCAGCAGTTTAAAGGGCCCAGAGCTCGGCCGTTGCTACAGCCCCGGCCCTTTAAATAGCTGCCGGAACCTGCCAGAGCCCTGGGGTAGCAGCGGCAGCTGGGGGCTCCAGCAGCGGTTTAAAGGGCCAAGGCTGTAGAGGCAGCAGGAGCACTGGGCCCTTTAAATAGCCCCCAGAGCCCCACCACTACTCCAGGGCTCTAGGGGCTATTTAAAGGGCCCAGGACTCCCCTGCTTCTACCACTCCAGCCCTTTAAATAGTCCCTGGAGCCCTGGGGTAGCAGCAGCGGGGCTCTGGCAGCTATTTAAAGGGCCCAGGGCAGTAGAGGCAGTGGGAGCTCCAACCCTTTAAATAACCCCTGGAGCCTCGCCACTACTCCAGGGCTTTGGCAGCAGGGTTCTGGCAGCAATTTAAAGGGCCCAGGGCTCCAGCTGCTGCTGGGAGCCCCAGGTCCTTTAAATTGCCACCTGGAAAAGCTGGGCCGTCCCTGTACGGCACATCGGCTCTTGCTGGTACACCGTACTGGGGCGTACCAGCTTACTTTCACCTCTGTGTAAGGTACTTGACCGTGTTAGGTCCATCTCATGCTATCCTTGCTGAAATACTTTACCTGTCCCTGTTGCTCCAATGATCAGTTCATTGCAAGGAGGAGGTGAAAATACTCCAATAGAATATCCAGTTACAGAGGAAAGTGTTTAGAAAGTCACAGAACATTCAGCCCTGCAAGGAGATTGTCTAGTGCATAACAAATCATATATTGAGGGTTGGATGGTCTAAGCCTCTGTAGCTCAGAAATAAGTCTGACATTAATAGGTGGGCTCCTCTCTGGAGACTGAATCTGAACAATAGTGTGTGTTTGTCAAATGTGTACAGCAAAGACATTATTGCTGCTTTATAAGTCTCCTGTATTGCACAGTTTGGAAGCTAGCTGCTGTAGCAGATCTGCCTCTCTCAGAATGGGCCTTGACATGAATTTCAAGTTTGAGTGTTGCCAGGCTGTAACAGCAATAGAGGCAATCGGGCAGCCATTTTAGACATGGTTCTCTTGAAACCAGCTGAACTAATGAGTTACTGTCAAATGAAATAAAAACCTGGATATGTTTTCTGAATGCTTCAGCACACTGTATCCTAGGGGCCTTTTCACATCAGGTTTGTGGAGAAGGGATTCACTGGAATGGGAATGTGAAGAAAGGCTAAACATTCAGCAAGATCAATGACTAAGACTTTGTCTAAATAATTGTTTCTTAATGTCCTCTATTGTTGCAATACCAGTGTAGTACCTCTGCTAATGGTAGGTGTGATGGGAGCACTAGTGTAGCCCAGTTGCTGGAGTTTTAACCATCCCATCATCACAGACCTTTTCTAAGAAATGTTAGACAACTTTGTGGTAAAAATGCTAGTGGACGCAGCCAGATAAATGGACTGGGTAAGGGAAATTGTCTGAATTTAGGATCTGGAAAGGATAATGATCAAACAGTTTTTATGTGGGATCCATGTGTGACTTTTCACAACAGGCCACAAAAACTTTTCTACTTGCAACTGTATTACTTTTTGTTGTTCGTTCACGGTAGGTGAGAACTTGATACATATTCAGAAACATCTCTCAATTTCCATCCTCAAGAGCCATACCAATAGGAAGAACTAGATCTTGGGTTAGGATGTAAAGAGGTGCTCTAGTTCTATGTTGCCAAATGAGTCGATCACTCAGTGTCATAGCTAAAAAGTTAAGAACCATATTTGTTTCAGCCAGGGTGTTTGTTAGGATCATGGAACCCTTATCTCTTCAGTTCTCAGCCAGAACTTGGGTTCCACAAGTATCAGTAGGAAGACATAGGTGATTTTCCCATTTCAGATCTAGGAGAAAATGCTCATGACAACTGCATTCTCTTCTCCTTCATTCACATAATGGTAATTCAGGGTTTGATCAGTGGTGCTGTCAATAGATCAACTTCCACTACTCCTGAAATATTTGAACCGCTACTCTTTGATCTCAGAAATATACATCTGGGTCCATTATCAATTGATTTAGTCTGCTATTGTCTTGTCTCTTTCCTATCATGTGGCCATTGGGGATGTTCTGCTGGACACTTACCACTCCTGCACTTGAAGGGTTCCCTGACGAAGGGTTTAGTTTATGTAACATAGGACCATGTTTGCTTTTGTCTAACTGGGTCAGCTGTCGGGATTGAAGGGTGTTCAGCCTCAAACATGAACTACAGTCACATCACTGCTCTTAGATTTTCCTGAACATTCTCTAAACCAAAGTTCAACTGAGTCCAATGGGAGCTTTGCCTGAGTAAACACTGCCAAACTTTGGCTAAAATGCTGGTGTACCCTACAAGAGTGAAGTCTTTCCTACAGAAATGAGGTAGGCTTATGGGTATAAGTGGTCAACCTTTAACATTTTCTTCCATTTTTAGTTTGCAAAGAATTCTGTATTCTTGAAATGGGAAACATCACTGGAATCACTAATCTCTCTCAGCTTTTTAAATATGACTGTTACAAATGCTCATTTTAAAATGGGGGGTGAGAATACACAAATAGATGGAAACCAAGTTATTTGTGAAATTTTGTGTGAATTTAATACATTTTACAATAAAATAATTAAACATTTAAATGCAACCTTGCATATTTCTTTAAGGATTTTTTTCAGCATGTTGTCTTAAAGATTGTCAACATTTTATGGGTCTCCAGCTTCAAGTTTTGTCATGTGAATATCTGACTGAGTGTGGTGATCATTTAAAGCAAAATGGGGTGGTCAGATTTGAGAAAAATCTAAAATTTGCTGGGCAGTGACAAGTTGTCTACATTGTACTTTCTTCTGTGGTTGAGAAGGGACAGTGCTTGTGTCATAAACAGATAGTTAAGGGTTAAAGTCTGTTTTACCTGTAAAGGGTTAACATGCAGTACCTGGTGACCACCTGACCAAAAGACCAATCAGAGACGAGATAATTTCAAATCTCTGTGGAGGGAAGCCTTTGTCTGTGTTCTTAGTTAGAACTCTTAGTCTTATGATTTGATTTCTATATTTGCAATTGGGTGTTTGCTAAAGGAAATGCTTTATTCCTGTTTGCTGATATTGCTATGAGTGTCCAGCTTGGACTCATAGAGATTCTGTATTTTCTTTTTATTCTTTAATAAATTCTTTTCTTTTCTTTGGACTTGGTTAAATTCCTTCTTCTGTGGAAATTCAGGGGAAGGTGAGGGGGGAAGAGACAGTTCCTCCTGGGTTTGATTCAGGCAGTTGAATCAGAAATCTCCCCAGAGTGGCTAGGGGAGAGGGAGGGGGAAGGTTCCTCCTCTGTGAGTGGATCTGTGTTCCTCCTCACTTTGAAACCGGCCAGTTTCAAGTGAGGGTTCAGACCAGGACAGCTTGTATATAGAAAACACACAGGGGATGTTTATTCAGGATGCTGAGCATACATTGACTCTGTAGCTCCCTGGTTTTCTGGTTCACAGACTGACACACACAGTTTTGAGCTGTGCAGTGTTACCAAACAGTGTCTGCCTGCATTATGCAATGGTGGAATGGATTGCTAACTAAATGCTAGCATTTGCTAAAGAAATCACACCCACAATCCTCAGAATTAACCTCTACACTTGTGTGTTAGATTGTGTAGAAATATATTAAAGCCAATTTGTTGATGCAATCCTAAAGTTATACAAATGAAGGCAAGTGGAGAGATTCATTTTTAATTTCCTTTTTAAAAAAATATCCTCTTTAAACCCTGGCTCCTTATTTCTGCATTAATTCTGGACCATGCAATGCATAATTTTCAAAGGATTTGCTGGTAGAGGATTTTCTTGTATTAGCTTCTTATATCAGGCAGGTATTTAAATGTGAATATTAGCAATATAATACGTAAAGTCAACTGTAAAGGGAGGATTAACACCTGATTTAATGACTGGATATACATAACTGAATGTGAAAGCAAGTTATTGGGTCCCTGGAAGAGCTGGATTTAGACCATCATCAGGTTATGCAAAGTGACTGTTCCTAGTGAGTCAATTTCAAAACTATTCTTTGGACTGTAAGGCTATGTATAAATTAAGTCTGCCCTCTAGTGGAATTGTAGGGAAAGTACTTTGCAGCTATTAATCTGATTAATGTTCAGGTAAAATTGTCTTTTGCTCTAAATGCCTGTACAGGGGAGTAAAGGAGCATAAGGCACCTCATTAAGCCCATGCACAGGATCACATCATAAGGATGAGAACAGTCTCCAGGGAGCCACTATTCCTCATCCCATGCCAGTGAGTGAGGAGTGGGCAGGGACAGGCAGAGCCGAGGTGATGTGGAAGCAGAAATAATCTGCTAAGGGGTTACACTAGTAGCAGACCCCTTTTCCTCTGGACCAAGAGGAGGATTCAAGGGGAGAGATGTAACACAGTCATAGTTCCCTCCTCTGTCTGCCCCTGACTCCAGAAAGATTGTTAAATCACAATCAGGCCCTCAAATCACATAGCAACAGCCATGTGTAATTATTTCTCTCATCTCCGCTTGGCTAGGAGACTCTGTCCCACCCTAGTAGACAAAGACCTGGTGCATTTATTCATGCATTCGTTCCCTCTTGTCTGGATCACAGCAACGTGATACACTTGGGCAAGAAGCCTTCAGCACTTAGAAAATTCCAACGGGTGCAAAACCCTGCAGGACATCTCCTCAACAGCACAGGCTACCATAAGCACATGACACGTGTCCTCTGCTCTCTACACTGGCTTCCCACAGAATTTCCAATTAAGTTCAAGGTCTCTGTCCTCATCTTCAAAGCTCTCCATGGTGTAGGCCTAGGATACCTAAAAGACCATCCAGGATGAAGACAGCGGTCAACAACTTCACTAGTCGGAACAATAGTAGTAAAGCCCATCTGTATGGGAGAGAGAACTTTCTCTGGGGATGGGCCAAAACTGTGGAATGAGTTCTCTCCGAACTAAGAAAACATCACCACTTTCCACTTCATATGCATGGTGTGTCTGTGTGTGTATATATGTGTATATCTATATGTACATATGTATATGTATAATATTGACCTTGTCTCTCTAACATACACATAGCAACAGGCATATTTAATTTTAAAATGCTCTCAAAGCCTACCAAAACAAGACACTCCACTGCATATGCTTTTTGTCTGGGGATGAGATGAGAACGAACACAGGGAGGATGTAGTCATGTTGCTTAATGCACTATTCCAAGGCACTAGGATACTACAGTCATGAGCATATTCTATAAATGCCTATATAGAATAGAATTTGTAAGATGTCCATTGCTATTAGTGGGCACACTTACACTGTTTTAAAAAACTATATACTGTAAATTAATACAGCTCAGCAGACACAATGCCAACTAATATGGTCTAAAAATAGAACAAAAAATAACCCTCCAACTCCAAATCCTGCTCCAACACCTCCTCAACAGAAACCTGAGTAAATGACCGCACCACACTTAAAGGAAGAGGGGGTGTTGTCCAGGCTTGCCAGAGGAAGTCAGTAGTGCTTTATGACAGTGGGGAGGAAACAAGGTCCAACTGCTGCAAAAAGGTAGGTGGTGGTCAGCTTTGCAGAACTGACTCACCCCCTGAGGAATGTAAGGGATGGAAGGCTTTAAAGATGCAAACCCTGGCATTGGAAACCTCCTTCTCCATGTTATTAATCACCAAACTTCCACCTCACGCAGGATTATGAAGTTAGTGAGGGAATTTGTGCCACAATGTTTAAGCCTGTTGAGATGAGTTCCTGTCTGCATCCTGTAGAACTTGCCATACCTGTATTGCCCTGGCCTCTTCGTTTGTCATTCAGTGTTAAACACATTCTAAGACAATATGCATTTCCTCACCTTTTGGGGGCGAAGCCAGACTTTAAGGCACCTGCTCCCCTACATGGTGTTAACTTCGCTTGTGCCAATCAGAAACAAACACAAACAGGTTTTGGGCCCCGTCCCCTATGACACTTCTATGATGTCATTGTGGGTACTTTATGGCCTGCCTGCCATGTGCAGGCAGGGAGAGGAGAAAGAAAAACTAATCCTGTGTATACCCGTGTATCCTGTGTATGCCCGTAACCGAGCCTGATCACCTCGAAGCCTCTCTCTCAGCTCACGTGTTTCAAACAGAGCTTCTATGTTTGCCGGTCGTTATGCGTTGGTTTGTATTTGTAAGTATCAGTTATTACTAAATGCTGCATCTTTGTTTATAAATATTGTTAGTAGATATTTTAGTCATTGTGTGTTTTAAGTTTCATTAACTCTATTAGCTAATCATACACTGCTCCCTTACCCCTTGTAATTATCCCCAATAAAACTTTTAAATTGATTAAGTTTAGTGTGTGTGTGTGTGTGTGCGTCTGCAGTTTGCATCATGACCCACACTCTCCTTGCATCCCGTACCAATATAGTCTGTTGCCACGTGCAGCCTGGTAAATAACAGGCCTGCATTTTCTTTCGCCCCTGCGAGTCCGTGGCAATCTACAATGCCTTAACCTATTTTCCTGCCAAGCACATGCCCGCATTTGGATGATGGCATAGTGCATTCCCTGTCTCTTTTCAGTTCAACAAAGTGCATGGGCTTGCATCAGGAGCTAGCAATGAACTCAAATAGATACTGCTGGTGCTATGGAGCCGTGGCATATGAGGATCTGGGATGCTGGTCACCTATATGGCCCATCGGGATGGGGAAGGTGTTGAGGTACATGGCATTGGCAACTCAGCTTGCAGGAGTCCTCGACTATCCTTGCACAATGGAGAAACTGAGTTCATTTGGGAGAAGGGGGTTCACCTGACCAAATTTGGGTGTGTGTGTGTGTGACATGTTTTGGGCTGCTATACAAAAGGCCATTGGAAGATGTCTGGAAATGTGACTGGGTTTGGGTGGGGGATGCAGAAAAGCTAATTGCTGGTGCCTCCTTGTGGCGGATGTTCAGTGCAGATACTCCATACGGAAGGCATCCAGTGACCAGATAAATGGCCTGGTAAAGGACTTTAAAAGGAGGTGCTGGTTAAAGGAACAGAACAGTGTGGGGTTTGGGGCTCCTATGGTTGGAACAGCTGGGAGGCAACCCCTTTCTTATAGCTCACCTTACCTCCTATAAGGTCAATGGATTTTCTGGAAGGACCTGGATGGAAAAAGAGCGGGAGCTGGTGGAAACCCTCTGGGTAATTATGGAATAAACATGGGGTTACCTGCACTGTACAATTCTATCTCCCGGGTAGTGCCAGACATCTAATAACGAAGTTGTGGTCTGACTAAATCCATATCAAGTGTCTCCTGTCCAGATAGGCCTTAAAATATATGTTTGGGGTCAGTAAGGCTTGCCAGAAGAATAAGGGAAGCCCATTCTAGAGTAAAAGAGCATCCACTGAGGAGGCCCTACATTTCACCCCAAGACTAACATATCAGTGAGGAAACGGGCGGGGGGGGGGAAGCCTTTTGGCCAGCCAGCACCTATGCATTGCCCAATACATTTATTTATACTTAAAAACTAAGCGAAGCTTGTCCTTTTGCATCCAAATTATTAAAGATTCAGATTACATTCAGTGAGGCTAATGAATACTTTCTTACTCTCTTTTGAGCTTTAATTGAGTCAAAGTGGTGGTGTGCCAGAGTTTTAATTGGCATGGTGCAATTTCTTGCTTTCAACAAATAAACAAATATGTTATAAACAGCACATTCATTGTCTGAGGAGGAAGACAACTTTAAACTGAGTAAGATTATTAATCAATGTAAAACACTGAGCAATGTCAGAAAACTTTCATAAGAATCAACACCCTAGGCTCAACAGTATTATTTTATCTTACTGAGGTCAAAGTACTAATTCAATTTAGAGAATGGTCTCTAAATTTTTGAATGATCCCATTCAATGTGACTTAGTTTCTACTGTATATTCACTTTACTCAATTTTTAAAGGTACCATTGAATCAAAGATGCAAAGACCATTGTAGTCATGAACTACATATTTTAACAAAAGACTTCAATGCCTAAAAATTGTTTTATAATGTTGCTCAGGTAAACTCAGGTAACAATTTGCTGAAAAACTTAGGTAAAAATTTGCTGTTTTTTTATTACAAAGCAAATCTCAAATGTAGAATCATGTTTACTAGAATCCAACCTGAATGGCTCTCCCTCGCACATCCTGCTCAGATTATTTATACATGGAACCATTTTCACCATCATATTAACTCACTGAAAACTTTTCAGAATATAATTTATTTGAGCATTATTTCTCTAAAGAATATCACTTTGTGCTAACATGTATTGAATAGCGTGTTCCAACACTAAACATCTTAGCTATTTTATAGGATAATCTAGATTAAGCAATCTTCACCCACCACCTCCACCCATAATTATGCCTCTAAATTTGCTATCATCTGCATATGTAATGACCTTATCATATGCGCTCTAGCTTGGTCTGAAATCATTAATAAAACTGTTAAAGTAATTGCTCCAATATTTAGCCCTATGAAACTCATTACAAAATTCTATGAAGAATGTAAACCTCTAGTCTAAATGCTGTACATTTTCACTAGTAACAAATTATTTCTATATATTAATACTTCATAAATATTTGATACATCTTTTTACATCTTTTCTCCTTTAATGTTGGTGCACAGGGTGGTAATTAGTCTCTTCCATTCCTCTGTCATTTGTTTTATAAAATACTACTGGTAAAAGATTATGAAAGCTTTCTGAAAATCTAGTTATAGGTAAATATTTCATTTTTAAGACCTAGTTTTCTTTTCTAACTTGGTCAAAACCACAAAGAAAATCTCACTCCTCTTTTGGCCTTCTTGTAATTGTATATTTTTATAATAATAGTTATGCTTCAGATATGAGCTTATGCTGCCATCTAGTGAAAACATGGTGCAAGCTGTTAACAGACATAGAACAATTGTACATATCTGCAGAGCCAAACTTAATTATGGCTTTTCCTAACTTTTGGGTACTTTACTTTGAAACCTTAATGTTCTCTGGACATTTTTGTGCAATTTTCTAGGGTTGTTTTTCTTTTGTTTTAAAAAAATGAAATTTGATAATGTGTTGACACCTACACGGTTCATCAGTGGATCCACCACACTCATCTCTGGCACTTGAGCTAACAGGCTAAATTCTAGCAGTAGTAGGTTGCCATCCTCCATGTGGACCAGCCCTAAATAGGGATGGAATACTTTGCCAGCAGATTTCACAGATATTCGCTGAAACCAGGGGAATGGTGAGAGTCTGGAATCTTGGGTTCTATTCTAGGGTTTGGAGAGGAGTGTTCTTACTGGCCACAGACTCTTCTGGCCTGTTTCTCCCCCCTGCCCCTGGCTCCTAGTCCCAGGTTCCATCTCTTTCCCCTCTGCCAGCTTCCAGACATAGGCTCACCCTACCATAGTTCCTTGTCCCAATCTCCTCCTCCTGTCCTGAAGTGACACAGCAAGAATTAGTTGGATTCTAGGAGAAGAGATCTTGGCCTAAGTAGTTGGGTCAGTAAGACTGCTTGAAACGTGTGCTGAGAACGTTTGCTTTGGATTTAATGTAGTTTAAGTTAAGCACCCCTTGTATTTTAATTTTAATTGTCTTGCAACCATTTCTGACTCTTATGCCTCTGTACTTGTACTCATTTAAAATCTATCATTTGTAGTTACGAAACTTGTTTTATTGTTTTGTCCGACCCAGTGTGTCTAAACTAAAGTATCTGGAAACTCCACTGGGTGGGTGGCAAGTTCCGTGGATATTATTTATTTAAAGAAATAATGGACCTGACATAACTTGTATTGTTCAGAAGGCTGGGAAGTATAGGACATATATTTCTGGGGAGAAATCTAAGAGTGGGGGTATGCTGAGGTCACCCTGAAGTATAGCCAAGTCTGATGATAGCCACAGTGTAACCCAGGTATGGCTGGCAGGCTGCAGTTACACACATACACAGAGGGTGTGACTTGCATGGTGGAAGGATGTTTATGACCAGTGCTGGTGGGAGTTACTTCAACAAGGCATTTCACAGATGCCTAGGTCCAGACTTGGCATGGCCCAAAACAGCTCAGAGCTGCAATTGCAGGGGAAGTTCTGCTCAGCCCTGGGCTGGAAAAGGCTCTGTGCAAACTGAATCTCTGTGAATATAGCTACTAAAATGTAAGAATTATTTGAGCATGTGCAACCTTTATTTTTTCAAAGGCTTATAACTTGGATTTTTAAGGGTTTTCATGTGGCGGCAAAAGGCCATCCCCTCCCACAAAGGCCACTCCCACCCACATTTGAAGTCCCTGTTCCAAAGAATGGAGTGCTAGACTTGTTCAAGAAAGGTCTCTCTTCATTTTGCCCATTAAAAACAAACAAACAAACTTATTTTCCCCTAACCTCGTTCATAGAAATGTCCTCAACTATTTTTGCTGAAATTTCAAAAGAAAAAATCTGTCACAAAACTAAGACTATTGGAGAATGAAATCCCCCCTCCTTATTTCCTTGTTTCACTGTCAGTTTCATACAATTTCTCACTTGAAATGTTTTGTTTCATCATGAGAATGAGTGCAACTTCTACAATATTTGCAGATGAAATTTCAGCATGCTATGGACTTGTCAAAATTAAGGGCCCAATCCTACATTCTCTACTGTGGCAAAACTCCCTTGGAATTCATTTGAAGGGATACTGGATTCTCATTAAGGTGAAGGACTGAAGGCCTAATAGTTAAACTGTGCTACACTGTCAAAAATGCGTTTCAAATTAATCATTTCCTCATTTTAGGGCTCTAGGCCATGATTTGACAAGGCACTTCAGTACATACCTATCTTTGAGCATGTTAGTAGCACTGTTGTAGCCAATAGTCTATTCATATCCTTAACGCTAAGTGCCTACTTAGTTGCCTTGCTGAATCAGGATCTTAAAGAGATGCCATTGAATTCCAGCCAGGATCTTAGGCAAAAGTGGGTATAAAAACAAAGCATCAGAGCACCATCTCCTCAGCCTCCTTCCACTTTTTCTGACTTTGAGTAATACTTTTTAAAGAGAGATTTTTTTCTCCTCTTTGTGAGCTGAGTGTATTTTCTGGCTACAGCAAGCAAGGTTTTGTTCTGATTTCTTTTGCATCCTTTGAACAGTCTGCCTTGCTGTTAATCCGTGCTCAGAGAGATGGTTTAGTGCTTTACTGGGAACTGTACTGATCTACCAAATGAGCTAGGAGGCATTTGTTCTTCTACAAGGGAAAACAATTAGTGGGACCTAATCATCAGTAATGGAAATATTGGCAAGTCTTCTCTTCACAGTTAATCCTGATGGTATAGATGACACTATGACAAAGGGAAGAGAGCCTGCTGTAGTGGGAACATGTCTGACTACTTCTGTTAATTTGCTGTGATCATAGACCTTCTTCCAGGAGCAGGACAGATGGAAAAGGATGTGAAAATTATCAAGATAGGACTTAGCTATGGTATATTGTTAATTAAAACTTGTTAAGAGAACCAGTTTCAAGTACTACTTTGAACACTTTAGTCTCTTCTGATTATTAGACCTAGAGAAAGACAAAAATAACTCTTATGACCACATATACACTTGTATCGTCTAGTTCCTTCCCATAGTTATTGCTGGATCATTTGCAAGCAATGAGTGAATGGTTTATTTTATTTCAATTGTGAAAGAGAACCTGTTATTTTTCTTCAATCTTTGGATTCAGATTTTCCCTCCCTGTCCCCTGGAACTTTGCGACATGTAACACAGACCTTAACTAGGGGTGGCTGCCTCTCAAAAGAGGCAAAATTCTAGTTTGGTTCAAAATCTGAACATCTGTCCAAGTTACTGTACATCAATCCTTCACTCACCTAATTTGTAGTCCTCCTTCTTTCCCAGCACCCGCTGTCTGTAATGAGTTTAGGATTATGGCCTTATCACAAGATGTTAAGGCAAAGGTCCAGTGACCTTTCTCTATCTCAAGTCTTCCAGGGGTGGCTGACTGGCCTTCTTTCCCTTCCCACAGACTAGTCAGCTACCTTCCAAAGACTCTGGAGAAGCAGCAAGTTGCCATCTTGGAATGTAAGGAGTCATATCTGAGAGCTGGAGTCTTACCCTTCCATGTCCCAAGAGACCTGAGTATATTACCGTGAAGCAGCAATAACTTTTGCTTGATCATATAAAGTGGTGTTTAAGAAAAAAATGAAGTTAAGGGAAACGGTTGAGAAGCCACACTTCCATCTCCCCCTCTACAAAAATAGTTCTAAAATATTTCATGCCTAACATAGCTGTATGGGTTAGTTACAAAATCACTTACCTAAAGAGCGTTTGTACATTTACAATAGTCTTGGCATCTGCCATATAGTCTTCCTCAGCACTCATAGTACTTTCCTTGTCCACAACCACCATGTTGGCAGCGAAGGTTACCCCACATCTTAGCAAATCATCTAGGCTGTTGTAAAGAGGAACAGAATTAAAAACCAATATAAATACATGGCAGGATAAGTATGAGTCAGAAAAACTCAACTGCAACATATCCTGGGAGCTCATCAATCTTACATTTGATTCCTATCACTTGGTGGTGGTCTCTGAAAGCACTGTAACTATCAGCTTCACCTAAGTGTTTCAGTAGAACGGAGACAATGTGAATAAAATTATAATGTTCTCTGAAGTAAAATAGAATCCTGCTGGTAGATTGTCGAGGATTGCTTGTCCTTCTCCATTCAGTAAAAGAATGTTGGTAAAATTACACTACACTGTGCATGTGTATATGTATTAATTCCCCTTTTCCTACAAGGTCTTCCACAACTCATTACATTGTCATTACCTGTTTCATATAAGTGTCTTACCTCCTACACAAAAGTACCTTTTAATATATCAAGGGCCTTCGCACGGAGGCAGTCGGATATGTTGGTTTTCTAGCTTCTCATCTCATAGTCCCTCACTGGCTCCCTATTTCCCTATTACTGAAGGATCACTTTTGCACAAGGGTAGCTTTCCAGAAGCAGCAGCAGCAGCAGCATTACACAGGCAAGAGCAGGAATCAAGTTACTTTCAGAGCATAGTTTCCCACACAAATTTATGTGGTGGGAACTGCCAAAGGATTCCCTTTTCCAGCCTAAGGGATAAGGCCAATGTCTCTTGGAAAAAGACAAATCAAAATTCATACTGATACATATTCACTGGAAAACATGGTTTCAATATTTTGAATGTACATCTAAATATTTTTTAGCTCCACAAGTGTTTATAAGAAAACCATAAAATGTATTTATGTGAGTTTGTCGTGTATAGTTAGCCTTGAATAAAGGCAGAACAAAATTTAGCTCCTGATTTTTTTTCCTTATCTAAAATGTGCTATATAACACACACATCTATAATAAAAACAGGCCTTGAAAATCCAATTAATTTATACACTTTTCTGCCCCATTTAATGAATACTAAACAGCCACCTCAGTTTATGCACCCCTCCCCAATAAATCCATTTAAACTAAGCCCAGAACCTCTTATCCAGGATGGTGGTAAAGTTGCTGCTTTGCTACCCCGGCTCTCCTCATAACATAAAGAAGATTCTCCTCAGCCATCCAGGTGCACCTCCTCTTGCACCTAGGTGCTTTGTGTCTCTTGTTCTTTTTTCTCTTAAATATAATTTTTTCCTTGGCAAGAAGGCTGAGCCAACACTGTTACTTTCACTAAAGGTGAGGGGAGATGACGGAAACACTGGCCCAAGCACCACTGATCCTTTAATGGGAAGGAAACAAGCAACCTGTGCACTACTAAGAGCCTGTCTACATGGGAAAGTTTTACCAGTTATAGTGATAATTTATACTAGTATAACACCCGCCCCCGCCATGAGGATACTCTCATATGGGAATAAGAGTGTCTATGTGGCAAGTTATACTGATATAACCATATAGGTTCAAATTTGAACCTTACTGGGGGAAGAAAAGGTGGAGACAAGATCTAATTGATTTAGAAAAGGGGAAATCAGGTGCATGGGAGCAGACTGGCCTGAAACATTGCACTTCTTGTCAAAGGGGCTAGAATGGCCCTTAGATGCTGTACTTTAAAAAAAAAGATGGGAGGAAGGAAGGAGACATGTCTCTTGAGCCACTGCTCCTTTAAGAGTAGGGGAGAGAGGAAGTGAGAAGGCCAAGGTTTTAGAATGAGAAGCTGAGAAATTGTGAGCCTTCCATACACTAGTGGAGAAGCAGGAGCAGCAGCAATGGCAGAGCCTTGCAAAGATGTAGGGCCCAGGAAAGATGACTTACTTGGGGGGAGGCTGCCAAACATTAATTTATTGATGGTGGGGTGCACAAATTGATTTGAGGGGTGCTATCCAGTATTCATTTAGTAGAGCAACAGGGAAAAGTGAGGAGGGATGGTTGGTCTGGCCAGTAGGAGATAACCCACTAAGAGGGGCCCCCACAAGTGGTAGACTGAGGCCTTCAGGCCCAAGCCATGAAGGGTATTAAATTAGGCTAATACTACAAGGCCTATTTTAAATGCTTTTGCTTTTTGGAGCTCATTAGCTGTAGGGGATAGCCCAAAGATTGAGTTGAGGAGACAATCTAGAGGATATGTGAGGCTATCTTTCTTTTATATGTTGCAGTGAGGGCAGCAGTCTGAATCTGTTCAAAAGATTTCCTTCAACTGGGGAGGATATGGCTTGGGATGCCAGTATATTTCAGCCTGATAAATATGCTTAGTTTGAAGCCAATAGGCATTGGGTCAATTCTGGAAGCCTTGAACTTAACCAGTATTCAGCCTTGAGTGGATTACAAAAATACTTACAAAGAACTACATTTCAAAAGTAACTAAAATAGTGTTAAATGAAAATCAGCCATATAATCTTAAATGTCCCTGGATAATTTCTGAATTAAGTAGAGTTGGTCAAAAAGCATTCTGTGGTATGTTTTGTTTGTTCCTCCGAATCCCATAGGCAAGACAATAGGTGGACAACCCACATCAGTAACTGGATCCCCAGAGACCACAAGCAACATCTGGGCAGTCAGAAAACGCACTGGGACAATCCCATTACAAAACTCTTTGGTCAGAAGTGGAAAGAATGTGCTTGCAACATAATAGAATGGTGTGGCGTCGACTTGCATTCATGGAGGGACGGATAAGCTGGACAAAAGTGAATTCCACACCACAGAAAACTTAACTTTTATGGTCGAAATTCAAATACTGAAATATTTTGACTGAAAACCAAAATTTTTCAGTTTGGAAATGCTGCCGGGGACCTCTTGGGAATTGTAGCTTGGTTGCCTGCCCCATTCTCTTCTATTGGCTAGGCTCCCTGATCAGACTAAATGTCCTATGATACATTATTATCTTTCTTCTTGGAGAGAGAGAAAAGATGGCAAATCAGGGGAAGTCTCTGGCCATGGAGCATCATGGGAGATGCAGGCTAGCCATGAAGCCCAGCCCACAGAAGAAAATATTCCAATTTGGGGTTTTGATTAAACTGAATTTTTTAAGAGAAAGCAGACACTTTGTGGAAAAACTAAACAGTTTTGATGTGAAGTGATGATATTAAGTAATAAGACACTGGAAGAGACGATTCCTTTTTTCCAACATCGTCTTATTCATGTTCTTACTACCCATATGATAATACAACTTCCATATGTGTTTCATGACTCCTCAATATATTTTCTGCAAAAATAGTTAAAATGTAAATATATCAAGCAACCATTCCCTAGATTTGCTCTTCTGTCTAAAACTATACTGTGTTTCTGCTCTTACACACCATGAATCCAGTCCAGTTTCCAGTGAAGCAAATAGTTTTTCTATTGTCTTTAACAGCAGTTGTATTAAGCCCTAAATGCATAAAAATCTAGAGCTGGGAGTGATTTTTTTTCAATCAGTTTTGATCAGAAAATTTTAATTTGATGAAACCAAAATCATTTGTATAAAAGGTCAGTTTTGACAAGTTTCCCACTTCAATTTTGAGACATTTTCAAAAAAAATGTTGGAACACCATGTTTAACACATTTTGAAAGGGAACATCAATTATTTTTGTTTGAAACAACTTACATTGCCAAATAAAATCTTTTTAATACTATAAATTAATGTCAAAATTGAAACAACTTGAAATTGAAACAAAATGTTTTGATTGATGTGATCAAATTATTTTTTTCAGATTTTCAGTTCCCAAAAAAATTGAGGCCATGACTTTTCATTCTAACTGGGACTGGAATTTTTTTTGGAATTTCAAAGTTCTCATTGGACAGGAAAACCATTGCCTATCCAGTCCTATAAAATTTCCAGTCTTGATTTTCACATTTAGTACATAGCTCCATTTTCTATATTAATTGGTTTTGGAGTGAGGTATAGTTGGTGAAGAAATTTAATTCCATTCTATATTTAGTATTTCTTGGCATGCATTTAACCTGCTCATATATCAAATTCGAATCTTTCTCCTAGAAACCTACATTTTATTCTGCATTCTACCATTGTGTTGACCTTTGAAAATATAGCCCTTCTGACTACAAATTAAAAATTGCATATAACAAAAAAGTTTTATATTCTGACAAGATCTCAATTATTCTACTTTCCAAAGCTGAAATAAGTTTAGAATCTTTTAGCTAACTTTCTATTAGTATATTCAAATAATGTCTAAGCTCTTTTTAAAAATGGCAGCAATGGCTATTTGGAATATCTGACTTTCTTCCTAATTATTAAAAAAAGTTAGGAATATTCCCTTATCAAAGATATCTATTATCCTAATTATTCCTTTCTTAATCTTGAATGGTTTTCCTACACAACCCTTATCCATAGCCTATATGCCTGTACATATTACACGTGACTTACATATGGGACATTGTAGAACAAACTTCTGCTAATTGAGGCCCTATTTTGATGAAGCTCAGCCAGGCTGTGAATTTTCTTTTGACCATTTTTCTCTGGATGTCTCCCATGGAAAACCACAGAGTAGTGAATATGAAGTTAAAATGAACAGGGAAGATCCTCAGATGGTGTAAAATGATCATAGCTCCATTAATGTGATGTGACAGTTTACACCAACTGGGTATATGCCCCAATATTTCTCTACCTCTTCAGTCATAACTCTAATACAACTGATCTTTTAGGTGCCTATACTCATTCACATTTGATTGTATGGGTAGACATGATACCATCCTTTTTGTCAAATAGCAGAATCTTGCTGTAGGATGTAGATGCAGAGAAAATGTTGGTTTAAAGGAAATTTTGCTTTAACATTACTGCTTAAACCACTTTCTTCCACTGAGTGTGCACATTTAAATCATGTATTGAGATGAAAAATCCATTTAAAAGGTTTTGGTACAAATCTAATGGCTTATCTACACTGCCCCACGGTTGGGACTACGGGGTGTGAATAGCAGTGTGCACCAAATTGCTGCGCTGTCATTCCCCAGTTGGATGCTGAGGGTGTGAACTGGAAGGTACCTTGTTAGCGTTAGTATAGTCCTGTGTGAAGAGGACAGTGTAGTTTCAGTCCAGCAAAGCACTAAGCACATGTTTAAATTGAGTGAGACTTCGCACATGCTTAAATCTTTGTAGGATTTGCGCCTAAGGCTATGCTGGATTGAGGTCAAGCCGATTTCAAAATCAAGCCTTAAATAAGCATTTGTTATGATTTTCTTTTGACCATGTAATTTCGTCTCTAACTGCTCTTGTGTATTTTTTACATACATGCAGTTTTTTTAAAACAGTTTTGAAGATATTTATGCAGGTGAGACCTCTCTAATTTATAAAGCATGTACTCTTTAATAGGCCACTTAAATGTCCCATTTAAATTATGATTTACTGTGGAATGCTGTAGTGTTCCATGTGTTAACATTTTATAAAATGCACACATATCAAGGAATAAAGAAGAAGGGTTGAGATAAAGTGTTGGGGTATCCACATTTTGTGAACTGTTCTTGGAGTATTGATTTTTTGCTTAACATTTAGTTGGATTTGATTTATGTAAAGTTAATATGATCTTGACAGTATGTATGTAGTGGGGTGGACCCCCACTCCTGCCCTGAAGGGGTAAAAACAGCCCTGGGAGGGGGCTGTGGCTGGAGAAAGCAGCTTTTAGGCTGAGCTGATTGGGGGAAGTGGCTGCAGCTGGGGCCACGCCCCAAACTGAGCAATAGGGCCTTATAAGAAGGCCAGGGAAGCCAGGAGCAAACAGTCTCTTTCTGTTTGTAGAGGGAGATGGGTTTGGCTGCAGGGCGCTAGACACAAAGTACCTGAATGGAGCAGGGCTGGGGACAGGCTGAGGAGCTGGGGAGCTCCAACCTGGAAAGCCCCAGGCTGCGGCCTACCATTGGGCTAAAAGGTACTTGGGGTTGCAGAGGGCAGCCCAGGGGTAGGCTAAGGCAGCAGGTCCAAACCCCTTTGCCTATGATGAGTGGCTGATACTGCAGTCTGCCCCAGGGTCGGGGGTGTGAGACAATGACTGGCAGTAGCCATTACTGAGGCAAGGTGGGAATAGTGGGTGGGGGTTCCCTGGGAGGGGAGACCCTAAGACTGAGGGGTTACTGCCAGAGGCAGCACCCCAGGTAAAAGGGCACCAGGTCCAGGGAGGGACACAGGGGCCAGAGGACAGGCAGATCACCGGCCTGCAAAGGGTGCTCCGGAGCTGGAACCAGCAGGAGGCGCTGCGGGGGTGAGTCTGCATGTCTACAATGTAAAAAACAAGTCCAAGGTCCATGCACAACACCAGCCATGACCTTACCACACCTTTAAGTAAGGGAAACATTGACCAGGCTTGCTGCTGGAAGGTAGAACTGTTTTATGTGTGGGGGAAGGTCAGAAAGTCCTGCAAAAAAGGTGGGAAAAGCTTTGTGGTCTGCCCCTCAGGAATGTAAGGGGTGAAAGGCTTTAAAGGTGCAAGCCCTGGCGTTTTAAGCCACAAAGAGGCCTAAGCAAATAATTGACTACTGAACTGCAAACTGTACAGGGGCATTTTTGGAACAGTCAGTCACTGCATGAAAAAATGAAGTTAGCATATCTTACATTGTGAGTATGAACGAGATTTTATTGATTTTTCACTTCAATATGTAACTGTTTATAAATGCATATGTGCAAACCAGCATTTAAAACACTGGACATAATTTATAAACTGACAAGTCAGCTGACAGATTATAGAACATAAATGTATGTCAGTGTTACTTCACCTGCAGAGAAATTCGCACTGTCATATAGATGAAACATCTCTACACTACAATGAGTGTAAACTGCAGAATACATCATATTACCACTAGTTTAAAGATCTGCAATTTTTTTTGTATTCAATAAATTCCAAAACTGATGTGAACCACTCAAGAAGGAAGCTAATGTGATATTTCTTAGGGGGTGATATAAAGTATTCCTTTCCGAAGTAGTCTCAGCAAATATTAGTAAAGTTTAACTTTCTTTGTGGTTCATAAAACAGTTTGAAAACTACATGTTTTGAATTACCTGGCTTAATTGTAGCTAAATCAACTGTTCAGTTTCTGTGATTATTTGTAATCATTCTGAAATTATAAAAAATAATCAGAGATGACAAATAAGATGCTGCTAAATACAATGACATGCCCAAGACCTTTCTTTGTTGATTGTTTTTGAAGGCTGGAATGCAACACATTTTAAGGCTCTGTCTACACAGCTACCAGGAGTAAGCCTCCCAGCCTAGGTGGACAGGTTTGGGTTAGTGGGGCTCACACTGGTGCTCTAAAAATAGCTTTGTAGACAGAGCCATGAAGCTGCAGCTCAGGCTAGAACTTGGGCTTTTCTTCTGATGTGAGTTGGGAGTCTCTCTGCTGTAGGCTGTGTAGACGTAGCCTAAAAGATCTAAGATAACTTCTATCAGTGTATTATGAATGCCAGTTTGTGTTATCTGTCACTAAGGTAAATTTGTAAGTATATATGTGTCCATTTACAATAGGCTTGATCCTGAGAAATGCTGAGCAGCTAGAACTGCTGTCGAAATAGACTACATTGATAGGTGAAATTATGACAATGGTAAATCTCACCCCCCACCCCAACTGACTTCCATAGGACCAGTATTTGACAGAATAACTAGATGCCCAGATGCCTCAGGATTGGGCCCTCTACTAGAGCTAATTTTTTGCGTTAGTGATGACTGTTTAGAAATGGGAATATACTGAAAATCTAATGAAAGAGGCTCTTCTAGTCTGAGTTCTAGCCTGACTCGTCAATCAGTGATGCCATGAAATCTAGATACACTTTTATAAATACTTAATAGTAAAGGGCTAGGTAGAAGTAGTAGGTGATATTTTCAAAGCAGTCTAGTGGTTTTAGATGTAAGTTACTATTAGTGTGTCTAAATCTCGTAACAAACTTTAACAATCCCGGCCAATAAGTAGGAGCAAAAATATGGTGCTTTCGTGTAGGGTTAGACTAGAACTCGGTGGGAGCTGTTGGGTGTTCAACATTTTTGACAATTTGGTAAATTTATTTATGTGTCTTAATGTGGATTGGTGGGAGTAACTTTAGGCTCATTCCTGTTTTTTGAAAAAAACTAGCCTTAGGGCACATTTCACCTAGAGATTCAATACCAAAGAAAGCATTTTAAAAGATGGCCTGATCTGCCAGGTACTATATAAAGGAAACCCAGATAGTGACTCATTTTTGAGTGATTGAAATCCTTTGGCAGAAATTTGAAATTCCAAATTACAGCACCTTGACACAAACCATACATGCAGGTGCATTTTTCAAGTACTATCACCACACTTAAACATGCAGTTACAAAGCACAACACATGACAAACCACTGAACACGACAATGTTTAGAGTTCTGAGGATTTTACCTACTTGTCAATAGAGCCCACCATGTAGTAAACCATTGGAAACCAACAGATTGCATCCAGAAAATGCATATCTGGCCTAAGCAGCAGATGGGTTACAATGAAACACAACATCACAACAGTTGCATCTCTTCTAAGAAACTGAATAAACTATGTTAATTTGTTTGGAAGAAAGAGGAGGGGAAAACTAGGAAATGTTAAATAAACATTTTAATAACATAGGAAACTGTATTTCTGAACATCAACATTCAATGCTGTTTGCTTTGATCATGATGAAGAATGATGAAGTTTAAATGTGCTTTACATAAAAGTTGTTAGTCTTCTAAATCGGAAACTTTATGGCACAATCATACAGTAAATGCTTTATTTAAAGAAAAATTATTGAAGACTAAAGAGGCCTTACTAAATGATATTCCAATTCATGATCCTGAATATATTTTTAATGAAAATGCTGATTGGGACCAGATCCTCACCTTGTTTCAACTATTATAGTTCCATTAAAATCAATTTTACCCCAGCTATGGACCTTGCCTTATAATTTCTCCCAACTGTCTGCATTTTTCTTTCCCTTCCACCCCTTCTAAAATAATAGTTGGCTACTTTTAACACTGTAATTGTTGCTTGACATACTAGGGTGGAAATAAAGGTCAAAAGCTAATTTTAATCTCAAATTTCCTTATAAGAAAGAAAAGGTAAAATAGTTTTCTACTGTACTCTTTCTGTATTGTACTATAAGTCTTACACCTTTTTCTTTCCTAGATACGGAAAGTACAGTGATAGCAGACGAAATTTTAATCAGCATGAAATGGGGACATATCTAAACATGCACACTACTGAAAATTGCATCTGTTAACAAACAAAGGGATACATGCCAATTTACAGGGGGTGAAATCCTAACTCATTTGAAGTCAATGGCAAAACTCCCATTGACTTCAGTGGGGCCAGGATTTCACCGTATTGCCATAAGATGTGAAAAGTGTGGTGGACTGATTGCAGTGTCCTTATATTTACGGTAATTCAGCTGAGTGCTTTGCACAGAACCTGCTCCAGCTGGCTAGGTGTCATCTTGCTAAGAGCTTAAGCAGAGAGCACAGCTTTCATTTAATGGTAAGATGGAATAATTTTATGCAAACAAAACTGGCATTTTTCAATCTTCAGCAAAAAAAAAACTAAAATAATAAAAGTAAACTATCAAAGAGTGTAAAAAAACAAAAGCATGGACCTGAAACCAGAGTACAGGAAAACACTAGAGGGCACTGTACACTTTCATGTGTGTTCTTAAAGACCAATCTTACTTGAAACTTGCTAACCATAATTTTTAAAGGATAATTTTTATAGATCTCTTCTGGTGTGTGTGTGTGTGTGTTTATGATGTTCATTACTGGAATAAACAGAACTATGATACACTAACACCATTATGTACTGTCCTACAAGAAATCTGTATTGGGGGAAGTGGAACCCACTCTGACTGATTTCAGATTCTGTAAAGTGAAATTATTTATACTAGAGATGGGACAATGGCACATACATCCAGAGGAGAGTAGGCAGGGGCGGCTCCAGGCACCAGCGCACCAAGCGCGTACCTGGGGCGGCAAGCCGTGGGGGGCGGCTTGCCAGTCGCCATGAGCATGCCGCCGAATCCATGTTACCAGAGGACCTCCCACAGGCGCGCCGCTGAAAGCCACCTGACTGCCATGCTTGGGGTGGCAAAATACATAGAGCCGCCCCTGAGAATAGGGCCTGGAATCTGAACCAGGATTCAATTTATGCAGCTGACCTCTTTTTATCATGGTGCAGCCTAAAGGTTCCAAGTTTTTTGGTTCCAAGTTTTGTTTACCTTGGACTTATTGAAACACTATAACATGGTCCAAAGAGGCTACATCATGCTCACCGTGTTAGGGAATTATTCTCTTCTATAGTATTAATGGGAATTAAGTGGGAAACTTGCCCTGTTTCTGTAGCTGAATGGAATACTTGGAACAGATCGTATATGCTCAGAAAACACTGCAAGGGGAGCAAGTTGGGAGGGATGGTGCATCAATGAAGCTCCTCATTGAAAATGGAAATTATATAGCTCTCTAAAGTACACAGCTATTAATTTTCAAACCTCCACCCCCCACAAAATAAGCTGTGCTTGAATGGAAAGTACTCATTCAGAAAAGGCAAATAGAAACCCCCACCCATTAAAGGTCAGGAATTTTAAAGAAATCTAAGTGAGCTAGATGAAATGAAGTGCAGTTAAAGGCTTAAAATACTAAGATTGTGCTGAATTTTAGAAAGTGTGTATGTTGTAAATTATGAACAGATATAGCACTCTAGTCTCCCCTCACAAATGCTAGCTGATTTCCAGTTTTATACTAGATGTGGGAAAACTGGCTCAGCCCAAATATTAACCAACCTGGACTGGACCCAAACTGTTCATGAGGTTTGAAATGAGTTTAGTTAAACTTAATCTCACTCTGCTGTTCCTGCTATTCCTTCCTGAGGCTTCCCTTGCATTAGCGCCCCAAAATGCATATGCATATGGGAGGCCCCATAAAGTATGCTGTGAGCTCTGTCTAGATACTATCATGGAACCCCCAGCATTAGCCATATGGGCTGAAAAAGCCCAGAACCATGGCCTGCTACTTCTGGGGGAAGAGAAAATGCTTCTTGTGGGAGAGAAGAATTTTTTTTAGCCAACTTCGGAAGAGTCTTTCTTGGAAGGAAGGAAGAGAACACCCAGCTACACCTCCTAGACACATGTGGCTGGGTGACAGACATGGAGATTCTCAAGTTAAACATCTTGCCTTGGGAGGGAGCCAGAGCCCATCCTAATAGATTTCTGTGAGTGGCAGTGGTGGCTACCAAGCCTCTCTTGGAAAGTGTTCCTGCCAGAAGAGAAGACACCTTCTCCCCAACAGAAGGTTGGGGCAGAGACAGAATAATGGGGGATCATAGAATGGGAAAACTTCCAAAAGATCAAAAATAAATATTTTGGTATTTCAAGTGCTTATTGGAACTGAGTTTCTGGATGTTTTAGAGTTTTACCACCTGTATACCACTTTATATTTTGTACAATACACTTTATGCCTCTGAATGAAGCCATAGAAGGGAAGTTTGGTTCTTAGTGCATACAATCTTTTTTATGATCCCTTGTTTCCCATTTTCCTGAAACCTAAATACCACATGTTACATGTTCCACCAGCCCTTTTGGACCACACTATCTTGATCTGACCTTTTCAGACTGGAAAATCCTTCCAGACATCAGGTGATTTCTATCAGTCATTGCAGAAGTAGAAGATGAATCATTACTGTGAGAGACAGCAGAAAGGAATGTTAACAGCTGCGGCACAAAAGCAGTGAGTGCACTACTTTGTGATAAGGTAAAGAGCTTGTGAAATATCAGTCAAAACACTGACAGTCATTACACTGAGAGAGCAGATTGCTTAAGACTGGAAAAAAGTTTCTAGATTTTGACCTTTATTTCCACCCTAGTATACCAAGCAACAATTAATGTTAAAAGTAGCCAGGTATTATTTTAGAAAGAAAAGCAGCATGCCCAGAGGGTTAAATTATGTTATGAAACTAAAAAAATACGCACTTCGTTATTTGACCTCTGCCTCCCTCCCGCCCCCAGAAACTGAAGCACATAAACAGTGCAGATAGACCCTTTTTAATGTGACAAGTCAGTGTACCTGCATGACACACACCATTTTCAGCCATCGCTATAAAGGGACAGATTTTGCCTTGCCCTGACATGGGAGTGAGGTGGAGGACAGTGCAAGGAGCATTCTGCCCTTCTTGTATAAGAGCCAAGAACAAATGTAATCTCTTCATGGGGGGAACACAAGAAGGAACTGTTTCCTTCTAGTGTCTCCAAAGGGCATTGGGGAGGAGATGAGGCAATGGCACAGTTGTTCCCTATGTTACAATTCCTCCTACAGCTGTTCCTGAGATGATGAGGATCTATATCAGCCTTAAATCAGGACTGCAACTTAATGGCACAACTGAGCCATAAGTGCATTAATGAATGTTTGTTGTTCTGTGGTTTTATTTGGCAATCAGTGGACAGAGATATTTCCCAAAAGGCATTTACAGTCTATAGTATTGATCATCTTTGAATTAAGCAGTAATAAAAATATGCTTAGTTAGTATAGGCTCTGTCTTCTGCATTTAATTGATAGACCAGTCAAATAGTACTATACCGGTAATTACTATTTACTGGGCAAACCATACGCAAACTTGTTCAGAGGCCTGAGTGGGCTTAGATCTGAGTCAGTGTCTTGAAAGGACAAACGGGCTCCTAATGTGCAGGTCAACAATGTGAATAAAATAGTGCTCCCCTAGGTGCTCTGTAGGCTGGGAAAAGATGGATGCAGACAGGAAACTGAGAAATTCAATCTACAGCTGAAATGTAGAGCAGTTAAGATTACTTTCACATGTTAAATTGCAATTTAAATATTGCATCTATCTCCTAAAATTTTAGAATTTTAAATGATTTTACAACCTATTTTATAATTAATAGTACTCCGATTTCTCTGCTTTTCCTTCCTTCCTGGTGTTACCATACTGAGAACTGTATTGTGCTAGGTCCTGATCCAACTCCCACTGTAGTCAGTGGAAAGACTCCCTTTGACTTCACTGAGAGTTATATTAGGTCCTTACTGCACAACACACATGTGATATCATCCTTGCATCCACTCTTGCTTTAAAGATGTATGTGCCACAATGTTTTTTTATTTAAATTGGTCACATGAAATGTGACCATCAACCACAGACAATGCATATATTCAGATTTAAACACTTATTTGTATAGTAAATAATTTTCTTAAAAATAAACTTACGGGTTATCCAGAAGTAATACTATAGGGTTGAGTTCTTTCTTTGGTCTGTAATAAGCTCTGAGTGGAACAATAAAGTTGTATAAGCCATTTCCAGCTGTCTCTGCTGCAACTATAATCAATTTATTTTTGAATCCATAGGCTTTGGCATCTTCATAGTAGTTATGTTGGCACCCCTAAAACCAGTATAGAAAACAAAAACTCAGTGGCTTTGGATAGGAGTTGATATTCAGGGATAACAATATTAGAGGTGATTTTTCACTTCCTAAGCTAAAATGTGTCAGTTGAAATGATAAAGAACGTAGTCTTGTCTGAGCTTTACAAACATCTGTTAGCAATGCTGTGTGTCAGCATTGGTTGTAGCGGAACGGGTGCTGAATGCTGCTTATCTGCAAGTGCAGACAAGGACAAAATTGTGTTTGGCCACAACAAACAAATGAGCCTGTTTAACACAGGGGGCTATCCATTAACACAAACTTTTTACCTTGTCCAGTCTCAAACAACAAAATGGCACTTTTTCATGCAGCAGATGGCAAAATGTGGGAGAACTTCCAATATAAGGAGAGTAAGGAGGATAACCTTTAGCATACCTAGAAGAGTAGAGAAACAGTTCTGAATATTGTCAACAATTTAACAACTGTAGACCAAACAGGTCTAAATTTTTATTACTACTATTTGTGGAATAGCAAACAGAGGCAAGTATTAATGTATATAATCATACATAACTAAATATGAAATTAAACAAAATAAATACAACTAGTGTTTCCTATATAAGCAATCAAAACAAAACAACCCCTATTTCTAATAAAGATCAAAAGGACAATAGCTTGTGGCTTATAGGCATATATATAAAATTCAGTAAAATTAATAAGTGGTGACATTGTGAGGGGATGATATGGGTTGTTTGTTTGTTAGGCTGATAAGTTCCTCATCTAAACAACTTTAAGTGTCAGTCCACTTCCTGCTGTCTTATGGCACCAGCATGGATTTTCAGCATAGAAAGTAGATGGACGGTGTTCAAGATATTTCTGGCTGCTATATAACACTTAAAAGTTAAGCTGATCCTAATGCTGATCAGCTGGAAAATCTAATACAATCTGTAATAGCAACCTAGCTTGCAGCAAAAAGGATTAATTCCAAGAGTTTAACCCTTTTCTGATTCCTGCTAGAAATGTATATGCATGAGAATATCAACAGTTATACTAGCGGGAGAATAGATGGGCTATAAATCCTTATACTTTAGGGTGTAAACAAACTGACAAGTTTAGGAAGAAATTTCTCTTCTTGGCAGTTCATTCCATGATTCTCCACTACAGATTTTCTTTCTTTTTCCTTTGAGGCAGCTGATAGCAGTTTGAGCCCAGGTCCATGGAGGGTTATGGGAGTTGTCATGTTCCAATCTTCCACCCTGCAGCTTGTAGACAACAGCTGGTACAGACCCAAAAACCCAAATTGAGGCACAAGCCTCACCCCTATGTTCTGATTGGGAGAGCTCCAAGGCTCCTGATTGGGAGGACGAAACTGGGGCCTGGTCTATGCTGGCAGAGGGATCAATCTAAGTTACACAACTTCAGCTATGTGAATAACATGAATAATATAGTTGAAATTGATGTACTTAGATCTACTTACCGTGGTGTCTTCACTGCGGTAGGTTGACTGTTGACACTCCCCCGTCGACTCCGCCTATGCTTCTCGTCCCAGTGGAGTACCGGAGTTGACGGGAGAGTGTCCGGTGGTCAATTTATTGTGTCTTCACTAGATGTAATAAATTAACCCCCGCTGGATTGATCGCTCCGGAGGTACGTGTAAATGTGCCCTAGAAGTTGTCCATACAACCGGACTATACACTGCTATTGACTCCTAGTTTTGTGATTACATGTTCCTGCCTTCTGATTCTGACCTTCCAGTTTCCTGACTGTTGGTAACAAACTCTTGATCCCTGTCCTCTGTTTAGTCTCTTGATTCTGATCTCCTGGCCTTGGCCTGATTCTTGGTAATTGGCTCCTAGATACTCAGCCCAGGCCTGATGCTAACTCCTAGGCCAGTTGACCCTCACCCTGTCCCTGACACAGACACAGATGACAAACTGGACTAGAAAGACCTCTGATTTAATCCATTATGGCAATTTTTTTATTCCTGTAAGTAATCCTATTGAGTCAAATTACTCACATGAATGAGTATTTGCAGGATTGAGCCCTCAGTTTATTTCACTAAAGCATTTTTTATTTCAGTAACAAACTAATAAACACTTGAATAAAATGTTGCAGGTTTTTTTTTCTTTACTACTGCTGCTTTCTTGTTGCCAATATTCATGCATTCACACTTTTACGACACAATTTATACTATGCTGGAGAGTCCTGTGCAGTGCCCCACAATTCCCCTCTTTAAAGGTTGGAATCTGATCTCTCTGATGTCAGTGGACCTTCCTCTATTAAAAAGTCATTTCATTCTTTAGACCGAAATATTCAGTTTTGTTTCCTAGTCAGCTGAGTCATGCCTGAAGTACTCCAAAAACTATGTGCTATAGGGAGACATTGCCAGGTATGTGAATTTGTGTGTGTTTATGAAATAGCTTTAAAATTCCTAACACAACAAGGTCTTTGTTATTGAGGGTACGTCTACACTACGGGACTATTCCGAATTTGCATAAACCGGTTTTGTAAAACAGATTGTATAAAATCGAGTGCTCGCGGCCACACTAAACACATTAAATCGGTGGTGTGCGTCCACGGTCCGAGGCTAGCATCGACTTCTGGAGCGTTGCACTGTGGGTAGCTATTCCATAGCTATCCCATAGTTCCCGCAGCATCCCCCGCCCCTTGGAATTTCCGGGTTGAGATCCCAGTGCCTGATGGGGCAAAAATCATTGTCGCGGCTGGTTCTGGGTAAATGTCGTCAGTCACTCCTTCCTCTGGGAAAGCAACGGCAGACAAGCATTTCGCGCCTTTTTTCCCTGGATTGCCCTGGCAGATGCCATAGTATGGCAATCATGGAGCCTGTTTTGCCTTTTGTGACTGTCACCGTATGTGTACTAGATGCCGCTCACAGAGGCAATTCAGCAGCGCTACACAGCAGCATGCTTTTGCTTTTGCATGACAGCAGAGATGGTTACCAGCCATACTGCACCATCTACCAATCCATAAATTGGTAAAAAGATGATCATGGCTACCAGTTGTTTTGCACCATTTGCTGCTGTCATAAGTGCCCCTGGCTGCTCTTAGCCAGGGGCGCAAAAGCCAAAATTGGGAATGACTCCCAGAGTCAATCCCTCCTTTTTGGTATCTAAAAATAGAATCAGTCCGGCCTAGAATATGGGCAAGTGTACTAGAGAACCACTGTATCAGAGAGCACAGCTGCTCTGTGTCAGATAATGCAGAAATTATGAGCTGTATGCTAATCACATGGGGGTGCTCCTGCAACAACCCCACCTGTTGATTCCATTCTTCCCCCAGCCTTCCTGGGCTACTGTAGCATTGTCCCCCCACTTGTGTGATGAAGTAATAAAGAATGCAGGAATAAGACACACTGACTTGTTAGTGAGAAATGAGTGGAAGGCAGCCTCCAGCTGCTATGATAGTCCAGACAGGACAGTAAGGAGTGTGGAGGAGAGGAGCCCAGCATCCCTCTGCTAGTCCAGGGGCAATTGAATCTTTTTTTTACACATGAAGGGTGGGGGCTGACAGAGCTCAGCCCCCTGTTGCTATGACGACGATGGTTATCAGCCATACTGCACCATCTACCAGGAAAAATTAGGGCCAGGCACCCTTGATAGACCTCACCGATGCTAGTCTGCATGGTTACCAGTCCTTTTGCACTGCCCCATGTGCCAATAGGCTGATGATGAGGACGGCTACCAGTCGTATTGCACCATCAGCCACCCATGGCGGGGGGGAGCAAGGATGTTGGTGTTGAGTGCTGCAGCATCGGGTCTATCTGCAGCATTCAGTAAAGATAGGGTGACATGTTAAAGAGTCAAGAGAGGATTGTTTTCCCTTTCACTTCTGGGGGTGGGTGGGTGGGGTGCGTAAATTGCCGAGCTATGCCCTGACCCACCACGGACACTGTGTTTGACCCTAGAAGCATTTGGAGCTCAGCCAAGAATGCAAATACTTTTCGGAGACTGCAGGATCTGTGGGATAGCTTGAGTCCTCCAGTCCATGAGCGTCCATTTGATTCTTTGGCTTTCCGTTACGTTTGTCACGCAGCAGTGCGCTGAGCCCCTGCTATGGCGTCTGTCTGAAGATTTTTTTAAAATGATTTTGAATTTCGTCTTCTGTAACGGAGCGCTGATAGAATAGATTTGCCTGCCCTTACAGCGATCACATCCGCATGGTCCATGCAGGAGCTCTTTCTTTATTTTGATTTTTAACTGCATCGCCACACGTGCTGATCTGAGCTCCACGCTAGGCAAACAGAAAATATTCAAAAGTTCGCGGGGCTTTTCCTGTCTACCTGGCCACTGCATCCGAGTTCAGATTGCTGTCCAGAGCGGTCAGTGGTGCACTGTGGGATACCGCCCGGAGGCCAATACCGTCGATCCGCGGCCACACTAACCCTAATCCGATATGGTAATTCCGATACTAGCGCTACTCCTCTCGTTAGGGAGGAGTACAGAAACCAGTTTAAAGAGCCCTTTATACCAATATAAAGGGCCTCTCAGTGTGGACGGGTGTGGCGTTAAATCGGTTTTACGCTCCTAAAACCGGTTTAAACGCCTAGTGTAGACCAGGCCTGAGTGTCACAGATGTCCAGCATGAGTGGGAATGTTTTTCTCATTTCAAAATACCCTTAAGAAGCTTTGACCAATTCGTGATTGCACTTGTGAAGAGGAAATCACTTCGCCCTTGGGCCTCATGTCTTATCACTACAGATGATGTGATATGACCACACAGAAATTGGCTGCACTTTTGTTTCATTAAATGGAATATCGCTCTTCAGAAGAAGAGCTGCAATCCTGTCCGCATTGGCTTCAATGGGAACAGAACTGCTCTCTACCTTTACCCAGTATTAGCATTTATGAATAGTAATGTCCTGTTTACATTAACTGTACATACTCTAAACCTGTAGAAATGTCATCATCTGATGGAGTAGTTTCATCCTCTGACTGGTCACTTAGAAGATCACACGCTTGAAGTGATGAGGAGTCTGCAACCTCCAAAACAGGTGCTATGCTAGATCTTCTGCCATTTTTACTTCCCTCTGAAGGAAGGGTTAGGGTAGGTCCACTGGAAGATCTACATCCTGTATCTTGTAAATCTATAGCCACGGTCCCTGAAACATCAGAATCAGCTCTCAATGTACAAGTCAGTTAAACATTTAAAAAAGGGTAAATTATGCTTATTATGGATGATCTAAAACACAACCAAATATTCAAATAATGTCTGTTTTGGCTATGTATAAAAACTACATTAAAATATAATGTTTAAGCTACAGCCAGTATAGCCTTACGGCACTGAACAATATACAAGGCAGTTTCTCATTAATATGGTAATACATTATTTTTTTCCAAATACATATCAGTCTATGGTATTTAAAAACATATTCCATGCAATCAGGCTGTGAGAATATATGCACAAATAAATTGCATATTATATTGAATTTACAAATGCTGTTATATATCCATAATAAGGAATTTGACTTAATAAAATTGAATATTATAACCAGAGAAATTTAAGATTTCCAATTGTGTAAATGAGAATAGAATCTGACACCTTGACTCTTAATGCCTTTGTTCTTCCTGGTTCTGTTACATAATATTTCTGGAAACAAAATAATCTGAGTTGTTTGATGGACTAAAATAATATCTGGTGATCTGGACATTGGGGTTTTACCTCCTAATTTATGCCAGTAAGAGATACTGCTTCCTTGTACAACAAATGGGAATAATATTGATCGGACTGATTAGCATTTAATATCAGGCCAATTTGTAGTGAATTAGCTTGTCATATTCATATGAATGTACAAACTATGGGAATTCATCTTTTGCATATGGGAATTCATTGCACGAGATATTTTAGACTGTCGGTACATTTTAGCTAGATTGCCATCAAATGTATCAATTAAACTTGTATCTTGAATTATGAATTATAGTGTTTATAGACAGCAAGAGACTGCAGCCTTTTGTGACTACACACTTTCAGTATTTGCTACAGGCCTGAGTTCTGGACTCTGCCAACCTAAACTTAGTGGAGGAGAAGGGAAACAATGACACAGGTGGTTTTATGACACTTCTATGCTCTCATCCTAATCCTGGCACTCACTAGGATAATAGCCTATTTTAGGCACTAGCTTCTGACCATGTCTGTGGTCCTAAATGGTCACCCTTTTTTTCCTGCTTGGACATGCACTTTCAGCTTGCTGAGTGACATGGGAGCTGGTGTGGTTGCTTGATCACCTGGAATTTCTTCCATGCTCAGGACAGCGGTGGCTCCAGGCACCAGCGCTCCAAGCGCGTGCCTGGGACGGCAAGCCATGGGGGGGGGCACTGCCTGTCCCTGCGAGGGCAGCAGTCAGGCAGCTTGCAGCAGCTTGCCTGCGGAAGGTTCGCCGGTCCTGTGGATTCAGCGGCAATTCGCGGGGCCAGGGACCTCCTGCAGGCAAGCCGCCGAAGGCTGCCTGACTGCCGTACTTGCGGTGGCAAAAAAGCTAGAGCCGCCCCTGAGTCGGGGACCTCTTCACTGGCTTGTTAAATTGATATTTCAGCTGCTTTGCACCACCTGGGATCTGGTCTGAACTTTGTGGAGTTTTTAAATAACCTTATGAGTTTCCTTGGCAAGTGGCTTGTTAGAGAGTATTCTCATTTGCATACATTTACATGTGATGTTTTATTTCTGTATATAGCAAGAGTATGCCATTGATGTCAATCTTGTTGGAACCCTTTATTTTTTTTAATTGAATATGTACATTTAAACCTAACAAAGGAAAAATGTTTCCCATCTCATAGGGCATTTTCTTTTAAAATAGCTTTGCAGTTTTAGTGTAGTACATTTTTGAGCTTTCTTTTCTATAGTTTCAGAATATTTTGAGATTTACCTGTACTTACCCATACTGGCAATTACACTGTGCAAGGGCAACCTAGAAGGTCCATGATAGTATGACTTGGATTCATTATTTTTTCTGTGCTGTTCTTGCTTTTTAAAAGCTGAATTTTCTTCTTTAGTGATGTTGATATAAAAACATATATCTGTAGCACTCATAATATATCGAGGGCCTGGATTCAGCAAAATGTTTTTGTTATCTTCCCTCCTAACACCAATCAAACAGACTCCAAACCTTAATTAAAGAAGGAAAATACATGGTTTATTGAATGTAACTTAACAAAACACAAATTGCAGATTACAATAATGGATCCTTAATTTAGTGTTACTTACATGCTGCAGAGTCAAAACATGAACATTCTTGGAAAACAAATATTTGAAAATACAGTATTTAATAAAATTATTCCCAAAACAGGCCATCTGTGATCAAGCACAGTTCCTTGGGAGTTATGAATTCCAAAGCACTCCAAAACCTTTTTATTCTATAGCAGTATTCTTCCGATGTTGGGCCAGTTAATTTCTTATATCAGACATATAGACCCTTCTGAGAATACAACAGATGTATGGAACTCTGTTAATTCATCATACTAAGCTGTTCCATTATTCACCTGTCAATGGAATAGTTTTCAGATTCCCCACTCTCCCATAATTTAGTCTTAATCTTTAGTAGACAATAAGGAATTAAAAAAAGAGAGCCACTGTTCTAATTTTATAATGTTGAAAATGAACTCGTATATAAATATGATTGCAGGATAAATTAAATTTGTACATTCTTATTACAATATTTAAAAACCCTAATAATCTATTTATACACTCTTTATCAATTGATTTATTTTATTAGCAACCATCTTTTTTACCAGAATGAAGGTAATATACACGAAACTGACATTTGTGCACGCATACTCAGCATAAGCTTGTACAAATGAATGTGTTCAAAATTTGTTAGGACACATCTGAGGTTAAGGTGATCTGAAAATATAGCCTCGATTGTCAATAAATGAGGTAAGACTGATGAATCAGACCCTAATTTCTGAGGATGGGACGGTGGAATGTTTGACCATTAAAAGATGTGGGGGAGAGGGAATGATTCTTGGGTAAAGAAATGGAAAGGTTGAATGTTTATATCTGCAGTGTGCCAGAGACGTAATGGAATTTGAACGATGGGAGCACAACTGACTCATCGATCTTTTGATTGTTGCACTCCTGTGATGCATCTGACAAGCACATTGATGTCCCTCTGATTTTTGTCCCTGAAAGTGCAATCTGCCATACTGCCTTGGCAGGCTTGCTCTCCGTACTTGATAGCTGTCATTTTCAGTTTAAGGTAGAATGTTCAGTAATTATTAGTGCATGTGCTCCAGCTGATGCAAGGCCTGATGCTGAAAAAGAGGCTTTTTATGCCACGTTGAATGACATTGTATATAGTACATCACTCCAACTGCATATTGTTGTAGCAGGAGATATGAACATGAGAATTGGCCATGATAGAACTGAATTTGAACTGGTACTGGGATCATACAGTTTATCAGAAGAGAAATCAGATGATGGTGTATGTCTACACATGGACTATTTTCAATGTCTACCTGGTTTCAGCACAAGAATTGCCATAAGTATACATTTTGGTATCCATGGGGCAACAATGCAATCTTGGGTTTTCAAACCAGAATGAGATCCTTGACTAAACTCATTCAGGATGTATATGAATTTACGAGTGCTGCTCTTGCTCCGGAATCTGATCATCAAACCCTAATAGCAACAATGATGATCTGTTAATAAAGTTTGAGAGATGGGTATCTACTATATCAGGGGTTCTCAAACTGGGAGCTGTGACCCATCAAGGTTATTATGTGTAAGGCTGTGAGCTCTCAGCCTCTGCCCCAAACCCTGCTTCGCCTCCAGCATTTATAATACAGATGCTCCCCAGGTTACGCAAACCTGACTTACAGAAAGCCGCACTTATGGAAAAAGTTCCATAAGTTCTGTAAGCTTTTTTTTTTTTTGCGTAATTGTCAGGTATACATTCCCAACTTATGCAAGGCATTCTGGAATGGAATGCTTGCATAAGTTGGGGAGCATCTGTAGTGTTAAATATAAAAAAAAAAGGTTTTAAGTAATAAGTGGGGGGCTTCTACACTTAGAGGCTTGCTGTGTGAAAGGGGTCACGAATACAGAAGTTTGAGAACAACTGTACTATATCAAATTTTTTCAGTGTTGATAAGATTTGTGATGACTAAGAGTTATGCGGTATTCATTTCCAACAAATATTCCATAGTGGATGATTAGCTGTCTGCCATAGAGGAAGAGTGGACTTCGTTTTGGGATTCTATCTCACAGACTGCTGGAGAACAACTCGGGCCAAGGAGAATGACAAACATTAGATTACAGATGATACCATCAAATTATGGGAGAGGAAAAAGTGATATGGTGCAGAATGGATGCACTGCAAGGTCAGAGTCGAGCCAGTAAAAGGAGGAAATGGGCAATAGAGAAAAGTCTTGAACGAGCAAGAGGTCCATCAGAATGCTCGCAGTCAATGCTGGAATGTTACACTGCAGTGTATTGATGAAGCCTCTGAAAGACATGACCAGAAATGTGTATCTGAGAGTCTGAAAGTCCTAATTGGATGTCCATATTTGCCTCTTCCACCAATTACGGACAAAATTGGGAAATACTGCCAGCATATTGATTCACAATTTAAACATTGGAATGCTTTATGAATTATGAGTTAATGAACCGATCATGTAAACTACAACTTAATCTAAAAATCCATCAGAAAAAAGGCCAGCAAAACATTTATGAAATGATAAAACACCTGGTGTTGACTATTTCATCAGAACTTCTTATAAGTGGAAGCCTATATTTAGTTCACTGGCTTCAAAAAGTTGTCTTAAAAGTTTGGGAAACCAGCCACATTTCAGAAGAAAGCAAAAGGGGCTACATTATTGCTTTTAAAAAAAGTGATCAACTTGATCAAATTATAGGGTAATAACACTGCTGTCAATTCCAAGGAAGGTGTTTATTGATCATACTACTGAACCAAGTGAAATATTGTCTCAAACCAAAAATGAGAGAGGATCATTCTGACTTCCATACAGGTCAATCTACAATCTATGCCAGGGGTAGCCAACCTGAGTTTAAGAAGAGGACATATTTTACCAATGTACATTGCCAAAGAGCCACAGTAATATGTCAGCAGCCCCCGCCCCTGCTCCCAGCACCTCCCACCAGCAGCCCCGCCGATCAGTACCTCCCCCTCCCTCCTTCCCTCCCCACACCTCCTGATCAGCTGTTTTGTGGCATGCTGGAGGCTCTGGGGGGGAGGGGGAAGGAGCAAGGGCATGGCAGGCTCAGGGGAGAGGGAGGGAGGGAAGGGGTGGAGTGGGGGCAGGGCCTGTGGCAGAGCCAGGGGTTAAGCACCCCCCGGCACATTGGAAAGTTGGCGCCTGTAGCTCCAGCCCCGGAGTTGGTGCCTATCCAAGGAGCCACATATTAACTTCTGAAGAGCCTCGTGGCTCTGGAGCCACAGATTGACCACCCCTGATCTATGTTATATATATTATCTGTGGAACGTTATTGCAGCACTGTGAACACAGCTATATCAGCATGGGATGCTTAGCGGAGGAACTGTACCATGGTACATCTAGCTGTGAAAGGGCCAATGGTTGTATTAGACAAGTTTTCAAGAGAAGCATTGATTTGCCAGGAATGTGTTCTCATGTACATTAAATAATGTTCCAATAGACTATCTGATGACAAAGCAGACTGAGGTCAACATAGGAGGTGTGAAATTTAAAAAATCATCTTTAGTGGCTCTCAAGTATGATGATATTGCTTTACTGGGAGAGATATGACTGAGTACAGCTAATGCTGGAAGAGTCGTACACTGTAGAATTTATGAGACTTAAGACTTGGGTGAAAAAAACAAAGCAATGCATGCCTCCTATGAAACAAACTACTAACCTGCCAATGCTGCATGTAGATGGCAATGGCACTGAATGAGTGAATAGTTTTATCTGGGTAATTGATTTACAGCAGGAGATTCAAATACTGAAGAAGTTCCACATCAGCTTGGTCTTGTCAGTGACATTTCAGCATTTTCAAAGGACTCTAAGTGGTGGGATGTCTGCGTGACAACTAAGATATGAGTGGTCAATGTGGTAGTGATGACAACCCTGTTACATGAAGCAGAAACATGGCATTTAAAAACAACTGAGGGGAGGACACTAAACACTTTTCAGTGTCAAAAGTTATGGCATATTCTTAACATCCATTGCTTGGATTTTGTCACAAATTAGGAGATACTTAAGATCCTGGCAAGTTGCAACCTTGCACCAGTTGAGAACAAGATGACTGCAATGACGGGGTCATGAAGAGGAATGTATGCTTTTATAGAAGACTTATCGAGCCGAGGCTGAAAGGAGTAGAGCACCATGCTGACCCCAAATGAGGTTGCAAGATGGAATTTTGAGGGATTTAAGAAACTTAAATCCTCCCATACTGCCTCTTGACAAAGGAAGATGATTTGCAAGGGTCCATTCAAGATGGAAGCCTATTCTGTGCACTGCCACAGCTACATCATAGCCATGTGAATTTTGCTCATGATTCATCAAATATAAACTTAGCCTTTGACAGATGTGAAAGATCCAGTCCCTACAGAGAAGATATTTTAAGCATTCTTTAGATTCTATTCAGAAAAAAAGCCTTTAAGTTGTAACGGCTAGGGAAAGGATGTATTGAATGTTTACTTTTGATAACTCCATATTGAGATGTTGATCTCCTGACTGTGATATCCATTCTTGATATCTGCCTAGATAGAACGAATCTCCTTTTGCCTTAAGGCTAGGCTGGTACATATAGACCAAAAACGGGGTTTTTTTGACACTCAAAACTGGCAGGAGAATACAAAGTCCAAGAAAGTTCACAAGGGTCAGCAGCTATTTAAAACCAGAAGCAAAAGCAATACATAAGGTGGCAGTGACAACACAGAACAATACAGTGCAATATTTACTCTATGGACTCAACATAAATTAAGATTCATCTGAATTTATAATCCTCTAATAATAAACATACTTTTTATGTGCATGGAAAGAAGCATATGTAAAGCTCTTTCCCTCATATTCAGCAAAAAACGTACTGTCCTCCAGATTAATGTGATACACTTCATTACCAGAGCATCGGCCATACATTTTCTGCCACTGTTCTGGTGATTGTTGACCCTCCCTGAAACACACAGATAATGAGAATAATTTTAAACTTTGATGTAAAAAGATCTAATTAATCATAGCAGTATTGTAGCAATAGTTTCTACAAATGTCTATTAGAAAGGCCCCATGAGCTAAACTGAAAGAAATATTTGCTTAGTAGCGGGGATGAGCAGATATTAATTACATGAATTAGGAAACATTCGCTGTTCTAAAGTAATGGGTGTATTAAAAGTATCTCTACATTTTCTTGATAGCGAAGAGCAGAGACAACATGAATTTCAAGTAATCCAGTCATAGTAAGTACATTAATTGCTATTTCTATACTATTTCTATTAATACAAAAGAGCTGGAAATGGATTCTCATTAAAGATTATTAAGAAAATTTCAAAAGAACTAGTGGTGTGAGGTCCAGGTAACTGGGTAAGCAAATGTGTGTCAATCTGGCTATGGGCAAAATACCCCATTTGTGGTTTTGTTTTTACTATGTTCAGGGTTTTTAGCCTAATCCTGGATAGGGCTATTTAGTTACATGTTTATTCCTACCTTGTGCTTTATTCTGACTCTCCAGTTCAGAACACGCCACTTCTTTAGATTGCTAAAGCTCTCCTGACGTTTTACTTCACATCAACCAAGTGGGCTGCTTGTGCCCACATGAAGCCACAATGGACATGTGCTCAGTCATCCATCTATGCAATTGTAGGATTAGGTTTTATGTCTTCAAACTTTGCCATGACATCAATGTACACAGACCTTGTGCCCATGTGGAACTCCACTGACTTAAGACCATATGGAGCCCCATTAATGGTTCCCATTGCATGGAACCTTTTTCAGGATCAGGGTCATGGGGATCAGAATATAAGTCATTATCTATCTTGTGGAGCTGAGATCAAAATCCAGCCTAAAGCACGTTGCTGGGGACTGAACAACTTTTTTTACCAACAAATATTTTTGCCTTTCTTTCTGAATGTTATACTTCTTTCCAAAACCTAATGTACACATTTTTTCTTTTCATGAAGAATTTTGTAAATGTATGATTTTGAACCATTTCGAAAAACAAAACTATATGATTGATATTTCGTACAGATTTGTGAAGACAAAAATAGAGTAAATTAAAAACAAAAAAAGTAAAAAGATACAACTATCTGCATATAATTCAATATTCCAATAAGCTGAATGATTTTATCAATAATTTACTTACTTCATTCAGGGACTATGCATTTCTCAATGAATGTCTATTTCACCTTGTTGCAGTGTTTAAAAGCATATTAACCATTCCAATTTCTCAGATGAAATATTCATGACATTGTAGTTAAATGCATGTTATGCAGCCATAGCAATCATAAAAAAGATTGAGTAATTATTAACCTGCCCAGCAGCACACAGTGGATTTTTTTTGGATTTTATATGTAAACTGTAAAATTTGGACACATTTTAAAAAGTTAAGGAACAGTATCTGATTAGAGGTGTTCACATACATTATCTTCTGGTTATATAGTGGAATAAAATTCTTTAGGTTCCGTTGCAAAGTTGGTACTCTATTCAATATGTATCTCTGATGGACCTTGCTCTACTCTTCCTACTTCCATAGCTTTCTAAGTCCATGTCTACACTTATCGGTTAACCAGCACTGCTGCGATCGATGCAGCGGTGTTGATTTAGCAGGTCTGGTGAAGACCCACTAAGTCGATGGCATAGTGCTCTCCCATCGACACAGAACAGTGTAGAGACTGCATTAAGTCAACCTAAGCTATGTCAACTTAAGTTATGTTATTCACATAACAGAAGTAGTGTAAATTAGGTCGATTTTACCACCGGGGTGTAGACAAGGCCTAATTGTTCCTCTAATCTTCTTTGCCCATCAACCCCCTTTGACTTGACAGTCTCTTGGTCTTCACAATGTCCCTCTATACCTCTTCAAATATCCCTTCAAACATTCACAAGGCTCTTTCTAAATCTTCCTAACCCCATGGCTTCCTTCCAGATGTTGTATCTCTGAAGCTAAAGAAGTAATGCTATTGTCATTAATATAAAAAGGATTATTTATTGTGGTCACTGGACACAAGCAGAACCTGTAGCATACTCTATCCCTCACCCCCCTACACTAACACACACACCACACCACACAAATTAAATGCACCCTGTGCTGCCTGGCATCACTTCAGCATGTCTCCCTAGTCATAGTCTGAGTTATGGAAGAGAGTGATTATTACACTACATCAGATCCTTGTCTGAGACTCACCAAGTCCTCCCTGTTCTAAACTCGTCTTATGACCCTTGCACTCCCTTCTATTCTACCTCTTTCTCCCAACCTGGACTTTATTCTGGTCTCTGAATGGAATTTCCACACTTTGTCTTTGTTTGCAGTAGAGTGACTTTTATATTGCGCTACGGCATTGGGAACACCCTTGATAGTTTTTATAAAACAAAAGCTTGTGCTTTCCTTTGTATATGAAATAACCAAGCAGATGAAGACAAAGTGCATTTACCACTTTATTAGATGTTAGGGATATTATACATAATTATTCTATTATTCCAATTTTTGGGGTGCTGGGGGAGAAGCCCTATCATGCCACCACTTGTAGGGCAAAGCCTGTTTCCTTATTTTTCAGCACAATCAACAAACATGCATTTAATAATCAGACTTATATGTACAAAACTTTATACTACATCTTTTAATAATTGTTATCTTTCAAGGTTTAAAATGAGCTAAATCATCAGGTGAAGTAATGCAAATACTTGTATGTATTGGAGGGCTTTAAAGTGGAGGGAAATCAAATTTTTATGGTTTATCAAATATTATAAATTTTGAAAAGTTTTGGGAGAAGGAAGAGTGATAGGTGATTCAATGGAAGCTATTTGGAGACTAGTGGCAAGTATTTTATTTTCATAATAAGAACAAGGTTGTCAGTATTTGCAGTATAGCTGACTTGTTGGTCCCTTTTTCTATCCCAAAATTAAGCTACCAGCTGGTGATCCAGCATGCAAGAGATTATGGGCACTACAACTGCTGATTTGATGATACCTCCCTACTCCCACCCAATGATGGTGTACAGGATGCAGGTAGTATGACCAGCTACTGTATATTAACCTCACCCAATGTTCTAACAGTTGGGGATCGGGAATTGAGGATCCTAGGGAAAAAGTGAGCACAGCTAAGTTGCTTGAGGCATCTTTTAACACTCACTGATATGACATACTGAGCATGAAACATGTGAAAACAACAAATATGAGGGCAATTAAGGCTTAACACATAATTTGGGAGGTTGCAATTAGAAGATTTGGATGTTAGTCTGAAAACTGTAGCCTCTATGTATAAATTGACCTGTACCAACTGGGAATAATATCCCAATCCACCTGGATGGAACCACATTCTGGTAGGATATGTCTATACTAGAACTGTGAGCATGCCTCCCAGCCCAGACAGACAGACTTATGCTAACTTGAGCTAACCATGTAGACATTCTAGCACAGGTGTTGGTTCAGGTGATCTTGGATTTGGGCAGCTAGTCTGTGCTGCCCTCTATGCTGCAGTATCCATACTACTATATTTGGTGTGTTAGCTTGAGTGGAGCTACCATAAGTCTGGTTACCTGGGTTGGGAGGCTGTCTCTTAGGGTATGTCTTCACTAGCAGCGCTTTAATGTGGTTGCGTAGTCACGGCACCAGCGCTAGGAGAGAGGGGAGTAGCTATCAGCATTGGGGAGCACAGCTTAGGGTGACCAGACAGCAAATGTGAAAAATTGGGACAGTGGGTAAAGGGTAATAGGAGCCTATATAAGAAAAAGACCCCAAAATCGGGACTGTCCCTATAAAATTGGGACATCTGGTCACCCTCTCACAGCTCCCAGTGCTGGTGCACGGTCTACACTGCCACTTTACAGCGCTGAAACTTGCAGCACTCGGGGTGTTTTTTCACACCCTTGAGCGAGAAAGTTGCAGCGCTGTACAGTGCCAGTGTAGATGAGGACTTAGTGATGTGGTTTTGACCATGGTGATTTTTAAAGTACACCATTACTAGGACCCACATCCCCTGTACAAGAAACCAACTTAGGTCCCAACTCCCACTCTAGATCTTCCTCTAAACAGGAAGGAACATGAGTCTTTCTGTCAAATGTTAACAAGATTATAGTACCCTACGCTACTGTTGTTTCTGCTCAGGTACAAACATCACAAGGCTTTGCCAGCTGTTCTTTGCATGATTGTGACCTTTCCATATTGATCCAATCAATTAAAACTTAATCTGATTCATGCTAAATGTTTCTATTACAGCTAATCAATGAATGCATGCCTTTAGGACAGGTAACAATAATCAGTTTTAATTTGCTGTCTTGCCTTATTTCAAATCTCTTTAGAAAATCCATGTCACTACCAATCTTTTTATTGATTTTTATTTCTGATATTTCAAATATTTTTGGTCTTCTTCCCTGCTTTCATAGTCTGGGGAGCACAATCTCAAAGACACGTAATAATGCATTTATTAAAAGTTGCCGGGGAGGATACAAAATAAGCTTGCTTCAAAAAACACACATAAAAATTGCTATTTTAAATTCTTTTCCTCACAGTGGTTATGTCACTAACTAGAGCTGGAAAATGTCTGTCTCTATCTTACTTTAGTGACAAATCACACTCAACATTATAAAATCAAATTCTGAATTGAAATCCATAGTTTCTGAAGATTGTGTCACCCTGAAACTAATCTATGTCAGTGATCCAGTTATTTAAAGGTGAAATGTTCCTTATTCCATTAGCAATCCCTTCCCCTACTACATACATGATATCTATTCATAGTCAGATGTTTTTGCATTATAAGTGAGGGGTTATATTTCCAGATATAAGTTTTTAAAAATTAATGTAATGCTAAACTATTATAAAACTAGTATAGAAAATAACGTATCCATTTTTATCGCACTGTTACTAATAGACAAAGTATCATGAGATAGTAGAATAACAAAGCTAGAAAAGTAATTCTAAAATAAAATAGTGCCATATTTTTACTTTTTTTTTCCCCCTAAAATAAAATGTTTCACCTGGTTAAAGTCTGCTTGGTTCCAGTTAGATGTCTAAAAGCTTCCCAAGGTGCTGTTCTGCAAAGATCACATGAAGTTCATAAATTCAGAAATGCTATTATCTTCCAACATGTTTGTTCTATAACAAGTTCTAGTAGCAGACTGTATTTATTACTAGGCTAGAAATCTATAAAGATGGTCAGGTGTTTTAATCTGGTACAAAATAAGGCTTCTAGTTTTCAAAAACAAACAAACAAAAAAAACCCATGCTCAACTTTACTCATTTGAGTAGTCCCATTTAATACAATGAGGTTACTCACATCTCACATGCTTAAATCTAATATGCTCATATAGAGGCCCAATGCAATTCACACTGATGTCAATGGAAAGACTCCCATTAACTTCAATGGCAGTTTGATCTGATTCCATATTGTTTAGAAAACTTCGTAGAGAAATCAGAAATGAAGATGAGTTTCATTTACATATAGAGTATGGGTGTTTAAAACATTATATATTTTTTTCCTGTGGAAACATTATTACTAAGCTAGTACAATACAACATTTATTTTGCTGTATGCTTTTGCTACCTATGCATTTAATTTTTTGTAGACTTTTTATAATATTCAAGATTGTCAGAAACTAGTTGTATTCATAAGAGGTGTCAAACTACTTAATATTCATAGCAAATTTAATCGTTTCTTTCTGTTCACAATCCAATTTTGGTATGTACAAGGGTGCGTGTTAAAGCTGTTCACCAGATAGTTTGATAGACAGTTCGGACTACATTTTTTTCATCTCTTGGTTGATCATGAACTGTTTGGATTCAGCTGTTCCCTAAGCGTTATCCCTGGCTGTGTAAGTGGTCATATGGGTCACCTGGAGTGAAATCCTAGCTCTGAAGTTAATGGGAGCTTTGATATGGAATTCAGTGAAGCCAAGACTTCACCCATGGTATTGTTTCTGTTCCCTGACCTAAATGAATGAGACTTTTTAAACAAATGGAAAATGACCAATAGCAATTCAAAAATACTTTTGTCAATGAATTAATCTTTGTTTGCATGCAAATATGGTATTAAGAAAGAGCAGCCTTACATGGTGATAACAAAGGCAATCATTTGAATTTGTACATGGTCAAAATGAAAAGCAGAATGTAATCTGAAAGATGTTTAAAAATGATGTTTCAGGATTTGACCAGCTCCATTATTTATTGAATCTAAACACAAAATAAATTGCTGTTCATGCTCTTTCTTGATCTTACTTGCAGTATTTCTGCTAAGTCTTCCTTGTATTATGGCTATATTCTGCTTTTTTTTCTTTTCCTTCACCCCCAAGCGTTATTGGGTTAACAACGGGATGAAACTGACCACTTGACCTTTGTATTGGGGCTGTTTGCCCTGTCTGTTAGTGGAACATCAGAGAAAGACTGTGCTTCAGCCCAGCTTATACACTTTTCACTTGAACAGTCTTATTATTGGGCTTTATGCAGGTGAAGTTAATTTCAGCAAATTTGTCTAGAGTCTGAACTGAAGTCACCAAACTTATATTATTTGTGACCTGTCAGATATGGGCCTTCTATGAGCCTAATAGTGGATTTATTATTCAGGAAAACTTCCTATTGGCTTTAACTGGATGGGCTTCAAAAGTCTGATTGCTCAATCCTATTGCATATTGCAGATCATTAGATGATATAGCTCTCTATCCATGTCAATAATTCTGGGGATTTAAACTCCAATATAATAAAGTTTATTTTTTGGGCTGTGGTAATAACACAATATTGAAACAGGAACCAGCTGCACAGGAAAAAGCTCATTTGAATATAAACACTCAAACAAAGCTTATCTCTTTAAATGGTTTGGAATGAAAGACAATTTGATAAAGAAAACAGTGCAAATTTTAGAAATATAAGAAACTCGGCCACAAGAGTATCTGCCCTCCATTTTCTGTTGCATCTATTGATATTTGGCTTAGAGCAAAACATATTTTGAAGTATTTTATGCAAAAAATATAACTTCCACTGTTTTTTTTACTTACACTAATTTGTTCAAATAAAATTTAAAGTTCAACTGAATCACTTCTAGTCTATTTACAATTCAAGATGATGTAAATTACCAGTCATTTTTGCCATTATCAAATTTAACCAAGCATCCAAAAAGGCAAAATCCTAAGAGTCCATTGAATTCTATGTTAAGCAATTTCATAAAATTTGGCAGTCCAATAGTTACCTCTAGATGGAGCTAAAAAAACAACTTGTAAACAGAGGCTTGCTATTGTAGGGAAGACAATGAAGCACAGTTACTTTACTAATACTAATACTAAGGTGCAACACAATGAAAGTTTTTAGTAGGGCTGTCAATTAATCACCGTTAACTCAAGTGATTAACACAAAATTAATCATGATTAAAAGAATTAATCGCGATTAATTGCAATATTAATCATACTGTTAAACAAGAGATTACCAATTGAAATTTATTAAATATTTTTGATGTTTTTCTAAGGGTTTGGAGCTGTGCTCCAGCTCCAGGCAAAAACCTGCAGCTCCCCCGGAGCTGCTCCGCGCTCCAGCTCTGGGCTCCGCTCCAAAGTGCTGGGTTTTTTTTACATTTTCATATATATCTTGTATTCTGTGTTGTCATTGAAATCAAAATGTATATTTTGATTACAAATATTTGCACTGTAAAAATGACAAACAGAAAAAATAGTATTTTTCAGTTCACCACATACAAGTACTGTAGTGCCATCTCTTTTCCCTGAAAGTGCAAATTACAAATGTAGATTTTTGTTGTTGTTACTTAACTACACTCAGAAACAAAACAATGTAAAACTTCAGAGCCTACAAGTCCACTCAGTCGCTAAAACAAACAAGTTTGTTTACATTTACAGGAGATAATGCTGCCCTCTTCTTATTTACAGTGTCAGCAGAAAGCGAGAACAGGAATTTGCATGGCACTTTTATAGCCAGCATTGCAAGGTATTTATGTGCCAGATATGCTAAACATTATATGACCCTTCATGCTTCAGCCACCATTCCAGAGGACATGCTTCCATGCTGATGACATTCATTTAAAAATAATGCCTTAATTAAATTTGTGGCTGAACTCGTTGGGAGCCAATTGTATGCCCCCTGCAGTGTTTTACCTGCATTCTGCCATATATTTCATGTTATGGCAGTTTTGGATGATGACCAAGCACATGTTGTTGTTCGTTTTAAGAACACTTTCACTGCAGATTTGACAAAACGCAAAGAAGGTACCAATGTAAGATTTCTAAAGTTAGCTATACCAGTTCACCTAAGGTTTAAAAATCTGAAGTGCCTTCCAAAATCTGAGAGGACGAGATGTGGAGCATGCTTTCAGAAGTCTTAAAAGAGCAACACTCTGATGCAGAAACTACATAACCCGAACCACGAAAAAATAAAATCAACCTTCTGCTGGTGGCATCTGACTCAGATAATGAAAATGAACATGCATTGGTCTGCACTGCTTTGCATTGTTATCAAGCAGAATCCGTCATCAGCATGGATACATGTCCCCTGGAATGGTGATTGAAGCATGAAGGGACATATGAATCTTTAGTGCATCTGGCATGTAAATATCTTGTGATGCCGGCTACAGCAGTGCCACAAGAATGCCTGTTCTCATTTTCAGGTGACATTGTAAACAAGAAGCAGGCAGCATTATCTCCTGCAAATGTAAACTTATTGCAAATGTAAACTTATTTGTCTGAGCAATTGGCTGAACAAGAAGTAAGACTGAGTGGACTTGAAACTATACAATTTTACATTGTTTCATTTTTAATGCAATCTTTTTGTACATAATTCTATATTTGTAAGTTTAACTTTCAGGTTAAAGAGATTGCACTACAGTACTTGTATTAGGTGAATTGAAAAATACTATTTCTTTTGTCTTTTTACAGTGCAAACACTTGTAATTAAAAATAAATATAAAGTGAGCACTGTACACTTTGTATTCTGTGTTGTAATTGAAATAAATATATTTGAAAATACAGAAAACATCTGAAAATATTTAAATAAATGGTATTCTATTATAGCTTAACAGTTTGATTAAGCACTCAATTAATCTTTTTAATCTCACCACAGCCCTAGTTTTTCTGAATGTAATGAAGGGCATGATTTGAAAAAGAAAGGCTCATATAGAAGACCATTTTAAAGAGTCCTTTTTACAAAAACCAAACTTTGTTGACTAAGGAAAATTTCTAGGTTCAGGCTTTTATTTATATCTAATTGAGATCACTTATTTTTAGTAGATGCGCAAATTATTTATTAATGCCAAATCATAACACCACCTTCAGTGTATGATTTTTATGTAAAGGTGAAATGAATATTCAATGAATTGACACAAATTGGGACCTCCACACTGAATATGAAACTAATTTATGATGGAAGACCCAGAAAAAAGGGATTATTTTGATATGATTAAACATTGCCCCACTTTAATTATAATATATTTTGGTGCTTGTTACACTTTATATACAATTTAGAATATTGCATTCAGTATCTCCTATGTAAAAGCTATGTTAAAAGAACATTATTAAGTCTGAAAAGTTAACACACTCAAAATATATAAAATGCCAGAAAACTATGGTTGCCTATGCCACTTTTTCAGCCACATTTTCTTGTAAGTATAAATTACCACACCATCTTCAATTAGATGATCACATACTCTTTGTAAAACAGGACCCATAGTTTCTTCAGTGCATAGAATGGATCTGCTCTAGTGGTTGAATCAGGGATGGGTAGTAAAGGAGGCTGTTGTCTGCATTTCTGAATTTTAGAGCTACACCTCTACTCCAATATAACAAGGTCGTGGGGAGCCAAAAATCCCTACCGTGTTATAGGTGAAACGCCGTTATATTGGGGTAGTGGTGGCAGGGCTGCAGCAGTGATTTAAAGAGCCCAGGGCTCCGGCCACGGGGAGCCCCAAGCCCTTTAAATTGCTGATGGAGCCCCGCTGCTACCATGCTATATGCGAACCCGTGTTATATCGGGCCGCGTTATAGAGGGGTAGAGGTGTATTTGATTTTGCAACCTTATTGCTCTTTTAATATAGGGGGTGAGTATATGTTTGATATATACAGTTTGAATGTACTTTTCTAAATGAAACGAATACAAACCAAATATTACAATTTTTAGGAGCTAGCGAATAGGGGACCACAAACAGGAGAGTTTGAGAGGGGGAGAAGGTGATCCCCTTGCTGAATGAACAAGGTGTGAGTCCTAACTTTGGGATGAGTGGGTTTGTTTGGCTGTTTTGTGTGTTTCTTTCTCTTTCAGGTTATTTCAGTTATTTTCAGTTATTTTCAGTTACTGGAGCAGTTGGAATTGTGTATCTGGGGACTGTCTGGGACTTTGTTCCCTGGATCATCCTTGATCATCTTTGATCAGCCTCAATTAGCCTTGTGATCACCCTCCCACTGTGTGATTAATGACGGGGTAGAGCTGAGCTAGGAGAGAAGGCCTTAAAAGCCAGAGGATAAGTGACCAAGAGGAGCTAGTGAACAGGGGAGTTTGAGAGAGAGTTTGTAGGAGGAAGTTGTAACATAGTCGCTGTGGTTAGGAAAGGCCGCATCGCCAGTGCCAATGCTGCTCCTGTCTCCTCCACCTGCACCTGTATCCAGACAGCCTAACCATGGATGTCTCTACCCAGATCCTGGGGTGGCTTTGCAGAGACAGTGGCCTGCATTTCCCACCCTCATAAAGTCAGGCTGGTGGGATCTCTCAGGAAGCAGGTGGGAGAGCTACAGGAGGAGGTGGCAAAGCATCAGTGCCCATGAGGAATTCCTTGGCAGTATTCACATGGAGACATCCGAGGCTGAGGAAGCTATCCAGCTACAGAGGATTGCTGTCACACCACCAGGGGAGGAGGATATGCCTTTGTCACAGGGAGGACACTGGCAGCTGGTTACTTCTGGCAGCAGGCAGTGCTCCACCTCTACTCCCAACCCACCCACTACGGTGTTTGAAAACCGATATGCTGTCCTAGCAACAAGCAATGTGAAATCATCCCCAGAGGAGGAGGAGAAGCCACGTACCTCCAGGGCTGGGAGGATCGTAACCACCACTCCCAGGAGGAAATGTAGGGTAGTGGTGGTTGGTGACTCTCTTCTGAGGGGGATAGAGGCACTCATCTGTCACCCTGACATGGCAGCATGGGAGGTATGCTGCCTGCCAGGGGCCCGTATCCACAACGTTACGGAGAGATTGTCGAGGATCATCTGGCCCTCTGATTACTTCCCCATGCTACTCATCCATGTGGGCACTAATGATCCTGTGAGGTATGACCCTTAGCAGATCAGAAGTGAGTACAGGGCTTTGGGAATAAGAGTGAAGGAGTTGGGAGTGCAGGTGGTGGTCTCTTAGATCCTTCCAGTCAAGGGTAGGGGCCTAGGCAAAGACAGATGCATCCTAGAGGTGAATGCCTGGCTGCGTAGATGGTGTTGCCAGAAGGGCTTTGGCTTCCTTGACCACGGGATGCTGTTCCAGGAAGGACTGCTAAGAAGAGATAGGGTCCACCTATCGAGGAAGGGGAAGAACATATTTGGATACAGACTGGCTAACCTAGTGAGGAGGGCTTTAAACTACGTTCAAAGGGGGCAGGTGACCAAAGCCCCCAGGTAAGTCAAGAACATGGAGACCTGGGAGAAGGTTTGGAATTTGGGGGGAGCATGGGCTGTTATAAAGCCTTGGGCAGGGATAAAGGAGAGACAAGACAGAACTGGGGGTGGGGGGGATCAAAACAGTATCTTTAATGTCTGTATACTAATGCAAGAAGTATGGGGAATAAGCAGGAAGAACTCGAAATGCTACTAAATAAACACAACTATGACACAGTTGGCATCACAGAGACCGGGTGGGATAATACATGACAGGAATATTGGTATAGAAGAGTACAGCTTGCTCAAGAAGGACCGTCAGGAAAAAAAGGGAGGAGGTGTTGCCTTATGTATTAAAAATGTACACACTTGGACTGAGACTGAGATTGAGATGGAAATAGGAGACAGACTTGTTGAAAGTCTCTGGGTAAGGATAAAAGGGGTAGAAAACAAGGGTGATGTCATGGAAGGGGTCTACTATAGACCACATAACCAGGAAGAAGAGGTGGATGTGGCTTTTTTTAAACAGCTAACAAAATCACCCAAACCACAGGACTTGGTGGTGATGGGGGATTTCAACTACCCAGACATCTATTGGGAAAATAACACAGCAAGGCACAGATTATCCAATAAATTCTTGGAATATATTGGAGACATTTTTTTATTTCAGAAGGTGGAGACAGCTACCAGTGGAGAAGCTGGTCTATATTTGATTTTGACAAGTAGGGAGGAACTGGTTGAGAATTTGGAAGCGGAAGGCAGCTTGGGTGAAAGTGATCATGAAATGGTAAAGTTCATGATTCCAAGGAATGGTAGGAGGGAGAACAGCAAAATAAAGACAATGGATTTCAGGAAGGTAGACTTTTTAGCAAACTCAGGGAGTTGGTAGGTAAGATCCCATGGGAAGCAAAGGAAAAAAACAATAGACAATTGGCAGTTTTTCAAAGAGTCATTAAGTGCACACGAGCAAACTGTCTGACTGCATAGGAAAGATAGGAAGTATGGCAAGAGACCACCCTGGCTTAACCAGGAGAGCTAACATAGTCAATGCTAGTGAAAATGAGGTAGGATCAGAAGAGGCTAAAATAGGTAAAGAACAAGTTAAAAATTACTTGGACAAATTCGATGTCTTCAAGTCACCAGGGCCTGATTAAATGCATCCTAGAATACTCAAGTTGCTGACTGAGGAGATATCTGAGACATTAGTGATTATCTTTGAGAAGTCATGGAAGAGGGGAGAGATCCCAGAATACTGGAAAAGGGCAAATATAATTCCCTTTTTTATAGATGGGCACAAGGACAACCCAGAAAATTACAGACCAGTCATCTAAACTTCTGTACCTGGAAACATAATGGAGCAAATAATTAAGCAATCAATTTGCAAACATCTAGAAGATAAGGTGATAAGTCATAGTCAGCATGGATTTGTCAAAAACAAATGGTGTCAAACCAACCTGATAGCTTTCTTTGACAGGGTAACAAGCCTTCTGGATGGGGGGAAATGGTAGATGTGGTATATCTTGACTTTAGTAAAGCTTTTGATACTGTCTCTCATGACCTTCTCTTAAACTAGGGAAATGCAACCTAGATGGAGCTATTATAAGGTGGGTGCAAAACTGGTGTAAAACCGTTCCCAAAGAGAGGGAAGGGCATAATGAGTGGGGACCTGCAAGGTTCAGTTCTGGGTCCGGTTCTGTTCAATATCTTCATCAGTGATTTAGATAATGGCACACAGAGTACGCTTATAAAGTTTGCGTATGATACCAAGCTGGGAGGGGTTGCAAGTGTTATGGAGGATAGGATTAAAATTCAAAATGATCTGGACAAACTGGAGAAATGGTCTGAAGTAAATAGGATGAAATTCAATAAGAACAAATGCAAAATACTCCATTTAGGAAGGAACAATCAACATAATGGGAAATGACTGCCTAAGAAGGAGTACTGTGGAAAGTGAACTGGGGGTCATAGTGGACCACAAGCTAAATATGAATCAACAGTGTAACACTGTTGCAAAAGAAGCGAACATCATTCTGGGATGTATTAGCAGCAGTGTTGTAAGCAAGGCACGAGAAGTAATTCTGCTTTACTCCACTCTGATTAGGCCTCAACTGAAATATTATGTCCAGTTCTGGGCACCACATTCAGGAAAGATGCAGACAAATTGGAGAGAGGTTGGACATTAGGAAAAACTTCCTGTCAGGGTGGTTAAGCACTGGAATAAATTGCCTAGGAAGGTTGTGGAACCTCCATCATTGGAGATTTTTAAGAATAGGTTAGACAAACACCTGTCAGGAATGGTCTAGATAATTAGTCCTGCCATGAGTGCAGGGGACTGGACTAGATGACTTCTTGAGGTCCCTACCAGTTCTATAATTCTATGATTAAAGTGGAGCAAAGTTGTGTGTGTTGTTTTTTTTAAAGCAAACTGAAAAAACAGAAATTCCATCAGGTGTCATCATATTGACACCACATCAGTCCTCAGTAGGCTTGGAACCTTTAAATCCACTACACAGACCTCTGCTAGTTGAGCTAATGGAGAAACTGATAGCAATATCAAATTGTCAAACGCTATGTAGTCAGCAATACAGAGGGATGGGACTCTTTGCCAATGGGTTTCACAGATACTGACTGACACCATTCTGTCTGTTAAGACTCAGGGTTCTTGGAGTCCATTTCAGGCTGTGGAGGAGAGTGTACTCTAGTGGACACACACTCTTCTGTTCTGCCACACACACACTGATTCCATGCCTTGTTCCCCATCCCCTCTAAACTGTCCCTTTCTGTCCTGTCTTTTCCCCACCCCAATTCCTTCTCATAGTCTCATTCGCCACTTCTCATCCCCATCTCCTTGCCCAGTGAGTTCCAGTTTCTCCATCTTCCCTCTTCCACTCCCAGTTCTAGTTTCCCTCCCCAGGCTTCTCATCCAATCTGTCTCCCTCTGCTTGATCTTTGTCCTTGTTTAATCTCTCCCTGGGTCCTTGTCCCAGCTTCTGTGCTCAGCCATTTCCAGTTCTCAATCCACACCCAAGCTCCTTATCAGACTGGTTCTGTCTCCCACCCTCTGTCCTGTTCCCCACCCATTGGTTTCCAGCTTGTCTCCTTGTTCAACCAATGCCCAACCAAGACTAGTCTCCTCTTACCCTCTCAGCTCCAAGTCCCAGTTCCCACACCCACGCAGTTCCAGCCTTCACTCTCTCCCTTCTCCTGGCTCTCAGTCTGTTTCTCCTCCTACCTGGCTCAGTCCTAACTTCTCCCAGTCCCTTTGACAAGCCAGACCTAATCTCTCTTCCCTGCCTCAGTCCTACTCTCACCAGACTGCTTTTTCCAAACTACTCCTTTATTTTCTTCCTGTCCCACAGTCTGGCTTTTGTTCCTCTCTATTCAAATTAGATGGCTTCCTCTTTCATGTTGTCCATGTGCCAGCAGAGGTGTCATGGAAAGCACGAGAGACAGGTTCCCTACTCTCAGTTCTGGTGGATTGTCCCACCCCAACCCAGAGCATCTGGATATAGTCGTTACTGGAAAAGTCCTTCTGAGCTCCTGTAGCCCTGGGCTGCCTCATGCTCAGTTGCTCTCTGAGGATGGTGAATGCACAGATGAGTCACAGGTGGAAGCAATGAGGGAATGAGGCATACTCGGTTGTCCGGTGACAATGGGAATGACACATGCACAACTTGGTCACTATGAGGGACTGAGAGTGGCTGGAACATACTGAGGTGAGGACAGAATTTTCTGAGATTTTAGTAGTTAAACTCTAAGAAAGCTCTACTGAGGATAATGTGCATGCTCTCTTTTAAGGCTTATAACTCGGCCAAATTTGGGTGGATTTTCCCAGGGATGGCAAAAGGCATGTCTCTGACACAAAGGCTTGCCCCAGCCAAATGTTAAGTCTCTGCTCGCATGGGGGTAGTCCCTTTTTTGGGGGGGATCTGTCAAGACAATGTAACATGGGTTAAAAAAATGTATTTTTCCCTAGCATGAGTCTTGGTAATACCTGTACCATTTTGGCTGAAGTTAAAAAATCAACCTGAAGCAGACACCAACTATGGAAGTTTCACTCAGAATGGCTAAAATTTGTAAAATTATAAAGAATTGAAAACAGGGTCTTATGGTGGGATGTATGGGACAAACTTACCAGCCCCACCTATAATTATGGTCTTGTAATAGTGAGACTATAGTTCAGGGTGTCAGAACTTTCTATTATACAGGGTCTATATCTCAGTGTCTCTCATTCTCAGAACCATTTTTTTTAATAACCATGCCATGGAGAATTTAAACCAAATTTCAGACGCTCATTAACTTGTGTGTGGAATAGTCTCCAATATGGATTTTGTAGTGTTGGTATTTTTAGTAATTTTGGTCCAACTGGAACATTGGGAGGGATTGTTGTTGTTTTGAGGAGAGCGGGTTGTGTCCTCCCCCAGCAGTGCACATTTGCTGCCACCTGAGCAGTAACATTGTGACATTGGAGATTATCAACCACACATCACTCCTTCCTGTTTATTCGCATTCTTGTGTGGTGGTGGTGCTGGTAGTGGTGTCACTGTGGCTGCCTGTGATAACTGATTTCCCTCAGACCACCATGATGTCATTACAAAGAAGAGTGCAGCTCCTCCTGGGAATGAGAGCAGACTGGGTTTGGATAAGCTCCTGCTTTGCTCTAGTGGGTTTCTACTGGATAAATTACACAGTTTCTTTTTCAAAAAGGATTACATGAAAATAAGATACAAGGAGCTGCAATTTTGTCCTCCCTGTTGTTTATCTGCATCTTACAAATTGTGGGCTCTGGCTTTTGGAATATTTACCTTTTTAAAAAGGTGGGAAATGTATAGCTGAGTCCCAGCTCAGTTCTTTGTTACACAGTTAGAAAAATGTCATTTAGAAACTGTAGTAAAACTTGAATAGTTTAATTTCATTATGTTCAATGTATCGACTTCATTGGGCTTTGGATCAATTAGTAACATTTAACTTTTCTTGTCCTTTATATTTAAAAAAAGCAATTTGTAAAATTTCACAGAAGTAATAGTGTGTCAAAGTGCTCGTGTGAAATTTTTCGATGGAACAGTTTTGTCAAAATTGAAATGTTCCTCGGGAATGTGTCTATTTCGATTAAATTTGTTTGATGGAAAAGAGGTGAAGTGAATTGTTTTGACTTTCTCATTTCAATAAGGTAAAAACATTTCATTTTGACTTTTTATAAAATCTTTTCACAGCTAGTTTCTCATGACTTTCTGCATGTTTTCTATGTTGAGGATGCAAAATATAACTAGCAATTACTAATGTGAGTAAAAGTTTCCTTCTTCCCAGTAATCAGCACTGGCAATTTTCAAAGTGAAGAACCAGACCATAAATCACTTACTTTAACATCCCTCCTTACAACAATTACTTCAGGGAGCTAGCCAAAAATAGCAGGAATTCTCACATTCTGTCATATTCACTTTATATCATGGTATAGAAGAAAAATCAATGTAGAAAACATTACTTTGTATAAATGGAGAACCGGACTGAGTTGGAAATGTAACGCTAAAGGCCCTGAAGTGCCACAGGGGGAAAAAGAATCTTTATGTGTTAATTAGCTGGTGAAGAACCCTCTGTGCCATCTGTTAAAAATGCTGCTACTTCTTCATGTACATAGGACATTAAAGTGTTTTGGTTTCTTTAAGCCTCTGAATTCTGTGTACACAAGCAACCAAAGTTAGGAAAATGAAGCAAATATATTCTTCACAGTTCTTGGGAGGCATGCAAGCTATTTCATTTTGTTGTTATTAGCAGATTCTGGCACCGAAGTCTCAACTAAAATCTTTACACGTGCTGTTCTCTGAAGTTAAAGTTCTTGCAGTAAATGTGATATTCTGCATCCTAAGCACAGGGGAATACTCCAGATGCCTTGCTAAAGGTTAAATGCAGGGCCGGTGCAACCATTTAGGTAAACTAGGCGGTCGCCTAGGGCGCCGGGATTTGGGGGCGCCATTTTCTTTGGCGGTGACCGCGGTGGCCGGATCTTCGGATGCCCTGGTCGCTGCCGGCATTTAGGCGGAGGGAGCTGGGGCAGGGGAGCGTGGGGAGGGCCGCCTGCAGCAAGTAAGGGGGTGGATACGCAGGGGATCTCCCCGCCCCAGCTGACCCCTGCCCTGCCTTCTCCCCGAGCACGCCGTGGCTGCTTCACTTCTCCCGCCTCCCAGGCTTGCGGTGCCAATCAGCTTAGGTGCCACAAGCCTGGGAGGCGGGAGAAGTGAAGCAGACAAGGCGTGCTCGGGGTGCTCGTGCTCGTGTGCAGAGCAGAGGTGAGCTGGGGCGGGGGGGGTGCCTCAGGGCGGAGGGAGGGGAACTGCCACAAGGGGGGTGCCTCAGGGCGGAGGGGGGGAGCTGCCATGGAGGGGGGCACCTTAGGAAGGGGCAGGGCACAAGTTGGAAGTTTCGCCTAGGGCACGAAACATCCTTGCACCGGCCCTGGTTAAATGCCACTGCGTGGTAAATGTCAAGATTTTGAGGGTGCCCATGACAGCTTCATGAAATATGTTTATAGTAAAATCCTAAATTTCCTGGTAATACAAGCATTCACCTGTCTAGCTGTGTACTGGGATTTACTCTCTAACTTGCCTCTCTGCTGGTACTGTTTTCTCACAAGAATGCCTAGTATTTTAAAAAATAACTATGAAAAGAAATCACAGTGGGTGTTATGTCCTTACTGTGATATACAAGTTGGCTGGTATTTTCAAGGAGATCGTGCTGACTCTTACTGGGAATTTATCATCCCCATCTTTTCAGCTCTTATGAAAATTAATGGGCACTACTTCCATTTAAACAGTTAGAGGCAGATCCTCAGCTGGTTTAAACGGAGGTAGCTCTGTTGAAGTCGATAAAACTAAAATGATTATACCAGCTGATGCTCTGGCCCTCAGAGCTAGAAAGTGTGAAAGCATAATGGGTATTTCTCACTTGGACCTCCGCATTCGGACTGAGCGCAATGGAAGTCCTTGGACTTGGAATCCAGAGACTGCACAGGTTCAGTACGAGAACTGGCCCTCACCTGTGCAAAGTGGAAACAGTAGTGCTATGGCCCTGTTCCTTGCAGTAGCCATCAGGGAGATAGAAAGGAACAGATGCTGTCCAGGATGCACACAATTTTCCTCATTCTCCAGAATTTTGAGAGGCATTTTGCTGGCTTGAATCACTGGTTTTAATTTTCAAAAGTAGCCATTGATTTTGGGTGCCTCCATTTATTGGGCCCACTCTTTAGAACTGATTTTTTTAGAAGAGCGTCCATATGTCACATTGATCACAGTTGGAGTTATTGATGTCTTTCACCTCTGAAAATCAGATACTTGGTGAATAAAGTTGAGCTCACAAAAATAAAGGCCACTTTGGGAAAAATCTAGGCCACAAACTCTCCCCCAGTTCTGACTGAGCTTCTGTGATTCACTGATGCAGTGTAATCCTGCACTTTCTCTAATGGGGGGTTGTGGCTATGTTCCACCAGCCACCCCTTAACTTATAACTCTGTTTCCTTCCTAGAAATATAAGCACTGGGGACTAAATCCTGCAGGACTTATTGTCAGGAAGAGTACAATTGCACTCAGTAAGCAGGATTTCAATATATATTTACCAAAATTACACTGTGGAGCAAACGTTCACTATTTCCCCACATCTGTAATGTAATATAAATAGAGCCATTGAATTCAGTGAGGTTGAACAGTAGTGTCTTGGGATAGACTCTTCCCTCCAATGCTCCAATACGTCTGTCAGTCTATAAGGTGCCACAGGACTCTTTGCTGCTTTTACTCTTCCCTTGTGTTCCAAAGTAGCTCTGATATCAGTCTTGTTTTTTTTAAAAGGATGGTATACTTACTGTCCTCTAGAGGTATGAACGAGCAGGGTGATTAACGTAGAAGTAGCTGGGCAGATACAGTTTAAAGCTAGCATAGCATATTTGAACTCCTCTTCACATACAACGTGATCTGTATAAAAGAAGACATAATGCAGGATTAGTGCTTTATAAATAGAAAGACTTTAGTTTGAGCTGGACTGTCATTTTACAATATGCCCCAAACAAGGGCAGAACTGAGTTGCTGTGTTCCAGGAATATCCTGAGAATCAGATTGTGACAGAGAGACCCTCTCACCCCCACCCCTCCCACACACCCCATGGCTCTAGGGAGAAAGTAAACTTTGTCAGGCATATCCCTTGCGCAGCACGTGTCGTGCTTGGGGGCAGCTAGCCTGTCCTGCCTACTTCATAAGAGTGTTTTTGAAGTTTCACAAATTCTTATTTATAAAGTAATTTGAAAACATCAGATGAAAGATTATACAGAAGTATAATTACTGTCATTAGCACCATTATTCTCATTCATTGTTCATAATTTCTCATTTCCAAACTACATAATAAAACATCACTACTCCACTCCTCATCAGTTCGATAAAAGAAACTAAAATGTTATGTAAAAACATGCACTTGCACAGAGCAACACTAAACTTTGGACTCCTGAATCTAGGGTCTGAATCTAATATATTCTGACATAAAGCAGAGCCTGAGTCTAAAACAATCCCACATGTGGTTAAGTGCAAATACTCAGGATTTATTCCATTAATATGTGTTTTAAAGAGTCTAATGTGGACCCTTTTTGCCATTTGCAGTTCATTTATGGAAATGATGCATAACATGGTGGGGCAGGGTGGACTAGGTCTGGAAGCCCCCAGCTGGAGGCCTCACCACCCTTCCACAGAATAGAGCAGGGAGAAGTCCTCCAGGCAGCCTAGAGTGGCTACAGAGGAGCAGCCAATCAGAGGGGCTGCTGGAGCAACCACTAAGGGGCCAGAAGGGCCAGATAAAAAGCAAGTAGCAGAGCCGTTGGTTGCTGTGTGGAGCTTGATGAGGGGGCACTGGGTGCCTGGCTGGCTAGATGGGCAGCAGGAGCATCGAATGGTCAGTGCAGGCAGGCAGAGCATGGGGGACTGACCACAGAATGTGGCCAGACCAGATGAGGATACTGAGATGGGCCGTGCTGGTCTGGTTGCAGACTGAGCTCCAGGAGGGCTGCTGAAGAGGATGCCAGCTGAAGGTACTGAGATTGGCCCCAGATGGGTGGTTCAAAAAGGCAGTGCCTCTGGGAACAAACCGAAGAGCTATGGCCCCATACTAGGGCTGTGATAAGAACCCAGAAAGGAGGGACAGTGTATGCAGCTCTGTCGGAGGGCTGAGTTGCTGAAGACCCACTGAGAGAGCCATCAGCTGGGGGGTGCCACCCTGATGTAAGACCAAAACAACAAAAGCAGGCTCACACCCAACCAGCAGAAGTGGGCTGCCCGCAAAAGGTAGGGGCTTTCCCTGGAAAAGAACGGTTTGCAGGCATATCCACCAGAGAAAGGGGGAACTCGTGAGAGGTGGGTACCAACCCCGTTACACATGGTATAAAGATGGTTACACTAAAATACTTTCACCTGTTGTGGAGAAATGTGGGAGGAGTTGTGGGAAGATTTAAAGTTTGTTTGAAAAATCTGCTGTCTTTAGTAGGAACGGCAGCATTATTTAGACTAACTTCCTTGTGTTCCTCCCTGTCCTCTCTCAGTTGAATCTATGCTTCTTGCATTCCTCTCTTCAGCTCCTTCTTTTCGGTGCTAAACAATCTATGTTTTATTTATTCTCAGAATAACTCTGTTGAATTATGCAAATGCTCTTTTCCCTGTAGCTGTTTGGAACATGAGGATATGGACTGTAATTTCAAGCTTGTCTCGGTATTGCACATGGATAGGGAAAAACTGGGTTTAATAATACATTCACCTTATTGGAGGGACAAACTATTTTTCTCTATGCTTCTGGGCTAGATTATGCCTGGCCCATGATGTGACTGTGCTGTGGGGGGAAGGAGAAGGACTCTCCTCACTTGAGAGGCTTGTGCCAAGGGTTAGGCAGAATTCCAGGCTCTGTATTCTGGGAAGCACCAGGTACTGCAGCCTCCCAGATTGGGCAGGGAGGAGGCAAGGTCCTGGCTCTCCTCACCTCAGGCAGTGGAGCTGCCTGGCCATGTGAGTTAGGGAGGAATAGCCTGGATGAGGAGCCCAAATCTGAACTTCCATCTTGCAGGAAATCCTGATAGTTCAACTATTGTTTTCATCCTTAATTGGGATGGCAAATAGACATATAAGAAGAATTCATTGAATGAAACATTCAAAAAGGTTTTAAAAATTGAAACCTCTCATTTTGAGCCATTTCAACATACAACTACATTTCCCTATGGCGGCACTTGGCTTCCTGGATGTTGTAGTTCACATTCCTGATGCCTCTATTCTCCTCTATGGGCCAAGATCCCTAGCTGGACTACTACTGCCATGATGCAGCTACAGGTATGCCCCTCACACTCGGTCAGAGTGGAGACTGCATTGTTACAGGAGACGTAGTCCAGCCAAGCAGCCTGGCCTATAGGGAATGGACATCAAGCATCCAGACTGTAAGTCCCATGAGGCAATGTGTTACCATAGAAAAATACAGTTTAATGTTGAACTCACTGAAAACAAAACATTTTATGTTGGTCCAACAAACCAAAATATTTCCATTCAGTCAAACCAACCTGAAATGAAATCTCCTCTTTTGGCTTTTCTGGCAGAAAATGTAAACATTTTGGCAAAATAAGAATTTTCTATTTTGCAAAATAATTTGATGTTTCTGAATTTTTTATTCCACACCAGACCAAAAATAAGACCATCTGAATCTTTTTTTGAGAGAGGCCCACTCCAGTGGTTAGGGCACTCATTTGCAAAGTGGGAGACCCAGCTTTGTTTTGCCTGATTCTGAGCAGGGACTTGACTCTGGGTCCCCAACATCTCAGGGTGAGTGCCAGGCTACGCAGTCTGTAGCCAGAATTATTTATACAAGCCAGTGAGACTGAGAAAGGGTTCCCACATCCCAGGTACATTCCCCAACCACTAGTTTACTGGCTATTTTGGGCTCTCTCTCTGGCTTTGATCATAAATTCTATCCTGGACTAGATAAACTTTTTGACAAATGACCATTTCCCAAATTGGGCAAAAATGTCCCCACAAACTCTAGTGGCAGCCCATTGCTATGAGTTATACCAGCTCTAATGTTCTTGAAAGACAATATACACTCAAAATATGTGGTTCTAGCATCAGGTGTATGAGAATAATGTCCTAGATCTAGCACAGGGGTCTCAAACACGCAGAACAGCCCATGAGGTTATTTTCTGTGGCCTGCAAGCTCCTCGCGGCCTCCCCGCCCTCCCCCAGCATTTACCTAGAGCGGCTCCGGCCCGATGCGCACTGGGGGCAGGGCAGGCTCCCTGCCTGCCTGCCCCGCCCCTGCGCCGCTCCGGGAAGTGGACGGAACCTGGGGGGCGAGAGGCACAGGGGTGTGTGTGTGTTGATGTTGCTTCAGGCACAGCTCCCAGCAGCTCCCATTGACCGCGGTTCCCCATTCCCGGCCAATGGTAGATGCTGGGGGCTGTGCCTGAAGCAATGGCAACACACACACACCCCTGTGCCCCTGCTCCCCCACGTTTCAGCTGCTTCCCGGAGCAGCGTGGGGGCAGGGCAGGCAGGCAGGGAGCCTGCCCTGCCCCCGGTGCATGTCAGGCCAGACCCTGCCCCCCGAACCCCTGCTGCCGTCGAACCCCCTGCCCTGAGCCCCTTGTCACACCCTGCACCCTCACCCCCTGCCACACCCCTCCTGCACCCCAACCCACTGCCCTGAGCCCCCTGCTACACCTTGACCCCCTGCCCTGAGCCCTCTGCTGCACCCCTCCTGCACCCGAGCCACCTGCCCTGAACCACCTGCTGCACCCCTCCTGCACCCCAACCCCCTGCCCTGACCCTCTGCCACACCCTTCATCCCTCCTGCACCCACACCCCAGCTCCCTGCCCTGAACCCCTGCCACACCCCTCCTGTACTCCTTGGAGACAGGGAGGGGGCAGAGTTGGGGTGGAGATTTCAGGGAAGGGGTTGGAATGGGGGCAGGGAAGGGGTGGGAAGAGGTGGGGCAGGGGCGGGGCTTCATGGAAGGGGTGAAGTGGGGGCGGGGCTGAGGGCGGTGCGGGGGAGGTGTTAGTAATGCGGCCCTCGGGCCAATGTACTAGTCCTCATGTGGCCCTTGTGGTCATTTGAGTTTGAGACCCCTGATCTAGCATAGCTTCTGAGGAAACTTTTTTGTAAGTTTTGCAAGTGAAAGTTACCCACACCGGACCTGCAGTCAAGCATCCATTCACAAAGTGAACAATTGCCTTCCTGCTACAGAGCTTCTGCTACTCATCTTTATCTTATATTTGATAGATTAATCATCATATGCACTCCATATCAATTTCAGTGAGCTTGGACTCTGTTCCTTCCCAATAAGCCACTGCAGCTTTAACATGAGACTTGGCCAATCCAAGGTAATTCAACATGGCATTTTGTATAGAGAATGATAAAATGCTTCGTTAGGCTGTATCTCTGGTAACTGGAATGGTGATTATAAAATTCTGAATAGGTAAAGTCATGTACGACTAAAAAAAGTGGATGCAAGTTAAACACAAAAGCAAAAATGTTCAATTTACTGCAGGGCCGCCCAGAGGATTCCGGGGGCCCGGGGTCTTCGGCGGCGGGGGGCCCTTCCGTTCCTGGACCCTCCGCCGAAGTGCCCCAAGACCCGTGGCGGGGACCCCCCCGCCGCCGAATTACCGCCGAAGCGGGACCCGCCGCCGAAGCGCAGCCCGGTCTTCGGCGGTAATTCGGCGGAGGGGGGCCCCCGCCGCGGGTCTTCGGGGCACTTCGGCGGAGGGTCCAGGAACGGAAGGGCCCCCCGCCGCCGAATTACCGCCGAAGACCGAGCTGAACTTCGGCGGCGGGTCCCGCTCCGTCTTCGGCGGTAATTCGCCAGCGGGGGGGTCCTTCCGCCCCGGAGCGGAAGGACCCCCCCGCCGGCGAAGACCGGGAGCGGCAGAAGCTCCTGCGCCTGGCCGCACAAGAGTTTGCCGGGCACCCGGAGTGAATGAGGGACCCCGCTCCAGGGGCCCCGAAAAACTCTGGTGGGGGCCCCTGTGGGGCTCGGGGTCTGGGGCAAATTGCCCCTCTTGCCCCCCCACCGGGCGGCCCTGATTTACTGCACCCCTGAGCCACAGGTATTGATGCTTTTCTGTCATGGATACATCTCACTTTATTTTCAGATTTGAACTTAAATGTAGGATCAATTGGGTGCATTAAAGGTAGTGTCCTAATATAGCACAATCTAAGTCTGAGGGAGAAAGAAAAATTGATCATCTAGTTTAGTATTACTGTAGGAGGGGCAGGGATTCACTTGGGAAATTAACAAACAGTATTTCAGGAGAGGATACTTAAAGGGTCAAGAGCAATGAAATAGAAAACCTTTCAATTACTGCATTTACATATTTTGCCTGCCCATGGATGCTAAAAACTCTGTTACATATGCAGCTGTTAGATTCATTATAAGTATAGGGCCCTACAAATTCATATGAGTGGGCAGACCCTTATACTGGGCAGGTCTTCTTTGATGTGTCACAGCCAAAATATGGAGCAGTATTCTTCTTTTGCCGTCAATAATTAATAATCTAAGCAATAATGGAGAGTGATTTTTCAATATTTTTGGAGTTTGCAAAGCAATTGAAGCAATAACTAATCCTCGGTTTGAAGTATTTTATATAGTACTTTGTTTTCTTTCCTAAAGGTCAGAAACTGATTTATGTAAGTTATGTATTCTATGCTCATATGTAAAATTGTTACTGAAGATTTCAGGCACAGCAAAAATGCATAATATTGGTTCAGTAAACTTCCAGAAGAAAGGAGTCATCATTTAAAGGAAGAAATATGGTACAATATCAGGCCAGTTCAAATTTGAAAGAAGGTTTTTGCAACGAGGTAATATTGGAACTGCCCTGTATCAAGGTTAGAAAAGTGTGTAGGAAAAAAGTTGAGTATATTCAGAAGGATAGTTGTTTTTTTTTTTCTAGAGAAGTGCTCTAGAACTGCTTTTGGCCCTATAGCAATACCCCCTCTTACTCCTCTCTCAGAGCTGAGTAGGGTTGGTCTGGGTTAGAGAGTAGAGGCCACTAAGGTATAGGTAGGAGCCACAGGCAGTGTTTCTGCTGATTCCATAGCTGCCACACTTCTTTGAATGACGCTGACCCAGGAGGCTGTTCCAGGGCACTGCATTGCTGAAGTAGTTGTCTCTGGAATGAGACATAAAGCCAAGGGTCTAACTATTTGTTGTAAATAATGATCCCATGGTTGTGGGTGGTGATGTCAGGTTGGTGACCACAGTCAAAGTAATATAATAATTATGTTGTGATTACTGAGCTTAAATTCTCCTGTAGAATGACACTGTATTCTGTATTTCTAAACTGTCGTGCAATGTGGCTATGTGGAATTAGAGTTGCTGTGTTTCACTCAAGAGATGGGCATGTGTTGTCAATGGATAAGTGCATAATTCATAAATGTTCCTGAGATAAAAGGCACTGCATAAATTTAAAATCATATAGCACTGCTTTCTGTATGGTAAATATTAGAAATAAGCTTAAGTGGTTCAGAAAAGATTGGCTCCTTCTGCCCAGTGCAGGGCCTACAAAAAATAACATTGCATGTCAGTTTAAGTTCAGACACTAGCAGCACAACAGGCATTTGGGTTCTGAGATGATTGTATGGTCCAAATTATCAGTATGGGGTTTAGCCTAAAAAGGAGTTGTGGAGTCTCTGAAGTGTCTCTATTCTGCAAGCTCACCCTTTTGAGTCATTAGTCATAAGTTGCTATGTACACAGCACATATGGAAAAGCAGACATATCCTAGAGGAAATACCATCAGAAACAAGTTACACAATTGAAGTTACAATGTAAAAAAAGAATAGATGATAATCCCATTGTTTTCTTGTTATCATGAGTAAGCCTTATTACCTGTGTTATAGTCTCAGAGTTATAGCTTAATTTTATATATTTTATAGTCTTGGAGTGTTGTTTATGACTTTCCCTTCTTTCCAGTATAAAACAAAATTCAAGAACTTGTTTTGTTAATAGAACTTTAACTAGTGCCCTTTAATGGTTTTTTATTGGTTTTTTGGGTTTTTTTCTGCATCTAGAGTTGTGTATTTGGTTAAATTTGTTTTTTCATCAGATTTCAAGAATGATGAAATAGAATAATTTTCTCCCATGGTGCTTTTGTGCATTTTGCATGAAACAGCAGTCTTTTCAGATCTCAAAATACTGATATTTTCTTAAAGGAAATTGAACTTTCATGTCACCATGGAGACGGAAGGGAGAGCTTTATTTTTGCTTTAAATCTACACACAAAGTTTTGCAACATAGGCAAGTGTTTTTTTTCCTGCACCATAAGGGAACTTTCAACATGATAAAGGTGTCTATATATACTGCTAGAGAAGCAGTTTACAATGCATATATATATATATATATATATATATAGTTTTGTTTGTCTGGTCGGTCTCTCTCTCTCTCTCTACCTCGATATAACGCTGTCCTTGGGAGCCAAAAAATCTTCCTGCGTTATATGTGAAACCGTGTTATATTGAACTTGCTTTGATCTACCAGAGTGCGCAGCCCCCCCCACCCCACCCCGAGCACTACTTTACCGCATTATATCCAAATTTGTGTTGTATCGGGTGGCGTTATATCAAGGTAATGGTGTATATACATACATTTAAGGAAACTGTGGTATTTCCTTAAAGCAATTAAATGGGACAGAATTAACATGAAGTTGAGTAAGCTGCATTCATCAGAGTTAGGGTGACCAGATGTCCCATTTTTTAAAGGGACAGTCCCGTTTTTTGGGACTTTTTCTTATATAGGCACCTATTACCCTCTCCCCGCCTCCCCGGTCCTGTTTTTTTCACAGTTGCTATCTGGTCACTCTAATCAGAGTGAAAGTTGTGAATACTACAGGAAGTACATATATGAACTGGAAAAAATAGCATTTTTTTGTCTCTCACTCAGAAAAAGACCATCACCCTAGTTTTCTCATGGTGTTTTTATTAATGCTTCAGATTAATAGTAGGACACTATAGACAGCATATTAATATGCACCTTGATGCATTTTATATTTAATATGGGCCCAAGATAGAGAATGTCACTTATAGTCTTTCCCTGTCCTTTTTGTCCTCATGCCATTACATCCGCTTGAATTGATATCATTTATTTTATCAATGATCTAGCTGAGAAACATGCTGAATCTCCCTGCCACTGTCAGTCTACCACTTCAATTTTTCACCTAGATGGACTTCCATTTACATGGTGGAATCTGGAGGATCTTGTCAATCCTCTCCCCTTTCATCCTTAAATAAATATGAATTCATGAGCTCCTATGTCTCGTCTACAATGTTTCTGGCCAAAGAAGCTCGAACAGGACTCTCTTCAGGGACATTAATGGCATTTCTCAGTTTGCCCAAAGAGACTTTTTAGAAATGTGAGGTTCAACATCACCTGAAAGATAAGATGTTCTATCAGTGCAGAACATTATCATTTGGCCACATTAGGCTTTGTTCTCATTGTCAATTTTGACAGAATTTTTCCATTTTTTTAATGGAAAATTCAAAATGAAAAAATTGTTAGAATCATTTCAGAATAAAACAAATTCTTTCATTTTAACATTTTGAAACAATTTAATGTCAACGTATTATTTTCAAAGTAAATGAAATTACACCTCTACTTAGAAAAATCCCATGGGAATATCCAATTTTTTGTAGTCTAAAAACTTTCTGGGAAACTTTTTTCCAGACAGCTCTATTTATAAGTACATCTATAGAAGGTGTTATAAATGGTTAGGAGCCATGGCTATAAGGAAGCTTACAATAGATTAATCATTTGTTAAAAACATATATTAATCATTTATTAATTTTTTATTAAATATTTATGAATGGAGCCTTAATATAAAGTGTAACCAATATATATACAGACCAACCCTTCTAACAGCTTCGGTGTTACCAGTACAGCATGTACTGCATGTTACCAGTACAGCACGTTGAGCAAAGGCCTACATTTCCACACATGGCAGCAAGGGGGAAGCAGATTTCTGTTTGGGATGACTTTGGGTAGGAGCAAGTTATAAAATGTTGTACAATGTTTACAGACAAAACAAGCTTCCAGAGAATACAGACAAACTTTTTAAGTCACTGAAATCTGAAGCTTACCTGCAAACTTGATGTGGAATTTATTTTCGGGTTTTAATATTTGTACATATAAAGGACATTTTGGAGCAAAGTCTTTAACTGCCCAGGCTCTTAAAATGGTTTGATGATCCTAGAATAAAATAGGAAATACAATGTGATGACAATGGAATTCAAGTAATCCTTTTGTTAAATCAAACGTAAAAAAAGCCCTCCTAGCTGCTGAGCTATCTGATGACTCCATTTCAGATAAGTCACTTTCAAATGATATAACACTAGCTGATTGTATACATTTATTTATTTTCTAGCGCTATACTGTATGATGGGGTCATGTACACTGCCAGGTTGCCATTTAGATTTGTACAGAAATCTAATCTATGTAATCATTTATATGGCCACCATCACTGTAGCATCTGGAAGAAAAAGCCATGACTGAAGATGACAGCACAGGAAAAATAAACAGATCACTTATAAACATGGAATTTTTTTTAAAAGTCCACATTTAAGCTAAATGTTAATGGGCCTTTATATTATAAAGTAAAAGTCCATGCTCATCTGTTTCCTTATACAGAGGTGAGCCTCTGCCTGTGGACTGGAGTTTTGAAGGGCGTGGAAAAGGGCATGCTGTCTCCATGCCAAGTTCTCCTCCCTTAACTAAGCCCTATGGAAGCTATTCTATGTTGCTTGTGCAGAGTGGGAAGGGAAGCAGGAAGCAGCCTTACTCCCCCATGTTCTCCTTCCTCTTGCACCTGCAAAGCAAGACAGTCTGCAGTCACTTACACAAGTTCTCCCTTGCACCACAAGTTGTTGACTGGCTACTTTTACTTGATGAATATTGTTCTTTATTGTTTTATATTTGTGTCCTTCAATTATACTTACTGTATCATACTTAGCTCAAAGGAGAGGTGTATACAAATAAAATGTCCTGAAGTGCCATTGTAAGGAATATGATGATACTAATGATTTTAAAAAGTTATTTAATATAAGGCCCTAGATTTTAAATATATCCAAAGATCCTAGTAGCACTTGATGGTAATTTTGCATTTTTGATTTAACCTGGAAATATTATTATTTTCACACACACCCAAGCTTAATGTTGCTGCTTACAATTTTGGAAAATATACCCAAAGGTAAAAATCCCCCATTACACAGGAAATAATGAAATCCTATTTCTTATTGGGGGTCAGTTTCCAGTAATCTCTGAAAAAAATTCAAATTTAACTCATTTTTATCAAAGATGTACATATTGAAACACAGTTTCCTGTCAGTTCCACATCACAGAAAACTAAGAAATGTGGTGGGGTTGGGTTTTTGGTTTGGTTTGTGTGAAACAACTCTGTTTTAGCAACATAGTTAGTGTGTGAAAATCATTTAATTTAACTGAATGATCAAGCACATCATAATACTCCTGTTTCTGAAACCATACCATTTTATTGAGTCCCAGCATTTGAATGAGATAAAAAGGTTTGGAGTTAACCATGTTAAATCCCAAGGTTTACGAGCCACAACAGACCTAATTTGTCACTTTTTTGAGAACCTATAAAAATGTGTAGATATAATGGTAGAGTTTAATTATAGACCAAGAATGTCAGTAAATTTCCAAGACATCTATTATATTTTAGATTTTTTAAGAATGAATTGCTCTCAGCAAGAACTCTTTCATTATCGTACATCATGAAATAAGTATTAATAGATTCATATATTCAATTTCATGAACTATTGTTAAATTCAACACATTTAGCCTTAAAGGAACATATCAATTTTCATTTATTTCCGAACAAAAAATAACTGAGAGCAGAGCACAGGAACCAATTCTGTGGCCATGCCTAGTCATGAAATTGGTGCTATTAGAAAATGAAAAGAATGATTCATTACATTTGCAATGTCATCAGCAAGAAAAGCTTTCAGACTGGATCACAAGGGAAAATCTCTGCCTGAAATAGTGTGTAATTGATATCTTCAGACCACTGCACTGTAATGTCAATTGAGGCAGTGCCACATATTCTTTCTGTGAAGTACTAGAATAACATGACAGACATTTTCAGGGAGGTGAGGCAGATTTGTTCATAAATTGTATTTGTGTTGCATTAACTCTCAGTAAGATGTAAGGAAGACTGAGCTTCAAGAAACTGCACGTGGAGCTCCCTTTAAATGTCTAGCTTTAATGTGGTCATGGAAGTTCCACCTCAGCACTATGCACTAAGCACTATGCTGTAAGCATTCCTTTTAGTTTGCAAAGACATCTTGCAGGCTCAATCAATTCCTTTTCCTATAGTAGGTGACTTTCCATGCCATGCATGTTCCACGTTCTTACTGTTTTGTCTCATTAATGAAATGATGCACTAATCCACTGCAATGGTCACCGAAGGCCCTGAAAACAGCAAAATAGATGCTTGGACACTAAGAGATTATTTCACACCCCAGCATGTGTGAACGGTTTTGAGGTAGAGATGGGCCAAGGCTGGAAAATCTATGTAGCTGTAGATCCCCTTGCTAATCTTTTGTGGAGGGATAGAACAACAGTTGTAAGGGATAATGCAGCCTTCAGTCATTGCCCCTTTTATAGGAGGATTCCTTTTTCCTCACCTCTTGCATGGCAGTATACACACAGCTTGTTTACTTAGGTTGTGGGTAGGGATGAGGATTTGCCTAAATGAATTTTAAACTGCTACTGATACATTAGATGCAAATTATTTTCCTTGCCCATGTTTAATATAATTAAATAAATGATGTAGATTAGATTTACTACAAAAAAGTATTCCAGTTCTAATGCATCAGTGTTATTCTCATGAGTTAGATAAAATTTCCCATGATAGATGGAAAGCATACCAGCCAATGTTAACTTTTGTTATACACAGCAATCATATATGTGTATATTTTTTCTTTCAAAGATCATTCCAAATATTTTATTTGCATTTTTTTTATTTCCTTTGTTTTAATATTATTTCCTCCCAGTAGCTTAAAGCTGTCAGGAGCTATAGTGAGCAGAGGGGTATTTTTTGTAGAAAACAAGAAATTTTTATTAAAGACAGACATTTTTAATAAAAAACACATTGTCCTAAATGTAAAACACCAATAGATTATTCATATAAAGAAAAGAGGCAACCCTTTAAAAGTTAAAATCTATTTCAATTTTAACATTTGCACAACATGTGTTGCCACACTTGTTATACCACTACATGCTGTAGCTCCTTTTTTAATATTTTCTTTGTGATTCTGACAGTACAGCGGTTCACCTTGAAAAATATTTATAAACTTACTTGTGCAATACATTCAAGTATTCATTACAAGATCACCTCTGTGCAAATGCATTAACTCAACCTGCCCTCATGGCACTCACTATCACATTGCTCTTGTTCTTGTTACACACATATGATTTGTGTCATTCAATTTGTTACCAGCGTGGGGAAACTTCCAAATGCAACTTGGGTACAGTCTAAAGGGGACTAAGCCGGGGTAACATATGCCCCAAGAAGCCTGCTTTAACTAACACATTTTTAAACCTTCTTGTTAGTGCCTTTTAAACTCTCCCATTACTGCATTTGCTGCACATCTATTTTTTAATAAATGAGTGATACCTACTAATACACAGTATATCAAAGTCAGAAGTGTTGTGTAAGGAGATATTGTTTGGTTAGTGGGTGTAAATCTAAGGTGGTTTAATATACCTACTGAGGGAGTTAAAAGAAGGTGTAAATTACACCAAACTGGACTCCTGCAATCTCATCTGTGAACTTCTAAATGCTTTGTTTAGCCACATATTTTTGTACTAATACTTGACTGTAGAAGAGATTTGTGCCATTTAAAAAATAAATACATAAAAATCTCAATTTTACAGTTGTTCAGAACAAAATTGTTTATAACAAATTGTTTTTATATGACATCTTTTATAGTCATGGTATCTAACATAAAGAGTTAAGTGCTCATATAATAATTCAGTGACTGTAGGAAACCTGAAGAGTCCATTCAGTAATTACCACAGAGGGTAATCTGCTGCCACAGGGAAAAGAGTTAGACTCCAAAAGATGCTCTTCTCCATGTCACTTCTTGACTTGAACAAATAGCATCCTTTACCAGAGAAGAGATAAGATAACTAAAAGGGGGTCTGGAAAGTTGACAAATGCCTGCCCACACGACAGGAAGCTCCCACTTCTGCTAGGGAGTAAGAAAAGTGGCTTGTGGCGCCATTGAAGTCACCTGTTATCTTGCTACTCTCCTCCTAAACTCTAATGGTAGTCCATGGATCAGGCCCAACACAAATTCTGAGTCTGCAATCCATGGACCTATTGAAGTAGTAGGCAATGGCAGCCTCTTGCCATCCAACAACAGTCATAACAAATGAATCACTGACTAGTCAGAGCCAACACAAGCTTTGGGTTGAGGGGAGAGGAACCACTTTGGTCTGAATTATGATGTGCATTTTGGTCAGGTGGCTGAAACAGGGACACTTAGGTTTTGTAGAGATGCCCAGTTTGATTGTGTGCTTAAAATATTTGCATGCTCTTGAATGGATCTTTGACTATTGTGCAGGTGGAAAATTAGAGGCATAAGAGTAGCTAAGCAATGGCACTTCTACCAGTCCAGCGCCCCACTCAAGTGTTGCAGTTTAAAATCAGTTTTGGCTATAAGATAAAGTGTCAGGGTGCACTCTGAAACCAAATGCTTTTGGCTCAGTAGCAAGCTATAACCAGCTTAGCCATTCTTAAACCGTGAACTTATTGATGATGAAACAGGGAACTGGCTTTGGTAGGTTCAAGCTTTCTCAAATTCAAACATAAAATATATCATTTTTTGAGTTTTAAATTCCATTCTGATAACTGAGACTCAGCTGCCTAATTTCTGTTCTCATATCCCCTCCGCATGTTTTATCCTTCCCTCCCTCTTGTCCATCCTCCAACCAATGTTGTTCTGGTTTCCATAAAGGTAGGAAGGGCAAATAAGTGTGCATGGAGGGGTTGGGAGTGGCAAAACTAAATCTTAGTGTATTTGAGGAGAAAGAGAGAGAGACTCTATGGGCCATGCCCTCCATATAGACATTTACACCCATGCAAAACTGCTACCAGATCAGAATGGTGGTGACAATTTGCAGTCAGAAAATCTACAAAAGTTGCAGGTCAGTATAGAATTGGGCCCACAGTCTACAATGGAAGTAAAATGCTGCCCTTAATAAGTGAGCATTGGTCAAGAAAACTTTCCCTGATGGGGTGGGAAGAATAAAGGCAAGACTGCCATTGGGACAGAGTCGTAGTTACTGAATAGAACAGCCCAGTTTAAGGGCAGGAATTGAACTCAAGAGCAGGGCAATTCTAGTGAAGAACTATCTGAGTGCAGGACTAAGCAATACACATAGTGAGTACTCAACCACCAAAATGGGGAAGCGTTAGTATAAGCAGTGCCGCCACGACAAGGCCCTTCCCCTTAGGCACTGGTTATAGGGGGAAAAAGTCTTTATAGCAATATGTAAAAAAATCAAGGTAACAGGAAAGGGGAGCACAATTGATGCCTCTTTATCAGTGCTCAGTGTGAAGGGAGACGCTACATTGCCATTAGCCACCAGGGTTAGCAGTGACCCAGCCCACATTCCAACAAGGCATTCAGATCCCCGATAACAAAAGGTAACAGGAACATTTCTTCAATAGTATTTGTCTTTTTGAATGCTGGCTGCTCTGAATATATTTGTAAATCTGTGTTGTCAGCATCTCTTCTGGGAGTGACATAGCTAGTGCCGTAAGCACAGAATGGAAACTGCAGTAGAAAGTCTGCTTGGAGGGGTTCCAACACTTCAAGATGCCTCTGCAGCCCCAAAGTGGCCAATGCTGGCTGGGATGGATGAAGGACTACATGCCCAGCACAGCCTCCTTTGGAGTTCTGAATATAGTCTAAAGCTGTCCTTTCCTGGTAGAAATGTTGGGGAAGATAACACCTACACTGCTTTTCCTTCATCAAGGTGAATATCTCCTGGAGTGTAGCTGCCCATAGTGTTGCAGAAAGGTGCAAGTTGCAACCTCCTGCACAAGAAGGGGTGAATCAAACCCTCTATTTGCAAACTTATTATTCTGGATCAGGTGGCTAAATAATTTAGGTTGTTTTGGTTACTAGCAGGTTTTGGATTGCTATCAATAGAAGGTACCATTAACAATTCAACAAGTATGAATTTACCCAGGTACTTGTAGTAACGATAGCCTCTGCCTGGACTTAGAACAGGAGATGCCACAATATCTCAGTCACTGCAGCATGGCAAATTCTGAGTGCCTGCTCTCCTTGAAGCATACTATTTGATTGTCCTTCCATTACCTTTTGCTGCTGGGTTCTCAAGATTTTGTAACGTACTATGAAGGCCCTTTTTGGACGTATCAAATGTTAGATGATGACATCAGTTTTGGGAATGTCTTGGTAGGTGCCTAGGTCCAGATGCTCACATTTTTCACTGATGTCAATTTCATGTCATGCCCTTTTACACCAGCTGAACATCTGGCCCTTTGCTTTGCTTTGAATTAACATAACTCTTTAAGCATATTCAAACACCTTCTAAGGTGTCTTAGTACAAATGAACAATTGCCCCACTAAAATCTGCAGCTAAGGGAGCATATATTCCACTCCAGGGGATCATCTTTTCTTCTTCTGACGTACAGCTTTATTGGTTCCTTTATCTTTCCTTCCTTGGTGCTGCTGCTCTGTCCCTGATAACATTGCCTGAAAAGTGACCTGTTTAAGGTAACTGGGATTGGAAGGCTGAGATCATGGTTATGATGATTGGATTATAGACTTATTTATTTATTTTTATTTATTAAATATACTCTATATCTTTATGCAAAACCTTAAAGGTTTCTGTGTTAAACATGAAGGATGGGAGAACACTTGGAAAATTCACCACCACTTTTTATTGCCTAGAATGAGATCAGTAGCCTGAGAGGTAGATTATACAATATTACAATCTGGGTCAAGTCTAGCTACATTTCTTAGATTTTACATCTAACACTTAGTTTATCTAGGCATGTTTCTTTGTTTATACATCTGTATATAAAAAGGATTTTGTTAAAAAGGTGGGGAAAAGTTTAATTGAATTTACTGAAAATTATAACCATGTGCACTAGCAAATTACAAAAACTGGCTTGATTTCCTCTGTTAATATGTAAGATTCCTAATTTAACTCCACAAATGCTCAAAACTAAGTGAACCATCCTCTGCAGCCTGAGACCCTCTTGAGCAAAAACTACTAACTGTATTGTACTTTAGGATGGAGGTGTGTGGGAAGGTAGTAGGATGTGATCATAAAACTTACTTCCGTCAGTGGAGTTTTCAAGTGGGTCTTTCAAAGCAACAGGGCAGGATGCTACTCCAGTGCACTCTAGCTCTTATGGAAATGTTTTTAATTTTATCACACATTTGTGGGAATCTAGATCTGTTTAAATTATCAATGGTCTCCCTTTGTGTATGTGTACTTCCCATTATTAACAATTGTTACCAGACAAATCATAATGAATGATTTATTCAAAGAATCCAGCCTCTTACTTGTGAATCGACCACATTTTGTCAAATTCAATAGTTATTAAAAATTAATCACTTGATAATTTATATACATAATTCTTAGTCTGTAGCTGTTTGGAAGCAGTTCACAGTGAGTATCTGATTTTTGAGTGGAAGCATAAGTAATATGATATGTCTGTTTCCTGACTGGATGAATATAACTCTTAGAATTGTATCAGAGGGGTAGCCGTGTTAGTCTGGATCTGTAAAAGCAGCAAAGAGTCCTGTGGCACCTTATAGACTAACAGACGTATTGGAGCACGAGCTTCCATGGGTGAATACATGCATCCGACTAAGTGGGTATTCACCCATGAAAGCTCATGCTCCAATACGTCTGTTAGTCTATAAGGTGCCACAAGACTCTTTGCTACTCTTAGAATTGGGTTTCTAGCCCAAACATTGCAAATAGTCCCATTGACTTCAATAAGATGTTCTGTATGACTTGAAGCTATTCTTGTGAATAAAGATTTATTGATTTTTTTTGCCTATATAATTATAAAGAATCAGTATATTTCATATTTCTTGTACTTTATATTACCCCTCTGACACAAAATTTTTAAAAAAATCACAGCAACGTATTTTGCACTGCATGAAAAATATGTTTTATGTTTACATAGCAAGATTTTAAAACTCTCTAATTTTCTTGAATAAATCTGACCTTAACTGTTGTTTGTACAACTTTGCTTACTGAGAAAGCAGTAATTTACATAAAATTGTATGTGAGATGTACTATTAAATCCTGTGTTATAAATGAGTGCAATCCTGTCTCCATTGAAATCTACTGCCAAGATTTCACCCTGTATGTCTAACATGTATGTGTAAATTGGAGAATTATAACATTTATCCCCAGTTTTCTTAGACTCTAATCTCTTTGGGGGAGAGGATCCTTTTGTTCCATGTCTGTGCGTGAGGTCCTGCTCCCTAACTGGGGCTCCAGTCTGCTGCAATAATACAAATAGTAGTTTACAAAGAATAAGGTCCCCACAAGAATAAGCCCCCCCGTCCCTCTCATCCTTATGTCAGATCCAGAAGGGTGGACACCTACTCCTGCACAGAGCTCCATAATAGTAATAACGGTGTGAAGAGCATACACATGATTCTTAGAAGTATTTCTAAAGAACTTACTGCTGCTGTCCTGTCCACCTCACACCGGCTACTCAGAATGAAACAGGCCTCAGCATCATCCATCCTAAAAGCAAATGGAGAAAGCAAAAACTATCAAATGTTATATATTTATATTTAAGCCACCATGTCATATGTGACAGCAATCCAAGTGTGCACAAGTCATACAGCATAAATTCTTGCTATGAACTTGTATTTCTAACAGTTAATGATAGCTTTATGCTTAGAAGTATATTGGACCAAAGTTTTAAGTCAGCTATTTTCATGTATTTTCTGAATGTCAGTTGTTTCTGAGCTTGACCACATAGTCGCTCTCGGTAACTATGGTTCTGGCATTAAACTCAAGGTAAAATGCCTTGGGTGTAATGAGTACAACAGGTGATATGTGCAACCAATCTATTCACTCTGAGTACAATAATTCAGAATTTTCATTGTCATGTCCCTTTAACCAGCACCTCCAGATACACCAGGTTACTTTTCTGTACATAACTCAATTTCTTACCGTAGGTATAATGATATGCACTACCAGTAAGAATGTGTGAAAAGTTCATATTGTATTGATAATACTTAGTCCTGTTATAGTGCATTTCCTCCACTTATCTCAAAGCACTTTAAAGAGGAGTGAAATTATATGGTCACACACTGAATCAATGGCAAAGCTGGGAAATTGAATGCAAGTCTCATGACTCGATCCGCTATATAGTTTTGAGAGGCTAGGAATTTGGAACCTGACTGCTTTTTGAAGAAATTTCTGATTTTCAGATCAATATGACTCATAATAAAACAAATGTATTTTTTCAGATGTACAATTTGAAATCAGACTTCCTTTAAATGTACATAAAAGCATCTGTTTTAAAACCAAAGATAAAAGATCATATATATCTGTTTAAATTTAATAAAAAAATCCACTGTAGAGTATATGATAGATACAGATTTGAACACTACATTATAGGGCAAATTTTGCTTCATATCATGTGTATCCCCATTAATATCCATGGGCTTGACTAAGTGAAATAGAGAAGAATTTGGCATGTGTACCATTTTACAATCTTACTCAGTCAAACCTTGCTGATGTTAATTATATCAATGCAAAGCAAGGCCCCAGTTCCACAAGCACTTATTCATGTGTTTCAATTTTACTAACACAAGTAGTCTTGTCATTGTCCTGGATTTTACAATATGACATTACAGGATGCTTTCAATAGCATTACTCACATACACAAAGTTAAATATATACATACGTGTTTGCTGGTCTGGTCCCAAAAGTCTCAGAATTTAAAATCCCAGAACATACCTAAATATTGTCTATTTACATATCTGTACAAGTTGCATCATAAACTAGTTACATTTCTGGTGATGGTAAATAGTGGTTCTTCAGAGGAATAATGATGTGGGTGAGAATATATCAAATTAATTGCATTGTATTAGAATGTTTCCGTTTCTCATTGTAATGCAGTTACATAATGGCATTATTTTTTTTCTAGGACATCTTAAAATATAATCACATTATATATCTCTTTATTGATGATGAAATGTTAAATAGCAAATGCAATTAGATATTGACATTAGATTAACACAGGATTGCTGTCCATTAAAGACTGCTGTTCAAAGGGCAAAATTCATTCTTGAACCTAGAGCCAGCCCAAAACCTATGCCCCACTTCAAATCCCATTTACCTACTCAAAATAGGAGTTCCAGGGGATTTAAGTGCTGTCCTTGTGCTGGCCCCTTGCAAATTAGCTAATTTCACCAAACATGATAGAAGACATCTACAAATGTCGTGTTTTTTTTTTTTAATTGAAACCTGGACACATTGTAGTAAAGGATTGTCTGACCAGGTGAGTATATCCATCATGACCTGTGTAGAACTGATTGAATTATTTGTTATGAACAAATAATCTGGCAGATGTATGAAAATAATCTGACTAGTGTCTGACTGTATTATATGAATGAACAATTTTCAGCCTATGAGCTGTTTGCAAACAATTCAGAATTTGCTACTGGCTATTCCTGGCATGTGACGGGTCACTTAAGTCACATGGTATTGTTTCTGCTCCATATTCATAGATTCATAGACTCTAGGACTGGAAGGGACCTCGAGAGTTCATCGAGTCCAGTCCCCTGCCCTCATGGCAGGACCAAATACTGTCTAGACCATCCCGGATAGACATTTATCTAACCTACTCTTAAATATCTCCAGAGATGGAGATTCCACAACCTCCCTAGGCAATTTATTCCAGTGTTTAACTACCCTGACAGTTAGGAACTTTTTCCTAATGTCCAACCTAAATCTCCCATGCTGCAGTTTAAGCCCATTGCTTCTTGTTCTATCATTAGAGGCTAAGGTGAACAAGTATTCTCCCTCCTCCTGATGACACCCTTTTAGATACCTGAAAACTGCTATCATGTCCCTTCTCAGTCTTCTCTTTTCCAAACTAAACAAACTCAATTCTTTCAGCCTTCCTTCGTAGGTCATGTTCTCAAGACCATTAATCATTCTTGTTGCTCTTCTCTGGACCCTCTCCAATTTCTCCACATCTTTCTTGAAATGCGGTGCCCAGAACTGGACACAATACTCCAGTTGAGGCCTAACCAGTGCAGAATAGAGTGGAAGAATGACTTCTCGTGTCTTGCTCACAACACACCTGTTAATGCATCCCAGAATCACGTTTGCTTTTTTTGCAACAGCATCACACTGTTTGGTACCATCTGCAAACTTAATAAGCGTACTTTCTATGCCAACATCTAAGTCGTTGATGAAGATATTGAACAGAGATGGTCCCAAAACAGACCCCTGTGGAACCCCACTTGTTATACCTTTCCAGCAGGATTGGGAACCATTAATAACTACACTCTGAGTATGGTTATTGAGCCAGTTATGCACCCACCTTATAGTAGCCCCATCTAAATTGTATTGGCCTAGTTTATCGATAAGAATATCATGCGAGACCGTATCAAATGCCTTACTAAAGTCTAGGTATACCACATCCACCGCTTCTCCCTTATCCACAAGACTCGTTATCCTATCAAAGAAAGCTATCAGATTGATTTGACAAGATTTGTCCGTTACAAATCCATGATGGCTATTCCCTATCACCTTACCACCTTCCAAGTGTTTGCAGATGATTTCCTTAATTACTTGCTCCATTATCTTCCCTGGCACAGAAGTTAAACTAACTGGTCTGTAGTTTCCTGGGTAAATGTGGGTCAATAACAGTTTGCAGACAGGATAATAATGAAAAGCAATGCTTACATGAATCAAAGTATTTGCATTTTATTAATGCAGCAATTCCTCAAACATTGTTGTGACTAAAATCACATTTCATTGAATGTTTTTTTAATTTAAAAAAGGCAGATGTGTAACTGAAGAGCAGTGAAGACTATTGAGTGAAGGTGTATGAGCAGGGTTTCTATAGTATTCAAGATGTTTCACTTCTAAGGTACATAACTACAAGATTTCATAGGCCACTCACATTTGAATTTCCATGTTGAATACAGAGATTTTTAGAATTATAGGCAGGACTGGTGGCATTGTGTATTATTATTTTTGTCTCATACTTTCCATTACAAAACCTCATTTTCAGGTGCTTACAACTTTGCAAAACATTAGCCACTGGGCTGAAATTTTCCATGCTGGGTGCCCACTTCCAGTGCTTTCCCTTCCAGATCCTGTAAGATTACTAAGTCTCACCAGGTCTCTGCTGTCAGCAAATATCTGTGATACCCACTGGCAAAGTGTGTATCTTTCCTTCTCTAGTGCTGCTCTATTTAGAGGATGACAACTTACTATTGCTATCAGTTACTCCATTAGCTCAAATAGCAGAGGACTGTGTGGTGGATCTAAAGGTTCCAAGCCTGCTGATGAACTGTGTGTGTTAATAAGATGGCACATGATGAAATTTCTGAATTCTCAGTTGGCCTTTTTAAAAAAACCTATGATATTACACACACACACACCAATGTTACTAAAACATTTTATTAAAGTTGCAAACTCAAGCACTCAAAAGTTAGGAGATGAGAGAATTAAAATGGCTTCAAACATAGCCTATTTTGCCAACCAGAACGACCACGGTTGATGGTGTCGCACGAGGCATCATGTAGTGAAGTTTCCATATCTGGCTTACTCCTGTGAATCCATGAATTTATGGAGCAGCTTCATGGGCACCCCAGGTAAGGTTAGGTGGTGTACCCCTTTGTGCACTGATGGACAGTCTGAGAGCATGGTGTACTGGGGTGTTTTTGTCCATGCGAGTAATATGGTGGCAGAGCATGCAATGCCGTTTTTTTAATATTATGAGTGTTTTGAAGGGAGGTCAGATCTCTGCCTATGCAACCTTAATTCATCCTCCTGCGCCTATGCATTATGGTACAGTAAAAGTACATAATCATATACTATTTTTCCAGAGGACCCCTGCCTTCCACATTGAACAGGATAGACTTGCTCTGGGGATGAATCAGGGTTGTGTAGTGAAGGAGGCTGTCTATAGAATCCCTGCTTTGTTGATGAAGTTGGACGTTGTGTACTGAATGAGGCAAGTGATTGAAGAGAATTAAAAAGGAAGGTCTCATGGTTAAGACAGTTGAATGCTGTCCTGCAGAATTTGATTTGATACCTGCCTGTGTCATAGAGTTCCCATATGATTCTGCGCAAGTCATTTTAATAAAAATTTTGGAAGGTGGTCACACTGTGTTCTTAATTTTCTGGGTGCCTAATTTGAGATCCTGGGGGCTGATTTGCAGAAGTTCTGAGCACTCATAACTGCAACTGCAATGGGTGCCATGCTTGAATATTTAAAATTCTATATAATTCTAAAAACTCTGAAAAATCAGATTCTAGGCAACTCAAATTGGGCACCCAAAATTAGTGACTACTTTTGACCTTAATCTCTCTCTTCCTCAGCTCCCCACTTGTACAATTGAGATACCACCAGCACCTCACAAAACATAGGTTTTTGTGAAGATAGATTAATGTTTGTGAAGCACTCACATAATATAGTGATGAACACCACAGAAAAGCCCATGAGAAAATAAATAATTCTGTCTTAAGAGCAGGGTTTGAATTTTCAATAGATAAGACATGGGACCACTCATACAACAAAATATGGGATAATTGCTCATAATTTACCACTGTCCATTCTGGACACTGAATAAAACAGGCGTCCCATGGAAATAATGGTATGTAATCATGTAATTAAAGACTGTATCATCTTGCATATGCAGGAGGAGACTGCATTATGGTTGAAAAGGCAACCATAATTTTAGCATATCCTGACATTTGAGTTCTTGACTTTGTAACCTTAATTTCTTTTAACATAGTTTTTGTGTAATATGTATATAAATTTTGATAATGAGACAACCAGATTTTATTTTTATAATAGGAACTAAACAACTACCTAATATTTTATTTACTAGAGAAATTTACCAAGCATCTGTTATTTTTCAGTACCTTGTTTTTCATAAAAAGAACTGAAATATAGCAACCTCTTAGTTACTGGGTTATATTTCATACTAAATGTTCTATTAAATTCCCACCATGCTGTTTCCCTCAGGACATGTTTAAAAAAAATCTTTAGGTACATTCAATTACATGTTCTGCAGAAAAAAGTACAATTCTACAGTTGACTAGCTTCAGGTTATTAAGGTTATTCTAGGCTAAATGCATATAATTATGCTCAGAGAACAGCATTTTGATTCTTTTTCACCTCCTAAGATGTAGAACAAATGCTAACTAAATCCCACTAGAGAATCTTTTCTCAAGATCGATGGGAAAGCAAAAAATGGCAACTCTTTTATATCTTTTTTTGGGGAGGAAGGGAGCACAATCTCCTCTCTGAACAGACCTTCTATTTTTCTTCTTTTGAACATCCAATATTAGCTCTTTATCAGAGATAGAAATTTGAGAAGACATTCCTCTCAAGACTCTGAAGAAATGTGATGTCTGGACTATAATCATCTATTAAATTCAGATCAAGTTTCAACTTAAAATAAAAAAAGAGGTGATTTGTTTCTAGGGTGGTATTATCAAACAGTTTGCAAATGCTTATATGGGTTAGGTATAATGACAAAGCATGAACATTCCATAAATAGGAAGAAATGGAGATGGGATGCAATGAATACTCAATAGGCACTGATCTATACTATGTGTCTTGATGTTTTGTTTGATTCATGTGTGTGTGTGTGGGGGGGGTCAGTTAACACTTCCTGGATGGGAAGAATAGCTGTATAGGTCTTGCTATAGAAGCTTGTTGTAAGGAAGGTGTTGAAGGAGGGCACGGAGGCATGGTAGACTCATGTAAAAGGGCACGTCTTCCACTTCCTATCTTCCTCTAAACATACAGACTACTAGGAGACTCTCTGCTTGTAAACACCACATGTGGTTTATTTACAATGTTCCCCTGGCACTTGACAGCATTGTGCAGCACTTTATATATAACAGCAGCTTCCTAGACCAAGGACAGGAGAGAAGGAGATCTCTCCCTCAAAAGTTGCTCTTGGGACTTCTCTTGCCATCTCTCCCCCATGTCATTTCTTTCCTACGCCTTTTCTACTTTCTGAGCTAATGGATTAATTAGCCTTGTATCTCTCTCCAGATCATCACCAATCTATCAGTTAGGCACAATTATCATACTCAGGTTTACTCCTATGCAACTAACTGGTGATAAAGTGATCAGAGTGCTGGTACAGCTGCTGTTGCCCACACAACTAGGTAAAGCGAGTTGCTTACAGTTGAATGAGGTTAACAATGAGAATGGGTACAGCATGTGAAGGGGAATATTTGCTTTTGCTTCCTTTCTTTTTACTTCAGTTGGTCCAGATAATCACCACTGAATCTTATCATCACTCATGCGAATTCTAAAACCACTTATCGGCTTTCCAGTATCCAGTGTTGTATGATAGGATATAAAAACACCACACAAGACAGAAAGGGGTTAAAAAGCAGCTATAGGCTCAGACAGCCCTGCCTTGCCACACCTGTAAATCATGCCAGGTTGAGGAGGAGGCTTAAAGGGAGAAGCCCAGACCAGAGGGCTCCATCCCAGGAAGATGGACAGACTTTTCATTTTCAGCTCCCAAACAGGAGCCCAGTCAAGGCCCAAGCTCCTTTAGCCATCTGTACTACTGCCCCGTCTTGACAGTTAACTTAAAGGACCCTTGAGGGATCGTGCAGCCCTTCATTTCTATTAGTTTAGTTTTTTTTCCCCTTTGTCATGTTGGGAACTGGGACCAGGGGCTTGATTCCACAGTAGATCTCTGCTAAGAATGCAAGTCCCTTGAGGAAACGGTGGGCTGACTGAGGAAGTAGTCCAGGGAGGAAGCAAGAGTTCTGACAATATAGAACTTAACCACATGCTTCAGTGTCCCTGGGCTGGAACTCTAAGTAGGGAGAGGGACTAAATTCCCCTAAGCATCACTGATCCCAGAGGCAAGGAGCTAGAAATGTTATTGGGCCTGGACCTGGGCCACTGATGCAAGGGAAAGGAACTACTGAGTTAAACTCTGGTTTATCCCAAAAGGAGTGAGACTAAATGTGTCCTGGCCAGAAGGTCAAGCCCAAGATGAAGGGGACTGCTAGTGGACCTGGACAGCTGGTTGGCAAGGCTATGGAGAGAGAACACCCAGCCACAAGTCGGTGCATCAACTGGTGAGTCATTTTGCCATGAAAAGCAATTATTTGATTTATTTCTGAATTGTTTTAATGCTGCTTTTAAAATGGAGACAGAAGAGACAAGTGACACAAAGCTTGGTCCAATAAAGTAGAGTTAGATTACAAGTGGCTTAAAAAAAAAAGTTAGAAACAAAGCTGAATTATGCCAAAGATTTACTCATGTTACCCTTCTAAAATGCACAAACTTCTTTTCTAATCTGGCTCATGTTGTTTGTAAACCTTATTTAAGAAGTATGAGTTGAAACAAATAAATGAAAAATAAATATATTAGTTTTTGCCTACTTAGCTCTCAACAGGTCCTGATCTTTCAGTACTGAGCCTTGCAGATAGATAACTCTTTGAGACCACATTGGAATTTGCAACACTCTTCTCACTTGAACATCCATCTCAGTAGGACACAAAATAACCACATAATAGTCCTGTCAAAAATATAAAGGAGAGTAGAAAAGGCATTTGGATTATTTACTGTTACCTTCTGTTGTCACTGTAGTATTGGTTAATAGAGAATCTGGAGGTGAACAAGTACCTGTAATAACTTTTAAAATTGTTTCTTGGATAAACTATTTGAACATTGCACATTTCAGATTCTATAATAAAACTGGAGCGTTAAAAATTGTCACAACATTTTTTTCCATAAATAATTCAGATTCCCATCCTGTTTATAGCTGGTAAATTTATTAGGTGAAACAAGCAAATATTATGGATGTTTTCCCCAGATTAAGGGTCAAGTCCAGTCTCCTTTTCCAATATGGTTCTGCTGTGAGCAGATGGTGGAATGAAGTTGAGGAATTCAGGATATCTTCCATTCCCCCAATGAAACTGTGCAGGAAGAGTAGTGAATTGGATCCAGCATTGCTGCCCACATAAGGAATCACTTATTGCATAAGTGTCTTTTGTAGGATTCTTCCACCACTGAGATGACGGAATCTCCGGAACCTGTGGTAGGAGGATTTTGCTTCCCTTCTCCCCAGGGTATCATCTCAGCTCCTGGCCTGTTACTCCGGCTATGTGCTAAAATTTGTGTCTATGTGTATTAAATATACACTGTACACACAGTTATGAATTGAATGTGGGTTTCCCATACCTCAGGAGATTGCTCTAACCGCTGGGCTAAAAGTTATAAGGTTGGCCCTCCAACCTCCTTCTGATCTGCTGCTACCAGATTTTGAATGGGACCTGATCTGCTAAGCAGCCTCTGAGGGTGCATATCACAATCTGGCCCCTTCACATGACGTAGGCAGCTGAATGCTTATTTTCCCCAGGTCATGGATGGCTCTGCAGCTTAAGTGGGAGATGTAAATGGAGGCATCAATGTACATGACCAGAAGCAGGAACTTAGATGAAGAGGTAACATTTACCCTTAGGTGTCGAGTGAGTTTAGTAAGTCTTGTGAATCTCAAATTTCAATGGAGCCAAAACTGGGTCTTAGGTGCCTAAGCCTGGATCTTCAGTGACTACGTCTGGAGTAAATGTTCCTAAGACTCTTTGTGGACCTGGGCCTACATGTGAAATACATGTTTGGTTATCCTCCTCTGTGTTGTTGAGGAGGATAAAAGTCTTGGAGAAGGAGATCAACCTAGAGCAAAGGGAAATGAATCTATAGTTGGGACCCTATTCCCAGATGACTTCATGCTATCCTCTTGTACAGAGAATACATTTCCAGGTGAGGGGACCCCTGTTGTTAGGAAGAGACAGGTAATATTAATGTGGGATTTGATTATTAGAAATATAGATAATTGGGTTTGTGATGACTGGGAAAACCACATGGTGAATTGCCTTCTGGATACGAATGTTGCAGACCTCTGAAGACAGGTGGACAGACTAATGGGTATTGCTGAGGAGGAGCTGGTGGTCATGGTACATGTAGGTACCAATGACATAGGGAAAGGTAGGAGAGAGGTCCTGTAGGCTAATTTAGCCTGCTAGGTAAGAGGTTCAAGTCCAGGACCTCCACGGTGGCATTCTCTAAAAGGCAGGCAGAACTGCAGAGTATCAATACATGAATGATATGATGGAGGAGGGATTTAGGTTTATTAGGAACTGGGGAACCTTTTGGGAAAGGAAGAGCCTATACAGTAAGGATGGGCTCCACCAAAAACAAAACAGAATCGGATTGCTGAGAGGTAAAATTAAAAATATCATAGAGGACTTTTTAAACTAAGAGCTGGGGGAAAGCTGACCGATGCAGAGGAGCACACGGTTTGGACAGACACATCCTTTAGGGGAGGATTTTTTTAAAGGTGATACTCTATATCCTAGTAAAAAGGAGAGGCTAGAAGTTGATGAAGTACGGGTAGGAACTGAAGAAACAGTCAAAAAAGAGTCCTATTCAATTACATCACATGAAGGCAGACAACTAAATATTGACAAATTCTATAAGTGTTTGTATACAAATGCTAAAAGTCTAAAAACTAAGATGGGTAAACTTGAGTGGTTGGTATTAAATGAGCATATAGATATAATAAGCATAACGGAAACTTGGTGGAACAATGATAATCAATCGGAATTGAATAGGTCATAATCATGTGGGAGTGACACTGTGAAAGAAGGCATAGTCATATATGGTAAAAACAAACAGACAGTACCATAGAATCTCTATGGATAGAAATTCCATGCTTGAATAATAATAGTATAGCAGTAGGAATATATTATTGACCACCTGACCAGGGAGATGACTGTTAAATGCTTACGGAGATTAGATAAGCAACAAAGGCAGAAAAAGCTATAACAATAAGGGATTTCAGCTATCCCCATATCGAATAGGAACATGTCACTTCATGATGGAATGCAGAGATAAAATTTCTAGACACTATTAATGACTGCTTCTTGGAGTAGATAGTTCTAGAACCCACAAGAGGAGAGGCAATTCTTAATTTAGTCCTAAGTGATGCACAGGATCTGGTTCAAGAGGTGAATCTAGCTGAACCTCTCAGTAATAGCAATCATAATATAATTAAAGTTAACATCCTTGGGGGGGAGGGGAATATACCAAAGAAACTCACCACAGTAGCACTGAACTTCAAAAAGGGAAACAATACAAATATGAGGAAGCTAATTAAGCACAAAAAGGAACAGTCACAAAAGTGAAATGCCTGCAAGCTGCATGGAAATTTTTAAAAACATCATGCTAGAGCATAAAACTATATGTATACCCCAAATAATAATAATAAAAAAGACCAAAAAATGCTGTCCTGGCTAAACAATACAGTAAAAGAGATGGTTAGAGACAAAAAAAATAAATCCTTTAAAAATTGGAAGCCAAATCCTACTAAGGAAAATAGAAAGGAGCATTCATTTTGCCAAGCCAAGTGTAAAAATATAATTAAGCAGGCCCAAAAAAGAATTTGAAGAGCAACTAGTAAAAGACAGAAATAAACAGCAATAATTTTTGTTGTACATCAAAAGCAGGAAACCTGCCAAAAAATCAGTGGGGCCATTGGATGGTTCAGGTGCTGAAGGAGCACTTAAGGAAGGCCAAGCCATTGCAGAGAAGCGAAATGAATTCTTTGTATTGGTCTTCGCTGCAGAGGATGTGAGGGAGATTTCCACACCCGAGCCATTCTTTTTTGGTAACAAATATGAGGAATTGTCCCACACTGAGGTCTCAGTACAGAAGGTTTTGGAACAAACTGATACAATTAACAGTAATAAATCACCAGGACCAGATAGTATACATCCAAGAGTTCTAAAAGAACTCGTATATAAAATGTGCAGAACTTCTGTCTGTGGTATGTAACCTATCACTTAAATCAGCCTCTGTACCAGATGACAGGTGGATAACTAATGTGAAGCCATTTTTTTAGAAAAGGCTCCAGAGACGATCTTGGAAATTACAGGCCGGTAAACCTAATTTCAGTAGCAGGCAAATGGATTGAAACTATAGTCAAAAATAGAATTATCAGACACCTAGATGAACATGATTTGTTGGAGAAGAGTCAACATGGCTTTTTTTTTTAAAAAGGAAAATTGTGCTTCACCTAGCTATTAGAATCCTTTGAGGGGGTCAACAAGTATGTGGACTAGGGTGATCTAGTGGATATAGTGCACTTCAATTTTCAGAAAGCCTTTGACGAGGTCCCTCACCAAAGGCTCTTAAGCAAAGTAAGGAGTCATGGAATGAGGGAAGGCCCTCTCACGGATTAAAAGATAGGAAACAAAGGGTAGAAATAATGGTCAGTTTTCATAGTGGAGAGAGGTAAATAGCAAGGTCCCCCAAGGATCTATATGGGGATCTGTGCTGTTGAACATATGCATAAATGATCTGGGAAAAAGGATAAGCAGTGTCTAAGTTGGCAGATGATACAAAATTACTCAACATAGTTAAGCCCAAAGCTGACTATAAAGAGTGACAGGAATCTCACAAAACTGGATGAGTGGGCAAGAAAATGGCAGATTAATTTCAATGTTGATAAGTGCAAAGTAATGCACATTGGAAAACATAATGCTAACTACACATCACGATGATTTGGTCTTAGTTAGCTGTTAACACTCAAGAAAGTGATCCTGGAGTCATTGTGGATAGTTCTCTGAAAACATCTGCTCTATGTGCAGCAGCAGTCAAAAATGCTAACAATGTTAGGAAGCATTAGGCAAGGGATAGAAAATGACAGTAAATATCATAATGCCACTAAATAAATCTGGTACGCCCACACCTTGAATACTGTGTGCAGTTCTGGTTGTCACATCTAAAAAAAATATATTAGAATTGAAAAAGTAGAGAATGGCAAGAAAAATGATTAGGGATATGCAATAGTTTCTATACAAGGAGAGATTAAAAAGCTTGGAAAGATGGCTGAGGGGCGATATGATAGACGTCTGTAAAATTATGAATGATGTGGAGAAAATGAATAACTGTTGTTTACACCTGCACATAACACACATAATAGGCATCACTTAATGAAATTAATAGGCAGCAGTATGACAGGGTGCCGGGCAAAGGGTTGCTGATTCAGCCCTGTAACACCTGTTCCCATTTAGGGGAATAAATCAGAGCTGGCAAGATATAACCTGGCCCTAATTGGGGGAGCAGAGACAGATTTCACCTAATTAGCCTGGGGCTGTATAAAAGCCTCAAGAGATGTAAGAAAGGGAAAAGGCAGGGAGTGGAAGCAGGGAAGTAGATCTTCCCTCCCTCCCTCCCTCCCTTCTGCAGACCGTGAAGGGCCAACTGTACTTACTGAAACGATGATGGGAACAAGCCTGTGAATAAACTGCACCAGTGGTTACTAACCTCAGGGACTCAGAGTGACTTTGTGGACTTAGCAGAGGCAGGAGCCAAGGGGGACTCTGATACATGTAGGGGCCTGTCCAGGATCCCGTACTAGAGCAAGTGTTTTGGCAGCCTGGAGATGGAGGAGACCCTGCAATGGCTGGTCAAGCAGCAGGAGGAGGTGCAGAAGTCAATGCAGAGTTTTCAGCAAGCCCACCAGCTGGAGAGACAGGCCTTGCTCACCTAGCAGGCAGAACAGCAGAAGAGCCTGCAGGACTTCATTTGGGAGCAGGCTGGGATCCAGCAGCAGCTCCTGCAGAAAGTGGTGAGTCCCACAGGAGGGGATGGCATTCGGGTGCTGGGCTTAGGACTATGTAAAATGGGCCAGACGGATGACCCTGGTGCCTTCCTAGGCAGCTTTGAGTGGGTAGCTGCAGGGGCTGGATGTGACAGGGCAACCTGGACCCTGCGACTGGCTCCCTACCTAGCTGGCAAATCCCAAGCGGCCTACTTGGACCTAAGTGAAGAGCAGACCAGGAATTATGAAGTGGTAAAAGCAGCCATCCTGATCGGGTGGGGCTGACCATGGGGAAGTACTGCCAGAAGTTCTGGTTGGCGAGGTGGATGGGGTGTTGTGGCCCCAGGCATTCACCCAAAAGTTAATGGACTGGACTACCCACTGGCTGAGGCTGGATGCACAGACAGTGAGGGAGATTATAGAGGCACTCGTCCTAGATCAGTTTTTACAGGGCCTCCCAGACAAAATAAAGGTGTGGGTGCAGAGGCACCAATCAAATATGGTCCAGGTGGCTGTAAAGCTTACGGAGGAGTATGCAGAGGTAGACTTCCCCAGGAAGGAGGGACAGCCGGAAGTGGAGACTGGGATAAGGCCCAGAGAACCTCTGCCCAGGAAAGTCCCAGAGAATAAATGGGAGGACACGCTAGGGTCTCCCATGGGGTCCTGACCAGTTGTCTGCTGGCAGTGCAGATGGCCGGGACACAAGAAGGGGGACTGCCTGCCCATGGATTGTGGATGGGCAGAGTTTTTTGTCATTGGGGAAACACTGGAAGGCAGGGGTGGAAGCTGTCCACTATTCCAGTAATGGTGGGGAGGAAACCCCAATGAGCCCTGGTGGACTCTGCCTCGGCCTGCTCTCTGGTACAACGGAAGCTGGTGAGGCCGCACTGGTGGATTTTGGGTGTTAAGATGGATATAGAATGCATCCACAGGGATAGGAGGCAAAACCTTATGGTCCAAGTGCCCCATGAGTTTTGGGGCTGGTTTAAGGGACCCCAAAGGGACTACCTTATATGGTGGTAATGGGTACAGACTGAGACCTCTTCCCAGGAGGGAATGTGGGCAGAGGGAGAATCTCCAAGGAACAGGGTAGAGACCACTGAGAAGAAAACCCCTAGCCAACAGAACTTAAGAAGGAAGTTATGGGCGAGATGTCCACCCTAGGATCCTCAACTGGAGATCAAGGCCCGGTGGAGGCCTTTATTAGCGGACACCCCAGAGGAAGAGACCCAGGCCCCATTGGATGAGCTTGGGGGACCAGAAGCCCTGAGCCTCTGGGAGAGGGCTGGGACCAACCCTGAACCCCTGACAGAAAGGAAGGAGGGGAGAACAAGGGAACACCCAGGAGGCTGTGAATGGTGTGAGGCCCTGTGGGCTGTGGTGGAGCTGTGGGGCCATCCACCCCACACACAATGTAGTTTCTGTAGTTGGGAGATGAAGGAATCCCACACGGCAAACCCTGGGATTGACCTGAAAGAGGGTAAAGGACTCCCCCATAATAGAGGAAGGAGAGGATGCAGAGGTGCAAACCTTGTGTTTGGAGAAGTGGGGGAGGTGTGTGACAGGATGCTTGGCAAAGGGTTGCCTATTCAGCCCTCTCACACCAGCTCCCATTTAGGGGAATAACCTGGCCCTAATTGGGGAAGCAGAGACAGCTGTCACCTAATTAGCCTGGGGCTGTATAAAAGCTGCAGGGGAAGGAAGCCAAAGGGTGGCAGAAGAAAGGGAAAAGGCAGGAGTGGAAGCAGGGAGGTAAACCATCCATCCTTACTGCAGCTAGTGAAGAACCAACTGTACATAGTGAAAAGGTGGTAGGAACAAGTCTGTGAATAAACTGCATCCGTGGTTATTAACCCCAGGGTCTCAGAGTGACTTTGTGGACCTAGTAGTGGCAGGAGCCAAGGGGAGGGGCCCAGCTGCATTTTGCTACAAGCAGGTTTAAAACAAACATGGGGAAGTACTTCACAGAATGCACAGTCAGCCTCATTGCCAGTGGATGTTGTGAAGGCCAAAAGTATAACATGGAAGTAACGGGCAACTCTCTTACCACTTCAAAAGTTATTTTTCCTCCCTTGGTATCCTGTTGTTAATTGATTTATCTCGTTCGACGGACCTCACACTTGGTAAAGCAACCCCCATCCTTTCATGTATTTATACCTGCTCCTGTATTTTTCACTTCATGCATCCAATGAAGTAGGTTCTAGCCCACAAAAGCTTATGCCCAAATACATTTGTTAGTCTCTAAAGTGCCACAAGGACTCCTGGTTGTTTTTACTGATACAGACTAACACAGTTACCACTCTGAAATATGGAAGAATAGGTCCATCAGTGGCTATTAGCCAAGATGGTCAGGTATGCTAGCCATGCTCTGGGTGTCCCTGAACCTCTGACTGCTAGAAGCTCAGACTGAACGACTGGGGATGGATCACTTGATAAATTGCTGTTCTGTTTGCTTCCTCTGAAGTATCTGGCACTGGCAAAAGACAGAATATTGGGCTACAGAGACCTTTGGTTTGACCCAGTATGGCCATTTTGTTCTTAATTAGCCTGTGAATTTAGATCAGTTTGGATTTTTTTTCATTCTGTTATTGTTGAATGGTGCTGTTATCAGGCCATAAAGTTTAAAAAGTTACATTTTATTTTGCCCATTAATTAATGATGTACAGTGCCATATGTGCTTTAGCAAAAAGTAGCAATGTATTTTTAGTAAATAGAAGTAGTCCATACTAAAGCCCACAAATAATATATTTTTAACAATTTGTCATAATGGAACCAAAATTCCAATACACTTTACCCAGAAATGATTGTGAGGATTTAAAGAGAGAAAGTGGGTGAGGTAATATCTTTTATTGGACCAACTTCTGTTGGTGAGAGAGACAAGCTTTTGAGCTTACACAGGGCTCTCCTTCAGATGTAAAACTTTCACAGGGCCAGTTAGGATATAGTCAGCCATATGAAAAAAACATTTCTTTGTATTCCCTAATTCTTTTAATGCTTATGCTGAGAAACTCCTCACTTGCGAGCAATGTTGACAATCAGGCTATGTCCATTGCACTATATCCTGTTCTGTCTTAACTGCAGCAATCACAATTAAGTTTAAAAACTCTCATTGAGTTCAGTGAACGAGGCCCCAGAATAGCAGAAAAACATAAAATGACCAATTTTCTTTTTTTCTTTTTACACATCGTATTAGGTTAATCAAAAGGAATTTTCATGAAATTAGTTGGCTGTAAGATAACTGGTATAAATCAAAGTAATTAGACTCTGTGTGACACAAGCATATTTCTATCTGTTTAAACCAATTTAGATCAATTAAAAATGAATGCATCCATTACTTGTTCTGAGCTACTTCTTGCAATTATACTTTCTTCAGTCAGTCATTCTTTAATTCAGACACACACATTACAGACCATTTCTGAAGATTGTCTGCAAGTTACCAATGTCTAATTGAATTTATTATTTTTTTTTATTCGTGCATTGTAAATATACCTGCAGCCTGGGATGAGCATAGAACTCATTTAAGAAATCCATAAGCAAGTCAATCTTCAGGGAGCTGACACACAGTACCACATGTTTCTCTGTCTGAGCTCTGTGTCGACTGTAGTTACCCCCAGACTTCTGTCTCTCCATCCACAAATAAGCCAGCTGTTCAAACTGCAATATATTGTCAATGTGAATGAAATACATATAAGCAGCTGTGCAATATACACATCTTTATCAGTATGAGTTAATTATATTTTATGCTTTAGGCTATCCACTCATTTAATTAAAGACACACTTAAAACCCCCACCCTTTGTCTTTGTTTCTTTCCAAGAGCAGCAGTTTACAACCAGATGGGATGGCACAATAATACATCAATAGGCCAAACTCAGGCATTCAAAAATCATAAAGTTGAGTTAAATCATGAGCTTATTTAAATATATTTTTTCTGGTATTTGAGCCTTTAGGGTTCATTTGTAATTTACATGACACCAAGAGATGAGACTGTAAGAAAAACACCAATGTATTACATATGTAGATGGAACAATGCCTCAGTTTCTCCCCATAGATTTTTAAAAATCTAAAGTTGGCAACACTTGATACGATGATGTCTGCATATTATTTCTTACTATCTGATCTGCACCTTAAATATTGGCATCACTTAAACATATGGCTAGTAGAAAAATCATGTTCTGTCCCTGCTGCTCCTGGAGAACTGCTGGGTTTTTTGGTATTGACTATGGCATCTGTTGAACTCAGGGCCGCCCAGATGGGGGGGAGGGGGAAAAGTGGGGCAATTTGCCCCGGGCCCCACAGGGGCCCCCACGAGAGTTTTTTGGGACCTCTGGAGCAGGATCCTTCACTCACTCTGAGGGCCCCGAAAAACTCTTGTGGGACCTGGGCCCCCAGAACTTCTTCCGCTCCAGGGCATCATCGTCGGCAATTCGGCAGCGGAGGGTCCTTCTGCTCCAGGGTAGAATTACCCCCCGCCGCCGAATTACCAACAAAGACCCGACATTTCAGCAGTGGGTCCTGCTTTAGCGGTAATTCGGCGGCAGGGGGCCCCCGCCGTGGCTCTTCGGGGCACTTCGGCGGCGGGGCCCGGAGCAGAAGGACCCCCCGCTGTCGAATTACTGCCGCAGCGGGGGCCCCTGCCGCCGAAGACCCCAGGCCCCCTGAATCCTCTGGGTGGCCCTGGTTGAACTAAACTTCAATAAGCGGCACTTTTCCCTCTACCACCTTAATCAGCATCCCCCAGTTCACAATAAATTCTGCTTTGAGATCCTAATACAGGGAAATCTAGGGATGAATATGATATGCAATGTATCTGGAATAATTTAAATACATAAAAGCATTACTTCAGTGGACTAATGTCCACATGTTTTATATACAATTAGTACCACTAATACACCATGCATATACCATTTCAATTTCGAAGCTCCTTACAAGCTAGCTAATATTCACAACAATCCAATGAGACCAGAGTGTTTTCTTATCCACATTCTACTGAGGCAGGGATGTCAAGTGATTCAGTGTCAGAGCCATGATAAGAGCTGGCCCCTTGTCCTGTGCTCAAACCAGGACACGAAGCCCTTGTCTCTCCTTGAGGTGTCACTCTGAAGAAGAAAGAACTAGGGGAAAATGCTAGGAATAGCTAAGTGTCTTGGGAAATCTTTGGCTGCTGGTTAGTTTTGCTGCTATTATTTAAGTTCACAATAAAGGTAAATCCCACCATGAGGGTAAATTTGGACAACACATCATGCCTGTATGTTCTTTGGTGTCTGATGGGAGCCAGCAGCTTCTACAAGGCTTTGAAAACTTGTTAGCTCCTCTCATTTTAGCATATATAAACCATATGCACATTTATTTTACAAACAAGAAGACAAATAAGAAAGCTCCAACTCTGCATAAAATGAAGAAGCATACAAGATGGTGTACTTTTTTTTGATATTACATACACTGTAAGGACAGTTGCAAGATATATTTCAAGATAATACAGTCTTTTCCCCAAAACTTCCCCATCTCTTCCAAATGGAAAACAATCAGAGTTTACCTGTATGGGCAACACCACAAGGGCAACACAGATCATAATGACAACCAGCAGTTTTGAAGGCCAGATCTTGGGTGTAACATCCCCAAAACCCACAGTGGAAAATGTCACTATGCAGAAATAAAGGGAGTCAAAGAGAGTCAACTTGTTTCCTGCTCGCTCCAGATGCTGAATTCCGCAAATACTATGTAAAAAAGAATGAATAAAGAAATGAAAAATAAAACTAGTACCTGGAATAAATCCAAAATGTCATGACTCTCTTACTAGCAAGGAGAATTATTTTCTGCAAATGCATATATTACTTAGCAAAGAAGAGAAAATGTTCACGTTCAAAGCAAAAATCTTTAAAAAATTGTATTTAAATGTCATTTATTCATAATAAAGTTCTAACTGTTATCTTGGAATAAAATGTTATCTAAGGATAAAATGATAGTGCTAGTGGTGGTAAATTTTGATTAGTGGTTGGCAGGAAAAAGTAAGATATGTTACAGATAACAGGATGTACTGATTTTTTTTCTAATACCAGAACAAAATAAATAGCATATAGCTGCACTATTGTAATCTTCAGAGTTTTTAAAACCATCTTTTTTTGTTTTTGCAAAAATAATCTGTGACCAAGAAACTGTATATAATTTCATTACATTTGCAATTCTTTATCTTGGATTATACCTCTTTGGGTAGCAAGAGAACATAAGAATGGCCATACTGGGTCAGACAAAAGGCCCATCCAACTCAGTATCCTGTCTACCAACAGTGACCAATGCCAGGTGTCCCAGAGGGAGTGAACCTAACAGGTAATGATCAAGTGATCTCTCTCCTGCCATCCATCTCCATCCTCTGACAAACAGAGGCTAGGGACACCATTCCTTACACATAAATGGACTTAACCTCCATGAATTTTTCTAGTTCTCTCTAAACCCTGGTATAGTCCTAGCCTTCACAACCTCCTCAGGCAAGAATTTCTACAGGTTGACTGTGTGCTGTGTGGAAGAAGAACATCCTTTTATTTGTTTTAAACCTGCTGCCCATTAATTTCATTTGGTGGCCCCTAGTTCTTATATTATGGGAACAAGTAAATAAAGTTTCCTTATTCACTTTCTCTACACCACTCATGATTTTATATACACCTCTACCCTGTTATAACCCCACTCGGTATAACACAAGTTCGGATATAACGCGATAAAGCAGCGCTCCAGAGGGGCAGGGCTGTGCGCTCCAGCATATCAAAGCAAGTTCAATATAACGCGGTTTCACCTATAACTCTAAGCTTTTTTGGCTCCCAAGGACAGCGTTATATCAAGGTAGAAGTGTACCTTTATCACATCCCCACCTTAGTCTCCTCTTTTCCAAGCTGAAAAGTCCTAGCCTCTTTAATCTCTCCTCATATGGGACCTGTTCCAAACCCCTAATCATTTTAGTTGCCCTTCTCTGAACCTTTTCTAATGACAATATATCTTTTTTGAGATGAGGAGACAACATCTGTATTCAGTATTCAAGATGTGGGTGTACCATGGATTTATATAAGGGAAATAAGATATTCTCTGTCTTATTCTCTATCTCTTTTTTTAATGATTTCTAACATCCTGTTTGCTTTTTTAACTGCCGCTGCACACTGCGTGGACGTCTGCAGAGAACTATCCATGATGACTCCAAGATCTCTTTCCTGATTAGTTGTAGCTAAATTAGCCCCATCATACTGTATGTATAGTTGAGGTTATTTTTTCCAATGTACATTACTTTACATTTATCCATATTAAATTTCATTTGCCATTTTGTTGCCCAATCACTTAGTTTTGTCAGATCTTTTTGAAGTTCTTCACAGTCTGCTTTGGTCTTAACTATTTTGAGCAGTTTAGTATCATCTGCAAATTTTGCCACTTCACTATTTACCCCTTTCTCCAGATCAGTTATGCACAAGTTGAATAGGATTGGTCCTAGGACTGACCCTTGGGGAACATCACTAGTTACCCCTCTCCATTCTGAAAATTTACTAATGTAAGCTAGTGGAATGTTGAAATCTAGATTTTTTTGTTGGGGTCTGGGGTTAGTTATCTAATAGGTACAGATCAGGATAGCTAATGGCATTATATTAAGTAGCCTAACAATATCTCATGCTAATTTGATGCTGCATGGAGAAAACATGGTCTATTTTTGGTATAAATTAACTTCAAATTATGGGATGTCAGCTCTACCAACTTGGAGGCGATTTCTTGGTGAGCAACTGGCATACTTCAGTTTTCATTGCTAACTACACACCAAATTAAATGCCTTCATGGCAATTGTCAAATCTGTGCTAGGGGCTCAATTCACCCCTCAGTTAAACAGATACAGCTCCTCCCAATTACATAGTATTTCAGACATTAAGGACATCCCTAGCACTTCCATTTAGATGTGTGTTGTTTTACACCTCCCTTGCACGGTGGGGATTGAGATTTGTAATGTCTCCCCATAGTGTCGTCATTCTGTTCAAATATAGTTTCCTCCTAAACTTTCTGTTTGATACTTAAAACAGTGTTTCAAACTTATCTCCTTGTCTTTGATTTTTCCTCTTTCTCCATTCCTCCTCTTTTCCCTTTCCTCTGACTGCATTTTCTTATGTTCCCACTAAATCTGTCCCTTCCCAATTTTCCAAACCCCTCCTCTTCTCCATTCCATTTCATTTGTTCCTGCCCTCATGGATCCTCCCTCCCGCCTCAGGGATGGAGTTAAAATGCTGGAGTTCTAGCAGGTACATCATCTAATCCTACCTTGAATCCTAGTACTAAGCTTTGGGCTTCAATTATGTCTTGGGGCAATGAGTTCTGCAATTAATTATGCATTTTGTTTTTAAAATAGTTCTAAATTTGTTGCCTTTCAATTTAATTCAATATCCCCTTGCGCTTGTATTATAAGAACAAATAAATGGGAGCACATCTTACCTTTATAAAATGTATCTAAGGATACAAAATTTAAAGGCAGTTTCTACTACCCTGACTCATGCTGAGTAGTACCTGACTCTGTGAGTAGTCCAACTGAACTCAACAGGGCTACATGTGGAATATGGTTCTATTAATTGTAAGTAAGAATGGCAGAACCTGGTCCTTAGATTTGTTTGTTTTTCAGTTTACTTTCATATTGATTTGGGTGCCTTTAAAATGTCTGAAAGATTTCTACTGGTTACAATGAGCTTCCCAAGTTCAAAGATAGGGATTATCTGTGAATTTAGCAGAATCCTTTAAACCAGTGGAGCTCTTTAACTGCACCTGCTGTACAGAGCATCTCTGAGCTTGCATATTAGTGGTCCCATCCTCCTAGGAGGCTGTTGACTGTCTTTCTATTTTAAAGGTAATTTCTAAATAATGCCATATTTCTCAGTCATAATTCTTCTGTACATCAAAGATGATTTCTTGGCATAGGGTATCTAATTGGCCACAATTGACCATTAAGAACCCCCAGGTAAAAAACCTTTAATCATCAGGCAGGCCCTGTGTTTATAACAGTGTTAGCACTTCTTCTTCTCTTCTCCAGAAATAATTTGCTAGTGGGCAGTAGCATTTCCATAACATATGGATGAGATCCCCAGTTTCCTCTTCACTGTTCTAGCATTTGTATTTTTCACACATCCCAAAATGTTCTGAAGATGATTTTTTGTTGGATAAGTTTCAGCCTTCAGTCATTGGCTGAATTTGTATTCCTACACACTTTGTTCCATATTTTTTCACTGAGGTGGTAGTTCAGATCTTTCCTCCATGCTCTCATTAGTTTGTCCCTTTTCAGTTTTAGTTATAGAAAAGAATTGTTGAAGCAGTACTTTTCTGTCTTTATAATAGGTTCTGAAAAGTTAATAAAGGGGACTGTGGAAATGCCATTCCAGTGAAGATGTATAGTTAACTTTCCTACCTTGGATCAATTATAAGTTTTAATCATTGACTCTGTTTTTCAGTCTATTTGGGTCAGGAACGTTTTAGTGTTATTCTTAAAAACTGGAGTACGCACAGAGAGATCCAGTCATGGAAATATGGGCTCTTATAATGTTAAAATCATTGCGCCCTTACTTTGCATATGTCTTGCTATCCACAGTGTGATTTCAAGCTCTTTGCTTTTAGCATTGGCCACTCCAAGGCTTTGCTGTTATTGAACAAAGTTCACCAGGTGCTGAGATCCTACACTATACCTTGTGCATTTTTAAAGCCTGATAGTGGGGCTTGACCTTGACCTCAGAGTGAAGCATCAAAAGGGCTGTGTGATTAGCACAGACCTAGTGGCCCAAATCTTACCACGTAGAGGTATACTAGAGCTGTAGCTTCTACTCCAGCCCATAGGCTAGAATGAATGTTTGTTGATGGGCTGTGTTGCAGCTCCACTATGGTGATCTATATATGCCATTCTGGTTCTGAAAGAGTTAACTGGAATGGGAGAGTCAGATTAACCCCCCTAGTCACACTGGAGGCTGGGCCAGAGCCAGTTAAGGGTGAGACCCAGCTGAGGAGGAGCTGGGTGGTGATTATAAAGCCAGGAAACTGGAAGCAGAAGGAGATTGTAAGGAGAAAAGGAAGGAACTCTGCTGTCCCTCTCTTGGCACTAGCAAATGGAGTGACTGGGAGGATCAAGGAGGAAGTCCAGGGGAAAGTAGGCTCTTGCATTCTCTTTTGAGTATGGAAGTCTGTCAGAAGGCCAGGAGAGACGAGGAGAAGCTGCTGGAGTAGAACAAACTCTGATGGTGAACCCTGATAAAAGAGCAGGATTGGGACTTCTAGGGAGAGAGTCCTGGTAAGTGTTCAGTGGAGAGCAGAGCAGGGGAACTTAAGAAGCATCAAAGGTTAATCCTAAAGGGGGCAGAAATTGATTTATTTGTACTTCTGGTTTGGGATTTTGTTGGGGGATTTCAGAGAAGAGTTCTGTTGACAGGCTACAAGAAGAAGAAATCCAGGTTGTCAGCAGAAAGGTGTCCAACAGAGCAGACTTTAGCTGCTAGTTATAGGGGTCCTCAGCTGGAATCCAGTGTAATGGTAGGGCTCGGGTTTTCCTTCCAGCTACTGGGGAAGGTGGTGTGTAATCCTGACCTAAAAGAATGACTTCTGAGAGCCCTGAGATGCAAGGATCACTGGGCTGAGAGCTGGGATGAAGACTTAATGTACGGACATTGGACTCCTGTTGTGTGGGACTTCATTAACCCAGAAGGAGTAGAATTAAAATATTACCTGGCCAGAGGGCCAAGTTGTGATAAAAGACAGACCACCACAGGACTGGGGGGAGCACTATACAGGAAAGAACTGCTATGCTATGCCACACTCAGCCACAAGGGAGGGCGCTAGTGGTGAAGGTGCTCTTCAACATCCATGGATTGCTTTTGAATTCTGGTGGTGGCATACAATTTTATATGACAGTTATTCAGTGTTTTTCAATGGAAAGGCTAAAAATCACCCTTTCTGCTTTCATTAATTGACCATATGCACTAAAGTGAAAGTTCTAGAACATCTTTAAGATTGTGTTTTTTTGTTTTTTTTAAAGACTCTTGTTTTTGTGAAGGGAATGCTTTCTTGCTCCTCCCTGTAAGAGTCCCACTAACAATCATTTTTTTAGAAATAATTCAGATAGGAAGACCTGAATCTTGGTAAGAGGTTTTACTGTATTAACAGTATACTGTAATGAATTTTAGTTGTCCCATCTACCCAAATCAATTATCTTGACTGAGCATAACCACAATCAAGAATACACTCGCTGAAATTCTTGCCTATTGAAATCAATAAGAATTTTGCCATTGACTTGAATGGGGCAAACATTTCACCTTCTGTCTCCAATCATATCATTTTATCAGAACACCAGACATTCCCTCAAGTTATCATAATTATTTTGGCCTATGTCCTCAAAGGTATTTAGGAGACTAAGAGCTTAACTCCCGTTGATTAAATAGCTTTTGAGGATCTGGGCCTTTGTGCCTGATCCAATGCCCACTAGTGTGAAGGGGAAATCCAAAGCAGTCTTTGGATCAGGCTTTTTGAGTGCTCTTGTGAGGTGTCAGGTGCCCTCATGTCTCACTGAAGTCAATGGGAGTTGACTGTGCATAGCACCTTGAAGGATCAAGCCCTTTAGACCTCATATCAAACACTAATAGAGTTCTGCACTCTATTAACTTTAAGTGTCACCTAATCATGCATCAATCCTGGGACCCAAAATTAAATCAATGCAAAAGGAGGTAACATTAAACTTTCAAACCCTCCTGAAGCAACAAAAAATATTGTTTAATTTACTGTTGTGGTTGGAATTGCCTTAGTTTTGCTATATACCAGAAAAGCTGCTCACAGCATTGCAGTACAGCTGACTTTCAATAGATGGCTTTGTGGGTATATAACTGCCAACAAAATTTGTCTATTTCCTCACATATTCCTCCATCATGAATATTATCCTTTAGTTTTTCATCTATTACATCTGAATAAATATATCTCATGCCATGTCCTTATCTAGTCAGGTTATCTTGGTTGGCTACACTTCTGGGAGGGCATAGTGGGAGCTAGTGGTTGACTAAGACACTGAAATCTGTAAGAGGCTTAACTACTCAGCTTTCCAAAACTTACGTATAAATCTTGCTGCTACCTGAGTGGTTTATGCAACTAATATTTCCAAAAAGTGTGCCGTTTTTCTTACTATATAATGTTAATATTAAGCATTGTTTCAGAAAATAAAAAGGGATAATTTTCAGCTTGTTTATCATATCAGTGTTCTGCTTCCTTTTATACATTTAAACATAATACATCAAGCTACAGCTTCATAATGGTTTTTAACTTTTACCACTGAAAAAGATTAAAATGAACAGTAGCATATATTACTCAGCTTTGCTGGTCCAAGACAAACAATAATGAAGAAATCCCTGGCCCGGTCTACTGTTCTTAACAGAACAATCATGAAGCAAAAGATTATTGAAACTCACAATACCTTCCACTGGTTGAGAAAATGAGCTATAGTAGTGGATGATTAGACAGAAAATATTTAACTTAAAAATGTGGGGCCTGATTCCCCACTTTTTTATAGCAGTTTTATGCTTCTGTAAACTCTGTTTCAAGGGAGTTACCAGTTTAAATGCTATTGAAATCAATACCGTGAAACCAGTTTCACAGAGGAGACTCAAGCTTTTAATTAGAAAACAAAGACAAAAGTCTCAATAAAAGAGATGTATTCCAAAGAGAAACGAATTAAAAAAAAAGAACAAAACAAAGTACAATTTAAACATCTACTATAATTTCAACCAAACAGGAGAAGTTAAAAATGACACCTGTAATCTCTAAAGATTAGGAAAGATCAGACGTGTTTAGATAACCATTTGAACTTTTCAAAGTTCAATGTCATCATTTACTGGAACTTTTATCTATTTCCTGGGAACTGTTTGTGCTTATTTTTCTGTGCCACAACCTTGTCAATCTTTTAAAAAGTACACACCTTGGAACTAGTATGAAACCCAAATAAAAAAAAAGATGAAAGTGGAGAACTGCCTAAAGGCACAAAAGAAAAGAATATAACACACACAGGAGTTGATGTCTAACACATAAGAACTAATTTTCCAGACTACAGCAGAAGAAAGGGGAACAAGTTGATTCTGCCTCCTGACTTTAGTGAATGTCTGTGTTTCTCAGGGGTGGAAAATAGAAGGGAGGGCAGTTTGGCTTGGGTAAGGTTCCACCAGTCTTCTGCTTTGAGACAGCTACAGTAGCTCAAATCTTGGACTAGCCTTCTATGGGAGGATCATCCCATTGCAGTGGATCCCACAATGATGTACAGTAGTACAGTGACTCTGACACTATTTATTCTCTTTGCAGCCAGCACTGGGAGACTGCTCAGGGAAAAGGAAGCCTGAACAGTGCTTCCCTGCACCCATATATCCTTGACTGTCATTGGCAGCTGCCATAAATTAGAGTAGCCTGAAGGATGCTGTAGTTTACCGCCTGGGACAGGCTTCATATATAGATCTAGTAAGAGAGTGCTATGGTAGCTTAAAGCCATTTTTACATGCATTCTTTTCCTGAGTTATGCTGTGAAGTCCTCTGTCATAGCCAAGGAATTGGGGGCAATGTTTTTAAACCTGGACCCTATATTTTGAGCTCACTAGCCTAATTCAGAACTAGTGTCCTATTGCAACAACTCTGCATTGTTCATATTATTCTGCCATACGTTGTATACAGAAATAGATTACATAAATAGCTTATGAAAAATAAAAAGCAGAATGTAAGTAGCAGATTTCCATCTAATTTATGTAATATTCTTACCACAAGGAATTTTACAGTTCAGAAAACATCTTCCTGCAGAGCAGCTAAACTGTCCAGGTAAAGATACTTAAAATCTCAGTGGAATATGAAAAGACAAGCTTAGTGTTTTTGTCTGACTTCCACTAATTTGTGAGCATCCTGGAAATAGGAATCAATAACTGCTGAGGAGTAAAACAGTCCTCAGGAGGAAATCAGATTTAAACCATGCTGTTGTAAAAGTGTGGGTGGAAAAGCTAATGACAGCAAGGACGATTTATATTAGACGTTTCAGATGTACTTATGTTGTCATTATTTATAATTAATTATTTTTACAGTGCCACTGTGAGTGCATAGTCCTTGGCAGATAAATCATTCAAGGGACCCTCAGTGATATACAATCTAAATAACGCAGCTAAGGATTACATTAAAAAAAAATTAAGAATGCGGAAGGAGATACTGGAGGCCAAGAGTTACAACAAGAACTGGTCAAATAATGAAAAAGAAATTGCAAATAATTCAGCAAAAAAATCAATTTCATCACAAATTATTTACAGCAAATAATTCAGCCAGCTCTGCATCAGTAAAAGACTGACCCTTACTGTTCCCATGCATCTTGCTAATAGCAATGCCACCCATATTTTGCAGAGAGATGTGATAAATATATTGTGCCTCTTGCTGCCTCAACTTCCCTCTCCTCACTAACCTTTCTCCTCCCAAGACTTATTTTAACATTCCAAATTTGTATCTGGATGTGGGCTGTTGCAAGAATTTCCCAGAGAGTGGGACAGACATCCTCCCTCTGCATGTTTTGTGTGTGTTACACTAATTACCAGCCTAAAATGCTTAGAAAGGAAACCTTTTACAGGGAACAGCTAAAAAACAAACCACAGAACTGTGAAGACACTTTATCATCAGATTCTCAGGTATCCATTTAGAAGTAAATAAAACACAATACAATCTCAGCCAATTTGATGATAAACCGTACGCTGCTGCTCAGAAGAACCCACAAACTCTTGGATGCTTAAAGATAGACATCTATATGTTGACCTTTGTTTTTATAGTGATTCCCCACTTTTTCTATCACTATAAGAAAAATGTATATGGATACTCTTATTAATAAATAAGTGTATGGTCACTGACTAGACTGGAAATTTGTACAAAGCACTGACTAATGAGTATGGGCCAGATGCTATTCTTGTTGAAATAAATGGAAGGTTTTTAACTGATTTCACTGAGGAGTAGGATCTGACCCTAAATGTAAGTACTAGCTTGGTGACTGGGCTTGAAATGGCAATGAGTCAAAGTGCACTACAGAACTTTTAGTGTGTGGTAGAAGGGTCTGCACAGCCCAGAGTATGTCATGCCAGGGTGTAAAATCTATAGCATGGTAACTTACTGTGCACTAAGACTTTGTAGCCTAGCCCTTAGATTCCACAGGATGCATGCATTGGAAATATCTGGGAGAGAATCATGCTGCAGTCCATGTTAATGAAAATCTCCCATTGAAACCAATGGGAATTTTCTGTGAGCAAAGTCTTCAGAGATTAGACTGCCAAAGAGCACTGACATTAGACCAGGTTAATCATTTAATTGCCCAACAAGACCATTTATCATGTTTGCATTATTGATTTTAAAGTTCCAATGAAATCTTCATGTATACAGGATAGGTTTTTCTTTCTTTACAGGAATACTAGCAGACCAGCCTCAGGTTATGGGGAAAAATATGGGGCATATCCATGGAGCCAATAACATTTAACACACATGAATTGCAGTAGATGTCTTGGATGAATTGCTAGATATACAAGGCCCCAGAAGTGCACTAATCCTTTGTAAATGTATCGCCTGTCAGGTTGGAAAATATTTTCTTAAAATAAAGGGAAAAGGTCATATCTGAGCCATTACTAGGTATACTTGACATGGCTATGACATCATTAACACCACTCAGCAAGTTCAGTTTGTGTCCAATTATGTAGAATAAGAAACAAGAAATTCTTAACTAAGGTTTCCCATAGAAATCAAAGTTGCACCAGAAGCTGATAATGACCTCCCAGGGAATGGAAACTAGGCACCTAAAAAATACTTTGTCTGCAGCGTTGGTAACCTCCAGCTTTAATCAAAGTTTGGAAGAGATCTGTTCTGAAACTTTGCAATCGTCCCCCAGGAGAAAAAAGAGGTTTTAATTTTTAACTAATCTCCCCCACTCCCAATTTAATATTATGCTTTAAACGCTCTGGAGCTTCACTGTCAGCTCCAAGAGGCATGGCAAGTGCAATGGGAGCACAGCCACTGCACCTCACTTGAACAGTGCAGCAGATCTGCTCGGCTGGCCAGAAAGTCTAATGCTGGTGGTAGCCTGTGCAGCCCTTGCATTTAGAGGAGTGCAGGGGCCACATTATACTTGGCCCCTGACTTGGTGTGCACAGATGGAATGCTCTTTTCTCTCTCTCTAAATTCTTATGCCGGAGCCCATTGCTGTAGTATGTGAGCACGTCTGTAGTATCTAAACCGACCCTTCCTCTGGCACTTTCATGCAGGGACAGATGCTTACCTTACATTTTAAATGACATACTATGAATCTCTCTATGTAATATTTACAGAATCAGTTTAAATCTAGACCCATTAGATGTTTCAAAGCAGCTGGATCAATTAACTCTCAGGTTATCCTTGGTGTAAGTCCACTTTAACCATTGATATCAATTGAGTTACATGACTAATGAACTCAGTCAATGGCGCTACCAGATAAATAAATAGTTTAAGCTAACTTATAATTTATTATTTATACAGAATGTCCTCTGAACTCTGTTTTCTTCAATAATCCACTACTATGAGTTTTATGATTTGCTCCTGCACAGCCACTATGTGAAGAAATCAACTAACAAAACACATTTCCTGATATATGCTAATATCTTTTGATGTTGGTGTAAACAAAGAAGGAATTAAACAAAAGAAAATAATTTCCTAGGGACCAATAAATTATCGGGAGGATCCATGGGGAATCATATAATAGGAGGAAATTGGTGTTGACAGCCCAATAACTGAATTTTTCAGTTTTTGAATACCAAATGTTTCAATTTTTTGCCAATAATAATAATAAAACCTTCCAATTTTTGGATTGCTTTTTGATGAAAATGGAAATTTGTGAATATTTCCATTTTGTTGAAAACCCATTTTCCATCAAACAATATAAAAGATATTTTGACTAGCTTGAATAGACATGTAAATTCTGAAATTTTATAGTGACAAAAATATAAATTTGAAAAGTATTTAAATCAAGTGGCAGAATTTTTTATTAATGACAGTGCTGTGCCTATACCTTGCATGGGTAGATTTTTAAGCCTGTGTGGATCACTTTTCAGTCTCAGGGCTTTAAACAAGGGCTTAATAACATAAAAGCCATCCAGTAATAAACTGTAATTATCTACCTCTTCTCCAGTCAGTCATATTCCATGCAGTACCTTAAGAAGAAACCCACTAAACATATAGCCTTAACCGTTTTTACTCAGCAGAAAAGGAGAGGGTTTGCTTCCCACAAGGATCCTGGTGACTGCAGTGTTATGCACTGAAAACTACTAAGGACTCGCTCCACCAACCCCCAAAATGCAGGATATGGTGGGTCTCTCTCTTAATATTCAGTAAGAGTCATATGAGTTCCTATTAAGCCTTTCCATCTTTTTTTCTGCAACTCTCTTCATCAGAAATTCTGTGTAAAACTCCATATTTTTTCAAAGCAGCTTTTCTTTTCACAGACCTCTTTTCTCACTTAAAGACATACAACTGTATTGATTTTTTTTTGGGGGGGAAGGGGGACAAAGAGAGGATAGGGCAATCCAAAGTGCACCTAACTGAATAGAACGATACCCATTGACTTCACTAGGCTTTGTATCAGGCCTTAATAGCCTAATGGGGTTGCATGAGTTTCTCAAGGAAGCAGCATTCCTCAGAAAGGATACTCCAACAAGTATTTAATAGCATCTCCTTAGGCTAATTTCAGAATTCACAGATGGTGAAATGTTCAGATGCTGATTCTGTCTTTCTATTTTAACTACAAGGGCCACTCCCTGCTACTTCCAGCAGTCTGGCACCATCATGATTGCTTAATCACGCCATCCTCCATGCCCAGTGTTGTCCTCTTCAAAGGACAACTATCTTATTATTCAGCTGTAATGGGTCTACTAGAGCAGTGGTTTTCAACCTGTGGTCCATGGACCCCTGGGGGTCCACACCTCCATTCAAAATGTTTTTTTGTTCAAGTCTGGGTACTTTTAAATCTGTTATAGAATGTCCAGGGAGATTGAAGTGTTCTCCTACTGGCTTTTGTATGTTACCAAAAAAACTTCAAAAACAGACTTCAAAGAGAAACTGCAGAACTAAAATTCATTTGCAAATTTAACACTATTAATTTGGACTTTAATAGGGATTGGGAGTGGCTGGCTTACTACAAAAGCAACTTTCCCTCTCTTGGCATTTCACCTCCTCATCAATTATTGGGAGTGGACTACATCCACCCTGATTGAATTGGCCCTGTCAACCCTGGTAAGGTAACTCCCTTCTCTTCATGTGTCAGTATAATTATGCCTGCATCTGTAATTTTCACTCCATGCATCTGAAGAAGTGGGTTTTTATCCACAAAAGCTTATGCCCAAATAAATCTCTTAGTCCTTAAGGTGCCACTGGACTCCTTGTTGGTTTTGTATCAGTTTAGTTACTTTAACAAAATCTGACTGCAAAATTCCATAGTCTTATAAGATTTTTCCATTTCTTATTGGAAATATTAATTGTAATTTCTGGAGAAGACAGGCAAAACTGCACTGGATAAAAGTTAATTATATAATGGCTGTTTTTTGTTTTTTCTCTACATTCTCCAATTTCAGTATGAACATTTTCAGATAGCTCTGTTAATAACTAATGTTTATAACAGCTGAACTTGAAAGATCAAGTTCTACTAGTAAATCATGTGACTTACAGCAGTTGCAGATCTGACTGTTAAACGGAGTGGCCATGTGGTGAAATGATCATCTTGAATAAATATTTGCTGAAATTGACTGACCCTTCCTGATCATACTGAGAAAGTAGAAGTAAAGCCATGGTAAAACAAACTCTGGTTAGTGGCATTGCACAAGTACACTGGGATAAATTCTGCCCTTAGGTATATCTAAACAAAAGGATCTGTACACACATTAGTGAATAAGCAATAGCAATCAAGAAAGTATGTGTAGTTTTACTGAATGTGTGGCTTTGTATGTACAGTGAACCATAACTGTAAATTCTATAATATTTAGACTCTGGTTCTGGAAATTCCACGTGTGGATCTTGTGTGTGTTGAGAACCACATGGATTCATAGATTGGCCTACAGTCATATGACAGGTCAGTGGCAATGCAGGAAATAGAAATATGTCTCCTGTGCATTAACCACTAGACAATACTCTCAGTGTACAGAGTGACTTAATAGGTAATGTTACATGCATGTCCTTTCTGAGAAGGTATTAGTATATAATCTCACTTTGGCAGTAAAAGCCATGTTGGGTTTAAAGCATCATGGAAAACTTCAGAAGTTCGAAGTCAAACTTCAAATTCAGTAAGTAATTCAGATTTGATATGCTTAGATTATTCATATTGCCTCTTTCAATGTGTTTTAAAATGCTCTGGAGGGTGTGGCAGTACTTAGACAAGCCACCCACACATTAAGAATAGGAGTTAAACAATATAGTTAATTCAATTAACTACTGCAGTGTTCATTTTCCAAATATTTGTTAAGTGCGTGTGTAAGGAATCAGTGTAATTAACTTATATAGATTCCTGACACAAATCAAGAGGACAGATGCATCATTTAGGACATCATAAGTTGACTTTCTGGCAACAAAGTATATAGTGCAGAATCAAGTCTTGGTTGTAGAATTGTGCTCAAGATGTAAACTCTGACTGAAAAAACAACCATGTTTCTAGCCCTTATGGTTGCAAATCGTAAAATGTGAACTGATTGCAAATTAATACAGTGATGTCTGCAGCAATAGCTCTGAGCAGTGTGGGCTGCTCCATTAATGTCAATGCGGTGTCATTTTTTGAAATTTTAACTATGACAATCTCTCCTATTGATGCTGTTGCATTTTGTATACATATTTCAATATTCATTGGACCACAGAGAACAGCTATATAGTGCAGTGGTAAAGGCACTCACCTGAGATATGGAAGTACAAGCTCTTGCTCCAAATCAGGCAGAGCAGGGATTTGAAAACTGGTCTCCCGCATCTAGGTAAGTGTCCCTAGCCAGTAGGCTATCAAGAGTGTGGCTTTGGGGGAAGAAGGTGCTGCCCTGCCTTAGGTGCCTAATTCCAGGAGAAGGTTATGGCTGCGAATCCCAAGAAGAGATAAGCGTCTAATTCCAGCCCACAGTTAGGGCCCTAACTACCTTTAAGGTGTGTGGTTTAGGCCTTGCCCCCTCTCATCAGCATTTCTTACTGGCTAGCTTAGGCAGCTCCCTGCTCAGCTTCTTGGCTTCTGGAATCCCTTTCTTAGGGGGCCTAACTCTCCCTATGCATTGTATAGGGAGCCAGGGCACCTAACTTGGGCTGAAGATTCCACTGGGCATTGTGGATCTAGCCCACAGTTGCTTTCCTACCCTTTCCTCAGCAGGCACTGTTCCATCTCACATAAGGATCTGGCCTGGTAACATTATGGCCCATTTAAGAAGTGGAAAGATTATTTACTCCCTGGTCCCACAAGGCACCTCTACAAAGTTTCTTCTTATGAGGAAATTTACCTTTTCCTTCGCACTAATTCTCAGATGCCGTCTATCTAGTATATGACGTCTGTAGGACACCCATCAGTACAATGCCTATGATACTTGCCTCATGTAACCTAGGGAGCATTGTTGATGGGTAACCTGTGAGTAGTGGCGGTTAGTTTTGTATAATTTTGTGGGGGGTGTATATAGTAATCTGTAGCTTATGCTCATGTTGTCAGTTATTAATGCTTTGGGGACACTGTACTAAATGGGGAAAATAGTTATTTAATATGTCAGACTAAAGGACTGACAAATTGCCTAGAGGTCAAGAAATGAAAAGGGAAACAAGAATGAAGACCATAGATGGTAATGTGCTAACCAACATTTGGAACTGCCAATTAAAATAAGAACTGAATTGAGGAGACTCCTTTGTTTCTAGACTGTGTTTGGGAGGGGGCGTAAAAGGGTATTCAGCAGTGAAATCTATTAATTATTTTTCCCATTATAGTTTGTGTACTTGAGGATCTTTCCATTGTGTACTGGACCATTTTTAACTATAAATTCTTTGTACTTGGATTTTTAATTATTCAGATCAGTGTGCAAAGCTATGACAGGTGCTTTCAATAAAACTCATAAAGACAAATGAAGAAATGTATATTTAAATCCTGAAGTGCCTTTGCGACCCATACAAACCACCCACTGCATTATGGGATATCTACAGTGAATCAGGAAATACCAAGAGGTTTTCACACATGGAGGAAAAAAGATGATGTATTTCTGTGCTGAATTCACACCCAGAAGCTGGTTATTTCAGGGCAGAAATCTGTATTTAACTTAGTTTTTACATTGCAGTTCAACTTCAAAGGAGAACTTTAGCAAACCAAAGAGACTTTGGGGGAGGGATTAAACATACTTAATAAAGGCAAAGTGACATTGCAAAATTTGACATCACCATTCTCCCAAATGTATCTGATGCTGTCTATTTGAAATCTGTTTTAAATTTCTTCTATATAAGATATTTACAGAGAAATGTACTGGCCTTGGATTATAAAACCTTTCAATTATAAAAGCATTGTTACTTGATTCTTTTTGATTACAGCTAAAGTACTGAGAGGCCCAAAGCTTATAGAAGATTATAACTGCAGTTAAGAAAATGATAACGTTAAATTGAGCCATTAATCTTTTTGAGAAGAATTATATGTTGCCTTTTCAAAAGGATTAAAAGGCAAAAAAGTTAATGAAACACTGAGAACTGTAATAATGGGTCAGATTCTCAGATGGTGGAAACCAACATAACTCCGTTGATTTCAATGGAGAGAGATACATTTCCACCTACTGAGGCATTTCTTCAAAGTGCTCGCACTGTTATCTGTAGCCCACCACTGCCTGGTATAATATGAGGGAGTGCAATATATTCTCACTGTTTTTAAAAATACCTAACATAATTAAAATGACTGTTCCAAGCTATCTAACTAAACTTAATTGTAAATATGATTTTCAAAGTATAAATTCTGGGGTTTAAAAAATGTTTGTACACCATCTATTGACTGCAACTGCAAACTGATTTAAAGGTGGTATCTTACTACATCAATCACCTTGTTCTTGGCAAGTTTTTAAAACTGTTAAAGTTTGGATATGATTTTTTTTTTAAGAAATTTGTTTGAATCACAAAAGTTTGACTACTAAAAGCTAGTGTGTTGTTTTTTTTTTTAAATCACGACACACTGAGTATTCTGAGAGCCATAATTGAGTTACGTCCACTATTAGGAGGACCATTTTTATTCTGAGATCCTGATTTACATCCTTATATTCACCTTTGTGCCATATGGCTGTCTGAAAAAGATTTGACTCAGGCAGATCTCTTCAGAGCCCATCCAAAACACTGAAGGCTTCAATTTGAGTGAATTACTAAAGAGTTAATTTAGTTGTTCTTGCCTTGTCAACTACAGCTGGTGTGAATTTTATTTCTTTTTGGTGAAAAATTCCATTTTTGTTGAAAATGAAATGTTTAAAAGTGTTAACTTACTTTTTTTTCTTGTGGGAAATGTTCACTGATTTCAAAACAAAACTTTTGCAGAAAATGCACATTTCTGGATAATTTCAAAATTTTGTTTCAGATTTTAGTTTATGGGGATATTCATTTTTATTTATATATTTCCATATTCTTTCACTACATATTATGCATAACCACTACTGACAGGTCATACTACGACACAATAGCTGAAATAGTCTTTTTTATAATTATTATTTTAAAAATAATTAAGGGTGGTACTTAGTACTGATTAAAAGGTCTTATCTGTGGCAGAATATTTGGACAAAGCAAACACACAAGGTCTTGATTACAACTCAAGTATTGATTTTGCAAATACTCCAAAATCCTTCTTTTTGCATTATACAACCAGGTCTAGTTAACACAAAAATCTGAAGGGTGGGAAAATAAACAATTTTATTTTGAGTTTCCCTACACAATTCTTCATATTTACTTTCTTGTTTTCACTGCATAATAATGAGCTTGCAAAATATAGGAGTCTGTCTAATTTGTTGATATAAATACTCTGTAAACTGCAAAGCAAACTAATTAAAAGCACTCATTCTGTGTCTCTTGTTTTCACATAAATAAACAATCATTGATTAAGATTTGTATTATATGTGAGCCATCCATTCTTAATGCTAAATGCCTCAAGACAGTTGAAGGTTAATAGAACCTAGTCAATTAAAATGCTTTGAAAATATTATGGAGCAAAAGAGTTTTGTATAGCATGGTAAAGTCGAGCAGAACAAGAAAATATATCGAGTTATAGGAAATTGTAATGGAATTAATACCATTAAATATCCATGCCCCTTATATGATTTCCTAACCCTTTTGTAATGTCTTGGTGATCATACTGATTTACACAGTGGCTGCAAAATGTAATTAGGCATGGTATTCTGTGCCCAGAGGAACTGGCAATTTGATTTCATGCCTGTTATTAAGTCTTCACTGTGCAAAATCAACCCACATCTTGTACTTAAGTATTTACTGAATGAATACCAATTAGTTTTGTTTTCTCAATTGCTATGACTCAGTCATTTGAACTGTTATGTATGTTGTATATAAAACTGTGCACATATGCTGTAGAAATGTACAGCATAGCAAAATCTGAAATATTTTAGGCTCTGATTCTACAAAGTACTTAAGTATGTGCCTATCTTTAAGCTTGTGTTTAAGTTCCATTGAGTTCAGTGGGACTTATGCTTAACTTTAAGTGCATGTTTGTGCTTAGGTGCTTTGCGGAACTGGGGCTTTAATGTACATGTGATACCAGGCAATGAAAACATCTAGATGGGGAGGGTTGCGGGGGCTTTTGAGTTGTTTTTTTCCCCCCAGGGTCGGGGGAATGAGGAGATACAGATTTCTCTTAATCACATTATTGCCAACCGTCCTTGAAGGTTGGTACCTGTAAATTTCATATACCAGCCTCTTGTTTCTTGATGTAGTGACTGGAAGAATCTTTATTTAAAAAGATTGCTTTCAGTGATTTATAAAGGAGGTCAGACTAGATGATCACAGTGGTCCCTTCTGGCAGGGGCGGCTCTAGCCATTTCGCTGCCCCAAGCACACAACGGGGGGCGCTCTGCTGGTCGCCGGTCCTGCGGCTCCGGTGGACCTCCCACAGACATGCCTGCGGAGGGTCCGCCGGTCCCGCGGCTCCGGTGGACCTCCCACAGACATGCCTGCGGAGGGTCCGCTGGTCCCGTGGCTCCGGTGGACCTCCCGCAGGCTTGCCTGCGGATGCTCCACCAAAGCCGCGGGACCAGCGGATCCTCTGCAGGAACGTCTGTGGGAGGCAGGGGCGGCTCTAGGCACCAGCAAAACAAGCTGGTGCCTAGGGCGGCCAAATCTAGGGGGCGGCAAAAGGCTGGGGCTCCGGACCTGCCGCAGTCATGCCTGCGGGAGGTCCCCAGAGCCCCGGGACGACCGGACCTGCCGCAGGCGTGACTGCGGAGGGGGCGCTCGTCCCGCGGCTTGGCTGGACCTCCCGCAGGCATGACTGCGGCAGCTCAAGCGGATCCGCCGGACCCGCGAACCGTCCGCAGCCGCGGGGGGTCCACCCGAGCCATGCGGGACCAGCGGTCCCTCTGCAGTCATGCCCGCGGCAGGTCCGCTGCTCCCGTGGCTCCGGGGCGCCTCCCGCGCATGACTGCTTGGGGCGGCCAAAACGGTAGAGCCGCCCCTGGTGGGAGGTCCACCGGAGCAGCCTGCCGCCCTCCCAGCGACCGGCAGAACGCCCCCCGTGGCATGCCGCCCCAAGCACGCGCTTGTCGTGCTGGGGCCTGGAGCTGCCCCTGCCTTCTGGCCTTGGAATATCTGAAAATGTTAACAGTGCTAGAAGTGCACATTCACTGGTGCTGAGCTCACTCAAAATCATTTTGTACTACTTTTTTAGAATGACATGGCAGAACAAGTGGTTAATTCCATAAATGTTGCTAAAGATGTACATTTAAATCCACAAGCATTGACCAGAAATAGCAGGAACCAATATACATTGCTACATGGGAACTTGACTTTTTATTTAACTTATCCAAGGCTTATTTGTTAATGTAACTTAGTCATGTAACAGCATCACCATTTTTATTTATGTATTTATTGTTAGCTGGCAGAGTATCATGGCAGTGTAGATGGCAGCCAATGGTCAGGAGAATGCTGTGGCTTCCCTTTTCCATCAGGTCATATTAAAATATAGAGAGATATACTGAGATGGCACACAATGAATGCCTCATTTTGATGCATATCAGAGTGATCTGGGGTTTGTCGTGATGTTGCAGCATTTCAGAGAAACCAGATGGAAGGACTGAAGCTTTGAGATGTTTCCACAAATCTGACAGGATGTCTAAAAGTATCACACAGTTTGCTATTTTAAATATTTGCCTGAATAACCTTGTGTATGGAGATAATACATACCCCAAAAGTGTCTGCTGTACAAATAACTGTAGCAACATTGAAAGCTATTTGTTCATAACTTCATTCTGTGATATATAACAGGCTAAACCATCAATTCCACATTTAGAAACTGAGGAAGCATAAAAGTCTACATTTTAAAGGTCAGAGTCAACTCCTCTCTGTGATTGGGCTAACTTCCATCACTTGTTAAATGAGGGGTTAAGGCACCTGTGGCTGATTACCTTCTGATGTGAGGGGGAAGAGTTAAGTAAGGGTCATTAGGCACCTGAGCCTTATAAGGAAGCTAAGGGAACTTAGTAGGGGTGAGGCTGCAATGGAGGCAGGACTCTTCTGTGGATGCAACTTCTCAGAGAGTTGGCTAGCTCAAGAGGGTCAGAAGAGTATAGGTGCTGCTGTACCCCCGGCCTGAAGTGGTTTGCATCATGTAGAGGGTTTACAGTTTGGTTCAATAGCTCTCAGCACCCCCACTATATAAATTGTTCCAGCACTCCTGCAGAAGAATCAGAGGATGTAGGAAGAAACTAGAGCCCTGAGATCCAAAGGGAAACTGTTAAATACAAACTGTGGGGAAGCAGTACAAGGGGGTTTAGGGATAGGAGGTGAACCAGGGAAACAGCATCATGTCCAAGAAGCAGACCTAGTTACTTAATACAGAGTCCCTGGGCCAGAACCCAAGCAGAGGGTAGGTCTGGTTTCCCTACCAGCCCTGAGGAAGGTGTACAGAAGAAACATTGAACTCTCAGTGGGGTTGAAGACTGACTGACCCCCTCCCCCACAAGAATGGGTTGAGGAATAGCCCAAGGCAGGGGCTAAAGACTCTTTTCTGTTGGGACATTTTGTGAACTTTCAAGTTGGACCTTTTTCTGACCCAGAAGGAGACAGAACTTCACGTGACTTGGCCACAGGGCTGAGCCATTGAAGACCTAGTTAGAAGCAGATGGTTGCAAGGGCCCTTGCAGCATAACACACTGACACAAGAAGGAGCTTCAGGTGGTAAGTAAACAACCTGACACACTGTTAATAAGGGGCTTTTTGTTGACAAAATCCCTGTTATACTGTAAGTAGCTTGTAAATTTGTTATGAATCAGTCGGTGAAATATATTGCATGCTCATGGCTTTTGGGACAAAGGTGAGTTGTTACAATTTCAAGTCAAAATTGAGTTTTAAATAGTAAAGCAGCATTGGAATTAGTCATCCCCTAGTAAACATGCCACTCTGTCTGTTGGTGTCTAAAATGATATTTTCAGGGAGAGCATCTGATATCAATTCTTTCTATTTGTTGCCAATACATAATCCAATGTGAAATTTAATACCTTCATGTAATGAGTGATATGAAAAACACAGTAGCACTCATTGTGCACTCACTGCTGTTAAAGTTTCCTGTGGCTGGTACCTACAACCAAACCTACCTTCTGTCTGTCCTGGCAAACCAAAAAATTAAACCAAAGATCTTCTCATATTTTGGTACAATATTTTGCTATGTCCAGACTCTGATTGCAGTCCAGATCTATTTTTGTTCCCACATCTTATCTCACAGAATGTACTTCTGCTTGTCTCACTTTTGAGTGCAATCAATTCCTTCTGTACCTGAGTAGTGTTCTCCTCTCCCCCATTTCCACCCACTTGGATTCTCTTTCTTTCACTGCTTGATGGACTACCCAATTCTAGTTTTTACTAAATGCTCCCATATGACATCAGCCTGATTTTTGTCCTTATTTACATCAGTGTAACTAAAATAACTTCAATAGTTACTCCTAATTTACCTTGTCTAAATTAGAACAGAATTGGGACCTATCAATGGCCTCCAGCCATGCTATCTTGTGCTGCAGTCCTATGAGAGCTCATAAAGAAGGAATAGGTCAGTCCTTGGCAGTTCCTTGGAAGCCTTCAATCCACATGCTGCAGGAAGTAGTGTTGATGATTTGGTGGTCTTACTGTTGAATCAGTACTAAAATGCCCCCCACCCCAATGTTGTTGTAGTGATCAGTGGGGTGCTCAATGTGTCAGCTTTTTTATAAGCTTAACACTAAAGTCCTGAGTGTCTGTGGCTTTCCAAGTCTGCATAATTTTTTAGCCAAACCAGATGTCCTGGCCCAATCCCAGTTTGGGTAAATACATTCCATCCACCAAAAACTGAAACTTCAATTGGATATAATACCGATTTCTACATCCTTTACTAAACTACTAGCTGAAATCAGGCATAACAGCAGCAGATGCTCCTCAAGATTTCATTTCTAAAGGCCCAAATGGGATGCCATATATGCTGACTTGGGAAACTGGGAAACATTCATCATCCTTTTCTTTAAAAACAAATTGAAATTAATAGTCTTCCTTCTGAGACTTTTCCCCCTGACGCCTCTTTCACCATTCAGCAAATAACCAGACCCTCCTGATAGAGTTTGGATAGTTTCTGTAGTAGATGCCTACTCTTCTGCTCACCGGTGTGCACTTACTTAGATTAAAAAAAAAAAAAACGGGACCCCTTAGATACTTACAATGCCATTCAAAGTCTCCTGCTCATACCTCAGAAAGCAAAGCGACTAAAGGCTGAATATCTGCTTACAGTCACAGTCCATGCTAGAAGGAGGTCTCAAGGAGGGAAAGCCTCTAGGATGAATTCTTGCTGACTCAGCTAAGAATTCTTGCTGGGGGGGGTGGGGATCCCTGGAATGCACACAGAATTGCCACTCTGGAGAGGGTGCAGCATGTGCTCTGACCGGTGGGACACTACATCAACCACCCTCCTTTGAGATGGTTGGAACCACCACCCCTGCTAGCTGTAGTCAAACTGCAGTTCTGATCTACATTATGGAACATATCATAATTTCAGTTCTTAAAGCAGAATACTTTATTGATTTTAAATTAGCAGTTCTGCTTAGAAACTGATGTTTTGAAATAGCCCTGGGTAGAAGCACAGAGAAGATTCTTTGTATTGTCTCCCTCCCCCACTCATGGACACCTGCACAGGTCCAACCACTATATATATTTTATATGCCCATATATATATTAGGGCTCTCAAGCGATTAAAAAAAGTAATCGTGATTAATTGCGTGATTAAACAATAATAGAATACCATTTATGTAAACATTTTGGGATGTTTTCTACCTTTTCAAATATATTGATTTCAGTTACAAAACAGAATACAAAGTGTACAGTGCTCATTTTATATTTTTGATTACAAGTATTTTCACTGTGAAAAAACAAAAATAGTATTTTTCAATTCACTTAATACCAGTATTGTAGTGCAGTCTCTTTATTGTGAAAGTGCAACTTAAATATGTAGAATTATATTTAAAAAACTGCATTCAAAAATAAAACAAGGTAAAATTTTAGAACCTGCAAGTCCACTCAGTCCTACTTTTGTTCAGCCAGTCGCTCACACAAACAAGTTTGTTTACATTTGCAGGAGATAATGCTGCCCGCCTCTTGTTTACAATGTTACCTGAAAGTGAGAACAGGCACTCTCATGGTGCTGTTGTAGCCGGGGTCACAAGATGTTTACATGCCAGATGCACTACAGCAGTGGTTCTCAAACTTTTGTACTGGTGACCCCTTTCACATAGCAAGCCTCTGAGTGCAACCCCCCCACGTACATTAAAACCACCTTTTTTATATATATTTAACACCATTATAAATGCTGGAGGCAATACAGGGCTTGGGGTGGAAGCTGACAGCTCGTGACCCCTCCATATAATAACCTTGTGAGGGGGTCCCGACCCCCAGTTTGAGAACTCCTGCACTAAAGATTCCTATGTCCCTTCATGCTTCAGTTACCATTCCAGGGGACATGCATCCATGCTGATGATGAGTTCTGCTCGATAACAATCAACGTAGTGCGGACTGACACACGCTCATTTTCATTACCTGAGTCAGATGCCACCAGCAGAAGGTTGATTTTCTTTTTTTGGTGGTTTGGGTACTGTCATTTCCGCATCAGAGTGTTGCTTTTTTAAGACTTCTGAAAGCATGCTCCACACCTCATCCTCTCAGATTTTGGAAGGCACTTCAGATTCTTAAACCTTGGGTCAAGTGGTATAGCTATCTTTAGAAATCTCACATTGGTACCTTCTTTGCGTTTTGTCAAATTTGTGGTGAAAGTGTTCTTAAAACGAACAACATGTGCTGGGTTATCATCTGAGACTGTTCTGACATGAAATATATGGCAGAATGTAGGTAAAACACTGCAGGAGACGTACAATTCTTCCCCAAGGAGTTCAGTCACAAATTTAATTAATGCATTGTTTTTTTAATGAGTGTCATCAGCATGGAAGCATGTTCTCTGGAATGGTAGCCAAAGCATGAAGGGGCATATGAATGTTAGCATATCTGGCATGTAAATACCTTGCAATGACAGCTATAAAAGTGCCATGCAAATACCTGTTCTCACTTTCTGCTGACATTGTAAATAAGAAGAGGGCAGCATTGTCTCCTGTAAATGTAAACAAACTTGTTTGTCTGAGCGGTTGGCTGAACAAAAAGTAGGCCTGAGTGGACTTGTGGGCGCTGAAGTTTTACATTTTTGTTTTGTTTTTGAGTGCAGTTATGTAAAAAAAAAATCTACGTTTGTAAATTGCACTTTCAAGACAGAAATTGCACTACAGTCTTGTACGAAGTGAATTGAAAAGTACTATTTCTTTTGTTTATCATTTTTACAGTGTAAATACTTGTAATAAAAATAATATACTTTTATTTCAGTTAAAACACAGAATACAATATATATATGAAAATGTAGAAAAGTCTCCAAAATCTTTAATAAATTTCAATTGTTATACTATTGTTTAACAGCGTGATTAAAACTGCAATTAATCGTGATTAATTTTTTTAACCACAATTATTTTTTTTGTTAATCGTGTGACTTGACTGTGATTAATCAACAGACCTAATATATATATTGCAGTTCACGAGAGTCAATACACTGTTGTTTAGCATGTTCACTGAAATATGAGCGCCATTTTTGTATCACTTGAAGGTTTTCTAAGTAGTTCTGCGGTGCTTGATTGAGGATGCTGATTGAGAAGTAGTCTCTTGATCTCACTTTTCCTTTGGTGGTGGTTGAACACACTGAATGCAAACAGCTTGTCGGACAGGAGCCATGGAGGCTGATAAACGTTAGTTATATAGCTGAGATCAGTGTGATTGGTTACATCCACTACTGGACAAAAAGACTTGATAAATGTTATGTCAGAAGTTATTGAAATCTAGTGCTGTCACTTCACTCATTCTGACTGCTGACTCTCTCATGCCCTCTTATCAGACACAGAGCACAACTTCCGTTTAGAATGGGATACAGGGAAACTATTCCACCAAATAGTAATCGCTATACATCTTAAGAACAGAAGCTAGGAGTTTCAGAGACTCTCACGAGCCCAGCTCCCATAGAGTCAAACTCCCATCATTCAGAGTTAATCAGAAATGGCAGTACAAAGATCCCACTTGTCTAACACCTATGGATCTGCCATTGTATGTGACTGTAGGAGAAACCATTTAGCTGGCCTTGAAGATAGGGATATATATTGCAGTAGTAGTATAGCAAGAAGTTCAGTGACAGATGAAATAGAGGGTGCAAGAAGCTAATTTTGGCATTAGTTTTCTATCTAGAAACCAAACCCACCACCCGATACAGAAGAACCACCACCTGATAAAGGTCCAACATGACTTTTAAGTGTAAGCATATTGGCCAAATCTTATTTCAGGTTTAAAAAAAAACAAGTACAATTTTTTTACCCTCTGATTCCATTAGTTTTCCTCTTCATTCAGTGGCCCAAATTTTGGGGGTGTGTATATATTCCAAATGTATCTGAATTGTATGTATTCAAGAGAAGTAATACGGTTAGATGAATTGAGGGAGGGAGGTATTCAAATTTCTGAATTCCTATTCAAATCTATATTGCCTAGTTTCATTGCCTGACTCAAAATGTATCTGAAATTCAGCTTGGTGCTATTGATTTCCTAACTAGCAGGTGGCTGGCTACCTATACTAGAACATCAACAAAGCCTTGATTGTCACATGAAGAGATCATGCATAACAGAAAGCGCCTATTCAGCTCCCAGCTTGAATCAAAAAGAAACTCCTCTATCAAACTGTCTTAGTTAATTCAATATTTCTCTTAATTTCAAGACAGTGGACAATTGTTTATTGTTAATCTCCTATTGACTCTATAAAGTAAAGATATGCTGTAAACTACAGCTTCCAGAGCCGTTGTTTAGGTTTTCTATTTGTACTTCAGTGTTAGGGTAGACATAGATGACTGCCACAATATATATTAGTTAGAAAGTACTTTTTGATTTATATACTGTAAATCTGTATAAGCCTGAGCAACAGCCCACTGAAGTAGTTACAATTGACTTCATTTGCCTCTGGATCCAGCTATGTCAAAAGCAGAAACAAAGAATTCCCCATAGGGGGCATTAACAAAGATTTTTGACTAGTGTTTAGATCTTAGAAATAACCACATGGAAACCTCTAAAGAGAGTAAGAAAGGAAATATTATGCACCACCAAATTAATAACTGAAATTACATGACATTGGCCTACAATTATGTAAGTTTCTATGGAAACCATGTTTGGTAGGTACCCTATCTGATTTGCTTTCCATACTTTCCGCTTCCTGACTTTACTGCACAGCAGAATACACGTTTCCTGCATTACTCTTTAAATGGCTTGAACTAAAAAGATGTATAAATATGTAAATGTTTAAAATGTAAAATTATACCACATCATACAAAAGAAGCATTCAGAACAAAAGGAATGGCATTACACATATTAAAATCTTGCTAGTCTATCAAATTGAAATGGTACGGGGTTAACACAAGAACTAACCTAGTTTCTGTACTAAATTTACAAGCTGCTACATTGTATAGCTATTGAAGTCATTGAGACTACTGATGTGAGCAAGTTCACATCAAAATTAATAAGTGTTGCACAATCTAGCCCTAAGTTTCTAATACACTAATTATGTGCATGTTCCAGCAATTCCTATTAAGACAAAACTCCCATTGAAATCACTGGGAGTTTTGCCTGCATATAGTCCAGATTGTAAACTCTTTGGGGCAGTGACGGACTTCCTATGTTTTTGTACAGTTTTTAGTACAAGGGGCCCACAATCTTCATTGTGTGTTTGAGTGCTAATTATAATAAAATAAATAGTAGGATCACCCAGTAGTTTTTCAAGGAGAGATCATAGAGAAGTTAATGAAAGAATGTTGGTATTATTTATTGATGAGGTCACAATACAATGGACTATATATCTACTAGAAAAATATATACCCATTCTAGTTGTGAACTGTATTACTGTTTAGCATGATAGTTTATCTGGAAACCTCATATTAGCAGTATACATGTTTATCGCTGAGATATATTAATCTTGCTGAGGTAGACTATGCAATTTAAGTGATTATGAGGAAATGGATGTGCATATTGTGAATGGTTCCATGTTAGAACTGAAAGGGAGTTTACTGTGGAAGTGCATAGTCTGTCAGTACATTTGTTGTTTTTAATTTTTTTCTTTCGTCGTACTAAAAAAATATACGTAAGTAACCTACACTCTATTTTTTTCCCCCTAGGGAATACCAATAGAACTAGTCTGCAGGTTCACTGCAATATATGGTCATGGCTTTATATTTTGTCCTTTTTACTTTTTCTACAAAGCAATTTAAGCAAAGAGATGCAATTTAGGAAATTTCCACATGTTAAATCTTTCATTCACAGGGAATGTATAACTTCAAATTATGCAATGAATTTGGCAAATTGACCTGCAACATTTAATAGCAAAATGAATTGTTATCCGAAAATAAAATACATTTGATGCAATATTGTAAATTAAGACCAGATTACACATGATCTGTTTTTTAAATGTAATTCAAATCTTAAAATATATACAGCCAACAAATGTGAATCTACCACAAACTGGATAACAGCATTAAAGTGCACATTTCCAGGACTTGTGTAAAAGTTTCTGGCTGATAACACTTTCTACTTCCACTTTGTGGGTTTCATCCAGAACCTCAAAATACAAATAAAAACCTGTATCTGGCAGTAAAATGACTGGAAATGTCAGAGCTGGATCATGCCTAACTTTCAAACTGTTCGGCTGTGTTACAACAGTGTTCATTTTAAGTTGCAACATTCTAAAAAATGCAGAATGAGGTGATAGGAGTAGGGGGACTAGAGAAACTAAAGCACAAGGAAAACATCAGGACTCTAATTAAAATAGCTTGCCTCCAGTAAACAGTACTCATTCTTTCAAGCTGTCCTTTCTTAAAGGGCTCTTCATCTAGTGCAGTGGTCCCCAACGTGGTGCCCGTGGGTGCCATGGCTCCCGCCAGGGCATTTATGTGCTCCCGCCTAGTGCCCAGCAGGGGACCTGCCGGGGACAGAGAACTCAGGCTGTGGGCACGGTGTTCTCTGTTTCCGGCAGGTGCGGGGCCCGCCTAGTTTCCAGCAAGGGAGAGAAGCTGCGGCCTCACGCCTGCCAGGGACAGAGAACTCTGGGGCTGCAGGCTGCGGGCACTGGTGTTCTAGGTCCCTGGCAGGTGCGGGGCCGCGGCTTAAGCCGGAGAGAAGCCACATCCCCGCGCCTGCCGGGGACAGGGAACTCTGAGGCTGCAGGCGCTGGTGTTCTCAGTCCCCAGCAGGTGCGGGGCCCACCTAGTGCCCAGCAGAGAAGAGAGTCTGGGGCCCTGCGCCTGCTGGGGACAGAGTATTCTGGGGCTGCGGGCACCTGTGTTCTCTGTCCTCGCGGCTTTTCTCCAGCTTCTCTCTTCTCTCTGGATTCATATGTTATGTAATATGAAATATGGGTGTTTTTCTATTATTTAATGTACAAATACAAAATAAGCCTTGAAAAACTGTTGGCGCCCGCCACGCTCTTCTGAAAACATGAATGTGCTACTGGTCACAAAAAGGTTGGGGACCACTGGTCTAGTGTCTAGATCAGTAACTTGAGTTCAAGAAACTGTGGCACTTTGCAAATTCATAATAATTAAATAGATCATGCTAACACTCAGAAATGCTAGCTAACTCCTGAACTCTTAGTGAGACCTCCATGAAATTACAGTTGACCAGCTGCTTATGTGATCTTGTTATAGTCGAACCTTAAACTTACACAATTGACTGAATTTTGTTCAGACACTATTTCTTTAACAGGGTTCTCTAAGCAGTATGTAGATTCATAACCTGTACTTGATTTCTGCATTGATTAAAGGACCAATTTATTGTCACTGGTCCACTAACAATGTTTAAGCTTAATGACATCTGAACAAATATAGAGATGATAAAATATCTGGGCAAATATCTGACTTCAGGTAGACAGGCTAGATCTTTATCTGGTGTAAACTGGTGAAGATCAATTGACTTCGGTGGAACTATGCTTAAGCCAGGTGAAATTTTCATTATATTAAATTTTGTGTGTCTGCCTATGAAGGACTCCAGAATTGGCACCATATAAGACACTAAAATAGCACATTGATTACAACTAATGAACATGTAAAAATGTACCATTATCAACCTTCCAGGCGTGCTGCAAAAGCTCCTTGTTCTCCCTCAGAAGCGACAGAGGAAGCCCACATCAGAATGCCCCATATCCCAGTGGGTAGGGCACTCATTTGAGAGATGGCACATCCCCTCTACACCTCAGGTGGAGGGCAGAGTTGAACTGATGGACCTCCACATCTTAGGTGAGTTCCATAATCCCTGGGCTAAAAGAGATGATCAGGCTCCTCCTCCCTTTCCCAAAGGGGATAGGCACCTAACTCCAAGAGGGTTTGCAGCTGAGAATACCAAGCAGAGGGAGGAGCTTCCCTGCGGCCTGCACTTAGGCACCAATCTTCTTGAGGGACTGAGGTTCAGAACACACCCCTCCACTGGGCATCTCCCATTGCTTAGCTTAGACAGGGAGCTGCCTAGCATGATAGCTTTTGTGAACCCCATTCTGAGGCACCTATCTCTCCCCATTTATTGTATAGGGAGCATTGCTCCTGAACTCTGGCTTTGTGAATCCTAATAGTTTTTTCTAGGCTTCTAAAAATTAGGCATGGTGATGCTCAGCCTCACCATGCCTAAGTTCCTTTGTAAATCTAGCCCTTAATGTTCAACCCAACAGTCTCTTTGGATGCAAAACTCTCAAAAGAGTAGGTTGCAGGATTGGGCCCTTAACACTGAGTGCACTATGTGACAAAATAGTAATGTCATGGATGAACTAAAGGCCCAGATCCTCAAGGCATGTAGATACTGCACTCCCATTTAAATCAACATCTAAATACCATTAAGAATCTGGGCCTAGATGACTATCCAGAGCCAAAGAGCATGTCTTATCCTATGTCTCATAATTGACCATACTTATCCAAGTTCACACCACATTTGTCTAGATCTTCAGCTGGGGTAAACCTGGGTGTATCTGTCTCCAGTAGAAATATATTGATTTACTCCAGCTAAGAATCTTGCCTAAGGATTTTATTTGCCGTTGTTTGTTTTTTGTTGGACCTCTTTTAAAAGAAAAAAAAACATGTCTGGTGTACTGTATTATGCAGCTCTGTATTTGGAAGCATCCTGATTATCTGACATTAAGGGACTGGGAATCTTATTGACAATGAACTTTGAGTCAGGCCTGCGTTACTGGACCATTTCTATGGCAAACTTTGTGCAAGCTTCTTATAGCCCTAAGCATAAAACATTGACTCCGCTGCTTTGGCAACAGACTGTCAACCTTCTTGTTATATCCTCATAGCTCTTTTTATGATTACTAGTGCTGAAAAACAATGAGAAGTGTTTGATTCAGTGCTGGGGATGGGTGGTGACTCTGACTGTCCACAGAGCTTGTTAAATAAGTCACTTGTGAATATTTCATTTGCTAAATGAGCTCTATCCTTCCATGGGTAAATGATTCACAACAACCTTTGTAAGTACTATAACTTATGCTATATTCTCTCAATCTATCACAGAACATTCCGTCTGATAAGGACACTTGTTTTAGTAAAAATATCTTTTGTTTCACCTAATGCTGTTCTTAGGAAGACAATTCATGTGCCTAAAGAAACTTACTGGAGAATTTGTACTGCCTTAGAAGTAAGAAGATATTCTCTTGAATAAAGAGAAATTCTTTGATGTACTGCCACATATAGAACAAACTACTGGTTAAGCAAATTTGAATTTATCTAGTGTGTATTTGCCAAGCACAAAGAGTTCTACTGAAATTATATTCAGGGTGATCGTTTCACAACAACATACACAAGGTACTAGGCATCTATAGAAATATGTCTCTGACCAAGAAATCTATATTAAGAGAGTAGTCTGAAAAGTAGCTCCCTACAAATGCTATTGTGGGGTTCTATGTCTATTCTTATTGACTCTTAAATCAAATATATCAAAAAGATGACTTTTCTAACTACCTGCTCTGCATGTTCAGTCTGGGATCTGATGCATAACCACAGATATTAACTGATAGTTTTGCTCATGATGAATGAGGTAGAATACAGTTCATATAAATTGTCTATAGTCAGTGGCGTGGGAACACTTTGAATAGTAGGGGTGCTGAAAGCCAGCCCCCTTACCCTTGCCTGTCCCCCCCCCCCCCACACAAGCTGGGACCCCGGGGGCTACTAGCAGTAGTAAAAACTCGATTGTTCCTAAAATCAGCAGATATGACAGATACACAGGTAGCAGACTCTTTTTATATATTTAGTGTTTGATCCTAACTTTGAAGTGTAATTCTACTTTGAAAAAACAACCTTACAGTTGTCATTGTCAGGTTCGGTATTTATTGCCTCTCAAACTTTGATTTCAGATGTTTTTAGGATAGATTGTGCCTTTTGGACACAGTCCAGAGTAGGGATGGTGCAGTGCTGTACCATCCCCATGGGAAGTATTGGGACCTGTGGGACCCCAAAATCCTTGGCATGTAGCGGGAGCAAGCCCACATCTACAGCCTTTAGGGGTGCAGCATGCTCCATTGTGTAGTAGTCCTGCTCCATGCACCAGAGTGGGGAAGGAAGGGCCATGGCCTTACACCTTCACAGCTCCCTTTGAGGCACTATGCACCCATGGGGGACAAGGGAATGAACAATCCCTGCACTTCCCAGAGACGCTGAATCAAATAGTGCCCGGCCTTTAGTGGGCTGTATGCAGTGTGTGGGGGAAGGAGTGGTGTGTGGCAGGGAAGCTCCTCATGCCTCCCCCCTCACACATATTGCACACATGTAAGAGGCAAGAGGTGTGCCTAGCCCCCTATATGTGAAACTAACTGCAAGCCCTGCACACCTCAGACTAGCCAGCTTCACTCTCAGAACCTACCTACTTTACCTCACACAACAAGCTGTAACAAATGCTCTGAAGGAAAATTATATCCTCAGTGATGCTTTGGAAACACTGATTTCAACAGGTTTGCATTGATAAAACTGTTTCGAACTTAGTAAACAGTTCTTCAAAAACTCCAGCTCACTCCTCCTTACATGTGTAGACTCTGCAGAGCTAACAGGAGTAAAACACAGAAAACACTTACTTTTAGAGAATACAGAAATGTATATGATTGTTATAGAGTCATATACTTCAAGGCCAGAAGGGACCATTGTGATCATGTAGTCTGACCTCTTGTTTCCCAACAGACCATAGAATTTCCCCAAAATAATTCCTAGAGTATCTTTTAGGAAAAAACATCCAGTCTTGATTTAAAAATTCTCAGTGATGGAGAATCCATCGTGACCCTTGGTAAATTGTCTCAATAGTTAATTACTCATTGTCATAAATGTACTCTTTATTTCCAGTCTGAATTTATCTAGCTTCAATTTCCAGACATTGGATTGTGTTTCATCTTTCTCTGCTAGACTGAAGAGCCCATTATTAAATATTTGTTCCCCATGTAGATACTTACAGACTGTAATCAAGTCATCCCTTAACCTTCTCTCTCAAAGTAAATAGACTGACCTTTTCAAATCTATCCTATAAGGCATGTTTTCTAATTCTTTAATCATTTTCATGGCTCTTCTCTGAACCCTCTTTACTTTATTAACTGTCGTCTTGAATTGTGGACACCAGAACTGGATGCAATATTCCAGCAGTGGTTGCTCCAGTGCCAGATATAGGTAAAATAACCTCTCTGCTCTTACTTGCGATTCTCCTGTATGCATCCCAGGATCATGTTTGCTCTTTTGGCCGCAGCATCCCACTGGGAGCTCATGTTATGCTGATTATACACCATGACCTCAAAGTCTTTTTCAGGGTCACTGCTTCCCAATATAGATTCCCCCCATACTGTAAGTATGACCTACGTTCTTGGTTCCTAGATGTACATATTTACATTTAGCTGTATTAAAAGACATTGTTTGCTTATTCCCAGTTTATCAAGTGATCCAGATCACTCTGAATCAGTGACTTATCTCTTCATTATTTATCACTCCCCCAATTTTTGTGTCTTATGCAAACTTTATCAGTGATGATTTTATGTTTTATTTCAGATTGTTGATAAAAATGTTAAATAGCATATGACCAAGAACCTATCCCTGTGGGACCTCACTGGAGAAATGCCCACTCAATGAAAATCCCCAATTTACACCTACATTTTGCTACCTATCAGTTAGACAGCTTTTAATCCATATAATGTTTAATTTTAATTGTACATCCTTCCAGTTTTTAAATAAAATGTCTTGTGGTACCAGTCAAATGACTTAAAGAAGTCTAAGTGTATATGTCAATACTATTACCTCTATCAACCAAATTTGTAACTTCATAAAAAAAATCAAGTTAGTTTGACAAAATCTATTTTCCAGACACTCATGCTGATTTGCATTAATTGGATTCTTTTCCTTTAATACTTTTTGTTAGTTGAATCCTGTATCAGCTGTTCTATTATTTTGCCTGGGACTGATTTCAGGTTGACAGGCCTATAAGTACCCAGGACAATCTGTTTACCTTCTTTTAAGAAATTGGCACAATAGTTGCTTTCTTCTAGTCATCTGGAAATTCTTCAGTGCTTATTGAAAATCAATGTTAGTGGTTTGATGAGCTCCTCAACATGCATCCAAGAGTTTTGAAAGAGCTGGCTATTTGGACCTTTTGATTTTAAAAAGGTCTAATTTCAGCCTTCACTTCCCCTCCAAACAAGGTTAGTTTTTTAAACACTATGCTCTTCTTCCTTGATGGTGGGTGTTCAAAGGAACACATCTGTTAAGAACAAAGGGGTTATTTACAGAGTCAGGTCTTTGAATTGATCTGTACTTTGGTTGAAATTCACTTGCGTAAGGGACAAGCATAAGGCTCACTGAAAATCCTAAATGGGAGTTAGGCTGGATTCTGCCTTTCCAGTGAATCAGCCTGATGAGCTGAGCCAGCATGAATGGAAACAATCAGCACCCAGTATAGGTCTGAAGGAAGTTATATCCCTTTGGGAGCAAGGTGTGAGATGGGAAGGAATTGTACTTTTCTGAGCTCCAGTTATGTCTGAAGACTCCCCCTTGAATGGTGCAGTCCTGAGAAGGAACCACTACATGCCTCCCTTAATTCAGGGCTTTAAGCAAAGGTCTAGACCAGGGGTAGGCAACCTATGGCACATGTGCCGAAGGTGGCATGCGAGCTGATTTTCAGTGGCACTCACACTGCCTGGGTCCTGGCCACCAGTCTGGGGGGCTCTGCATTTTAATTTAATTTTAAATGAAGCTTCTTAAACATTTTAAAAACCTTTATTTACTTTACATACAATAGCTTAGTTATATATTATAGACTTATAGAAAGAGACCTTCTAAAAACATTAAAATGTATTACTGGTGCGCGGAACCTTAAATTAGAGTGAATAAATGAAGATGCGGCACAGCACTTCTGAAAGGTTGCAGACCCCTGGTCTAGACATATGTTGGAAAAGTAATAGAGCAAAACATACAATGTCAAGTAAGTAATTAGAATGTGTTGGGCACAATTTCTTGTGTCATTAGGTGGAGGAAGAAACCAAGATGTAGTAATATTTGACTTGATTCTGACTAACAGAGAGGAATTGTTTATGAATCTGAAGGTGGAAGTCAACTTGGGTGAAATAAGAGATTTAATTTTTCTAAGGAAAGGAAAGAACGAGAGCAGCAGAATAAAGACAATGGGCTTAAAAAAAAGTCAGACTTCAGCAAACTCAGAAATAGGTAGGTAGTGCCCTATGGGGGAAAAACATCTAACAGTAAAAAAAAAGTTCAGGAGAGTTGGTAATTTCTCAGACAATATTTAAAGGCACAAAAGCAAACTGATGTGCTGATGTGAAGAAAAGATGGGAAGAAAAGGCGAAAATGGTTGCATAAGGAGCTCTTTAATGACCTGACAATCAAAAAGGAACACTATAAAAGGTTAAAACATGGTCAAATTAATGAGAATGAGTACAAAAGAATAGCTCGGCATGCAGGGATAAAATCAGAAGGCTAAGGTACAAAAAAGGCAGTAAGGAGAGGTTCTATAAACGTATCAGGAACAAAAGAAACATGAAGGAAAGTGTAGGTTCACTACACCTCTACCCCGCTATAACGCGACCCAATATAACACGGGTTCGCATATAGTGCAGTAGCAGCGGGGCTCCGGCGGTGCTTTAAAGGATCCAGGGCTCTGGCTGCTGCGGGGAGCCTCGGGCCCTTTAAATCACCGCCGGAGCCCTGCCACCGCTACCCCAGGGCTGCGGCAGCGGGGCTCTGCCGGTGATTTAAAGGGCCTGGGGCTTCCCATGGCCAGAGCCTCGGGCTCTTTAAATCACCGCAGCAGCCCTGCCACCGCTACCCCGATAGGTGTTTCACCTATAACGCGGTAGGGATGTTTGGCTCCCCGCGACTGCGTTATATAGGGGAAACAAAAGAAAAAATAAGGCAATAACAGATTAAAGAATATTTAGATGAATTATATGTATTCTAGTAATCAGGGCCTGATGAAATTCACCCTAGGCTTAAGGAACTAATTGAAATCTAAGAATCTTGAAACCATTTGAGTTATCTTTGAGAATTTATGGAAGATTAGTAAGATCCTAGAGGGCTAAGAAGAGCAAACATTCTGAGAAACAAAGGACTCGGGAATTAGATCAGTCAATCTAACTTAAAAATGTTCCAGTATCCTTCCAGGTATTGATTAAAAATCAGTGTGTAAACACCTAGAGGATAATAGGGTTATAATAGTCAACATGGGGGGGTGGGAGGAGATGAGGAATATGTTTATAACATTTGCAGATGATGCCACATAGGGTGAAGTTGCAAGCACTTTGGAAGACAGGATTAGAATTCAAAATGACCTTGATAAATTGGAGAAATGGTCTGAAATCAGCAACATGAAGCTCCATAAAGACAAGTGCAAAGCACTATAGTTTGGAGGGAAAATCAAATGCACAACAAAATGGGGAATAAAGGGTTAGACAGTAGTACTGGGACCACAAATGGCATATGAACCAAAAGTATGATGCAGTTTTGAAAAAGGCTGATGTCAGTCTGGGGTGTGTTAACAGGAGTGCCATATGCAAGATGCAGGAGGTAATTGTTCTTCTCTACTCAGCACTGGTGAGGCCTTGCCTGGAGTACTACGTCCAGGTGTTGGTGCCACATTCAAAGAAAAACATGGAGAAATGAGAGTTTAGCAGAGAGCAACAATAAATGATAAGTGTTTGGAAAACATAAGCTATGAGGAAGCTAAAAAAACTGGGCATGTTTAGTGTTGAGGAAAGAAGATGGGGTGGGACCTGACAAGTCCTCAAATATATTAAGAGCTTTTATAAAGAAGATGGTGACCAGTTGTTCTACATGTCTCCTAAAGGTAGGCCAAAGAATAATTGGTTTAATCTGCAGGAAAGGAGATGTATTTTAGATATTGGGGGAGGGGGAAACCTTTCTAACTGTAAGGCTACTTAAGTACTGGAATAGATTACCAAAACAGATTGTGGAATCCCAGTCATTAGGTTTTTAAGAACAGGTTAGACAAATATCTGTCAGGGATGATCTAGGTTTACATAGTCTTGCCTCACTGCAGGGGGCTGAACTTGGAAGACCTCTTGAGGTCCCTTCCAGCCCTACACATGGGTGCTGGGGGTGGGGGGACGGGGGACAGGGACTACCACACCCCCTGGCTTGAAGTGGCTTCCATCATATACAGGGCTTACAGTTTGATTCAATGGCTCTCAGCACCCCACCATGAAAATTTTCCATCCCCTCGGCCCTTCATTCCTATGATTCTATGAATGTAACCCATAAATGTATTGAGCATAAAATATGGTTTCAACTCACACTTTTCACAACCAGTAAATTAATATATCAATACTTATAAATCAGTTTATAAGCAAAAGTTTGACTTCCCAGAAATTGTATTCCCAGATATCAGGGTATCAACTGAAGCTATTTTGTTATTTCATCTTCAGAGTAAAGTAAGAAAAAACCTCAAACCATATTTACCATAATTACTATATCTTGTTCAGATTTATTTATCCTCATGCATCTTCTAAATAAGCATGGCGTCTAATTCACTGCATTGTAAAGACAAGTGGACCGGCTTTCAGAAGTGCTGAACATCCACAATTCGCACTGAAGTAAATGGGAACTAAAAGTGTTTAGTACCTATGAATCTGCAGGTACGAAGGGCTGTATTGTAATTAACCCTGTAACTCGTTTAAGGGGGAGCTATTTGGTTCATTCTTCCTGTTCCATCCAAGGGAGTGGTGGGGAGTAATCTGTGCCTGCAGAAGGGTTCTGTGTTGGCTCTGGTATATGGCCCAGTACATTTGGGGACAGAGCCGCTTTTGCCACTGCCAGTTTCTGTGTGGGATGTGAAATGGCAGCCTGGTGGCAGCTTCTCTTTTCTGCTTTTGCACACTCTACAACAAAGGGTTTGGCTCACAATGGGGCATTTTTCTCTCTGTTGCTTTGCAGCTGGGCCTGTGTTTGAGCCATAAATAAGGGCAGCTACTAAAAGGCAATGGCTCTAATTCACCAAGGATATAACGTAACTGAAGACCTTACTCCAGAGATGAGTTTGGCATGCTGTCCATGGTGTGTTTGAATATTTCAGTAGTCATTACAATGCTGCTCTACACTGTAAATTCATATATGAATGGCTACCCTAAAATAAATACATCTAAATACTGTATGTTCAAATAAATAATATAAACAATTTCCTGGTCAACACAAGACTCATCTTAGGCAAATGATGTCAACAAATACAAGTCACTGCCAAAGTGCTTCATTTAGCAATTGTTATTGGGTGTTTTTCATTTTTATTTACCTTCTTTTTCTGTCTAGCAGGGTCAACACTAGGTCAGCATATAATGAGTCTATATCTGCAACTGTTGAAACCAGACACAATTACTGTAGGTCAGCTTGCCATTTTCTACGTTTTACTGTCGCTACCAAAATACCTGGACCCGAACACAATGTTCCATTTCAAATGGAGCTCATATATTTGTTCAACCAGGGACACTGCAAGTTCTCGGAAAACTGCTTTATCTCCAGAAAGAGCTTGCTTCCCTGTGAAGTGGATGCATACTTTGAATTTTGTCTAGCGCTTGAGTGAAATGTTGGACAGTAACAAATATTGAAGCACAGCTTGCTCCAGAGTCTTTTATATTGTACTTTAACTGTGGCTGAAGATGCAATATTGGCTGTCCCGGTATTACAGTGACAGCATTATGTATAGGCCCTACCAAATTCACGGTCCATTCTGGTCAATTTCACGGCCAGAGGGTTTTTAAATTGGTCAATTTCATTATTTCAGATGTTTATATTTGAAATTTCACAGTATTGTAATGGAGGGAGGGGGGAGGTTTGACCTAAAATGGGATGGTGGGGGTTGTAAAGTTGTTGCGGGGGGGAGTGTCCCAGATTGTCACCCTCACTTCTGTGCTGCCTAGGCAGCAGCCTCTGAGCTTCCTGCAGTTAGAGGCGATTCTGGGAGGTGGAGGTGGGTAGGATCTCCCCCATGCTACTAGGAGTGCCCCAGCCCACTAGGAGTGCCCCAGCCCAGGGGCTGCTAGTCCAGTCCAGTGACAGGTTAAGGCAGGGGCCCCTGGCCAATCTTGGGGCCCACTTGAAAAATGGGTGCCCCAGCCCCAGAAGAAGCTATCGGGTGGAAGAACGGTGGGGGGTTCCCTTAGCTCTGGCTGGAGCGGAGGGAGGCCCCAAGACCAGTCTGCCCCAGCTGCAGCCACTGGGAGCAGAAGCCAGGAGCTCGGCGCCCAGAGCTGCAGCAGGAACTGCAGGGGGTGGGGCGAGAGGGGACGGAGGCCCACAGCCAGGGGCAGCTCCAGGCCCCAGCACGCCAAGCGTGTGCTTGGGGCAGCAAGCCGCGGGGGGCACTCTGCCGGCGCCGCGAGGGTGGCAGGCAGGCTGCCTCTGGTGGCTTGCCTGCGGAGGGTCCGCTGGTCCCGCGGCTTCGGAGGTCCGCCGGAGGCAGCCTGCCTGCTGTGCTTGGGGCGGCAAAATCCCTAGAGCTGCCCCTGCCCACAGCCCAGCTCCCGGACTGCCCGTGCTGCCTCTGGAGGTGGATCTGATCTCCCCACTGAGAACAGTCATGCAGGGGAAGGACAAGTCCTATCCCTCCCCAGTGTGGCTGGACTAGCGGTTAGGACTCAGAGCCCCAGACTCCCAGCAGCTGAGGAGATCAGATTTCATGGGGGAGGGCTGATTTTTGGTAGGGCCCTAATTTTGTATGGTCTGGGTCAAATGGTGCAGTCCTTACTCAGCCAAAAAATCCCACATGAGTTGAATGGGAAATTTTGGCTTGAACAAGAATTCTGGCTGGAAAAGGATTGCAGGATCTGGCCTCATGCAACTATGTGGCTGTAAGTGAAGGGAGTAAAAATAGAAATATCCCTTGAGCCACTAGAGAGCACAAATTCTTCTGATTAAAGAACAGACATTAATGGCAGAACTAAACGAGGCCATGTGTTACTCTATCCTGACCAAAGGGTGAAAGTCATATAGCAATGGCTAGCAGAAGAATTAGGTTGGAGAAATAAAGCAGGAGAAAATCAAATCAGTGTCTCCAGAATGACAGACTGAGCTTTATCAATGCAGTGACACCACAGGCACTCTGGTGAGCTCAGTAAATAATGATAGAACTATAGTTGCTCTGCACAGGGTCCCTATTCACTGCCCCTTCTCTACCACCTCCTAACAACCTGAGAAATAAGGGTTTGACAGGGAGCTCTGCTGTTGGAAAGGAGGCAGTATACTTAGGTAGGCCATAGGTGTGTAGTTCTACCTTACTGCAGGTGCTATTCCAACCCATGAGCTGAACTGTTATCAGTTTCTCTGCACCCCCTTTGATGGGAGTATTGAGCCGTTGGAGTTGCCAAAGCATTGATACTGTGGACCCTTCCCTGACCTGTCTCACCAGTCTAATGAGGGCTAGAATGGAGAGCATCTTAACAGAGCACAGGGACACAGAAGCCCCACTAGGTGCCACTCCCGCCACAATCTTTTCCCTTTTATAGCCCCACAGTAGGGCTCAAGTTGTTTGGGGAGCTGTGCAGGGGCCCCAATGTACTTGAGTAACTTTCTCCCTGAGATCAGAAGTAGTGCTCTATATTTTTTCTACTGATGTTTTTACACAAGTCTAATTTTCATAAGACTTAGAATAACTCTAGCCGCCTTTTCACCCAACCCCACTACATCAACACTGCCTTGGAGCCACCTGTTAATTAAAACCTCACATGGGAACAACATTATCTCTTAACAAACAATACTCCACTAGATCTATTTTAGTACTATGTGCTTAAATTAGAAAATGTAATACATAGTAATAAACATCTGCTACTTACCAGGTGAAGATAAGACACAGCAATGTGGATATTAAAATAAGAACTTGGTTAAACATTGCAGACTGTGTACGTTGAATGGCTCTATGGAGATCATTCTATATTAATAGAAAAAGCAGGTTGGTTATGTTTTTTTCAATAATGCATCTGCTGATCCTATACAATAGTTCCATGATATTTTGATAAGATACAATGGCCCAACTGCATTTAAAATTTGCTGAGCACAGTGGGTGGTGCAAAGGAGTCACTTGTTCCTTGATTTCCATGACTGCATCTTTGACTATCCTGGCATAGTTTAGAGCATCCTGGAGTTTGTGCTAAATTTAATCAGCTGGCCCAAATAGTTCTGTATGCCAGTCAGTAGTAACTGGAGCATAGCAGCTCTTTAGACCTCTGGTGCAGAGACCACATGTGAGTGGCATAAGAGTTAGCCATGCTGGGAACTTTCCTTGTTGGAAGTCAGTGATGTGCCAGTTTCCACCAACTGAGGAAACTATTGGAAAATATTTCCAAATTTGATATGAAATGGTGATACAGCAAAATGTAGAAGCATTTCCATGATTGAATAGTGAAAGTGATTAATCCCATGATAAATTTGTCCAGTGCAGTTCCCTGACCAGAAAGCAACAGCCTTGCTGAAGATAGCAGACTCAGAAATGGATATTTTTTTAAAAAGTTATTCTCGCCTCACTATTTTTGGTCATACTTACAATCATGTTCTCCAAAGCATGTTTGGCAAGCCAGCAATTTAAAAATACTGGAATAAATAGGTTTCTTAGTGCAGGCCAGAAAATCTGAGGAAGGGGAAATAAACACAAATACATTTTAACAGCTTTTCTGTCCAAGAAACTACATCCAATACAGTGTTTATGAAATTGTGTACTCCTGATGTAAAAAACTGGTAACTATATTACTCCTTTCTGTATAATATATATGATACCCAAAGGCATATGAAGAAGCCATCCCCTCCAGCACAACTACCCAAAGGTAGTTTATGATGTAGAACACATTTTACCATGAAAGTTTTCTCTGCTTTTACATCTAACTGATTTATCTTGCTCATTGCACTGTTGGCTGGGTGACTTTATTTATTTATTTATTTATTTATTTTCAAGATGAAAAATGTAGTTTGCTAAATTAGCCTCTTCAATAGGGCCAGCTTATCACTCACACAGGTCAATAGAGACTTCCATTCGCTTCAGTGTATGTTGGAGCAGACCCATAATCCCACCCAGGAATGGACACTGACACTTAATTCAGATACTTACTGTAATGATAAAGGGAACAGCGTTGATTATTTCCAGGAGGAAGGGTATTCGCAAAACTTGTTCCCAGATGTTTCCCTTTTTAAAAAACAAAAACATACCAAACTTCAGAAATAGACTTTCACTGAGTTGCACTGTAGAGACCGTTCATCCCAAACAATGGAGATAAATGCAACAATCTGAAAAGACCAAGTGCCTAATCCTGTGGTCCTCACGTAGGCAAGACTCCCATTGATGTCACTGGGAGTCTTGCCTGAGAGAGGATTGCAGGATTTGGCACTAATGTTCCTATTGGTGGGTGGGTGGGTGGGTGGGAGGCTAACAATAGATTAGGTAAATGAGAGAACACAACATCTTTCTGTTTATTTATCTGGGAAGTTAAAATAAGGGCCAGCAGCAGAGGAAAATTCCATGAGAATTCCCTCACAGAGCTATCTCCAGATCACACTGTCAGGAGTCTGCTATCCCTGTGGAATAGGCAGTGATATTTGGCCCAGTGATTCTTTCAGTATTGAAACTGCTGAACTGTGGATTAAACACTGGGCCAAAGGGAGCAAGAAAGTGTGTGAATAATTCTGTGATCTAGTGATTTGAGTTCTCACCTGGGAGGCAGGAGACCCAGGATCCAGACCTCCTGCTCCAATGACTTTTTAAAAATGTATCTACAGTGGAACAGCTTCAACAGGAGATACTAAGGGAGCTCTGAATAAGAATATCTCATACCTCTTCCCCACCCCCTGTTTTGAGTAAGCGCACCTAGAGGTGCCAAATCTAGCAGGCAAGGTCTGAACCTGTTCACCAGATTGGGCCCTGCAGCTGAGTTTGACAGAGGAATAGCTATCTTCCCCCTGTTTGTGCCTTGCTCTAGGGCTTGGGTGTCTGGACACCTAGCATGGGGCTGCGTTGCAAATGTTCAGATGCAGAAGCAAAGGTGCCTTAGGGAACTTTTATGCCAAAAAAAAAATAGGTGCAGGGTGATTTTAAGCACCTTCAAGGTTTGGGGGTTGCTGAGCAGTATTTTGTGAATCCCAGTGGATTCTGGGATTTAGGCACCCAAGTCCTCCTGTGAATCCAGCTCCCAGTGACTCTTCACAAAGTTCATGACGCTCATACTAGTTAATGTAATACTGCAGCATTTACATTGTGGAATAGATTATGTCAATATTACAAGAATTTGAAATGCAGTAGGATAAATTAAAAAATGTAGACATAAATGATCTGACATTTATATCAACAAATTAATTAATCCTCACTATATCATCTGACTCAGTCACTGAATGCTAAATACAAGCTTTGTTGTGCAAAAAGGAAATCCTCTATTCCCCCCCCCACTCACACACACACCTTCATCTCCAGAAGCCACTGCTGCTATAGTGCCAGAAGAATTTTATTTTGACAGATGAATGAGACTATAGTTGGATAGTTTTAAATGTTCTGCGTGGTAACTGTACACAGAAGTGATGGGAGGAAGAGGATTAAAGGCTGTGGTTGTATTTAACTATGGGCACAATAAAAAAAATAAATTAAATTTGAATTTCAAATTTCTAATTCATTATAAACTCACCCACCATGTGTTCCTACTGAACAAATATCTTTGCTTATTTTACTTTCTAGGGGATTTTTCTTTATGCTTCCTAACAAAGGATGATCAGCTGCTACAGATTTCATTGTATTGGTAGTGTCCATCACAAGAGAGAAAAAAGGACACAAATGTAGCAAACACAAAGGAAGTTATTTATTTGGGATTCTGGACATGCAGATCCTGCTGCTACCTGGTTCTCAATCTTGCAGATTGTTGGAACAAAGCTTGTATTCTATCATACAGAATCTGTATTGCGTCTGGCAGATAGTGTTAAGGGGAGTTGATACTTAGAATCATAGAATATTAAGGTTGGAAGAGACCTCAAGAGGTCATCTAGTCCAACCCCCTGCTCAAAGCAGGACCAATCCCCAACTAAATCATCCCAGCCAGGGCTTTGTCAAGCCAGGCCTCAAAAACCTCTAAGGATGGAGAATCCACCACCTCCCTTGGTAACCCATTCCAGTGCTTCACCACCCTCCTAGTGAAATAGTGTTTCCTAATATCCAACCTAGACCCTCCACCACTGCAATTTGAGACTCTTGCTTCTTGTTCTGTCATCTACCACCACTGAGAACAGCCTAGCTCCATCCTCTTTGGAACCCCGCTTCAGGTAGTTGAAGGCTGCTATTAAATCTCCCCTCACTCTTTTCTTCTGCAGACTAAATAACCCCAGTTCCCTCAGCATCTCCTCATAAGTCATGTGTCACAGCCCCTTAATCATTTTAGTTGCTCTCCGCTGGATTCTCTCCAATTTGTCCACATCCCTTTTGTAGTGGGGGGACCAAAACTGGACACAATACTCTAGGTGTGGCCTTACCAGTGCTGAATAGAGGGGAATAATCACTTCCCTTGATCTGCTGGCAGTGCTCCTACTTATACAGCCCAAAATGCCATTAGCCTTCTCGGCAACAAGGGCACGCTGGTGATTCATATACAGCTTCTTGTCCACTGTAATCCCAAGGTCCTTTTCTGCAGAACTGTTGCTTAGCCAGTCAGTATCCAGCAGTTCATGGGATTCTTCCTTCCTAAGGGCAGGACTCTGCACTTGTCCTTGTTGAGCCTCATCAAATTTCTTTTGGCCCAATCCTCCAATTTGTCTAGGTCACTCTGGACACTATCCCTATCTTCCAGTGTATCTACCCCTCCCCCCCAGCTTAGTGTCATCTGCGAACTTGCTCAGGGTGCAATTAATCCCATCATCCAGATCATTAATAAAAATGAACATAACCAACCTCAGTACCAACCCCTGGGGGACTCTGCTTGATACCGGCTGCCAGCTAGACATTGAGCTGTTGATCGCTACCCATTGAGCCCGACAATCTAGCCAGCTTTCTATCCACCTTATACTTGTATTATTGTGAGAGACCTGTAAAGTTAACAGGTCAAGTAGGATGGTTAGCCTCCATGCAGATCTCTGATATAAAAATAATCACTTCAGGAAATATACAACTTCTCATTATCAGATCCTATGGGACTGATTCTCCACTAACCTGTACATGTGGAACTCATTGCCAGAGGATGTTGTGAGGGCCAGAACTATTACTGGTTCAAAAAAGAATTCGATAAGTTCATAGAGGATAGATCCATTAATAGCTATTAGCCAAGATGGTCAGGGATGCAACCCCATGCTCTGTGTGCCCCTAAGCCTCTGACTGCCAAAAGCTGGGAGTAGACAACAGGATGGATCAATTGATGATTGCCCTGGTCTGTTCATTTCCTCTGAAGCATCTGGCATTGGCTGTTGGAAGAAAGGATACTGGGCCAATTGAATTGTTGGTCTGACTCAATATGGCCATTCTTACATATAATAATTTACTATATGTGGATATAAGTGGATATAAATTGCTACCAGAACAGGATGGCAGAGTTTTATACTCACTTTCCAGAGAGATAAAGAACTACTTTAGGGAACTGATTCACCATTACTTTTGTGTACTCATTTAAACTGGTGCAAAGTGGGTGTAGGGATAAAATGCTAGATAAAATAGTTATGTTTATATAAAATTTGCACAGGTGTAAACTATGCAAGTTCAAGGGCCTAGAAAATCTGGCCCAATAACTTTAGAATGAAAAGTGGCATTGCTTTATAAACAGCATGTTGGTACCAGTTGTTTTTCACTGTGCTATTTTTTCCACCAAGAGACTTATATTTGTAATGGACAACACCTAATCTATATAAACAGTATTAGCTGCTTTTTATCAGGTATAATATAGTGGCCAGTTTTAAGCTTATTAAAATGTTACAGTCTGAAAAAACATTTCTGCCAATCATAACTTGAGAAGTATAATAAAGAATTACTATGTGACTCTGATGGATTGACTAGTTATTAAATACCATTGACTCATAGGCTAAAAGCATAAAATGTTCTCATTTCACAAAATGAGATATTTAAACTTTTAAAATAAAGCCTTTTCTTATTTTATTTTGTGAAATATATTTTACTGTTTTATCCAAACAGCTCAAAATGCAGACTTCTTACAATTCACAATAGAACATAATAAAAATTAAAGAGCAAATTATGTGAAGAAATTCTAACCAAAACATTAGAAAAATATAACTAAAGAGAACTTGACATTTTAAGGAAAAAACAAAGACAAATGTATAATATTTTGTACTTGCATTCATCAGCAGATCTCAAAGCATTTTTCAAAGTTCCCTAGTTTAGAGTTGGAATAGCTGAGGTGCAGAGGGATATGGTCCCATATTTTCAAAACTGCCCTATATTTGTGTGTGCCTTGATTCCTGAGTGCCCAATTTCAGATGACTGAACCTTGATTTTTTTAAAGTTTTCCAGAGATATTGTGCAGCAACAACTTGTGCTGATGTCAGAGAGAGTTGTGGGTACTCCACATATTGAAAAATAAGACCACAGAGACACAACTATCTCCCTCCCCCCGCCCCCAAAAAAGCCACCTTACAGCCTTTCATCCCAAAGGCTCCCTAAGCACTTTGGATGTACATAAAACATAGAATCGTAGGACTGGAAAGGACGTAGAGGTCCTCTAATCTAGTATCCTGCACTCGTGGTAGGACTAAATATTATCTAGATCATCCCTGACCGTGTTTGTCTAACCTGCTTTTAAAAATTTCCAATGATGGAGATTCCACAACCTCCCTGGGCAACTTATTCCATTACTTAAGCACCCTGACAATTAGGAAGTTTTTCCTAATGTTCAACTTAAACTGCTGCAATTTAAGTCCTTTGCTTCTTGTCCTATCCTCAGAGGCTATGGAGAATAACTTTTCTCCCTCCTCCTTATAATAAAGTTTATCACTGCACCCACTAATGAAATGCAGCCACAGCTGGAATGAAATTTTTTTGTTTGGTTGGTTTGTTTTTACTGTTAACTGCAAGCCTGTCTAATGGCTTAGGGCAGGAAATAAAGAAGAATGCACTATCCAAATGGAAGGATATGAACATTTAAATTAGCAGAGTGCAATTGTCCATATTAGAATGCAACACCTAACACTCGCATTCTTCTGAAAAGTGCTGTTTGATTTGCAATGAAGTAAAAGCAATCAAGGCCATGGTTTTCATTTTCAACAACATAGTGCTCCTTTCCAGCAACACAGTGCTTCCTAATGCCACTCCAGCATCAGAGGGAATTGCTGAATCAACACCATTTCCTGAATGACCTTGGCACCTGTTGGGAGATGTAGATAGCGCATCTTCAGAAAAAAAGATGACATGAATTTGTCCCCAGACTGTTGCCCTATCAATTGGCAAATCTATATTCTAGTCATTACAAATCTATACAATGCTACTTGTTGGATCCTCAGCTGGTGTAAATTGAACTAGCTTCACTAAATTTGACAGAGGGGGGCCGACTTACATTAGCTGAGCATCTGGATGCCTATTTCTTCCTTCACCTTTTTGGTACCATGATACTTATAGCTCAGTCCTCTTCAGCTTTTCTTAAGTAAATATCGGGCTGATTAAAATCCCACTGAAGTCAATGAAAAGACTACCATTGACTTCATGGGCTTTGATTCAGGTCCATTGTAACCTTCATAAATCATGAATGAGTCATGCACTTCAGTGTAATTATAAGTAACATTTTTCTTGACCAATTAGTCACAGGTAATTTAAGACAATCGTTTTTATCTTTCCATCAACCTGTACAGGGGCGGAAGGTCTGCCGGAGCCGGCTGCCGCCCTGCCGGTAAAATGCCGCCCCAAGCGCGCGCTTGGCGTGCTGGGGTCTGGAGCCGGCCCTGAACCTGTAAGTAGTAAACTGACTTACAAAGGGATCTGATCTCTGGTCAATGAGGATATGTAAACTCCCCTTAGCATTAAGAGAAATCTATCAAATGGAGAATTGATTCCAAAGAATAAAACCAATTAGCCTTACCTTGTAGCTCAGATAACCCAGCAGCATTGTTTCAAACAGACTTATCAAAGCCACTGAAACCTAACATAATAATATATAAATATATATTAATGCAGAGTTAGTAATGTAATTAATTAAAGCAAAAATGACCTGAAGAATTAAACTGAAAGATTAAAGATAATCAAAACTAGTTGATCTATGGTGAAGAAATCCTCTCAAACCATCTTTAACCACTCAAGCTTAGTTCTAATCTTAAAACTTCTTACCACAGTATGTGCTCAATAAAGTCCTGTTCTTGTCAAACAATCCATTAGTATTTACCCCCTGCACTTGTCTTAAGTCCTATTGTCTGCTAGACGCTGCCCTCAAAATCTCCTCCATGAATATTGTTTCAGAAGGTCTCCAGAATGGTCTCTCCATGGATTTTTAGGGAAGGCCAAATAAAAACAGCCAGTTTCTGTGCCATGCTGCAATTGGCAGGCTTTTGGCAACTTCCAGGACTTGTTCCATTTTGAGATGACAAAGTATAAGGACTGTGTTTAAAAAATAAGGCAAATGGTGGGAGGAAGTCATGACCTTTTTCAAACATTACACTGAAGTGTTATTTTTCTTAATGTGTGTGTGGGGTCATAAATATTAACCCCCGCCCAAAAAAAGTCTTAAAACACAGCAAAAGAGAGATGATGAATTTCATTGTTTAAATCAGTGTGTGTTGAATTAATGGACATATAAAAGGTCAGTGACCTGTCTTAAACTAGTTAAATCTATTTGGTTTACACATTACATATATACTCCACAATGTCTTTTAAAACTAATCACAAAACCAGCTTAAATGTGTGCATATATTAAATTAAAACATTTACTATTTATACATTTGTATTACTTAATCTGGAGTCTGGAATCAAATTAGTCTCTATTCCTAATTTAAAATTAATGCTCACTACTAATGAAAGCTCAACATCCTGTACTACTTGCACTTGAAATTACATGATCAAGATTCAAAATAGATGGTGTGAATTAGAAAATATATTTAAAAAAAAATCACCACAACATTTCACAATGTTAGCATTGCTCCAGATAAAGTGAAGTTGTTGTCTTGCATAAAAGTGGAATTTAGTTTGTTACTATATAACATTTTATATATTATATACAGATATCCTCCTAGTTTGTGTATCTATCTTCCTGTGTTCATTGACTAGCAGAGGTTTACAGTGTAAGAATAAGCCTAAAACCAGCACCATAAACTATTAAGGCTATGTCTCAATATTTTAAGATTAAATAGAGAAAGTAATCTGTATGTCTGTGTCAAACTTTATTTGCTCAGACCTTGCATATTTTCAACAAATATTCAAAAGTTATCTCCGTCAGAGAAATGTTGCTTTAATAAACAACTGTATTACACAGAGATAGAATTCACCATAACGGATTTGTACTGAGGGTAGTGCAAAAATATAATAGCATAAAATATACTAGATGGTTCAGGAATCCTTAATACAAAAATTAATTATTTAAGGAGAACTCCCACAACTATCTTCAAAATTTTGCTCTTAACTTAATGCGAAGCAATAGCCTATTTTCAGAAACCATGTAAAGTTTAATAACTGTGGGCCTGATTCCAATGTGCTGAGCACCTGAAATCTCATAACTTTTTTATTTATTTTAGATTAGGAACCATAAAGGCACCTACTTATGACGAGCCATATAATAGACAAGAGCCAGCAGCAATCCCACATAATACAACTAAATAAACTATATAATAGTGCCACTTAGATTTAAAAGAGAAGAAAAAGGGAAACCTGAAATGACATTTCTTAAACAATATCTCCCTCCTCTTGAAGTGTGCCCAAAAGGCTAACAAATCCAGACTATTTTGGACTAGGATGGGGATCATCTGCCAAAGCCAAGAGAGGACCCCTCACAGAGAATGTCCTAGTAGCAATCCATTATTCTTTACTGAGGGGAAGGATGATCAAATTTGAGTGCTGCCGTTGATCTCTCCTGAAGCAGTGAGGAAAGGCAATCTCTCAGATAGGCAGGTCCCATAACATTTAGGGCTTTGTCAGTGAAAACCAACAGCTTAAACTGCATTTGGAAACCCACAGGCAGCCAGCGCAGATCACAAAGCACTGGTGTAATGTACTCATAGCAAGATTCTCCACTTACTCGGCAGACTGCTATATTCTGCAGTAGCTTTGGCTTCCTTGTGGATTTAAGGTATAATCCCAAATAGAACCCAAGGCTGCAATAGCTTAGTCTTCAGGTAAAGAAGTTGAAACTCAGGCTATGTCTACAGTAGAGAGCTTACAGTGGCACAGCTGTACCAATGCAGCTACACTGCTGTAAGATCTCTCGTAGCTGCTCGGTGCTGTCAGCTCTCCCATCAGCCTAATTAAGCCACCCTCAATGAACGGCGGTACCTAACACTGTGCATGCTACCACTTATGCTGGTGTAATTTCTGCCACTTGGGGGTGGAATATTCACATACCTGAGTGAGATAAGGTTTGCTGACATAAATGGTAGTGTAGACATGGCCTAAATAACCTCAACCCTGGTCTACACTACCAACTTATATCAGTATAACTGGTTTCAGAGTAGCAGCCGTGTTAGTCTGTATCCGCAAAAAGAACAGGAGTACTTCTGGCACCTTAAAGACTAACAAATTTATTTTAGCATGAGCTTTCATGAGTTACATCTCACTTCTTCGGATGCATAGAATGGAACACACAGACAGGAGATATTTATACATACAGAGAACATGAAAAGGTGGAAGTATGCATACCAACAGGAAGAGTCTAATCAAGATAGCTCATCTCAATTGATTAGACTCTTCCTGTTGGTATGCATACTTCCACCTTTTCATGTTCTCTGTATGTATAAATATCTCCTGTCTGTGTGTTCCATTCTATGCATCAGTATAACTGCGTCGCTCGGGTCTGAAAAATCCACAACATAATTCTACCGACCTAACTCCTGGTGCAGACAGCACTATGTTGATGAGAGGGCTAGACAAACTCTTAGTAAAGGCTGCAAGATTTGGTCCAAAAGACTTTATTTAGTTCTAAGGAAAAATACTTACAGAATATTAAATCTTTCTTATTTTCTCTTGACTACAATACTTTACTATAAATACACATATTCCAGAGTAGTGTAACATTTAACATAGTTTGCTTTCTTAATTCACTTTAATTTTAGATTTATCACTATAGTGGGCTGCCAAGGAAGAAGAATTTTGTTTGCTACCCTTTCTATATATGTATTAGCTTCTCGGAAGTATTGAAAATCCAAGTGTGCTAGAGCTTTAAAAATGTAATTGCTAAAAATATCCTATTATACATTACCTGTAATCCCCATAAAGGCAAGCTTCTGTTCACCCAAATAATAGGAGACCTGTTGAATCACAATGATACAATAAATTTGACTCTCATCAAATGGTGCTTATGGGCCTGATCCAAAGCCCAGCAAAGTCAAGGGATTGATATCCATTACCTTCAATGGGCTTTGCATCAGCTGCTATTTTTTACATAATTAAATATAAAAGGCAGATGATCAGTATTTGGTGTGGTGTAAAATAGTTAATCACTTCCCCAGATTTTTATATGGGTAACTAGTCACTCAGACTTGACAATCCAATTGTCTTTCTAACCTAGAAGCAGTCACTGACTTTTTGGGGGTCTAATATAACAGCCAATGAAATCAATCAAAAGTTGGTGTTGTTTTTAGTGAACACTAGTTCAGGTCTTTTGATCCTAGAGGAAATAATATGATGTATGCATTTTAAAGATGCAGAGGGAAAATGTCCTTCATTTGGAACCATTAATTTGTGGTAGAAAAAAACAAATCTAATCACATTCTTTGCCAGTATTTTCTCTTTTGCTCTCTGTTATGTACAGATCCATAGTTTTGTTAACTAGTATCCACATTAGTAAGCATTTATTTGCACTGGTTTTGAAACTGGAAATATTTCCTCTTAGTTGTAAAACCCCATTATTTATGCATTTTTCCTAAGAAACTATTTTTGTCTTGGTGAAATTCATATTATACCATTGCAAAACAAAAAAAAAAAATTGATATATATATACTGAAACTAGACACACACACAGTACTGTTGGTCACTGTACTACCCTAGACTATATAATAATCATATTTTCTATCTCAGTAAGGAAATAAATCTCTAGAATCCAAATAGTCCTGATCATCTGGAAGTCATGACTTCTGCATCTAACATGGTGGTATTCACTTGTCCAGATATAGGCAATTAATCACAATACTGAACCCATCTTTGGGACTCTAAAGACATGGTCTTTGAGATGACTTGTTCCACAGTTCTGGAGCCTTAAAATCCCACCAATCCTGCAGGAAGGGTGTGTTTCTTTGCCAGGAACTCAGAGTTACTGAGTGGAATTAATTCTGCAGGGCAAGAAATCCTCTGAAGGAATTTTATGGCTCCATCAACATAGGTCAAATGTATCCAGAAAGGCTGTAGGATTCAGAGAGTTTAGCTACTATGGACTGTTTTTCCCTCATTGATACACGTAACTTTAACTTTCTGCATAAAGAAATCACATTATATGGGTATTTGTACCCAAAATAGATCACTGTTATGTGTTTAAAAAAAAAATCTGGAACTCACCAATCAATCTTTGCAGGTGTGTAGTTTTGACTGGAACAGCCCCTGTTTAATTCCTTGCTGCCAGAAGTCACCAGATCCACACATAAAGCCCATGTCCAGATGTATATGGAAACACAATTATAAAAAGATTTGGGAAGGGGATGGGCAGGGGTTAATTTTTTAGGTAACACTGTTCTATATAATACGTCAAACACTGTGCAGACTAATTCAGTTGTGACAGACACTGAGAGACAGATATTCAAAAGAAGGCAAATCACTTTGACCAACTAGTTCAGTGTGTATTTTAGATACATAAATTCTCAAAGCTAAAGGCCAGACACATTTTTTGTTTTTGTTTTAAGAAGATTTAGTTTCAAATGTGATCTAATATAAAAATCAAAAGAGATGAACAAAAAAATGGGGTACTTGCAAAGGATGAAGCATGAAGGAAGTGCTGAAAATACCAGTAATTCTATCAAGCAGATCTCGGAAGCATTGGCAGGTATAATTTCCATAATCTCTGAAGTAAAGATTGTACCAAACTACAGTTTCCATCTTCTAGTAGGGATATCTTTAATCTCTGGTTATTTCAGTGAGAGACTCGTGGCATATGTATAGAAAAAAGAGCTAATATGTATATTTGTGTTCCTTTCTTGTATTCATAGAACAAGCCATCCCCTCCAGCACAACTACATGCATGGGGGAAGTAAATATTTCCTTAACTTTTTAAACTGTGGAAAATAGAACTCTCTGCCCCCTTCACGCAGGTTCAGGAGGGGCTGGAGTGATTTGTGGACCAGACATAAGGAGTGGGCATGTTTCTCCATCCGTGAGGGTGAGGAGGATCCTCAGATAAATCCAGGGGTCTTATGGCATCCATATGGAAGGCCTGTCTATCCATGTTGCCATTGACTCCCTGCTTATGCCTTTGTCTTATCCGTGGCTGATGGGGGAAGCTGCTGATCAAAACAAATTCAGAAATAAGCAATATTTTTCTCCCATGGGAATTTCTGAAGGAAATGTCATGGATTTGCAGGGTGGCAAGACCACAGAGACCTGTTTCCCAGGCTGTGTTCCTTCTACTGCCATTGGGTGGTGGTAAGTTTCTTTTGGCTCCATTACCTCCCTTCCTTGTTTACCAAGCGGTTTTATCCAGTAATTCTGTTGATTTTATCCCTTACAAGCCCCAAAGGTTTTTTTTAGGGGCTTGTCCAGCACCCCAAAAAATCTCTCAAGCCCAGTAGTTGGTAACCAAGATATTCTGGTTTATTCATTTTAAAAAAATGTATCCTAGCATCTGTGAAATTCCTAGGAGGAAGGAAGCCAGATGGGTGGTAGACATAAGTAAGTTAAATAGTGTGTTGAAATATATTTAGCAAACCATAATGTAATATGTTATGTAATGTAAAATAAAGTAATAGCAAAAAAAAAAAATTAAGTACATCAGAAGCAGGAAGCCTGCTAAACCAGAGGGGCCTCTGAATGATCGAGATGCTAAAGGAGCACTCAAGGATGATAATGCCATTGCGGACAAACAAAATGAATTCTTTGCATCGGTCTTCATGGCTGAGGATGTCAGGGAGATTCCCAAACCTGTGCCATTCTTTTTAGGTGACAAATCTGAAGAATTGTCCCAGATTGAGGTGTCATTAGAGGTGGTTCTGGAACAAACTGATAAACTAAACAGTAATAAATCACCAGGACCAGATGGTATTCAGGAACTCAAATGTGAAATTGTAGAACTGCTAACTGTAGTCTGTAACCTATCATTTAAATCAGATTCCATGCCAAATGACTGGAAGATAGCTAATGTGACGCCAATTTTTAAAAAGGGCTCCAGAGCTGATCCCGGCAATTACAAGCCTGTAAGCCTGACTTCAGTACCGAGCAAACTGGTTGAAACTATAGTAAAGAACAAAATTGTCAGACCCATAGCTGAACATAATTTGGGGGCGGAGGGGAAGAGTCAACATAGTTTTTGTAAAGGGAAATCATGCCTCAGCAAGGGGCAACAAGCATGTAGGCAAGGGGGATCCAGTGGATATAGTGCATTTAAGATTTTCAGAAAGCCTTTGGCAAGGTCCCTCACCAAAGGCTCATAAAGAAAGTAAGCTGTCATGGGATAAGAGGGAAGGTCCTCTCATGGATGGGTAACTGCTTATGAAGAGCTACAAAAGGTTAGAGTGGTAGCCATGTTAGTCTGTATCAGCAAAAACAATGAGGTGTCCTTGTGGCACCTTATAGACTAACAAATTTATTTGGGCATAAGCTTTCGTAGGCTAAAACCCACTTCATCAGATGCATGGAGTGGAAAATACAGTTGGGTATAAATACACAGCATATTAAAAGCTACAAAAGGATCTCTCAAAACTGGGTGACTGGGCAACAAAATGGCAGATGAAATTCAATGTTGATAAATACAAAGTAATGCACATTAGAAAACATAATCCCAACTATACATATAAAATAATGGAGTCTAAATTAGCTGTTACCACTCAAAAAAAGAGATTTTGGAGTTATTTTGGATAGTTCTCTGAAAACATCCACTCAATGTGCAGTGGCAGTCAAAAAAGCAAATAGAATGTTGGGAATCATTAAGAAAGGGATAGATAATAAGACAGAAAATATCTTATGGCCTCATATAAATCCATGGTATGCCCATGTCTTGAATACTGCATGGAGATGTGGTCACCCCATCTCAAAAAAAGATATATTGTAATTGGAAAATGTTCAGAAAAGGGCAACAAAAATGATTAGGGATAAGGAACAGTTTCCGTATGAGGAGAGATTAATAAAACTGGGAATTTTCAGCTTTGAAAAGAGATGACTAGGGGGAGATATGATAGAGGTCTATAAAATCATGACTGGTGTGGAGAAAGTAAATAAGGAAGTGTTATTTACTCCTTCTCATAACACAAGAACCAAATGAAATTAATAGGCAGCAGGTTTAAAACAAACAAAATTAAGTATTTTTTTCACACAACGCAGAGTCAACCTGTGGAACTCTTTGCCAGAGGATGTTGTAAAGGCCAAGACTATAAGAGGGTTAAAAAAGAACTAGATAAATTCATGGAGGATAGGTCCATCAATGGCTATTAGCTAGGATGGGCAGGGATGGTGTCCCTAGCCTTTGTTTGCCAGAAGCTGGGAATGGGCAACAGGGAATGGATCACTTGATGATTAATTGTTCTGATCATTCCCTCTGGGGCACCTGGCATTGGCCACTGTCAGAAGACAGGATACTAGGCTAGATGGATCTTTGATCTCACCCAGTATGGCTGTTCGTATGTTCTAATGTGACAACACACAGTGAAGGGACATGCATTCCCCGGATGGTTAATTATTAGATATTTAGAATCAAAGAATGAGTAGTTTTGGCAAGGCCTAGAGAATTACCATAGCTTGCAACATACAAATATATCACTGTATGTGAGTACAGGGGTATCTAAGTGTACCTTCTAGCAATGAATACTGGGGTGATTACTGCCTACCTCATCTTTTAAAATGTAGCACATATCCAGAAGTAAGATGCTTGCATATGCCTTACAGTATACTCATTTAGCCTCATTACACTCATTTAGCGTCACTAATTCATTAGATTTCATACAAAAACATCAGCAGCTTAATCATACCAGAAGCTATCAGTCATTTTTAAAATATCTGTTCCTTTTTCTTGCTTTTGTTTCCCTTTTACTAAAAAATTGCATTAATTTAACCTGGACTCTGGGTCTAGAAAGCAGAAATGTTTGGGCTTCATGTTATACCATATTGTTGTAAGAATGGGCACCAGATAGAAAAATTATTCAAATACAGTCATAGGATCTTCTACTTTTAAAAAGGAACCTGGCGCTGCTTTTCTAACTACATTCATTTTAATTTTTTAACTTATTGGAAAGGACGTACATTATTTTCCAACAGTAATATGCCTAATGCATGTATGTAAATAAAACGTTTGGTTTATAACTTGAGAAAGATTTAGAAATTATTGTTTCCCCATCCATATTTCTCATTTTCATGCAGCTCCATGTTTTTACATTACACATTGTTCTCAGCTCCTAAACTTGTGCTGTTCCCCATTGAGGAATGGGATTTAAGAGAATAACTCAACTATAAAAAATAGTTGCACTGTAATTAGGTTTTAGGAAGTTTTTGTACTCAAACTACTTAAATTTAACAGCTTGAAGGATCTCATGGATCGTGCCCCAAAACAGCACTTTCTATGTTTGAGAACACATATCATAAATTTACCAAAATGATTCACATCATGAAATAAACTGCATGTATTCATAAATGACAGAGTGAAATATACAGTACGTTTCTACGCTGCTCCACAAGAAGCTGCTGGAGCAAGAAAAATCAGTAGAGAGCTCATGATGTAGATTGCTGCCCCCACCCTAGGAAGCCACCAAGATCTTTGGAGCCTTTCACTAATATGTCCCCATCTCATTGACTGGTTTTTATTATTCTGACAGCCTTTATCTATGCAGTAGAGATGGGCAGGGTAGAAGAGGGGCACGCTTATCCCTTATCTCTGGATAGCAACAAGGAAGTAAGATAGGCTAGATCTCCTGGATAGTCAGGAAAAGAAAGGATTGAAGGGGGATTGTTTCTATTACAACAGTAATAGACACTACAATAATAATTTAGCTGTTAAGAAATAGGCAATAGTTAAAACAATCTGCCTGTACAGAGTTAAAATCAAACAATAATATAGCCATTACCAGAACTAAAAGAGCATTAACCGTGACTGGTTAGAGTGGCAGTTGGAGACTCTTTGGCTCTCACGACACAAACACTTACGTTTGTAGGTAACTTTACTTATGGTAGTGGTCAATGGTACTACACACATTCATGTAGCTAAACACATTCTTGAGTGTTTGCAGGACTGTGACCTTAGACTGTGGTGTAACTTGCAATTTTCTAATGGCAAGTCAGTGCTACATCGGTGCAGTTGCGCCACTGTAGCACGTCTGGTGAAGACGTGTTACATCCGCAGGAGAGTGTCTGCCGCTGACATAGCACCAGTGTGGACAGCACTTAGGTCACTGTAACTCGTGTCGCTCTGCCAAGGGGTGTCTTTTTCACACCTCTGACTGACAATGGTACATTCTCTTAAGCAGTAGTGTAGACCAGCAAAAAGTTTCTGCATAAATTGCAAGTGTTGTAACTAACAAAGAATAGTGATGTTTGAAGTGTAATTGAGACCATGTTGATTCTAATGTGACCCATAGCTATGCTCGCACAGTAACTCTATTAGATTTGGAATTGTAAGTTACAGATTCTAGTTTATATCTCATCATTTCTTTCTGCTTTAATTTTTCCAGTATTTTCTGCTTTTCTTTTTATAAAACATTCCAGTATTAGAACTTTAAAAAATGTTCACTGTTGACCTAATAGGGACCAATTCTACTGCCATTAAGTGAATAATAAAACTGACTTCATTTAGAGTAGCATATGGCCTATAGGCTACAGCTCACAAATTTTCTGCTTAGCATTTAGTCTGATGAATGAGAGGGAAAGTCGTGGAAACTGGATTAGGAAGTGTGGAAGGACTGAACATCAATTTTTCCCTCTGTGAGGATCCTGTGCAGTTGGGGATTCATGTAATGGGAATGGAGCTAGACATGAGCTACGAAACACAGTATATTGTTGTTGCCCCACCCCTAACCTGTCAGGTTTTCAGTGTAAATCCATATAGGAGACTATGCTGCTTCTGAATGCCTGTCGCCACCTCTCTGCACCATGGCTGCAGTTATTGGGGCACAGGTACTAGGTGCAGGGCTGATCAAAAACTTCTATCAACTTGTTTTTAAAGGAAAATGGGATTTTCAGCTAACTGCACACTTTCTGCACAACTGTCTGCTTTTCTAAGATATTCATGGGGAAATTGAAATTCGAGAATGTGGCCAAAATATTCGTTTGGTGTTTTTCAGCGAAAAGTCAGTTTTCTACAGAGGAAAAATCCCAAATTCCACCAGCTCTAAAGTGGGAGGTAGGGAGGAAAGCTAAGAACGTCAGGGCTGCTGGGGAACTGTGCTAGTAAGGTGAAGAGTCCAGAGAGCGGATTCCCTGTGCTATTGCTCCAGAATCCATGGGTGTTTTCTCCATAGAAGACACCGCCTCATCAATTATTGGGAGTGGACCACATCCACCCTGATTGAATTGGCCCTGTCAACACTGGTTCTCTACTTGTAAGGTAACTCCCTTCTCGTCATGTGTCAGTATATTTATGCCTGTATCTGTAATTTTCACTCCATGCATCTAAAGAAGTGTGTGTTTTACCCACAAAAGCTTGTTACCAAATAAATCTGTTAGTCTTTAAGGTGCCACCAGACTCCTCATTGTTTTTGTGGCTACCCCTCTGATACTAAGTTGTGCAGCAACATCACAGTGCTGCTGCAGTGTGCGTGCAGTCATTCAGCCAACGCTATGGTTCATAAACTGGAGCAGGGGAGCCAAGCAGAGAAAGAAACAACTGAAGCACTGTTTTACATGCAGTAGGAGGACGTTGCCAGGAGTGGGGCTTCACGACTCAATATCTTTAAAGTGCTGCTCCTGGGACAGGCTCCAGCTACAAATAGTTCCACAGCCCCACTCTATTACTGCACAGCTTAGAACAGGGGTTGGCAACCTCTGGCACATGGCTCGCCAGGGTAAGCACCCTGGCGGGCCAGGCCAGTTTGTTTACCTGCCACGTCGGCAGGTTTGGCGGACCACGGCTCCCACCACTCCCATTGGTGTGGGCAAGGGATGTGCTGGCCGCGGCTTCCCGCCACCCCCATTGGCCTGGGACGGCGAACCGGCCGAACCTGCCGACGCAGCAAGTAAACAAACTGGCCCGGCGCACCAGGATGCTTACCCTGGCAAGCCACGTGCCAGAGGTTGCCGACTCCTGGCTTAGAATGTCTGCATGGTGGATACCTCCTCTTGCAAGTCACTCCCTGCTCTTTCAAAGGCAGGGGCTTCAGGTTCTCTGCCCATCTTCCCAGTGCATGCTCCCTGCTTCCTCACCTGCCAGTCACCCTCCCCCTGTGCCCCTAAAATGATGGATATGGTTAGAGATGACAATTTCCTGCAATATCCTAGGCAAACCTTACTGTATAACGTTAAACCAAGCTGTACTGAATTAAGTTTAAATATTTTAGGAATTCATAATGCAAATGTTTACATATTATTGTGTAATATCTCCGGGGGGAGACATAGCTAGCATAAACCCTGGGAAGTGTTATGACCTTCAAAAGATTTTTGGAATTGTGTGCCAGGCAAGAATGAACACTTAAAGTTGAGTGAGTTTCCCATGAAGTCTCTAGGGGAATGGTATGCAAATATACTCCATCCACTTATGCAAGAACTCAGCCTTTTCAACATTCGCCTTGAGAAGAGGACTTTTGTCTGCTGATCACCTGTTACAAGAGGACAAGACCAGAGGCTCAAATTGTATAAAACAGTGACTCCTAGATTCATAGCGTTGCTTGTCCTGAGCCAAGGCTGTTATGAAGTTGTAACCACAGGAAGAACTCCTGTGTAGGGTTTGAAGGACTGACTCCTACATAGCCCTTGCTGGAGTTAGGGTGATCTCTGGTAAGCTTACTAGCATGTGTGGGTTCTTTTATTGTTTTAATGTTTTCTCTGTTATGCTTTCCCATTAAAAATAAGAAGCAGCTTAGGAAAAGTTGTGTGGTAACTTATAATTGTGGGCAACTATGTTGCTTAAAACCTTTGAAGAGAAAGCAAAGCAGGTCTACTTAGATGGTCTGACTTGCTGGGGAACTCACAGTGTAGGTAGGGAATTGTTCAGCCTGGAGAAACCCTGGTCAGGAGAGGGAGAGAGATGCACATCTCAATCCAAGAAAGGTGCAGGCTGAGGAGCCAGAAGTCTGAGAGTGGGTACCCTTGGTGGACCATAAAAAGGGAAAAGAGGTGCAGTTGCCCTGACCTGTGTCAGGGTGTACAATAGAGGAGTTGGAATACGGCAATGATTTATTCATTGTGTCATATAGTGAATAACATTTCAGATTGATTTATAATGTAACTTGGCAAAGAGATACAGGCAGTGGCACAGCTACATCATTCCACAGAGACTATTACACAATATGAACAAATATACAGTAAGCACTTTCAGTAATAAGGAGCAAAATGCTTTTGATTGAAAGAAAATCGTATTACATTTTCATTGGATACTTTATCATATTCACTCAGACTTGATTAGTTTTGCAATTCATGCTGCACCACAACCATCTATAAACTCTAAAACTAAATCCCTGTTGACAGAACATCAAATATTTATAAGCATCAAGAATGATTGATCCGTTTCATGCAATATAAGTAGTACTTTGAGAGGGCAAATAAAAAAGAAAATCTTACCATCCATGTCCTTGTGTAGGATCATCCAGGAGCACTCGAATTATATATAACAAACAGCTTAATAACTTGAGAGAAAAATTGAACAATCGTATTCTGAGACCTGTTTGATAAAAGGAAAGAAAATACAAATTCAGTTTCTTTAGATTTTGATTCATGTTTAATGTAAAACTACTTAAAAGGAGCAAGATATGCCTTCAACTCAAGTCAGAGAACTTGTGATGACAAGTATTCAAATATTAATATCTGGAAGTTTTTATGGAATAGCTTTGTGTAGGGAATGTATTATTATTGCCCAAATGTCTAAAATATTAAATTATATTAAAGTATTGATAAAGTGGCACAAAAGTCAGAAAATGTAAAAACTAATACCTGGGAAACTTTAACTCTACTTCTTTGTGTGTGTACACTGAACTGTACTGCACACAAGGTCTAAAATAATGCAACCACACATAATGCAGTGTCTTCTACAAGCTCAGGACTCAGTTAGGTAATAAGTTCCATGTGGGCAGATGCCCGCACATGTGCAAAGCCTCTTTGAACTCAAAGGGGCTCGACGTAAGCACAGCGTTTGCTGCTCTGAGGGTCCAGTTAAAGCCAATGTAACCATTGACTTAATGGTCATTGAATCAGACTCTGAGCTCATTGCAGCATCAGGACCAAAGATATGTATGTGATCTTGTAATTAAAGAGAGTATAGCCTTAATTGCACAAGTGTAATTTTTTTTTGCATTTAAAACTTACAGTAAAAAAAAAACTTACCAGTAATTATACTAATAGTCACTGTTGGCAAAGGTAAATGGGTAGAAAGCAATATGATTAGCAACCATTAGTAAATTGTACACTTGTAGACTGAGGCTCCAATCTTGAATGCAGAGTTCTATTGATGGATGTGAGCTCACACGGATCTGATTGCAGGAGCAGGATATTAGTAAGCACCAGTCAACCATAGGATAACTAGTGTCTGTCACTGTAAGCTAAGACACCAATTCTTCTAGCACTTATGCATGTGAATAGACCCATTGTACTGAATAGAACCAGTCGTACGTTTGCCTTGTTAGGGCCCAATTATGTTTTTCCATACCTATGTGTGCTTGTGTGTATACATACTTCTAAGAGAAGAATGCAAAATCTATTTATTGAGCATAACTCCCTCTCTCCCCTAGCCCAGTGCTGGAGCCCCCATGCATTTCATCAACTTGTGCTTTTGGGGGAAGTTGCATTCAAACTGAACATTAAGTTAAAGTTTCTGAAAATCATTCCCCTCTTCAAAAAGTAGAATACTTAATTACCGAAAAATTCAGAACAGTGTCTACTTTACTATATCTTAGAATCTGTGTATGAGAGACAGAGAAAATAAGGATTTATAATGGAGCACTGTTTGCTACTTTAACTGTGGAGATCCATTCATATTATGAAGGTTAGAGTAACCACTTTTGGAACCTGGCATTGGTAAATTGGGGGTTAAAACCCCACCCTAGGTTCCCAAGCAGTGAGAAGTCCTACAGCTGTGACCAGCAATTAGACTTGTCAACATTTATCTAGAGACTCCTGCTGTCTTATCAAATCTAATTAACAGCAGACTCTTGATTTCCCCAGAGCAGGGAGAAAGGAAAGAGGATATAACCAGAGGCTGAGAGGGCTGGGGTATGTGCGTATTCATTGCTGTGTTGTAAGCTTTACTTTTTTTCTTTTTGAACTGTTGCTGAAGGAAGAACTTCTTATTTGAACTAACCCTTTTGGGGATATCTGCATAAGTAGGACTAGCTGCTATGCCAGCTGGGCTATTACAAGTAGGCAAGCAGGTGAGGTGAGAAAATAAAGGGCATTTTTGTATTGGCCTCATCTGTCTAGTCCAGTCCTTCTGTTAATGAAATGCAAAGGTCTACAATCTGCAGTTTTGTGCTTTTATTTTAGTAAATGTTAATCTCTGTGTGGAACACATCCTGATTTCCCTACTGATAATACAGCAACTTTTAATCATTATTTGAAGTCATATTTTGGTTATAAAAGGTAACTAGAGTGCCTGACATTATCTGGGAGCACATGAACAGTAGCAATGTAAACTTCCCCCATGCTGCTCTGCAATGCACCTCAAATGGGACCTAGAACAACCCCCTAGAGAGAGTTCATGCTTAAAGATCAGCTCAGGCATGTTTGCAGAAGCTGGGCCTTGGAGTTCACAGTCTTATTGCCAAAAAAATCAATCTTCTAAGCCTCCCATAAATCAACTTAGAAAATAAATACTAACTGAGACATTTGGTCATTGGTCTGTGAGATGGGTTGAATCACAGAAACCCACTGGGAGCTGCCACCTGATGTGCCAAGACTACTTCTGCCCCTGCTTTCCTGCCCTGGCAGCTTAGGACTTCAGTGCCCTGCTTGGTTTGAGCCAGACTCACTAGCCTACAAACCCAGACCCAGGGTCTGAACCACGTCCCCTAACAGCTGTAGGCTTAACTGACAGCAGCTTACAGAAGTGTTCTTGTATTTAACACTCAGATGCCAAACTCCCAATGGAGTCTAAACCCAAATAAATCAATTTTACCCTGTATAAAGCTTATAAAGCTTAATATAGGGTAAACTCATAAATTGTTTGCACTCTATAACACAGAGAGAGAGAGATGCACAGCTGTTTGCCTGCCCCTCCTCCCCCAGGTATTAGCGCATACTCTGAGTTAATAAGTAAAAAGTGATTTTATTAAATACAGAAAGTTGGATTTAAGTGGTTTCAAGTAGTAACACAGAACAAAGTGAATTACCAAGTAAAATAAAATAGAACACACAAGTCTATGTCTAAGAAACTTAATACAAATAACACCTCACCAGTTTCAGTAAGCTTCCTTTTACAGACTAGTCTTCTGCTAGTCTGGGTCCAGCAATCACTCACACCCCCTCTAGTTATTGTCCTTTGTTCCAGTTTCTTTCAGGTATCTTTGGGGGTGGAGAGGCTCTCTCTTTAGTCAGCTGAAGACAAAATGGAGGTGTCTCCCATGGGCTTAAATGGACTTTCTCTTGTGGGTGGAGACCCCCTCCTCTCACCTATGCAAAGTCTAGCTCCAAGATGGAGTTCTGGAGTCACCTGAGCAAGCCACATGTTCATGCATGACTCAGTTTTTACAGGAAGAAACCATTGCCCACATGGTATCTTGAATGTCTCCAGGAAGACTTCTTATGCGGATTGGAGTGCTTCTTGATTGGGCACTTAACTTTGCAAATTCCTTTCTCCAGGAACTGACCAAATGCTCTACTAAGGTTATTTAGAAATCTAGCCAGTATAAGGCCAATATTCATAACTTTGAATACAAAAATGATACACGCGTACAAATAGGATTAATAGATTTGGTAGATCATAACCTTTACATAGATATGCTACATGCATATGTAGCACAGAACATATTCCAGTTATGTCATATATATTCATAAGCATATTTCCATAAAGCCTTAAGGGGGGCACCATCATGGTCTGTATTGAGACCTTGGAGGTTTATTACAGAAAAAGCTCTTCTTTAATAAGGTTTTTTAGTACCTCTTCTCATAAACAAATTAGGGAAATACAACCTAAATGGAGCTACTATAAGGTGGGTGCATAACTGTTTGGAAAACCGTTCCCAGAGAGTAGTTATATCAGTGTTTCACAGTGAAGCTGGAAGGGCATACTGAGTGGGATCCCATAGGGATCATTTCTGGGTCAGGTTCTGTTCAATATTTTTATTAATGATTTACATAATGGCATAGAAAGCAAACTTATGAAGTTTACAGATGATATCAAGCTGGGAGAGGTTGCAAGTGCTTTGGTGGATAGGATTAAAATTCAAAATGATCTGAACAAACTGGAGAAATGGTCAGAAGTAAATAGGATGAAATTCAATAAGGACAAATGCAAAGTTACTCCATTTAGGAAGGAACAATCCGTTGTACGCATACAAAATGGGAAATGACTGCCTAGAAAGGAGTATTGTGGAAAGAGATCTGGGGTCACAGTGGATCACAAGCTAAATATGAGTGAACAGTGTAACACTGTTGCAAAAAAAAGCAAACATCATTCTGGGATGTACTAGCAGGAGTGTTGTAAGCAAGACACGAGAAGTAATTTTTCTGCTCTACTCCACTCTGATTTGGTCTCAACTGGAGTATTGTGTCCATTTCTGGGCACCACATTTCAGGAAGGATGTGAACAAATAGGAGAAAGTCCAGAGAATAGCAACAAAAATGATTTAAAGATCTAGAAAACATGACCTATGAGGGCAAATTGAAGGAAAAAAAAGGGGGGGGATTGTTTAGTCTGGAAAAGATGACTGAGAGGGGACATAACAGTTTTCAATTACATAAAAGGCTGTTACAAAGAGGAGGGAGAAAAAATGTTCTCCTTAACCTCTGAGGATAGGACAAAGAGCAATGGGCTTAAATTGCAGTAGGGCAGTTTAGGTTGGACATTAGGAAAAACTTCCTACCTGTCAGAGTGGTTAAGCACTGGAATAAATTGCCTAGAGATTTTTAAGAGCAGGTTAGACAAACACAGTGTAGGGGACGTTGGGATATGTAAGGGTTAAGTACAGACCTGGGAAACAGCTGGTGTGCAGACATGGTATTACAGAGTAGAGGCACAGACAGGCACCGCTTCTGTGCTTAATAGATAAAGTGCAGGCACCATTTCTGCACTTGATAGATAAAGTGCTACCCCTTTCCCTTCTGCTTGTTAAGGATTGATATGCGTTGGAGCTCCATAAGGAATGTGGGAATCTAAAGGATACTCTTTGTGTAAAGCAGTGTTATCTCCCCTCTCTTCCTTTCCCAGCTCCCTAAATGAGCTCGGGGTCATGGCCCTTTCCTTCCCTTCCCATCAAACTGCTGATTAAGGGATTTTGTCGATGCAATTATTGCAAAGAAATGTATCTTCAAAAGTAAAAATGTCTGTAGAATATGCTTAATGCTGTAAACAGGGACGGGAATAATTATATTCATTGTATGGGCGTTCTTATTACTCAATAAGGGTTTGGGGAGTGTTGTAGTAAATGTAGGTATTTACATACTAACTTGGATAAAAAGAGTGTACTGTAACTCAGTGCTTACTTGACAATTGGGTCGAGGGGAACAAGTACCGCAGTAAAGAAGCCCGTCTACTCAATCTGCCTCTGGGTCAGCCTGCTCTTTCTCTACCATGTAGGGTAACCAGAAGGCAAATGTGAAAAATCGGGACAGGGGCTAGAGGGTAATAGGAGCCTAAATAAGAAAGAGCCAAAAATCAGGACATCTGGTCATCCTACTAACAGGGGACTTGACTAGAAGACCTCTCGAGGTCCTTTCCAGTCCTATGATACTATGACTTTCAGACCTGGGGTGGCGGAGAAAACATAGCAGGCCATATTAGCAAGACAAGACTACAAATCAAAAGAGAGAAGTTTTGCTGTATAAAACATGTTAGATTCCATTATGGCAATTATTTTAAGCAATATCCTTCATACTGCAACTAAGATGTTTTTTCCCCTCAGAAGTATAGTATACCACACAGAAAATTCTAGTAGGTGTCATAAATCTAAATGACAGGAAATGGTTTGGAGAATTGGACTTATTTTCATTGGAAAAGACAAGGTTTTGAGATAACCCCAATAGAAACTTTAAATGTTGCAAAAGCAACTTAATAGTGATAACATGGCAATTGAGACCACATAAGTAAACAAGCAATAGCAAAAGAAAAGCACCCCAGAATCCTGAGGGCACTGAATCTGAGTAGTGATGCTGCTATATTCTCTTTCTAAATGTAGTTCATTACAAAACTAATGCATGGAACAAAAAAAACCCTAATGCCTGTAAAAAAATAAAACATCACTCATAAGTTCTGCACATGTCATGAAGAGCTGCTTTCCCTTGAATCCCTTATTGGATTCATTTGTGACAAACAATGACTTAAAAAAGTAGTCTTGCTATACAAATCATCTGGGCTGCTAACCAGATTCCCATTGCTGCTTGGTTATTATCAGAGCATCTCCCTATTCTGCCTCTATTTAATTCCTGTACTTCCAGAAATTTTCATTTGATCAGAACTGAGACCCTTTGGTGGGTTCTGCTAAGGAAGGACTCAGAGTCCAAAAAATAAGAAGCTTATTTTAGATTAACTCTATTCTTGGTAGAAAACAGCAAGACTTTGTGCTGGTGAAACGTGGGAGTCTACATGGGCTTGTTTGTCTGCAGCACTCAAATTCTGGCAAGAGATCTGTATGGACAGAGTGAAAATGTGTTGGTGGAAAAAACATGAAATCACTACACAGAGCTGTCAGCTCCACTGTCTCTGGAACAATGCAGGCTGCAGGGTTCACTGGTATGCAAAGCGGAGGAAGCACACCAGGGCACAAGCCCTTTGTCATCTCCTACTCCACTAAGGAGTATGGAGTTGGCTATTGCAGCGAGGGATAGAGCACAGCTAAGACTCTCAGAAATATGATGATTTAAATTGTATCTCTTATGCAGTGTTTTCCTGCAGAGTTTCTATGGAGCCTGGGGTGGAACTTATTCTCTTATGGCAATCCCACAAGGGATAGCAATGCCGCTTGTACTCCTCCTGGAAGTGAATCTTCTCCCTGGCATGCAACTGACCACAGAGTCAGGGGCTGTTTTTTACTAGCACTTGAGCTGGTAACTCTACTTCTTTAATCCAGTGTTTCTCCATTCCAAGATCTAAAATATGTTACTTCTCTCAGCTCTGTCCTTTTCTAGTAGTCATTAACAATTGTTTAGTCTAGCTATTTTCTTGTGTATTGTGGGGTGACAGTGTTTGAATACCCACTCTAAAACTACTGGTTTCGGAATTCTTCATGTATAAGATTGACTGGTTCCTTGTCTGACTGACTTTCTCTTTCAATAGATCAGGTTTTGTGAGAGTGTTGTATGTGTGACCAATAAGTATTGCTTCCAGTACTTGGAAGTTTATCTGTTTCAAGACACTTGAGTGATAGTCTATAATTTGGTAAATATTCCCTAGATAAGCCTATCCCAGAGTTCATTTGGTATAGTTAGGTATTTGAGTCTCTCCTCTTGTTGATGGTATTGACTGCTGGCATAGTTAAACAGAGGGCCTGGTTCTCCAATGCTTTGCACTTTGAATAGTCAAGCACATTTATTATTTTTTTATTATCATAGCACCCAGGACCTCTAGTCATGGACCAGGACCCCATTGTGCTAAGTACTGTACAAACACAGAACAAAAAGATGGTCATCTGTTTAAAGTGGGTGTGAAACACTATTCTTCTCATTGAGTACAGTTTTACACTCTTTGCACATGTCTAAATGGCTAGCCAATGTTAAGGTAGTAAAGGATTAGGCTCAGATTTGTGTCATTATGTCCAGGAGTTTCTAGTTAAAACATATTTTTCTAGTCCTAAATGTCTTAGTGGAATTATTTTTAATCTTTTTTTCTCTATGTGAAATGGGTTACTAGTTTTCCTTCTTTCCATTCCTTCAAACATCACTGTAAATCTACTATTCTTAAATTTCTCTTTGCTGGTTAACTTTTTTTATTTCTATTTTAAATGCTGTCAGTACCTCAGTATGGTTTGTCTGACTGGATTTCAGTTCTTTTTTTCCCCCATTCCTAAACAGATTGTCAAGTAGCACGTGTTTGCACAAACTGTCTTTATCTATGCTATTTTGACACTGGTGTCTGACATTTATAGTCAGCAACATCAATCATCCACTGTTTTATCCAGTTATTCATCGTTTTGAGGTGATGTGATTATGATTTCATTGTCTCTGTAACCATGGTATCACCCTTTGGTTTAAAACAAACAAACAAAAAATTGATAACTGTGGTCCACAATCTGTTTATTTCATTAAACAACATAAATGAATAAAATGTTGTTGTTACCTAAGAAAGGCACAAGTAAGTGTGTGTTGAGATTGAGAAGAAGTGTTTGTGTATAGACTATCACATTGTCCTGCATTGGTATTGCTTGTCACCCAGGTTTGGAAGGATCAAATGATAACTTGACAGAATTTGTAATGCTCCACAGACATTCTGGAGACCTCGAGCCAGATTCTAAATGAGGTAAAATAACTTAAATGGTGCTATACCAATTTATTGCAGCTGAGGATCAGGCCTTATTCATTTAGCATTGTCTTTAAGTATTCCTTTAAATCTTTCATTTGTATCTGCATCATTTTTCCATCTCAATTGCATGCACTGGGGCAAGGAGTTAATTAGTTTGGAGTATGGCTGTTGTGATAGCTTTGGTGTGAGCTTTCCCATAACTCTCTAGCCCATTTCTGTTTTTAAGTGTAGCCACTTCCAGAGCAGGTGGCTTCAGGTCTTACTTCAAAACATAGCATTAATAAGCTTCCCGGATGTGGGTATTTCTTCCCCCTGCTCCCCCCCACACTGAATTGAAGCTTCATCTGTTTTTTCTCTCTGAGACTTTTTCTAGGGTGTGATCTTATACTGATTCATCTTGCCAGGTACAAGCAAGTCACAGCAACGTGTCATCACTTCTCTGTCATTATGGAGCTGGCTGGCACTCTATGCCGTATTTACTGTAAACCTTGCATGCATTTTCTATGTGGACATATTGATAACTAAATTTTGGAGCTGTGTGAAATATTATGCTTTTATTTTTGTCAATTTATAGAAATATTTGACAAATTGGGGCAACTCTGAAATGGTTGACACATCATGCCATGTGTACTGCATATTATTTGGATTAGGGTAACTGAGTATTGTGTAGAAATACTTAAAATTTAGAGCTCTATTTGTTGGTCACATAAAACACACATAATTAATCAGGGAATCAAAACTAGCTAAACCTACTCCATGAAGTCTTAAAAATTAATAGCAGCTACTCAGAGGGAAAAGATGTATTTTGTGTGCGCTCTCTGAGCCATTCAGAAATCAGCATCTGTGATAACCCTTGCTGTAGTGTATGACAGGAGTGTTCTGTGTTCCCACTGAAATCCACCCAAAACTCATGGTGTGGTTGGGGAGGCGGGGCAAGAGACAAGCCATCCTTGGCAGCTCCCTGAAACACCAAATGGGACAGCAATTGTGCCACCAGAACTGTTAGAATAAGTAGGAGGATACTGGTCTTCCCCACCAAAATACATCAGTACAAGTGATTAGGGTTTGCTGTGTTTCTGCCATAGGGCTGTTTCGTTGGGGAGGATTTGGATAAAAACAGACCCCCACATGTCTTGTTAAGAGAGTTTAGCTAATCATATTAACTCTTGTACTTTTTGTGGTTTTCAATATCACTGGACTGATAACTTTGTCCAACCAAAACAACTTGCCAAAATCAACAGGAATTCACAAAATGTTTCAGTCAATCCAAATGTGTTTATTTTTGCAAATATATATGTAGAATTTCCTTCCTGCTCTAGTGAGTAGGAAAATAAATGATTAAGGGAGCAATTGAAGAGCCAGGTTCATAGGTGTCTAACAATATTAATTATGTGGAAATATAGTGATGCATTATCAGAATTTGCATCAACAGTATAATCAAACATGCAAGCAGGAGCTTGTGAGCAGGACAACTGAAACAAAGAAATGGGGGGGCGGGGCAGTGAAGAGAATGGAGGATTAAAATAATCCAATAAATCCCCTATCAATAACACTTTAAATATGGTAATCTATCATTATCACAACAGTGTACGGGCAAAGCAATTCCTTCTTTGCAACATGCCCAGAGACTAGTTAACATACAATCAAGGGAGTATAGGAGATTGTGTTACATACATATAACCCCCTTCTTATATAAAAAGGAGTACATACACACAAAACAAAGAAACATTCTCTATTGCCCTAAGTGAGCCCAGTTTCCTGGATCCCTAATCTTAGGCCTGGTCTACACTAGGAGTTTGTCGAATTTAGCAGCGTTAATTCGAATTAACCCTGCACCCGTCCACACAACGAAGCTATTTAGTTCGACATAGAGGTCTCTTTAGTTCGATTTCTGTACTCCTCCCCGACGAGGGGCGTAGCGCTAAATTCGACATGGCCATGTCGAATTAGGCTAGGTGTGGATGGAATTCGATGCTAATAGCTCCGGGAGCTATCCCACAGTGCACCACTCTGTTGACGCTCTGGACAGCAGTCCGAGCTCGGATGCTCTGACCAGCCACACAGGAAAAGCCCCGGGAAAATTTGAATTCCTTTTCCTGTCTGGCCAGTTTGAATCTCATTTCCTGTTTGGACATCATGGCGAGCTCAGCAGCACTGGCAGTGATGCAGAGCTCTCCAGCAGAGGAGTCCATGCAATCTCAGAATAGAAAGAGGGCCCTAGCATGGACTGACCGAGAAGTCTTGGATCTGATCGCTGTGTGGGGCGATGAGTCTGTGCCTTTGGAGCTGTGTTCCAAAAAACGGAATGCAAAGACCTACGAGAAGGTCTCCAAAGCCATGGCAGACAGAGGATACAGCCGGGATACAACGCAGTGACGCGTGAAAATCAAGGACCTGAGACAAGGCTACCAAAAAATCAAAGTGGCAAACGGACGCTCTGGATCCCAGCCCCAGACACGCCGCTTCTACGAGGCACTGCATGCCATTCTCGGTGGGTCTGACGATGGGATAGTGTCGACGGCCGGTTCCTCGGCAATGTTCGCGGACGGGGAAGATGAGGAAGGAGATGAGGAGGACGAGGCAGTCGACAGTGCTTACAACGCTGATTTCCCTGACAGCCAGGATCTCTTCATCACCCTCACGGAGATCCCCTACCAACCCTCCCCAGCCATTAACCCGGACCCTGAATCAGGGGAAGGATCAGTCGGTAAGTGCTTTAAACATGTAAACATTTATTTTTAATGGAACAGGAATCTGAACTATGTGAAAAGAAGGTCAATATATATGGGGATAGAACAGAAATCCTCTTGGGAGATCTCCACGAAGCTCTCCTGGAGGTAATCGAAAAGCCTACGCATGAGGTTCCTGGGGAGAGCTGCCTTATTGGGTGCTCCGTGGTAGGACACTTTTACGCGCCAGGCTATCATCAGGTACTCTGGGAGCATTGCCTCCACGAGCATGGCAGCATAGGCCCCTGGTTTGTGCTGGCTTTCACGCAGCATGCGCTCTCTATCTCTGTCAGTGATCCTCCTCAGGGTGATCTCGCTCGGCGACTCCTGCATTGAATTAGGGGAATTAGGGTAATGTTAGTATTGGGAATGCTTCACTGTTCCTTTGCATAACAATAAGCATCGGTTTACAGCCACGTGGTGGAGGCTGCAGAGGGGCAGCATACAGGGATCTTTCCCGGGGACAGCCGCCAGGGGGTGGAACAGGGGCAGAGTTCATGCTTTCCGGATTGCCTGCAGCAGGAGGGCACTGCTATACATTAAGTTTTAAGCAGCCAAAAGTCTACGGCTTACCATGCCTGCCTGCTCCACGGATTCTGCTCTCCTGCCCCGCTTGTCTGATCTCCAGTGCAAGACCCCAGGCAATGAATGCGAAGGCCGAAAATTCGAACTTGTCCTGAGTGTGCATGAGATAGGTGCTGTGCATGGTCTTGTTCACAGAGACAGACTAGACTATGTTCATTGTTCGCAAAAATGTATCTTTGTAAGGAATTCACTCCCTTTTTCCCATCACACAGCTGCGACTGTCTCCCGATCTGCCCCAGCATCCCCCTCACAGAGGCTGGCGCAGATTAGGTGGCGAAAGAAAAGGACATGGGACGAGATGTTTGCTGAACTTATGGGCTGCTCCAGAGCCGAGGCGGCCCAGCAGAGCCAGTGGAGGGAGAACCTCTCTCAGTACCAGCGCTCACACAGCGAACGGGAGGACAGGTGGCGTCAAGAGCACCAGCAGGTGACTCAAACGCTGCTTGGACTAATGAGGGAGCAAATGGACACGCTCCGGCGCCTTGTGGATGTTCTGCAGGACCGCAGGCAGGAGGACAGAGCCCCCCTGCAGTGTATCTGCAACCACCCTCCCCCGCCACAAAGTCCCATACCCCCCTCACCCAAAGTAACAAGAAGGAGGGGCGCCAGGGGCCGTGAAAACTGTCACTCCACCCCTGCAGAGTGCTCAATTACCAAAAAGCTCTCATTCCCTAAATTTTGAGAAGTCCTTCCCTTCCTGACTCACCCAAGCCCCAATCCCAGTTTCATCCCCTAACTGTCTAGTTGATTATTAAAATTATTTTGCTGTTAATTACTGTTTCCATCATGTTCTTGTACAGAAGATTGTGTTTGAAAGGGGGAGGAAGGGGGTTGGTAATTGCATAGGACAGTCACCTTTACCAGGGTACAGACACAGGGGCAGGATCAGCAGCAGGTCACACACACAGTGCAGTCAGTAGGCACCCTGGTCGGTCTGGGAGATGGTTTTCATGTTCTGTGTGGGTGGGGGGTACGTGACTTTGTGGCGGGGGAGGGCGGTTACAGATCTTATGCAGCGGTCCTTGTGCTGGACCACAGAGCCACACAGCAGGGGAATCTGTAACCGTCCTCCCCCGCCACAAGGTCACATAGCCCCTGCACACAGAGTCCCGAAAAGGAGGGATGGCAGGCTCCATTGAAACAACCAGTCCGGCACTGCAGACCGCTCTAGGAGCAGGAGCCTGTCATTCCTCGAGTTTAGAAGCGGTCTTTACATCACTACACACCCTACCCAGCACAATCTGCGTCCCAGTTTCAACCCTTTAACGCGAAGTCATTAATAGAGAAAACGTTGTTAATTAACAATGTTCCATGTATTTTATTTTTAAACGTGTGTTGGAAGGGGGAAAACGGGGTGAACGGGGTATGTAACTGCAGAGGATAGTCAACAGTAACTGGGTAAAGAATCAGGGGCAGGTTCAGCTTCTCTGTAAAGAAACTGAACAGTCACAGGTCATGCTGCTCTCTGAGGAACCTAGCTTTCAAAGCCTCCCGGATGCACAGCGCTTTCCGCTGGGCTCTTCTAAGCGCACGGCTCTCTGGCTGAGCGTAATCAGCAGCCAGGCAATTTGCCTCAACCTCCCATCCCACCATAAAGGTCTCCCCCTTGCTTTCACAGAGATTGTGGAGCAGACAGCAAGCTGCAATAACAATGGCGATATTCATTTCGCAGAGATCTGAGTGAGTGAGTAAGCTCCTCCATCTCCCCTTGAGACGTCCAAAAGCACACTCCACCACCATTCTGCACTTGTTCAGCCGGTAGTTGAAGAGTTCCTTGTCACTGTCCAAGGCGCCTGTATAGGGATTCATGAGCCAGGGCATTAGCGGGTAGGCTGGGTCCCCGAGGATCACTATAGGCATCTGCACATCCAACAGTTATTTTGTGGTCCAGGAAAAAACTACCTTCCTGCAGATGTCTCAACAGACCAGAGTTCCTGAAAACACGCGCGTCATGAACCTTGCCCGGCCACCCGACGTTGATGTTGGTAAAGCATCCCCTATGGTCCACCAGTGCTTGCAGCACCATTGAAAAGTAGCCCTTTCTGTTAATATACTGGCTGGCCTGGTGGTCCGGTCCCAGGATAGGGATGTAAGTTCCATCTATAGCCCCACCGCAGTTTGGGAATCCCATCACGGCGAAACCATCTATGATGACCTGGACGTTTCCCAGGGTCACTACCTTTGAGAGCAGTAGGTCAACGATTGCGTGGGCTACTTGCATCACAGCAACCCCCACGGTAGATTTGCCCACGCCAAAGTGGTTCGCTACTGACCGGTAGCTGTCTGGCGTTGCAAGTTTCCAGAGGGCTATGGCCACTCGCTTCTGCACAGTCAGGGCTGCTCGCATCCGGGTGTCCTTGCACTTCAGGGCAGGGGACAGCAACTCACACAGCTCAAGGAAAGTGCCTTTACGCATGCAAAAGTTTTGCAGCCACTGTGATTCATCCCAGATCTGCAGCACTATGCGGTCCCACCAGTCCGTGCTTGTTTCCCGGGCCCAGAATCGCTGTTCCAGAGCATGAACATGACCCATTGCCACCATGATGTCCACGGCGCGGGGTCCCGTGCTTTGTGTGCCACTCTCACACTTCATGTCCTCACCGCGCTGCCGGAGCCTCCTCGCCTGATTTCTCAGCATCTGACTGTGGAAGAGGTGGACGATAAGGTGCGAGGAGTTGACAATGGCCATAAGTGCAGCGATGATCGCAGCGGGCTCCATGCTCGCAGTGCTGTGGCGTCCGCGCTGTCACTGACCAGAAAAGTGCGCAAACACATTTCCCGCTGGTGCTTTCAGGGAGGGAGGGCGCGAGTGATGGTTGAATGACGACAGTTACCCAAAACCACCCTCGACACATTTTTTCCCCCAGCAGGCATTGGGGGCTCGCCCCAGAATTCCAATGGGTAGGGGGGACTGCGGGAACTGTGGGATAGCTGCCCACAGTGCACCGCTTCCAATGTCGACGCTTGCCCCGTTAGTGTGGACTCACAAAGTCGAATTACTGTCCTTAGTGTGGATACACACGTTCGACTTTGTAAGGTCGATTCCACAAATTCGAGTTAAGTTAAATCGAACTGCTCTGGTAGTGTAGACATACCTTTAGTGTAGTCCAAAAAGGGCTATTACATTTAAAAAATGCAAGTTCCACTCTCAACGTGTCTATTTTGTTCATAACTATATTCTCAATTTTCTGGAACCTGATGCTTAATTTAACTGGTTTGTAGACTTCCAATTAGCTGCCAGAAACATAAATTTGGTAAGTGTCAGGATAATGAAAACTATGTCTTGATCTGTGAATTGAATTGAATACCAAATAGGTTCATTTGCCCATACCCAAAATGCTATGTACATAACTGGTAAGTATGCCGTGTCCACCAAATATGTAGGAATGTTTCTGCAGCATTGCTACACAAGCAAAAAAGCAGATAGTTCTGACATGAGCTGTGTGCATTAGAGAAGCTTACACTGACTTCAATGTGTGCTGAGATTTCACAGATTTAAAAGCAACACAGAAGATTGATTGAGATGTGGATGTTGAAATTACTGCTTCAAGGCTGTAGGTTTAGAAAATATTTCTGCTATACAGAAATGTACAGTTTTGATTAGTCTGAGTGCAAATATAGTTTTACATATATGTTAAATACCATTTTTATTCACTGCCTCAAGGTATACAGAAGAGTTACTGTCTATTTTGCATGGTAACATGATTGTTCTGAAGTACTTTAAGAATTTTTCATACAATACTTCTTGTTGGAATGTTTGTACTTTGACCTAATGATGGGCCTTATTCATGTTGAATAGTAATTTACACCAGGAGTATTCCCACTTTAGTCAAGTAGAGCTCTATTGAGTGTGAGTAAGAGTACAAAAGCATGTCACCAAGTTTTAGTAATATCATTTAGATATTTTAATTTGTACATTCAAGTGTGCAGATCTCAACAGAACTTGTAATATATGATTTGGTTTCTCTCTCATTCTCACACATCTTTAAGCATACATATTTAAGTAATTCCTAAATCACGCTCGTCATCTGATTACTTACTGGATATAGCAGTGCATTTAGAATTCTCTGCATTTACTTTATTAATGCTATGCAAAACTACTCAAGCTCCTGTGAGGCCACTTGACCCTCTGTGTCCACACATTTTCCCTTCCTTGAACACAAGAACAGTTTGGGCAGGGGAGTAGGACATGTCTGGACAAGGGGACCATATGGTCTCCTCAAATCCTCCATAGTTTAGAGAGAGAGAGAGAGAGAGTGTCTCTCTCTCATTATATATAAAACAGCCCTGGGAGAGGTCTGTGGCAAGGGAAAGCAGCTAATAGGCTGATTGGGGAAGCAGCCACAGCTGGGCCACACCCCAATCAGGCCTCAGCTGGCCCTATACAAGAGGCTGGGAGCCAGGCGCTCAGCACTCTTTTGCCTTTGGAGAGGGAGGGACCTGGCTGCTGGGGAGTGTACCAAGGTACCTGAGGTGGAGCATATGCATTTTATGCGGTGTGATATGAGATCTTACATGTAAAATGAAGCAAAATGTGCTTGTCTGTCAGGAATTAGCTCATCCAGCTTCTGGAGTGCCCTCTGCAGACCGGTGATCCACCTTACCACCGGCCCTCCATGTCCCTCCCAGGACCCCAGTGCCCCTTCCTCTGGGGTGCTGCCCCTCTGGCAGTAACCCCTCAGTCTCCCACTCTCCCCACCTTGCCTCAGTGTAAGGCTACTGCCAGTCACCAACTAGCCCCCGTTCCCTGGGGCAGACTGCAGTATATAAGCCACTCATCACTGGCAAGGGGGGTTTGGACCTGCTGCCTCTGCCTACCCTTGGGCTGCCCCCTGCAACACCAGTACCTATTTGGCCTTAGACTAGGCCGGCAGCCAGATCAGAGCTCCCTAGCTCCTCTAGCCTTCCCCCAGCCCTGCTCCATCTCAGGTACCTTGGTACACTCCCCAGCAGCCAAGTCCCTCCCTCTCCAAAGGCATAAGAGAGTGCTGAGTGCCTGGCTCCCAGCCTCTTGTATAGGGCCAGCAGAGGCCTGACTGGGGCGTGGCTAATCAGCCTATAAACTGCTTTCCCTTGCCACAGACCTCTCCCAGGGCTGTTTTAAGTCCTTCAGGGCAGGAGCAGGGTGACCACCCCACTACAGGTACCTACTCACTCTTGAAAATCCCACTAGGTTCTTATCTGCATCACTACCTGCCTAAATACCTTTTAAAAATCTTGGTATCTTGCTGTTAATTGATTTATCTCACTAGACTGACCTAACACTTGGTAAAGCACCCCATCCTTTCATGTATTTATACCTGCTCCTGTATTTTTTACTTCATACATGTGATGAAGGGGGTTCTAGCCCACGAAAGCTTATGCCCAAATAAATTTGTTAATCTCTAAGGTGCAACAAGGACTCCTCGTTTTTTTTTTTTGCTGGTACAGACTAACACAGCTACCACTGAAAGCTTTTAAAAATCTGTTTGCAGTGATGGTGTAGCAGTGTTGGTCCCAGGATATTAGCGAGACAAAGTGGATGAGGTAATATCCTTTTATTGGACCAACTTCTGTTGATGAAAGAGACAAGCTTTCGAGCTACATTGAGCTCTTCTCCAGGTCTGAGAAAGGTACTCAGAATGTCACCGCTAATTATAAAGTGGAACAGATTGTTTAGCATGAGGACGTTAACACATATTCTAAGGAACCACTTCATTTTAAATGTGTCTGTTATGCTAAACAATCTGTTCCACCTTGTATTTTGCTGTGACTCTCTGAGCTCTTCAAGTCTTGGAAAATTACTCAGTGTAGCTTGAATGCTTGTCTCTTTCACCAACAGAAGTTAGTCCAATAAAAAGTCATTACCTCAACCACCTTGTCTCTTTCTTTAAAAATCTGTCCACTTACCCCTTCTCTGTCTAATGCAAGGGTGAAAATATTTTTTTATCTGTACCAAGTCCTGCACCCACCTGAGCTGTACTTAGGGTAAAATCCATTCCCCCACCTGCATAAAGCCACTGTAATCTGGCTCTATATAGATAGAGGGCAAAAGGTAGTGACATCAACAATGCTAACACATGGGGCCAGGGTGTGCAGTTGCCTTCCTCACAGTTAAGGTATACACATCAGATTTTATTTCATTCAGACTGTTGCATGGGATTTGGGAATGACTGGATGAATGTAAGGTAAATGTCATAGCCCCTGCCCATTGTGGTTTCTGTGATGGCCTAAGCAGGTCTGGTTTGGAGACTTTTGCCACAACATGTATGGACTGCATCTTACATAGCTCTTCTGGCCACAGTTTCCTCCTGCAATTAGTGTGACCAGACAGCAAGTGTGAAAAATCAGGGTGGGGGTAATAGGCGCCTATATAAGAAAAAAACTGAATATTGGGACGGCCCCAATAAAATCAGGACATCTGGTCACCCTACCTGCAATCACCCTAGGTAGTGGGGGGAATCTTCCACTGGCCCTCCATCTCCTGGTTGAATTTGAGCTTTCATACAGGCCGTAAGTTAGTTATGGATACAGCATGATGGAAGCTCTTTGCATGGGGTGAATTTCTCCCCAGTGCACATTTGGTGTTAGTTAATTTTAAAAGCAGGGAAAAGATCACTGTTAGTTTTAAATGTGACATTCTGAGTGAAAAATCATCTAGGTCCCATTCAGCAAAGCAGTTAATGTGCTTTGGTGAATGTGGGTAGCTGGCTGAATCAGGGCTGAAGAAAAAGATTACAAGGCAACTAACATTTGTTTGTATCTGAAATACATGTCCACATGTTCAGAAATGCCTTAGAAGCCAAGATGCTCTTTCGGCTGGTCACCTTTCTAAATTATTTTTGCAGCCTAGATAGAGTTTGAAATTAATTTAAGAGGAATTTGATAAAATAAAACAGGTTTGAAGCCCACACGCCTCTGGAATTTTTGTTCTCCTTCAGAAAGCTACGTGATGACCCATCCAAATACACTGACATGTCAGATCCATGGAAACTAGTCCATCTGAAGACATTGCAAAAATAAAACCCAGTCAATAAATAGTTGTCCCCAACAAAATGAAAGAGAAAAAACAACACCACTAAATTGCTAATGTGTTGTGAGACTTCATCATGGAAATTCTGTTAAAAACAGAATCTGCTAATCTCCTATGGATGAAATCTTGGCCCCATTAAAGTCAGTGGAACTCCTGATATTGACTCTAATGGGGCCAAAATTACATCTCCTATATTTAACAAATGCATGTAACAGAAATTAATCAAAACTGCTTACTTGATCTTTGGTTTTTGATGAAAAATAGCTTCAGTCTCTCTTTAAATGTATTTTCATTCATATAAAATTCAACTTGTACCCTGAAACAGAAAATAGAGTATTTCAATTAAACAGTCCATCGATTAAATTATATATATATGTATATGTACACTTGCACTACAAAATATCAGCATTTTCATGTGATTCCTCTTAACATCTCTTCTTAGCATAAAATTAGAGGAATATATTAAGAATTTTAAGTAAAATGTACATTTAAACACTTGGAACATATTGATTAGAATAATTAGAAGTTAAATGCTAAAAAGACCTTATGTCATCTCATCTATCCTCTGTAAATGCAGGATTTGTTCCCTGCACTACTGAGCATAGTGTTTGGCCTGTTAGTGCTTTTAAAATCATAAGCACTTGAGTTTAATACTTCCCTTGAAAGACTATTCTGCAGTCTGAAAGATCTCTGTCAGGAAGTCTTCCCTAATATTTAATATAAACTTCTCTTTTTCTTAGTTTAATTCCATTACTGTTTACTATTATTGCTTTCAATAATTCCTTCTCATTTCTTTCTCGGTGTTTACATCTTTCAATTATTTTATAGTGGGTGCCTTATCTCCAGGGGTGGCTCTAGCCATTTCTGCAGGGTAGGGGGGCTCTGCCGGTGTGCCCCTGTGGATTCTCCACCGAAGCCGTGGGACCAGCAGACCCTCCGCAGGCACGCCTGTAGGAGGTCCACCGGAGCCGCCTGCTGCCCTCCCGGCGACCGGCGGAGAGCCCCCCGCGGCATGCCGCCCCAAGCACGCGCTTGGCGTGCTGGGGCCTGGAGCCGCCCCTGCTCATCTCCACCCTGTCCCCTCTAAACCATCATTTGAGCTGCTTACAGAGTCCTTCCTCTGTTTGTGGCACATAAGGGATTTTTTAAAAAAGGCCCTTTTCCCTCTCCTTCCCCTGGGAGAGGGAGAATCAGAGTAAAAGAAAAAGGCAAAGGTGGTCCGTCTCTTAGGCAGTTTTTCAGTCTCTCCTTTGGGGTTTGGCTTATCTGCAGGTATACTGTCCTTAATCAGGGGTAGGGTCTGCCTCCAGCCCCTCCTTTTGGTCACCCTTGCTTTTCTTCCTCTTGGTTGTCTTCCTCTTGCTGGTCTGTCCACATGGCCAGTGGTCTCTCAGGTATAGCAATTTTCTCCCTAGTCACCCCCACTTCCTGTGGAAGGCTTTCCCTTTTTAAGCTTCCTCCCTCCAGGCAGATCAAGTCTCACAGATGTATCTCATTAGTGCTGGCTGAGCCCAGAAGGGCTCATATGCTGCCGCCTCTCTGAGACCGAGGAAATTGTCCCTCACAATCTTACCCCTGCTGTCTTGGGATAGGTAATCTCCATCTCTGATTTTCCGTGGGAAAAAAAAATTGGCATTAACATGGTCCTTTCCTGTCTGATGTTGCACTCTGAAACTATGGGGTTGTAGCACCAGGTACCATCGCATTATACATGGATTCACATCTTTCATGGTATGGAGCCAGTAGAGGGGAGCATGATCTGTGATTAAGGAGAAGGGGCTACCTAGCAGGTAATACCTGAGAGAATCCGTGGCCCATTCGATCCCTAGTGCCTCCTTTTCAGTAATTGAGTAGGCCTTTTCTCTAAGGAATACCTTACTAGTCAAGTATATGATTGGGTGGTGTTCTTCTTCAATGTCTTCTGAGAGCATGGCACTTAGGCAGACATGTGAGGCATCTATGTGCAGTATGAATTCACAAGAAAAATCAGGGCCGAAGAGCACAGGTGCCCGGCATAGTTGTGCTTTCAGTTCATTAAAAGCTTCCTCTCTGTTCCAATCCCACCAGATCTTCCTTGGGTGGTTTACCTTTAATTAGGTCTTTAAGGCAGGCTGAGACTGAGGTAAAACTGAGGCTAAACCTCCAGTAATAAATTGCCAGGCTGATAAAATACCTCATTTGCCTCTTCTTCCAGGGAATTGGGCATGGTATTAGGGTCTGTGCCTTGTCAATCACTAGTTTCATGAGGCTGCACCATCCATACCCCAAATTGGGTACCTCAGTCACAGCTAGTTACATGTTGTGGGGCTGGTCCTAAGAACTGCATCTTGAAGCGTCTTTAACCTTGCCTCTCAGTGCTGCAGATGGTCTCCCCAGGTAGGACTATGAACAACAGTGTTATCTGTATAGGCCTCAGCATTCTGATGGTGCCACCTTTTTAGTAACCCTGGGAAAAACATGCCAGTTGTTTAGTTGGGGGACTAGGGAGAGATTACATTGCTTTTTAATAACAAAGTGCTTATCTTCATTACTGCTGTTACATTTTTAACAGGAGACATTCATTATTTGGTTGCTGTTATGCAAAATATACAATCTTCAGTGAGTTTTTTTCAGGTAAGTAAATAAAGAAACATAAGCTATTAGATGAGGTACTTCCATTTAAAAAGGAACACTGTGTTACTGATCTCTTGACATGGTTTAAACTAATCTCACATCTTTTTGGAAAGAAAATTACAGTAGTCACTTACCATGAAACAATACATGCTAAAAGTAAGCAGTGATATAATAATGAGGAAAGAGAATATGGAGGCTAATCACTTTCCTATCAACTGGCATTGAGTCTCTCTGATAGCCTGTCAGCAGCTGTCTAATTCTCCTTCCCTTTCCTTAGCAACCACTGCTTACAAGCAGATTGGGATTCCACGGTGTGGTGGTTTCCATGGCAAAATGGATTACAAATGCAGCTCACTTGTACATTCAACTCTCTCTTTTTTTAACTGAAGTGAAAACTACAAGTGAATTCTACATTTGCAGAAGCTGTAATTAAATTTAATAGCCAGATAGATAGATAGAGATATTATACATATATAATGCATCTAATACTCTCTGTTAACTTTGACTTAAGCCTACAGCAGAAAGAACAGTAGCACAGACCTCCAGAGAGAGAGCCTTTGGTCTGGCATTAACTAGATTATATAAAATAATTTTAAGACAGAATGAATGGTTTGGGGAGAAGCCCATTTGTTTCATTTAGGGCAGAAACATTAGGGTGGAGTTTCATCCTTAGCTCTGCATTTCTTGTCTCTTCAGAATTTGAGGAGAGAACTGTTTGCTTAAATTTGTGTGGCATTCTTCTTATTTCATATTAAGAGATACCAATATTACATTGCACTACCTCATACAGATCTCTCACTCAACTGACCCAAGAACTGGACAAACTACAACCCCATAAATTTTACAGACTAACACCTCAGATCCTACCCCCTTCACACCCCGAAACCAACATTACCCCACCCCTACTAACATACACTAACAATCGAATCCCACAAATCCCATCATCTCTGCATTGAATCTCTGGCAAACCCCCATCATCTCTGGCACTGGAACTCTCCCTGATCTCCACACTCTCACTATGACTCCTCTCTACCACACTGAGGAACTCAGACTCATTGATACTAGCACTCTTGCCACCATCAGAGCTACCTTAGACAGATTACAGAGAACCTAGAGCTCTCTACATACACACATCACACACACACACACACCATGCTACTGAACAACTATGTCCTGATGACTGACACTGAACAGCACCACTGGGTCAGGAGCTCTGCTCCTGATGCCACATGCACAACACAATCTCACACACACACATATATTTAATAGATCACACAACTATATCAAATGGGCACACGCCTATATTTTATGGCTGACCAATATTTGGCTGACCTGAACTGCCTCTCGCCTGCCGCTTCCTTCCACCATTCCTGCCTTCACTATCTACCCTCATCCCCATCTCATGACATTCTCTACTCTACATCACATGGGAAGGATCATCTCTTCCTGGACCCAAACACCTCCATCAAACTCAGCCTTCCATGGGCTCCTCACTATCCACCCACCACATGGGGAATCCACTTCCTAGACATTAACACCACAAACCACCAACCTCAACACCTACACGCTATGCCCCCTTCACCCCTCCTCCATATGCCACCCCACACCACTCCATCCACCGCAACTGCCACCAAGCACTGACCACAGCCTGATATCTGCTCTAACCCACCAGACAGAGACCAACACCCAACAAGCACCCAGACATTCTCCCAGCCACTAGAAAACCTCCACAAGACATCTCATAGATCAACAGAGAGACATGTACCCAGAAGCCTCCAGGCCAGAGCAGCAAAACAAGCAAGAAAGAAACCAGAAAAAAGAAAGCCACCACAGTCCCCAGCTCCCACCTCCCCAGTCCCCAGCGCATCATCAAGCAGCGCCAGATCATGCCTCCCATCATTCACAGATCTTGGCCACCCATCCTGGGCTAGTCCAGGCCCACAGACGCCACAGCAAACCTGCCCACCCCTGAGCCAGCACATGCACACAAAGTCTATATTCTCTCTAAGTAACCACTGCACACAAACCACCAGCTCAACAAAACCATGAAACAACTCTGCCCAGCAACTCCACCACACAATCACATAACCAGATCCCCCACACCATCATTCATCACATTCACCATCGTCCACCAATGTAATATATATATGCATATATATGCCATCATATATGTACATGGTGTAAACTGGGGCTGGACTGGACAAAAGAAGGGAAGGAAAAAATAACAAAAATCAGACATTAAAAATGAAAATACAAAAAACCTGTTATAAAAAAAAACCTGTCCCCACACACACACAAGCAGATTTTTGACCCATTATCCTCCAAAAAAAAAAAAAAAAACTTTAGGAGAGAGAGACAGAGAGAAACTGCTGCTGTTCATATCATATTCAAACACAGTTTAGGACAAACAAAAGAACTGAAAGACTGTGAATGGCTTACAGAAATTTCTCCTCCCTTCCTTCACACCTCAGCTGCTGGCTCTGCTGCTGGAACCCCTGATTATCCTCCCTAACCTGATCTCTCTCTTGCTCTCTTGCTTGCTATATATATACACACCCCCCCTGAAATTTCCTGCTTGCATCCGAAGAAAGAGGTATTCACCACCAGCTCATGCTGCAAAAAACTGTTAGTCTATATAAAGGTGTGCCACATCTTTCTTGCTGCTTCTACAGAACCAGACTAACACGGCTACCCCTCTGATACTTGACAATACTACATGTTAGTGCTTAATATATCACTTTAACTCTGAGAAGTACAACTGGAGAATGAATGGTTGGAGGTAAGGAACGTGAGCAACCACCTACAATATTGAAATGCTTAATAATAGAGAGAGAATCTACAGCTTTAGTCCATGCCTCTTACAATCACTGCAGTCTCTCCCAAGTTTACTCTTTCTTGCCTGGTATTATCTGCTCTAGTTAACATAGTCAGATGGTAAATACCCGCGATAAGAAAGACATACTTTTCCGGAAGAGCACATCAGAAAACAAGAATGACCCAGTCTTGCAATTCATGCTGGCATATTGCTTCTACACTATCAAAGGAAGTATAGAACCTTCTAAATCACCAACAAAACTTTTTAGCACCTGGCTTTTCCCTAGAAATCTTCCATTCAAGCACTGTCAGACTGAACCTGCTTAGCATAAGAAGCCTGATTATTACAGGAGTCATTGCTATTCATTATATAGCTGTTTGCCTTTTTAAAATGAGAATCAAATCACTTAGTTAATATTTTTTCTTTGACATAGTGCATAATGGAGTTTATGGTAGATGTTAATAGGCTCAGATTATTAAGTATAGTTGATAAGGGAGTTTTAAATGAATGAGTGAGGCTCATATGGTGCATTTTTTGTAAATCTTGTGCATTTATATAGCAGTAGAACATTTTTCTAAGACTTGTTTGTGCCTGGTGGTGTGACTTTATCAAAAATGAATGTATTCAGATCAAATGGTGATAACATAATATGTACACACAACTTGTAAACCTACTGACCTCTGGAATGTATCTTTTCTGTACTATACTCACAAGTAAATAATACCAGCCAATTTTTAATCTCTTGCTTTTTTCTGTTCTTGATAGAAAGTAAGAAAGAAATCATAGTTCTTTGCTCTCCTTATCAGAAAGTAATCTAAGGAGATGGTAGAGTGCTATTTCTTTTGGTTAGAGATGGATTAATTCCAAGGCCAGAAGGGACGATTGTGATCATCCAGTCTAACCCCCTGTATAACACAGGTAGCAGGACTTTCCCAAAGCATATCTTTTAGAAAAACAACTAATCTTGATTTTAAAAATTAGACAAATTCAGACTGGGATGTTTTCAGCTTCCAGCCATTGGCTCGTTTTATACCTTTCTCTGCTAGATTGAAGAACCCATTATCAAATACTTGTTCCAGATGTAGGTACTTACAGAACATTCAAGCTACCCCCTAACTTTCTATTTATTAATCTAAATAGATAGAATCAAGGGGCTCAATAACTAAAAGGCATGTTTTCTAATCGTTCTCGTGGCTCTTCTCTGAACCCTCTTCAATATTTCAACCTCCTCTTTGGGTTGTGTACATCAGAACTGGACACAGTATTCGAGCAGCAGTTGCACCCTGCCAAATACAGAGATAAAATAACCTCTGTACTCCTACTCAAGATTCTCCTGTTTATGCATCCAAGGATCTCATTTGCCCTTTTGGTCATAGCATCGCACTAGGAGCTCATGTTTAGCTGATTATCCACCCCAAACCCTAAGTCTGTTTTACAGGCATATAAAGTATGTAAAAGAGCCAATAAAGATGCCATTCAATTAATCTCTCCTATTGCTATCTATGTCACAGATCTCAAATGCTCCATGGAAACCCTGGCTTTGTAAATTCAAGAACAGGTCTTACTTAGTATGACTTTTGATCCAATCTCCTATTTTCCCAGAGTCATGATTATAGAATCATAGGACTGGAAGGGACCTCAAGAGGTCATCTAGTCAAGTCCCCTGCACTCATGGCAGGACTAAGTATTATCTAGACCATGCCTGACAGGTGTTTGTCTAACCTGCTCTTAAAAATCTCCACTGATGGAGATTCCACAACCTCCCTAGGCACTCTGACACTCTTCCCACATAAACAAATTAAGTTCTTGCCTTTCTCAGGACACCACACTATAGCTCTCCTGTTAGTAGAATCCTTCAAAAGAGTAGAAGCTTTTTAAGTGCAACCGAAGTACAAGTATACATTGCACTCTACTAACTGATTCAGAATGTATTTCAAGCTGCCCGTTTAACATGAGGCAAAGAAAAGTATAGCGGAAAAGTACCCTCTTAAAGGTACTCTGCACTTCACTCTGAGAAGACTAGTGTAACGGTTCCTTCAATTGACTATAAATCTGTATTGCCAATCTGTCTGCAGTAGAAATTCCAGCTGTGTAATTGGAGTCACCTGAAATCTGCTAATGAAAATGTCTATAAACCACCTGTCCATAACTATTTAGAATGGCATTCTGCTGGTACAATCACACTTTACCTTGTCAGAACAGGAAATCTATAAATTCTCTCTCCTCTGTTCAAAGCAACAGCTTTGGGTTAAAGTGATCCTTTCATAATTAATAACATCAGCAATAATTCTCTAAACATGCACAATGAGAGTCTGAATGTGAATGGTTGTAGCCCAATTACCATTTCCTGACCTTGGGATCGATTGTACAACTGAAGTCAGGATGGAGATGAATTATATTCTTTTAAATTTTACTTCAGCTGTACCTATGAAAGGAGAGCCTACACACCTTATTTTGTGCACATATGAGAGTAGCCTCCCCTGTTCAGGAGATCTGGACAAAATATCCCCTTGTTTTTAATTATTTAACCTTTTAAAATAAATATATGAAGCTTATTTGGTTTTGGAGCCTTTGGTAAACTGTTAAGTGTTTTTGCTTGACATTTTCTTTACTGTGAGGATTGCAAAAATGTTGTGACTAATATTTAAAATGTCATAAGAATGGCTATACTGGCTCAGACCAAAGATCCATCTAGCCCAGTATCTTGTCTTCTGACTGGCCAACGCCAGGTGCTTCTGAGGGAATGAACGGAACAGGTAATCATCAAGTGATCCATCCCCTGTCATCCATTCCCAGCTTCTAGCAAACAGAGGCTAGGGACACCATCCCTGCTCATCCTGGCTAATATCCTATGCTCCATGAACTTATCTTGTTCTTTTTTGAACCCTGTTATAGTCTTGGCCTTCACAACATAATCTGGCAAAGAGTTCTACAGTTTGACTGTGTGTTATGTGAAGTCCTTTCATTTGTTTTAAACCTGCTGCCTATTAATTTCATTTGGTGACCCCTAGTTCTTGTATTACGAGAAGGAGTAAATAACACTTCCTTATTTCCTTTATCTGCACTATTCATGATTTTATAGACTTCTATCATATCCCCCGTAGTCATCTCTTTTCCTAGCTGAAAAGTCCCAGTCTAATTTATTTCTCCCCATAGGGAAGCTGTTCCATACCCCAAATCATTTTGTTGCCCTTTTCTGTACCTTTTCCAATTCCAATATATCTTCTTAGAGATGAAGTGTACCATGGATTTAGATAAAGGCAATATGATATTTTCCATCTTATTATCTATCCCTTTCCTAATTATTTCCAACATCTGTTCCCTTTTTTGACTGTCGCTGCACATTGAGTGGATGTTTTCAGAGAACTCTCCACGACTCCAAGATCTCTTTCTTGGATGGTAACAGCTAATTTAGAGCCCATCATATAGGTATAGTTGGGATTATATTTTCCAATGTGCATTACTTTGCATTTATCAACATTGAATTTCATCTGCCATTTTGTTGCCCGGTCACCCAGTGTAGTGAGATCTCTTTGTAACTCTTCACGGTCTGCTTTGAACTTAACTATCTTGAGTAGTTTTGTATCATCTGCAAATTTTGACACCTCACTGTTTACCCCTTTTTCCAGATCATTTTCTGAATATGTTGAACAGTACTGCTCTCAGTAAAAACCTCTGGAGGACACCACTATTTACTTTTTTACATTCTGAAAACTGACTGTTTATTCCTACCCTTTGCTTCCTATCCTTGAAGTAGTTACTGATCCATGAGCAGACCTTCCTTCTTATCTCATGACAGTTTACTTTGCTTAAGAGCCTTTGGTGAGAGACCTTGGCAAAGACTTTCTGAAAATATAAGTATTCTATAACCAATGAATCACCTTTGTCCACATGCTTGTTGACCCTCTCAAAGAATTCTAATAAATTGATGAGGCATGATATCCCTTTACAAAAGCCATGTTGTGACTCATCCCCAACAAATCATGTTTGTGTATGTGTCTGAATTTTGTCCTTTAATATAGTTTCAACCAGTTTGCCCAGTACTGAAGTTAGGCTTACTGGCCTGTAATTGCCAGGATCACCTCTGGAGCCTTTTTTAAAAATTGGTGTCACATTAGCTATCCTCTAGTCATCAGGTACAGAAGCTGATTTAATGATAGGTTACATGCCACAGTTAGTAGTTCTACAATTTCACATTTGAGTTCTTTCAGAACTCTTGGGTGAATATCATCTGGTCCTGGTGACTTATTATTGGTTAGTTTATCAATTTGTTCCAAAGCCTCTTCTAATGACACCTCAATCTGGGACAGGCCCTCAGATTTATGGATCAGGTTTGGACATCGCCCTCACATCTTCAACCATAAAGACTGATGCAAAGAATTCATTTAGTTTCTCCACAATGGCCTTATCATCCTTGAGTTTTCTTTTTTTTCCCCACACTTCACTTGCCAGAGTTTATGCTCCTTTCTATTTTCCTCAATAGGATTTAACTTCCACTTTTTGAAGGATGCCTTTTTGCATCTCACTGCTTCTTTTACTTGTCTGTCTAGTTGGATTGCATGATATAGTTCTCTTGTTCTCTGTTTGAGCCTGTTTTATGGTGACAAAGGGAAAGGAGGATCGATTTTGCATGCTTTCTCAACCAATCAAAAAGCTGCTGTCATCAGGAGCAGGAAGTAACCCTGTGTGTGTGTGTGTGTGTGTGACTGCTTAGCAAACCGTCCTAAATATCATCCAGCATCTTGTGAGCAGTGTCCACACCTGACAGTTCCCCAAAGACACTGGAAGGGAGGAAGCACAGTTGGCCATATATATATAGAGAGAGGAATTCTAAACTATGGAGGATTTGAGGAGACCATATGATCCCCTTGTCCAGACATGTCCTACTCCCCTGCCCAAACTGTTCTTGTGTTGAAGGAAGGGAAAATGTATGGACACAGAGGGTCAAGTGGCCTCACAGGAGCCTGAATAGTTTTGCATAGCATTAATAAAGTAAATGCAGAGAATTCTGATGGTCCCTATTTCTAGCTTTTTATATGTAGTTATGTTACAGTGCATCTGTTTTACACATAATATAGCTATGTTAATAGTTGAATTTGCATGTTTTTCCTTTGTCTCCCTTCCTCCCCTTTTCTCATGGGGCACAAGGCATAAAAATGGAACCTAGTAGGAAACATTCTGGCCTGTCTGCTTACACAGTATAACAACATTAGGTCCACAACTTCAAACTTTCTTCCTTTGGTCCAGCTGCCCAAAATTCTGGTGTGAAACTTCACACCTTGACTAGCTGACCTCTTGGGAGCCCACTGCCCACCACATCTTCATGTGTTCTAGGGAGAGACAGGGAAGAGGAAAACACAATGACAAGATCAATAGTTGCCTACTACTGACATTGCAGTAGAGGAAATGCCCACATCAGCTGCTTCCACTCCCTCAGCAGGACATCGTTGGACTCTGGCTGCACAGAACTTAGGCATCTCACAGAACATACAGAGTTCCTGGTCCTCCTACTTCCTGGTCATGCTGAGTGAGAGCAGTCCCAAAATGATGGGAGTGTGCTCAGATTTGGGCCTGCCTGCACCCACTCATTGTAAAGATGAAATGCTGCTGCCCTCCTTGTGGCTGCCAACTCCTCAGCTTAGTCATCCAACCTTGCAGCCTGATCAAGGGGAACTTCAGAGCACAGGCCCCACTAGAAAGCCTCTGGCAGCTTTTGGAGGTGATCTGTATCAAAATATTAACCATTTCTTGCATCTGTCAGCTACCCAATATGCCATCAAACTAAACAACTTGTTTGAAATAGGACCTCATGCTTCACCAAATGTAAGCTCCACTAAATGCAGCTGAACTAATATAGGGCTAGAAGAATCTTTTGTATACAGGGATTTGTATTAGTTTTCTATTAATAAAACAAAGTCAAGTAAAATATTCTCAAGAGCCCTTCAGAATTGTGGGTGATCTGAATATTATACAGCACCTGGGTTACCTGTATCTGCATGTTTGGCTGCCAAGACTGTAGGATGTGTATTAAGTATGCTATATAAAAATATGTTGTTCTGTAGAATAGCATGAGTAGAAATTAAACAGGTTTTAAATTGAGATCTAATGTTTACTTTTGCTTTATTGTCCTTAATGTTTCCTCTCATTATAGAAGGAAACATTTTGTTGAAATGGTGACTCAGAACTTTTCTTATTATGTCTGTGGATTATAAGGAAGATGTTACACAGCTGTTCCTGAAAGACCTAACTATATTGCATGTACTGTACTGACCTTACTGGTATAATTCTCCTTTGAAATGTTTCATGCACTGTAAAACCATGTAAGTAGTATGAATTGTCTGCTGTGGCTAACAAGCCAATAAGCAGTATTATGCATTTTAATAATTGAAGATATCCTATCTCCTAGAACTGGAAGGGACATTGAAAGGTCATTGAGTCCAGCCCCCTGCCTTCACTAGCAGGACCAAGTACTGATTTTTGCCCCAGGTCCCTAAGTGGCCCCCTCAAGGATTGAACTCACATCCCTGGGTTTAGCAGGCCAATACTCAAACCACTAAGCTATCCCCCACCCTTTCTTCTAAATTACAAAATTACTACTACAGTTTAGTAAGTTTGACATTCTGATTTGGATTTAATCTATCCTGTAACATAGACATGTTCTGACATCTTAATACTTAGAACAGAGGTTGGCAACCTTTCAGAAGTGGTGTGCCGAATCTTCATTTATTCACTCTGATTTAAGATTTTGCGTGCCAGTAATAATTTTAACGTTTTTAGAAGGTCTCTTTCTATAAGTCGATAATATATAACTAAACTATTGTTGTATGTAAAGTAAATACGTTTTTAAAAATATTTAAGAAGCTTCATTTAAAATTAAATTAAAATGCAGAGCCCCCCGGCTCGGTGGCCAGGACCTTGCCAGTTTGAGTGCCACTGAAAATCAGCTCACGTGCCGCCTTTGGCCTTTGGCACATGTGCCATAGGTTGCCTACCCCTGATTTAGAAGATGCAAATGTGTAGGGCATCCAAGTTTGGAGTGTTTTTTGTTTTTTGTTTTTTTATTTTGGTTTAAAAAAATTAGTTGATCTGCATTAGCAAGATCCCACACCTGAGCACATCCATTCTAATTTCACTCACATTTTGGATATACAGGATCCAGGGCCTTTGTTTATATTTTAAATGATTAACCTTTTGCTGTTGGGTGTGCAGAAGGGTCGACTACAATAGGTGACACACCAAGAGAAATTCTGGCTGATTCCACACTGCCATTGTAGAAGAGAGCGAAGCATTCATTCCCTTCCTTGCTTGGCCATTTCCACTGAAATGAGCTGTCAGCCAAGGACAGAATAATGGCCAATTAGCCATGAATAACCTTTGTGCATAGCAACTACATTAATGTGTCCCAGCAGGTGGTAGAGAGAATAAGGCTCCCCAATGCTGCTTCCTTAGTGGAAGAAACCCAAATGGCAGCAATAAAAATTCTGAGCAGGTTTTAGCAGATTGCACAAAATAAAATTTTGCATCTGCTACATTGAGAAAATGCTGGCCCCGTTTGTCCTATAAAAAGGCCAACTCTCTCTCTTCCTAATTAAATGTGCATGTGCCAGGTTGGCAAAACCATGGCAGCCTTCACTAGCTTATAAAGCTAGGGTTTGTTTGTTTGTTTATTTATTTATTTATTTATTTGGGGATTTTATACACTTCAAAGAGATGTTACAACAAATGATTAATGAGACAGTGTCATAAATCTTCTTGCAACTAACTGAGCTTAGTTAGTTATATAAAACTGCCTTTAAGAACCATACACAGGTACAGGATAGCGCTGTACTAAAATGACATGGTGAGATATGAAATATTAATTATTTATCTTCCAATATTTCTGTGCAGAAAAGAATTCTCTCCATTTCCCCATGCACTTTAAAAGCTGGTTTAATTTCTTCTGTGAGGCAGAATGTTATCAAGTAATCACACATTTTTTTCCAATCAAATAATAATGCTGGTTTCAATTCCATGATATCTTGGGTACATACTCAGAATCCTTCATGCTCTGGATTTAAAAAAAAAAAAGTTTTTATGGTCTTGATTGATTCTGTGCCTGTTGAACAAGTAAATGCCGAACCTCTCATTGGTTCAATAGTGCAGGAACAGGCCCTATAGTCTGTAAATTTTGTTCCCAGCACTTTTTAAGAAATTAATTAAAATTGAAATTTCTTTAAGAAACCACTTCTACATACTGTAGAAAAACGATAACTCTGAGCAGACTTATTAGTCGCACTATAAATAAAGTAAACTTTTTTTATTGCAAATATACATTTTGGAATGGTAAATTATTGCCCATTTTAAATTGCACGAGGATGAATGTTGACATATACATTGCCAATTAATTATGTATCCTATCCCAAGACAGAATTTTCTTTGTAAACTAAATATTATATTTAAACTACACGGGGAAGGAACAATTAGCATGTATTGCCAAATACTTTTTTTGCCAAACTATTCAAAAATATTGCTTTAAATGACCCTAGCAGCGTTTTTCTTTTTAAAGTGCATGTATTGCATGTGAAAACAGCCTTGCTGTTGATCCTAGAGACAGAAATCCTTCAATTTATCTATATAATATGTACAACATGGGCAGCTGCTGTGTAAGTCCACCGCACAGCCCATCTCAAGTATCTGAATCAGACACAAAAAAAAGCCTAGACTAGATTCATCTTTGTGTCATCTGTTCATGCCCATTCAGTCCTTGGCCTCTCTGCCAAAACTACAAAGGGTGACAGCTAGCAGGTATGGTAATTGTTTTTTGTGATCTAGGTGAAGGGACTCAAACCATACTTATTTCACATCAGAGAACAATTCTCTGGTAACAAATTTTAGTCATTGTCCCCATGGGCTAGATGTGAACCAGAGTCCTAGTGGTGAAAGGCTCCATTAAAACTCCTGAGCTCTCCATCTCATTTTACACTTCATTCCCTCTCTCCCCAACACACTATATTTTTAACTCTGCATTGATCTGGATTTCTTGGTACCTTTGTTCAAACTATTTTTCTGCACTAAGTTAGCAAACATTTATTTATTTGTTCAGGAGAAAGTTGTCCTCCTGCTGTGAAAAGCCAACACGAGCAGGTGCTGTGGAAGTACTAGAGCTGCCTAAAGTACCCCTTTCTGTTTATGTACTGGCTGCCTTGGGTGCTCCGGTCCCAAAATAGGGATAGGGGTTCCATCTATTGCCCCACCACAGTTAGGGAATCCCATTGCAGAAAAGCCATTCGCTATGGCCTGCACATTTCCCAGAGTCACTACCCTTGATAGCAGCAACTCAGTGATCGTGTTGGCTACTTGGATCACAGCAGCCCCCACAGTACATCTGCCCACTCCAAATTGATGCCCGATTGACTGGTAGCTGTCTGGTGTTGCAAGCTTCCAGAGGGCTATCGCCATTCACATGTGAACTGTGAGGGCTGCTCTCATCTTGGTATTCTTTCGCTTCAGGGCAGGGGAAAGCAAGTCACAAAGTTCCATGAAAGTGCCCTTATGCATGCAAAAGTTTCGCAGCCACTGGGAAGCATCCAAGACCTGCAACATTATGCGGTCCCACCAGTCTGTGCTTGTTTCCCAAGCCCAGAATCAGCGTTCCATGGCGTGAACCTGCCCCATTACCACCATGATGTTCAAATTGCCAAGGCCCATGCTTTGACAGAAGTCTGTGTCTATGTCCTCATCACTCTCGTCACCGTGCTGCCATCGCCTCCTCGCCTGCTGTTGAAGTTTTCGGTGCTGCATATACTGCCGGATAATACGTGTGGTGTTTACAGTGCTAATAACTGCCGCGGTGATCTGAGCGGGCTCCATGCTTGCCATGGTATGGCGTCTGCACAGAAAAAAGCCGCGAAACAATTGTCTCCTGTTGCTCTCACGGAGGGAGGAGTGACTGATGACATGGCTTACAGGGTTAGCTTACAGGGAATTAAAATCAACAAAGGGGGCAGGTTTTCATGAAGGAGAAACACACACAACTGTCACACTGAAGCCTGGCCAGTCATGAAACTGGTTTTCAAAGTCTCTGTGATGCGCAGCGCACCTTGCTGTGCTCTTCTAATCGCAAACAGCCAAGTCAGCAAACAGCGCCAGAGACCTTTTAAACGTCCAAAGGCACATTCTACCACCATTCTGCACTTGCTCAGCCTATAGTTGAACTGCTCCTTACTACTGTCCAGTGTTCATGAGCCATGGGAGAAAGGAGTAGGCTGGGGTAGGTGCGATCGCGTGGTGCTGCCAGCTGGGAGAGCAGCCTGCGGCAAAAGCCTCCAGCTCTCATGATATTCCAGGCAGGTCTGGATTTCCATTAGATGAAACTTAAAGAAAAGAATGACCTGGAGTCACTCCCATTCATGTCCACGCATCCGTGTCTGCCCAGGTGCCCCCGACTGACCTCACTAAGGTCAGCCAGGAGCACCCATGAGACGACAACGACGGTTAACAGTCATACTGCACCGTCTGCCACCGGCAAGGCAAGGCAAGGGTATGCTGCTGTGTAGAAATGCAGTACCGCATCTGCCAGCAGCACCCAGGAGATATATGGTGACAGTGAGCTGAGCGGGCTCCATGCTTGCTGTGGTATGCTGTCTGCATGGGTAAACCAGGAAAAATGGTGAGAAATGATTGTTTGCCATTGCTTTCATGGAGGGAGGGGAGGGAGATGGAGGGAGGGGGGCCTCATGACATGTATCCAGAACCACCCGCGACAATGTTTTTGCCCCATCAGGCATTGGGAGCCCAACCCAGAATTCCAATGGGTGATGGAGACTGTGGGAACTGTGGGATAGCTACCCACAGTGCAACACTCCTAGCCTTGGTACTGTGAACACACTCCACCAACTTAATGCGCTTAGTGGAGACACACACAATTGACTGTATCAAATCGATTTCTAAAAAATCTACTTCTATTAAATTGACCTAATTTCACAGTGTAGACATACCCTCAGTTTATTCCTAACCCCTGCTGCCCCTCAGACTCGGATTGAATTTAACTATGTGCTGGTGTTTTGATGTTCATGGGAAGATCTAAAAGTCTTTCACCACGTTTCCATCCTGCCCCAACCCCAATCCTGAGTCTGACTCTTACAACCTCTGGAGAAAGCTAGAGCAGTCACAAGGGTGTTGTAATTTGTTCCAGGTCATAATGGACCCCCAGAGATGTTACTAGTCAGGAGATCACTGAAGAGCTGGGTGCTGTGGCCCCACACCCTCTCTCATTCCCCCAACAAACCCTCAATACCTTGCTATGTAGAAGTGTGGTGCCATAGAGCTAGTTAAACTGACTCTACCCTACCTGGGGATTCCCCCTCACACTCCCAGCTCTTTAAACCATATTTGTAGTACCTTTGTGCCACTGACGCCTGAACCCCTATTCCACCTTTTCCATTTTCTGTGACACACAATCTATTAACCTCAAATTTCGGTGAAGCACTTGGGTCCCTCTTACCCTCATTATCCTCCACCGCTCCAGCTGGTTTCATACTGTGTCTGAAACTCCACCTCCTGCTCATCACTTTTTCTCCTCTCTCCCACTGTCTTCCCATCTAACATTCAACCTTCCTTCTTTCCTCATACCTGCATTCCTGTACAGTCTCTGTGAAATCTAATGGTATCATGGACTTCCTTTATTACACATTTTTTTCTTAATGTTGCTGTCCTTTGCCAAAAATTCTACTTCTTTCCTCATGGTCTCCCATATTTCTAACTCCCAACAACAATGCTACATTTGATCTGCCTTGTGTCTGTCCTCCACTTCCATCTTTCTATCCCAGATCTTCCAAATTTCTTCAGAAATAAAACTAATAGTCTTCAATAGGAAATCATTCCTCCTCACTTTTCCATCTCCTACTATGCCCATCTAAGATCTCACTTCTCCTGCTCCAGTCTCCTCCCAAAACTTGTTCTTTTAGCCCCATCACACCATCTCCTCTTTTTCCTTCCTCCCCTTTCCAGGCTCAGTTTGTCTCTTCTAGTTCCTTCTCTGCTAATATTTTTAAATAGACACTAATTTCTTTCATCTGGAAAACTTACTTTTGGCCCAGTCTGCCTCTTCACCAAATGCCTTTCTAGTTAGTCTTGCTTCTGTAAAAAAAATCCTTGAGCAAATGGTTCATGATCTCATGACTTCCCTTCCTTTCCCCAATGCCCATTGTCCATTTATATATCTTTGTCTTTGACACTCTCTCCTCCTTCCCCTTCTTGAAATTCAGGCTTCTGTTACTAGGTGCTGTCATGGTTTTCCTCTTCCCTTGCCAACTATTCCTTCATCATTCCCTTTTGGAGGCTTCTATGCCACTCTCTCAGAATCCCACATCACTTTATTCTTGACCTGTTGTGTGTTTCTACCTTCAGGTGCTGGATGAACTCATTCACCCCCATGGTCTCTACTATTGCATGTCTACCTGGACAATTCACAAATCTACTTCTCCACCCTTGATCTTTCACAATAAGTCAAATCAGTATCTTCACTTCTCTCCATCTTCCTTGCTGTCTTGTCACCAATTCTGTGTTCAAAACTGAGTATATTACCTTCCTCCTAGGCACTCTTTTCACTGACAATTCTACCACCCTCCTTCTCACCAAAACCTATTAGTTTATTGTTGTCTCTGGCTCTTTCTTTCCACTCTCTCTTTCACCCTCACCTCTCCTTGTGATCTGGGCTGTCAATATATCCAGTAGTTACTTCCTTAACACTATCTCTAAAAATCAGACTCTTCCCTCTACAAGCCCCACTGTTGATACTCAGTCCATGCCTTAACAAACACTATTTTGTTCTCAAATATCAACCTATTAAAATGCCTACTTCTCTTCTCTTCTTGAATTTGTTCATTGGCTCTCATTCCACTTCTATTTAATGTCCAGAGTCATAGATTAAGTCCAGAAGGGACCATTGTGATAATCTAGTCTCAGCTCCTGCATAATACAGGCCCTATTACTTCCCTGTATTCATTCTTGCTTCAAGTCCAATAACCATGATTGAGCTAGAACATATCTTTTAAGAAGGAAAATCTTTGAGTTAAAATATAGATTGCCAGTGCAGGGCTGCCCGGGGTGAGAGGGGGGGCAAGTGGGGCAATTTGCCCCAGGCCCCGGGCCCTGCAGGGGCCCCCACAAGAATATAGTATTCTATAGTATTGCAACTTTTTTTTATGGAAGGGGCCCCCAAAATTGCTTTGCCCCAAGCCCCCTGAATCCTCTGGGCAGCCCTGTGCCAGTGATGGAGGACACATCACAACCCTTGGTAAACTTTTACAGTGATTATTTCAACTGTTAAAAATGTACACCTTGTTTCTAGTTTTCTAGCTTTAGTTACCAACCATTGCATCTTGTTATACCTTTTGTCTTCTAGACAAAACAGCCCTCTATTTTCAAATTTCTGTTCCTTATGAAGGTACTTACAGACTGTAATTAAGTCACCCCTTAACCTTCTGTATGATAAGTTAAATAGTGAGTTCCTTGACTCGCTCCCTGTAAGGCACATTTTCCAATCCTTTAATCATTTCTGTGCTTTGATCTGAACCCTCTCCAGTTTATCAATATTGTTCTTGAATTGTGGACACCAGTTCTAGACACAATACTCCAGTAGTGATCACCAATGTCAAATACAGAGGTAACATAGCTTCCCTATTACTACTCCATATTCCCCTGTCAGTACATCCAAGGGTTGCAGTAGCCCTTTTGGACACTGTGTCACACTGGGAATTCATATTCAGCTGACTCTCCACCATGACTCCTGAGTCTTTTTCAGAGTCACTGCTCTTAAGGGTAGGTCACACTTACAGGATGCTGGACTCCATTCTTTGTTCTTTGGTCATATTGAAACACATTGTATTGGGGGAGTGAACTTATTGTTTCAGAAAGTGGAGTATATAACCAGGTGCAAGCCATTTTAGACTTGTTTCTGACCAACAAGGAGGAATTAGAAGCAAATCTGAAGGTGGAAGGCAATTTGATTGAAAGTGATCGTGAAATGATAGATTTTATTATTCTAAGGAAAGGAAGGAGTGACAGCAGCAGAATAAGGACAATGAAGTTCTAAAAAACAGACTTTGACAAACTCAGAAAAATGGTAGATAAGCTTCCATGGAGAAAATATCTAAGGGAAATAGGAATTCAGGAGAGCTGGCAGCTTCTCATGGAGACAATATTAATGGCACAACTGCAAGCTATCATAATGCAAAGGAAAGATAGAAAGAAGAAGAGGCCAATCTGAATCCATTAGAAGGGAAAAGAGTTAAGTGCCAATTTGGACACAAGAACAAATGGCTATCAACTGGCCATCAACAAGTTTAAGCTTGTTAAATTGTTAAACAATCAATTTATATGTACTTCGAAGGGATAACAGGACATAAGGAATAGCTAGCATGGATTTGTCAAGAACAATTCATTCTAAACCAACCTAATTTCCTTCTAGGACAGTGTTACTGGCCAAGTGGATGGGGAGAAGCAGTAGTCATGGTATATCTGGATTTTTAGTAAGGCTTTTGATACAGTCCCACATGATATTCTCATAAACAAACTAGGGAAATGTCTAGATGGAATTACTGTAAGGTGGGTGCACAACTAGTTGAAAGACCATACTCAGAGTAGTTATCAATGGTTCATTGGCAAACTGGGAGGATGTATCTAGGGATCCCACAGGGGTAAGTTCTGGATCTGGTACTGCTCAATATTTTCATTCATGACTTGGATAATGGAATGGAGAGTGTGCTTATAAAATTTGCAAGATGACAGCAAGATCAGAGTGGTTGCAAGACCTTCAGAGGATAGAATTAGAATTCAAAATGACCTTGACAAATTGGAGAATTGGTCTGAATTCAACAAGATGCAATTCAGTGAAGGCCAGTATAAAGTACTTCACCTAGGAAGGAAAAATCAAATGCACAACTACAAAACAGGGATTAGCTGAGTAGGTGGTAGTACTGCTGATGGGGAACTGCGGGTTATTGTGGATCATCAACCGAATATGAGTCAATGTGTGGCTGCAAAAACGGCTAACATTCTGGCATGTGTTAACAGGAGTGTTGTATGTAAGACATGGGAAGTAACTGCCTTGTTCTACTTAGCTTTACTAAGTACTGTGTCCAGTTGTGGGCACCGCACTTTAGGAAGAATGTCGATAAATCAGAGAAAGCTCATTGGGCATGCTTAGTCTTAAGAAAAGAAGACTGAGAGTGGACCTGTTAAGTCTTCAAATATGTTAAGGGCTGTTATAAAGAGGAAGGGAGTCAGTCATTCTTCATGTCCACTGAAGGTACGATAAGAAATAATGGGCTTAATCTGCAGGAAGAGAGATATTAGGAAAAAGTTTCTAACTATAAGAGTAGCTAAGCACTCTTAGGGGGTTGTAGAATCTCTATCATTGATGGTTTTTCAGAACAGGTTGGACAACCTCTGTCAGGGATCGTCTAATTTACTAGGTCCTGCCTCAGAGCAAGGGCTGGATTTGATGAGTTCTCAATGTCCTTTCCACCCTTCATTTCTAAGATTCTATGATTGGACCCAGCTTCCCAAATGATCCAGGTCACTCTGTATCCGTGACCTGTCCTCCTCATTATTTAACACTCCCTATCCTCTGTGTCATCTACAAATTTTATCACCGATGACTCTTTTACCCCCAAAACTTTGATAAAAATGTCAAATAGTGAAGGCTGAGAACTGATCCATGAAGAATCTCACTGGAATAATACATGCTTAATGAGTCTTTCTTCTTTAAAATTACATTTAACCTATCAATTAATTCATATAATGTGTTCTATATTGACTTTTTTATCATTGTAGCTTAAGATATCACATAGTTCCAAGTCAAATGCCTTACAGAAGTCATTATATCACGACTACTTACATTTATTATTAAAATATATAACTCCACTGGCTATAGATTTCTTCTTGTTCCCTTTTGCTTCCCTTCACAATATTCCAAATTAGTGGTCTCCCCCCACTTTCAAGGCTCTACACAACTCTGCAGCCGCCTATAAATCTTCTTACATTTCTTCCTGTTCTCTGTGTTCCACTAACCTTGTCTCTGGATTGGTCTCCCTGACTCTTAAGCCATTCTTGACTTTGTACCTATGTTTTTGCCACCCCTTACAATTGGGTCAATCTTGTGGTCAATGTTCAACTTCTTTTCCTTCAAAGTATTCCTAAAAACCTGCCTTTTCTGTGAGGTTACTGTGAAATGGCCATACCTTACTTTTTGTCTTGTGTTGGTCTATATTGTGCTGACTTAAGCTTTCAGCTGTAAACTCTTCACGATATAGACAACTTTTCAACTCATTCGCAGAGCTCTAGTCACAATTTTAAAATCACTACTAAGCACAGTATACTGATTAGTAGTAAATAAAATATGTACATATAGGTTGTGTTGTCACACTCCCCTTTAAAGAGATCTATATTCCTCAGTAGGGTGGGAAACTGACTTGAGAGAATATTTGCCATAACGTTCATTGTGTGTGCTGCAATAGTGAGATGGATGATGCTATAGCTATCTTTGGTGTGCTTTATGTCTCAAATTTACCATCATTTCACAGTAGGTTTTAGAATGTAATAATCAGTTCAGTTTCAGTTCATATGCTCTCAACGTCACACTTTTCAGAGTGAACTTCTTCCCCTTTTCTAGTTCCTACCTTTATGCCAGCTGCCTCAGAAAATGAACAGTTCAGCAGTACAAAAAACATTGTCATGGAGACTATCCAGAGAAAGGAGAATGCAGGTGTTCATATTAATAGAAAAACTGCCTAACTATTTTATATGAAGTAAATGGAAATGAGTGCTTAGCAGGCTGCAGATATTTCTAAAACCTATCCGCACCATTAGCTTTATTTATATTTTAATAATGCCAGATATGTCAAACTTTTTGACTCTACAACTTGTTTTTTGTTTTTTTCCCCAGAAAGGACTTCATTAAAGCTTTGTTGATCATCAATTACATATGTACGTGCTTTATTATTGGATATTTTAGGAAGAGACTTTTATTGTTGCAAATGTCCAACATAAAAAAAAAGAAATTAACGGAGTCTATTTATCATCTTCTTATAATGATGCTTATAATACAGTATTTTTCCTGGCTTATAACCAATATTTTCTGTAATAGAAATTTGTTAGCATTACTTCTCTTTCATTAGATGGCATTATTCCCTTGACTGGTGACATCAATGAGGTGGTTAGAACCCATCTATGCTGCAGTCATTGCAATCTAAAGGCTTCACAAAGAAAAGAACTGAAGCTGTAACACAAAGATCATCTCTTTGTTCAGTTGTAAAGCAACCTCTTTCACAGTGGATTCAATGACTTCAATGCACTTAATTTATGAAAGTATAAAATTGTGAAGTGATTTAAAATATGCAGAGAATTGACATTATAATGTTTCATAAACAGGAGGGGTATAATTGTTTAAGAACAAACAATATATCAGATTAGGAACTCCATTAAACAAAGGATAGTATGAGGCAGTTTAGCATAAAGATGATACAATTGATTTAGGATTCACCCAGGTAACTTTTGCCATTTATTATATTTAATACTGAGCCTGAAATTTTCAAAATAATGTAAAAGAGTTTGTCACCCAACTCCTACTGGATTTCAATGGGAATTAGGCACCTAATTCCCTTTCACTGTTTCAAAAATCCCCACCTAAGTTTACAAATAATGTGCTCTCACAAAAACTAACAGGACAGTTAACACTGCAAAAGTGATGGTTTTATCCCTGAGAAAAAATAGCTTTATTAAATGTTCAGTCATCACTAAGATACAAGTGTTTTATCAAGAACTAAACATTCAAAAAAATTGTCAATCCTCAACTGAAGCTTTATTAAGACAATAACTCTTTTTTTCTGCCTAGCATGAAAGGGTACCCAACAGTCAGTCTGAAGCAAGGAGTAAAGCATAAGCTTATAGTTTTAATCATGCTAATAATTTTTAAGAAAAATTATCTCAGCGCTTTTGTCTGTCACTTATAAACTCTTGTTACAATTTACCTCTGTCTTGCGTCATATGCTGAAGGTTCAAGTCCTGGAAAAGGTACAAATGTGGATCCGCAGGGAACTAGCTTTGGGGACATACTGGTTGTCTTCTCAGTGTTCTGCTGAAGTGACTCCAGATTATTCCTTTAATTCAAATGTATGCCCAAAGTGTGAGAGTGCAGCAGTCTTGTCCATTATTTTTAGGAATGTTTTACCATGTAAGCCATTCAGTGGTTGATTTTTTGAATCTACTTTCTCTGTTACTGGTACCTTTGGCTCAAGGCTGCTTGACAGACTATTAGGGAAATTTTGATGAGGCAGGAAGACCAGTGTTCTGGTTAACATGATTATTTTACAGAGCTCTTCACAATTACCAAATAAATTGTCACAACATCTTTCTCTTCCTGTGTTCCTTTCTCTGTCTACTCTGTTAGAGAGTGTTTGCTTTGTGAACTGAGCTTTGCCTGGCTTTTATTTTATTTTGACGCACCAGACTGTAGTTGTGGTGCACTATGTCATTGGTTCACCAGTTTCATGGCTTGGCTGCCAAAAATTAAACACAATAGTTGTACAGAGGTTGCTAAATCAAAAATGTGCCCATGGGTGGTTTTTGCCACTCTGACCCATTAAAGAATCTGTCTTTTTTTTTTCCTCAGAGTTTATGAAATACAATAATTTTTTGTCATGTTTGGTTTACAGATTTGCATTTCATCTGTTTTAATTCAAGAATTACAAAACTGTTTGAACTGCCATTCAATTCAGTACTGTTTGCTGAATGACACTACAAAACATGATTGTTTAAGATATTTAGAGTTTTCTGCTCTCATAAGGGCTTTGCTAGCAGAAAATTTTACTTTTGTGAAATGATCAGACCAGTAGAACACATCTCTTCCAAACATAAGATAGGCTCTAGGAAATGCTCAGCTCTGTCAATGACTTCCTTCCCGGCCTTTGGCAACTTGCTAAACCTTTCTACTTTGGTTTCACCATCTGCAATATTGTGATAATACTTACCTACCTCATAGTGATGTTGTGAGGATTAAATAGTTAATGTTGTGAAGAGGGAGAAGGCATTAAGAGGAGAAAGGGAGGTTGAGTCCAGCAAATTTAAACGACATGCTGGTCATTTTGGCCCTTTAAATTATGTGTGTAGAGTCAATAGGAGGAAGAACTTGCTCTTTTGGCAGGTCTCTCCTCTTTTTCTGCTCCCTCCATCCTTCTATCTTCAGCAACATGTCTTTTTGTTTCTATCCTATGGAGATGATCATGTGCTTGCAAAAAGCTGACATCAGAATGGACAGTTTTAGACAAGATATGATTTGCTGATGCAAAGCAATTATTTGCACTTGTTTAGTGCCTTTTATGTGAGGAAATATAGACATATTACAAAAGTGACTTAGGCCTCAGAGTAGTCTCTTGAAGTAGGCAAGTATTACTAAGCCAATAGAGCTTATCCTGGGGTAAATTTAACTATGGTCCTCTGCAAAATAGCTCAGTTGTCCCCATTTTATAGAAGGGAAGCCTGAAGCAGAGAATGATTGTCTTGACCCAGGTGACACAGAGAGTCCATAGAAGAGCCAAAAATGGACTCCAGGAATCTTGACTCTGTCTCCAACACTAAGCACTCTCTCTGCTCTTGCGTAATATCCTGGGAGATACTCAGTACAACAAGCTGCACATCTGATGCTAGAACTTGGTCAAACACAAAACCTACAGTTATTTGAAAAGTACCTGTATGTGTCTTCCCTTTTTTTCATCTGTTCTATAATGTTTGTGCAGGGAAGGTGAATTTGTTTAACCTTTGTTTCAATGGAGAGCTAGGAATTTAAACCCGTAGGGTGTTGGTTGTTTTTATGTTTTTGTTTTTTAAGAGCTATCACTGTTTTCCTTTACAAATATCTAATACATTCTGAAGAAATGTAGGCCTTTAGGGTTTTACTATGGATGAAAGAAGGAGATGTGTGGTTTTTCTTGATCAGGCTTCCACTTCTGCATAGGTCTGATGGCACCTGAGTTGTTGAAGCCCAAAGGCTGGTTTAGCTGAATACAGCTAGTAAATACAGAAAGTCTGTGTGTTTTCTGGCTATATATATATATACATATGGAAAATGCAAAATTTTAGACTACAGTGTAAAAGATGTTAGTACTGAAGGGCATCCCCTTAAGCTATTGTTTGCTATTTAGAGTATATTACTGAAAATGGCTGTAGTGTAACTTAAGGAACTTAAAAGGAAGAGGAGAGGGAATTGGTCTGTGTGACTCTTTGAGCGGAATAATTGGAGAGGCGGTGACTCTTAGGAGTGTATTTGGATTTTTTCCATTCCTTGATGCCACAGTCAAACATTGTGGCATGTGGTTCAGTAAAATGTTGTTGTGTCTGAATACTCTACTAGGAATCCCTGTTCCTCCCTCACCTGTCTCACAAGTAGTAGTGGGGGCCATAGGATGCTGAGCAGAGCACACACTGTCAAGACCAGGGCCCCTAGTGCCCTGAATATTTGATGTCACAATGTAGTTCAGTCCCTGGTCATGACAGTTCTTCTGCTCCCCTCTGACCATGTGCTCTTCCCAAAGTATCCATTTACCCTTTCCTTGTTTTGACCTCCTCGGACAGACTCTTTCTACCCTTTGTTTTAGAGTTTTAATAGTCTCTGGTGATTCCCTCCTCCTTTTTCATCTTGGATATTACTAAGAAAACCACCAAGGCAGCTGAGTGACAAAGAAGAAAGCAAAAGAAATATGCATTACAAGAGTTTTAGCTGTATGAGGAGAATCATGTGAGGGAACAGGAGACATGAGGAGAAATGAGCAAAAGAACTGAACTGGGAAAGGACAAAGATGCCTTTAGTCACTGCTGCAGACCAGATGGGGAAGGTTATTAAGGCAGCAGATATAGCAAAGAGCAATGGATAGAAAAGCTGGTGATGGAAGTGTGACCAAATAAAAAGTTCAAGGCCAAAATAAATAAATTCCTTGAATTTCCCCCAAAACATAAAAATAACAAATGTTCTGGAAAAAAAAACCTCTTCAAAACAAGTACAGCATTGCTACAAGAGCAAAATGGGAGCCTCAAAAAAGAGTGCACACAGAGTCTGGTTGCAAACTAAATTATTCAAGCATTCACATTTAGTATTTGGCAGTTGAGTGCCTGAATAATTTAGTTTTGTACCCAGATTGTGTTTTCTCACTCAGCCTTTCAGCTCCTAGTCTGAAACCTTGGAACCTGTTCTGAAAATGCAAATATATAATATTTTACACATTGACTTATTTAATTTACCTATTTTTATTTGACTGCCTGGAAGTAATAATTAGAGTTGGACATAGACAACTGAAGTACTTTTTTTTTGTGCTTTGATATTGTGAATTTGGAAATCAGTTAAGAACACCAAGGTGTAAGGATAGCTCCATACTGATGTTTTGGGTTTTTTTTCTAAATAATAAATAAATTAATAATAATAATAATAATAAAACCCAAACCAGTAAATTATGATAAAATAGAATACATTTTTCAACATGGGTTTATCAGACTGTCTAACTAACTTGACTTTTTTAAGAGATCGCAAGTTTAGTTGATAAAGCTTATAGTGTTTATGTAAAATGCTTAAACTTCTGAAAGATGTTTGGTTTGGTACTGCATATCAACTTGATTACAAAACTAGAATTCTATAAAATTAACATGACATACATTAAATGGATTAAAAGCTGGATAACTGACAGGCCCCAACATGTAACTGTAAACAGGAAATCATCACTAAAAAGCTGAATTTCTAGTGGGGTTCCACTGGCATCTTTTCTTGGTGCTACGCAATTTGATATTTTATCAATGTGGGAAGAAAACCTAAAATCATCACTGATAAAGTTTGCAGATGACCCAAAAAATTGGACAAATGGTAAATAATGAAAAGGAGAGGTCACTAATACAGACCAATCTGAATCGCTTGGTAAACTTGGCTCAAGCAAACAATGTGCCTTTTTTATATGGCTAAATGTCAATGTATAGGAACAAAGAATGTAGGCCACACTTACAGGATTGGGAACTCTAATCCGGGAATCAGTGACTCTGAAAAAGATTTGATGGTTGTGGTGGATAATCAGTAGAACATGAGATCACAGTGCCATGCTGTGACTAAAAGAACTAATTTGATCTTTGGATGCATAAACAAAGGGCTTGTCTACACTACAGGACTATTTCGAATCTACTTAAGTCGAATTTGTGGATTCGACCTTAATAAGTCGAATTTGTGTATCCATACTAAATACACAAATTCGAACTTCTGAGTCCACATTCACGGCTATCCCCTGGGCTGCCCATTTGGAATACCCCACCCAATGCTGGGGGAAAAATGTCGTCATTGAACGTCAATCCCCATCCCTCCCTCCTCTCTCCTCCTCTTCCTTGAAAGCCCGCGCCCTTCTCTCTCTTCTCTGGTCGTTGGTTACAGCGAGCACACAGCATGCGCACGCAGAGCCGCGGCGTCATCATCCGCGCACTTTATGGCCGCGTCACTCTACGTTATCGTTATCCCTCCACCTCTTCCAGATGCTGAGAAACCGGGCGAGAGGAGGCTCCAGCGGTGAGAGAGTGGCGCCAGACCTCTCAGAAAGCAGGATACGGCAGTGGAGATCATGGTGGCAATGGGTCAAGTTCATGGTGTGGAACGCGCGATTCTGGGCGGAAACAAGCACACACTGACTGGTGGACGCCATAGTGCTCAGGTCTGGGGATGACACAGAGAAGCTGCGAACAGGATGCGTAAGGACACTTTCTGAACTGTGTGGTGTGCTGTCCCCCCTGCCCTGAGCGCCAGGACACAAGGGATGCGAGCAGCCCTGACTGTGCAGTTGCTGTCATTCAAGTAGCAATCGCAATCGTTAATCGCTGCAGCAACTGCTCTCAAAGGAAATGGAAATGTTCAGGTCATCAGCGCGCGATGGGATTCCCCAGCGGTGGGATTCTAAATGGTGGGGACATAGATATCACTCACATCCCCCCACCCCACCACCAGGCCACATTAACCATTGCTACATTAACCAAAGGGCTGCTTTTCAATGTGCTGTGGTGGACCATAGGAGACCAACATTAACAACATCACACGTGGTGGGCGGGCAAGGTTCATGACGCGTGTGTTCAGGAAACTCTGGTCTGTTCGCGCGCGCCAGGCAGGCACTTTCTTCCCTTCAACAAAATAACGTTGGGGATGTGCAGATGCCTACAGTGAATCTTCAAGGAACTCTTCAACCACCGGCTGAGCAAGTGCAGAATGCTGATGGGGAGTCTGATCGCCTCAATGGAGATGGCGGATCTTACTGACTTCCGCCGACATCAGCGAAAGATTATCCTCGGTTGTTATTGCTGCTTGCTGTGCCTTTATACCTGCTGTGTGAGCAGCAAGAATGGTGGTGGTGGCTCGGACGCCCTGGTGGGCTGGCCGGACGCCTACTGAGACGCCGACATCAGCGAAAAAGAATATCCCGGTAGTCATTGCTCTGCTGTGTGCTCCGCATTGCTGTGAGAGCAAGGCAGACCTTTTCCTGCTTGGGAGGAGAGACACGTGGCAGCCCTGGCTGCTGCTTATGATCAGGCTGACACCCGCTGAGAATATCCCAGCACCACAGATAGCATGCATATCAGGGGAGATTTGCTGCAGGAGTTTCAGAGAGAGGGTCTGGTGACTGTCCACTTGATCTTTTAAGAAAGAGCTGATCATAAACCAAGTTTTCCCCACTTCCCGGGGACGTTTTAAAAAACTAAGGACATGTTTTAGTAATTACAAATCTTTCGACTGTGCATTTCTGTTTCTTCGTTGAAACATGGAAGCATTCTGTGCTGGTTAAGGTGTGCACTGGACTGCAGTCTGTTGTGCCCCCCTGTGACCCTGCCCCCCCAAGTGTACCACAGTAATGTGGGCTATGCACTGTAAATAAAAATCCCCCCACTCTTCTGAAACGTGAGAAACGGTGAAGAAACACAGAGTAACAGCAAACTTTAATAATGTTATACACAGTGGGGGTTGAAACTTGGATTTTGGACTGGGGGTCCTGGAAGAGGGAAGAACCTACAAATTTACGAGGAGTGGTGTACATTATATTAGCAGCGCTGCGGTGCAGTGACAGTTCTTCACGGCCCCTACCGCCCCCTCCTTCTTGTTTGGGGGGGGGGGACAGGACTCTTCTCGGTTGGAGGGCGGTGCAGATGCACTGCAGGGGGGCTCTTCCTCCTGCCTGTGGTCTTGCAGAACATCTGTAGGTTTTTCCTTGAACAAATACATGTTTGCAACAGTAAACACAGTCTAGTCATTTCAAGTTAAGACCAAAAACAGAAACTAAGTCCAGGAGATCTCGGAACTAGTCGAGATTTTCGAATACGCTCATTGGCGGCGCGATGACACTGGAGATAGACAAGCGAGAGAGACAGGCTGCATCCTCTGCACAACCATGCACAATAGTAACAGTACACTAATTCCACTAATTAGATGCAGCACTTGGAAATATCCCCAGAGGACCACTCCATTTTGCTTTGTGTGTAGACTGTTGTTTTTAGTTTTTTATTTAAAAATGTTTATATAGTATTTTCTATTTTTTATATAAATCCCTGTTTCTAAAAAATAAATGTTTCATGCGGCAAGCGGCATGTCTGGGGCTGGGCTCGGGGGAGCGTCCGCGCCCCCGCTGACTTTTTTACTTTTTTTTTTGTCTTAGGTCCTTCCTTCACACGCGCGCCGGCGGCGATCCCGCTGTATCTCGGTCTTCATGGCTTGAGAGCTCTTCGAAAGGTCTTGGCGTTCGCTTGCTGGAGCGCGAGCGAGAGCAGCACAGACTCCTCCACCCAGATCATCAGATTGACTTCTGACTCATGCATGCTGGGCTGGGGATTCTTTTCTTATCTCTGGGATTGCCTCTGCTCTGCTGAGAGACTGCTGCATTTGTGCGGCTGCTCGAGCGATGTCAACCGTGCAACCAGATTCAAAGATTCCAGAACAGAAAATGAATTCAAATTTAATCAAATTTTTTTGGGTCATTCGTGGCTGGCCAGAGAGAAATCAAGCTGGAATGCTGTCCAGAGCATCAACAGAGTGGTGAACTGTGGCTCCCCCTCTGCTGCTAAGTTCGATGATTAGCATCCACCAAGCAGCTAGCAGCAAAGTGTTACATAGCGACTTCCACCTGCGGGTGGGAGTACCAAGAATTCAAAGAAAAGAGCCTCTGGTCGAAAAAAATGGCTTCCTGTGTGGTGTGGTTGAGCGGTTAGTTCAAATTAACGCTGATAAATTCGAATTAAAGTCCTAGTGTAGACCAGGCCAAAGGAATCTCAAGTAAGAGTAGAGAGGTTATTTTATCTCTGTATTTGACACTGGTGTGACTGATGCTGGAATATTGTGTCCAGTTCTGGTGTCCATAATTCAAGAAGGATTTTGGAAATGTGGGGGGAGGAGTGGGTTCAGAGAAGAGCCACAAGAATGATTAAAGGATTAGAAAATCTGATTTATAGAGAGAGAATCAAGGAACTCAATCCATGTAGCTTAACAAAGAGATGGTAAAGGGCTGACCTGATGACAGTCTGTAAGTATCTACATGGGGAACAAAAATTTAATAATGGGCTCTTTATTCTAGCAGATAAAGCTGTAACACAATCCAATAGCTAGAAGTTGAAGCTAGACAAATTCAGATTGGAAATAAGGTGTAATTTTTTGACAGAGTGTAATTAATCATTGGAGCAACTTACCAAGGATTATTGCAGCACTGACAAGTTTTAAATCAAGATTTGATGTTTATGTAAAAGATGAGCTAGGAGTTAATTTGGGGAAGTTCTATGGCCTGTGTTATACAGGAAGTCAGACTAGATGATCACAATGGTTTCTCTTGGCCTTGGAATCTATGAAAATGTGAGAACTTGCTTGTATATACCAGCACTCTTTGCATTTACTCTCATCAATCATGACTGGCATAAAGATAGCATTTATGTGCATGCTAGCTAGCATGGTAATGGCAAAATCTATGTACTGGTGACATCAAGAAAGACTTTTAGTTCTGTTTGCTCACTGGCACCAGACTTGAGATTCAGAAGGGGGCCTTTTAAGGGAGTTGGGCTAAGCCCCACCTGTAACTTGTCAGCTTCCTTCCTAGGTGATGGGGTTTGACGCACACAAAGGGGAGTCTGCTCAGCATACTTCAGGGAAGAGAGGAAGGAAATTGGAAGGTTCTCACAAGAGATGGGGGAGAGTCTCTCCATGACAGACGGATGGAAAGGTCTGGCTGGAGCTATCTGACTTGCAGTGAGGTACAGGCACAGAACCCTTAAGATGAAGAGGTTTGAGTAAACACTAGGCAGCAGGACTTTGGTCTTGGCAAAGAATTGCTGAGCTCAACAAGGGACTCAAGAACTGGAGTGGGGGAAAGACTTGTTTTGGTTTAAGTAGATACTTGAATTGCATTGTCTTAATAAAACCAGACCCAAGAAGATTCACAAGAGTCTGGGAAGGATTTTGGGGAATGCTAAGAAGGTGAAACTGAGACAGTTGCAGGGTCTGATCCTGTATCAGGTAAGAGCCTGTTATTCTTTAAAGAGAACAAGTGGTGGTGTGGCTGGTGGATTAGGTATGAGCATGCAGAGATCAAGGAAGTACAGGGCACTGGGCAACTGCATAAGGTAGCTATAATTTGTTCTACAACCACCTCTACCTGGGATAAAGAAAAGCTATGAATACAATGCAATTGTGTATCTCAGGGGCCTCCCACCAGACATTCTTACTATAAATATTTTGGAAAGTTTTAAGAAAGGAATACTTGGCTCCAAGAAGCATAATATGATCTGGAACAGCCTTCACTAGTGCAGTGGTCACCTTTTACAAACTTGCCAATCTTGCCAGAGAAATTGATATGGTTATTTCACTATGATATTCACTAGAAGTACACCCCACCCCTTTTTTTGCCCTGTCTTATATCTTGGAGTTGGATTTTCCAAATACATTAATTTAAAACTTGGACTTAAAATAATAAAAAAAACTATATAGAAATCTCTGGGCATTTAGGCAGTGATTCTGCAACATACTTGATCACATGCCTGAATTTAGGGAAACAAATAATTCCATTTACTTCAGTGGAGCTACTCATGTTTATAGTTAGGCACAGGCTTAAGCACTTTATATGGATCAGTGTCCGGCTATAAACTGCCTATTCCTCTTTCTAAAGTACTTTGCAATCTATTAAATAAAAGTATGATATAAATTCTAAGTCTTTGTTATAAACCACAAAAAAATAATGTTGACCTTGTTAACCAAAACGGCTTGTCAAAGACCTTAGTAGGAAAGAAAACATAACTAATAGAAAAATACCTACTGAACAGTCAAATCTGTGAAAGACATATTAAATATTAGCCTGAAATTTTCCAATTAGATGCTATCATTCCTAGAAGACTTGAAGTATACCAATCTTCAAAGACTTAATTGTCCTCTCAGCATATGGTTATTAATAAAACATAATTTCCATTAGTACTAATGTCATGTAAGCAAGAAAACCCCATATAGACGAGACTAAGCCTCCAAAGGATCTTTCTCCTGCACTTTATCATGCTAACTATTTAGTGACTTAACTCTTATTCTGATGGGCCAAGACTTTTAACGCTCATTCTGTTACTGCCCTGCTATAGCTCTTTCCCCCCTCAAGGTTGCACCTCTTCAAAAGCAGCTAAAAGTAGGACCAGGCTTAGAACGTCTGATGATCTATATGCACATCAGCTACAGTACCTCATACAAGAGGCATGAGTTTCTTTTTTTTTATTTTCACTGAATAAATAAGGTTTTAGGATTTCAGTCTTTATTAGAAATTAATCATTTTATTAAGTAGAGCTGTAGATTAAAAAGAGCAGATGGATCAAAAACTTCAGCAAAGATAGATATCTAAAATCTGATGGATGAATCCAATTCTAAGTAGTTTAGTGGTATTTATTTGCATCATATGACCAATATCACAACACACATTTTAATCTGTGAGGCATGCAGGTGTTACTTTGACCATCAGAACAATCTTTCTACAGGAGTCTGATGCAGTGCCTACCGAAGTCAATGGAAAGACTCCTTTTCACTTTGATGGGCACGCCGTTTGGCACAAAATGAATAGAGGGGGGAAGTATTCACAAAAAGCGTTTTGTTACCACTCCAAATGCTCCACTGTCTTTCTCCAGAAATAAAAGTAACTTTTTAATACTAAACTTTAAAATGTTTTACCCACAACAAACAGCTCAGTGTTGTATTTTTAGAATAGCCGAACAAAGGAGACAATTGTTTGTGATTTCTCCATTTTTTAAATCTTGCTCTATTATTATTTGTTTTCCTATTCCCCTGCTTTTAGTGTGTGTTGTAGTAAAATGAATTATGTTATGGTAATTTAGGATTCTTTTTGGGGTAAAATGTATGAAATTATACTGTGTTATCATGAAAAAGTGCAGGGCACAATGATTTGTGTCGTGATGCTATCAAGTCAAGAGACAATTTTTTAAAGACTTCTCTAGAAATAAGATGTTTGGTTCCGATGAGAATAGCTATGTTTTGATCTAAGACTTGAAGAGTTATCTACCAAAAGAAGGGAAACAATTCATAAGCTTATAAGGACAAAGTTGTCATATAGGAAAGTAAACAATGGGAAGAAATTGTGATTTTGATATGGTGATGTAACTGCCAATTAACATTTTTATCAAGGACTTTAAAAATTCAGAAACATGGTCTCTGGGGTGAAAGAAAAACATGTTTTATTGAAAAGTATACAGTTGATAATGTTTTCATGCTCCATAATTTTTATTGTATTCATTATTTTAACACCTAAATTCAGTGGTTACTGTCGGGAATGAAAGAGAGATTGTCTAATACAGTGTGTGCATGTGTCTTTGCGGTGGGTTTTAATACCTTTTACATTACTCTCAAATTTGTTTCACAGCGGCTTGAGGCTGGGGAGAAAACCGGGGTGCTTGAAATGAAAACCTGAAATTTTGTTTTGTTTTTTTTTGTTTTGGTTTTTTTAAAAATGAGGATAATCCTGTTCTCAGGTTGCAACCAAATTAAGGGAAGTATTTACAGCATGTTCCATAATAAATACCTTGTAGTGGTATGCCCTGGGGCTTGATAAAACTACCAGTCAGCTTGGCGCTAGAGGTCTAAACCTTCTAGCCTACAGAGGCTGACACAAAAGATAAAGGGAGCCAGTAATGTATGGAGGTAATGCCCTGATGAGACACCTACCTCCCAAACCCAACCTGCTTGGAAGAAAGGAGGTGCTTTTATTTCTGAGGCCACTGATTCATGATGCTATGCCACCTTTTGTATCACACTGGCTAATGGGGGGTTGATATTTTCCAAGTCCTCCTCCCAGCAACTGGAAAGGAGGAGCTATCTGTCTTTCCCATCTCCTGTTTCACCTGAACCAGACCTCCTGACTGCTTGGAAGGAATTAGTCTAATCCTCTCACACTCCCGGCTACTGCTGTGCTACTGTACTCTAACCAACCGAACCTACCCCAGCCTTCACCACCAGCATTAATTCTGAGTAGATCTTGTGCCTGGCTTTAGAAAGCTATGAGATGTAGCGAAGCCTTTGGACTAGTCTGCAGATTCAGGAAGACAACACTACATTAGTTCAACTATAGATTATTATCTTAACAGCTATAGAGACTAGCCACCCATCCACTTATTTTTTTAATTTAGATGTTTAAATTTAGGCACTTAAATCTATAATTAGGCACTCAGTGCAGAGTTTCTAAGCAAACTGACTTTTCAGATTTCAGATCTCATTCAGTGACCTAATTTTTTCATAACACTATATAGATCTAATAAAGTTTATCCCATTTCCTTTGTTACTCAAAATGAACATATTACTGTGCAGATGTTATGAAGGAGAAATTATGCCTATAATTTAGCTTATAGCTCCAAAACAATTATAAACCTGATGTGCAGATAATTATCCCATCTGTCTAGGAGTAATAACCTTGAGGTATTAACATTTGAACATGCTGTAATTGCAAACAATCTAAAAATCAAAAGATTCAAAATTAATCTCAATGAAATACCTCTGTATTTCCCATGGGGGCACTAGTAATGTGAAGCCTCTGAACCCTGTTCTCAAAATACCTAAGGAAATAATAGCTCTCATCTTGCTCAACAACAAACCAGAGTCAACTGTTGAAATCAGTGGGGACAGGATTTCACCCTACATTTGTTTAAATCTATAAAGACAATAACCTAAGACCCTTGCAAGCCTGTTTCTATTATTGTTTAACAGTGCAATTAATTGTGATAATTCTTTAAAACATTTGACAGCCCTAATAACTGCACAATACCACTTATTTGGTATATGTCGCATACCACAGACTTTTGGGAAACCTATTATAAGAATATTTTGGAATTTTTAAAGAAAATGTTTGCAACTGTTCTTGTATCACTCTGCCTTTTAGCCAGGGAGCCTTAGTTGCCATAAATTCAAAAATGTAGGGCTCAAACTGAAAGGAGAAAATAACACTAAAATAGATAGAATACCTGCAAAATAAATAAAAATGTTTTTTTTCTCTAAACTTAAAAAGCAACAGGTTTTTTTTTTTTAAATCTGCTATCTCAGGCCCTCCTAAAAACTAGAAATAAGTGCTAAGCCTTACTGGGAAGTCACTTTTTTTTTTTCAAATGAAATAAAGCTGTCCTTTCTAACCCTTCAGCAACACAATATATGGGTCTTCAAAGCAGTGAGGTATTTTCATGTATGGAGAAAATCTGCAGAGGGGAAAATCCTCACTGGATGGCGGGGGGGGGGGAGGGAAGAAAGATGGAATGTTTCCTTAGCAGGGAGGGTTTAAAAAAAATTATAATGTATGTTTGGAGCTGCTGAGGGATTGGCACATTACTAAAATATGGATCTGTGGGCAGATGATGAAGACAAGTACCTGATACGTTGCACAGGCAATTCTAAATAAATTTATCATAATCCTGTGCCATTTATCACTTCTACATTGTGCACCTCTGATCACCTCACCTTTACTCTGCCTACTAATCCATCTCTCACTATATTTAGCATCTAACATTTCAAAGCGCTGAACACATTCAAATGGTTGCCTTTTTTATTTTTAAAATCAACCTGCAATAATAGTAATAATAATAATAATAATAAAAAAATCCTTTTACCAGTATGTGCCGGTTTTTGCACAAAATGAGCAATAGTCAAACCCATTCCAGGTCCGGGACTAAGGTCTAATATCTTATGACCTGAAAGTCTAAAAATGTGGCCTTTTGCCACTGGAAAAGAAAGATCTCAGCTTTCCAGTGGAGCATAAAACATTTGCTTCCAGCCCTAGAAGTTCTTAGAAACCTCTGTCTTCACAATTCTGATATGTTTATTTTCAAGAAGAACTATAGATGGGTTTTAGTATGTATTAGTTATTCCCCCCGCTATCCCCCCACACACATACACACACACTTTCTGGTATCTATACAGTTCAACACATGATACTAGGGGAGTCTGGAACTTACTGGTAGAGAATTACAAAAAAAGTTGTCTATAAATTTTCAAATGTTTCTAAAATAGCTTTTCCATTAAATAGGAGTCATACATAAAATATATGATGATGTGGTACAAAGTTAGGTTTTACCATCAATCTTTTGGGATAACTTGTCTACCTTATTCATGGTGTCATCACTCATAAGTAATATGGCCATCCTAACTTTTGAATAAAATATTTATGCCTTATTCTTACCCCTTCCTTTTGTGCATAGTGTGACTCCTCAGCTGAACTGCGAAAGCAGAGAATAATATAAGCCGTATCTTTATTAAGCATTTTTCCTGAGATGGAGTAGCTGGATGAGTTCTATTTTGGGAAGAGTGGGTTTTTAATTAACAATACTTGAATTGTGCTCTCTAGTTAGTCTTTCAACAATTCAGTTCCAGGACAAACTGAGATGAATGTGAGGTATCTGGGCCATCTCACCTCAGTTATGTGCATGTGTACCCACGCACACACATATACAAAGAAGTAAAAGGAATGGAAGGGGTAAAAGGTGTTATAATTAATAAAAAATCTAATCTATAACTACAAACACAATGTACATGCATCTGACGAAGTGGGTATTTACCCACCAAAGCTCATGCTCCAATACGTCTGTTAGTCTATAAGGTGCCACAGGACTCTTTGCTGCTTTTACAAACACAATGTGTACATTCTCGTAGATGAGAATGTAAATAAGATCATACGGTTGCTTAGTTTAATGATGTTATCCTTATCCAACTTTTTCCTAATATCCACACTTGGCTATTTTTATCACTAATTAAGTTTAAAGCTAAACGTCAGGCCTGATTCTTCAGCTAGAACCATGCATAATGATAACTGCTGTGAGTAGTTAATGGGACTACTCACAGCAGTAAGCACTACAGTTGTTTGCAGGACTGATCCTTTAGACAGTGCATTCTTTGGGGTAGGGGCTACACTGTTCATTTATTCTGTAAAGCACCTAGCACCTGTATAGTGTTGCAGGAAATAAATAGTCCACTTATATGAAGTATTCTATTATTGTGCATACATTCAGAGGTCCTGAGATAGGCAAATTTTATATATTTGAAATTAATAAAAATGAATGCATTCAGTAAATGTAATGGTTTGTCATTATTTTATTTTATCAATTCTCTGATACTCTTCAAACATTTAGGGGAAGATTCTGTCAGCAGACATACTCAGAATTAGTTGTAAGTGTATTAAGGGAAGCCTTTTATGAACCAAAATTCTTGAAAGATCTGGGAAATTCTTAAATATTCCCCAAGTAGGTAATTACCAATCCATGCATCCCCTGGCCCCTCCACTATTTAGATGTCAGAACTCCTAAAAGCACAACACACCACTGACTCAATTTACATCATGTTAATAAACTTTAATTTGAAATTGATTTTGGAAGCACAAGTTACTCCAATCCTAGATGGCATAAATCTTCCTCTGAAGCATTCTCTGCAGTGGAGTCAATAGGGATCTGGCTGATGATTTATGCTTTTAAAATATTGGCTAATGTAAAAGTTCCAATGCAAACTTTAGTAATTAAGGATGTTGCCATCATGAGGATTTTTTTTTTAATGGAACCAAAAACGTTTGCAGTTTGTCACAGTGATAACTGTAGTGGTAGTCTCTTGCGTGTGCACATATCTGGTACTATAGTGGCAGTGAAGACAAAATTGTGGGGAGAAATTGGGAAGATACAGGAAGGCAGAGATGGGTGTTTGATCCAGAGAGATCTGTGATGGAAGAGAGACATAGGTGGATGCAAGTGTCTGGATATGAAATATGAGTATTTATGTACAGAGCTTGCACTCCATTATATATAGTGGAAAAATATACCATGGTTATAATTTTCAGCTGTTTTAATCTACCCATCCATGTTGTCCCATTAGTTTACCCTGTTAGTAAATTAAATAAAACAAGCGGGGGTTATGATGTTCCAGTTGCCCTTGTGACCATAGTTTATAAAAATATCCTTATATAAATGTGTGCTTAAAAAAAATTGATCATAGTTGTTTACAGACTCCAAGACAGGCATACAGAGGACTGTGTCTGACAGGATTAAGTGCAAGGTCTGCAACTACAGTATTCTCATGGAGAAGAGAACACTGTTGTGGGTTGTTTAACATTATTTGTATTTTGTAGCTAAATTGTTTATCTTATTATGAGCAAGTCAGAGTTGAATCTCCCACTTCATTATATCTGTATCTATATATGCACACACACAAAGGAAACACTAATTTTGCCTGACAATAGGTCCTTTTCAGGGTTGAGGAGTTTGCTTAGTTGTCTGTTTTTCCCACTTTCATTCTTGCACTTTCTTCCACGCTGCCTTCTATGCATACAGGACCTTCCCTGAACTAATCTGTGAGTCCTCTCCTCTTAAAATCTCTCCCCAGGATCTGTTTTTTTCCCAGGATGCCAAGAAGAAAGGCTAAGTTTTGTGGCAGTTGAGTATAGCTGAGATGTGTTTTGATTCATTATTTTGTTATGATCAAAAGTGGCATTTTTTTTAATCCCCTTCTCACACCCTTGTCTTACTTTGTATGTTGCTTGACTTGCATTGTATGTCTCTCTTGAGAAAGGAATAATGTTAGTACAGTGTCTAGCCCAATGTGACTCTGATCTTGAATTAGGGTCTCTGGGTGGTATCTTAATACAAATTATAGTACAAATAAAAGGGGAGCAGAGATACAAGAATTCATAGAGAGAAGTTTGGAGTCCTCTCAATGTTCTTTTGTTCTTTCAATTTTGCCAATTTCCCCCTCAAATATTGGTCTTAAAGCTCCAGATATGTTCTTTAGCAGCAGTCTCTAGGCCCCAATCCTGCTTCTACATAAATCAGTGAGAATCCTTGTCCTTTAATTCATAGGATCAGTCTCTTAGCGAGGTATGCCTTCAATTTGTTTGGAGGTCTACATGCAGCATCTTACACACAGCAATATATGCATATATTTGCTATTTGGATGCTAACAGCAGGCATGGGGACAGCAGTCACATGCATTTTGTATTGCATCTTCTATACCACTGAACATAATTGTGCCTAGTTTTATAATATGTGTGTGTGCGCGCGCTTTATGAATTCTTTGTGTACCGTTTTAGTTCCAACATTGCTAAAAAGAATCTAAGGCTTAGAGTTTACATTGAAATGAAAGGCAACAAATTTATGTATTCCATAACCACTGCATTAAAATACTCAATCCAGATTTTAGAAGTATGTCTAAATATCTGGATGCATTTAATGCTGTCAATGGTTGTCCACAAACAGGAAATAAATGACACCAAACTAACAATAATTCTTGCATTGAGTACATCAGGTTAATAAGTGGAAAATAGGCTATTAGAAGGTCAACCAGAGATGGAACATAATTCAAGACCAACCAAATGGATTTAGCATGGGAATAAGTTAGGAAGGAAGCAAAGGATAGAAAGCCTGTGAGTTGTAGCACTCTATTACATTATGAGATAATTGGAAAAAAGATAAAGGGGATGCTCTGAAGTGAACACCATTTACTTAAATATTTATAAGGCATTTGACAATGCTCACTGGAGATTTATAGTGAAGCTACAGAATCAAATACATTTAATAAGTAGAAAAAGTAAATAAACAGGGCTGACATCACTGAAAGCAAGGTTTCTGTACTTACAGAGCCACTAGGTTTAGAAGAAACATAGTGTGTAACAATGAAATTATGTATCTAAAGATAGCATTTTCCACCTCATTGTCTGCATATTTGAATGTAAAAAAAGGAAATTAGCATAAAAATCAGAGGGAAAAAATGATAAATAATGAATGGGAAGGTGATAAACATGAAGAGAAAGTGTGCGTGTGGGGGAGGACTTTTCTCTCCCCTGGAATCCATTGTTATCTAAGTGATCTATTCTCTTATCAGTGTGCATACAATTTATTGATATCCTTATTTTATGTACATCTAATCTTAAGTGAAATTATTGCTTGTGAAAGGTGTCTGTCAGAGAACCTCAGACTGAAATGCTTCATGTGTTCATAGGCCAGTTAAAGCATAGGCATAATCAGTGCAAGATTCTCCCATACTGTTTCGCCAGTGTGTCTCAGTTCTGTTTCTTGGCAGTGAACATTCATAATCCGTCCCTATTCAATCCCTGTCCATGGATACTAGGCTAGTAGTTGTTTGGGTCCAGTTTCTAACTTATTTCATATTAACTTTGAGGTACCAATGATTTTTCACTTGTGCTGAATTTCAACTGCTGAACTAGAAGGTCTGAAAAGCTCCATATCAGATCTTCCATCTTCTGAGCCATCTCAACCCCTAATATGCATTTTTCAAATTTGGGGATGGGGAGCTGCTGCTGCTGTTATTTTGAGTCTGCTCTTGGGGCCACCCATTGCCCTGAAACCTGGTGATTTCAGGGAGTAAGGCTAAATATTCCCACCTTCTGAAGAATCTATTGCTGATGGTGCTGTCTGGAGTCTGTTCTTAGACTTGTTTGTATATTACTTGATGGACTGGGGGGCGAGGGGTCATTTTCCTCAATCCAATCTTTAATCACAGAATCATAGACTTTAAGGTCAGAAGGGACCATTATGATCATCTAGTCTGACCTCCTGCACAATGCAGACCACAAAATCTCACCCACCCACTCCTGTATCAAACCTGTGTCTTAGCCATTGAAGTCCTCAAATAATAAGTTTAAAGACTTCAAGGTGCAGAGAATCTTCCAGCAAGTGACCCATGCCCCACGCTGCAGAGGAAGGCAAAAACCCCCCAGGGCCTCTGCCAATCTGCCCTGGAGGAAAATTCCTTCCCGACCCCAAATATGCCAATCAGCTAAATCCTGAGCAAGAAGACTCACCAGCCAGACACCCAGGAAAGAATTCTCTGTAGCAACTCAGATCCTACCCCATCTAACATTCCATCACAAGCCATTGGACATATTTACCACTAATAGTCAGAGACCAATCTCTTTATACCATCCCCTCCGTAAGCTTATCAAGCTTAATCTCGAAGCCAGATCTGTCTTTTGCCCCCACTACTCCCCTTGGAAGGCTGTTCCAGAACTTCACTCCTCTGATGGTTAGAAACCTTCATTTAATTTCAAGTCTAAACTTCCTGATGGCCAGTTTATATCCATTTGTTCTTGTGTCCACATTGGTACTGAGCTTAAATAATTCCTCTCCCTCCCTGGTATTTATTCCTCTGATATATTTGTAAAGAGCAATCATATCTCCCCTCAGCCTTCTTTTGGTTAGGCTAAACCAGAACTGCACACAGTATTCCAGATGAGGTCTCACCAGTGCCTTGTATAACGGTACTAACACCTCCTTATCTCTACTGGAAATACCTCACCTTATGCATCCCAAGACCGCATAAGTTTTTTTCATGGCCATATCACATTGGAGGCTCATAGTCATCCCGTGATCAACCAATACTCCGAAGTCTTTCTCCTCCTCTGTTACTTCCAACTGATGCCTCCCAATCTTATAACAATAATTCTTGTTATTAATCCCAAATGCATGACCTTGCACTTTTCACTATTAAATTTCATCCTATTACTATTACTCCAGTTTACAAGGTCATCCATATCTTCCTGTATGATATCCTGGCCCTTCTCTGTATTGACAATACCTCCCAGCTTTGTCATCTACAAACTTTATTAGCATATTCCCACTTTTTTGTCCCAAGGTCAGTAATTAAAAGATTAAACAAGATTGGTCCCAAAACTGATCCCTGGAGAACTTCACTAGTAACCTCTCTCCAGCCTGACAGTTCATCTTTCAGTACGGCTCGTTGTAGTCTCCCCTTTAACTAGTTCCTTATCCACCTTTCAATTTTCATATTGATGCCCATCTTTTCCAATTTAGCTAATAATTCCCCATGTGGAACCGTATCGTATGCCTTACTGAAATTGAGGTAAATTAGATCCACTACATTTCCTTTGTCTAAAAAAATCTGTTACCTTCTCAAAGAAGGAGATCAGGTTGGTTTGGCATGATCTACCTTTTGTAAAACCATGTTGTAATTTGTTCCAGTTACCGTTGACCTCAATGTCCTTAACTACTTTCTCCTTCAAAATTTTTTCCAAAACCTTGCATACTATAGATGTCAAACTAACAGGCCCGGAGTTGCCTGGATCACATTTTTTTCCCTTTCTTAAAGATAGGAACTATGTTAGCAATTCTCCAGTCATACGGTACAACCCCTGAGTTTACAGATTCATTAAAAATTCTTGCTAACGGGCTTGCAATTTCATATGCCAGTTCCTTTAATATTCCTTTAATATTCTTGGAATTAAGTTTATCTGGCCCCCTCGATTTAGTCCCATTAAGATGTTAGAGTTTGGCTTCTTCCTCGGATGTGGTAGTATCTACCTCCATGTCCTCATTCCCAATTGTCATCCTACCATTATCCCTAAGCTCCTCATTAGCCTCATTAAAGACTGAGACAAACTATTTGTTTAGGTATTGGGCCATGTCTAGATTATCCTTAATCTCCACTCCATCCTCAGCGTTTAGCGGTCCCACTTCTTTCTTTGTTTTCTTCTTATTTATATGGCTATTAGTTAGCATTCACCTATAAATCAGAAATGTTCTTCCTGTGCCAAAACAGCCTTAACTCTGATTCAATGTTACAAGTCTCGAATCTTCCCTTCCTTGTCACTTTTACATTCTCTCAAATATTATTCATCCCTGTTCAATCTTCTTCTTCCTTCCTCTCTTCCTCTCCCCCTTAGGGATCTCCCTCCAGTCTCCACTTCTGCCCATCTTTTCCAGCTCTCTAATCTCCATCCTCTTTCCCTCCACTCCCTCGGTTCCCCTCTCATTCCCTGGTCTCGAAGAACTGTAGGCTTCTAAGATCATGGACACTAGTAGCAGGCAGGACACTTACCAATAAAATTAAACTAGCATGTCTATCCTGTTCTCTTGCTTCTCTTTATGGATCTCAAAGTAGGTATGTCTTAGAAAACAGCCCAGAAAATAAGAATGCTGTGTGCTAAGTGTATGAAAAGCCATCTCTGAATTCTGAAAAATGCTACTAAGAACAAGGGGGCCCAAAATCCAATTTCAGGGGGGTTGCCATATAAAATAAATATCTTTAGTCTGGCACTGTCCAAATTCTCTGGGGGGCGGGAAAAAAGAAATCTTATGCTTGGTTTTAAGCATTCCAGTTCTGCAAAAGAGTCTATTATTTCATCTAAAAGTTGGGGAAGGGGAGGGTAAAAACAGGGCTTAAAACTGAAGCCTAGAATCAACCTAAACTATGGAGTCTGTACCAAACACCTCTCTTTAATTCTAGGTGTTCCCATTCTGAAAATTTAACCCTGTTCATTAAAATTGTTAGTGATTAGCCCTTAACAGTGGTTTTTAATTGCACTGTCTTTAGATAATATACAAACTGCTATACAAATAAAACAGCTCTATAAACAACACTAAGCTATAGCTATAATGTGCATGGTAATAAAAAAAAAGTACTATGCATGCCCATGGATGGATGTATTAAACACATTTTGATTTTACAAACCACAAGAGAGGAAGGAGGTGGGGGAGAAGAGAGCAAGCAACCGGCCAGCTAAGCACCCACTACAATTAAACAGAGGGGGGGAAAAAAAGTGTTCGGTTTATCCCAGTGAAAGTCTTAAGGCCCCAGCCCTGCAAACATGTACTCACTGGATTAACACTGTGCATTTGAACAGCTTCACTAACTTCAGTGGTATTGCTATTATGCATAAAGCTAAGCCCTTAAAGTGTGCAGGTATACATATTCAACTTGCTACTTCATGTACAAGAATTGTTCACATATTGACATCTAGGATGAAATCTTGGCCCCACTAAAGTCAATGTGAGTTTTGCTATTGACTTCGAAGAGGCCAGGATTTCACCCCTAATATGTAATAAGGCAATGATCCACAGATCGGTAATTGTGATTTTTGTCTGTTTGGATTCACCTTATTTTTCCAATTAGCAGAAAGAAATTAGCCTGAACATGTCATTTTGGTGATTTTTTTCATCCACACCTTCTCTTCTACCCCCAGTCCATTTATAGATTTCTCTATTCTGTTTGGAACAAATCAGTGTTACAGCAACATTGTTTACTTATTTTTAATGGGGGGGGGGGAGATCCCCAAATTGACATGAATTCATATAATGGTGGGCCTCAAAGTCAATTTATTTTTTATGGCCACTTTCAGAGTTATGGCATCTACATCTGTTGCCACTGAAAGTTCTCAGACTGTCATGCCTGGGGGCCTGAGAAATTGTCCAAATGACACTAGGAAAGGGACTCCTAATTCATCACTGTTGCAGTAATGATGGTGATGATGTGGAGGGAGGTGTTTTTACCACCACATTGTCTCAACTTGCTGTAGTTGCATACTATAACTGTACTGTAACACAGTTAGATAAGTAGGTAGGATGGTACAGTGTTTAGGGTCCTAGCCTGAGAATCTGCTTTGCTCCATCCTTTGCTCCAACACAGATTTCCTGTGTGACCTTAGGCAACTTGCATAGTCTCTGCCTCCATTTCCCAACTGTAAAATAAGGTTAACAGTGTTTTGCTACCTCACAGAGGTGTCATGATAAGTACATTGAAGATTGTGAGGCACACAGATGGTATAGTGATGGAGGCCATTTTAAATTACTTAGATATGATGGTTAAAAACAAAAACAAAAAAACCCTGTGCCCTCCATGCATTACAGGTTAGACAGTTGCTACATCAGGGGAACCACAATCATAGCAAATTAGCCAGGGTAACTGCAGCTTGAGTCTTGTATTGAAAACCTGAGATTGGGGCGTGTGTGTGGGTGTGTGTGTTTTAAGAATCACTTTTTTTCTGTAATTCATCGAGGTTGCAAAGAGGATTAATACTATCGAGATGCAGAATAGCTTTATTAAGCTCACTACCAAAAGAGATCTCCATTCTTTTCAGAGCTGCATCCCAAATGCAAACTATTGATAGTGTTCCTGAAGCACATGTGTGCTTTTGCCCATGCCACTCCTTCAGCATTTACCCACCTATATACTCATGCAATCTCTTCCATATACTATGGGGAGACTTTCCAAAGCACAAAGGGGATTTGGCATCTGATCTCCACTGACCATCTCCCCTTTATGCCTATGGAAGTCAATTCCTCTGTGAATTAGTTTGTAGTGGATAACCCTAGAGTATATAGCACTAGAATATTTCTGTACATTGCTGACAATGGTGTCCCTGCCAGCTTGAGAGAGTAATTTCTTTTTATCTGTTCCCAAAATAATTTAAAACCCAGATCTGAATCAGACTTTTTTGTGTAAGAATTTCCCTTCTTGACACAGTTTAAGGTATGTGCTAATCTGTTTTTAAAAATCTATTTTTGAAGCACCACTGGTGGAGAACAAATCTTTCAAACCACCACCATACAATATTCTCCTTTTAAATGTTAATACTTCCATATCTGTGACGCCAGAAGGTTGCATTCTGATTGAGAGATCTAAGAAAACTTTTTAATCTCTTCTATATTGGAGCATGATCTCCAAGATATGGGGTGTTTGCTAATACAGAGGGGATGATTAAACCAAGGAGAAGGTTGTATGAGAATACAATAGACTCCTCCTAAGGGCCTTTGATTCTTGATAGGATAAACATTCTCTTGATGCCCGAGATGGAGAGAGAATATTTGGAGGGGAAGCTGAGTCCTTTGAACTAATTTCTAACTACTGTGACCCAGGCATTATTACAGAGTCCAGCTGCAATCTTTATATTTGCCTTCTGTTATATAGTTCATGGGATTATTGTGTAAACATTTCAAGAGAGTCCATAATGTTTCCATCTGTCCATAGTACGTTTAAAAAATATTATAGCAAATTTAAATGAATGTACTTAATTCAGCATTTGGCTGAAGTTGCATCACTTTTCTTCATGTGAGTGAGTGCCTTAGCTTTCAGAAGAATTATGCTGAACCAGAACATTTTTAAATTGCTTAAGCACATCATAAAACTGATTGGAGTTTTCACAACTATTGGGTACGGAAACCTCAGCTGAAATGGAAAAAGTGATATATTCATATTTTGATACACCTTAGAAATGGAAAAAAGGTCCAAATTCTCTGCTAGGGTAAGTTAGCATAGCTCCATTTACATCAATTTACACTAGCAGAGTATCTGGCCCCTAATACTGACTTAAGATTGATATGAAGTGGTGTTATAGATGTATTGGTCCCAGAATATTACAGAGACAAGGATGATGAGGTAATAGCTTTTATTTTTTTCTGTTGGTGAGAGAGACAAGCTTTGGAGCCACACAGAGCCCTCCTTTATGCTCGAAAGTTTGTGTCTCTTGCCAACAGAAGTTGGTCCAATGAAAGATATTACCTCATCCACCTTGTCTCTACTGAAATTTTGATAACAGACATCCATGCTAATATTTTTGGTAACATTTTAATTTATCAAATTGAGGCCTAGTAGTAAAGCCCTCTAGTATTTCACTTTTAACAATGAGAAAATCACTATCTGCATTCACTGAACACCTCAGGACTAATGTCATTCCGCGCGCTTCCCCTCCACCCCCCCATTTACCTATTTTCATTCTAGTGACAATTGAAATGAAGTGAATTATGACTATCCATTTGTTTGTTAGGACTGATCTTTATGTGTGGATATGTGGGATTTTTTGTGATGTTTTAGCAAAATCTAGGTCAAGATTTTTGGTAAAGTTTGATATTGATGATTTGGATGGTATTTAAGACACTAGGGGGCAGATTCAGATCCCACACATCACATGAAGTGGCATCTTACTCCACAGCTAGTCTCATTGAAGTCACAGTGGCAGAAGGCTCTATTCAGCCTAAGGAGAGCAGAATCAAGCCACAGGTTATTGAGACAGTGGGTTGGTTTTTTCTCCTTAAATTTAATTTAGTTGCCAGAGGAGCTTTTGATTAGGGCTGTCAAGCAATTAAAAAAAATTAAGTGTGATTAATCATGCTGTTAAACAACAACAGAATACCATTTATTTAAATATTTTCTACATTCATATATATTGATTTTAATTACAACACAGAATACAAAGTGTACTTTGGTCACTTTATATTTATTTTTTATTACAAATATTTGTAAAAAACTAAAGAAATGGTATTTTTTCAATTCAGTACTATTGTTGTAGCCGGCATTGCAAGATATTTCCATGCCAGACATGCTAAAGATTGATATGTCCCTTCATGTTTCCGCTACCATTCCAGAGGACATGCATACATGCTGATGACGGGTTCTGCTTGATAATGATCCAAAGCAGTGCAGACTGACGCATGTTCATTTTCATCATCTGAGTCAGATGCCACCAGCAGAAGGTTGATTTTCTTTTTTGGTGGTTTGGGTTCTGCAGTTTCCGAATCCGAGTGTTGCTCTTTTAAGTCTTCTGAAAGCATCCTCCACACCTCATCCCTCTCAGATTTTGGAAGGCACTTCAGATTCTTAAACCTTGGGTCAAGTGTTGTAGCTATTTTTAGAAATCTCACACTGGTACCTTTGCATTTTGTTAAATCTGCTGTGAAAGTGTTCTTAAAACAAACATGCTGGGTCATCATCCGAGACTGCTATGACATGAAATATATGGCAGAATGCAGGTAAAACAGTACTGGAGGCATAAAATTCTCCCCCAAGGAGTTCAGTCACAAATGTAATTAACACATTATTTTTTTTAACTAGCATAATCAGCATGGAAGCATGTCCTCTGGACTGGTGGCCGAACAATGAAGGGGCAGGCATATGAATGTTTAGAATATCTGACACATAATTACCTTGCAATGTGGGCTACAAAAGTTCCATGCGAACGCCTGTTCTCACTTTCAGGTGATAATGTAAACAAGAAGTAGGCAGCATTATCTCCTGCAAATTGTAACCAAACTTGTTTATCTGAGCAATTGGCTGAAGTAGGATTGAGTAGACTTGTAGGCTCTAAAGTTTTACATTGTTTTATTTTTTAAAGCAGTTATTTTTTGTACATAATTCTACATTTGTAAATTCAACTTTCATGATAGAGATTGCACTACAGTACTTGTATTAGGTGAATTGAAAGACTTTTTTATCATTTTTACAGTGCAAATATTTGTAATAAAAATAATATAAAATGAGCACTGTACACTTTGTATTCTGCACTGTAATACAAATCAATATATTTGGAAATGTAGAAAAAAATCTCAAAATATTTCATAAATTTCAATTGGTATTGTTTAACAGTGCGATTAATCACAATTAATTTTTTAATCGTAATTATTTTTTTTGAGTTAATCATGTGAGTTAACCAAGCTTAATTGACAGCCCTAGTTCTGATGCTTTTCTGAAGTGGCTTGCCTGCCTTTTCTTTTTCTAAAGAAAAGATACTTGATGTGAATCTTTGAATTTGTTTTTATTTGAAGGGACTAGGTGGAGTAGAACATGCAATAGTGACCTTGGACCTGTGGAAGCAGGGAAAGCTTCAATAAGGATTTGAAGCGGATTTTAATGCGTGTCAGTCAGTTAGCAAGAGTCAGGCCATACTGTAACCCTAATGACGTGAGACTTGTAGGAGCAAAGATAGTGCGAGGCGACAGGACAAGAACTGTGTACAAAGTTATTACGACCTTGCAATCACTAACCAAAATGCAGGCTTGCTTTTTCTTAGGAGTGAGACAAATAAGATAAGCCTTTCTGCTATGTATAAACAAAATGTAGTTGTTGCTTTTTACTGTCTGTATTATTGCTAGAAATTGTCTGTAACAAAGGTATAAAGGCTGATTGTTTACCAGTTGAGAGACCTGTCCAGGACTGGGGCGACCCTGTGTCCTATGGCACTCTCTCCCTCCATTGTAATTACTGGAGAAATAATAAAGTATTTGATTTTGCTGCACCCAAACAAAAAGCGAGAACTGAGTTTTTCTTCGACAGACCTGTGGAGGGATTCGGTCAAAAATGAAAATGAGTTTGATGCCCTCATGCTAACCATCAAACCACCATGCTGTGATGGGTTAGATCACAGAAAACCGCCTTGGGAACTGCCACCCGATGTGCCAAGACTACTTCTTCCCCTGCTTTCCTGCCAGCTAAGGACTCCAGCACCCTGTCTTGCTGAGCCAAACACGCCCATCTGCTCCAACAAAGACCCAGGGTCTGAATTACTTGCCCCAAAGCTGCAGACTTAACTGAAGCCGCTAACAGAAGTGTGCTTGTCTTTAACACTCAGATGTCCCACTCCCAATGAGGTCTAAACCCAAATAAATTTGTTTTACTCTGTATAAAGCTTATACAGGGTAAACATAAATTGTTCACCCTCTATAACACTGTCAGAGAGAGATGCACAGCTGTTTGCCCACACATACTCTGAGTAAAATCACTTTTTACTTATTAATTATTACAGAAAGTAGAATTTAAGTGGTCCCAGATAACAAAGTCACCAAGCAAAATAAAATAAAACATGCAAATCTATGTCTAATCAAAATAAAACTTGGAGGTGCTTCAGTAAGTGGGTTTTTCCTGTCCCCCCCACCCAGACTGGAGATCTTCTAGGCCTGGGCACAATTCTTTCCCCAGTACAGCTCTTGTTCCAGCTCAGGTGGTAGCTAGGGGATTCTTCATGATGGCTCCTCCCCTTTGTTCTGTTCCACCCATTTATATATCTTTTGCACAAGGCGGGAATCCTTTGTCCCTCTGGGTCCTCACCCCCCACTTCTCAATGGAAAAGCACCAGGTTAAAGATGGATTCCAGTTCAGGTGACATGATCACATGTCACTGTAAGACCCCAAACCTTCATTCCTCCCAGCCTGACTCACAGGAAGGCTTGCCTGCAAACAGAGCTATCCGCAATCAATTGTCCTGGTTGATAGGAGCCATCAAGATTCCAAACAACCATTAATGGCCCACACTTTGCATAATTACAATAGGCCCTCAATTATATTTCATTTCTAGTTTCAGATACAAGAGTGATACATTTATACAAATAGGATGAACACACTCAATAGATTATAAGATCTGTAATAATACCTTACAAGAGACCTTTTGCATGAAGCATATTCCAGTTACATCATATTCACTCGTTAGCATATTTTTATAAAATCATAGAGTGCAACGTTGCACATCCAATATAATTTAACATTCTTCTTCAAGTAGATACATCTGTGTATTCCATGTAGGTGCGCACACACCCAGTGCACTGGAACCAGAGAACTTTACCTAGCATGGCGCAGTGCTCCACCCATGGGGCGGTGCTCATGTTTCATGGTCTTAGCCCCTCCCCTAACTATATAAAGGCAGTGCAGTCCTGACCCCTGTCAGTTCCTTCTCACTGCCCATGACTGGAGTCGCAGCTCTGTGTGGTGTTCTTTTACCTCATGCTTTCTGTCCATCACCTGAGACTTTTTTTCAGGTATATGATTGTAGTAGTAACTTAACTTTAGTGTTAGATTTAGTTAGCATAATTGGCTGCCCTGTGTGATGCTCTCCCCAGAGATCGCCATACAAGGTGCTCGTTGTGCCTTGAGGAAGGACATACCAAGGAGGGGTGCTCCATCTGTAAGTCATTTAAAAAGACTTACTCAGTTGGCAAGGGACTTAAGGTTGAAACAGCACCTTCTGGAGCAGGCCATGAGGCCTGTATTTTCTCATTGCTTGACTGCAAATCCAGCTAGCGAGGCCACTCCATGTTTGGGTTCCCCAGGTGGAGAAGAAGTAATTCACCCTCCTCAGGTATCCCAAGAAAGAGGTCCTGTAAGTGTAACTTGGACCCTTCCTGCTGGCACTGCAGCCTGCATATCCTGGGACCCAGATGGTGGAGCTGAGGCTGACACCAGTCCCAGCACCAACTACTCCTTGATGCGGCTGCACACCTTGGTACTGTCTCTGCTTTGTTGGCAGCCATCACCATCAAGTTTGATACTGTCTTTAACCTTGTTACCAATGCCTCTTCCAGTTCTGAGTGGGAGTGTGTCTCACTCAGTACATCAGTGCCAACTCTCCATTTCTTTTCAGGATTGATGGTACCTGCATACAGGGCTTTGGATGAGTCTGACTGTCTGCTTCTATACCAGGGCTGGCTCCCACATTGTGATGGGGGAACTTCCAAGTCACCTCAAGATCCAGGCTGAGGTCGTCATGTCCTTTGTTATCGCCCAACGTGCACAAGAGGTCATCCTCGGATCATTATCAGTACTGAGATCAGCACCTTCCTTGCAGCTGGGACAGGGGCTCTTGGCCTTTTGCCTCCCGGCCACCAAGTGGCCTTACCCATACACCCAATGGCCTCCTTGGAATGCTCCTCGAGCCCTGCATCCTGTTTCTTGACCCAATGCAAGGATCACCTCTTTGTCCTCCATGGATGACTTTACCATACGAGGCTCCTCCTCCCCCTCAAAGCCCAAGGACTTTGAAGCGTACCAGAACCTCTTGAGGCATATGGCCACCACCCTGAGCATCCAGGCAGAATTCCTGTAGGAAAATACATACAAACTGCTGGATAATCTCCAAACCATCTGCTCTAGAGAGAATAGCCCTCCTGATTGAATCAAGGTCTCTTGGAGCCAGCAGAGGCCTTCTGGAGTACTCTGCCTGCACTGCCTCCCACAGCAAAGCATTGAAAGAAGTGATGCTTCATCCCCATGCAGGTTTTTGAGGGCTTCTATTTCCACCTGGCCCCAAACTCTTCGGTGGTCACTGCAGCAAATGACAGCGACAATGAAGACCCGATACTTAAGAGGGCTTAAGAACCAATTGTGTTGGTTAGGAAGATGGACAAATCACCCGATTTCTAGTAACTAGTAACTGACAATTCACTGATTCAAATGTAATTATAAATCCAACGCAGATTCAGATTACTCTGTCTGCTCTCTGCACTTCGAGCAATGAACTGCCACACTCTAATACGAAGAGTTCCATAAATAATTTACTGAAACTAATTTACTCTTTGAAATGAATTTAACACTTTTTGATTGAGGTTTGGATCATTTCAGATGGCTTTTCGCTAATTATTTCATAACTTTTACCTGCAAACTTTTGTCAGTTTCAGTAACCGTCACACACAACAAATAATTGTCATGTTAAAAATGGATTTTAGGATCAATGTTTTAATTATATTTTGTAAGTTCTTCAGCGTAAATCAGAGATCTTACCAATGAACTACCCTTGGGTGATTAGCTTCAGACTCGAGACCTTGTGGGGCTGCAATATCTATATAAAGCTCTTGCTGTAAGTAAAAACTTGCTGATTTATCAATTTCTGCATTTCTGCACAGCATGGAATATTTTGTTCTATTTTCAATTGTCTTGGTCAACTGACTACAAAGAGCACAAAATAGCAATAAAAATCTGGAAAACATCTGCAAAAAGGATGCCTATATTTAAACATTGTATTTCCAATTTGAAAACTGTCTTTATGGTTTGTGTGGGTTTTTTCTGTAAGTTATAGAAGATACATACAATAGCTTCTAGAAGGTCATATCCTAGGTCTCTGCTATAGATATATATGAGCTTGATAGTGCAAGTTGCTGAACACTTCTGGGAGTCACTGAACTTCATGAGCTCCTGTTGAATTCAGTGGGAGTTAAGATGCTGAGCACCTTGCAGGATCAGGCAGTGTGCTGTATGCTACCAGGGAGTGGAGAATAAAAAAAACAATATGGACTGAGTTAAAAAATGTTGGTCTTTTTTCCATTTGCAACTCAGCTTGATGCTTTTTTCCCATTTGTATTTCCATAAGACTTGGTTTGGAGAGGTTGTAGATGTATTCTTTGCTGCAATTACACTCTAATCGCAGGGGATAGCTGCGATAAATGGGGAGGGAACCACATAACATTTTAGATTGTTGACTGGAGCATGAGAAAGTGACATTTTTAAAAGATGTTTACATAGTAAATATTTAAACTGACACTGTACCATACGTGCCGACTCTCGGGCTGGAGCACCCACAGAAAAAAAAAGTGGATGCTCACTACCCACTGGAAGCCTCCCCAATCAGCACCTCCCCCTCCCCCACCCCCTGCCAGTGATCAGCTGTTCAGCTGTGAGCAGCAAAGGGGTAGGAATGGGGCAGGAAGAGGTGGAGTAGGGGCAGAGCAGAGGCAGGAAGAGGCAGGGCAGATGGGGGTGGGGTCTGGGGTAGAGCAGGGGTCGAGCACCCCCCCAGCAACTCAGAAAGACAGCACCTCTGCACTGTATTTTAGAAGGAACTTCAGTGTTTCTAATGTCAGTTACTTGAAAAAAATAGAAATGTAATCACCTGTTTTATAACCTAAATAGCAAAGGACCCAATTCTCTTCCCTGCACAGAGAGCAAACAAACAAGTATGGCACAGGGTGGAGGATCCTCCTAGAAAGCACCTAGCACAGCTGCTCCAAGCTCACTAATGCTGCCCTAAAACTGCAGTTGCCTTCATTGTCAGCTGCCCCATTCCCTATACAGTTGGCCAGTACATCTGCATTGTTGTTGTTGCCTCTTTTTGGCCCAAGTGTCTCATCAGAGTTTAGGGCCCTGAGGATGTTCCAGCTGGGGGAAGAAATTGACTATGGAGTCTGGAATTTTCATTTGATGCAATCTTGTTTAATTACAAGGAATATACAAACTCCTGCTTCTCCAACTGCAGGAGGAACCAAAACAAAGATGGTTTCTTTGAAAATAGCCTCAAGCTTCTTTATACAACATCAGACGCAAAAACTCACTAGGGTCATACACTGGGCTTATAGGCTGCTCCTTGGCTTTCTTGCTTTTTTGCCTCTGTCTCTCTGCTATGTCTCTGCACCCAGCTTGTTGTCTTTCTGTCTCTCTCACACACCGATGCACCCCTGGTCACAATAACCAGTGGAACACCTTCTGCACATGGTGCTAATTGGGTGTGTGGGAGCATGCCTCCCAGCTCAGGTAAACAGGCACACACTAACTCTGTTTGAGCTAGCGTGCTAAAAGTAGCAGTGTGAACGTGGTGGCATGGGCAGCGGCATGGCATAGCTGCCAGAGTACATTGTAGGGTTGCCAACTTCGTAATATTTAAAAACTGGGCACTCCAGCAGGAGTGCCAGAACCTCCCTTGCCCCTCGCACACCCGCCTCTCCCCTGTCCCCCCATTGCTTGCTGCTTTGTCCTCTTCCCCATTCCCCTCTACCTGGGTTGGGAGGGACTCTTCTGCAGAGCCAGTTCTGGGAGCTGTAATTGCCGGACACAGGTAGGAGGCAGCCCTGGCTGAGTAGGGGCTGGTGCGGGTGATGACCCGGCACCTCCCCGCCTCCCTCACCTGCAGTAACTGGACTTTGGGTATCCAGTCAGATCTGACCAAACACTCAGCCCCCTACCCCCTTTTCAACTGGATTTTCTGGTCGAAAACCAGACACCTTGCCACCCTAAGTACATGCCACCTGACCTCCTAGAGCCATTGAGTGGCCGGCCTGTGCTGCCATCCATGCTGCATTGTCTACACTGCTATTTTTAGCATGTTAGCTCAAGTAGAACTATCATGTGTCTGTCTACCCATGCTGGGAAACAAATACTCCCAGCTGCAGTTTAGATATATCCTATTAGTCCTTGTTTTAGGTGTGGCACGTTAAGTGTTTCTTGCAACTATCTTACGTGAAGGATGCATTCACACATCAGTTTTACTGACATTTTAACTCAATCCGCAACAAGGTTTCACCCTGCTCACAATATTATTGATCTACCACCATGCCGTGTATTAAACCACCTCTCTATACTGGTGCAAAAAGAGTCACGGTACAGGGGTTATGGGGTACAAGCTCTCATGCATGAACTCCTTACCACCTGCCCCCATCTCCACTGTGAAACTGTAGCAGATCCCTTAAAATATCCCCAGAGGAGGAAGCAGGATTTGTCCCTCAGGAAACATTTACTGGAAAATAATAATACAAAATCACTGTTTTTGTATCTCCATAAATATAAATGGTACTTTTGTCTCTTAATGACTGTTTCCATTTTACTGCAACTTCCCACCGGGGAGCTATGCGCTAAACATAATCAGTGGATGATTATATGAGGGAGGCTGAAGTCTTTATCAGCTGTTTTAAAGCATTCTGTATTGAATCTTCTGTACAACAGAATTAGGTTGTGCTCGTCTTAAAGAATATTCAAGCCATCAGACCATGGTGTTTAGGCCTCTGGGTAGGACTTTACTTGTTCATGTGTTTGTATATCGGGTTAGGGAATCACTTTTTAACCATTTAATGGATTAACACAAGCTTTTATGTTCAGTCTACATACCACAGAATTCATCCACAAAAAAAGTAGTCTTTACTAATGGACAATACATAGAAACTGGCTGTATGTCTGATAAGTGGTTGGTAGGACTATCTCATAATAGTCTTATTTTGATGTTTCTGAGGTAGTAACTTCTGATACCCCAGGGATGTTGTTGACGTCCTTTGTTACAGAGGGCAAGGATTTCACACATAGTTTTTAATCAATCAGTTGTTCCATGGCTGTGGAATAGCCCAAAAGAGTCATCCCAAAAGTATGGCTAGAGAGGTTCCCTGCATTACAGAAACAAAGTTCACTGATATAAATTAATAATCATTGGAAGAAAGAGAAGCCATCTGAGAAACTGTTTGAGAGGGAATTACAATTCCCCCATATACCAGCATAGTTCATTCTCCATTCCAAATTTCATGTAATGGGCACAAACATTTATAAACATATTTTGTACAGGTTTATATATAAAATGTTTTATATGGCATCTTTTCACGCTGAAAGACAACAAACCGTTTCATGAATAATGGGCCAAGTCATCCTCACCGCTGAATGGAGATGGCCCCAAAATTCACAAAGCTAGACCAGCACCATTGAAGCCTAGTCCACACTAGAAAAGTTTTGTTGGTATAGCTATACTGGCTAAACCCTCCTCGTGTAGCTGCAGTTATACCAGCTCAAAAAAAAAAGTGTTCTTGCCAGTATAGTTTATACTGGTTTAGCATTCAAAATACATGAATGCTATGTTGTCTGGGCTCTATGGTATTAGTCCCCAGTGATCAATTAGAGTAAATAAATTCAGTGCCAACTTCTATTAATTTACAATAAGCAACCAACAGTAATGGAATACCAGGGGGAACTCAGGCATGAGGATTTCCCTGGAGATCTTTGGACATTAATTGTCCCAGATGGCCAAGCCCCCTAAGTATAACTCTTTCTCAAAGCCCAAGGACTCCTTCCTCCCCCACCCAGGCTGAGGTGATGGTAATGAGTGAGATATGAGAGAGAGAGATAGTACGCTGTAATGCAAGTACCTCAGGTTTCAGGGCAGCACAAGGATGGACACTGCAAAACAGTAACAGTATGGCACAGGGGAAATTCTGCCCATGTACAGATGTAGAGTAACAGTTTCAAAAACACTGTAGTCCCACTTTCAACAATGATTTACAAATTTAGGAGCCAAAGTCTTATTGAAAGTCAATTTTGAAAATGAAATTTAGGGTCCCAGGTTACTTAATTGCTTTTGAAAATTGCACCTGCAGTGACAAATCAAAAGCTATCTAGTATTTGCTTAAAGTCCTTAAATACTTTAGCATACAATGGATAGAAGTGAATATATTTTCTGAAATTAGGAGGACAAATTGACTTATGTGTTTCTTTAATATGCCTTTTCTTTTGAGGAAACCATAAATGTTCATGAAGTTGAATCTAAAACCAGGTATTTTAGATCACTTGATTCAGAAACATCTGGGTTTCCCCTCCTCCCCCTTGTAGTTTAACAATCACAAGGTTTATGGCAAAACAGAGCTTCACTCAATAATTCACACTATGGCAGATCAAATGACTGTGAAAGTGAGTTCTGAGAAAAAAGAACGAGGAGTACTTGTGGCACCTTAGAGCGTAACAAAGTTATTTGGGCATAAGCTTTCATGGGCTAAAACCTACTTCATCGGATGCATGCAGCGGAAAATGCAGTAGGAAGATATATATATACACACACACAGCGAACATGAAAAATGGGTGTTGCCATACCAACTATAACGAGACTAATCAATTAAGATAGGCTATTTTCAGCAGGAGAAAAAAAACTTGTAGTGATAATCAGGATGGCCCATTTCAAACAGATGACAAGAAGGTGTGAGTAACAATAGGGGAAAAATTAGCATGGGGAAATAGTTTTTACTTTGTGTAATGACTCATCCACTCCCAGTCTTTATCCAAGCCTAATTTAATGCTGTCCAGTTTGCAAATTAATTCCAATTCTGCAGTTTCTCGTTGGAGTCTGTTTTTGAAGGTTTTTTTGTTGGCGAATTGCGACTTTGAGGTCTGTAACTGAGTGTCCAGGGAGGCTGAAGTGTTCTCCAACTGGTTTTTGAATGTGTTAATTCTTGACGTCTGATTTATGTCAATTTATTATTTTGTGTAGAGACAGTCTGGTTTGGCAACACCCATTTTTTCATGTTCTCTGTGTATATATATCTTCCTACTGTATTTTCCACTGCATGAATCCGATGAAGTGGGTTTTAGCCCACGAAAGCTTATGCCCAAATAAATTTGTTAGTTTCTAAGGTGCCATAAGTACTCCTCGTTCTTTTTGCTGATACAGACTAACACAGCTACCACTCTGAAACCTGAGTTCTGAGATTTACATAAGAGAATTGCTCAGCAAAAGCCATCAATCACTATAACAGCCAGCAGTGCAATTGTCCAGCTAATGTGCGGAGGTGTTGTAAATGATCAGAATCCCTTTCATTTGCAGATAGGTGGTAACTCTTTCTTTTATTTGAGTAGTAAGCACATCAGAAGGGAAACCTGATTTTTCTTTAATCCCTCAAATGTCTTTTTCTAAGACCAGTACTTACTTTTGCTGATATTTAGCACTGCAATTCTGGCCTGAAAATATGCACTGTAGAAAAATGACCGACTGTTTTTCCTGACATAGAAACAATATGTGAAATGCACTAATGGTATCTACCTACACATGTTGTTAAATGTGTTCTTACAAAAAAGAGAGGAAAAATGGTATTGGGAAATACCAGTTTCTGTTCTAGTGTTACAGAAAATACAAAATATTTGTTACTGGAATAACAAATGGAAGAATTCCAAAATGTTGTGTTTATTAATAGTATTTCAAATCTGTTTGGAGTTCAATCATTTTTAGTCTGCATTATAGAAATAACACACTAACCTTGAGAGCTTCTGAAATCATATCAGCTTTGTATACAGCTTTGACATTAAATCTGGCGAGTCAATAGGATAAAATGTCAGTGCAAACTGAAATGACTGCTACACAGTATGGTGACTTGCTCAAACATCAGATAGTGTACTAGGTTAGCAATTTTGCAGAATAATGTGTACTTCGTAGTTTTAATCAGTAGTATCAGAAATGTTCACTGCAGGAGAAAGTCATCCCAGTATGAAGGCCTACTAAAGGTCCTATGCATTTTTTTAAAATCTTTCATCTAAAGTGATTAAGGAGATGCATAGTCTTTTATGGGCCCTCTGCCCTGGGATAAATTTCACCTTGCTAGTAAAAGATGCACAGTTTAAAAATCATCTATATATTTTGCTCTTAAAAAAAACTAAGAAAAAGCTGTTCCGCTGAACTACTCATTTTTCTTCAATTAGGGGCATCTTCTTTGTAAAGTAATTAAGGCCTTGGATATTAAATTTGGCCTGTATCATTAGCCATCTTTGGTGAAGACTTCACTGAACAGCTCAGGAAGGAAATTCCAAGCTTGTATTTGTTCTCTTGATCCTGGGCTGGACCTTCATTTAACTCAGAGCAGAATATAGGAATAATCTGCATGTTTGACTGTGGCGGGATTTTGGGGAGAGGCAGGGGATATGGGATTGCTAGCAAGAATGAGCAGGGGAAACATGCTGAGTTTTTGTAATGCTAATATGCACTAGTTTGGAGGTTCTTTCCATAGTACAACACATTTTGGCCCAGTATGTCTCTTCACAGATTCCTGTGCACATTGCATTAAGGCTCCTATTCAACAAAGCAGTTAAATAAATTCTTACCTTTTTAAGTACATGCTTAAATTAAACGTATTTAAGCAAGTGCTTAAAGTTAAGCACATGCATAAGTGCTTTGCTGAATTAGAGCCAAATTCTACCATATATTACACTCATGGAATTGAATTTTTACCTTTTGACTTTATTGGAAAATACAGTGGAATCCATTGATATATAATGGGGTTTGTTGTTGTTGGGTTGTTTGTTTTTTTGTTTTAAATACCGGTAATAAAATTCCTTTCTTTGAAATTCTAGTATTATCTGCTCTGATCATTCTTTGACCTGTATATAGACTCCGGATACAAATTTCTCATTAATAGACTCATCACTGTATCCATGAGCTAACAAGGACAGCAAAAATAAACACTTTTTTTTACTCAAGTTAAATGATCTCTCCAGGTTGTTAAGCGTCTTTATGTCTTCAATAAATTGGATGTTTTTAGTTCTTAAGCATGTTGTTTTTCAACCTAATTAAAGGTACTAAGAACTGATGTTTACCAGACTTTATGAAAGCAGGAACATTTTATTGGATAATGTACTGGTACATTCAGTGAAACTTTGAAGCTAGTGGGTGTGATAACTACACTTCATGTAGGATAAATGTAAAAAGCAATTAAGCTACTTTATGGAATAAGATAGCTGAAACAGTAGGAGTCACCACCCAAAAGGCAGGTCATGTGCAAGTCCACTCACGAATTTGAGCTATCTAAGCAGAAGGGTTTCTCTGGGGCTGAATACAAACAAAGGAGATGGGTACTGTTTGATGGAGCTGTGTGTGAGAGAGACAGAAGCAGCGGAAACTCCACGGAAGTGGACAGAAACTGTAGGAAGTCCCATCAGTTTCTCTCCACTAATGGAAACAATCTACAAGGTTCTGAATATTGGCTAAGGTTCAGGTCAAAAGGGATAACAGTATGTTAGGCAGAAAGGAGGATGAGACTGAGATGTCTAGTTAATCACAGAGATTTATTATTTTACATTTACCTAAGACTTTTGGGCTAAACTGTGCCGTTTAGGCACAGATGTGAGTATGGGGCATCGTCGGGGAGTAACAGAAGCATTGTCCCATCTCGGCTCTAGCTTCTTCCCATCCCTTTGGGAACACACACCCAAGTTACATTTAGTTTGTGTATCTAACGTTTGACATTTTTTTTCTTTTACATAACGCTCTTTCCCATGTTTATCACATAGAGCTTAAAAAACAATCAGCATAGCATGGACACAAAGTAATAGTTGTTTTTCTATTTTAAAAAAAAGTGTCCCATATCAGTTTGTATTATGAAACAAAATACAACAGGAGAATAATTCTCCATCTCCACTCCCCTCAGTAAGAGTCCATACTACTGTCTAGCATTAATGCCCTTCCCTAACGGGCTTGGATTTCAAAACAAAACAAAACAACTGCAGGCATAGGCAATGTATATGCAAGGACATAAGACCTCCACACAGATTTTCAACATATGTTGCTATCTTCTCCAGAATCTATTCTCCCACTCGAAAATGGGCCAGATCCTCAGTTGTAACTCAAAATAGTTTTATTGACGTCAACAGAGACATGCCAATTTACACAAGTTGAGGAAATGGTGCATGGTAGTGAAAATGGCCATGTTACTGTAAACCAATTCATTATTGTCTTTTTCAGTCTGCTGATGGACAGAATAAAACAGTGATACATAGTCATATTTTACCCTGTGAAATGGGCCATCCTGATTATCACTAAAGTTTTTTTTTCTCCTGCTGATAATAGCCCACCTTAATTAGTCTCATTATAATTATGGCAATACCCATTTTTATGTTCTGTGTATATCTATCTTCCTACTGTATTTTCCACTGCATGCATCCAATGAAGTGGGTTTAAGCCCACGAAAGCTTATGCCCAAATAAATTTGTTAGTCTCTAAGGTGCCACAAGGACTCCTCGTTCTTTTTGCTGATACAGACTAACACGGCTGCCACTCTGAAAATTGTTATAAATGGAACAGTTCCATGCACAGAATAAAGATGGAATGTGTTTCTAAGAAGAACCCCATTTATCTCAATTTAATTTTGAAGCGTATTTCTGGTGAGCTGTGCCAGCATTACTAAAGGAAAATAACACGTTTTAAATATGAAAATAGCTGAACCATATATTGATATTTTCTATCAGTTACAAGACTGACCGAGCTTCTGACTAACCCAAAACAGTGATGTTTACACTGTCTTTACTCGCAAAGCAAGAAACTGAGTGGCTTGTAGGGATTTATGGATTTTAAGTAAGCAAATATCTATGATTTAACTATGATATAATACCTATTAAAATATAGAAAACTAGAGAACACTAGAAAACAACAATAAATATCCCAAAAGCAATCCCAGAAATAGCAGTCTGTTGGGTTCATACCAGTGCTCACCATGCCCTCCAGCATCCCAGAGAGAAGGGCATAAAAGGGGGGCAGTCTCCAGTTCCTTCACTCTAGTTCTTTTGCTAAGACAGAATGTCTATTGCCAAGGACTTGGCAGTCGTAGGGAAGGAGGGCAGGTTGTGGAATACACGTTGACACACATCTGAAAGAATTACAGTTACTGTAGGAAAACTGCTGTTCTTTGAGTGATTGTCCACATGTATTCCGCTTCTGGTGACTCACTCACAAGCAGATTTGTATTCTGGAGGTGGTGCTCAGAGTCTATTGGGATTATGACAGCAGGACAGCTCTGCCAAACTGGTTTTTGGATCTGGAGACTTCCAGCAAGGAGGCAGATGCTCAGTCTACTGCAATGATGACAGATCTGCCAAAGCGGGCATGGGATTTAGAGCCCTCAAGCAAGCAGTAGTGCTGGGAGAAGCTGTCAACTGAACTTCAGGTAGTTGCTCTACAAATCAGTGAGATTGGGACACCCCACAGGGAATTGGTAGAGACTGCCTGAGCTCTGGTGGAATCTGTCCATGTGTGTCTGTCTAAGTGGCCCACCATGAAGCACATTTTAACACAGTTTGAGATTCATTTTGACATCCTTTGGGTGAACATAGGTTGACCTTTCTTTATGTCAGCAAATGTAAGGAATAGTCTAGGAGAGTTCTTAAATGGCTTTGTTCTGTGTATATGATAAGAAACAGACCTGACAACATCCAAAGGGTAGAGTTTAATCTCTCTCCAGTTGGCATGAAACTTGGGGAAGAAGACAGGTATGTGGATCATCTAGTTAAGATGAAAGTCGGACACCATTTTAAGTAAAAACCTTGAGTAAGGTCTTAGTCATTGTGCCATTTTGGAATACTGTAGAAGGTGGTCCTGCCATGAAGGCCTGAATTTCTCCCATACTACTGGCTGAGGTTTTGTTCTCAGATTCATGAGATCAGTGTACCAGAAATGTCAGGGCCATGCCGAGCTATCATTTTTATTAGAGCTGTGTCTGGCTTGACCTTCAGGGGAATTTGGAGGGTGGGCATACATGAGCCCTATAGAGCCTGGGATCAGACAGGCATCTGATAGGGAAGTGAAGGAAGTTCTGGATGACTCTGTGGCAGAGGAATGGTATTTCCTTAATGCTGAATTGGCTCTGGAGCCTGGAGAGAACTGGCATGTTACTGGGACACTGTGGGAGGTGGTCTGGTCTGATGAACAGACTTCTCACTTTCCAGTGTCAACAAATCACATTCAGAGCTCTCCAAAAGGAAGAACTTAAGTTGTAACTCCCTGGATTTTTGGCTTCTTTATGAAAAGGAACGGCATATGAAGTATTTTCATGTTGTATGTGTTTTTCCCAGACACAAGACAAGTATTTTAGAATTCAGGTATTCCATAATAGTTGATATACATGAATACTGGCTTTAGTATGTAAGATGGGACTTGAACTCATGTCCTTTGAAAAGACAGTGGTGTGAATGGTAAATAGTTTGAGAACCACTACCCTAATTAGTACATCATGATTGACACTCACACATAAATTCATTTTAGGCCTGGTGAGTTACAAATCTAAATATTAAAGGACTTTACATTAACTCTTGCTTTCTGAATTTAGGTGAACAGGGTGCACAAGAATGTCAGGAAAGAGGGATTTAAGCAAAAATGAATATTGTACCCAGAAGAATAGAACTATAGTCTGTCAAAAACAAATTCTTGTTCATGTAGCACACTAATAAAACAGATGACATTCACAAATAAATATGCAATATTAGTGTAGCATCAATTTTGTGACTACTCAATAATAGCTAGTAACAGCTAACCAGTAAACAGCATTCCTAGAGACCACATTATGTAATCTCCCTTCATTAAATATTTCCAGAAATTAAGTGCTGAAAGTATTTGTAATATTCCCAAAATGTCCCCAGAATGAGAATCTCTATTCAAAATCATATATCAATCATTCACATAAGTGATAAAGTCATAGTAATAACAGTACAGAATTGGTTTAGATTTTTGCAAAAGAAGTGTGATCCACATTTTGTCAGATTTAATAATGTAGTGAACAAGATTCTTTATCTTAACACTTTCATGTTTTAATTTAGTACCCAATACTGATAAATAATTTAAAGTAACAATTTGCTTTGCACTAATCCCTGGGTATGAGTTTACAGTAAAAGTGCTGTCTGTTTAAAAATAACCAATAATCATAGAAAATATTAACAGCAATTCTAGACTGATACAAAGTAGCAATATTTACATTGTTCTTTTTATTATTCATACTTCAAACAGGAAATTCTACAGCTCAACAGACGCTTGCAGTTTGTTCAGTTGCCAATGAAGGTCTCATGCACTACATCTTTTTGGGGGCTAGACCCGATTACCTGGAAGTCAATTTGGACTCACCATTGACTAACATGCAAGCAAGGAAGGACACTTGACTATCAATACTTTGTATCAGAATAGAAAAAGAATCCTTCAGTGTTTTCATGTGATTTTTTTAAATGGCATTGCTACTACAAGTCCCTGCATAATAGGATAATGTACAGGTATATTCATAGCTATGATTTACTACTGCAGTAAAGATATTGTTGAATGAAAAATGACTTGCCCATAGATAGATATCTTTTGGAGGTATTAATTTAGCATGTTATAATGAAGAGTTTGCTGATGATGATGCATAGTAGTTTAAATAATAGCATTTTTTAAAAAGAAAGTGTTTTATTACTTTAATTTGGGGGGTGGAGCACTTTCCAGTATTTGATTTACTTGCCCCCCCCCACACACACACAACCTTTTTCATTGTTTAGAATTAAACCTGCATGTTGTCCTTGAAACAATACAAATGAGATTACTGTATTGGTTCTCAGATCTCTGTCTACCATCCAGATGGAAGAAAAAAAAGTGCACCTACAAACCCATGTAAGTTGGATGGCAAAATATGTAGAATTATCACCAGCAAACACTGTTGCTACCTTAGGTATTCTCAACTATTTCCATAATATGACACCATGTTCCCACAGAGGAAACATAGTTTGGGGCCTTCTTATCTAGCAAAAAATAAAGGTAGTGTGGGGGAGATGATTACAACTTTCCTACAAGTCCTGACCCTCAGGTTGAGAATCCATGGACTACATGAAATCCATGTATTAACATAGAGCAATGGTCTGTTGTGTTACCATAGTTGCATGTATAAACCAAACAACAACTAGCCTGTCACAATGTAGATATGCCCTAAGTCAGAGGTTCTCAACTTTTTTCTCTTGGAGGGCCCCCACCCCCCCACATACTATAAAAACTCCACAGCCCACTTCTGCCACAAAAACTGTTTTTCTGCATTGTTAAGGGGTAGCAAGCAGGGCAACTGCCTGGGCCCCAGGCCGCCCCGCAGAGCTAAGTTGCTCAGGCTTCACTTTGAGCCCTGCGTGGTGGGGCTCAGGGTGCTGGGCTTCAATCCCTTGCTATGAGGCTTCAGCTTTCTGCCCTGGGCCCCAGCAAATCTAATGCTGGCCCCTGCTTGGCAGCCTCCCTGAAACCTGCTTGTCGTCCCCCGGGATCCTGGACCCCTGGTTGAGAACTACTGCCCTAAGTTACCATATATCAGAACTAGACTGAAGATCTCTCTGTGGGTGCCTGAGCCCCATGTAGCTTTGTAATGAATGTATATGATCAGGATAGCCTCTCACAGGGAAAGTTTTAATGTCTGAAGTTTCAAATGCAGAATGTGACTGTTTCTGTGACTTAAACGAGATTTTTTTCCTTTTTAATTTAAATACCTTATGGAAAAATTTGATAGTCACATTGAGTTTAGTGTTGTAACTTTCTCATACACTTAAAGAAGTCAAATACATATGCATTGATATACAGAAATGTGTAATTGTCCCTCACTCGGTACAGTGTGCAATAATTCCTATCTGTTGTACACCAGGAGGAATCCAGAGGCACAATACAATTGCAGTGCACAATAAATGTCAGTGTTGTTTCTCTCTTTAGGCCACTAAAAGTTACTGCTCTGCAACTTGTGTTTTCATCTTCAGTGGAGAGCTGCAATATAGCAGCATCAATATCTACCAGCAAGGGCGTTCTGACTGCTAGAGAAGCAAAAAGGGGAGACCGACCCCACTGCCAATTTTCCTGGTGTGAGGGTGAGCACTTCAACCAGTCAAGTCAGCCTCCTTCACTGTTTGGAAGATACAAAGCAGCTTGACTGTCCCCTGAAGGAATCAAGGTAGTTTCTCTCCTTTTTGGATGAGTGTCTGTCTGTCAGTCTGTCTCTCTCTCTCTATATATATACACACACACAGGCACTCACACATTGGTTGTGTGTGTGTGTGTGTGTGTGTGAATGTTTTCTTGTTATACATGGGCTAAGATTCTCTGTGCTATTTGCTATTCACATAACTTGGTAAATAGTAACAGGTCCAGTGTTTCTAGGAATTTCCCTGTAGAAAATGGAAGAAGAGGGAATGGTCGTTAGCAGATCCCTGCTTCCCACCTCCGCCCCTCTTTTGTCTCCCTCCGCCGTGTTTGCAGAGCAGAGCTGAACCCCAGTCTCACCTGTCGTCGTTCTGCCATCCTTGGTCTCCCAGCAGCAAATCCCGAAACCTGTACCTGGGAGGAAGAGGAGGCACCTCACTCTCCAGATCCACCATCCTACCCTGGCAGCCAAAGCCTCTTCCCCGTGGCTCAGACAGCAGCAATCCGACAAGGAAGCAGGAAACCGAACGGGTTGCCCCAAGCCAGTGCCGGCGTTAAACACACAAAGGCAGAGAGCAGCCTCGAGTCCTGTGCTGGGAAGGGGACGCTCCACAGCATCTGACCCCGTCCCAGCCTCTCGTGCAGAGAGGAGAACCGGGGTCGAAAGTTATTTTCTTGCAGCCGCCGCTGTTCGCAGCCTTTCCCTAGGAAGCAGGTGCGGCGGACAGGCAGGGACCAGGGCTGCATTAGATGCACACACGGCTCGCAGGCGCTGGGTTGACAACAAAGAGATGCCTGCCATGCAAATGATATTTGGAGCTGCCGCTGACGGGCCAGCCAATGCGATTAACTCTCATTAGCATAAACCCGGAGAAGGTGAGGGGATTCTCATCGCTAACCAATGGGATTAAATATATTAGCATAATGTGGCTGTGGGATTTTCTCAATCCCAGACACAGGGCTGGAGCAGCAGCAGAGCCCTGTGGATGCAGGTATAGCCTCAGGGATGCCCAAAGAGCGGCATTGCACCAGCTATGGATATACAGGACACGTGTAACAGTGCCCATCCTTAACCCAGGCATACCCTAGGGTACCAGGGGACCTCTATACCCAGGCTGGCACAGGGGAGGGGCAGAAGCTGGGTGTGGCCAGGCTGGAAGATAGAGAGGAAGCACCTGGAGGGACCTGTGTCCTGCAATGCAAACTTCCTTAAGGGACTAATTAAATTGAACTGTGGGGTTTCCTAAATTTCCACCCACAATTCCCAGAAGGGACAGACATTTTCTTCCACAATACCAAAAAAAGCCTTACGACAGCAGTACAGTTCCTGTGGGGATCTAGGAACCATGGGGTGCACTTCAAAATCTTTTTCTCCCACTAATAAGTCTAGTGTCAGTGTGGATGCAGGGTGCTTAGATACTACATGAGACTGAATTCTTCCTTTGCAATGTGGTTGCACGCTCCCAAGTCAAACAAGTGACTCAATCCTGGTAAATCTGTAGTGAAGACATATTCATAGGGGGTCACTGCACAGATTAGTCCTTGAAGGGAGGAGGCACAAACTGCTTCCCCGTGATTCTGCATGCCTCACTCTGTCCCACAGTGTTCTTGTGGCACTGAGCACTAGGAGAGGCAGGATATCCAAGGGAAGTGTACGTTGTCTGTTTTAACAGAACCAGTTTGGCTTTTGTTTCTTTAAAGGAGCACCACCAACTTGAACATCGCATATCCAGCTGACAGTGCTTAACTAGTTGTTTTTAAAAACTACATCTAAGATCACTGTAATAGCATATGAGCAAAGAAAAAAAATCTCCATTTTGTCATTATGTTTACTTTGCATTTTGTATTCCCAGTATGTGTGTAGTCATTTCTTGGATTTTGCTGGTGGTGTATGCCTCTCCCCAGACTCTGCAACAGGGTGTTTAATACTAACAGTAGCAGCAGCAAAGAGAGAGGCAGGAGCGGGGAGAAGCCACAGGAAAGCTAGCTGAACATCTGATGCCATATGTAATATTAGTCCCCACATTTGATTCCCTTCAGAATCTACTTTATTCTACTAAATGCAGCCCTTTTTGTCACTTCAGCAGCAAAAAATGAAGCATTAAGATAATTGTTTCCTTTCTTTCCTTTCTTTCTTGCAGCATTCAAAATCTTTATTTATCATTACATTTTAATAGTTTTTAAATAATGGGTCTTATTCATTTTAGTTTTACACTTGCATAACTCCACTGAAATAATGCCACTGCAAGTGTTATAAAATCATGAGATGAAAAGAAATAATAATTTGTAGGAACTTATTTGGCATCTGAATATTAGTATTTAGAGTTCATTCAAATTCAGGTTTCCAAGTCTGTCTCTATAACTATCAGGATTAGAAACATGCCTCCTCTCCCCATGAAAGCTGACATTCTCACCTAATCATATGCCTTTAGGTGCTGGGTCTTTAAGAAAAACAACAAATAGTAAGATTTATGATGAAATCATGAGAGTTAGCAACACTGCTTTAAAGTGAAATAACCCAGGTGAATCAGGCTCAGAGGGCCTGGCTTTGTCATTTTTCCTCCTTTTTCAAACTGATGAACTCTTTCAGCCCTTTCTGTATTATATGAGGAGCTGAAGCCCCAATTTGTGTGTGTCAGGGAGCAACTTCGAAAGAAAACAATAGACGATACAAAGCTGGAAGGGGTTGCAACTGCTTTGGAGGATAGGATTAAAATTCAAAATGATCTGGACAAACTGGAGAAATGGTCTGAGATAAATAGGAAGAAATTCAATAAGGACAAAAGCAAAGTACTCCACTTAGAAGGAACAATCAGTTGCACACATACAAAATGGGAAATGACTGCCTAGAAGAGTACTGCTAAAGGGATCTGGGGGTCATAGTGGATCACAAGCCAAATATGAGTCAACAGTGTGATGCTGTTGCAAAAAAAGCAAACATCATTCTGGGATGTATTAGCAGCAGTATTGTAAGCAAAACACGAGAAGTAATTCTTCCACTCTACTCCGCGCTGATTAGGCCTCAACTGGATTATTGTGTCCAGTTCTGGGCGGCACATAACAGGAAAGATGTGGACAAAGTCCAGAGAAGAGCAACAAATATGATTAGAAAACATGACTGTCTGAGGGAAGACTGAAAAAAATGGGTTGGTTTAGTCTGGAGAAGAGAAAACTGAGAGGGGACATGATAACAGTTTTCAAGTACATAAAAGGTTGTTATAAGGAGGCTGGAGGAAAAAATACTGCTAATACATCCCAGAATAATGTTTGCTTTTTTTGCAACAGTGTTACACTGTTGACTCATGTTTAGCTTGTGATCCACTATGACCCCAGATCCCTTTCTGCAGTACTCCTACCTAGTTAGTCATTTCCCACTTTGTATGTGTACAACTGATTGTTCCTTCCTAAGTGGAGTACTTTGCATTTCTCCTTATTGAATTTCATCCTACTTACTTCAGACCATTTCTCCAGTTTGTCGAGATCATTTTGAATTTTAATCCTATCCTCTAAAGCAGTTGCAACCCCTCCCAGCTTGGTATTGTCCGCAAACTTTATAAGTGTTCTCTCTATGCCATTATCTAAATCATTGATGAAGATATTGAACAGAACTGGGTCCAGAACCAGTCCCTGCAGGACCCCACTCATTATGCCCTTCCAGCATGACTGTGAATCACTGATAAATACTCTCTGGAATGGTTATGGACCCACCTTATAGTAGCTCCATCTAGATTATCATAGAATCATAGAATATCAGGGTTTGAAGGGACCTCAGGAGGTCATCTAGTCCAACCCCCTGCTCAAAGCAGGACCAATCCCCAAATAAATCATCCCCAGCCAGGGCTTTGTCAAGCCTGACCTTAAAAACCTCTAAGGAAGGAGATTCCACCACCTCCCTAGGTAACTCATTCCAGTGCTTCACCACCTTCTTAGTGAAAACTTTTTCCTAATATCCAACCTAAACCTCCTCCACTGCAACTTGAGACCATTATTCCTTGTTCTGTCATCTGGTATCACTGAGAACAGTCTAGATCCATCCTCTTTGGAACCCACTTTCAGATAGTTGAAAGCAGCTATAAAATCCCCCCTCGTTCTTCTCTTCTGCAGACTAAATAATCCCAGTTCCTTCAGCCTGTCCTTGTAAATCATGTGCTCCAGCCCCCTAATCATTTTTGTTGCCCTCCACTGAACTCTTTCCAATTTTTCCACATCCTTCTTGTACTGTGGGGCCCAAAATTGGACACAGTACTCCAGATGAAGCCTCACCAATGCCAAATAGAGGGGAATGATCACATCCCTCAATCTGCTAGCAATGCTCCTACTTATACAGCCCAAAATGCTGTTAGCCCTCTTGGAAACAAGGGCACACTGTTGATTCATATCCAGCTTTTCATCCGCTTTTAACCCCTAGGTCCTTTTCTGCAGAACTGCTGACTAGCCACTCGGTCCCTAGTCTGTAGCAGTGCATGGGATTCTTCCGCCTTCATGGAAATTCTACACTTGTCCCTTGTTGAACGTCATCAGGTTTCTTTTGGCCCAATCCTCTAATTTGTCTAGGTCCCTCTGTATCCTATCCCTACCCTCCAGCACATCTACTACTACTCCTAGTTTAGTATCACCTGCAAACTTGCTGAGGGTGCAATCCACGCCATCCTCCAGATCGTTAATGAAGATAGTGAACAAAACTGGCCCCAGGATACTGGCTGCCAACTAGACATGGAGCCATGAATCACTACCCGTTGAGCCCGATGATCTAGCCAGCTTTCTATCTACCTTATAGTCCATTCATTCAGCCCATACTTCTTTAACTTGCTGGCAAGAATACTGTGGGAGACCGTATCTAAAGCTTTGCTAAAGTCAAGGAATAGCATGTCTACTGCTTTCCCCTCATCCACAGAGCCAGTTATCTCATCATAGAAGGCAATTAGGTTAGTCAGGCATGACTTGCCCTTGGCGAATTCATGCTGACTGTTCCTGATCACTTTCCTCTCCTCAAAGTACTTTAAAATTGATTCCTTGAGGACCTGCTCCATGATTTTTTTCAGGGACTGAGGTGAGGCTGACTGGCCTGTAGTTCCCCGGATCCTCCTTCTTTCCTTTTTTAAAGATGGGCACTACATTAGCCTTTTTCCAGTCATCCAGGACCTCCCCTGATCACCATGAGTTTTCAAAGATAATGGCCAATGGCTCTGCAATCACATCCACCAACTCCTTTAGCACCCTCGGATGCAGTGTATCCGGCCCCATGGACTTGTGCTCATCCAGCTTTTCTAAATAGTCCTGAACCACTTCTTTCTCCACAGAGGGCTGGTCACTTCCTCCCTGTGCTGTGCTGCCCAGTGCAGTAGTCTGGGAGCTGACCTTGTTCGTGAAGACAGAGGCAAAAAAGGCATTGAGTACATTAGCTTTTTCCACATCCTCTGTCACTAGATTGCCTTCCCCATTCAGTAGGGGGGCCCACACTTTCCCTGACCACCTTCTTGTTGCTAACATACCTGTAGAAACCCTTCTTGTTACTCTTAACATCCCTTGCTAGTTGCAACTCCAATTGTGATTTGGCCTTCCTGATTTCACTCCTGCATGCCTTAGCAATATTTTTATACTCCTCCCTGGTTATTTGTCCAAGCTTCCACTTCTTGTATGCTTCTTTTTTGTTTTTAAGATCAGCAAGGATTTCACCGTTAAGCCAAGCTGGTCGCCTGCCATATTTACTATTTTTATTACACATAGGGATGGTTTGTTCCTGCAACCTCAATAAGGATTCTTTAAAATACAGCCAGCTCTCCTGGGCTCCTTTTCCCCTTATGTTATTCTCCCAGGAGATCCTGCCCATCAGTTCCCTGAGGGAGTCAAAGTCTGCTTTTCTGAAGTCCAGGGTCCATATTCTGCTGCTCTCCTTTCTTCCTTTTGTCAGGATCCAGAACTCGACTATCTCATGGTCACTGCCTTGCAGGTTCCCATCCACTTTTGCTTCCCCTACTAAATCTTCCCCCAGTTGGTTCCTCCAGCACTTGCACCAGGAAATTGTCCTCTACACTTTCCAAAAACTTCCTGGATTGTCTGTGTACTGCTGTATTGCTCTCCCAGCAGATATCGGGATGGTTGATGTCCCCCATGAGAACCAGGGCCTGTCATCTAGTAACTTCTGTTAGTCGCCTGAAGAAAGCCTCATCCACCTCATCCTCCTGGTCTGGTGGTCTATAGCAGACTCCCACTATGATATCACCCTTGTTGGTAACACTTCTAAACTTAATCCAGAGACTCTCAGGTTTTTCTGCAGTTTCATACTGGAGCTCTGAGCAGTCATACTGCTCTCTTACATACAATGCAACTCCCCTACCTTCTCTGCCCTGCCTGCCCTTCCTGAACAGTTTATATCCATCCATGACAGTACTCCAGTCATGTGAGTTATCCCACCAAGTCTCTGTTATTCTAATCACATCAGAGTTCCTTGACTGTGCCAGGACTTTTAGTTCTCCCTGCTTGTTTTCCAGACTTCTTGCATTTGTGTATAGGCACTTAAACTAACTCACTGATTATCCTGCTTTCTCAGTGTGAGGTAGGAGTCCTCCCCTCTTGAGGTCTCCTGCTTGTGCTTCCTCCTGGTATCCCACTTCCCCACTTACTTCAGGGCTTTGGTCTCCTTCCCCCAGTGAACCTAGTTTAAAGCCCTCCTCACTAGGTCAGCCAGCCTGCTTGCGAAGATGCTTTTCCTTCTCTTCGTTAGGTGGAGCCTGTCTCTACCTAGCACTCCTACTTCTTGGAACACCATCCCAGAGTCAAAGAATCCAAAGCCTTCCCTCTGACACCACCTGCGTAGCCATTCTTCGACTTTTACAATTCAACGATCTCTACCTGGGCCTTTTCCTTCCACAGGGAGGATGGACGAGAACACCACTTGCGCCTAAAACTCCTTTATCTTTCTTCCCAGAGCCATGTAGTCTGAAGTGATCCACTCAAGGTCATTCTTCGCATTGTTGCCCATGTGGAGAAGCAGGAAGGGGTAGTGATCTGAGGGCTTGATGATTCTCAGCAGCCTCTACATCACAATGTGAATCCTAGCTCCTGGCAAGCAGCAGACTTCTCAGCTTTCCTGGTCAGGACAGCAGATAGATGACTCAGTCCCCCTTAGGAAGGAGTCCCTGACCACAACCACTTGCCTCCTTCTCTGGGGAGTAGCGGTCGTAGAACCCCCATCCTTAGGACAGTGCATCTCATGCCTTCCAATCGGTGGAGTCTCCTACTGCTCCCTTTCCTCAGATGAATCATCTAGTCCACTCTCCGCATTAGTACCTGTGGAGAGAACATGAAAACGGTTGCTCACCTGCATATGCGTTGCTGGTACCTGGATGCTCCTCTTTCTTCTTCTGGAGGTCACATGCTGCCAATTTTCTTCACCGTCCTTCTGTCCCCGCTGTGCAGCCTGCTCTGATTCTTCAGAATATTGTGCCAGCAGAAGCATATCCTGATGTCTGTCCAGAAAATCTTCATTTTCTCTTACGCAACGCAGGGTTGATACTTGTTTCTCCAGTCCTTGAACCTTCTCTTCAAGTATAGAGACTAGCTTGCACTTTGTATTTGCAGATTGTATTTCCCTAGTTTGTTAATATACTATTTAAAGGGTATTCAATCAAAAAATTGTTTTTTAGATTAGTCCGTTTAAAAAAAACTGACAGTACCCCTTTACATAATTCATTCTGAGTAAATTTTTCAAAAGCATCTAAATTGTACTGAAAGTCAATGGGACTTGGGCACATTTGAAAATTTTACTTAAACTCCTCTTTTCAAAAGAGCCTGAATGATAAAAGAATCTGCGAGTAACCTTTTGAAAAGTGATGTTATCATTTAGGAGTCGGTATCCTATTGACTTTCACCAAGACTTAAGCTTCTAAATTCTCAAAGTGTCTTGTCAAAATAGGACATAGGCTCTTAAATCACTTAGCTGTCTTTATTTTTTCCCTTTAACTAGAGAATCTCAAAGCACTTTAAAAAACAAAGAAATCCTTAGAGCATCACTTTGAGATAGGCATTATTATACACAATTTACTGATGGGGAAATGGAGAAGTTACAGTAAATTATTATTTATATTACCTTGTGGCCTAATTACATGCCAAAGATCACACTGCAATTTGGTGGCAAAACCAGGGATGGAACCCACAACTTCTGATTCTTCGTGGTATGAGAAAACAGCTAAACTATGCTTCCTCCCTGCAGAGATTGATATTGGACACTTAATACAAGTTATCAAGAGAGAAAAGAGAGATTGGAACATGAATATAACAAAACATATCAGAGACAGGTTAATATTATTATCCAAGTTAGAATAATTATATGTCTATATGACATCTTAATATTTCATTTCCATTTTATATTAGAGTAGAACCTCACTAATTTATACTGGGTGACCTATTGTGAATTATTAAATTTTGCAAATTAGTACATAAGTGAACACACACAATGAATGAATGGATAATGTATCAGATGTGTACTTTGCACATGCATTTGACAAGTATGGTTTAGTTTTAAATGTTTATAAAATACTATTTAATATATTAGGAAATATGATGCATATTTTTAAAAATAAATGAAGTCTAAATATGAGACCTTGCTATAGAAGTCTGGTCAATCTTGAAGTGGAGAGAATCATTGGTTTTGTATTTTTTCTGAAGGAGGTGGGGGTAGGAGGGGAGACAAAAAGCTATGGGGTGTATTGATATAGTTTGAATTGCTGAGATTTTACTGCAAGCAGTTTACAAAGCTTTAATTTGTTTGGTTTATTATTCTTGTAGTTTAACTATTTTTTCATCCTATTCAAATTGCTCTTAAGGATAAAGTGGGTTAGATTCAGACAGTAGAAAGAATATAAGAGAGAACAGTAGGGAGAGAGAAGAGAATTTGTGACCACATTGTCATGGGGAAAAATAAGTTGAAGATTAATGAAAGGAAAATACTAACCTATAACTTTACTGAGTATAAAATTGTTTGCAGTATTGTTGTAGTCATGTTGGCCCCAGGATATTAGAGATACAAGGTGAGTGAGGTAATATATATTTTTAATACACCAACTTCTGTTGATGAAAAAGCTCTTCTTCTGACCTGAAGAAGAACTCTGTGTAAGCTTGCAAGCTTGTCTCTTTCACCAACATAAGGTGATTCAATAAAAGATATTACTTCATCCATCTTGTCTCACTGAGTATAAAATTATCATTAAAGGCATGCGTACTGAAGCTCAGTATGTTATGTTTGGCAGTCATGTGATGAGGTAATCATAAATATTTTGAGTGGAAGGTGTCAAGTTTTCCACAATGATAATGTTCCAAGTTTCTTTAAATCATTATTGCAGAATGGGGCAAAGCTTTTCTTCCTGAAGTCTGCTACCAAATTCTTAGCTGTCAATATTAGATGGCTGATAAGGGTTCTATATAAGTCTGTCAGAGAGAGCATTGTTGGGAGGCTTACTAGCAGGTAGATCTTTGAAAGGGGCAACAAAAGGCCACTTATTTATATAATCGTAAGACTGGAAGGGACCTTGAGAGGTCATCTAGTCCAGTCCCCTGCACTTGTGGCAGGACTAAGTATTATCTAGACCATCCCTGACAGGTGTTTGTCTAACCTGCTCTTAAAAATCTCCATTGATGGAGATTCCACAACTTCCCTAGGCAATTTATTCCACTGCTTAACCACCCTGACAGTTAGGAAGTTTCTCCTAGTATCCAACCTAAACCTCCCTTGCTGCAATTTAAGCCCATTGCTTCTTGTTCTATCTTCAGAAGTTAAGAAGAACAGTTTTTCTCCCTTCTCCTTGTAACAACCTTTTATGTACTTGAAAATTGTTATCATGTCCACTATCTGTCTTCTCTTTTCCAGACTAAACAAACCCAACTTCTTCAATCTTCCCTCATAGGTCATGTTTTCTAGACCTTTAATAATTTTTGTTGCTCTTCTCTGGACTTTCTCCAATTTGCCCACATCTTTCCTGAAATGCGGTGCCCAGAACTGGACACAATACTTCAGCTGAGGCCTAATCAGTGAGGAGTAGAGCGGAAGAATTACTTGTGTCTTGCTTACAACACTCTTGCTATAACATCCCAGAATGATGTTCGCTTTTTTTGCAACAGTGTTACATGGTTGACTCATTTTTAGCTTGTGGTCCACTATGACCTCCACATCCTTTTCTGCAGTACTCCGTCCTAGGCAGTCATTATGGCCTATAACTATTCCTGCTTCTGCTGTGACCTTGATAATCTTACAAATTAAGCAGAGTTGGGTCAATAGTTGAGTGGGAGTCCTCCAAACAAAACTTTAGGTGCTGTAGGACTTGATGGTAGTGATTCAGTACATGATAGTGCTAGTGAGGAACTGGAATTTCTGTTCTGAACTCCCTCCCTCCCCTCCCCCCTTGCCTCAGTTCTGCAGTAGTGGTACTTCAACAACAAAAATTCAAAAACAGACTTCAGAGAGAAACTGCTGAACTAAAATTCATTTGCAAACTTAACACCATCCGTTTGGGCTTGAATAGGGACTGAGAGTGGCTGGCTCACTACAAAATCAACTTTCCCTCTTTTGGTATTGACACCTCCTCATCAATTATTGGGAGTGGACCACATCCAACCTGATTGAATTGGCCCTATCAACACTGGTTTCCACTTGTAAATTAACTCCCTTCTCTTCATGTGTCAGGATAATAATGCCTGCATCTGTAATTTTCACTCCATGCATCTGAAGAACTAGGTTTTTTACCCACAAAAGCTTATGCCCAAATAAATGTGTTAGTCTTTAAGGTGACACCAGACTCCTCGTTGTTTTTCTTGTGGGAAACTCAGCCGCAAATCTGAGTACTCTTTTCTAACCAGTTGTGCACCCTCCTAATAGCAGGTTCATTTGGGTTTGTTTCTTCGGTATGTTTATAAGAAAGTCATGTGAGATAGTATCAGAAGCCATACTAAAATCAAGATAGATCACATCTACTGCTTGCCCCATCCACGAAGCTTGTTAACCTGTCAAAGAAGGAGATTAGGTTTGGTTGGCATGATTTGTTCCTGACAATCCATGTTGACTGTTACTTATCAAGTTGTTTTCTTCTAGCTGCTTTTGATTGTTTGCGCCCTTATCTTTCCACTTACCAAAGTTAAGATAACTGGTCTATAATTCCCTGCATTGTCCTTTTCCACCTTGTTATAGATAGGTATAATATTTGCCTTTTCCCAGTCCTTTGGGATCTCTCCTGTACTCCACAAGTGCTCAAAGATTGTTAATGACTCAGAGGTCTCTTCAGCCGGTTCCTTAAGTATTCTAGAATGTATTTCATCAGGCCCTGCTCACTTGAAGATATCTAACTTGTCTAAGTAATTCATAACTTATTCTTTTCCAGTTTTAGCCCTCAGATCCTACCCCATTTACACTGATGTTCACTTCTAACTTTTTTGGTGAAAACTGAAATGAAAGTCATTTAATACTTTGGCCATTGCTATGTTTTCTTTATTGTCTTTCCCTCATAATTGTAATAGGACTACCCTGTCCTCTGTCTTCCTCTTGCTTCTAATGTATTTGTAAAATGCTTTCTTGTTACTCTTTATGTCACTAGCCAGTTTTATTTCATTTTGTGCCTAGGCCTTTCTAATTTTGTCCTTCCATGCTTCTGTTGGGTTTTTTTAATAGTCATCCTTCATAATTTGACCTGGTTTCAACTTATTGTATGACTTTGTTTGTTTGTTTCAAGCCTTTGAAGATCTCCTGGTTAAACTAGAGTGATCTGTTGCCATACTGCCTATCTTTCCTAGGCATTGCAGTAGTTTGCCTTTGTGCCCTTAATAATGTCTCTCCAAAAGGCCGCCAACTCTCCTGAACTCTTTTTCTCTTAGACTTGCTTCCCATGAGATCTTACCTACCAATTCTCTTGAATTCATTCTCATCAATCAAATTAGTATCTTGACGCATCATTTTACCTTCTCTTTAAGATTTACTCCCATGATTATGGGAGTCTTCATGTACTTATCTAGAATCCAAGCCCTAGACCTGATAAAAATGTACACAAATACAATTTGAGGAGCCCCAGTAACTTCAGAAGGATTACTCAAAGTGTATGAAATTAGGCCAGGTCTAAATGGGAACCTTTTGCCAGAATAGCAAAAATGGTTAAGTGTTTTTTGCTTTTTGTTTTTATTTTTTTTATTTTTTTAATGACACTTCTGTGCCAGCAAGAGCATTAGTACAGGTGCAGTAATAGTGGCTAAAAAAATACTTATTTTGCTTGCTGAACCTGTATAAGACACTTCTGTGCCAGCAAGAGCATTAGTACAGGTGCAGTAATAGTGGCTAAAAAAATACTTATTTTGCTTGCTGAACCTGTATAAGCTATACAGGCAAAAGTATGTTGTAATCAATATAAGCTGTGTCTGCCATACTAATAATTCTGCCATTCTCTGAAATATTTGCCTGTTCAGGTATATATGAAGTTTTGACTTCAGTGGGAGTTCTCAGTAAAAGCGGAGTAGGCCTCCAGGATTTGGCACAATGGGTCTCTCAGATAAAAACTCCTCATGTGCATAAGGATTTGCAAGATCCAGTAATTTACAAAGCAATTATCAAAAACTAAATAAATTTTTTTTTTATTATTTAATGTATTTTACATTTTTAATGAATTTTTGCTGCTTTTTACAGTATAGCTGCCTGTTCAGGTATAGTGGAAAAAAAATAAGGCTTTAGTCTTTGTAGGATCAGGGACTTAGTGATGAATGAAAAGTAATTTTTAAAATGTCACAATATAGAGATGTATAATTATACAATCTCATCTATAAGAGCATTTTGCAAACATAAACATCCCAAGATGCAGTTTTTGTGCATGCGATTCACACACATGCTGAGAGAGAGAATTCCATATTTTTTTTTTTTTTTTTTTTAGAAAATGAAAGTTCAATATCCCAAATAGCAAAAGTGAAAGTCGCTGGTCAGCCACAATGTGTAACCTACCAATAGCTGGTGCAAGGGTATTCTCTTTGTGCTCTAACACTGTGCCTCTATGCAGCACAGTATCTCCTTGAGCTTCCCCTGAAGTGGTGCAGACCTATACCGCTCTTATCATGGAGTACCTTAATAACATGATCTAGATCTAAATAGCTTTGTTGCACATCCCGGAAATAAATGTCCTAATTTCAAATGAAGGTATGATACTAATTTGTTCTGTACCAAAATTTCCAAAAAGTGACACTAAGCATTGTATTTAAAGAGGGATCCATCTTGCAAACCTACACTTTCCTAATGAGAGAATTCACAAGACACTCCGAGTTGAAACTTGTGGTGTTTTTAACTTCTCATTATGCATGTTATCACTAAACATATGGAAGAGTGGCATCTCAGTTTTGACTTCAGTGGGAGTTCTCAGTAAAAGCGGAGTAGGCCTCCAGGATTTGGCACAATGGGTCTCTCAGATAAAAACTCCTCATGTGCATAAGGATTTGCAAGATCCAGTAATTTACAAAGCAATTATCCAATGACTAATTAATTGACTTTTAAGAGTATTAATGTATTTTACATTTTTAATGAATTTTTTGCTGCTTTTTACAGTATTTTCTTTTTCAGTCTTTGGAAATTTGAAACTGAAGTATGTTTTCTTACCAAAACTAGTTTTCCTCTTTTGTGTTCTCATAAAGAATTCTAACTGTATAAGTCTCAATCTAGAAAAATATTCTTTTTCAGGAAGGGTATTTAAGCACATGCATAACTTTAAGCATGTGATAAAGTCATACTGATGTACATGGGACTTCAGAATGTATTTAATTGCCTTCCTGAATCAGGGCTTAAGTGTTTAATTTCATCAAGCAAATCTTTTTTAAGAAGAGCATTTAAGCATTTTCAGGCTAAACCTCCCACTACTTGTGTGAATGATGGTTCTATGACTGGGTCCACTTGTGGGGGAGAGAGGAACTAAAAAACATTGATAATTTATTACCATCAAGATTAATTAAGGGATCAAGCTAAAAACTGAGTGAATAAGTCATAGTTTGAGATGAAAGCTTGCTTAGTGCTATGCCTACTGAAGCTCTTGCCTAATTTCTTTTCTACTTCAATTGACCATTTCGACATTTGTTGTTCATATTGGAGGACATGAGTTCACATGGTTGTAATGTAAGCTACTTCATGTTTTTCGCACAGAAATATATTTCAAAATGACTCAGGCATGCTATAAGCCTAGGCAATAGTTGGGTAGAGGTGTATATGGGGAAAATTCTGACAAAGTTAGTTTAGGCCCCAATTCTGCAAGCACTTATGCGCAGTCTTAACTTTACTTCCATAAGTAGTAACATTTAAATTAAACTGCTCAACTTGTGTAAAGGTAACTGTATGATTGTTTAAAGAACTGGGGCCTGACTGGAACAGGACAAAATTATTTTACTGACATGAACAAAATGTCTTTAGACTTTCTTTTTTGTTAGGTTAGTCAAATCATTAATGGAGAAGAAGCAAAACTTGGGCTAACACAATGTAAATTACTTTTGGACTATTCAAAAAGGGCTATAATATTAATCTATAGAAGGAATTATTTATTAAAGTTGTGTGTCTGTCATTTAAACCTATGCTTCCCATTGGTAAATTTTTGTATATAAACTGACTTGACTTAAATTACAATATGCTATTTCGGACAATTAACAAAAAACATGCAATCTGCTTAGTTCTCACTTGAAAAATAAATGCTATTTCTTCCCATAGATTTTAAACTTTTTTTTATTTAGCTCAACAATTGTAAATTACTGGAATGAAAATTATCATAATGCTGGATAATTCAGCAGCATAAAGCTCATTCATACCAGGCATGGCACTGAAATATTTTGAACGCTACTTTGATTCAAATGTACTTAAAATCTTGTTTATATATTACATTGAGACTTACCAAAAGTCACATGTCATCGCAATAAAAAAATTGATAGTAATACACAACAATTCCTATTATTATAAACAGTTAAACTGGAAATGTTTGTAACTATTTTCTTTCATACCTTTAGTGCTTCTGGCAAATTCAATCTTTTATTATTTTTCAATGTGTGAGGGGGCACGCCCTCATTCTAGTAGAGAGGAGGCTAGCGAGCTCTTACAGGCTCAGCCAGCACTAACCAGTAGTGCTTGCTTTGCTTGAAGGGAGGAAGCTTAAGAAGAGAAAGCCTTTCCATAGGAAGGAGCTGTGACTAAAGAGACTGCCCACCTTTTATCTTTTGTCTTTTTTCTTTTATTCTGATTCTTTCTGCCCCCCGGAAAGGAAGAGGGGAAAGAACCTTACTGTTCTTCTCTGGAGAATTACCACAAATTGCCACAAATGGGGGAAGGACTCTATAAGCATCCCAAATCATGGTCTACTGGCAATTCGGGGAGCCCCCCACCCACCACACAGTGCCATCTGATTCCTCACCACAGCACAATTCCTCACCAGTATGAGTCATTCCAGGAATGCTTTTATCTACCACTGACGAGCAAAACATTGAAATATTTTCTGTAAAATATTTTTTGTTGTTTATTTTAAAATTTAAAAGGTTACAAGAATACTGTTACAACAAACATTTCCATTTCTGCAGTTAGTAGTGGGTTTATTGTGTCCAGCCCTACACTTTTGTGTGGAGAAGGGTAAACATAGTCTCCACCTACCCTATTGAATTACAGCAGCCCTTGAACATAAATAGAAGAACTACAGGAATCTTGATGTGCCAGAATCCCCAGAAGGGGTGAGATTGTAGCCATGACCCACACGTCACCACCACCCTACATCAGCCAGCAGAGCTGGCACTGTGTGGGCAGGGCAGCATGTGCTGTGTCCTGCCAAAGGGTGACACAGGGCCTGAGTTCCCCCTGCACTCCTGGAGCCATTGTTTTTGTGAGATACATCACTTCTAGAAGTACTTTGTGGGATGATATTCCTTACAGACACAATTTAACCCTTTCTAAAAATATATAAATATAATTAAAGTACAGTCTACCAATAACTTGAGGTAAGGAGTCCCAACTTCTACTCCATCACCTGACTACCATTGTTTCCAGTGCCATACAATGGTCTAGAAAGGTTAGAAGCTTGGCTCCTAGCCAATCACCTCATCTTCCTTTATCATTTATTTACCCTATACAGGATTATGCTCTTGTAATAAAGAACACTGACAAAGATGATATAGTCCTTCTGGACAATGTGAAGTAATGTGGTAAATTAAAGCTATTTATATACAGGTTTGCAAGGGAAGTAAAACCTGGGATTGGACATGACAGTTATGGTTATAGGAAGTGGAGGGTTGTTTGCTAAGGAAGTTGGGAAGGAGGAGTTGGGCTAGAGGGTTGGGCTGAGGAGGCTTGGAAGGAGGTTGGAGGTGGACTGAAGGAGGTCTACTGAGGAGGTTCCAGAGGAGAAGTTGACTGAGGTGAGAATAAGGAGACTATGATAATTTTGGCTGGATTTCATTTGTCCACTGAGAACTAATACAATTTCTGGCAATGCTCTTGACTGGGCTGCCCATTGCTGGAGACAGTGTCCTAGAAAAAGGGGCATGCCGCCACTGAAAAATGAGAGCAAATGCAAAAAGTACAGGAAGAAGGGAAGCAGGGACTTCAGTATGGAAATAAAAAGCACAGCATTCAGTAAAAAAAAAAAAAATAAAGAAATCATGGAGATATAAAAAAAAAAAAGTAAAAAGAAAAAAAAAAAAAAGAAATAAAAACAAAAAGTTCTTCAACCAGTTCCAACTAAGCAAGAAGTTCCTACCTTAATTATGTAAAAATGGGATTCAGCCTATCTCAAAATCATTTAACTATCAAATGTTTAGGAATCTGCAATCACATCTGAACTTCATCCCAAATGCATGCTGACATCAAATCCTGAAGTTTATATGAAGAGACCAGGCATTACCATTTGTTTTTTTAAAATCATCCTTGTGAAAGCTTGGTGTTCAAGACTCCACTGTTGTTTAGATGAGAAAAAGACTCCATTGACCAAGCTATATACCAATATAATGAATACTCCTGATCTGAAGATCTGGTGATCAAAAGGCAAGAAGAAGAGAACTTAGAGTATAGAGTAGAGTATAAATATCCAAAGATACAAGAAAGGAGGAAAATTGCAATAGAACTGAGGAACAGAGAAGAAGGGAGTGTAGGTGTGTAATGGGAAGAATCTGAAGTTTAATCTATTCTTTCCAGATAAAAAAAAAAACTATCTTCCATCCATTGAAACAAAAGCTAAAATAATTAAATAAAAAAACAAATTCAAAAAAAAAAAAAAAAAAAAAGATGAACAAAAAGCAAATGAAAAAAAAGGAATACACAGAAGGAAGATGAAGGTAAGATAAAACATAGACATTTACAAATATTATTCAGAAATGCGTATTTATTTTATTTTGAATACTCTCATATTTAATTTCTTTTTTTCTTTATATATTTTATTTTTTTCCTTTTCTTTTCAGTTTAATTTTTTTATTTTTTCTTTTTTTTGGAGTTAAGATTTAAAGGATTGTGGAAGAGGGTTTTGAGTTAGAAAGTTAATAAAAAGAGGAGGAAAATAAGGAAAAAGGGAAAGTAAACATGTGAGGGTAAAGATATAAAAGAGGAGTTCATGGGAAAGTAATAAGTGTCACACTGTTGAAACTAACTCAATTGCAATGAACTGTCTCCATTAATAACATTGTAATTTCCCACTCATATTATTCCTAATTTTAATCTCAACTATTCCTCCACTAAAACTCTTTGAATCTCTCTCCACTCCTCTGATAATTTCTTTCTTCTTCTATTTTATATTCACTATTTTTTTACCTAAATACATTTTTATTTTTTTTTTTTACATTTTCTTTTGTCCTTTTTTTATAGATAGATTTTTTTATATCCCTTTAGAGCATTTTTTTTTTCATACTAGATAACTCCCTTATTTTGTCTCCATCTTGTGTTTTTCATTAGTTTCATTGATCTTTGTAGTCTGGGTTTTCTGTTTTCCTCCTATCTTTGAATTTTCTTTTTTCTTCAGTTTTTTTGTCAGCTTTTGGACAGTTTTGTCTAGAAGACATCTCCCACAGTTCTCCAGCAATGGCGTGAATACCTAGTTAATCCTACTTTTAATGCCAGTTCTTGATGAATACATTCTTTCATAATTCAGATACCACTTCATTCTCACTTACATTTCATTCATGGCATGCATATTTCATGTCATTGTGGTTCTGGTATATCTTGTTTCATTTGAAATTCTTATTAGTCCTGAAGTGCTGCAGAAATCCACTTCTGTTTTATTGCCTTTTATATTTTTATCTATAAAGTCTCCTTTAGTCTATCTTTCTCTCTATTTATCCTAAATCCTCCTCTCCTATTTGACGATGCATGCCAAATTTCTGTATCTAACCCAAATTTCATTATGCCAAACTACTTTTATTTAATTCAAATCTCATTAATTACAAATCTTCTTGCAGGACTGATCTTTTTCAACATCTCTTTCTTCTTCCTTCAGTTCATTATTCTTCCAATCTCTTTCCTCTGTCATTCTTTTTCTTTCTTTTCTTTCATCTTTCAATTATCTTTTCCTTTCTCCATCTCTTTCATTTTTTTTTTTTCAACCATCTTCTCACAATTAAACATTTCATTATCTATCATATTTATATCATCTTATATTTATCTTGTCTATCTTATCTATCTTGTCTTCCTAAATATATCTATATTATCAATCAAATCTATCTTTATCATCATATCTCTTCACAATCATATCTTATCTTGCATGTGATCCATCCATTTCATGTCTGTAATTTTGTCTTTACCATTTAATTGTTTAAAATGTGTTCTAAATGTAGGCATATTAGTGAGGTTGTCATTTCCCTTCTTTTTAGCTTGTTGTCATTTTTTTTCCTTTTTTGTCAGCTATCCTCCTGTGTTTGTATACCACCCTGTATTTGATAAATTTATTAAAATATTAAATTGTTATATTAAAAAATTGCACATTTGATATTTATTATTTTGTAATCATGAATTTGTATTATTTTGTGAATGAATTCCCCATTCTTAGTATTATACTCTTTTATTTTTTTTTATACTCTTTTTAGTTTTGTTATTCTGAACACATTCATTTTCATTCATTTTATTACATTCATTTCCATTTATCCCTTTTCCCTTCCCTCATTCCCATTATTCATTCATTTTCCTATTCTTTTGTTTCCCATTCTCTCATCATTAATCTATGGCCCATTCTGCTTCTTCTTTCATTCTTCTCTTCTTCTCTCTTCTCTTTAACATTTTTTTTTTTTTGTTTTTCTTTTATTTGACTTTTTAACTTTTTTTTTTTTTACTACTTTTTTTCACTTCTTTGCAACTCACCACACTTTATCACTTTCCCCCTGCCCCCATGTATCCTTCTTTTCCATTTCTAATATCCTTTCTTTCCCCTTCCCGATTCCATCCTTGCAGTTCTTTCTACTTCCCTTTGCAGTGGTTGTTTGCTTTTGATGCAAGTGCAGTTCCTTTTTCCAGTTTTTTTTTGTTGCTTTTCAAAAGAAAGTCCAAACCACCTCCAAACCACCTCCAAGTCCCTCCCAAACCACTGACTTTTCTATCTCTAGCTCTTAATATCCTCCCTTGAAAAAAAATAAAAATCTTTTAAAATCTACTCTCCTTTTTAAATATGAATTTCCTTAACTGATCATCAAATTGGATCAAAATCAATTCAGCAACATATTTTATTCACTATGACCATGTCATAAAGTCAAAATAGCATCCCTTTACTAGCATCCCTTTTTTTTGTTTGGTTTTGTGTGGTTTATTTGCTAATCTGTGCATCCAGTAATCCAGTGGTGTAATAACTAGGTGTTCCCATTAGTAATAGCATTTGTTCTCTAAATAATGACCAGATGAAATGGCGATAAAATGAACAAAAAATGAACGACAGTTCTTTGAAAACTTTTTCTAGTATTATTAAGAAGTAGTATATATTTTAGAGTCCATTGTGTTAAAATGCATTGTAAAGGATGAATGAAAAGGGATATAAAAAAAAAATTTTTTTTAACAAAAAAATTAAAAATGGGATTTCTTTTGAAATACCTAGTGGGAAGGGAATGCAAAAGCTGTTATGAACTTGTAACCACAGAAAAAACCCTTAGTGGGGTTTTAGACACTAACGCCTACCAGAGCCCTTGTTAGAGCTGGAAGGTAATCTTTGGTAAACTTGTTAGCCTGTGTGTAGATTCCTTTATTGTTTTTGTTATATATTTTTTCTGTAATGCTTTCACCTTAAGAATAAATGTACTTGTTTATAAAGTACTGTGTGGTAACTTATCTGCAAGCAATTACACTGTTTATAGCCTTCAGAAAGAAGTGTGAACTCTGGACTTTTAGGTGGTCTGGCTTGCTGGAGATTACAGTATAGGCAGGGAACTGTGCAGCCTGGTCAGGAGGAAGAGAGACTCGGGTTTCTGCACAAGAGAGGTAACCGCTAAGGAGCGTAACACACTGTAACTCAAAGTGGTATCCTGTAACCTCCATGTCCATCATTCATATATGGTTATAATATTTCATACGAAGCGTGTGTGTGTGTATAATTAGTGCATATGAAGTCATGAGATTTTGCTCTATGGTTGTTATTGAAATATGTTGTGAGTTTGGGAGTCACCCACTACTCATTCTCCAGTGACAAAAAAGGAGGTGACCCACACCCAGGCCCACATTAAACAGCCATTCATCAGCAGGGGAGTTGAAAACAAGGGATTTACACTTGCATCCGAAGAAGTGGGTATTCACCCACGAAAGCTCATGCTGCAAAACGTCTGTTAGTCTATAAGGTGCCACAGGATTCTTTGCTGCAATTATGTAAGAGTTACACAAGCATCACAAAATGGGGATTGCTTGACTTTGTGACTCAGAAAGGCCGACCAGGACATGTCTGGGCTGGTATTTTCCAGGCACGTGAACTGAGGGTATAAAATAAGGGACAGTGGCATCATGCCTTTACATCTCTCCTCCCCCCACCTATGCTGAAGGCAACAAGAATGCCAGAAAGACAAAGACTTGAACTGAGGAGACTTGTCCCAGCCTGAGAAGGAAAGTCAACCTATGTATGAAGAAGTGTAACTTGCCTACAACATCCAGTAGGGGTGAGAACCTGCTTGATACAACTACTGCTTAGTCTAAGAAGGTTTAGGATTTAGACTACATGCTTGCAGTCCCAGCAGGCAGCAGTGTGCCATTAAAAATCCTGCCCAGCCCGGCCAGCCTGCTCTTCTCCGCCCTCCACCCCCCCTCCCACAGGGAGGGGGCAGAAGCTTGGTCCTGCTGGCTCCCCTGCCTCTTCCCGTAATGTGCTATGTTTCTGCCTCTCCTCCACCTCTGCGTCCTTCCCTCCCTGCCGGCCAATCAGCTGATGGCGCTTCTGAGGGAGGGGGTTGGGAAGGAGCAGAGTCAGCATGCTCACTGCTCCTGGCGGAGGCAGAGAAGAAGTGGAGGGCAGGGCCTTGGGGAGGGGGAGTCGAATAGGGGCATATCCCCTCCAGCCCTCTGCCCTGATCCCCCCCCCCACACACACACCCCCCGCCCTCTGCCCTGAGCCCTGTGCCCCCCTCATACACACCCAGCCCTCTGCTTGACTCCTTCACACACACCCCACGACCCCACGACCCCAGCCCTGACTCTGGCACCCCCCCACATGCCATGCACCCCCCACATCCTGACTCTTGCACCTCCCACATGCCCACCCCCCACCCTCAGCACCAAACGGGAGCTCCTGCACATATACCCCCACATTCCCACCTGCACCCCTTGCGCCAAATGGGAGCTGCCCAGGTAAGTGCCCCACACCCAAACCTCCTGCCCCAACTCTGAGCCCCCTCCCTCATTCGAGCTCCTGGCCAGACCCTTCACCCCCATCCCTGTGCTCAGTGGACTCCCACCCTCAGCTCAGTGCAGAGAGAGGAAGAGAATGGGCCAGAACCAGGGAGAAGGTAGGTACCCACTGTATGTGGTCAGGGCCAGGACCCCAGACCGGCAGCGAGCTGAGTGGGTCCGGCAGACGGGATCCCAGCTGGCAGGAGCTGGCGGATGGAAACCTCTGAGCGGCAGTGGGCTGAGCGGCTCAGCCCACTGCTGGTCTGGGGTCCCGGCTGCCGGCCCCGCACAGCCTGCTGCCGGTCTGGGGTTGTGGCTGCCAGACCCTTCCCAGCTGCAGGCCCCGCTCAGCCCGCTGCCGGCCTAGGTGAACAGTACCCCAGACCAGCAGCGGGTTGAGCGGGCCAGCGGTGTAAGATCAACATTTTAATTTAATTTTAAATGAAGCTTCTTAAAGATTTTGAAAACCTTGTTTCTTTTACAGTACAACAATAGTTCAGTTATATAATATATAGACTTATAGAGAAAGACCTTCTAAAAAACATTAAAATGTATTACCGGCACGCGAAACCTTAAATTAAAGTGAACAAATGAAGACTCGGCACACCACTTCTGAAAGGTTACCGATGCCTGATTTAGCATCTACAAATCCACTCAGTCCTATTTCTTGTTCAGCCAATCATTCAGCCAAACAAATTTGTTTACATTTTCAGGAGATAATGCTGCCCACTTCTTGTTCACAATGCCACCAGTTCACAATGAAAGTGAGAACAGGGGTTCTCATGGCACTGTTGTAGCCATTGTTGCAAGATACTTACATGCCAGATGCGCAAAAGATTCATGCTTCACCCACAATTCCAGAGGACATTCTTGATAAGGATCCAAAGAAGTGCAGACCGACACATGTTAATTTTCATCATCTGAGTCAGATGCCACCAGCTGAAGATTTATTTTCTTTTTTGGTGTTTTGGGTTCTGTAGTTTCCACATCAGAGTGTTGCTCTTTCAAGTCTTCTGAAAGCATGCTCCACATCTCATCCCTCTCAGATTTTGGATGGCACTTCAGATTCTTAAACCTTGGGTCGAGTGCTGTAACTATCTTTAGAAATCACATATTGGTACCTTCTTTGAGTTTTGTTAAATCTGCAGTGAAAGTGTTCTTAAAATGAACAACATGTGCTGAGTCATCATCCCAAACTACTATAACATGAAATATATGGCAGAATGCGGGCAAGATAGAACCAGAGACATACAATTCTCCCCCAAGGAGTTCAGTTACAAATTTAATTAACACGTTATTTTTTAATGAGCATCATCAGCATGGAAGCATGTCCTCTGGAATGGTGGCCGAAGCATGAAGGGCATATGAATGTTTAGCATATCTGGCATGTAAATGCCTTGCAATGCCAGCTACAAAAGTCCAATGTGAACATCTGTTCTCATTTTCTGGTGACGTTGTAAATAAGAAGTGGGCAGCGTTTTCTCCCATAAATGTAAACAAACTTGTTTGTCTTAGCAATTGGCTGAACAAGAAGTAGTACTGAGTAGAGCTGTAGGCTCTAATGTTTTGCATTGTTTTGTTTTTGAGTGCAGTTATGTAACAAAAAAAATCTGCATTTGTAAGTTGCACTTTCATGATAAAGAGATTGCACTACAATACTTGTATGAGGTTTATTTGAAAAGTACTCTTTCTTTTGTTTATCATTTTTACAGTGTAAATATTTGTAATCAATATTATAATGTGAGCAGTGTACACTTGCTATTCTGTGTTGTAACTGAATCCAATATATTTGAAAATGTAGAAAAACATCAAAAAATAATAAATTTTGATTGGCATGCTATTGTTTAACAATGCAATTAAAACTGATTAATCGTGATTAATTTTTTAAATCACAATTAATTTTTTTAGTTAATCGTGTGTGTTAACTGTGATTAATTGACAGCCCTACTTAAAATCTATCTTTCTGTAATTAATAAACTTATTTTAATGTTTTTTATCCTTATCACTGAGTTTGTCTAAGGTGCTTGAGAAATCTGCTGAGGTTACAAAGGCTGGTGCATGTGCCTTATCCTGTGTGACTAACTCCTGTTCAGGAAGCACCAGTACTTGTGGTGATAGGATAGATCAGCCGTCAGACAGGTGGAAGCCTAAGTCTCTCAGCTGAGTCTGACAAAGAATGCCAAGGTATAAATCTTGATCAGGTTGGACTGAGACTACCAGGAAAAACATATTGTGACTGAAATAGTTATCTAAAGAATAGCTGAATGAAATAATGCTTCCTGACTGCACTGTTGTACTTTTAAAACATACATTGATTATCACATCATTATACACCTTTCTTTACCCTGATATAACACAAATTCGGATATAATGTAAATTCGGATATAACGCGGTAAAGCAGCGCTCCGGGGGGGCGGGGCTGCGCACTCCGGCAAATCAAAGTAAGTTCAATATAACTCGGTTTCACCTATAATGTGGTAAGATTTTTTTTTTGGCTCCCAAGGACAGCGTTATATTGGGGTAGAGGTGTATTAATAGTACTCAATAGAACCACTATTATTGGTCAGTAACAATTTGGAGACTTTAAAAATTCATTACATTTCTTACAGAAACAAATTATCATTGCAACACCCAGCCAGGGTATCTGGGTTGTATGCTGGATAGATGACATGGAACAGCGGCCAATGGTTTAAGACACACTTCAGAAATTTGCTACCAGTAGAATGTGTGGGCGGAGGGGAGGGGGGGATGTTGTTGCTACTACATGAACAATTTTATTCATGAAGCATTGCCAAAAAACTTCATAGCTCCCTGTCTGCAGCAGCACAAATTCCTGCATTCTCTACCATCCTTGACACCAAACTTCATTACAGACATGTTTTTTTAAGGCCCATTGATGAGAAAGCAGGCCCATTGATGAGAAAGCTATATATATATATATAAACAAGTAGTATAAATACAAAATATATAAATATATATATATATATATATATATATATATATATTTGTATTTATACTACTTGTTTACTGTGTATATCTCTCCATTTCAATGTCTGATATTTCTGCACAAATATAGTGCTGCAATGTTTGTGATGCAAACATTGCAGAGGATATGTTTATTTTAAACTTCAGATTTTTTTAAAAAAAACCTCCCTTGGCATCTGTTCCAGGATTCAGGGTGCAGTACAAACCAGAGAGGGGTTGTCACCATATGCCCTGCAAACCTGGGTGCATTACAATGCTTTGCTGCTGTAGCTCCAAGCTGGGGACATTCTCACAACCAGCCTGTAAGCATGTGGATCAAACCATATGTGTGCTAGACAGCCCCAGTTCAGCAGCTCCAGCATCAGCTTCCTATCTGCAACCCCACAGCCCCACTCTGACCTCTTTTAGCCTTAGTTACAACCAGCAGGGTGACACTCCCCCATCACACTCCCAGTCCCACATTTTCCCAAAACCATGTGCTCTGCAATGTTCAGCTCACTCCTGAACAGTTCAGAGAAATAATGTTTATTCCTCTAAAGACACAAAAACACATCACTGCTTATTAACTTAACTGGGGTTAAAACACCCTTCCATTTAACACAGCACTGAGTTGGTTTATAGTAAACATAAAACAAATTGTAAGGTTGAAATTGTTTGAAGAGTAAACAAGCCTGTTTACTGTAAACAAGAGCCGGTTGGGAATTTTTTAACAAAATTTTTATATTGAAATCAAAATTGTTCACAAAACAGGTTCAGTGTCCATGAATCTTGAAGAATTATTAGAAAGCAAAGTTTCAAAACTGTTGAAAATCCCCATTTTGACATATTCAAAATAAAAATGTTTTTTCTAGTTGAAATGACTTTACTGCTGTCTAGCTAAAATAGGGTTTTAAAAAACAAGAAATGTCAAAATTGAAATGAAATGTTTTGATTGACTCTTTTGTTTATTATTATTTCTTTTGTTTGTTTTTGCAAAAATTTGAGAGAAACTTTTTGTCCTGATAGGGCATCAGATTTTTTTTTAACACTTTGAAAATGTTTACATGATGGGGAAACCTTTTTCCCTCCAAGCTCTATTTTGTATAGTGAAAAGTATATTATTAGTTCAGAGGTTTCCAAACTCTTGTCTGTGAATTGGTAGTGCTCTTCAGAGACGTATCTGGTCACATGCTATGGGCTGTACTCCTTGTTTACTTTGCTAAATTACATTAAAAGAAGCTTAAAAGTATACTCAATGTGTTACTGATATTATTTTTTCCACATAAGCCATTTTTGTAGATTCCACATATTGCGTAAACTGATTGTGAATGGGAAAACAAATTGTCTGTGAAGTTGCCAATGGGAGAGGAGGTTGTCTATGAAATAATCTTTATTAAGAGATGACCCACCCTGTGAAACTTTTGAGAACCCTTGGTCTGGGCATGCCATTCTAGCTGCACAACTCTTTACATTACTCTGCCTTTTGTCACTGGATGTGGAATAGTAGCACAATGCATGAGAATTCTCAACTTTCCACAAAAGTACTGAGCTGGATCTTACTCACTATCCCTTTTTGTTCAATCTTTTTTTCCCTCCATATAGCTGTTTCTGCAAGGGCCAAATGCTGTATTTCTTAGTAGTTTAGAATAACCGCAGTGTGACTGTGAGGGACTGCAATGTGACTGTTGGTCTGCTAGGGAAGGGTTAAGAGTGTGAAGAAAGATTAGGTACCTGATCCTATTTCTGTTGTAGTTAATGAATTTTGTCTCTGACTTTGGTGCGTCAGGATCAGGCCCTTGGTTGCTATTACAACATATACATTTTAACATTTAATTAATTAAGCATATAAAACACAGAGAAAATATCCTTTCAAAATAAACTTTTTAGATTCATTGAAGCAACTTGTATTTGATTTTGTGTTAATTAGGAGGGATTGTGGTGCCTCTCAGATATGAAGTGTGTGGTAAAAGCAAACAGAACACTGAAAGGACAGAGCCAACCAATATTAACAAGGCTCTCTTTTTTTCTGCAAAGATTGCATAATATATGTGTGTAGAAAGAAAGAGACTATTGTGTGTTGCAAGAAGATTAGGGGAAGTGATTGCTGAAGTCAGAGAATAAAATCTTTGCAAGGTCACCTCCAGGAGCAGTTAGTGTTAGAAGACAGCGTGTACATAGCCGAGAGCAACAGAAAGTACCACCTATCATTGTAAATGTGATGGTCTGCTTCTGAGTCACTGAGATGATATTGCTGGGCTATTCTGTTTTGCTCCTACTGTGGACATGTACTGCAGAAAAAGGTAAGTTTATTGAAAAGAAAGGCATGATCCTCACTGATACTTTGGGGACAGTCTGGGACAAGTGGTCTCCAAAATATTTTATAAATAGATAAAACTTTGATTATCATTTTTTTTCTGCAGAGTCTTGGAGTCAAAACTAATTAAAACTGTCTTGCAGTAGTCAGTATGCAGTATCTTATAGTAAATGTGATCTCAACTGTGTATTTGGGTACATTTTTGCTGTAGTGCCCAATGCTATTAAACTGAAGTTCAGCTTTTTCACTGATTACTGTGCTTAGAAACTAGAGCCAAGAAGTCCAATGTGTTTGTCAGCTTAATATATTAATTTGTGTTATAATTGTTTAAAGCTAACATCTAATAATTGTGAATAAATAAATATCTCCTTTAGAATTAATAAGGTAAATATTACATACAATATTGAAAAAGTTATAAAATGTTCTTTTGGTTAAGGGATTTTGTATTTCATTACTGTAAGTCATTAATAAGTTAAACTGAAAGAATACCATTTACAGTATTGACTGGAATAGATGCTTTCAAAATACGTTTTTTAAAATCCTGGTTGTATGGCTAGATGGCAGAGAAATAAACTTCTTGTCCATTAAAGGGGAAATGTTTTTGTATGAAAACTTTCTTTCATTTTTTTTAATTCCAGCTGTGTGCTCCCTCTATTTCTTTGGTAGCCCTCTTGCCATTTATTGTAACACAGATCAGTTTCTTATGCCCTAAGGCTAACAAACTGCATTTTTGTTTAATTTTCAAATTCTTTCCTCTGTAATATAAGAATGTGTCTATACTGTCTGCCTAGGGTGTATAATAGTTTAATATACAATATGCCTTCAATTGAGGAACTGTACCTGCATTTGCATTAGAAGGGTGTCATTGATCCATGTCTCACTTCTATTATCACTTTTAATTTTTAATTACATACATTAGTTACATAATTACAAATTACATACAATCCTGATCTTTTAGTCACCTAAGAAATCTCAGTAAATTTATGTGGGATCTTGCAGCTGAGTAAATATTGCAGGATTGGAACCTAATATTTTTCAGATAGCCTTTTCTCTTTCAGGATATTTCAGTGAGATTGAGTTTTAAACTGGAAAGTCAGTAGGCAATATCAGTGTTATTATTGCTATTATAATTTAAACCAAATAATTATTTATTAAAATGTATAACTAATATACTACTTTACAAACCTTTTACTAAGGTCTCAGTTGTTTCAAAGTAGTGTAAAAATATCTTCAAGTTTGAAAAAACAAGTAGGTCAAGTTTGGCCTCCATTTCACACCCATGTAACATTCCTCTGATAAGTGGGATTGCAAGGGTGTGTAAATGAGGCAACATTTGATTCAGCAAGGACAGATGTTACCATTAAGTTTCACTGTTGCCATAGCCGGCTCCAGGCATCAGCTTAGCAAGCAGGTGCTTGGGGTGGCCACTTCTGAGAGGGGTGGCACGTCCAGCTATTCGGCGGCAATTCTGCAGAGGGTCCCTCGCTTCTGCTCAGAGTGAAGGACCTCCGGCTGAATTGCCACAGATCGCGATCGCGGCTTTTTTTTTAATTTTATTTATTTTTTTTTGGCTGCTTGGGGCAGCAAAACCCCTGGAGCCAGCCCTGACTGTTGCAAATCTGGGGTAAATCCGTTTTCTACAGTGAAATGATTCCAGATCTACAACAATGTAAACAATAGAATAACTGGTCTCAGAGCCCTTTACTAAAGTGAATTTAAAACAAAAGTGTCACCCATCCATACAACTGACACAATTAGCAGAGCAAAGACTATGCCTTTAAAAAAACAGCTAATGGCCTATGCATCCCAGGATTTATTTTCTATTTTCTTTTAAATATATTTTAAAATCATGGTTAGTAAAGTTCTTGCTTGAGCAATAAATAGATCATTGAGATGAGTGAAATCCTATCCCCGGTGAAATCAATGGCAAAACTCCCATTAACTTCAAAGTGGCCACGGTTCCTGTCAATAAGTATAGACATTAGAGTTTAGATTGCCCCCAGCTTCTGTTAGTGTAAACCAGGAGTAATTCAATTTAAATCAGTGGAATAGCACCAGTTTGTGAGTGGAGTATCAGCCTCTAGAACTTAATTATGAAATCTATTGGATGGAATAGACTACTGGATGGAAGCGTTACCCAGACTGCTCATTTGAAACTTGGGAAAGGGGGATGAATTTGAAAATTGTCGGTTGGCTCCTCCGGAGGATCGGATCATGATTACACACAGAGGTTGGAGAAATAGACTGTGCTCAGGAAGGGAAGAAGTGCTGGACTTTATAGGTTTTCCCTCTGGTCTGGGAGTAAGAAGTAGAAGTGTTACTGAAAACTATTGTTATGTTTATGTTATATTTACTCTGGCTAAATAAACATTTAGGGGTTTACCAAACCCAGAAGCTGGAGTCATAGTCAACTGAGATCTTTTGAAAAAAATCTGAAGAGTCCTCAAAATAGAGTTAAGAAAAGCAGACAGGATCATCCGATATTCACCGGTAAGTTTCCTGAGAGGAAGCTTTGAGGGGTAACAGGGCTGTACCAGTGACCCAGAGACACGATTTTTAAACAAGATGTGTGCCCAAGAAGGTGCAGTTTGTGACAACCTGTAAAGAAGGTTAGATTTGAGAAGAAAATCTTGAATATAAATGTTAGTCAAGTTTGAGAAAATTAATGTTTCATAGCCTGTTAATTAAGAAAATCTAACTATGTAAAATATTGTGAGAATGATTCAGATAGTTGCCGTTATTAGTAGGCTATGTGCAATGTAAGCTTTTACAGTAGCTCTTATGGAGACTATAGAGAGAAAATTACTTGAATAGATAGTTACTGTGCTGATGAACTGGCATCATGGTTAATGGGGCCAACCATGAAGCATACCAACAGCATGTATATAGAGAGCAAATGGAATTGTGAACAAGATCAATTTGGGGTTTATATTGTAATAAAAACATTATATGTAGCTTTTTCTTTGTAAACATGCTTGAAGTGGGATTTGAATATGATAGTGTTCTATGTGTGATATGATCAGTTGCGCATTGGTATTCTATTTAGCTCCAATGCTGCTTAAATGTTCTTGAAGTTGCTAATGAAAGAGACTACAAAAGCAGATGATATAGGCAGGGAAGATTAGAAAAGTTAGTGCTATCTTTAATGACAAAAATAATCTTCATAAACATAGAGTTTTTGACTATGCCTTTCCCATTCTGAGAACTCAAAGTGCCATGAGCTTTTCTGAAATATACAATTTCTGTAGAATCTGAGAAATTCCTGGTCTCTTTTCAAACCAAGTTTTTTCTAGAAATCCTAAAATGTCCTACTTCATTAAGGCTAGGGGAAAATAAATTGCACCAAAATCTTACATAAAATTCACATTTTGAATTAAATGATATAAAGAAAACCAAATCTAGAAACATGTGCAACCACTGAAATGGTCATAATAAGGTATTTATTTTAATTTGTCAACAAAAACAATATTGTCAAATGTGTCATTTATTAAAGAAAAATGAAGCAGACACAAGTCTATTTTCCCTTTGATGTAAGCATGAACAGGAAATAAGTTTTTTCTCATAGACATGAAGGGAAAATGTCACTACTTAATGGAATTTATATACTTAAAAATGGAAACACTGAAGTCCACATTCTATCCTTCTCACCACCTATTTGAACTTCAAGGTGAATACTTGGTGCACAAATGTGTCATAAAGATGCATTGCCGATGTATGAAAAAAACTGAGGGCCAAATGGTTTTTATATTTTAATGTTACTGCTGCACAAACACTCCTGCAGCCAAAATGTTGCTATTTAGTTATAGAACTATTATCATTTATCCATTCAAATGAGCAGAACTGTATGCAAAGGGAAGAAATGGGAAGAAAGAAAAGATACCTTTTTGAGAGAAAGCGAAGATGAGGAATGTATTTCACTTAGCTGTTGGTATGTAATAATTGCTGGTGATTTATCAGAATATCAACCCAACATATTATTTAAAAAAGGAGGGAAGCAAAAAGTTAGTGGATTAAAAAAGCAAATGAGTTTTAATGGGTCTTGCTAGTTACTCTGTGAAAGTCCCAGCATCTGGTTTTTGATAGCATGTGGGCACCCTCTAGTGGGCTTAGAGTAATAATTTTACACAGTTGTCTGCTTTAGTTTTACAGACTTGTTCTGTAATAAATAGTTCTCCTGGTTCTGCATAACTTTCTGAGTAACTCTCAGCTATAGGCATCCATATTAGTGAATTATAAATACTGAGAGGTAAAAAAAATGTGGTGCTAATAAAATGAAATTCATTTCCTACATAAAGACAGTAATTAGGATTTATGCTGCAGAAGTTCAGGGGTACTGGGGAACTGAAATGTATCACTCCCATCTGTTGCCTGGGCAAGAACCCATAGTGCAGCTTCCTCCTCCCACCCCAGCCTAGCAATGACATATTATCCCTGCCCACTTGCTTAATTGCTCATTGTGTGTCTCCCTTCTAGTCAGCACCAGGACAACTTCCAACAGAGGGGCAGCATGGAGACCCCTTTATATGGCAATCAAGGATTAGGGATGGCAGGTTATACGGGCTCAAGGTGCTCGAGCACCAGAAATATTCAAGGCTGAGGGCTGTGCTCCACCAATATTTGGAGCTGCTGGGGGGTTTCTCCCCTGGCCCTGCCTGGAGCGGGCCCTGCCCCTCCCCCACCTCAGTGCTTCCCTGCCTGAAAGAAAACAGCCTGTGCCTCTCTCCCCTGCTTGTGCTGCTTCTGCCTAAGGCTATAGAGATCAGCGTCGGGCAGCCTCTTGGCGCACCGGGGGAGGGGAAGAGGGAGAGAGGAGTGTGGGGGGGAAGGCACACACGTGCTTGGGAGCTCTCTTCCCCGCCCCCAGCACCCACATGGAGGAGACACCAAGGGGACTTCCATCCAGGAGATGGACATCTGGGGTGGACCTCACTCACCTGAGCAGCTGCTGGGGCTTCGATGAGGTTTGACCCTGTGATCCACCCCCTCCCCCCGCAGCCCTCACTCTTGCCCAATGCTGGGCAAGGGGCAGCCCCATCCCCAGTGAGACAAGGGTGATGGGCAGCAGGCTGCAGCAGAGGAGGAAGGAAGTCACATGTGCTGGCAGTCCCCCCGCCCCGCAGCACCCACCCACCTACCACAGGGGAGATGGGGGAGGAGGGGGCTTCCTAGACCTGAGCAGCTGGTGCTTGGGTGAATTTTGTGACACCCTACTTCCCCACCCCAGCCACAACCCTGCAGTCCCCACTCCTGCCCCATGCTGGGCAAGAGGCAGTTCCATCCCCCATCCCCAGTGAGGCTATGGTGAGGGGCAGCAGCAGGGGAGGCCACACGTGATGGCAACCCCCCTGGTACCCACCATAGGGGAGGCGAGTGGGCTTTCTGGACCTAAGAGAGTCCTAGGAGCATCTGCAGTGACCGTGGTGCAGAGTGAGTGTGCTGCCGGGGGGAGGGGGGTAGAGGAGGAGTCCCTCCCCTGGAGCTTGCTGCTGCCAATAAGGGGGAGGAGTCCTCTCTGGCCCTAGCCCTGGGCCAGCCTGTCTGCATCCCAAGTTCCTTATCCTAAGCCCTGCCCCACCCCAGAGCCTGCGCCCCCAGCACCCCAACCCTGCGCACCCTCCTGCACTGTGAACCCCTCATCCCCAACCCCACCCCAGAGGCCTTACTTGAGGGGAAAAATGTGCAACTTAAATTTGGTGGTCAGTTTGGAGTATCATTGTGTTTAGCACAATACTTGATTATTTTACACCCTTTAAAGTATACAGGTGTTACAAAGTGGGAATGTTCTTAATGTTTTCTCTGAATACTGTGTGGGTGTCTCAGTTTCCCCTATGCATTTCTCAATGATTTAGATGGTGGGATAAGGGTGTGTGATTGTTGTAGAGCCCTAGAATGCCAGTGTGATGCCGTCTGCACAGAGAATGGCCAAAACCCTGTCTCCAGGCAACTGATGGCCTGGGCCGCTCTCCTACAAGGTGCCAACTGAAGGTGTTGGAGAACAGAGAGATCGGGTGGCCTCCTAATGCCTGGAAAAGAGACAAAGGCCAGAGGAGGGAGTGTCAGTGCCTGTGTGGACTTCCGGGAAGCACATGGTGTGGAAGGGGATGCTGGGATGCTTTGGAACTACTCCATACAAAGCCAGTCAAGACTCTGGGGGAGCCTCCTCTCTCTGAGCATACTGTCTGCAGGGCAAGAAGCTTACACCTTCTTGAGTCTGATCTCAGAACATTCAACATGCCCTTCCACACTGTGCGCTTTCTGCAGCGAGTGTACCCAGGCAGGTCCTGGGGCAACCAGAGGTCCCTGCACCCCAACTCTGCAGTCAGACTTGACTCTCAGCCAGCGGGTAAAACAGAAGGTTTATTAGATGACAGGATCACTGTCTAAAACAGAGCTTGTAGGTACAGAAAACAGGACCCTTCAGTCAGGTCCATCTTGGAGGGTGGGGAGCCTAGACCCAAGTTCTGGGCCTCTCCCCATTTCCCCAGCCAGCTACAAACTGACACTCCCTCCTCTGGCCTTTGTGTCTCTTCTGGAAAAGGAGGCCACCTGATCTCTTTGTCCCCAACACCTTCAGTTGGCACCTTGCAGGGGAAACTGAGGCACCCACACATTATTCAGAGAAAACATTAAGAACATTCCCACTTTGTCACAACAGGTGCAACAAAATATAATACCGTATATTGAAGCAGGCAAGTGCTGCTTCTGACTTTCCACTTTTAATTGACCCTTGTAATCTGGTGGTGCTGACGCGTTGTAGCTTCATTTTATATCGGCTTACAGGGCGGGAGTGGCGGGGGACCCCATTTTCGGCACCACCAAAAATTATACAAACCTGCCACCTATGTTCAAGGTGTACCTTCTATTGCTGCCTCCAATCTGCATGTGGCCTCACCACTTGAGTGGTGCAAAGGACCTTGCACAAACCTTCCTGAACTCAGTGAATCTCACTGGGAGTAAATCCCTTACGACTGAACATTTTGCTTGCACTTTGTTTTTTCTACAGAAGTTTTTGTTTCTTTTTGGTGATTTAAATCATTATAAAAAGTCTTTTTAGCTATAGCTGAGTTTTCAGACTCTGTGTTCAGGTCTTTTTTATCTGCGAATCCGCAATTGTGTGCTAAAAAAAAAGTGGTGCTGCTGTTATAGTTATGCTGGAAGGTGGTAATTATCCCCAGTGTCTAGATATTTATTGTTTCACATTTGATTGACAATTTTGGTTTGCTATGAGATATGTACCAAGTTCTTTCCATTCTATTAAAAATCAGGTTAGTCTGATGGTGTTGGAGAAAAACAGAGTTCTTACTCTCAGTTTGGGTGCAGCAAGTCAAATACTTTATTTTCTCTAGCAATTGCCTGGAGGGAGAGAGCAGAACAGGTCTCTCTCCAGGTAAACAATTACAGCAAGCATTTATATCTTCTGTTACATACAATAATGGACGACAGCTCCATTTGTTTTATACATCTGTCCTCCCGATATCTTATTTTCCTCAACAATTTAGACTATAGTCTACATTCTATACTTATCTAACACAAGGTCACAACAACTTCTCATACAGTTCTTTCCCACTTGCCTCACACAATCCTTGCTTCTACAAATCTCGTGTAATTAGGGTTACAGCTAGCCTGACTCTTGCTCACACAAGGGGACTGTTTGAATATGAAATCCCCTTCAAATCTCTGTCAGTTCTTTCTCTACTTCCACAGTGTCCAGTTTGTACATTGTACATTGGCCAAATAGGACAGTCTCTACGCAAAAGAATAAATGGACACAAATCAGATGTCAAGAATTATAACATTCAAAAACCAGTCGGAGAACACTTCGATCTCCCTGGACACTCAATAACAGAATAAAGTGGCAATTCTTCAACAAAAAAAACTTCAAAAACAGACTCCAACGAGAAACTGCAGAACTGGAATTAATTTTCAAACTGGACACCATCAAATCAGGGCTGAATAAAGACTGAGAGTGGATGGGTCACTACAAAAACTAATTTCCCCATGCTAATTTCCCCCTACTGTTACTTACACCTTCTTGTCAACTGTTTGAAATGGGCTACCCTGATTACATTGGTCTCATTACCACTACAAAAGTGATTTTTTCCCCCTCCTGTTGAGAATAGCCCACTTCCACTTTAATTGAATTGTCTCATTAGCATTGACTCCCCACACATACACTTGGTAATGCAACTCCCATCTTTTCATGTACTGTGTATATATACCTGCCTACTGTATTTTCCACTCCATGCATCTGATGAAATGGGTTTTAGCCCATGAAAGCTTATGCCCAAATAAATTTGTTAGTCTGTAAGATGCCACAAATACTCCTTGTTGTTTATGCTGACACAGTCTAACAGGGTACCACTCTGAAACCTTCCAGTTGCCCATGATCTTTCTAAACATTGTGTGGTAATTACAATCAAGAAGCTGCACTTGCTTGCTCTCAAATCTCCTTCTTCCTTTTGTTAACATTATTTTTGGGTATTTACCATCTATTTTAATAAAAAAATTCTCATTTACTTAATATCTAGATTGTGAAACTCCACCTCCTAGAAGAACTAAGGAAATACTTACAGAAACCTGGGACAAGGCATCCTATCCACATGGTACTTTGGCAACTTACAACTGTCGACCTGGGTACATAAAACTTGGTCGTGTTACATTTCAGTGTACAAATGGTGTGTGGAAACATGTCCCCCCATATGTGGAATGTAGAAGTAAGTATCTGTACAAAATGTGAATATGTTCAACTGAAATACTTTCTGTCATTTTCCCTTTTTCTTCAGGTCAACATTTAGGGAGACATCACAAAGTCCTCACTTGGGCAATGATACTCATTAACAACAATTGGAGTTTTGTCTGTAATAATTCCAAGATTTGGCCCCTAAACTTTAGTGAGAAAGAAAATTCCATTAAAAAGAATCTCTATTATTACTACTGTGATTTACAATACAGACACCAAAGGTACAGATAGATGATTTAGCAAAGCAGGTGTTTTTTAACAGTTGCTCAAGGTAAACATAGCTACTTCATAGTAAGAAATAACCAGAACTGAGCAAAATTCAGAATTTCCATCCTATGGGAAATTCTTACATTTGAACATTTATTTTTTGTCATAAATTAGAATGAAAAGTTGATTTTTGAAATGTTTCACAGAATGGAAAATTTTAAAAAAAATTGGTTCTGAAAGGTCAAAACAGTTTTGGTTGAAATGAAACATTTCAATCAGTTCTATTTAAACTGCATTTTACCAAAGTGACGCATTGCCTCATGGGAATTGATGTTCAGGCGCCTTGATACCTCCATTTTTCCCATATAGGCTCCCTGACCAGACTACAACATTTATTATGTACTGAGAATCATCTGACCTCCATATTACATCATACATATCAATCAGAGGGAAATCCACAGTGCATTATGGGAGATGTAGTTCTCCAGGGAACATGGCCTGCAGGAGAGAAGGGGGACTCTGAAACCTGTCATTATATAATGGATTCATAGAAATGCAATTTAATGTTTTATTGACCTGATTCAAAACTAAATGTTCTGGGTCGGGTCAGTTCAAGAAATTGAAACATTCCAGTTCAGGTTGAAGTGACCTACAATGAAATATTTCATTTAAATTTTCCCAATGGAAAATCAAAAATGTTTGGAAAGATCAAGATTTTTCCAAAGAAAATATCAATTTTGCAGAAACTGAATTATCCATCAGAAGGTCATTCAGACAGATAATTCCTGACTAGCTCTATGAATAATCAAGTCAGATTAACATCTACTGTAATTAAACTTCCCATTAATTTTACCATATGTTCTTTCAAGTCTGATGTTTTAGATATCATATAATCATTTAAAAAGAGATTATGTTTGTAAAGCTCATTGAAGAAGCAAAGCAGTCTGAATAAAGTCTAGATCTCTGAAGGTCATTAAATAGTGCTTGTTCCAAGAATGAACATGGCCAGCACTTTTAGGAAGGGGTCCCACGATTCCTTTCCTTTTGATTACATGCTCCTTTAAATCTGGAATCAGTTATCTTCTCTGAGTCATCCAAATATGCTTCTTTCCCAAATAGTCTACATCTCTAATCAAAATATCCTACATATAGCAAAGTTAATTTGACATGAAAATCATTAAGAGAAAATCATAGATTCTAGGACCAGAAGGGATTATTATGATTATCTGATATGACCTCCTCCATAACCCAAGCCAAAGAACACAGCCCGATAATTTCTTCATCAATACCATAATTTCTGTTTAAGATAGAACATTGATTTAAAGATGGCAAGTGATGAAGAATCCACCCTGTCTCTAGGTAAATGGATCCAATGGTTAATTACCCTCATTTAATTCTTTTTGCCTATTTCTAGTTTGAATTTACTTAGCTTCAATTTCCAAACATTTGATTTTGTTATGCCTTCTTCTCTTAGTTTAAAAAGTGGTCTATTATTGGAAATCACTTCCCAGTAGAGACACTTCTAGAGCACAATCAAATCTTTGTTTAATCTTCTCTTTGATAAAGTAAATAGATTGAGCCTCTTTAATTTCTCAGTCAGGCATGTTTTCCAGACCTCTAATCATTCTTGTTGCTCTTTGCAATTTACCAACATCTTTTGTGAAGTGTGAACACAAAAACTGGACACAGTATTCTAATAATACACAGTAAAGAAATCAGAGGTGAAAAAATATGTGGAATAGCTACAGAACTAGAGTAAATGGTTCAGAAACTTAGCCAGTGAGGCCCTGCTCTTAAATATGAAATAAAGAGTGATGTGAGCTTAATCCCATTCCCTCCCTCCTTTTTTCCAGGAAGAAACCAAAGACACTCTTTTACTACAGGTTTTTTGCCCTTCCCTTTGGGATGTGAACTCTATGAAGGATCTCTCTTCTATGTACAAGTCAGTTGCTTCTGCAACTGCTTCCACAGATGTCTCCCACCTACAGCTCTCTCCTGCTTATAGCAGACCTCAGAGAAATGTTCTTGAGCAAATAGATCTATTAACTGGTCATAAGTTTCTGCCCCTTTACTTTTTTGTCATTTTTTTTCCAAATAATCCACCATTTTATGAATATATTCCCTGTGACTTAAATTGTCAACCTTTTAAAGGTTTATACACTTTGTGGTATGCCTCTGGTGTAATTTGAAACCTTTCTGACACAAACAATTTTAAAATGTCATACTCCATAGTCTCATTTACATCCATATAATCAAACACCTTCAAAGTTTTACCATTCAGTTTGGAGAGTAAGATGGTCATTCTCCAGTCATTAGAGAGTTGTTATGTACACTGCAGATCCTTTCAAAGGTGGTTAAATATTCTTCAGTGCAATCAGTCTTCCAGTAACTAGCGCACAGTTTGTCCCAGCTGTGTGATCCCTGGTGAGGATTACACATGGGCTGAAGGATCTGCTTTTGTAAGTCCAGTATGCTCAGGGCGTGCTGCCTGCCATCTCTTTTTCTTGCCTCTCCTTCTTTTCTTTGACCTCTGCTTCTTGGGCTTCAAAAATGTTGTCTTCCAGCTCCAGTGCTCTCTGGTGTGTGGTTTCCACTGCGTCCCATTTATCTTTGGCTGCCCACAGATGGTTCTTTCTCTACTTTTGCCACCTCCTAGATGGCCAACTCCAACTTCATAGCTGTTTCATTGAGGGCTATACCTGTGCATAACTTTACTTGTTCCATGAGTGAAAATCTCAGTTCCTCAGTGATTTTCCCTTCATCATCTAATTCACGAGCTTCACACTGCTGCTCCAACTATTGCTTATTTAGTTTGGAGTAGGTTCTTGTCTACTCATTTTATACTGCACTCTATTTCCTTACCTGAAATAAACAGAAAATAGCAATCCATAACCTGTTTCTTCATTTTTCACCATTCTAAGGGTGACTCTCTCACAAGCAAACTGGATGTAGATCCTGCCTGATTACTCCACTGTGGTGCTTCCCAGGGGTAGGGTTGTGAGGCACCTCACTACCACCTCCCCTTATCTGTGCTTATCAGGGTGCAGCTTCCTGACACCACTAGCCGCAGGCAGAACGAGCACACTTCTCTCCGCCTATGCAGGCTGCGCTGTTCCTCTTCAGGTTAGTGATAGGCACACACCAATCCCCAAGTCCTTCAAGCATCTTCCTGTAGCATCCAGCCCCAATCCACTGGACACTCCCAGATCCTCTATTCCCAAAGGAATAGAACACCACAGCTTACCAGTTATACCACAGAATAGAGTTCTGCTTAACACACAGCACTTAAGTTTGTTTATAGAGAAAGCATTTTTAAGTTTATTTAACAAAGAACAGAGTTTCAAATGATAGCAAGCTGAAATATTGGAAACAAAGGGTTACGTCTAAAACAGAATCATAACACACATAATAGAGCCCAGACTTAACTAACATGATACTCTTCTGTCTAGTATCTAGATCTTTACGTCACCCAAATTTCTTCTCCCAGGATGTAAAAACTTGTGATCCTTATTTCATGAAGCAAACCCTCTGTTATCTTGCATCCTAGATGAAGAATGTAGAGTTAGTCTCTGTACCTACAGTTGCAGTCCAAAAATCCATGATCTTCACTTATAAAAGACCTTCCTGCTCGTTTATTTCCTGCTGTAAATTCCCCCCTCCGAAGATTTCATAATCCCATCATTAACATTTAGCTCAGACTGTAAATGGGCATTCATTGTGAACTATACAATACTCCATTTACTTACAGACAGACTGCTAGATAAACATTTTCTGCCTGAAATAAACTTGTTTTTCAACTTTTGGTGACTGACTCCAACTCACAGGCCAAAAGAACATAAGTATGTGTGTATAAACCCCTTACATATTATCCATACATACATTTTTCAGTGATCATGATGACCATTGTGACACAAACTTTCAGTAGATACCTTACGTGACACTCTTGGCAAACTAGAAGGTAGATACCAGACCAAGGGGGATCCCTGTAATCCTTATGTACACTGATGCCCTCTGCCAGACGGCACCAAGAGGTCCCTGGCTCACACATCCTTCTATCTTAAGAAGTCCTTGGGCTCCAGTTTGAAGGGTAACCATTCACCCAGGGTCCCAGCTTGTCATTGTAGGAGTGTATTTATCTTCTGCAGAACCAAAGTGCCATCTCTCAGTCAGATATCTTTTCATGAACAATGTTTTTCATATAACTCAAGCTCCTCACTGCTATAATCTGGGAATTTATGACCAGGTATTTAAAAACTTCATTAGCATGCTGGAATTTACTATATCCCTCAGTTAAAAGGTCAATGCATAATTACAGTTCTGTCTCCGTGTATCACCTATGTAACAAGCTGTACATGTAATTTACTTGATTGACTTAATAATATGTTTATTTTCCTCCTAATATACATGTATACGTATAGAAGCATTTCTAAATAGCCCTTACCTCTTTGAAAGAATCCTTTTGAAAGTGTACAAGGAAAAGTTTTAAATATCAGGTCAATAAACCTTGTGCCTTAAAAAAATATTAACAAATTGGGATTTTTCAATGTGTATTTAAATCTGATCATAGGTCTGACAAAGCATCCAATTTTAGAGCAGAGGCCTTTAGAGTATTCACAAATATTTTATAGAGTCAGATTCTTTGCTGTTTGTCACTCAGAAAGCAAAAATTTGGATAGTCCCAGTATTTAATTTGCCAGCATTATGGTTGAGTTTTCAAAAGTGCTCGGCATTCAGCTACCACTGAAATCAATGGTAAAACTCCCATTGACTTTAATAGGAGAGAATTAAGCTAATGCCGAAAGCTTTTGAAAATTCCACCCCATATAGCAAATACAATTCCTATCTGACAGTCAAAGTTACCTCCCTTTACAGCACTGTAGAAGGTTTATAAACACATTTCCCTTTTTTTCCACCCCCACAGACAAGCCCTGTGGCCATCCTGGAGATATTCAGTTTGGCTCCTTTGAACTTACTGCTGGAACAGAGTTTGTATTTGGTGCTCGTGTTGAGTACAAATGTGATGAAGGGTAATGTTGTTTTGTTATTCAATATACTGATAGTACTAGAGCAGGTCAATGTGGGGTGTAAAAGTTAATGGAGTAAGTGTCTAGTTATGGCTTTGCGATTTTATATTTAAGACTGACAGATTTACATTCTGTTAATATTGTTAAATTTCTATAGTTAGAAGTGGTTAATGATGAAAGCGCATCCAGTTTCATTACATTAAAAACACCTTGGGTTTCCATAAGACTATTTAACATAACTCTTTAAACTTATACCTTCAAATGTACTTCTGTAGCAGAGTATCAGAGGGGTAGCCGTGTTAGTCTGGATCTGTAAAAGCAGCAAAGAGTCCTGTGGCACCTTATAGACTAACAGATGTATTGGAGCATGAGCTTTCATGGGTGAATACCCATGCATCCAATGAAGCATGAAAGCTCATGCTTCAATACGTCTGTTAGTCTATAAGGTGCCACAGGACTCTTTGCTGCTTCTGTAGCAGAGTCAGCCAAACTTTGTCCTCCTGAGGACCACACCTAATTTGCTTAGACTGACTGCAGTTGATCTCATATTTAATATGGAGATCCAGGACTCAGAAACTAATGAACTGATGAAGCCTTGTTACGGGGCTTAGTGGGTCAGAGGCCTGATTTTCAGAGGTCAGCACTTGTGAAAATCAGGCCCTGACCTACAAGCCAAACATTAATCATTCCTGTTCTATAGTAATTGCAGAGAATTTTTTTTTCAAATTATGACTTTGTGGTAGACTCAGTAACTACATTCATCGTGTGCATTCACGACTAACTATAGCTCTCTAGAAAGAGCTTTAGTAAATTGAATAAAAAAATCTTCTGTATAATAAGATATACTCCATTACAGTCTGGCGGTTTTGCACTGCTCTGGCAATGCAAAACATCCATAAACTTGGCTTAATCTGCCATTTTCACCAGGCTTATGCCTCCTTTGTGCTAGAGGGTACCAGTGAACTGGGCTTAGAAGTTGCAATTCTCCCTAATGTTGTGGGACCACAGTGAATTACAATGGCTTCTATACAGAGGGCTGAGCCAGAGTTTAGCATTAGCAGCTCTCTGTAATAAAGAAGCTTCAATGAAGCTTTACTGCTGCCACTTACTATTCTGCTACTGTGAGCAATAGGAAGTTTAACAAAGTGGAGAAGGAGCCCAGTAGAGACAGTATTGTTTCCTTCTCCAGGCAAATGTTTTGGGTTAGTTTACGTATTAGAACAGGGGAAACTACTTGCATTGTTTTAACTGTAATAGCATCACATAACCTGTTAACACATAATGCTGCTGTATTTTAGAGTTTTATATTTTGGTTACAATTTTTTTGGTAAGTTATCAGATGCTCAGCCAAAGAAATTTCCGTGAGTGTCAGGCAGATGGATGGAGCAATGAACTCCCCCACTGTGAAGGTAAATGGAGTCTACAACAATCTTTTTTCAAACTGATTTTTGTTTAATATTTGCCTGCTTAAAACTATTGAGGACCCAACTGTGATATCTTTGCTCACATTGATTAGTACCTTTCTCTAGAGCCCTCTGTGAGACTATTTAAATTTCGCTCCCATCCCGCCCTGCAGTGCCCACTCCCACCCTCTCTTGAATTATTTCTGGCATTTTTATCCTGCTCCAAACCAAAAAAAATCTTAGATCCCACAAATCCCGCAAGAGAGGGGAGGGAGATAAACACATATAGGAAAGAGAAGCTCAAACAAAATAGCAATTTCCCAAATAGGCTACTCTTGGTAAACTGACAAGAAATGTAGTGTTTTCCTCCAAATTTCCACAGTCTGATTTGTTTTTTTTTGTTTTTTTTGTTTTTTTTTGTTTTGTTTTTTTTCCCACCCAATCCCGCCCACAATAAATACATTTTACTTTTTCTACTATTGTGGCAGTGTGTCCTGCAGGACCCACAGGATCCCAATCCGGCTGATGGGCTCTACCTTACTCCACATGTAGTCCGATTGGTTTCAGTAGTATTACTCATTCAGCATGATCAATGATGTCACAATCTGTCCTTTAATGTTGTTCTTAGATAATCTTCTTAATTTTGTTCTGTAGAGCTTTAATACTTATGGGGAAAGTGTTCTGTCATACAATGAATGCACATCCCACAGTACAGTATTTGTGTTATGATGTGAATGTGACTTTGGCCAGTAAGAATTGTTGTTATTTATATTTCTTTAGTCCCAAATTTTTTAGGGTTTCTCACTAAAGGAAAAGCATGACTACCTGTGAATGTGTGCGCTTAATCGTGCATGATTATACATTTATAAATCTTTATAGATTTGTTTGAGGAACCCTGAAATAGGATGCAAAATCAAAGAATGTGCGTATGACTGATATACTGGAGAAAGTTGGGAGAAGAAAGAGATGGAGGCAAAATTCTGGTCTCAGATATGCACATACACTCCCATTAATGTCTTTGCGGACATCCAAGGGTTAGGGTTAGGGTTAGGGTTTGGCCCCATCTAACGGCTACCTTTGTAATAAGGAATATTTGATCACATATATTTATTCTTTTTCTTGGGTTAGTGCAGTTATGGGAAATTAGAGATATGGGCCAAACTTTCTGCTGAGATAAATTGTACTCACTTATACCAGTGATGAATTTAGTCCAATATCTTTATCAAGGATTTTGAGCCAATAACTGTGAACTGATGGATATGTTTTGGTCAGTCTGCAGTTCTCTACAGTTTTCCAGCTGATTAGTCTGTGAGCAGATGTAGTCTTGGCATAAGCAAGAGCAACTAATGTTGACTTTTAGCAGGGCTTGAGCTGTGAGTGCCACTGGATATGTTAGTTGGACCCCCATCTATCACTCAAGGCAATTCTAGGTGAGCACTCTGTCTGCAACTAGGACGAATGCACAGCAGAGTGAGGAGACTCCATGTACCAACTTTCTCTGGTGTCTCTCAGTCTGACTTTATATCATACTAGTCACTGTGGTATCTGAGTATGTGATAAAGCTTAATTTTGTGTTTACTATGTAGTTTACTTATAGTATTTTTTTCAATTGTTCTGTATTTTAATGTTTATCATAAAATTGTAGGACTGGAAGGGACCTCAAGAGGTCATTTAGTCCAGTCCCATGCACTCATGGCAGGACTAAGTATTATCTAGACGATCCCTGACAGGTGTTTGTTCAGCCTGCTCTTAAAAATCTCCAATGACGGAGATTCCACAACCTCCCTAGGCAATTTATTCCAATGCTTAACTACCCTGACAGTTAGGAAGATTTTCCCAATGTCCAACCTAAATTGCCCTTGCTGTAATTTAAGTCCATTGCTTCGTGTCCTATCCTCAGAGGTTAAAGAGAACAATTTACCTCCCTCCTCCTTGTAACAACCCTTTATGTACTTGAAAACTGTTAGCATGTCCCCTCTCAGTCTTCTCTTCTCCAGACTACACCAACCCATTTTTTTCCCAATCTTCCCTCCTAGGTCATGTTTTCTAGACCCCTAATATTTTTTGTTTCTCTTCTCTGGACTTTCTCCAGTTTGTCCACATCACCCATAACTGGACACAATACTCTAGTTGAGGCCGAATCATCGTGGAGTAGAGAGGAAGAATTACTTCTTGTGTCTTGCTTATAATACTCTTGCTAATACATCCCAGAATGATTTCTTTTTTGCAACACTCTTTAGCTTATTTTTAATGCTAATTTTGTTTTACAATATAGTTACAGAGTAGGCCTTAAATTATAGCTTTATTTTTACAGTGAGCAAGTGTTTACCAGTAAATGCACCAGAAAATGGAAAAATCCTTGCAGCTGGTGTATATGAGGCAAATCAAGAATTTTCCTTTGGCCAAGTTGTACAGTTTGAATGTAATAAAGACTATACACTTTCTGGATCTAAAGAAATACATTGCACAGCTGATGGAAATTGGAATGCTGATGTACCTACATGCATAGGTGAGAAGAAAATTATCTTTTAGTTTAGTGAAATTTCTCTTTAGCCAAAGTGATTTCAAAGGTACTGTTGAAGCTGTTATCATGGCACTTACAGATTCCTAACAATTGATTATTCTATAGGAGAATTATGGAATGAGCAAAATATTTCCAGTGACAATAATTACAGTACTTAACTGATGTATTCATCTTCATTGCGTGATATGTGTAAAGGAAGTAAAATCTAGAAAATTTAGTCATAAAGTCTTCTAGACGTCCCCCAATCTTCACTGAAAAGTTAACACTGATGATACATAAAACATTATACATGAGTGAATAAATGGAACAAGAAAGTACCTACAGCTGAGAATATTCATTAATTTTTTGCATATTCTAATACTATCTATTCTGTTTTTTGTTAATGATATGGTTTTACTAATGAAGTGCATTAATCTTTCCCCTGTGCTGAGTGTGACATATACAGGATAACTCCATATGTAATATCTTTTTAACTGCTAACTTGTCACATGCACATATTATTATCTATTCTTAAAAATTAACAGACTCACCTGCAAACAGAGTTTGAGTCTATATGACATTTGATATTTAATATAAAAACCAAGTATGCTTCCACTTTATTGGTATTCTTAAAGTATTTAAAAATGAAACAATCATGGTGGATTGTGCTTTATTCAAATTGGCATGGCCAGATATCACTTATTTGATTCTTAATTTGTTTTGTAAATAGAGATCATAGTATGAGATTGATTTACCAATGTACTTGCATCAGGCATACTTGCTTCTGAAAAGATTTCTTAACATAATATTTCCATTTAATATTGAACCCAATGAGTTTTCAGAGTCAGGAAATTGTTTATATATTAACTGATTATGAAGTGTTTATTTAGGAAATGTATGACAGTGACAAGCACATTAATCACTTATTCACGCATTGGGCCAACTTTTGCAGCTCTGGCATCCCCCTACTTCTTATAATTCAAATGTGGAAGACTGATATTAAATATGTAAGTTGTTTAAAGCTGCTGCTAGAGTGCTGCTGCCTTTATGCCATTGAGCTGACTTTGTCTTCTGTATATTTACCCCAAATTGCAATTATATATTCAAAATCCAAAGAAAGATTCATGAAATCTATCCCAGGTTCTAGATGGGCTTTTATATTTTATACAGAGACTTAAATTATATGATGAAACACAGATTTACTATTTCCTAATTAACATAATCTTAAAACAGCCATGTCAAAATGAAATTTTGTATTTATTTTCTAGGGGGTGTTTTCTTAGTTAGGCATCACAACTTTTTTTTTAAATTTTGTTTCTTTTGTCCTTAGTGATAACCTGCGAACCACCAAGAATTAATAATGGAAATTTAATGACTCCAATGAAAGCTTACAGGGAGAATGAACGATTGCAGTTTACTTGTAATGCTGGATATACATTCGGGGAAAGATCTGATGCAGAGTGTACAGAATATGGATGGCGTCCAAAACCATCTTGTAAAGGTCTGCTTTTGCCCATTTTATACTGTGTGTTCTGTTACTTTTATCTAGCTAGCCAGCTATGGTCCTGGTCCACAACTAATGTTCCAAGGTACTATAGTAATACAAATACATAATTATTATATATGCTGTATCCTGGAAAGCAGTAACTCTGAAAAGGATTTAGGAGTCATAGTGGAAAAACAACTGAACTGTGATGCTATCATAAAAAGGGCTAATTCAATCCTTGTGTAATGTATAAATAGAGGAGCAGTGAGTAGAAGTAGGGAGGTGTTTTTTACCTCTGCAAAAGGCATTGGTGAGACTACTACTGAGATTACTGCATCCAGTTCTGGTGTCCAATTTTTCAACATCCTTTCTAAAATGTGGAGAGGAAGCAGAAAGGAGACACAAAAATTATTTGAGGTCTTGAAAAAATGCCTTACAGTGAGAACTGAAAGAGCTTATTCTGCTTAGTTTATTTTTAGAGCGTGGTATCTTGCCCTCAATATGTTGAGCATTCTTACTCCATTGTAAAACAATGATGTGCCTGCCTGCCAATCAGTGTAGCCTGCTGCAAACAGAGTGGACATGTACATCTGACCTAACCAGCTCCAGTCTAAGAAGAACTGTTCAAAAAGGGTCCCCTCCCCAACAGCACAGTGCTACAGAAACATTCCATACAGAAAGAAAAATGCAAAAAGCGCCACTGAAACCACATGAGATTCCTGATTGCTCTTGGGTTAAAAAATGAATATACTGTCACATTACAGGCGTCAACATCTCCTGATTTCAGTGGCTACTGTTATAGACTCTAATGTCCTACCAGCCAATGAAAGCTGGACACATTTTTCATTGCAGCATGTAAACACCTTGTTTGGTTTAGTCAGTGGGATCATTTAAGAGGATGATGTGAGGATCTCTGGATTTGTTAATAATTAATCAATGAGAAGATTATAGGCTTGGTGGGGATTATTGACACTGGGGGCAACGGTTGAGATAATTAGGTAATTAGCTCAGTAAGGGGAAAGATATATAATTGGAAGGAGCTTTCTGACACATGCCTGTGCTATGTTCTGCAGTGCTTGGACTCTAAAGATTAAAGGTACACATGGGGAAAAGAAACAGACTGTGTGCATGTTGTGAATAAGGGCACATGCAAATGGGCCAGACAGTGCAGAACATCAGGTAGCTGAAGAAACTCCCTTTTGCAGGGGCCTTAAAAATAAATATCCAGCAAGAGTTAGCAGGCAGGATGGGAGGTGGGTGGACTAGAAGGAATGATATTTCACCATCAGGGTTGCAACCCTCACCACTGGGATACTATGACACCACTGGGCCTTCATCTTGATCCTGAAAGATGTCCTGATGAGACTGGGAAAGAGAGAGGAACACAGAAGACATCGCCACCTTCACCATCTCCAGCCAAATCCTGAATACCACCTGGGATGTACAACTTTGGTTCCTGCTTTCCTTCCCTCCCTCATGTCATCTTCCACCCCCACCTTATTCTCTTTTCTATCTCTCTTTTTGCTTTCTGTTTAGTAAAAGTCTGGACTACCTGTACAGTACTGTACATTTTGCAACACTACTGTGAGCTTGTGTCAGAAAGGCAGCTGAAAGCAATGTCCTAAATAGCTCAATGTTGGTTCACGTTTGCCAGGTCTCTAAGTGCCTGATAAGGGGGTTTGCTGTGCTTGTGTTTCTCCAGCAGTGAAGAAGCAAGTAAGAGTCAGCACTAGAGACCAGTAGCTGCATTGCGTATTTTTGCTATTCCTTTCTCTCCTTTTTTGCGTGTGTTTGTCTTGTTTCATCTTAAAGGAAGCAGGATCAGACTTTAACAACAACAGCAGTAAGCTCAAGCCCATCTCAACTAATTTATCTTTTTCCCCATAAAGACCAGTTATCGTTAATACTGTCTAAAAGACAGTCAAGAGAGGAGTTTCCTTCTAAAATCTCCCTATAGCTAAAGGGAATAAGGGATATTGTTAAAATAAAGCCTTACTTCTAACTTTACATTTCAAATACTTTAACTATTTTTCCTATGTCTTCTAAAGGTTAACATGATTTTAATGGTTAACATGATTTTAATGGTGTGTTTGCCATGGGACTAAGCAGACCCAGGGCACTGTACTCAACACAAACATGGTTCAGTGGTTTGTACCATGATGCTGTTACGTTAGTCAGTTTGTTTTGTTGTTTTTGGGACCGTGCTGTGGCTGGGCTGGCAGTTAGAGGCAGAGTTTGGCTGCTCCAGCCTCTGGTGGTGGCTGGGCCTTAAGGGGGTGGGAGGGGCAGGGGCTGGGGCCAGGGCAGGGAGCTAAAGACAGGGAGGAGCAAGGAGGAGCTCAACCAGCTGCAGGGAGGCAGGAGAGTCCTTCTAGGGAGTTCAGCAAGGAGGAGCTAATGTGGCATCTGTGGTCTGTGTGTGTGTGTGTGTGTGTTTGTGTTTGTGTGTGTTTGTTTGTTGTGCTGTTTGTGTGTTTGTGTGTGTGTTGTTTTGTTTTGTTTGTTTGTTTGTTTGGTTTTTGTGTGCTGGTTGGCAGTTGAGGGCAGCTGTAAGCTAAGCAGCCTTAATCAGTGGGCGGGGCATTCCAGCAGGGGGGGCCAGCAGGCCAGCAGGCCGCGCCGCAGCGCACAGGGCTGGCACACAGGGGAGGGGGGCAGGGGGAGTTTGGAGGGGGAGGGGGGAGGAGGGAGAGGAAGGCCCAGCCCCCCCCCCCCCTCCCCCCTAACCCCTACCTATAAACCCCAAAAAACCACTAAAAACCACCCTTTCAAAACCACTCTTCACTAACAACAGCACTAAGCCCAGCGCCAGGCAGGCAAGCAGCCAGCATGCATGCACTGGCTGTTGACTGTATATTGTGCCCTGCCCTGCCTGGGCGGTGGTGTGTGTGCAGTCGGTGCAAGTGTCTGACCCTGACCAGAGACCATGAGGAGAGTGTAATGAGGCCAGGTGGCGGGGGACTGGAGAGAGGAGAGAGGAGAGAGGATGAGTGATGAGGCTGACTGACAGACACTGGTGTCTGTCCGCTCTCCGCCAGTGCTGCTGCTGAGAGGTGGAAAGGAGGAGAAAGGCCCAGGAAGTGAGCAGTCAGAGGGGAGCAGAGAGAAACCTCCCCTCACCTCCCCTCCTCCCAGATGGTTGGTTGCCTCCCACTGAGGTTGGCCTCCGGGGAGGAACTCCAGTTTCCTAGAAAAGGCAGGATGTTAGAGTAATGGAGAATTATTAGAAATGTAGATAGCTGGGTCTATGATGACCCGGAGAGCGTCCGTATGGACTTGCCTGCCTGGTGTGGGTTGCAGGGATCTCTCGAGGCATCTAGATGAACTTATGTGTGTGGTGGGGGGAGGAGCCGGTGTGGGGGTGGGTGGGTGGGTAATAGTGGGGGAAGGAGAGGAGGGAGAGAGAGAGCCAATTTTTTTAGGCTAGGAAGAGAGAGAAGAAATCAGGACCTATGGTGGCATTTTTTTTTCAAATGCTCTCAGTTCCACGCGCAGGGCCAGGTAGGCAGGCAGAGCTTCAGAGTCTCAAACTGCTGCGAGCGGAGAGTGGTGGGGATTGGACTTCTCTTAGAGAGAGAGAGAGATGAGATAGAGAATAGTCAGAGGAGTCAGGAGCAGAGGAAGAGAAGAGATGTATATAAGGGGATGAAGAGAATAAAAAAAAAAAAAAAAAAAAAAAAAAAAAGAAAAGGCAGGCTACAGGACAGGGACAAGTTTTTTTTTTAAAGTGCTTGTACACAAAAAAAATAATAATAAATAATAAGAAGAAGAGTGCCTTGTGATAAAGGAGGATAGATATATAATATATATCACAGATCACAGAAAACCTGATGAACTGAGACAATCAAAATCATACACAATCAAACAAAGTAAAAAGGACGGGAGGGACAGAGCAGGGGCAGGGGGAGGGAGTAGTATAACTTAAAAGAAAAGATGTAAATTCAAAAAAAAAAAAAAAAAATCCCCACAGGTTCCATAGTCTCTATCTGGATGGATCATGAAATCAAAAAAAAATAAAAAAGTAGGATCTATTATCGACCACCGACCCAGGACAGTAATAGTAGTGATGAAATGAAATGGGAAAAATTAGAGAGAGATCAAAAAAAAAAGAACCCAATAATGGGGGGATCAATTATCCCCCCATATTGACTGAAAATTTTCACTTCAGGACGAAATGCAGAGATTAAATTGATTTAATGGAGCTGAGAGCGGAGTCCAAGAGGTGAGGAGAGGTAACTATATAATATAATAATAATACAATGACATTCAATATGTGAAACAGAACTGAGTGGAACCAAGGAACTAACCAACCTAAACTCAAAAATTTCAAAAAAAAAAAAAATACAAAATGAAAATGTTAGTTAAAAAGTTAAAGAAAAAAGTGAAATCCCTAAAGTGAAATGGTGTGGGTTGCAAGTTAAAGACACCATAATAGAGGCCCAACTTCAATCCCAATACAAAAAAAATTAAAAAACAAAAAAAAAAAAGAAAAGAGCACCGTTAACAAACAACCAAAAGAAGCAGTGAGAGAGAAAAAAAAAAGACTAAAAAAAAGGAAGTCAAAATCCAGTGAGGCAAATAGAAAAAGCACAAACACTGCCAACTTAAGTGCAAGAGTGTAATAAAAAAAGCCAAAGAGGAGTTTGAAGAACGGCAAACTAATTTCTTTTTTCTTTCTTCTTCACTGCTGAGGATGTTAGGAGATTTTCCCAAACCTGAGCTTTTTTTAGGTGACAAATCTGAAGGAACTGTCACAGATTGAAGTGTCACTGGAGGAGGTTGAAAGAACAAATGTGAAAGTGCGGAACTATTAACCAAGGTTTGTAACCTGCAAATTAACAATAGTAAAAGTAAATAAAAAAATTGACAGACACAAAAAAAAAAAAACTCTTGAGCAATAGTCACATGGGTTTCTGTAAAGGAAATCGTGTCTTACTAATCTATTAGAGTTCTTTGAAACAGTTAGGAATCATTAGGAATCATTAAAAAGAATAAGAATGAGAATATATTATTATTATAATATAAATCCATGTAATCCACACATCTCGAATACTGTGTACAGATGTGGTCTCTCACCTCAAAAAGATATTCTAAACTAGAAAAGGTTCAGAAAAAAGAGCAAAAAAAATTAGGGGGGGTTAGAGAGAGGAGATGAGAGGAGAAGAAGAGAAAGGAGGCTAGGACAGTTTTTTGGAAAAGAGAGAAGGGGGGGGATGGGGAGGGATATATAAATAAAAAAATGATTGATGATGAGGAAGTGGAAAAAAGTTTTTTTTTTTTATTCCCATAATACAAGAACTAGTCACAAAATGAAAATAATAGGGCAGCAGGTTTAAAACAAATAAAGGAAGTTCTTCTTCACGATGTAAAAGGGGGACTGATAAATTCATGGTGGCTAAGTCCATAAATGGCTATTAGCCAGGATGGGTCACCATTGGCTACTGTCGGTAGACAGATGCTGGGCTAGATGGACCTTTGGTCTATGTTAACACCTTGGAATATCTGAGACAACTTATTCCATCCAACCAAACATGACAGAAGGGTAGTGTGGAATGAGTTGCCAGAAGAGATTAGACAAATCCAATGGGATCACCTTTAGGTCTCACTGCAAGGCTTAATTTTTTGGTAAAGTTTTTCCACAATAGTCAGAATGACACTTATAACAACTGACCCCTTCTCACCCCCAAAATAAAATAACTACCCCAAGCAAATACTCTGATCTCTAAAGATGGGTAAAAAACTGTAGACTTCATCAAATCCATAGGAATCTCACCATGCCAATTTTATGCAGATGATGTTCAAATATGACAGTGCTAGTAAAGCTAGGGGGAAAAAAAAGATACAAATAATTTTAATTGAAGGGGGTGACTTACAGCCTAAAGTCCATTTTATTACAGTTGCTAAACTTGTTTATCTGTTTTTGTTTAGAAATTAGATGTGATCCTCCAATAGTGACTAATGGAAACTACCGCCCCGAAAAAGAAGTGTTCAAAGAATTGGAAGTAATCAGAGTACACTGTAATCAAGGATTTCACTTTCAAACGCACAATAGGGAGAAGACAGCAGAATGCACAAAGAATGGCTGGTTACCTATTCCAAGATGTATCTGTAAGTTACTTTTATTTTAACATGTTTTTAAAATATCAAAGCCCAAATAGTTATACAATGATTATACAATTTCTGCAGTTGAGAATGTAAACAGAAATGAAAAAGGTATACTTGCAGGGTTTTTCCTTTTACAAAGTTTAAGAACGTAAGAATGGCCATAGTGGGTCAAACCAAAGGTCCATCTAGCCCAGTATCTTGTCTTCTGACAGTGGCCAATGCCAGATGCTCCAGAGGGAATGATCAGAACAGGTAATCATCAAGTGATCCATGCCCTGCCACCTATTTACAGCTTCTGGCAAACAGAGGCTAGGGACACCATCCCTGCCCATCCTACCTAATAGCCATTGATGGACTTATCCTCCATGAACTTTTCTACTTTCTTTTTGAACCCTGTTACAACCTTCGCCTTCACTACATCCTCTGGCAAACAGTTCCACAGGTTGATTGTGTGTTGTATGAAGAAATACTTCCTTTTTTTCATTTTAAGCCTGCTGCCTTTTAATTTCATTTGGTGACCCCAGTTCTTGTGTTATGAGAAGGAGTAAATAACACTTATTTACTTTCCTTATTTACTTTGATGGACTTGAATAAAGCACCTGTGAAAATATGATATGGTATAAGTTAATGCAGTTGTAAATAACTATACAACTAACATATACACAATGATTTATTCGACAAAATGTGCTAGACTTGACCCTTCTACAGGGAAGATTAGTAGCTGTGTGTTTTATCTATCCAAATGATAGCATGCCAAGCACAATACCATTACTGTATGAATGGTATAAAAGAAAAAAAAACCTATTGTCATAATTGGATTCTGAGTCACTCACATATACCACAGCCCTAGATTTGTACTATCCATTTTTGTTTCCTCAATTATTCTGAACGGTCACAGTCTCTTCCTGAAGAAGAGCTCGGTGTAAGATTGAAAGCTTGTCTCTCTCACAAACAGAAATTGGTCCAATAAAAGCTATTGCCATACCCACTTTGCCTCTCTAATATCCTGGGACTGACATGGCTACACCAACAATGCATACAACAGATTCTTTCAGGCAGTTCTTTTCCCTGTGCAAAATCAAGAAGTTCTTTCTCAAATGTTTACTCAGCCTTTCCTCAGGTAAAATCCCAGTGGCTGCAATGAGAGTTTTGTTGAGTAGGGACTGAGTAAAAACTTATCGAGGACTTCAGAATTTGGCTTTGATGATTAGAAACAAATGAAAGCTGTCTAAAACAGGAAGAGGTGTAAGTGGATTTGGAGCCCAGCAATGGTATTATAAATTAATTCTCTGATAATGTGACTCCAGATATCTTGGAAAACATGGAGTTAATTCCCCCTGGATCTGCACACAAAGGGAACCTTTAGTATGAGGATCATGTCCTGTCTTGTGTGGAGGAAATTCCATCACCTCCATGACACTATCTTGCCAACTGGGGGATTGCCCTGTATCCTGAGGAGATCCCACACAACATGTGGGTTCTGGGGGCTGGAAACCCTGCCTACCAGGTGAAAGCTCTATCTCGTGCTCCAAAGGAACAATTCGGGTAAACTGTGATTGTAACCTTGCAGAGCTCTTCTTTCCTTCCACCTCTTCCAATGAGTGTCCACAGAAGGGGGCAATTTTTCTTGCATGTACCTTGTAATATTATACATTTTAAACTTTTTCTTTAAAGTGAGACCCTGTGACTACCCAAATATAGAAAATGGAGCATTAACTGACTATTATGAAAATTACAAAGAACGAGCCTTTCCAGCACAGTTAGACGTGTCAATTTACTACAGATGTCTTGATGGTTACGTATCTGAAAGAGAGGAGAGGTGGACTCGGATCAGTTGTACTAGAGGGGGCTGGTCTCCTGCACCAAAATGCCTTAGTAAGTAAACATATGTTTGTATTATTTTCTTAAATTATAGTCTACTATAACTAATAATTATATACAGCAATGGACAGAACCAGGACTGCGACAGAAGGTGGGTGTTACTACAATTCTGCTCCATTCTGGCTCCTTGACTCCCCCAGCAAAGACTGTCACCCAAGGACATGAGTGTCTTTTTAAAAGGATTCAAAAGCGTAAGAAGGAGGCAGTACTTGGAACAGGCCTTCAATAAACCAGTTTTAGGATTTGCAGAGGGATTGTTTGTATTTTGTTCTTTTTTTCCCTCTTTTTTTCCCCTTTCGCCTTATTGCTGATATCTTAACCAGCATTTCTGTTTCTCTCACAAGGGAACAGGATAGGAATTGGTATCCCTTTGAGAGTGAGAGTGTTTGTGGAAGGTACTGGGATCTTTAGGATTTAGAAAGGGTGAGCAAAGATCAATAATAACCTGTGTGGAGAGAGACCTAAGAGGAGGGGTATTTTGTGTTGTGAAATTTGCTACACGAAGAGAGGCTTAGGTGGTTCTTTTGTCTTTGGGATGTTCAATTGTCAGAAAACTGCCTGTGAGAGTGACAGAACTATAGGAATTCTTTTCTCTTTTGTGCCAGTGCCCATGTGTGCACATGCATACACACACACTCTCTCCTCCTGCAGTGTGGGAATATATTGTTTCTTAGAAGACTTTTGCAGCTTGCCCTGGAGATTACTATTTTAGGCTGCATATCTTATCCCTTTTTCAGGGCTGCTCTTTGGTGGCAAAGAGAGTGGAGTGCCACTGCCAGATGCTCTGAATATGGAGACCTACAGCTGGTGATCCTGACATGTGCTAAGTCTGCTTTGCAACACTCTGGCCATACAAAGCAGATTTAAAGCTGACCTAAGTAGCCAGCTGAAGACTCCTCTATATCATTCCACTTTGGCGTCTCAGGCCATCCATCAAATAACTTAATCTAATAACTGTCTATAAAACCTTCCCTCTTATTTGTACAAAGACTAGCCAAATTCTGGTAATTTTCTAAATCATACAAAACTACAAATGAAAGAAACTTTAACAAGTCAATTGTTACAGTGAGACGTAGGCTTTTTTGAGTACATTGATGGTACATCAATTATCATACAAATAATAATCTCTATACCCCTAACTAGACAAATATTTGATACATAGCTAGTGTATAAACATAGCCTAATTCTCAGTCTTACACAAGATCGTAAAATTATGATTTTCATTAAAAACATCAACTATTAATATCATAATGAACAATTGAGTGTAGTATTTCATATACACAAATACTACAGAAATCATTTTACTTTTCCTGAAAATTAATAATAATAATAATAATATTTGGCTGTGTTCCAATAGTGAGTAGAGGCATAACCAAGATTGGATCCCCATCACTTTGTACTGACACAGCAAGAAACAGTCCCTCACTCAAAGAGCTTGCAATCTAAATAAACAAAACAGGCAAAAGGTGGAAGAGAAAGACACGGAAAGGTGTAATGACTTGCCAACATTCACACAAGTTAGTCTCAGAGCCAGGAATAAAACTCAACTCTCCTATTGGCCAGATCAATGAGTGGAGGCCCCCTTTTCATCAACTCAGTATTAATAAAAGCAAAAAAGTACCTTGCTTATGACAACCAACAAATCATGAATATTACTGAATAATCATTAAAAGAAAATCAGACAATGAATGGAATAAACTGCCTGGATAAACATAAAAATATGGAACATTAAGAGCCAAATGAAATGATGCATATTTAAACTGGCATCTTGCAAATTTTAATTGCTGCAAATTCAGTTATTGTATCTTGAAATGACAGTGTTTGAAATAAATCCTATTCAATTGACATAATAGCCAGAGCATTAAACTTTGTCTCAGCTTACCTTAAAAAAAGTTGTTTTCAGTCAAGTATGGCAGAAACAATGATCACTCTGCTTCACAGGTGACAATGGGTACAGTGAAATGCAGTCTCCACGCAATGTAAATATTCAGGAAAACCTTGCTCAGATATTTATCATACAAAAAATGTGGTGATTCCAGTAACTTCTATCCTGCATGTCACAGCATCTTATAAATTCTGAAAATTGATACATTTTGGCGGAAAGCTGAGGTTCTAGATCATTCAAGTAAGCATTGAGCAATGTGTGAGTGCATGTTTTCATCTCCCCTTCACTTCACTTTATTTGATCAAGAAATGTAAGAAAACTGAACGTTGTGGATAATTAGTGTACCATTAACTTCTTTTTAGTTCTGAACTTCGTTTATGGAGGATAAAATAAAAGCAGTCAACCTGAAATGTCCCTTTCCCTCAAAGAAGTGTCACTTCTGCCATCAGGAATTTTTTTTCTTTACAGTATGTTTGTGCACTTCATTGTTGGATTCATCAGCATAACCTCCCGATTGCTCTAATTAGTAGCTTCTTAATTGGCTCCAGGTATCCTAATTAGCCTTCCTGTCTTAATTGGTTCCAGCAACTTCCTGATTGTTCTGGAAGAGCCCATTATCTTTCTTAGGGAAAAGAGACTTGCTTAATCTGGGGCTAATATTTCTACCTTCTATCACTCCTGTTTAGCCCTGTGACCTCACTCCCATTCCTGTTATCTCATTAGTTGTTCCCCGCAGTTATTTGGTATCCCGGACCTGTGGATCCTCCCCTTAGGCTGCGGGGAGGTCCTTTAGCTGTGGGCTCTGCCCGCCCACTTACTGGATAGCAACAGGATCACTCTCCTGTAGCCATTTGGCCTGACCCTGTCACAGAGTTTTTTAAGACAAGGAGAGGTTCTTGTTTCCTTTTAATAAGATTGTTTCATAGAAGCTTCCATGCCTGGGCAACACCATAAAAAAGATGTTTTCTGAACAAAACTGAAACATTTATGTCTTCCATGCAACAATCAATACTGCAAGCCCTAGCTAAGTTCAGAGAAGAGCTGTTGATGTCATTTGGATCAATAAACTGTTCATAGTCTGGAAGAGTGAATTGCCCATCTGGCTTTCAGTTGGTATAAACCCAATTAAGTCCTCTTTTATGGCACCATGTATGCAGTAGCAGAAAATGACAGATAACTGATTTTCATTGGTGATATCAGGAGCTGAATCTACTATCAAAGAGTAGTATTTTGCCTGTTTGACTTCAGTTACAATGAATTCCAAAACCTTATGAGCTCAATGAACTCAGTTTTTTTTGACGAGTAGGATGGGTGACCTTTCTCTTTGTTTCCATAGTGTTTAATATGCTCTCTTACAAACTGGTCAAATTAGATGATGGCTTCAAGAATATCTAGATAATTTTGGTTCTGAGGAAAGCCAATAACTTCCTCCCTTGCTCTAAATGCTAACCCGCATTCATCAAGAATATTAACTGTCACAGTATGTCTTGAAATGTCTTCCCAGTAAGCAGTTTGTGTTAGACGCAGCTGTAACATCTCCCTGTCAATGTGATTCTTGCTTTGTGAACTTGCTAGCCATGCAACTATGGGGTTACAGTGTTCCACGTTGTTTTCATGAGAACAAGTCTTTTCCTCTGCCTTTTTTCCAGTTGGAAAAGCCTGCGATTATGAAGGTGCTAAGATTATTAGGCAATGAAAAGAGTTTTCACATAAAACAGAATACTGCTCCTGTGGGTTTAGAATGCTTTGACCAATGGCTCTGACAATGCTCTCCATTTGGTAGTTTTCATTCAAAAAGAAGAGGTGAAAGATACCATTTCTGATACTCAGAAACTATAAGTTTGTCATTTCAGAGTTACAACCGTGTTAGTCTGTATCCGCTGTGGCAGAGCTCTGACCTTGCTCCCATGGGTCCTGCTCTTCTAGGCGATTTATGCTAGCCTCAGTGGCTCACTGTGACCCTCCAAATAGCCCTTCTCTCTCTAGGGCCAGGGTTACAGTCTACTGAGCCCTTTTCATCATAGGCCAGCAAGGAGGTTGGTGAGAGAACTCCCACAGTCTCTGTTGTCCCTGTGGGGGCTTATTTCAGAACAGTTTAGCCTCCTGTCCTGACAGGGGCCTGACTTCCCCTCCCAGGAGATGTTCCTGTAGTGGTGGTTTGTGGGGAACCCAGGCCCACCCTCTGCTCCGGGTTCCGGCCCAGGGACTCTAATGGTAGCAGCTGTTGGCAGCCAACCTTTCACTGCCAGTATTGCTACATTTCCCTGGGCCACTTCCCCACAGCTCTCCTGCTTCTCCCTTTTTCACCCTTACCTTAGGGCTCCCTTAATGATGGTTTGAGGGTGTCTTCATTAACCAGCCCTTCAGCCACACTTCCTCTCCTCTGGCTCCCTGGCTTTCCTCTGCCTGACTGGAGTGAGCCCTTTTTTATAGTATCAGCAGGACCTTAATTAGAGTCAGGTGGTCACATTAGCTTAATGGCCTCACCTGACTCTTTGCAGGTTAATTACAGTGAGGTGTTCTCATTAGCCTGGAGCAGCCCCTGCTCTGGTCACTCAGGGAACAGAAAACTGTTAATCCAGTGGCCAGTATATCTGCCTTCTGCTATTCTGCTGTACCCAACTGGCCTGGGTCTATCACACCGCAAAAAGAACAGGAGTACTTGTGGTACCTTAGAGACTAACAAATTTATTTGAGCATAAGCTTTTGTGGGCTACAGCCCACTTCTTCGGATGCATAGAATGGAACATATAGTGAATGAGCCCCTGATGGCATGGCTGATGTGATTAGGTCCTATGATACTTGAATAGATACGTGGACAGAGTTGGCATCGGGCTTTGTTGCAAGGATGGGTTCCTAGGTCAGTGTTTTTGTTCAGTGATGTGTGGTTGCTGGTGAGTATTTGCTTCAGGTTGGGGGGTTGTCTGTACAGGTCTGTCTCCCAAGATCTGTGAGAGTGAGGGATCATCTTTCAGGATAGGTTGTAGATCTTTGATGATGTGCTGGAGAGGTGTTAGTTGGGGGCTGAAGGTGACAGCTAGTGGTGTTCTGTTATTTTCTTTATTGGGCCTATCTTATAGGAGGTGACTTCTGGGTACTCATCTGGCTCTGTCAATCTGTTTCTTCACTTCAGCAGGTGGGTATTGTAGTTTTAAGAATGCTTCAAAGACATCTTGTATGTGTTTGTCTCTGACTGAGTGATTGGAGCAAATACGGTTGTATCTTAGAGCTTGGCTGTAGACAATGGATCATGTGATGTGTCGTGGATGGAAGCTGGAGGCATGTAGGTAAGTGTAGCGGTTAGTAGGTTTCCGGTAAAGGGTGGTGTTTATGTGACCATCGCTTATTAGCACTGTGGTGTCCAGGAAATGGACCGCTTGTGTGGATTGATCTAGGCTGAGGTTGATGGTGGGATGGAAATTATTGAAATCATGGTGGAATTCCTCCAGGGCTTCTTTTCCATGCGTCCAGATGATGAAGATGTCATCAATGTAGTGCAAGTAGAGTAGGGGCGTTAGAAGATGAGAGCTAAGGAAGCGTTGTTCTAAGTCAGCTATAAAAATGTTGGCATATTGTGGGGCCATGCAGGTACTCATAGCAGTGCCACTGACTTGAAGGTATATATTGTCCCCAAATGTGAAATAGTTGTGGGTGAGGACAAAGTCACAAAGTTCAGCTACCAGGTTAGCTGTGACATTATCGGAGCTATTATTCCTGATAGCTTGTAGTCCATCTTTGTGTGAAATATTGGTGTAGAGGGCTTCTACATCCATAGTGGCCAGGATGGTGTTTTCTGGAAGATCATCAATGGATTGTAGTTTCCTCAGGAAGTCAGTGGTGTCTCGAAGATAGCTGGGAGTACTGGCAGTGTAGGGCCTAAGGAGAGAGTCCACATAGCCAGAAAATTCTGATGTTAGGGTGCCAATGCCTGAGATGATGGGGCACCCAGGATTTCCAGGTTTATGGATCTTGGGTAGCAAATAGAATACCCCTAGTCGGAGTTCTAGACATGTGTCTGTACAGATTTGTTCCTGTGCTTTGTCAGGGAGTTTTTTTAGCAGATGGTGTAGTTTCTTTAGGTAGTCCTCAGTGGGATCAGATGATAATGGCCTATAGAATGTGGTGTTAGAGAGCTGTCTAGCAGCCTCCTGGTCATATTCCAATTTATTTATGATGATGACAGCACCTCCTTTGTCAGCCTTTTTTATTATGATGTCAGAGTTGTTCCTGAGGCTGTAGATGGCTTTGTGTTCAGAATGGCTGAAGTTATGGGGCAAGTGATGTTGCTTTTCCACAATTTCAGCTTTTGCACATTGACAGAAGCAATCTATGTAGAAGTCCAGTCTGTTTTGACCTTCCAGAGGAGTCCACGCAGAATCCTTTTTTTGTTGTTGTTGTAGTGCTGGTAGGGAGGATTCTGTGGGTTAGTATGCTGTTCTGAGGTATGTTGGAAATATTCTCTGAGTCGGAGATGTCAAAAGTAGGATTCTAGGTAACCGCAGAACTGTATCATGTTTGTGGGTCTGGAGGGACAAAAGAAGAGGCCCCGAGATAGGACAGACTCTTCTGCTGAGCTAAGAGTATAGCCGGAAAGATTAACAATATTGTTGGGTTGGTTAAGGGAACTACTGTTGTGGCTCCTTGTGGCATGTAGCAGTTTAGATAGCTTAGTGTCCTTTTTCCTTTGTGGAGAGGCAAAGTTTGTATTGTAAATGGCTTGTCTAGTTTTTGTAAAGTTTATCCATGAGGAAGTGTGTATGGAAGGTTGGTTTTTTATGAGAGTATCCAGTTTTGAGAGCTCATTCTTAATCTTTCCCTGTTTGTCATTGCGATTCTGAAAATAGAGCAAATCTTTCTCAATACATGTAGTACAAAACTCTTCCATTATCAAACAAGCCCATTTAGCCAGATTTTGTTCAACACTAACAGCAACATCACCCCCTTTATCGCTATTATTCATTCTACCTTCTGTACGGACAAGTGTTAGAAAAAGTGGGTCATCTTTTTCATCGTTAGTTTTCTCCTTGATTTCAGGAATGCTTGCCTTTTCTTCTGAAATCTCCTGAGGGAACAAGTTCATACTCATATCTTTGCTTTGATTATCATTTTCTTAGAAAGATGATCCACCATCATGGAAGATGATTCTGAAGCAGTACTAACAGTGAAATAGTTAGCAAGTTTGGGTAACTTGCTTACAATATTCTCTTTCTAACTTTTTTGCTGCTCTGTTTTGAAATTGTCAACTGGACATCTTGTTTAAGCAAGGTTAAAACAATACTGCAGTTCTGTCATTATCACCCAATGGCAATGGCAATTAATACCGACAATTCACACCCTCATTACCAACAATTCAAAGTCTAAAAACATTAATTAAACTTTAACTGTGAAAGCTTAAGGAATTGGGACAAAATCAATATCAGCAGGGGCATACATTAGTTTTTTTTGTTCTTTTCTTTTTAGTATTAGCACAAGTTATGATCAAAATCTCCCTTTTATAATGTATATTTTAAGGATTGGCAGCCCCGCAGGAAAGCAGAGGTTTGGGGCTGCATCCCCCTTACTCCCCACTCTCCGATCCAGCTTCTGTGCCCAAACTACTAGGCCAGGATTTCTCAACCAGAGGGTCATGACCCTCCCAGATGGGTTGGGAAAGGCCATTAGGGGCATTGGGAAGTGTTGAATATGCTATTATAATCTGAAACAGAAGAAATCTTGTTCCCCCACTCCCTGCATACCCTTACTCTACCAGGTCAAATATTTTCTATCAACCTTTTGAAACACACACACAAATGATGTATATAGTCTGGGTAGTTCTGGCAGGAGGGGTAACTAATTGGGGTAATGAGACGTTGGGGAGCAGAGCTGGAGAGGCAGAGAATCCTAAAAGTCCACAAAGTCTTTAGCTAATGCCCCGGCTTTCTCAGATTTGTGCACAAAACATTTTACAAAGCCAAATTCTTTCTACTTTAAGTGGAAAATTTTGAATGCCAGTTGAAGAAAACGGTAATCTATGACTCTTATCCATCTATTATGCAGAATTTTTCATGAAGCACCTGTAAATGTCTTCTTGTCTGACCAGCTGTTTTCATGGCCCCTCAAAAGGTCAGTCTACACCAGGGATCGGCAACCTTTGGCCTGCAGCCCGCCTGGGTAAGCACCCAGGCGGGCCAGGCTGGTTTGTTTACCTGTCGCGTCCACAGGTTTGGCCGATCGGGGCTCCCACTGGGGGCTGCAGGAACTGGCCTGGGCTGAGAGATGTGCTGGGTGCCGCTTCCAACAGTCCCCATTAGCCTGGAGCAGCGAACTGTGGCCAGTGGGAGCCCCAATCAACCAATCCCTGGTCTACAGAGTCCATAGCAAAGAACCTCCAGGTTTGTAGCAAGAGATTTGGGCTTGCACAGGTTGCACTGCCACAGTAAAAATATCTATATAGAGATTACAGCTGAGTCTTTCCTGGCATTCACAGCTCATGGAAGTGGATGGAAAAAAATGTTAAAAAATATTCAGGGAATCAGAATTTTGGTACCAAACCTTGTTCTTTGCTCCTAGGCTATCAGAGGCTTAGTGAGCTGTGAAGGCAGCATCTTTAACCCTTGGCAGGAGGGAGCAAACTGTGTTGCTCTGTAGCAAAACTCCTGGCTTAGTCTGAGCTAGTGGTAATGGGATCCACAGTAATTTACCTTAAGGCCTTGGGGGGAAATCCTGCTTCCACTTAGATCAGTGACAAAATGCCATTGAGTTCACCAGGTTCAGGGTTTCATCATAACTAATGAGTGGGAAATGGTAGATCTCCCGGAGAGTTCAGAGGAAAGGAAAAAATGCCACTGGCCAAGAGCACCATGTTATGCTGCTAGATAATACTGGGAAGGGAAATAAATGAGTCTCCAGAAATTCATCTTTAGTTGAAGAGTATGTCATCTGATGAATCCTCCAGGACTATGTCCAACCAAAATTGGCAACCCTAACAGGAGCCCAAACCCAAACCTGTCTGAATAATATATTTCAATCTGCTGCATGAAACAAACTTTGTGAATTTAGTTTGGAGGGCTTAACACAGTTACCTTTACACTTCATCACACTAGTCCAGTGACTGAGCATGGGGAGAAGGAAAGTAAGAGATGCTTCCTTTGGCTGTTGGCCCTCTCCTGTCACCTTGTTTATCCCGGGCTGCTGATGTGATTGCCATTACAATGGCATGATTTAAACAGTCCCATTACACATGACTTTGGTTTTTATTTTGGATTAATGGAACTTTTCAGCTAGTGCCTGAGCCTGAACATAAACCCAATCAACAGCAATGGTATCTATGTCCCTACATGTTGGTGTTTCAGTACCTATATCATTTGGATTCTGTAACGATGCTTTTTGTTTTAATAATCAGATTCAATGAGCATCATAGTGATACCTATACATAAAATAACTTGAGGGAATAATATGATTGATAACGTCTTCTGGAGGCTAATGCTGTAAATGAATCTGTGCAGACACCACTACTTAAGAAACATATTGGGCAAGATTTTTTGGCTGATGTAAATCAGTGTAGTTCCATAGAGGTTGATGGAGCTTGCTGTTTTGCACCAATTGAGAATCTGGACCATGTGACCCAATTCTTTACTGCCTTGCATCTTGTGTAATTGTTTACACCTGTGCACAGTTGATATAACAAATTTCAGGCTGGTGGAAAAATCAAGTGCTTTGATTCATATTTGAAAACAAAGGTCTTTTCATTATAAAGTACTGCAGTACTAAGCAGCAAGATCTTATTTGAAATATTTTTTTCAAATAAATAGCTAGTTTTGAAGAGGGTGGTTTGTTTTGTTTTTTCTTTGTTAAATGTCTTACTTCCATTTGCTAACTGAATGTAATCTTTCCTTTTTTTCCTTTAGAAAAGTGTTCTCCTGGTTATTTGGAAAATGGTAGATTTCTGTCTAGCTATTGGAAAACCTACAAAGAAGGTGATGAAATTTCATATGTGTGTTCTCCTCATAATCTGGAAGCCAAAGTTACATGCACAAAGAATGGCTGGTCACCTACTCCAACATGTACTTCTACCAGTAAGGAACATTCATGTTCTATTGATCAGTTTGTTAAAAAAATTGTAGACATATTACTATCATCCTCTGCCTGAAATGAAAACAAAAATACCAGTCCTAGCAGGTGACTTGTCATGACAATGCACATTTCTAACCTGAGTAACTGTGTGATCATATTGCATTGACCTTCAGAGTTCTTCACCCACCCCTGCTTGTTGTATGTACGGTGACCAGGTGTCCGGTTTTTGACCAGAACACCTGGTCAAAGGGGATCATGGCAGCTTCGGTCAGCACCACTGACTGGGCTGTTAACTGTCCAGTTGGCAGTGCTGCACAGCAGGACTGGCAGGATCCCTGCCAGCCTTGGTGCTGTTCCCGGGAAGCAGACAGCATGGCCCCCTCAGGCTCCTATGCATAGTGGCATCCAGGGGGCTCTGCATACCGTCCCAGCCGGAAACCATGGCCAATGGGAGCTGCGGAGGTGGTGCCTACAGACAGGGCAGGGCACAGAGCTGCCTGGCTGCACCTCTATGTAGGAGCCTGAGGGGGGTCATGCTGCTGCTCGAGGTAAGCGCTGCCCAAGCTTGCACCCCTGAACTCCTCCTGGGCCCCAAACCCCTACCCTAGTCCTAACCACCCAGTTGCCCTCTGAACCCCTTGGTCCCAGCCCGGAGCACACTCCTGCACCCCCAAACCCTCATCCCTGGCACCACCCCAGAGCCTGCACTCCCTCCCACACCCCTTCCTGCACCCCAACCCCCTGAGCCAGCCCGGTGAAAATGAGTGAGTGAGGGTGGGGAGAACAAGAGATGTGGGGGCAGAGTGTGTGAGAGGCCTTGGAGGAGGGGTGAGGCAGGGGGCGGGGCAAGGCTGTTTGGTGTTGTGCCAGTGGAAAATTGGCAACCCTAGTTGTTTCATTTCTAAAAGTTAGATTGTTAACTCTTTGGGACAGGTACCAGGCATTTCTTTGTCTTCTGTGTAGAGATGAGCATATCTTTTTGTAATAAAATAATAATAGTCCCCAACCCCTCTGCCTAACCCTGTTCTTCCTTCACTCAACCCCATAGCCATTCTTATTCCCACCTCTCAGCACTAAAAATAAAAATGTAGCTGTGGCCACTTGAGCTGTGGGAGGAGCCAGCCTCCCCACATATGATCCTGTCAAAGATCATAGGTATGTACTGAGGTGGCTAGCCACTTGCATCACCACAGCAGTACTCCTATTTTTAATGTGCTAGTTTGATTGATGCTAAAGCTAAAATATGTCTCTTTATGCTAGAATGTACAAGTTTCCAACTCTTATGTAGACATCCCAGAGTCTCAGTGCCTGGCATGAGTGTGGCCCCTAGAAACCAAGAGACACAACTGCAAGGAAAGTTCTGCTCAGTCCCTGCCACCTTGGGCTTGAGCATGTTCAGTACAGATGGAATCTTCAAAGAATAATCAAGCTCCAAATCTTTACTTTCATAGGTTTATAACATGGCCAAATTTGGGTACATTTTTCTGAGGACAGCAAAAGGTGAATCTTTGACACCAGGTGGACACCACAGCCAAATGCTGAGTCCCTGCTTCAAACCATGGAAGTGCTAGAGGTTCTCAACAAAACAGCTCTAACAATAACTTAACATCGACAAAACAGAATATTTAATCAAAAATCAGTCTCCAAAACAGCGAAACCGTTTCAGCTTAAACTTTTCAAAACAAAACAAAAAATGATGCTGAGGCAGACACCAGACATGGAAAATTTCAATCCAAATGGTTAAAGTCTAACAAAGTTACAAGCAATTAGAAATGGGATTTTATCATTCAGAGAATCGGGCAAATTTAATAAAAGATGTGCTTCTTCGAGTGCTTGCTCATATCCATTCCAGTTAGGTGTGCGCGTGCCGCGTGCACGTTTGTCGGAAGACTTTTTACCCTAGCAACTCTCAGTGGGTCGGCTGGGCGCCCCCTGTAGTGGCGCCACCAAGGCACCGAATATATACCCCAGCCGACCCACCTGCCCCTCAGTTCCTTCTTACTGCCCGTGTCGGTCGTTGGAGCAGTGGAGTGCGGCGTAGCTGACCTCCACTTCCCTAGCTTCCTCATAGTTATCCTCTTTGTGATTTTGTACATAGTTCGTTATATTTCTTTATCAGTTTTTTCTTTATTTACTAGTTGTTAGTTATTTAGTGTTGTATTAGTTAGCGGGTTCGGGGATTAGCCCCTTTCCCGCGCCCGGGACCGGAGCGCATGCCCGGCTCCCCGGGTTTCAAGCTGTGCTTGGCCTGCCACAGGCCTATGCCAACAGGAGATCCACACGACTCCTGTTTGAAGTGCCTTGGAGTGTCGCACTTATCTGCTAAGTGCCCCATTTGCAAGGCTTTCAAGTTGCGCACCAAGAAGGAGCGGGACATCAGATTTAAACAGCTCCTCATGGAGGCGGCCTTAACCCCTCCATCTTTGGCACCGTCCACCGCTCCATCAGACTCTAGGAGCACCTCCTCGGCACCGGGCCATTCTTCCCTGCACATGCCACGAGCGCCGTCGGCACCAAAATCAACTCCGAGGCGCTCCCTCTCGCCTAAGGCGAAGAAAGCGAAGGCCGCTGCTGCCTCGGCACCGCCCGCTCCGGGACAGCAAAGTGTGCCCCGATCGGACCGCCCGGCACCAAAACCTGCCATGGCGCAGACTCCTCCGGCACCGACCATTCTGCCGGTACCGTCGACTCCGGTCCCGCAGAGACCGTCAAGTCCAGAACCTGTGTCCTCCTCGGCATCCGCCGTGGTAGAGCTCACAATGCCGTCGACTCCAGAGGTCTTCGCAGCGGCAAAGGACCTTATTGCCATGACGGACTCAGCATTGCCTCCACCCCCGGCACCGCCGGTGCGGGCACTCCATTCCATTGGCAAGCCGTCCTTGCTCAGACCACCTCCTGGCACCGAGTCGGACCGGCACCGCTCCCGCCCGCGGACGCTCCCGGTCCCGTCGACGGTCTCATTCTCTCCGTCGATCTCAGCGCCGCTCGCAGTCCCGGCACTGCTCTGGTACGCGGCACCACTCAGACTTGCGGCACCGGTCGTTTTCTCGCTCCCCAACTCGGTACTCGTGGCACCACTTCCGATCCCAGTACCGCTACAGACACCGTGCCTCTCGGAGCCACTCTAGACACCGCGACTTGAGATCTCGGTCGACCTCCCGGCACCGGCCCGGTCGTAGGTCCCAATCTCGCTCTCGCCACCGTGCTGACTCCCGGCACCGGTCACCAGAACACAGGGGAACGAGATCAGTAGGCACGTCGGCGCAAGGTTTCTCCGCTCCTCAGTGGCCCTGCAGGCATGCCTCGGTCTCATCACATGCCGACAGTTATTATGCTGATGAGCATGATTCTCAGGTGCCCACGGGAGTCTTCCAGGAGACCTGGTACCCAGATCAAGACCCTCGACAATGGGGTTTTTGGACTCCTTGGGCTTACCATCAGGCCCAAGGTGCTCCGCTGCCTCCCTCTCACACAGTGCCATCAGAGCCACGTATCCCAGAGGCCACAGTGAGCCGCCCCCCGGCTGAGACGGAGGTACCACCACCACTCCTTCCAACTTCACCTGCGCCAATTGAGCAAGACCCATCCCAGGACCCAGAGGCTGGACAGGACATGCTCATCCCTGGGGTCTCTTCATCCTCCTCGCTGGATGAAGCAGTAGCGGGGACCTCCTCCTCAGGGCCTCCTCCAATAGATTTAAGGGCCCATCAGGACCTCCTTCGGAGGGTGGCACTGAGTATGGACATCCAAGCAGAGGAAGTGCCAGAGGTGGAGGACCCTGTTGTCAGCATTTTATCGGCAGACGCTCCAACTAGGGTAGCTCTGCCGTTCATCAAGACTATTCAAGCTAATGCTGACACCCTCTGGCAGTCACCTGCCTCCATCCCTCCGACGGCAAAAGGGGTGGAACGTAAATATATGGTACCCTCTCAGGAGTATGAGTACTTATACGTCCACCCTCCCCCCTCGTCGCTCGTTGTCCAATCGGTCAATGAGAGGGAGCGTCACGGACAGCAAGCCCCAGCCCCTAAGTCTAGGGAGGCTAGACGGATGGACCTGCTCGGCCGCAAAGTTTACTCTGCGGGCGCCCTACAACTTCGAGTGGCTAACCAGCAGGCCTTATTGAGCCGTTACAGCCATAACACCTGGACGGAGGTGGCTAAGTTCTCGGAACTTCTCCCCCAGGACTCACGACAGGAATTTGCCGCTTTCCTGGAAGAGAGGAAAAAAGGTGGCTCGTACATCCTTGCAAGCCTCCTTGTATGCGGCTGATTCAGCGGCCAGGACTTTGGCCTCTGGCATCACCATGCAGCGCATCTCCTGGCTGCAAGTTTCCAATCTTCCCCCAGAATTGCAGTATACGCTCCAGGACTTGCCCTTCGACTGCAAGGGTTTGTTCTCCGAGAAACCGGATCCCAGGCTCCAAAGCCTGAAGGATAACAGGGTCATTATGCGCACCCTGGGGATGCACGCCCCGGTAACCCAGCGACGTCCGTTCCACCCCCAACCGTACCGACCTTACTTTATGGCCAGATACAGACAAGACTCTGGTCGGTGACGTGGTCGGGGGTGGGGGCGGCAGTCTGGACCCCAGCCATCCCAGAGCTGCGGTCCCTCCAAGCCACCGGCGGGGCCAAAGTCGTCCTTTTGAAGGTGCGCCCGGGGACGGCCTACCAGCTTCCACACAGGATCCTTTCCCTCCTTTTTCCAACTGTCTTTCCTACTTCCTTCCGGCGTGGACTCGGCTGACCTCGGATGCCTGGGTCCTACGCACAGTGCAACGTGGATACCACCTCCAATTCATTTCACCCCCGCCTTCCCACCCTCCTTCCCGGTCCCTCTTCAGGGACCCCTCTCACGAGCAACTCCTCTTACAAGAGGTGCAGACGCTCCTCACTATCGGAGCAATAGAGGAGGTTCCAGAGACGGAAAGAGGTGCAGGCTTTTATTCTCGTTACTTCTTGATCCCCAAGTCCAAAGGGGGCCTCAGACCTATCCTGGACCTGCAAGGCCCCAACAAATTTATGATAAAGTTGAAGTTCCGCATGGTCTCCCTGGGGACCATCATCCCGGCCTTGGATCCTGGAGACTGGTATGCCGCCCTCGATATGAAGGACGCTTATTTTCACATTGCCATCTTCCCCCCGCACAGGCGTTTCCTCCGTTTTACGCTCAATCACCTTCATTTCCAATTTGCTGTCCTTCCCATTGGCCTATCCATGGCCCCAAGGGTATTCACAAAATGTATGGCCGTCGTCGCAGCCCACCTCCGTCGACGTGGCAGCTGCTTTTTTCCCTACCTAGACGACTGGCTTATCAGGGGAGATTCACAAATCCAGGTGCAGCAGCACGTAACCGTGATCAAAGACTTATTCACGCGACTGGGCCTGTTGCTCAATGTGGAAAAGTCCACCTTGATCCCCAACCAGAGGCTAGATTTTATAGGAGCCACCCTGGATTCTTCTCTAGCCAGGGCCTACCTACCTCAGCCTCAGTTCCATGCCCTCACGCAAATCATTCAGGGGCTTCAGACCTCCCCCATGACCTCGGTCTGTACCTGCCTCAGCCTTCTGGGACACATGGCGGCATGTACCTACGTAACCAAACACGCCAGGCTACGCCTTCGCCCTCTCCAGACGTGGCTCAACTCCGTATATCGCCCGAACAGGGATCCTCTAGACACTCTGCTCACTGTTCCACCGAGCGCCCTACGCTCTCTGGACTGGTGGCTGGCCCCATCCCAAGTGTGTGTGGGGATGCCATTCCATCCAACCCAGCCCTCACTCTCCCTGATGACAGACGCCTCGTCCCTCGGATGGGGGGCTCACCTCGGCCACCTTCACACACAGGGCCGCTGGTCATCACAGGAGTTGAAGCTTCACATCAACGTCCGAGAGCTACGCGCGGTATGCCTCGCATGCCAGGTGTTTCAGAACCAAGTCAGTGGCCATTGTATCTCAATCTTTATGGATAACACAACGGCCATGTATTATATCAACAAGCAGGGGGGAACTCAATCTTCCCCACTTTGTCAGGAGACGATGCAACTGTGGGAATTCTGCATAGCCCACTCAATAGACCTAGTGGCGTTCTTCCTCCCAAGCATGAGGAACACCTTAGCAGATCACCTGAGCAGTTCTTTTCTGTGTCACGAATGGTTGCTGAGACCGGACGTTGCTCATGCAATTTTCCAACAGTGGGGGTTTCCCCAGATAGACCTGTTCGCCTCTCGAGCAAACCGGAAATGCCAGGACTTTTGCTCCTTCCAAGGCCTGTCACCGGGTTCCCTGTCGGACGCATTCCTCCTGCCCTGGAGTCTCCATCTGCTCTACGCATTTCCCCCGTTCCCCCTAGTCCACAGAGTCCTCATGAAGCTCCACCAGGACAAAGCGCATCTCATCATGATTGCGCCAGCGTGGCCCAGACAGCACTGGTACACCACACTGCTCCGCTTCTCCATAGCCAGCCCAATTCCTCTGCCGCTTCATCCAGATCTCATAACCCAAGATCACGGCAGTCTCCGTCACCCGGACCTACCGGCCCTTCATCTCACGGCGTGGCTCCTGCATGGTTAGGCGAACCGGAGCTGCGTTGCTCTGCTCCGGTGCAACATGTCTTATTGAGCAGCAGAAAACCTTCCACTCGCTCTACTTACCTAGCCAAGTGGAAGCGCTTCGCTTGCTGGGCTCAGGCGCAAAATGCTTGCCCTGCGGAGCTCCCGATCCCAGTCATCCTAGACTACCTTTGGTCCCTCAAACAGCAGGGCCTAGCATTGTCCTCATTGAGGGTGCACCTAGCGGCCATATCCGCTTTCCACCCGGGGGAGGATGGACACACAGTTTTCTCACATCCATTAGCCACTAGATTCCGTAAGGGCCTTGAGCATCTCTATCTTCATGTGCGCCACCCGACTCCAACCTGGGACCTCAACCTGGTCCTCAACAGGCTCATGTCTCCACCATTTGAGCTGTTGGCCACCTGCTCGCTGCTGTACCTGTCCTGGAAGACAGTCTTTTTGGTAGCCATTACATAGGCTAGGCGGGTCTCCGAACTATGAGCGCTCACGGTGGACCCGCCTTATACTGTTTTTCATAAGGACAAGGTACAGTTACATCCACATCCAGCGTTCCTCCCGAAGGTGGTATCAGCTTTCCACACCAATCAAGACATATTTCTCCCAGTCTTCTTTCCAAAGCCGCATGCATCCTCACGTGAGCAGGAGCTTCACTCTCTAGATGTCCGTAGGGTGCTGGCTTTTTATATTGATCAGACGAGACCGTTCCGCAAGTCCCCCCAACTGTTCGTTGCAGTTGCCAACCGGATGAAAGGTCTTCCCATTTCATCACAGAGGATCTCATCGTGGCTGACAGTGTGCATACGCACCCGCTATGACTTAGCTCATGTTCCCTTGGGCCATCTCACCGCCCACTCTACCAGAGCTTAGACTTCCTCAGACGCCATTCTGGCTCATGTTCCAATACAGGAAATATGTCGTGCAGCAACCTGGTCATCGGTTCATACCTTCGCTTCGCACTATGCTCTGGTCCAGCAATCTAGGGATGATGCAGCCTTTGGCTCGGCGGTTCTATACTCCGCCACATCTCACTCCGACCCCACCGCCTAGGTAAGGCTTGGGACTCACCTAACTGGAATGGATATGAGCAAGCACTCGAAAAAGAAAAGACGGTTACTTACCTTTGTAACTGTTGTTCTTCGAGATGTGTTGATCATATCCATTCCACACCCACCCTCCTTCCCCACTGTCAGAGTAGCCGGCAAGAAGGAACTGAGGGGCGGGTGGGTCGGCTGGGGTATATATTCGGTGCCTTGGTGGCGCCACTCCAGGGGGCGCCCAGCCGACCCTCTGAGTGTTGCTAGGGTAAAAAGTCTTCCGACGAAGACCCACTTCATCAGATGTAAGGCAGATCCCGTCTTTTCATGTACTGCTACATATATCTTCCTACTGTGTCTTCCACTCCATGCATCTGATGAAGTGGGTTTTAGCCCATGAAAGCTTATGCCCAAATAAATTTGTTAGTCTATAAGGTGCCACAGGTATTTCTCATTTTTGTTGAGGCAAAGTAATCCAGGGAGCAGTTGTGCTCCAGGAAATCCTGTCTTTCCTCCAGTTCTCTACCAGGCATGAGTTGTGTGTGCATTACACCATCTTTTGGGATAATGCAGCATGTTCCTCTGTCTATATCTGGTCAGCACTTCTGGGTGTTGCAAAGTGGGTTAAAGCCATGGTTCCACCTTGCCCCTCTGCCTCCCCTTCCTCCATGGAGTGGCTTGCACAGTTTGTCTGGTAGCTCTGGGTGCTTGAACATCAGTTAAGATATCATGTGTAAAATCAAGTCATCAACCTCCATAACAAAATTCAGACAAACACATCCTGCCTCAAAGCCTCATTCCCTCCCTATCTCTACTCTCCCCAAATGCCCAAGAAAGTAGATGGGCTGCGCAGTGTATCCTGGAAGTCAGCAAATTCAGGGAGAGAGTGAATTCCAAAATTGAATGCCTCTCCAGGATAATGCCCTGCTATAAACACCCTCTCCTTTAAACTGAGGGGGCCTAGCATGAATGCTCTATTGATCACAGCTGTGGAAATATTGCAGTGGGTGAGGCTGTCTCTGAAGAAGGCAGGTTAAGTGATGATTTCTGTGTGATGTTTTATCACTGTCTTTCTCACTGATGAGCCCCTTATGATTTGAAGGTGCTTCACCAAATTACTTATACATACAGCACATACAATACAAAGAGAGAACTTTTCCCGCAAAATAAGAGCTGGCAGTGTCAGAATCAAAATGACCATTTTCAGTTCAACCATCTTTTAGATTGGCTTTGAGAAATCAGTATCAGGAATGATTGTGAGAGATAAGAAACACTGATATGCACGATGATTTCTTACCTTCCCCTCCCACTCTCCAAAAGTATGAAGGAACTTCTTGTTCAAACATTTTTTAAGTAGTGTTCCTCCATTTCATTTCAGGTGTACCTCTTCTCGTAGTCACCCTATACCTATGAAAAGCATGTTAATTAACAGTATTTATCTTGAGATAATGTCATACTCTCTCTATTTTAGAAATCTGTGAAAAAGTTGAGATACAGAATGGTTATTTCTCTGCAAGTAAGAGCAGATTTAATTTAAACGAGGAAGCAACATATAGGTGTCAAATTGGTTACACAACTCCAGAAGGAAATGAGTTGGGGAAGACACAGTGCCTTCAAGAAGGATGGACTCCTTTACCAAAGTGCATTAGTGAGTAATTTAATGATTGAAGAACTCTCTACTTTGCTCCTTTTTTCCTGAGTAGAGGATGAGCACCATGTTCAGGTATGGAGAGAAGCTTGAAGCTTCATGTGGGGAAACTTACAAGGCTGAGGCTCCTTGGGTTATGCCTTAGTATGACTGGACGAAATTAATCTATTATTTGGGGGAGGTATTACCATCATAAATAAAATAACTTACCATTGGCTGATCAGAGTTTAAATCATAAAGACTTAAATTTTATGTAAAAGCATCAGAGCACAAAATTATAAAAACTTTCTTCCAATTGTTGTCACTTTAGGTATCTTAGTTATAGTCCTCGGGTTTCGGGAGTCCCTTCTCTCCAGATGAGAGGAAATATGGTGATTAAAGTGGACAATTAAATCTCCCACTTTTGTGGGACAATAACTCCAATATTAACCCAGTCCAAGTGGGGGTCATCTCTTCCTTTTATTTCAGGCTGCCTTATTTCCTGGCTATTCCTCTTTTTACCCTATTAGTATCCACATACACAGAACATAAAAGAACTTGCTTATAATTTGTCTTCAAATGAAGTCCATTCCATCGCTCAGAGAAGAGTATTAAATAAACAGCATAGCTACCAAGACCTAGAAAATCCCATCTACATTATCTGTCTGTGAAATACAGGAACTTTAAGTTGTTTGCAGTGCTGGCTCTGCAAAGTGGTGTCCCGTACGATAGCACCTGCAATAACTCTTGCAGACTGGGATGTTTCACACAGAATAGTCTACAAAATTGGCTCAATAAACGAATAAACCTTCCTTTGGATGCCTGGCTCTTTATGAGTAGTCTCCCATATTTCCAGTCAAGAATAATTCTCATGTTTCTACAGGGAGGAGATTCCCTGCAATTTGTGACTCATTTGGAAATTAGTAGGGAAATGTTTGACTTTTGTGGTGTTCATGAATGTTTTGTTTTGAAAATAAAGGCAGTGAAAATGACAGTGCCAATGCATGGATTAGTTTGGTTGGTAAACAAGGACCAGACCCTCAAATGGGATAAAACAGGGCTAAGTATTAGGGACACATAATTGAATGCAGTGAGAATTCCTTATTTACTGTTGTATGCTGCTTTCCACCTTTGCCTTTTTATAAGTATAAGGCCCAATTCTCCTCCTATTCCATCTGCTTTGCATAGTTCTGACTGCAGAAAACAGCCAAAAAACTAGTTGGCTGGTTGGAATTCCCCCCAGATATAAAGGTGTGACTAAGGAAAAGGCATCATAACTGGGATGTCCTGGCTCTTCTGGCTGCTGAAATGACCCTTTGGGGCCATAGAGAACCAGCATAAAATAGCTTGAAGAAGGAGGAACAACCTGAGAATCTGGAAGGCAGAAAGTTGGCTTGAAGTTATGTTTGTTCTATCCCTTGATCCGGTTCCTTGCTCAGCATAGCTGGACCAGACCAGAGAATCTGTTCCCTGGCTTCCCTACACTGGAGCAGAATCTAACCCTTACAGATGATTCAAGGGATCATGACTACAACCTAATTGTAACTATCACAGTAACAATGGGTATGTCTACACTACGGGATTATTCCAATTTTCCAGAAACCGGTATTTGGAAACAGATTGCATAAAGTCAAGTGCACGCTGCCACACTAAGCACGTTAATTCGGTGGTGTGCGTCCATGTACCAAGGCTAGCATCGATTTCCGGAGTGTTGCACTGTGGGTAGCTATCCCATAGTGCCCGCAGTCTCTCCCGCCCATTGGAATTCTGGGTTGAGAGCACAATGCATGATGGGGCAAAAACAGTGTCACGGATGATTCTGGGTAAATGTCGTCACTCAATCCTCCCTCCGTGAAAGCAATGGCAAACAATCATTTTGTGTCCTTTCCCTGGATTGCCCTGGCAGACACCATAGCACAGCAACCATGGAGCCTGTTCAGACTTTTTTCACTGTCACCGTATGTCTACTGGATGCTGCTGACAGATGTGGTACTGCAGCGCTACACAGCAGCATTCACTTGCCTTTGCAAGTTAGCAGAGATACTATTATAGCAGTCATATTGTACCGTCTGCTGCTTTGCAAATTGGCAATGACGGTTACCAGTCATACTGTACCGTCTGCTGCTGTCATGGGTGCTCCTGGATGGCCTCGGTGAGGTCGGCCGGGGGCGCATGAACAAAAATGGGAATGACTCCCCAGGTCATTCCCTTCTTTAAGTTTTGTCTAAAGGTAGAGTCAGTCCTGCCTAGAATATCAGGCAAGTCTACTAAAGAACCAGAGAAGCAAACGGCTGCTCCGGGTCAGAGCCCGAGACATCCCGCTGAAATGATGAGCTGCATGCCATTCTAGGGGTTGCCCCTGCAATAACCCCACCCATTGCTTCCCTCCTCCCCCACCCCTCCTGGGCTGCTGTGGCAGTTATCCCCCCATTTGTGTGATGAAGTAATAAAGAATGCATGAATAAGAAACTGACTTTATTGCATCTGCAATCAGAGATAAAAGTGGGGGCAGCCTCCAGCTGCTATGATATTCCAGGCAGGACTGAATCTCCATTAGACAAAGCTTAAAGAAGGGAATGACCGGAAGTCATTCCCATTTTTGCCCAGGCTCCCCCAGCCGACCTCACCGAGGCCAGCCAGGAGCACTCACGGGATGATGATGATGGATATCAGTCATATTGCACCGTCTGCCATCAGGAAGGGAAGGGAGGGGATGCTGCTGTTTAGCGCTGCAGCACCGTATCTGCCAGCAGCATCCAGTAAACATACGGTGACATTGAAAAATGGCAAGAAACAATTTTTTCCCTTTTCTTTCATGGGGGGGGAGGGGCTGATGACATATACCCTGAACCACCCGCAACAATGTGTTTGACCCTTCAGGCTTTGGGAGCTCAGTCAAGAATGCAAATGATTTTCAGAGAGTGTGGGAACTGTGGGATAGCTAGAGTCCTCAGTCCCTCCTCCCTCCATCCCTCTCTCCCTTCCTCCGCAAGCGTCCATTTGATTCTTTGGCTTTCCGTTATGCTTGTCTCAGCTTCTTAAGTTTCACGCAGCACTGTGTTGAGTCCCTGTTGTGGCCTCTCTCTATCATAGCCTTGGATATTTTTTCAAATGCTTTGGCATTTCGTTTATTGGAACGGAGTTCTGATATAACAGATTCATCTCCCCATACAGAGATCAGATTCAGTATCTCCCTACGGTCCATGCTGGAGCTCTTTTTTGATTTTGGGACTGCATGGTCACCCGTGCTAATCGGCGCTCCCCGCTGGGCAAACAGGAAATGAAATTCAAAAGTCGCGGGGCTTTTCCTGTCTACCTGGCCAGTGCATCCGAGTTCAGATTGCTGTCCAGAGCGGTCACAATGGTGCACTGTGGGATAGTGCCCGGGGGCCAATACCATCGAATTGCGGCCACATTAACCCTAATCCGAAATGGCAATACCAATTTCAGCGCTACTCCCCTCGTCAGGAAGGATTACAGATACTGATATTAAGAGCCCTTTATATCGATATAAAGGGCTTCATTGTGTGAACGGGTGCAGGGTTAATGCGATTTAACACTGCTAAATTCGATATAAACTCGTAGTGTAGACCAGGCCAATATGTTGTGAATCAACTGAAAGAAGGAAATTATATTCACAGTTTCAAATGGTAGGAAAAAGGCAATGGCCTGAATCCAAGGAAGGAAAAATTTTATGCTAGACATTAGGAAGATATTCTGAATTTTAAGAGCATTAGTGTTGACTCTCAAGGGAAAGGTTTGAGTCACTATTATCACTGTAGATTTTCAAAGACAAACATGTCTGGTAAACATTAGTGGGAATGATGTAAGAAGCAAACATGCAAAATGCAGGTATATATTTATTGCCTAAATGTTTTCTTCTGGCCTTGCCTTCTAAATCTATGAACACTTTCCTTTCACCACCACATATTCCTAATGAAAAATTAAAGAGATACAATGTGTGGTACTGTGTGTAGAATTTTCATTTTTTACTATACTGGGGCCCAAATTCACAAAGGTAGATATAACTAGAATGCTTTAGAATACCAGAGTTTCTAATTAAGAAAAAAAACTAAATTTCTCTAATTCTACAGAAACATGTGAAAAGCCTCGTTTCGAGCATATTAATTTCCACATAAATCAAACGGTGTTTCTGCCTGAAGACATACTAGAATATGAATGTGCGGATGGATACCAAACTGTAAATAAAAGCACAACAGGTTATACAGTGTGTGGCATAAATGGATGGACTCCTGAGCCCCAGTGTCTTGGTAAGGTGTTTTTGTTTTGTTTAATTAAACTACTACTCTGCAGAATGAATTCCTTTGACTGTTCTAGTTGCTATATTGATTACTAGTTTAAATAGCTCTGATGTAGGTGCAGGTTACATTGTGGATAATGACTGTTCATGTCTCCTGGGACAGTCAAGAATCATTTATTGCATTCAGTCAGCAATCCCCAGGAAAGTGTGCTCTTCATAATCTTAACCTTTCCAGATTACTGTACATCTTTCAGGAGTCAGATTTGTCTTGCAAACCTCCAAGTTTCACCTCCTTGCAAAATCAGACATAAAAAGTCCACTATTACTGAAAAAATGGCTTCCTTTCTCATTTTTACCATATAATAATAAAATTAATCCATTGGAATATAAATACTGTACTTACATCTCAGCTCTACAGGGAGGGACTGGCTGTTTGTGCAGTGTCTGGTGCCATGGGGTTCTCCGCATGTACTGGACACCCCAGACACTACTGCAACATGGACAATAAATACTGTCCCCCCTGGGTCAGGCTCTGAGGGAAGTCTGAGGAGGGTTGGAGGGGCTGGGGTATCTCTGCTCTGCACAGATCCAGATTTGCTGGGATTGAGAGCTTCGTGGTCTGCTCAGCAATAGCTGCATCTGTCTGTTCCAGACTCTGGATGGAGCAGCTCTGATTCAAACAGAGTCCAGATTAAATTAAAAAGTAATGGAACCATTGGGAAATAAGAGGTAATCAGAGCACCGGAAACTGCAGAATTATTATTGTACTATGAAAGTCAAACAAATCTTACAAAAACTTTGAACAAGTAATAGTTGTATTTTAAGTCATGACAAATAACAATCCAGATTGAAAGGCCAGCATCATTAACTGATTATTTGGTGTATTCCAAGTGTGATTTGTCTGAGTAAGGATCTGAGGTTATGAAACCTACCAGTTTCTAAATTACTTGCAAAATGTTTATAGTTAAATTAATAGAATGTGGGCAGGGGCGGCTCTACGAATTTGGCTGCCCCAAGCAGGGCGGCGTGCCGCAGGGGGCGCGCTGCCAGTCCCGTGGCTCCTGGAGACCTGTTGGAGACGCGCCTGCGGAGGGTGCGCTGGGAGGGCGGCAGGCGGCTCCGGTAGACCTTCCGCAGTCATGCCTGTGGGAGGTCCACCCAAGCCGCGGGACCAGCGAACCGTCCGCAGTCATGCCTGCGGGAGGTCCGCTGGTCCGCGGCTCCAGTGGACCTCCCGCAGGCATGACTGCGGAAGGTCCGCCAGAGCTGCCTGCTGCCCTGCCGGCAAAATGGCGCCCCAAGCACGCGCTTGGCGCGCTGGGGTCTGGAGCCGGCCCTGAATGTGGGGGGAAGATTATGGAAAGTCACCCCTTCATTTGGTTAAACGTCATCTTTGTTTTTCCTCCCAGTTATGTCCTATTGTGCTTGTTTTGTTTCCTGCTTGCCTTCTTTTCTTTCCCACCCTAGATGGAGTTCTTACTCTTTTACAAATTCCCAGTTTTTTCAGCAAGATTCTTGTTCTTGGTGATAACAAAAGCCCTGATCCAAATCAATGGGTTCCTTTCCATGGTTTAAAACTGGTTTTTGATCAACCCCTTTTGTTCAAGCAGCAAAGAGTCCTGTGGCACCTTATAGACTAACAGACATTTTGGAGCATGAGCTTGCATGCATCTGACGAAGTGGGTATTCACCCACGAAAGCTCATGCTCCAAAATGTCTGTTAGTCTATAAGGTACCACAGGACTCTTTGCTGCTTTTACAGATCCAGACTAACACGGCTACCCCTCTGATACTTGACCCCTTTTGTTCAAATCTTTTGTATTTTAAATACTTTCCCCTGGAAATATTTGCTATAATATATTTTCTTTCCTTTCCTCACCATCATCTTTAGCCATAGAATGTGAAATGTTGACATTGTCCAAAGGCTCGGTTTTCCCCCCGAAAGGGAAATATGATAATGGAGATGTGGTAACTTTTTCCTGTGCAAAAGGTCACAAAAGAGTGGGACCTGACTCCTCTCAATGCTATTACTTTGGATGGTTCCCAGCATCTCCTACATGTAAAGGTAAATATTTCTCTTAGGCTTATTTAAGTAGGATACCTATTAGTAAATCTGGCTCTTCAATACTCATAAACTCTTCTGTGGGCTCTTTCTGGATCCTAGTGTCTATCCCAAGGTGACCTACCCCATCTATCCTCATACCAATCACTTACTAACCCACTGTGCCTTCATTTCCCATTTGAAACTGTGAATTTGTTTCCATCCATTTTGATTATAGTGAAACTGCCAGTCGTGTGAAGTGGTAGTAAGTTGAACTCAGGGAACTCATTTCCACTTGTGATCTAAAGTAGGATTTGAATCCAAATCTCCAGATATAAGGTTAATTAATTCATTGGCCAGCTGTGCCATCTTTCTCCACTTGAAGCAGTGAATTTTTTTTTTATTATAGTCTACTTTTAATTGGAACAACTGTTTAGATATAATCTCTTTGTATTAGAGGAAACCAAAGCTTGTGGAGAACCACCCAGCATTACCAATGGGAATATTATCAGTGAACTTCTTGAGAACTATCAGCATGGTGACTCAGTGGAATATGACTGTGACCACCGTTTTAAAATGATTGGATCAAGAAAAATAGAATGTATTGATGGGGAATGGACATCTTTACCTTCTTGCACAGGTAAAATATGTGTTTTTCACACTCTTAAGATTAGTATAGATTAATACTTTTCTATTTTACACTTTTAGAGATTTTCCAAATCAAAACTATACCTACTTAAATGTAACATATAGAATAATAGAATCATAGAATTCAAGATCAGAAGGGACCATTATGATCATCTAGTCTGACCTCCTGCAAGATGCAGGCCACATAAGCCGATCCACCCACTCCTTAAGCAAGCGACCCCTGCCCCATGCTTTGGAGGAAGGCGAAAAACCTCCAGGGCCACTGCCAATCTACCCTGGAGGAAAATTCCTTCCCAACCCCAAATATGGCGGTCAGCTGAACCCCGAGCATGCGGGCAAGACTCTCCAGTCATACCCTTTGGAAAAAGGCTAACAATATCCTATCATTGACTCATTGTACTAATTACCAGTGTGGCACTTAATTGACCTATTGACTAAGCCCGTTATCCTATCATACTATCTCCTCCATAAACTTATCTAGCTTAATCTTAAAGTCATGGAGGTCCTTCACCCCCACTGTTTCCTTCGGAAGGCTGTTCCAGAATTGCACTCCTCTGATGGTTAGAAACCTTCGTCTAATTTCAAGCCTAAATTTCCTGACTGACAATTTATATCCATTTGTCCTCGTGTCCACATTAGCACTGAGCTGAAATAATTCCTCTCCTTCCCTGGTATTTATCCCTCTGATATATTTAAAGAGTGCAATCATATCTCCTCTTATCCTTCTTTTGGTTAAGGAAAACAAACCGAGCTCCTCAAGTCTCCTTTCATACGACAGGCTTTCCATTCCTCGGATCATTCTAGTGGCCCTTCTTTGTACCTGTTCAAGTTTGAATTCATCCTTCTTAAACATGGGAGACCAAAACTGCACACAATACTCCAAATTAGGTCTTACCAACGCCTTATATAACGGGACTAGCACCTCCTTATCCCTACTAGAAATACCTCGCCTAATGCATCCCAAGACTGCATTAGCTTTTTTAACGGCCACATCACATTGCCTACTCATAGTCATCCTACGATCAACCAGGACTCCTAGGTCCTTCTCCTCCTCCGTTACTTCCAACTGGTGCGTCCCCAGCTTATAACTAAAGTTCTTGTTAGTCATCCCTAAATGCATAACCTTACACTTCTCACTATTGAATTTCATCCTGTTACTAATACTCCAGTTTACAAGGTCATCCAAATCTCCCTGGAGGATATCCCGATCCTTTTCCGAATTTGCAATACCTCCCAACTTGGTGTCATCCGCAAACTTTATCAGCCCACTCCTACTCTTGGTTCCCAGGTCAGCGATAAATAGATTGAATAAAATCGGACCCAAAACCGAACCTTGAGGAACTCCACTGGTAACCCCCCTCCAACCTGACAGTTCCCCCTTCAATACGACCCTCTGCAGTCTCCCCTTTAACCAGCTCCTTATCCACCTCTGGATTTTCATTTTGATCCCCATCTTTTCCAATTAAACCAGTAATTCCTCATGCGGTACCGTATCAAACGCCTTACTGAAATCAAGATATATTAGATCCACTGCATTTCCCTTGTCTAAAAAATCTGTTACTTTCTCAAAGAAGGAGATCAGGTTGGTTTGGCACGATCTACCTTTCGTAAATCCATGCTGTAATTTGTCCCAGTTGCCATCGGCCTCAAGGTCCGTAATCACTCTCTCCTTTAAAAATTTTTCCATGACTTTGCATACTACAGATGTTAAACTAACAGGCCTGTAGTTACCCGGGTCACTTTTTTTCCCCTTCTTGAATATAGGAACTATATTAGCTAATCTCCAGTCAAACGGTACAACCCCCGAGTTTAGAGATTTATTAAAAATCATCGCTAACGGGCTTGCAATTTCACTCGCCAATTCCCTTAATTCTAGGATGTAGATTATCCGGACCCCCCGATTTACTTCCGTTTAGCTGTTCAAGTTTGGCTTCTACCTCAGATACCGTAATGTCTACCCCCATATCTTCATTCCCATCAGTCCCTCTATCACTATTCCTTAGCCCTTCATTAGCCTCATTAAAGACTGAGGCAAAATATTCGTTCAGATATTGTGCCATTCCAAGATTATCCCTAATCTCCACTCCGTTTAAAGTTTTAAGCGGTCCCACTTCTTCCTTCTTGGTTTTCTTCCTATTTATATGGCTAAAAAACCTTTTGCTATTGGTTTTAATCCCCTTCGCTAGGTCCATCTCCACCCGGCTCTTTGCCTTTCTCACTGCTTCCCTACACCCTCTGACCTCAATAAGGTAGGTTTCTTTGCTGATCTCTCCCATTTTCCACTCCTTGTACACTTTCTGTTTTTTCTTAATCACCCCTCTGAGACGCTTGCTCATCCAGCTCGGTCTAAAACTGCTACCTACGAGCCGTTTTCCCTTTCTCGGGATACATGCCTCTGACAACTCCTGCAACTTCAACCTGAAGTAACCCCAGGCGTCATCTGCCTTTAGATCCCTAAATATGTTAGTCCAATCCACTTCCCTAACTATTCGCCTTAATTTAGTAAAGTTAGCCCTTTTGAAAATGTATACCTTAGTCTCAGATGCAATTTTGATTATCCTCCCATTTATTTTGAAACGAATTAGCTCATGATCACTCGAGCCAAGGTTGTCCCCTACAACTATTTCCTCAACAAGGTCCTCGTTACTCACCAAAATCAGATCTAAAATGGCATCCCCCCTCATCGGTTCAGCAACTACTTGATGAAGGAATTCATCAGCTATCACGTCTAGGAAAAGCTGAGCTCTATTATTATTACTAGCATTTGTTTCCCAATCTATATCCGGGAAGTTAAAGTCCCCCATGATCAAACAGTTCCTATTAGTATTTACCTCCTTAAAAACATTAAAGAGCTCTCTATCCATATCCAGGCTAGATCCCGGCGGTCTATAGCACACCCCAATCACTATCCCAGGGGAGGCCCTAGTAGTTTTCTTCCCCAATGTGACCATTGCCCAAACAGACTCCGTATTATCCATTGCATTTCTAGTTATTTCGTTACATTTCACCTCATTATTGATATACAATGCTACTCCCCCACCTTTACCTTTGCATCGGTCTTTCCTAAACAGCACATACCCTTCCATACCTGTACTCCAGTCATGGCTACCGTTCCACCATGTTTCGGTTATTCCTACGATATCCGGTTTCAATTCCCGGACCAGGAGCTCCAGTTCCTCCATTTTGTTACCTAAGCTTCTTGCATTGGTGAACAAACATCCTAATTTTTGCTGTTTGGCTCCTCTCACCCTTTTCACCCAACTTGGTAGGGACACAGTACTACCAGTATGACCTGTCGATCTAGTATCCGTCCCCCCCCTCTTCCTTACACCTAACCGTCCCCCTCTGGCTATATCTGTTGTTATCCTGTTGTTCTCACTCCCAATGTATAAATTTGGCGTGGAGAGCACCTGGACCTCTCCCAACCGTCTCCCCCCAGTGTCTAGTTTAAAGCTCTTTTAATCAGATGAGCCAGCCTCCCTCCTAGAAGTCTACTTCCTTCCCTACTTAGGTGGAGCCCATCCCGTGAGAACAGTTGTCTGTCCCCAAAAGCCTCCCAGTGCCCATACATCCCAAAGCCCTCCTTGTAACACCACTCCCTCAGCCAACTATTAATCATCACGATCCTGTCACCCCTTTGGCGCCCTTCCCTAGGGACAGGTAGAATCCCACTGAAGATCACCTGAGCCTCAATTTCCTTGAGCGTCTTACCCAACCTGGCATAGTCTCCCTTGATCCTCTCTAGCGAGAATCTAGCCGTGTCATTCGTTCCTACATGAAGGATGATCAAAGGGTTCTTACCTGCTCCTCTTAGGATCCTTTTCAACCTCAGGTCCACATCCCGTATTTTAGCGCCCGGTAGACAGCACACCCTTCTGTTCTCCGGATCGGCCCTGGTCACAGGCCTGTCCAACCTTCTCAGTATGGAATCCCCAATCACGTAGACCTGCCTTTGCCTGGGGACAGTGCGGTCCTCTAACCTATCCTCCGTCCCCCCTGGTTGCAAGCTCCTTCCATTCCTATCATTCCGTGTGGTTCCCGTTAAGCCATCCTGTATCCTCCCTTGGCCCACACTTGGTGCTGCCTCCATAGACTCCTCCTCTCTTTCTATCGGACTAGCCGCTCTTCTCTTTTTCCTTGGCTTCCCACTGTCAGCTACCACCTGTTTTACCCCTTCCTCATTCTCCAGACCTTTGAACCTGTTCCTTAGCTCTATTTCTCCCTCACTGGCTCTCCTTTTTCTCGGCCTGCTTCTCACGGTCACATGCTTCCACCGCCCATCTTCCTCATCCGGCGGTCCCCCCTCACTGGCCTTAGCCCCTGCTTCCCCCTGTACCCCTGGGCATTCCCCTTCGGTCACTGCTTGCCATTGCTCCATCAGCTGCTCAAACCCCCTTCTATGCTCTACCAGGGTTTCTACCTGCAGCTCTAGGCCTTGGATCTTTTCCTCCAGCAGCTCTATTAGGCGGCACTTCATGCATACATAGTACTGTTCTGGGTCCCCCGCTAGAACCATGTACATACCACAGCTGCTGCATGCTCTCATCCTCGGTGTATCCTCCGCTGCTTGGCTCATGGCTGCTGCTGTCTCAGCCTCGCTCGGCGTTCCTACCTGGGGAACTCAGGGGACACGGCGCCACCCCCTTCTGCCTCCCCCTGTAAACTCCCACTCAAACTCCCCTGTTAGCAGCCCTGTTGGCCGGCTCCTGGGCCGCTGCGATCAGCTGTGCCGCTGCCTGGCTGAGCGGCCGCTTTTATAGGCCCCCTCCTCCGCCTAGCTCCGCCCCCTAATCAGGGCTCAGCAGTCTGCCCCGACAGAGAGAGACACAAGCACCCCAAAGACAGACGCAAACACAAAATACCTGGCTCCTCCAATGGGAACTCCCACATATTGGCCAGTGTACATAGTTTCTGTACCACAGTCCTCTCTGAGATGGAATCAGACCTGTGCTAGTGTTTTTATTGACCTGACATCTAAAATACTTCCAATGGCTCACTGGAGAGCATCCCTTAGTATGCATATTAACTAACGTAGTTTTAAAAAATTAAAATAAATGCATTATAATATCTTCTTTTAGTTGCAGCATATTTAGAAATCAAACAGTTTTTTTGGTTTTATCTGAAATGAAAATGTGCATTTATAGGAAATAATTACAGATGTTTTTCTGGAATAAAAGGATATTGTGACCTAAAAAATAATAGATAAAATACAAAGTGTTAACAGATCTAGTAGAGGTTCTATGATTGTCTTGGCAAGTCAAGTGATTTGGGCTTTGGCCCACTGAAATCATCATTGGTTATGTTTCCAGACTGATCTATGAAAAATGTAAGGAAAGGGGTGTAGTTGCTGGCCTCATTTTAGCATGGTGTAAGCTGAAATTGTTTCCTAGATAATATTTTCCATGCCTTGCTTTAAATACATGTAAGCAGAACTTTTGATGAATACCATTGGATAACAGGTCAGCTGACTATTTCGCTATCATCCTAACATGATGCTGAATGTTGTTTATTATTATTTATGGAGCACCATACGTGCACATAGCAAGGTCCCTGTCCCAAGGAGTTATGAGAAAACTAAAACACAAGTAAAACATTTCTATAGCAAGTGAAAGACAGAGAAGTATAGAAAAGGATGTTTAATGAAGGGAGAAAAAGCTGCATGCTGCCCAATCAGTGGGAAGCAATTCTATTTGTAGGGGCAACGTGAAATGAAGTACAAAGCCAAGAGTGGAATATACAATAGAGTGGTTAGCAAAGAGATTTGGGATGGAGCAGTATAAGGAAATTTCATAGCCAGGGAAGAAGTTATTCTCAGTCTTATAATTTATAGGGAGTTTCAATGTAATGCAGAAAAAGAGAGCAATAAAGGTTAGGCTTTAAACAGATACAGTGGAGTGACACGGTCGCAACAGCACGAGAGCAGAGGCTGCAAATTAGAAAGGGGAAAGTGTAGAATGTGGGGTCAGGGAGCTTGCAGTTGTCAACATGGCAGCTGTGTGATTTTTCAGTTCTTTGATGTGTGCACTGAAGATGGCAGGATTTTATTTTCTTTAAATATAAAGTGAGTATTAGAGGGGTGTAGTTTAGTGTCATGATAGTAGTGAACTACTAGCAATTTGTAGTGTGGTATTGTGTTGAATGTGAGTATTGATTTGATTTAAGATTTCCTTGCATTTTAGTGTTTTCATTCTTGTGAGGGAATATAAATTAAGCATTGCTAAATTAATGATATTTTGTATGTGGAAATAGAGAGGAATAAGAGACAATCCTTACAAAACTTAGCTGTGAGGAGAGAAAAGCTGAATACAGCTCTGGAAGATGTCCTATTCATAGAGAAGTGAGGGAGAGGAGTTTGGAAGAAAGGCAAATGTTATTACAAACGAAGGGCCTAGTTCTGCGCCCATTTAAGTCAATCAGAGTTTCACTTCTAACTTTAATGAGAGCGAGGTCAGGTCCTAAATATTTATTTTAAGTAAGGCTTTTTGATCACGTGTTTTATATGTGCCAAGATTATAATATGGAATATTTATGCTCTTTTCCTCAGAAGAGGAAAAAACCTGTGGACTACCACCCAATATTACCAAAGGGAGAGCTGTCACTATAGACCATCAACAGTACAATCATGGAGATACAGTGGAATATGAATGTGAAAAAAACTATGTAATGGTTGGGCCAAATAAAGGGAAGTGTCTTAGTGGAGAATGGATCTCTTTGCCTTCGTGTGCGGGTAAACTATTTAGATAATACTTTAAGCATTAAATTAACAACTTCATTTAAGGTTGAATAGAGATTATTCATCAATATTCAGGCAGATACAGTTTATATAGATATTTAGAACCATTCTTTACATACTATAGTATTTTCATAGTGTGTGCAAAGTTAAGCATGTGCATAAAAGCATCAGTGGCTTTCAACAGGGTTTGCTTGACCCCACCTTTCAGTGTATCTTTCCAACAAAGGCAGCTCAGCATCTTTGAAAGCTTTATGATGTACACAAACTAAAAACATTTTTTTTCTTTGATTTCTTTCTCTTCTGGTATCTTTAGAGATTACTTATAACAATACACACAACATTCTCACATGGCCATGTATTTGCAAATTGAATGTCTGCCTTTAAATGGATATTTACTGGACACATCCTATGATTTATAGCATATTTTAATTTTGATGTTGGATTTTATTTAGATCAATCTGCTACATGTGAACTTCCAGACAATTTTGAGACTATAATAATTTTACAAACTGCCAGCAAAAGGTTCTATAATCACAAAGCATCTATAATTTACAAATGTAAAACAGATGGCACGAACTTTATACAAGCAACTTGTAAATATGGGGAATGGACACCCAAAATTGACTGCATAGGTAAGCTTGTGTATTTATATACAAATTGTTATTTTCTAATTATTATAATTACCAAGTATTACATCTACCTTTTAGTCTGAGTGAAGTTCAGTAGTTTGAAAAAAACAACTGGTTTAATCATTAAAACATATATCCGTTTATATGCCTAAGCATAGGAAAGACAACTTGCTGCTTTGAAATTACTGGAATATTTTGACATTCTCTAAACGAGGGGTGCACAAACTTTTTGGCCCGAGGGCCATATCGGGGAATAGAAATTGTATGGTGGGCCATGAATGCTTAGTGGGTTGTTTCCATTAGGACAAGATGTTGATGATGAACATATTTCTTTGATGGAATCCTATTTATTCTCTGTCTATCTCTCTCTGTATAAAGTGTGTGTGAATATATAGAAAGAGAGAGGGGGAGTCCTATTTCCCTGCATCCAGTAGGATCAAACAAAAGAAAGTTTATTTGCTCTAAGTTCCAAGCTTCTTCCAGTTTCCACTGTACCCAAAAAGTACTATCTAGGCTTTCCCCCAAGACCGCTCCCTCCCCTAGTGCTTACTCTAGCTATCTCCTTGGCTTTCTGCTCCTTCCTTCTTTGTGATGTTCCTTTTTCACACTCAGAGACATACAGCTCCCCCAGTAAATGCCCTAGCCCCTGCATTTACTTTATCAGTCCCCAGAGAAACACCTTGGGCCACGTGGTTCATCTTCTACTCAGGCCCTGCCATGTTGCCTGTGTTTTGGATGGTGCTCCTATTGTTTCAGCTATCTGGCTCCATGAAGGAGCTGAATTGTTCTTCACAGTGATCTGGAATGAAAGGTGGTTGTTTTACCCCCCAGTTTCAATGAGGTGTAATTCAATCCACAACAATAGGAATTATTAGGGTTGCTGTCTGTTTGACAAAAAGAGAATCCTGAAGACTGCTGGGGCTGCATGTTGTGTCATACCCTTACAAAGGCAACGAGTTTCTGGTTTTATTTCCTGACCTGATGCCTATTAAAGTTCAGAGCAAAGAATTTGTGTCCTCAAATGAGCATTTGGAGTAAGCAAGAGAGAGTGAGTTCTACTCAGTCTTAAATTTAATATTGCTCATGAGGAAAAAGTAAATTCTTTTGGGGACACTAAAGTCCTGCTAGAAAATATCCATTCTGCATTGTTGTATGCTTTTTACTGTGATTTTTAAATTGGTTTGCACACCCCGTGAAGACACAGATGAATATTGTTATACCATCTGTGGTTCTCATTTTGTTTTATTCCTAGGACTTAACTGAGATATGTATTTAATTTTTTGTTTTGGTAATTTATCTTGAAGCTCAACAAAATTGAAATGTTTTAATTGGTTGAAAGGTATTTGCAGTTTGAATTGCATCCCTGTCTATAAAGTGTCCACATACAGAGTGTGTGTGTGTGTGTGTGTGTGTGTGTGTGTGTGTATATATATATTGTGACAAACCCAAACCAGTGGGGTACAGGAGTCTGGTAGAGGCAAATATACTGGTCACTGGATGAGTAGTTTTCTGTTCCCCGAGTGACCAGAGCAGTGGCTGCATTAGAGTAATCAGGAATCTGCTAGAACCAGTTAAGGCAGACAGGCTGATTAGAACACCTGCAGCCAATCAAGGCAGGCTAATCAAGGCATCTGGGTTTAAAAAGGAACTCACTCCAGTCAGGCCAGAGGGAGCCAGAGGAGAGGAAGTGCGTGTGAGGAGCTGGGAGCAAGAGGCAAGGAGCTGAGAGTGAGAGGCTGTGCTGCTGGAGGACTAAGGAGTGCAAGCATTATCAGCCACCAGGATGAAGGTCCTGTGGTGAGGATAAAGAAGGTGTTTGGAGGAGGCCATGGGGAAGTAGCCCAGGGAGTTGTAGCTGTCATGCAGCTGTTACAGGAGGCACTATAGACAGCTGCAATCCACAGGGCCCTGGGCTGGAACCTGGAGTAGAGGGCCCTGTGGATTGAGGGTCCCCCCTCAAATCTCCCAACTCCTGATCAAACACAGGAGGAGTTGACCCAGACTGTGGGGAAGATCACTGAGGTGAGCAAATCTGCCAATATGCGCAGGACCCACCAAGGTAGAGGAGGAACTTTGTCACTTTGTGACACTATAACTTTGTCACTTTGTCACTGGAGGAGGTGTTATTTATTTATTTATATATATATATATATATTAAAAATAAAACATTTCTTATTTTTAGAGAGAGAGAAATAGGTTGGGGGGGGGGCGGATGGAGAGTGAGCAGAATCCTTAGAGATTCACAGCTAAGTTCTCTGAAAAGTCTCTACTGAGCATAGTGTAGTCGATTGAGGTAATGTACACTATAGGTAGAAATTACACCAGGTTAGAAACAACCCACTAAAATGTCTGCTGAAACCAGAGTTTAATTCTTGGGCTAACTCAGAAGGGTGTTGTGTTAATATAGTCTATGAGACATCAGAAATAACAACACTACAGTGTCCAGATGTTTGTGAGTCTAATACATTGACCATTCTTCATTGACTCTAGAGCTAGCAGCTGAGTTTTCAGACAGATATTTTATAAGAAAAACCTGAGAAATATATAGAAGCAGTACATCAGCCCCTCCTCTGTTCCCCTCCAGCTACTTTAGTCATTGAGCAGGGTCAAAGATAGGACTTGTCCCACTCTATATTATAGGCAGAGTGGTTGTCTAACACATCTTAGTCTAAGACACTGTTTTCAAACTTTAATTGTTTACCCAAAATTTTCCATGCCAGGTATCTGCCTCAGGCTGACTTTTTTTCCACCCCTTTGAATAGTTTCAGTCAGAATGTTTCCACCATTCTAAGAATGAGATCAGGGAAAGATACATTATTTTGCCCATAATAAAACATTCTTGCAACTTTTTCTTAGAACTGCTCTAAGATCCCCATGTTCTTCTTCGAGTGATTGCTCATATCCATTCCAGTTAGGTATGTGCGCGCCGCGTGCACTTTCGTCAGAAGACTTTTACCCTAGCAACCCCAGTGGGTCGGCTGAGCGCCCCCTGGAGTGGCGCCATAATGGCACCGCATATATACCTCAGCCGACCCACCCAACCCTCAGTTCCTTCTTACCGCCCGTGTTGGTCGTTGGAACAGCGGAGTGCAGCTTGTCTGACCTCCGCTTCCCTAGCTTCCTCATAGTTTCTCTGTTAAAATTTGTACATAGTTCTTATCTTAGCTTAGGTTTTCTTGTTTTTGATAGTTTAAAATCAGTTTAGTGTTAGATAGTTAGCGGGTTCGGGGGTTAGCCCCACCCGCACCCGGGACCGGAGCGTATGCCCGGCTCCCCGGGTTTCAAGCCGTGCTCGGCCTGCCGCAGGCCTATGCCTACAGGAGATCCTCATAGCTCCTGTTTGAAGTGTTTAGGAGAGTCGCACTTATCTACTAAGTGCCCAATTTGCAAGGCTTTCAAGCCTCTCACTAAGAGGGAAAGGGACATTAGGCTTAAACAGCTCCTAATGGAGGCAGCCTTAACCCCTCCAGCCGCAGCTCCGCCCGCTGTCCCGACGGACTCTTGCAGCGCTGCCACGGCGCCGGGCCACTCTGCGGTGCCACCGAAAGCGCCATCGGCACCGAAACCGGCCCAAAGACGCTCTCTCTCGCCGAAGGCGAAGAAGGGAAAGGCCGCTGCCTCCATGGCACCGCCGGCTCCGAAGCACCAGAGTGCGCCCCGTCCGGACCGCCCGGCACCGAAACCTGCCGCGGCACCGGTTCCTCTGCCGCAGATGCTTCTGCCGGCACCGGCGACTCCGACCCCTGAGAGGCCATCGAGCCCGGCACCTGTAACCTCCCCGGCTCCGGCCGCAGTAGAGATGCCACTGCCGTCGACGCCGGAGACCTTCGAGGCGGCACGGGACCTCATCGCGATGACAGAACCGGCTGTGCCACCACCCCCGGCGCCACCGGTGTGGGCGCCCCGCTCCATGGGCAAGCTGTCCATGTTTAAGCCACCTCCCGGCACCGACTCTGACCGGCACCGAACTCGTTCCCACTCTCGACGCTGCTCCCGCTCCCGCTCTCGGCGCCGATCCTGATCTGGGCGTCGATCACACCGCCGCTCGCAGTCCCGGCACCGCTCAACCACGTGGCACCGATCAGACTCGCGGCACCGGTCATTCTCTCGCTCTCCGACCCGTCACTCCCGGCACCGATCAAGCTCTCGGTACCGATATGGCCGCCGCTACTCGCGGAGTCGCTCCCGGCACCGATCATGGAGATCCCGGTCAACCTCCCGGCACCGCGCCGGTCGCAGGTCCCATTCTCGCTCCTGCTCTCGGTATCGAGATGCCTCCCGGCACCGTTCACCACAGAGGCGGAAAATGAGGTCCGTGGGCACTTCGGCGCAAGGCTTATCTGCTCCACCTTGGCCCTCTCGACACGCCTCGGCCTCTTCGCACGCCGACAGCTACTATGTCGATGACCATGACTCTCAGGTCCCTTCGGGAGTTTTCCAGCATTCCCATCCCGCGGACCAGGACCCTCATCAGTGGGGTTATTGGATCCCTTGGGCCTACCACCAAGCCCAAGGTCCTCCTGTGCCTCCCACGCGTACTGTACCGCACGAGTCACACGTCCCAGAGGCTACTATAAGCCGCCCCCCAGTTGACACTGAGGTACCATCCGGTGCGGACGAAGGGAATCAGCCTGCCCAGGAACCTCTGGGGCAGGAACCTTCACAGGGGCCGGATGCTGACCAAGACGCCATCCTGCCCGGCACTTCTTCCTCCTCCTCTCCCCCTGGATGAGGCGGTGGCAGGCTCGTCATCAGCGGGTCCCCTGCCAATTGACTTACGGGCGCACCAAGAGCTCCTTCGCAGGGTGGCACTGCGAATGGATCTGCAGGCGGAGGAGGTATCAGAAGTCAGTGATCCGATAGTGACCATTTTGTCCGCGGACGCTCCAACCCGCATAGCTCTCCCCTTCATAAGGACTATCCAGGCGAACGCTGATACCTTATGGCAGACTCAGTCGTCTATTGAGCCCACAGCCCGAGGGGTGGAACGCAGATACATGGTCCCTTCCAGGGGATATGAGCATTTGTATGTGCACCCTGCCCCCTCGTCCTTGGTGGTGCAGTCGGTCAACGACAAAGAGCGCAACGGCCAGCAAGGCCCGGCTCCTAAGTCGAAGGAGGCCAAGCTCATGGACTTGCTTGGTCACAAGGTCTACTCTGCCGGTGCCCTACAGATCTGTGTGGCTAATCAGCAGGCCTTGCTAAGCCGCTACGGCCATGACACTTGGGCTGAGGTAGAGAAATACAAAGAGCTCCTGCCTCAGGATTCCCAACAGGAGTTTGCAGCCTTCGTAGAAGAAGGCAAAAAGGTAGCACGCACCTCGTTACAGGCCTCCTTAGATGCGGCTGACTCGGCAGTACGTACTGTAGCCTCGGGCGTTACCATGCGCCGGATCTCTTGGCTCCAGAGTTCGACGCTTCCTCCTGAAGTTCAATACACCATTCAGGACCTTCCTTTTGATTCGAAGGAGCTCTTCTCAGGAAAGACGGACTCCAAGCTTCAAAATCTAAAGGACAACAGGGTTATCATCCGTACTTTGGGGATGCATACCCCGGCTACCCAGAGGCGTCCGTTCCATCCCCAGTTTAACCGCCCTTACTATATGCCTCGCTACAGGCAAGACTCTGGTCGGCGGCGGGGTCGCGGGGGCCGTGGGCGACGGCCTGGCAACCAACCGTCCCAAGGGCGAGCCCCTTCTAAGCCATCGGGTCCTAAGCCATCCTTTTGAAGATGCTCCCGGGGACGGCATACCGGATCTCTCTCCAGATCCCTCCCTACACTTTTCCAACCGCCTCTCCTATTTCCTCCCAGCATGGGCTCGGCTGACCACCGATGCCTGGGTCCTGCGCACTGTGGAACGTGGTTACCAACTCCAATTTGTTTCACCTCCACCTTCCCACCCTCCTTCCCGGTCCCTCTTCAGGGACCCCTCTCACGAGCAACTCCTCTTACAAGAGGTGCACTCGCTCCTGGCCATCGGAGCGGTCGAGAAGGTTCCAGACGCGGAACGGGGCAAGGGGTTTTATTCCCGTTATTTTTTGATCCCCAAGTCCAAAGGAGGCCTTCGACCCATTCTCGACCTGCGAGACCTCAATGCCTACATGCTGAAGTTGAAGTTCCACATGGTATCCCTCGGGGTCATTATCCCTACTTTGGATCCGGGAGACTGGTATGCCGCCCTCGATATGAAGGACGCTTATTTTCATATCGCCATCTTCCCACCGCACAGACGCTTTCTCCGCTTCACAATCGCTCACCTACACTTCCAGTTTGCGGTACTCCCCTTCGGCCTCTCCACGGCCCGAAGGGTGTTCACAAAGTGCATGGCCGTTGTCGCTGCCCACCTCCGGCGGCGCGGCATCTCCGTTTTTCCCTACCTGGACGACTGGCTCATCATGGGGGACTCGCAGGCCACGGTCCAGCAACATGTCGCAGAGATCAAGGACTTATTCACGCGCCTAGGCCTACTTCTCAACATAGAGAAGTCCACCTTAGTTCCAACTCAGAGGTTGGATTTTATTGGCGCGACCCTGGACTCCTCTCTAGCCAGAGCCTTCCTTCCGCAGCTCCGGTTCCAGGCCCTTACGCAGCTAATCCGCAACCTACAGGCCTCTCGGATGACCTCGGCCCGTGCTTGTCTCCACCTCCTCGGTCACATGGCGGCTTGCACACACGTCACTCCGTTTGTCAGGCTCCGCCTCCGCCTGCTTCAGCTGTGGCTCCACTCCAGATACCGCCCACACAGGGACCCTCTGGATACCCTACTCACCATCCCAGCAGGTGTCCTTCAATCCCTGGATTGGTGGCTGACCCCTTCCCACGTATGTGCGGGGGTCCCATTCCAGGCTCCTCAACCTTCCCTGTCCCTGACAATGGACACCTCGTCCCTTGGATGGGGAGCCCATCTCGGCGATCTTCGGACTCAAGGTCTTTGGTCGCTGCAGGAATTGAACATGCACATCAACGTCAGGGAGCTCCGGGCAGTACGCCTGGTATGCCGGGCGTTCCAGACTCGCCTCCACGGCCGTTGTGTCTCGGTCTTTACAGACAACACAACGGCCATGTACTATATCAACAAGCAAGGCGGGACCCGCTCATCCCCCCTCTGCGACGAGGCGATGCTACTGTGGGAATTCTGCATAGCCCACTCGATACATCTGGTGGCGTCGTTCCTTCCTGGCATCAAGAACACCATCGCGGATCGCCTGAGCAGGTCCTTTCTCTGCCACGAGTGGTCGCTGAGAGCAGACATCGCTCTTGCCATTTTCCAACAGTGGGGGTTTCCCCATGTAGACCTGTTTGCATCCCGCTCGAACCGCAAATGCCAGCAGTTTTGCTCCTTTCAAGGCCTGTCACCGGGCTCTCTGTCGGACGGGTTTCTCCTTCCATGGACTCGTCACCTGTTCTACGCCTTTCCTCCATTTCCCCTCATACAAAAGGTCCTGCTGAAGCTCCGACGGGACAAGGCACGCCTCATCTTAATTGCGGCAGCGTGGCCCAGGCAACACTGGTTCACCATGCTGCTCCGTCTATTGGTAGCCAGCCCAATTCCTCTGCCGCTTCACTCAAATCTTATAACACAAGATCACGGCAATCTCTGTCACCCGGACCTGCCGGCCCTCCACCTCACGGCGTGGCTCCTCAGTGGCTAGACCAGACGGAGTTGCGCTGCTCTGCTCCTGTGCAGCACGTTTTATTGAGCAGCAGAAAGCCTTCCACTCGATCTACCTACCTGGCCAAGTGGAAGCGCTTCGCTTGCTGGGCTCAAGCGCGTGACGCTATTCCTTCAGAGCTTCCGCTTCCAATGGTCCTTGACTATCTCTGGTCGCAAAAACAACAAGGTCTTGCACTGTCCTCCACCAAAGTGCACTTAGCGGCCATCTCCGCTTTCCACCCTGGTGAGGGGGGATATACGCTGTTCTCTCACCCGCTGACTACTCGCTTCAGAAAGGGCCTTGATCGTCTCTACCCCCAGGTGCGTCATCCGACTCCCACCTGGGACCTCAATCTGGTCCTCAACAGGCTCATGTCTCCGCCCTTTGAGCCGCTGGCCACCTGCTCCTTGCTGTACCTCTCATGGAAGACGGTTTTTCTCGTGGCTATCACATCCGCCAAGCGGGTCTCTGAGCTCAAGATGCTCATGGTGGACCCGCCGTACACCGTTTTCCATAAGGACAAGGTACAGCTACGTCCACATCCGGCGTTTCTCCCGAAGGTAGTGTCCGCGTTCCACAATAACCAGGATATCTTCCTGCCAGTTTTCTTTCCGAAGCCTCACGCATCTCCGCGAGAGCAACGACTTCACTCCCTCGATGTTCGCAGAGCGTTGGCTTTCTATGTTGATCAGACAAGACCGTTCCGCAAATCACCACAACTGTTTGTGGCAATTGCTGACCGGATGTGAGGTCTTCCTGTTTCGTCGCAGCGAATCTCCTCATGGCTCACAGAGTGCATTCGCACCTGCTATAATTTGGCTAATGTCCCTTTGGGCCATCTCACTGCCCACTCTACCAGGGCCCAGACATCCTTCGCTGCCTTTCTGGCGCAAGTACCTATACAAGAGATATGCCGAGCAGCGACCTGGTCGTCTGTCCATACTTTCGCCTCACACTACGTCCTGGTCCAACAGTCGAGAGGTGACGCAGCCTTTGGCTCTGCGGTCCTGCATACCGCCACGTCTCACTCCGACCCCACCGCCTAGGTAAGGCTTGGGAATCACCTAACTGGAATGGATATGAGCAATCACTCGAAGAAGAAAAAACGGTTACTTACCTTTGTAACTGTTGTTCTTCGAGATGTGTTGCTCATATCCATTCCATACCCACCCTCCTTCCCCACTGTCGGAGTAGCCGGCAAGAAGGAACTGAGGGTTGGGTGGGTCGGCTAAGGTATATATGAGGTGCCGTTATGGCGCCACTCCAGGGGGCGCTCAGCCGACCTACTGGGGTTGCTAGGGTAAAAGTCTTCCGACGAAAGTGCACGCGGCGCGCACACACCTAACTGGAATGGATATGAGCAACACATCTTGAAGAACAACAGTTACAAAGGTAAGTAACCGTTTTTTTTGGAGCAGGACCTTGAAATTTGTCAGGGGAATGGTCTTGGCGTCAGGGATGTACCTTTTGTCATAGCTGTGAAAATCTGCCCCAATTTGGCCAGATTTATAAATCTTTGAAAAATCAAATTTTTCATATGCTCAGTAGAGACTTTTCAGAGAACTTAGCTGTGAATCTCTAAGGATTCTGCTCACTCTCCATCCCCTGACCATATTGTGCATACACCATCCCCACAGAGTGACTGAGAGCAGTCCAGCCCAGGCTACAAGGGCAAAGTCACACTTAATTGCTACTCTGTGCTGGTGTGGGACTGGACACCAGAACTGAGAGCCTGTCTCCTTGTACTCTCTATGGCACTCAGTTAGAATGCAGGAGAGAGCTTCCTGACTCCAATAGAGAGGGGGCACAAGCTAGACTAGGGAAGGGGAAAAAGTGTATTGGGACATGGAGCTGAGGGGAGGAGAGACTGGAGGCTGGCAAGAAGGGGAGATGGAATGGAGAAACTGGTACTTGGAACTGGGGTGGCAGGAGATTGGGACTTGGAATCTAAATGGGAGAAAGGAGGGAATAGGAGCAAATTAAGGGGTGTGTGTGTGTGTGTGTGTGAGAGAGAGAGAGAGAGAGTTGGTGGAGACACAAAGAGGAGCCAGATCAGACAGGGAACAGAGAGAGGGGAACTGGGGCTGGCTGGGCACTATTCCTAAAGTAAACCCTATGACTAAAATATAATCTTATAAGCAAATATCTGTGAAGCACATTGGGAAAGAGTTTCTCATCTCCACCTAGCGCTGGTTCATATAGATGACAACCTGCCGCTGCTACCAGTTACTCCATTAACTCAAATGGCAGAGGTCTGTGCAGCAGATCTAAAGGTTCCAACTCTGTTCATGATTGATGTGGGTGTCAATAAGATACCACATGATGGACTTTCTATGTACTTTTAAAAAATATATAAATTACACACACACACACACACACGCACACAGAGCCATGTTAAAAGAACATTAAGGTTTCAACTCAAGCATTCAAAAGTTAAGAAATGCCAGGTATTTTTTTAGCCCCATCTCTGTTGTATCTCACAATATTTAATGGAGTCATAGTATTTAAGGGCCGAAGGGACCACTAGATCATCTAGTCTGACCTCCTGTATAGCACAGGCCATCAACACCACCCGCACACTAAACCTATCAATTGCAATGAGACCCAAGTATTACAGCCCACAGGAGACTAGACTATTATGTGCTAAAAGAAGAGAATAGGTGGGACAGAGGTGCGCCAGTGCCCAAGGATCCCACAATGGAAGGGAAAGTAAGTGAGATATATCCAGATAATCTTGGCAAATGACTGGAGAGGAAGGCAAAAGAACCCTAAGGTAACATCCAATCTGAACTGGGCTAAAATTCCTTCTTCTTTGTGTGCAGTCTTTGTGGGTGCTCCACTTCAGGTGATGGTGTGTCCTGGAGCCATTGATTGGAGATTTATGGTCTGGTCGGGCCATGCATGTGCAGCAGCTTTCTCACAGTGCCATTGGAGTCTATTCAGCACATGCATAGCTGACCCCCTCACTTCCATTGCAACCGTCTTCTGCTGAAGATGGAGGTTGGGGCAGTGCCACAGCTTCTTCCCCTCAAGATAGAAAAAAATGATAATTGTTAGTTTAGTTTAAATTTTTTCCATAGATAAGTTAGTTTGTTAGTTGAGAAAAAAAATCTTAGTTTTCTTCATTTCCAGGTTAACGGTTCCCTGTGGATCGCAAACCATGTAAAAAAAATGTCCACTCGGGACTTTACTTTAGACATGCCAGGCTCCCCTGGCTTCAAAAGATGTGGCTCTTGCAAGGAGGTTATGTTGAGCTCCGATGGGCAGTCCCTCTGCATGAGATGCCTCAGGGAGACATGTACCATCCAAGTGCATCCACTGCAACAATTTGAAGGCGAGAGCCAGGTGTGACTGGGATCTATGATGCAAAATGAGGGAAATCACTCCAACCTGGATCTGAAAAGGACACCCCAAAGCCTTCCCCTAAGTGCTCCCCAAGTCAGTCTGAACTGACTAAGAGCACTGTTCCACACTCTCAAGAAAAGAGGAAGCAAGCCTCTACCTCTCCATAACAGGAACCTCACAGAAAGAAACGGTCCCCCACGAAGTCATTACAAGTGGTGCCAATGGCCCCAGTAGTCAGTACCTATGACTCCCCTGGCTCCTCTGGCACCAGAATGCACCACTCATAAGAAAAAACGGTTACTTACCTTTGTAACTGTTGTTCTTCAAGATGTGTTGCTCATATCCATTCCATGTAGGTGTGTGCGCGCCGCGTGCATGTTCGTCGGAAGACTTTTACCCTAGCAACTCAGTGGGTTGGCTGGGCGCCCCCTGGAGTGGCGCCACCATGGCGGCGGATATATAAACCAGCCGACCCACCCACTCCTCAGTTCCTTCTTGCCGGCTACTCCGACAGTGGGGAAGGAGGGTGGGTTTGGAATGGATATGAGCAACACGTCTCGAAGAACAACAGTTACAAAGGTAAGTAACCATTTTTTCTTCTTCGAGTGATTGCTCATATCCATTCCATGTAGGTGATTCCCAAGCCTTACGTAGGTGGTGGGGTCGGAGTGAGATATTGCAGAATGCAACTGCTGAGCCAAAGGCTGCATCATCTCTGGACAGTTAGACCAAGAGGCAAAGGTCCGGATAGAGGACTAGGTAGTAGCATGACATAGCCCCTGGAAGGGTATGTGAGTCGGAAAGGCAGCAGAAGAAGCCTGAGCCCTGGTGAAACGAGCAGTAAGGTGGCTCGACGGAACATGGGCCAGTCACAGGAGGTGCAAAGGCATGACGTCACCCAAGATGGAAAGCTCTGGGAGGAGACAGGTAGGCCCTTCATCCGGTCTGCCAATACAACGAAGAGTTGGGGGCGTACAAAAAGGCTTGTCCGCTTGACATAAAAATCGAGCGCCCTACGGACGTCTAGGGAGGGCAAATGTGCTCCCGTCGCAATGAATGGGGCTTCGGAAAGAAGACCGGAAGGAAGATATCCCGGATGATATGAAAGGTCAACAGCACCTTAGGGAGGAAGGCCGGACGTGGCCACAACCGCCCCTTGTCCTTACGCAACATAGTGTACCGTGGGTCCACTGTGAGAGCCCGAAGCTCAGAGACTTGTCCAGCCGATGCAAAGGCTACAAGGAAAAAGCTGTCCCTCAGGACAGGTATCACAGCGAGCATGTTGTCAGTGGTTCGAATGGAGCAGGCATAAGTCTGCTTATAACCAGGTTGAAGACCCAGGAGTTGGTGGGGCGGTGAACCTGGGGGTATAAACGCCCCAATCCCTTGAGGAACCTAGAAACCACAGCGTGTGAGAATATGAAGCGGCCGCTCTCCCTTGGGAGGAAGGTAGAGACGGCTGCCAAGTGCACCCTTAATGATGAACTGCGCCCGGCGCTGCTGTTTAAAGATCATAGGCAATCCCAGAGGAAATAGATCGGAACCTCTGTGGGGGAAACATTGTGTTTCGTAGCAGCAAGAGAAAGACTGCCAGTTGGGCAGAAACGTTAACCGAGTGGAAGGCTTCCTACCACCCAGGGGGAATCCTGTAAAACCGAGGCAGAACAATGCAACTCGGATCGGTTTAGGCCCGCAGCAGGCATGCGGAGATGTGCAGGGATTGCAGGTCTAGGTGGTAAAGTTTGCCGTGATCCAGCATTATGAGGTCTGGGCAAAGAGGCAGGGGAATCGGTTGGCTACCGACAGGTCTAGCAACATGGTGTACCAGTGCTGCCTGGACCACGCTGGAGCGATCATGATCAGATGCGCTCTGTCCCTGCGGAGTGTTAGCTGGACCTTGCAAACCAGCGGGAGCGGTGGGAAAGCAGACGGCAGATGGCTCGTCCACGGCATCAGAAAAGCAGCCAAGAGCGAGTCCTGGGAGAGGCCTTGGCATGAGCAGAACTTCTCTCTCGTTCCGTTCCCGCGAGAGCGAAGTTCCAGAAACGTAGGTATAACATCCGGTGGAATCAACCACTTGAGAGACCGGAAGGAGCTGCTGAGGCGATCCGCCAGAGTGTTCCGGACCCCTAGGAGAAAGGACGCTACCAGGTCCATCAATGGAGCTGTGCAGGAGTCCCGGCTGGATAGCTCCCTGCAAAGAGAGGAGGACCGTGCTCCTCCATGCTTGTTTATGCAACGGGTGTCTGTTGTGTTATCTGTGAACACCGAGACACAGAGCCTTGTAGGTGCAGCTGAAGTGCCTGGTACACAAGGCAGACTGCTCTCAACTCCCGGACATTGATGTGCAAGGGCAGCTGTTGAGCCAACCAAAGGTCTGGAGTGGGAAACTGACCCAAGTGAGCACCCCAGTCAAGAGATGGGGCGTCCATCATGAGGGACACCGAGGGTGAGGTGGATGGAACAGCACCCCTGCAGGGAGGGCGTCGACCCCCAGTCGAGGGAGCCTAGGACGCTCGGGGGGATCGAGGCGACCATGACCATGCTGTCTCTGGCCAGGTGGTACACTGAGGTGAGTCACGATTAAAGTGTACGGAGACGAAGCCTGGCATGTTCGGTTACGCACATGCAGGCGGCCATGTGGCCCAGAAAACCTAGGCAAGTGCAAGCCAAAGTCGCCGGGAAGGTCCGTAGACCTTGTACAATGGTTACCAACGCGTGACAGCAAGGCGTAGGTAAGCAGGCTGTGCGATACTGAAGTCCAGGGTGGCCTCAGTTAAGTCTATTCCCTGAGCGGGAATCCGGGTGGATTTTGCTATATGGATCCTCAGGCCTAAACGCAGGAATAGGACCTCGTCGACGCCCACACGAGTGGTAACTTGGGCCCCGGTGGCCCCTGGAATGAGCCAATCATCCAGATATGGAAAACGTGTATCCAACAGTGGCGGAGAGGGCGGCGACTACAGCCAGACACTGTGAATACACAGGGGGCTGGATACAGGTCAGCCGGGAGGACCGTAAACTGGAAATGACGGTTGGCCACAAACCGGAGGTATCTGCTGTGTGGAGGATAAATGGCAACGTGAAAATACGCGCCCTGCATATCGAGGGCGGCATATCAGTCTCCGGGATCCAAGGATGGGATGACGGTCCCCATGGATACCATGCAGAACTCCAGGTATATCATAACTTGTTGAGCTCCCGCAGGTCTAGGATAGGTCTGAGACCTCCCTTCACCTTGGGGATTAGGAACTAGTGGGGCTAGAACCTTTTGTCCCTTTCGACCGTGGAACCTCCTCTATAGCTCCGATGGTGAGGAGCGCCTGCACCTCTTGCAAGAGGAATTGCTCGTGAGAGGGGTCCCTAAGAGGGACGAGGAGGGATAGGCTTTTGCCCGATTGGTGGTTAGGAGGACCCTGATTTTGGCCCCTTAGGGGTCCCGACCAACGCCTACGACTGCCTCAGCGTCACCTGCTGGCAAAGCCCTGTCTTTGTCTAGGCGCAGGGTAAGGGCGGCGAGGCTGGGCGGAAAGGTCGGCGGTGAGACGTCGGCATGTACATGCCGAGAGGGAGGGCATAGTGACCTCGCTGACCTTTGGGCCTTGCAGCCTAGGGCCAGTTTTGAGAACAGGCCTTTGTCATTGAAGGACAAGTCCTGTATAGTGTGTAGCAGCTGCGAGGGAAGGCTTGATAACTGGAGCCATGAAATGCACCTCGTGGCAACACCTGAGGCCAGAGCCGTGGCTGTGGAGTCCGCTACCTCCAACAAGGTGTGGAGGGAAGCTCTCGCCACTTTGAGCCCTTTTTCCAGGAGGGCATCAAACTCTTGATGGGAGATCTGAGAACCCAACTCCGTAAAGTCTCCCACTAGATGACAAGGGAGCAGGGGGAAAGACATACATATAGGTGCCCGTCGCCCCTGGAGGATACCATGCACATGCATTCGACTCCTGTGTCTACGGGCGGGATAGTGGCCACTTGGAGATTCATAGTGAATGCCACCCATCTCGGGAGGTCCTGATGGGCCCCCAGGCCAATTAGGAGAGGGTCCAAGGAGCATGCTTCTGCCACCGCCTCATCTGGGGAGGAGGGAGATGAAAAGCCGGGGCAAGTGGGTCTTGTGTGGGCTCACGCTCCTGGACGACCTGCTGATCTGATGGGATGTGGGAATCCGGTGGCAGAACCAGACTCCCTCCGTAGCGGTCGGAGGGGGACGACTAACTGTCACCCCTGGTACCCAGTGCTCTGACGGAACAGAGCGCGATGGGAGCACAGGTAGCGCGCCCAAGATGTACAGGGCAGCCACTGATGGACGTCAGGGTCCTGTCCTGGAGCACCCGGAAGACTCTGGTGTCCACATCCGAATGGATGGCCATGGAGAAGTTAAAGCCCTGAGCGGAGTTTCCCTCTCCAGCTCATGGCGCTCGACGTGGCACCGGGAATCGGTACCGTGAGGCCTACCGGTACTGGGAGCGAGAATGGGACCTGCGACCGGAGCGATGCTGGGAGGCTGGCCGAGATCTCGAGGCTCGACGCCGGGAGTGGCTACGTGAGTCCAGTGCCTGGAGCGGTGCTGGGAGCGGGATCTGCACCGAGTGTACCAGGCCAGGGAACGGGCCGCTGATCGGTGCCGTGGGTACGACCGGTACCGATATGGGGAACGGTGCCAGGACCGTGAACGGTGCCGGCACCGGGCTTGACGAGAGGACCGAGAACATCTGCGGGACTGCGATCGTGAACGGTGCCGCTCTGTGGTGCCTATGCCGGGTGGCGTGAGCAAGACAGGCTCGCGATAGACAATGCAACCCGCACCGGCGGTACCGGGGGTTAAAGCAGCGCAGGTTCTGCCCTTGTCATTAACACCCTCGCTGTGGAAATGTTTCCTGCGTGGAGGGAATAGTGAGCACAACCACAGCTCGCATCGGGGAGCATTCAGGTGCTGGACTCGACGGCTCCTGCGTGGCCGGAGTCTACGGTGCTGATACTGTCGGTGCCGCAGCAGGTACCGGCGCTGGGCAGTGCGACGTAGTAGAGCGCTCGGGCCGTGGAGCAGGCGGCTCGGACGCAGCTTAATAGTGAGCTCGACCACGGTTCGTACCGGGGAGCTTTCCAGCACCGGACACGACAGTTCTTACCTGGCCGGAGTTAATGGTGTGGATATTGTCGGTGCCACGGCAGACATCGGTGCTGGGCGATCCGATTGAGCATAGCGCTCGGCTGCGGAGCAGGCGGCTCGGACGCAGCCTCAGAGCGAGCTCGACTACGGTCCGTACCGGGGAGCTTTCCAGCACCGGACTCGACGGCTCTTGCCTGGCCGGAGTTAACGGTGCGGATATTGTCGGTGCCGCGGCAGACATCAGTGCCGGGCGATCCAACTGAGCATAGCGCTCGGCTGCGGAGCAGGCGGCTCGGACGCAGCAAGGATATTGTGCCTCTTCATCCTCCAGGCCGAGTAGACGTCGGAGCCAGCGACGGTCGGCGCCGAGAGGCCTTGGCGGTACCGGCGATCCGGTGCCGAGGGAGCGGTCCTTGAAGATTAACCAGCGCTCGGTGCCGAGAGCGGAGGAGCAAGAGCTGCCTCCCTCAGGAGCTGTTTGTGACGAAAGTCCCGCTCCCCTTTGATCTCGGATTAAAGGCCTCACAAATGCGGCACTTATCTATGAGGTGAGATTCCTCGAGGCACTTAGGAGAGGATCTCATGTCGGCATCGGCTTGTGGCCGGCCGAGCATTATAAAACCCTGTGGACCGGGCATCGGACCCGGCACCGGGTGAGGGGAAGGGGATAAACCCCGAACCCCTGTGAAATAAATACTATACTACAAACAAATAAAGTTAACTACAACTATAAACATCTGAACTATATACTTAACGAGAGAAACTACGAGTAGCTAGGGAAGTGAAGGTCAGCTAAGCCGCGCTCCACTGTTCCAACGACCGACACGGGCGGTAAGAAGGAACTGAGGAGTGGGTGGGTCGGATGGTGTATATATCCGGCGCCATGGTGGCACCACTCCAGGGGGCGCCCAGCCGACCCACTGAGTTGCTAGGGTAAAAGTCTTCTGACGAACGTGCACGCGGCGCGCACACACCTACATGGAATGGATATGAGCAATCACTCGAAGAAGAACAAGGAGTTGAGACCTCAAACATGCCATGTCTCTTCCTCAGCACCGACAGTACCAACACTTGTGTGGGAGACTGTGCAGATCTTACAGCCACCAGTGCCGACACAGGTCTTGGCACAGCCACCTCCCTCAGCACTGTCGCCTCACCCAGCACTGCAGTGTGGTCACTGGCCCCAACAAAGGCAAAACAGAAGACTCCTAGACACCCAATGCCTACTACTAAGACATCGGTACCGCACCCACTGGCACCACAACAATTCCTAATACACGAGGACATCACTGTTGCATTGGTCCCAGAATTACCTCTCCTTGGCAATACGGGATCACCTATCACACAACCGACCTTGCCTATGGCACCATCAATGTTTAGTGACAGTGACAATGAGGACGAAGCAACAAAGAATCCTGTGGCACCTTATAGACTAACAGACGTTTTGCAGCATGAACTTTCGTGGGTGAATACCCACTTCTTCGGATGCAAGTGAGGACGAAGAGGAGCAAGTGTTTTCATCACAGGGCTCGCCCACATCTCAACAAAAACCTACTGGAGGCACATCATGGCATGAAATCCACCAGTCACAACCTCACTTTCCATGGTATGGACCCCCATAGATGGGTCCCCAAATGGCATTCACGATGCAGTGGCCACCATGGGCAGCATACAAAGCCCAATATGCTTGGACCTCCTCACCACCTATGGCACAGCTCCGGTCCCCTCCTGTATCCCCAGGGTTGGCAACATCAGGAGCCACGGAGGAGATGGCCAATGAACCAGAGGATGAGACTGCCCCTGAAGCGGTGTCACATGAACATAACTCTTCTCCAGATATAGCCATTATGCTACCTCCACCTACTATGGCTGATGACTTTAAACAATTTCAAGAGCTATTGAAGTGCATAGCACTCAGCCAGGACATCCGTCTGGAGGGAGTCCAAGAGTATCAACACAAACTATTAAAAATTCGACAACCATTTTCTATGTCAAAAATTACCCTGCCCACCCTCAATCCTGCTGGACAGTATGGCTGACCCCGGTCACTGCCCCCTCAACATGAAAAAGGTCGGACCATGAATATTATGTCACAGGCAAGGGCGTGGATTTCCTGTTTTCTCACCCACAACCAAATTTTCTAGTGGTGGAAGCAGCAAACCACTGGGCCAAACACCACTCTCTGCCACAGGATCAAGACCATAAGCATCTAGACCTTTTAGGTCACAAGGTCTACACCTCCTCGATGCTACAATTCCGCATTGCCAACTAGAGTTCCTCCCTGGCTAAATATGACTTTGACAATTATGGGAAACTCTTTGAGTTTACCATGTACATACCAGAAGACAGAAGAGCACAATTCAAATCAGTCCTGGTCCAGGGACAATTGTCACCAGGATGGCCCTACAGGCTTCCCTGGATATCGCTGATACTGCAGCCCGTGCCATGGCTATAGTGATAGTGATATGCAGAGCCTCATGTCTGCTATCGTCTGGCATACCAAAAGAACTCCAACTAAAGGTTGAGGACCTACTTTTCAATTAGAACAAACTGTTTTTGGCAAAAACTGATGAAGTCCTACACACCATGAAGAAGTGACCCTTAATACACTTGGCATATATACACTGCCCCCAAAAAGGAAGCGATACCAACCATACCAACGAAACAGGGATACTCAATACACTTGCCCTCACAGCTCACAGGTGATTCCTGTGATTCACAGTGGGACACGACCACTATCAATACAGAGTACTCCCATTTGGACTCTACACTGCACCTAGAGTGTTCTCCAAAACCCTTGCAGCAGTCACAGCTCACCTGCTCAAACAAGGGATCATAATTTTCCCTTATGTAGACAATTGCCTTATCAAAATATAATCATACATTGAGACAGCAAAATCACATGACTGACCATCAACTTCTTCCAAAAACTGGGGTTGCACATAAACTTTCAGGAGTTCACATTGATACCCACACAACAACTAGAATTCATCGGGCCACACTTAGACTCAACTCAAGCCACAGCCTCACTACTGCATGCCAGATTCTTAATCATCAAACATCTCATAGACACCATGTCCATGTCCATGTCCATCTGTCCATGAATCGAGGCACGGACATGCCTACAATTACTAGGACACATGGCCACCAGCATGTTTGTGGTAAAACACGTTAGATTACACATGCAGTGTCTTCAGAGGTGGCTGTGTTCAGTATAAACCCACCAAACACAGCCTCAACATGATGTTAACACCACCAACCAAGGTTCTAGCATCCCTACAATGGTGGCCAAGACCGGAGAACATCTGCATAGGTGTTCCCTTTCACCACAGACCTCCTTCAATCATGATCACAACAGATGCCTGCCCACGGGGCTTGGGGGCACACCTGGACCACCAAATGATGATATAAGGCAGGTGGTCGACACTGGAAACACACCTTCACATAAACCTGCTAGAACTCAGAGCAGTAAGATACACCTATTTTCACTTCCTACCACTCATAAGAAACAAATCAATTTGAGTGATGACAGACAATGTTGCATGCATGTTCTACATCAACAGACAAGGCGGGGGAGGGGATTTCTTTCCCTATGCACTGAAGCCATGAGACTATGGAAGTGGTGTATTCAGCACCACATCGACGTTTCAGCTTCTTACCTACCAGGATGCAAAAACACCACCGCTGACACATTAATCAGACAATTCTCACAAGCGCACAAATGGGAACTGAACCCTACGGTCTTACAACGGATATTCTATCAATGGGAGTTCCCATCGATCATCTTATTCGCCCCAGCACACAACCACAAATGCCCGCTATTTTGTTCCAGGGTGGGACTTGGTCTCCGGTCCCTGGGGAATGCTTTCTTAATCCGTTGGGACAAGACACTTATGTATGCATTCCCACAGATCCCACTAATACACAGAGTCCTACGCAAGACCAGGGAAGACAAAGCCAAGATCATCTTGTTTGCCTGATCATAACCCAGACAGATTTGGAACCCTTACCTGCTGAGTATGGCAATCCATCCTCCACAAATTCTTCCAAACCTCCTGTCACAGGCCGACGGTCAGATCTTCCACCCACAACTGGAGAAGCTCCATGTGAAAGTGTGGCTCCTCCATGGTTCTAATCACATGAGTTAACTTGTTCAGAGCAGGTCAAACACGTGTTATTGAACATCAGACATGATTCCACATGCAATACTTACCTACAAAAGTGGAAATGTTTTTCCACGTGGTGCCTACATAAATGACTTACTCCCTGCACTACGCCCCTTCCACTGGTGCTAGACTGCCTTCTAGAGCTAAAGAATTCAGGGTTATCACTGAGCTCTACCAAGTACATCTCATGGAGATTAACACCTTTCATAACAAAATCGATGGATTCTCGATGTTTACACATCCAACTACAAAAATGCTTTCTTGCAGGACTCCAGAACATTTACCCTGAAGTACATCCTCCGACACCCACAGGGGATCTGAACTTAGTCCTCAGGGACCTCATGAGACCCTCCACCCCTTCAAACTCCTAACTATCTGCTCCTCACTACATCCATTCTAACCGGGGCTAAAATTCCTTCCCTACCCCACATACGGTGATCAGCGAGACCCTGAGCATGTGAGCAAGAACCAGTCAGCAAAGAGAGAGCATGTGAGCAAGAACCAGTCAGCAAAGAGAGAATGCTCAGTGCCACCTCAAAGCCCTGGCCCCACTCCCACCAATATCCCACCTCCAGCCATGGTCATCGCCTGATGCTTTAACGGACAGTGAAAACAACTTCCCAGAATACATTGGGAGAGGGGGGCAAAAATCCCTCCCGGACTTCTGACAGTGGCTGGCTGAACCCCTGAAGCATGAGCTTCTGGAACATGGGACTTAAACCAGAAGTGAGCTCTAGGGTTGTTGAGACCTGCCCCCTACCATCAGAAGCAACCCCATCTTAAAATTGCACTAAAAAGTATGTCCAGATCTCTGGTAAAACTGAGGAAGTTGTTTGTCTATTTGGAAGCTGTTTCAGAACTGCATCCCTCTGATGGTTAGAAACTTTCCTCTAATGTTCAGCCTGAATTTGTTCATGGCAAGATTTACATCCACCACTACTTGTCCCATCATTGTCATGTAATTTAAATAGTTTTTCACCATCCCTGGGAATTACCCCCATAATGAATTGACAGAGAGCAACCATATCCCCCTCTAACCTCTTTTTGTGAAACTAGCTTGCAGCAGAAATTCTTATTACTATGTGCATGTCCTTGAACTTTGTACTATTGAATTTTATCCCATTTCTGTCACTCCAGTCTTCAAGGTCATCCAAGTCTTCCTGTATAATGTTTCTATCCTCCTCTGCATTGATGATGCCTCCCAACTTGGTATCATTAGCAAATTTCATTAGCACACTTGACTTTTTGTGCCAAGGTCATTAATCAAAATATTGAATAATATTAGTTGCCAGATGGAGCCATGAGTAGCTCCTCTAGTAACCTCCCTCCAGTCCACTAATTCACCTTTCAGAATAACCCATTACCTTCTCCCCTTTAGCCAATTTCTTATCCACTTTGCAATACTTGTACTAATCCCCATCTTCCCTAATTTAACAAATTTCTCCTGAGGCTCTGTGTCAAAATGCTTTATTGAAGTCCACGTATATTAGATCTACTGCACTTCCCTTCTCTAAAAAATCAGTTATTTTCTCAAAGAAGGAACTCCATTTCTTGCATTTATTCTTGCTATGCCCCTGTGAAGTAGGGAAGTCCCAGTATCCCCATGCTGCAGATGCAGGACTGAAGCACTGAGATAATGGCCTCAGCTCAAACAGAAAGTCTGTGCCAGAGTAAGGATGTGAATCCGAGGGCCATTCTACACTGGCAACGCTAAAGTGCTGCCGCGGCAGCGCTGTCAAGGCAGTGCTTTAACGTGTCTCGTGTGGTCTCAGTGCAGCGCTGGGAGAGAGCTCTCCTGGCAATCTAAAAATCCACCTCAGCGAGGGGCATGGCTCCCAGCACTGGCACTTTACAGCTGCAACTTGCTGTACTCAGGGGAGTGTTTTTTTCACATCCCTGAGCAAGAAGGTTGCAACACTGTTAATTGCCAGTGTAGGCAAGCCCCAAGTCTCCCAAGACCTAGGCTAGCACACTAAGCACTGGATCATCCTTCCTCTGTGGAATCTTAATTCACCCCCCTTGGGATACAGTCATTAGTAATATGATCACATACCATCCATTCTGTGTACTGAATGAGGTAGGGGTCATATGAAAAAAAAAACAAAAACAGGTGTGTCGATTAATCACAGTTAACTCACGCAATTAACACAAATGAATTGCAATTAAAAATGATCTTGATATAATTACAGTTTTAATCACACTGTTAAATAATAGAATACCAATTCATCACTGTTTCTGTAACATATTTTGTTTTTTACAGGTCAGGGTTGTTAGCCCTGTCCCTAACCCCCAACCTGGAGGACCAGAGTATCTGTTTTGTCTGGCCCCTCCCCCGTAGACCAATCCAGCATGGTTGAACCTACCAGGAGCAAAAATCCCCCCACCGACACACACTCTGGGGATCGTTAGAGCATGCAACCTGTTCCGCCATGACAAGGCAGGGATACCAGAGAACAGAGAATACTAACTGAAATGTATTAAATATTTTTGGATGTTTTTCTCCATTTTCAAATACACTGATTTCAATTACAACACGATATACAAAGTTGACAGTGCTCATTTTATATTAGCTTTATTATATTACAAATATTTTCACTGTATAAAATAGCAAATAGTATTTTTCAATTCACCTCATAGAAGTACAGCAGTGCCATCTCTTTATCATGTATGTGCCACTTACAAATATAGATTTTTTTTGTTACATAACTGCACTCAAAAACAAAACAATGTAAAACTTTAGCACCTACAAGTCCACTTAGTCCTACTTTTTGTTCAGCCAATCGCTAAGACAAAAAAGTTTTTGTTTACATTTGCAGGAGATAATGTTGCCCGCTTCTTATTTATAATGTCACCTGAAAATGAGAATAGGCATTTGCATGGCACTTTTGTAGCCAGCATTGCAAGGTATTTATTTGCCAGTTATGCTTAATGTTCATATGCCCTTTTATGCTTCGGCACCATTCCAGAGGATATGCTTCCATGCTGATAATGCTCATTAAAAAAAGAATGCATTAATTAAGTTTGTGACTGAACTCCTTTGGAGACGATTGCATGTCTCCTACTCTGCTTTACCCACATTCTGCCATATATTTCATGTCATAGCACTCTTGGATGATGACCCAGGACATGTTCGTTTTAAGAACTTTCACTGCAGATTTGATAAAACACAAAGAAGGTACCAATGTGAGATTTCTAAAGATAGCTAGATCACTCGACCCAAGGTTTAGAATCTGAAGAGCCTTCCAAAATCTGAGAGGACTAGGTATAGAGCATGTCATAGAAGTCTTAAAAGAGCAACATTCTGATGTGGAAATCACAGAAAACAACCCACTAAAAAAGAAAAACAACCTTCTGCAGGTGGCATCTGACTTAGATGATGAAAATTAACATGCGTCGGTCTGCTCTGCTTTGGATCATTATCAGTCAGAACCCGTTATCATCATGGATTCATGTCCTCTGGAGTGGTGGTTGAAGCATGAAAGGACAAATGAATTTTTAGTGTATCTGGCACATAAATATCTTGCGACACCAGCTACAACAGTGCCATGTGAACTCCTGTTCTCACTTTCAGGTGATATTTTAAACAAGAAGCGGCAGCATTAAGTCCTGCAAATGTAAACAAACTTGTTTGTCTGAGCGATTGGCTGAACAAGAAATAGGACTGAGTGGACTTGTAGGCTCTAAAATTATACCTGGTTTTATTTTTAATGCAGTTATTTTTGGACATAATTCTACATTTGTAAGTTCAACTTTCATGATAGAGATTGCACTATAGTACTTATATTTGGTGAATTGAAAAATACTTTCCCTTTTTTTTACAGTGCAAATATATGTAATGAAAAATAATAATATACAGTGAGCACTGTACATTTTGTATTCTGTGTCACTGAAATCAATATATTTGAAAATGTAGAAAACATACAAAAATATTTAAATAAAGGGTATTCAATTATTGTTTAACAGTGCAATTAATCACACAATTAATCATGATTATGTTTTTATCACATGATTAATCATGATTAATTTTTTTTAGTGGCTTGACAGCTCTAGAAAAAAATACTCTGTGCTTATGTAATTAAAGACGGTATCATAATACAAACACAAAGTGTCTGAATCAAAGTTGCACAGGCAACAGGTATCTTTAATTCTGGCATTTACTAACTCTTGAGTACTTGACTTTTGCAACCTGAATATTCCTTTTACACTTTGCTTTTCTGGTGTGTGTGTGTGTGTGTGTGTGTGTGTGTGTGTGTGTGTGTGTGTGTGTGTGTGTGTGTGTGTGTGTGTGTGTGTGTGTGTGTGTGTGTATTTCTGATGGATCTCAGTTTTCGATTAAATTCTGCTAAACAGTAGGATTCCTTTTTCTGCAGAGGCCACACTACAGAGTAAACTATGTGAATCCTTACACACACCTCCCTCCTTAAGAAGTGGCGCCTCTGGCACTGACCCTCTCCCACCCACCTATGTCTTGTTTCCTCCTATCTCACTTAACTATCATGCATGCGGATCCCTGCATAGCTCAGCTCTGTGCCACAATAGACAATGTGCATCTCTTGTATGACTGCCACACAGCATACTCTTGCACCTCCCCCAGTTTCCTCAGTGGAATGATACTGGTTTCACCATTCAGAAAATAGGCTGGATTACAGCCTTGAGCAGTTTATAGCATCTGAGGGTATGTCTACACTATGGGATTATTCCGATTTTACAGAAAGTGGTATTTGGAAACAGATTGTATAAAGTTGAGTGCACGCAGCCACATTAAGTACATTAACTCAGTGGTATGTACCGAGGCTAGCGTCGATTTCCGGAGCATTGCACTGTGGGTAGCTATCCCATAGCTATCCCATAGTTCCTGCAGTCTCCCCCACCCATTGGTGAATTCTGGATTGAGATCCCAATGCATGATGGGGCAAAAACAGTGTCGCGGGTGATTCTGGGTAAATGTCGTCAGTCAATCCTCCCTCCGTGAAAGCAACAGCAGACAATCATTTCGCGCCCTTTTCCCTGGATTGCCCTGGCAGACGCCATAGCATGGCAACCATGGAGACCGTTCAGACTTTTTTCACTGTCACCGTATGTCTACTGGATGCTGCTGACAGACACGGTACTGCAGTGCTACACAGCAGCATTCACTTGCCTTTGCAAGTTAGTAGAGATGGTTACCAGTCCTATTGTACTGTCTGCTGCTTTGGAAATTGGCAATGATGGTTACCAGTCCTATTATACCATCTGCTGCTGTCATGGGTGCCCCTGGCTGGCCTTGGTGAGGTCGGCCGGGGCTGAATGGAAAAAAATGGGAATGACTCCCCGGGTCATTCCCTTCTTTAAGTTTTGTCTAAAGGTAGAGTCAGTCCTGCCTAGAATATCGGGCAAGCCTACTAAAGAACCAGAGAGGCAAACGGCCGTTCCGGGTCAGAGACTCAGACAGCGCGCTGAAATGATGAGCAGCTTGCCATTCTAGGGGGTGCCCCTGCAACAACGCCACCCATTGTTTCCCTCCTCCCCCACCCCTCCTGGGCTACCGTGGCAGTTATCCCCCCATTTGTGTGATGATGTAATAAAGAATGCATGAATAAGAAACACTGACTTTATTGAGATAAAACAGGGGGGAGGCAGCCTCCAGCTGCTATGATATTCCAGGCAGGACTGAATCTCCAATAGGAAGGGGAGGGGATGCTGCTGTTTAGCACTGCGTCTACCAGCAGCATCCAGTAGACATATGGTGACATTGAAAAAAGGCGAGAAACGATTTTTTCCCCTTTTTTCTTTCACTGGGAGGGAGGGGGGCAGATTGACGACAGATACCCTGAACCACCTGCGACAATGTTTTTGACCCTTCAGGCATTGGGAGCTCAGCCAAAAATGCTAATGGTTTTCAGAGACTGCGGGAACTATGGGATAGCTTGAGTCCTCATTCCCCCCTCCCTCCCTCCATAAGTGTCCATTTGATTCTTTGGCTTCCCGTTATGCTTGTCACACAGCACTGTGTTGAGTCCCTGCTGTGGCCTCTGTCTATCATAGCCTTGGAGATTTTTTCAAATGCTTTGGCATTTCCTCTTTTGGAACGGAGTTCGGATAGAACAGATTAATCTCCCCATACAGAGATCAGATTCAGTATCTCCCATACGGTCAATGCTGGAGCTCTTTTTGGATTCTGGGACTGCATGGTCACTCATGCTGATTGGCGCTTCACACTGGGCAAACAGGAAATGAAATTCGAAAGTTTGCAGGGCTTTTCCTGTCTACCTGGCCAGTGCATCCAAGTTCAGCTTGCTGTCCAGAGCTGTCACAATGGTGCACTATGGGATAGTGCCCAGAGGCCAATATCGTCGAATTGCGGCCACACTAACCCTAATCCGAAATAGCAATAACGATTTCAGTGCTACTCCCCTCGTCAGGGAGGATTACAGATACCGGTATTAAGAGCCCTCTGTATCGATATAAAGGGCTTCATTGTGTGGACAGGTTCAGGGTTAATGCAGTTTAACGCTGCTAAATTCGATATAAACTCGTAGTGTAGACCAGGCCTGAGTTAACTAGAAAAATAACTTCAATTACAATAAAGGTTTCTTTACTGTATGTTGGTGTGTTATGCTCTTGTTATGGAGCAGGAAGAACTGCTCACAATGATAGGCCATTACAAAATGTCTTATTTTAAGCCCACATTTATACTTCATTGACTATAATGCAGTTCTTTGAGTCACTGCAATATGATTATGATAACTAAATGCTGAGAATAGCTAATAAGGATCTGTGGACTGCACATGTTTTTATCTATTAACTGTTCTGGTTTGTAATGGACTTTTACATTTACCATTGTTTGAATCAAGAGATCTAACTGAAATATCTTTTGCTAAAGAAAGAAAATGCCCACCTCCACCTCAGCTCCCGGGTGCCATCAAGATCGCAGAGACACGAAACTATGAGAGTGGTGAAAAAATAACTTTTACGTGCCTAGAGCATTTTGAACACCAAGGAGTGAAAGAAATAATGTGTAAAAATGGGAAGTGGCAATCACCACCGCACTGTGTTGGTCAGTATGGGAGTTTATTTATATTTCTTTAGGTGCATCAGTCAGTGGAAATGTACAAACAATATCAGTAACAGGACAACTGCCATGTCACTTTTAGCCCCTTACACATTGTGGTAGTTAGTGTTCATGTATTTTGTAAGAAGTCATTACCAATCCTTCTGTGCACAAAAGCATTGAAAAATAAAATGAACAAAGTAATCAGACCTATAATACTAGACTAATGTGTTAAAGGATTTGAATCGTATGCAATATGTTGTTAATGGGTTAAAAATTAACTAGGGCCTGAAAAATGAATATAGTAATGTCAAAAAGTACAATCTGATATCAGAACCTAATCATTTTTTTATCCTACCACTAAGGGTGAAAGAAGGGACTATTAAAGCACAGATGAGACCCTCAATGTTTATTTAATAAAATTAAGTGCTGTGAAAAAACATACAAATGTTGGTATGTTTTGTGTGTGTGTATACTGAGCCTCATATACATACACACAATATTTATATAATTTAATGTTGCAAAATCAAGCATTCAAAAATTAGGAAAAGCCGTAATTAAGGCTGGCTGTGCAAACTTAATTTAACCCCCTTGTGTGTATTCATTATGTTAATTTTAATTACATGATCACACACAATTTTTTTCCACAGAATCTCTGCCTTATCCTGTGCAAAGGATAGTTGCTCACCTAATGAGCAGCCAATATTTTGTCTCATCCTCATTACTCAGTAGTCGACTTAATGTTTATTTACTGCATGCTACTCAAACCTTGCTAGAAGTACACAATTTTATATTTCCTCCTCGGCTTTTATGTGGTACTTATCACTATATCTGCTGAATGCTTTGCAAATATGAATTAATTTATTTTCACAACACCCCTCTGAATTGTTTTGTGTATATGTGAGTGTATGTATAGCAGGAATTATGAAGATATAACTAGTGACTAGATAATTAAGGCTGTGCATAATTTTTTGCAATTTAAACTGGTTTTAAATTCCTCTCTTTCAAAATTTAATTATTTAATTTAATCACAAAGTTTAATACCATGGTTCTTCAGGGGAAAATGTATTTAATTTAATTTTATTTTTTGGTGGGGAGAGGGGAAAATATTTACTAACTTTTAGAGAGGGAACTTTTATATAATTTATTCTTTCTTTCAAAATTGTCCATGAAATTCTAAGCATCTTTTCAGGTCCTTGCAGCTAAAGGCTCACAGTCCCAACAAATTTCAAACCAAATGCACAATCTCAGAACATCAGGCATATGTCAGTTTTCAGGGTTGTTGTTGGGTTTTTTTAAGTTAAACTTGAAAAGTTATTCTCTTATTCCTCACAAATTAAAGTAACTTTGTGGCCTGGAAGGAACTGAGGATACAAAACAGCTAATGCCATTCTCCAGCGCAGCCATCCTGAGCTCACTAGCCTTCCTGCTTTCTTTCAAAAACTCTTGAGATTTCTCTTTCTCTTGGAAATTTGAGTGTTCTGAAGCCACGTGGACATCCCTACTCTTTCTTTTCATCCTGTTATTTCTTTTCTGTGTACCTTAGGGACAAATGGTGTTTCTCCTGGTAACCAGCAGAACTTTAAAATTATTTCTAAAAATATTTTAACTGGCCAAAAATATAACTCCATTCAAGCTGATGTAGAAAGCCTCACAGATAGCATTGCTGTACATTAGTCAAAACCAATACTTCTAATGCAAGCTGATATGTTTACATATCAGTTTATAATTCATTGTCCATTGCTTCTGTGTAACACATACTGTCTCTTTTAGAACTAGAGTTGCAATAGATCCCATCTATTTTCTGTTAATGAATCAGATTCAGATTCTCATCAGAATCCAACTGATTTTACAATATAATTCAGTTTTAGAGTGGCCCTTGCTGTCTGATAATGATCTCCCGACTTGAACCTTTAAAACAAAGAATTGTGGAGAATCAAAAATGGATCTAGCTTCTTCATAATATTATAGTGACACCATTTTCCATTTCTGCTAACCCATTCAGATTTGTACTCCAGGATCAGATATGATCCCTAGCAGAACTCTCTGAAAAAAAAATGGAATTTCCTCCTCCTCTGTCCTGATTGATAATCAAACAAATTTTGAATGGATTGAAGTGTCCCTCTCTTGTTAAACCCAATATAACTATCTAAATCCTATGTAATATGTTAATTCAGGAATACTTGGCAAACTCAACATAATTCACTGATACCAAACAAGTGCACACAGAATGACATGACTGAAATCTCTCATTCATCTAGAGTAACCTTAGGAGTAAAAGGTCTTTTGGCCCCCATTAGAACATACCTACCTGTTTCATCAGGGCTCAAAAGTGATCTAGGGGTTTTGATCCTCCTCATGCAGAGGTTGCATCTACATTATAGTGTTTTATAGCTCTCCCCCAGGATAAGTGCATTTCCAGTAATTGAGCCTCTTCTGGTGTAGACTGGACTCTAGTATTTTTAGCATCAAATCATGAAACCGTTTATGTTACCATGCACTGTTGCAATTTCACTTGTTCTGGAATATGAGTATAAAAACTTTGGTGTAGACAAAGCATTAGAGATTTCCTTTCATTTCTGAACTCCTACAACAAGATGACACGACACCACGTGCACTGCACTGCTTGTAATGAATGAACCATGTTTAATAGACTATAGGCATTTAATGGACCCCTGCAGTATGATCTAGAATCCACCTATTATTTGATGCTTGAGGCAATAGGAAATCATGTTTAGGGTGGGTGAATCTAGAATGTTCTCCAGCCTTAAAAAAATCACCACAATTTATTTTCACTGCAGTTCACTGTTACTTTCTCTTTGAGTTTTAGACTATATGTGCAATTGACATACTAATTTTATTTTTTTCCAAAACAGAAGAAAAATTATGTTTCCAGCCATCTTCCATAGCAAATGGTGAGATTCTCAGTCTAGAAAATCAGAACTTAAGACAGGAGCAATCAGCACCAGTGACTTATCGGAATGGTACCATGTTAACGTACAGTTGCAACTCTGGCTTCATGTTACGTGGACCACCTGAGATAATTTGTAAGGCTGGAAGATGGACCACAGCTCCTACATGTATTGGTAATTACATTGTGTAGAATTTTCAAAAGCAGGTCATTTAGTGGAGAGGACAATAAGTTTCAACTGGAGGCTAAATTATAGGAAAGAATGATTCTGTATGTAACCCTTCTGGCAGGTGGAGCCAGCAGCAACAAGGACCTGGTTCAGTATCTAGCGGTTCCTTTTCAACAATACAACACAAAACTGGCTCGAGCCTCCACCCAGTGACCTGAGACAATTACACCCCACCCCCTGGGTGCCCCTAAATGGCAATACTTGCCCTCTCACAAGCACAGAGTCTGAGTGTAGCAAAAACTTTTAATAGAAGGAGGGAAGTAACTCAGCGTTAATTTGGGAAAACACCACAACCAGGATTCATAAATACAAACCATGAGAAAAAGACGCACCCCCAAGTAAGTTGGGCAGTGTCCGTTTCCTTTCAGAGTCTTAAGTCCAGCAACCCCAAAAGACTCTTTAACGTTCCATCCCTTCTCTGTACCCCACTCTCAGTTGCTGTCCTTGGCTGGTGCAGCCCCAGAGTTCAGAAGTCCATCTGCAGAGTTCACCTCTCACCCTATGTGGAAGGCAAGAGGGGGTAAAGAGGCACCTTACAAGCTGTATTGTTCAAGCACTTGGTCATCACCCGAGCAGCTGTTTGCCACACCTCTGCAGGGCTCTGCTCTGGCTCTCTCCACAAGATTCTCTGCTGGCCACTTGCCTCACCTCTCCACCAGCTGCCCCCACACACTTAACACATCTTTCAGTGATTTCAACTGTTAGTGGGGAAGCCTCACTGCTAGTGCATAGAGGGCAGTCTCTTGCAATAGAGATACTATCCCAAAGTAGGTCTAATGCTTCTATCTAAGTATCACTGATTTCAGCTCTGCATCATGTAACAAAACTTTCAATTGATTCTAAATTAGTTCTTTCATTATACCATGGAGAGAGAAAGGATCAAATGGTGTCTAAAAACCTTAAACAGGGCTAACATCACCAGGTACAAGTGTCTGTCCCCACACTTTCTTAACTCATTGGGCTTTGGAACCCATGTCTCCTGCCTAGTGAGTGCCATTCAGTTGAGGGTGAGTCCCTCCATTGGGGTATGCCAGGTATAGTTCTGCTGCCCTCTGTTCACACAACAAGGATAATATCCCTTTATTACTGCTTCCCCAATAACAAGGAGACTGGGGATCCAACACCAGCCACAAGTGATCATTTGGGCAAGCAATCCCATCATGCTGAGTACCTACGCAGGGAGGGTGTGTCCATGCACATGAGATCAGCTTCTGAAGTCTTTTTCCACAGCTCGCCACTAGATGTCAGGGGAGAGCTTATTCAGACTGCTTACATATATTTGTTCAAATTGCTGTAAAAGCTTATTTTTCTTGCTGAGGGTCTTTAGAAAGCTTCTGATGTGTGACAGCTTCAGGATTTTTGGTTAATTGGTTGTTTTTTGTTTGTTTTGAGTAGTTTTAGTTTTTAAAAGCTCCCAACTAGGACTCAAGAGGTCTTCATTCAGTTCCTGGCTGAAATGCACAAACTCCCTTTATAGTCTTGGACAAGTCTTTTTATCTCTGTGTCTCAGCTTCCCATCTGTAAAATGAGGATAATAGCATTCTCTATTTGATAGTGGGGTTGTGAGGATAAATCCATTAATAGTTGTGAGGCACTTACCTATTATAGTGACAGGGGCCATATCAAGTTCCTACATGGACAGTGTATTTTCGTCAAAGTTCTGTTGAAGGAAGCAGACACACCACTGCATGAGGTGTCCAGAAGAAGAGGAGCAGCTGCAATTATTGGTCTCAGACAGAGGCACAAACTAAATTTCATTAGTAACTGAACTCCTAGTGTATTTAGGGCTAGTGTTTATTTAATTTTCAGATGGATTTTTAACAATGCTCATGTTGCAAGTTTCATCGCCCACCAACAACTTAGTGCATGTGTTTAGGTTCTGGTTGCAACCTTTATTTAAAATTAGGCATCCATATAAAGAGTTACAAAGGGCTTAAGTAAAAAAGGTGGTTTGTGAGGGGGTTACACTCATTTTGATCTTGTGTCTTTTCAGAAATGCCATGTACAGGTGTTCCAAATATTATCAATTCTCAGATTGAAGGCAGAGAGAAGCATAGTTATAAGCCTGGTGAAACAGTACATTATCAATGCCATCCTGGTTTTACCATCAGTGGACCATCAGAAGTTATGTGTAAAGCAGGGAAGTGGTCCACACCACCTATATGTAAAGGTACAGTGAATAATTTGATCTAACTTTATAGAATCTAGTTACTCATTTTTTTAATTATTATTATTATTATGGGCACTCAGAGACCACCTGGATGGGTCAGACAGATAGAATAGATTACAGAATGCTGATGCAGAAACAATAAGTAGCCAAATCATTCACTGATAATTTCAAATACAGAGGGGATTGGGAGGAATCAGTGTTTGCCAAAAGGGGGTGAGGAGGAAATGGTAGAACAATAAATCTTTTTTGCAAGCTGCTAAGAATATAAATTTAAAATAAATTTAAAAATATAAAATCTGTGCTCACTCTCTTCCCTTTTAATTTGTTACAATTCACAGATGTACATGTCAGTATACAGAGCTCAGTTAAGCAGTCATTTCTCTCCTTTAAATCATTAAAGTCAATGGGTGTTTTGTCTGGAAATCAGAGCCTTCTTCATGTCCGACTCTGGGTCCTGCTACTCAAGCAGTCAGGGATTTAAAGGCATTGCTGATCGAGAAAGACACACGGCTTATTACAGCATTAAGAGCCATGTTATCAGCCCTGACTGTGTCAATTCTGAAGAAGGTGGTAAGGGAGAAGATGACGACTGTTAACAGTGCCAGATCCCATAGATCAGAGCTTTCAGATTTGTCTGATTCTGACAGTGCCTCTATATAGCTCTGGCTCTGAAATCCAGGCCAGTCTAATTTCAGCTTCAAGGACCAAGTGGGTGGATCTGAGTATTTCACCAGATCCTGTGCCATTCAGGTCTTCCACTCTGACTTCAACACCTGCTCCAATTTCAGGTCCATCTTTGGATCCAAAGAGGACTTTTACTTCAGTGACTGATGTACAATCATTCAGTTATAAACACTCCTCAGATCTAAGTGAGAAACAAAGGGTATTGAGGAAGGCACTTTTCACCAATTGCAAGGTCTGGATCATCTTCATCTGAAAAAAGAAAGGCAGAAACTATTAGTTTCTCTCTTGATCCATCTCTACCTCCTTCTCCTCCTCAGCCTCCTACATGGTATCCACAAACAGCTTTCTCTCCATTTATTTCTCTCCACCCTCCAGGTCCATTGCTGTCTCCATTACACTCCATCAGACATCCAAAATCAATTCCATTATTTATATGAAGATAGAGGAAGAATAAAGAGAACTGATTCTTCCCAGTTTGTGCCTCCTCCTGTGGATATGTTCTCAATACAAGTTACTGTGGAGACTGGCAGCCCGAGGCTCCATGGCCTTATTGAGTGCTGATGCTGTAACTTTATAGCTGTGCTCCATATGGATGGAGATACAATGATTCACCTATAAAGGATCTGGCTGCAGAGAATCCTTGCGTCTGGTTACAATGGATCTGTTTGCAACTCAGACAGATACTCTGTCTGCTGCCTGATACTCTGTCTGAAGAAGATGAGGCGATCAGTCCTCTTTTTAAATAAAAACATGCTGACCCAGACTACTCTTCTGATTTGTCGCCAGATGAGAATGTCGGGGAGAATTCTACCTCTTCCCCTTCTCATGGCAGCAGAGTTTCATGACCTGATGGATCACATGGTGTCCATGTTGAACTTATATTCCATAGCCATGGAAGAAACCTCCCCTCTAGTGTTTGGAGGAAGCTTTTGGTGCCACCTCCAAGAGTAGGATGTCACTACCAATTCTTAATGTTCTGCTGCAGCCCGCTAAGATTATTTGTTCCACTTCTGCCTCTTTCCATCTTATTTCTAAGAAGAAAGTCAAATTATATAAGATAATCAGGATGAGGTGTTTTCATATTTTCACACACATCCTCTATCTAATTCACTGGTGGTGGCTGCTGGTAGCAGTTTGAGGTCTGGACAAGCATATTTCACTCCTGCTGACTGGGGGAAATATTGATTCCTTGGGAAGAAATGTGTTTTCTTCTTCCTTTCTTAGTCTTAGGGTGGAAAGCTATCAAGCAGTTATGACCTGCTATCAGTTCCACCTATGGGAAAAGATAGTATTGTTTCTGCAGGATTTGCCAGATGACAAACAGAATTTGCCAAATGAAATCCTAATGGAGGGTCAAAATGTAGCAAAACACACACTTGGGCCCTTCTTTAATACTTCAGACTCTTCTGCCAGAGCATTGGCTTCTGAAGTTATTCTGAGGACACATGCTTGGGTTTGCTCTTTTACTCTGGCTCTCAATACTAGAATAAAGGTAGAGGAAGTCCCCTTTGAAAGAGATGGTCATTTAAGTAAAAAGACTGACATGTTGCTGGGAAAACTGAAGGAGACAAGAATGACAGCATGCTCTTTGTGTTTGTGTTTGATTTCTTCTATTAAGATTATACTTTCTACCCCTTCTTTCCATAATCAGACATTATTATCCACAATCTTCTTTGGCTTATTTCTCGTCAAATCAAAGATGTCGGCAACGACACCAGCGGGCTTCATTTTTCCAGAGGTAACACAAGAAGAGGTTTTTCAAATTGAGGCCTAAATCAAAATAATTTGCTTCTTCCTCGTCATCTTCATTGAACACCAGGCTTCCGCTTTGATGTGATGATAAAAAGTAGAAAATGAAATTGCAATGACTCGTCCCTTCCTCTTATGGAGAGAGGCTAACCCATCATTTCAGTAAATGAAGGCTTAGTACATTAGATAAATGGGTCATAGAAATTAGAGAGAAGGGCTATGCCATTCGGTTAGGGAAACTAACCCTTTCAAGTGCCCCATCATCCCTTTCCAGGGAACCATTTCACAAGGATCTGCTACTTCCAGAAGTGTAGAAATTACTGCTTATATGTACTGCCAATAAGGTATCTGAACAGCAGAGAGACCAGGGGTTTTATTAAAGATACTTTCACATGCAGAAAAAAGAGTGGGATGTTTCATCCAATTTTAGATTTCAGAAATCTGAACAAGTAGATTTGGATGTTTTGGTTCCACATGTTAACTCTGGCTTCCATAATGCCTTCACTTTCAGCTATGGATTGATTTGCGACCCTGGATTTAAAGGACAAATATTTTCATATTTCTATCTGACACAGTCATTGAAAGTATTTTCATTTCATGGTGGCAGGATGCCATTTCCCATACAAGGTGTTTGCATTTGGCCAATCCACAGCACCAAGAGTATTTATCAAATGTCTCTCTGTGGTAGCATCACATTTGAGGAAACAGGATATTTTTGTTTACATATTTGTATGATTGGCTGTTGAACGTGGGGCTACAGCTGAATGTCAGAAAGTCAAATCTCTACCTAACTCACATCATTTTATTTGTGTGCTCCTTAGTGCACACAGCAGCAGTGAAAAATCTCCTTCCAGAGAACAGATTTTTTTTAAAATAGCGCAATATGTTTTAAACATAAACTATGTCAAACTTAGAAAAAAAAATTATTCCTGGGTCTCATCGTCATGACTACTTGTATGACTCCATTTGTGCATCTCAAAATAAGGCCAATGCAGCATTGGATGTCTCAGGTCTACAGGCCAAATCTGAACAGTGTTCTAACACTAGTCAGCCTGCCTTCTGGACTTGTGGTGGTGGTCAGTCAGAGCAGTTATCCTCTTAGGAGTCCCGTTCAATTCCCCCTTCACCATCAGTGAGAGAAAATTGAACCCTTGGCTGAATATTTTTTATTTTTGATATCTTAAGGCAGCATTCATTATTGTCATGTCACCAGCCAGAAGGGTGAGTGAATTAAATGCCTTGATGGCTGATTCCCCCTTTAAGTCTTTTCATAAAGATAAGGTGATTCTTAGACTTGATCCCAGGCTTTTGTCAAAATGACTTTCTGAATTTCACATAAGGCAGACAATTAATTTCCTGACATTTTTCCCGGGCCGCATACTCAGAAGGGGAAATCTGTTTTACGTACTTTCGAGTCACGAAGAGCTCTTGCATATTATTTAAATAGAACAAAAAAGGTTTTGAAAATAATCTAGGTTGTTCGTGTTTTATGGTAAAAGTTTCATGCATCAGACCTTGTCTCTCTAGACTATTTCTAGAAGGATTTAATAATGAATTGTTGAATGTTACACGTTAACAAATTCTTGTAGCTCGGATACTTTGATCTCATTCCACCAGAGCGGTGGTAGAGTCTTTTGCTTGCCTTAAGCAAGTCCCTTTTCTTGCAACTGGCAATGTTTCAATGTGGACTTCTGTGCACACTTTTACTAATCATTATGTTCTCAATTTGACTTCTAGGGCAGATACTAGATTTGGTAGAGCAGTGGTCTGTGATGTCCTCCAGTTTATTTTCCTCATTGCTTTTCAAACTACCCATAAGTGGGGATATGCAGAGCCACTGGAAGAAGAAATTAAGGTTACTTACTTGTAAAACAGAGTTTTTTGAAATGGCTTTTCATATTCACACATCGCACCCACTTTCCCCTCATTTACAGGGTGCTTTTGGGCTGTATCTCTGGGTTGGCAGTGAAAAGAACTGAGGTGATAGAGTGTGCCCATGACCCATTATATTGCTTCATCCTCAGAATGTTCAGAGATGGAGAGGGAAGGTTTTAGAAGGAGTGTGCATAAGCAGATGCTGCTTGGAGAAGGTTCAACCATTAAGCATAATTAGGCAGCACAATACCCCAAATGTGTGACTCTCAAAGAGCATTAATTACAAGCAAATAACCTCCTGTAACGATGTTGGTTCTGGCAGGACCCAACTGAGAGCGCCAATTCAGGACACACTGCTTAAAACAGGGCAGTAACAGCCCAAGGCTGGGTTTTTTCCACCTCTAAGGCAAACCAAACCAGGCAGACAAAGAAGACTTTGGTTTCACCCTACTGGCTAACCACAAGTCACACAAGCAATTCCCTTAGACACTCCAGTTTTCCAGTATCACCACCAGTGCCATTCATTATAGAGACAAATAGTTATAAAAACCAATACCCCAGTAAAAGAAGAATGGTTCTTTCGATCCCAAAGGACTAAGCCCCAGACCTAGGTCAATATACAAATTAGATCTTTCTTACCCACAAATCACACTGTTGCCAGTCCTTTTGCATCTAAAATCTAAAGGTTTATTCATAAAAGGAAAAAGATATAGATGAGAGCTAGAATTAGTTAAATGGAATCAATTACATACAGTAATGGCAAAGTTATTGGTTCAGGCTTGTAGCAGTGATGGAATAAACTACAGGTTCAAATCAAGTCTCTGGAGTACATCCACAGCTGGGATGGGTCATCAGTCCTTTGTGTAAAGCTTCCATTTGTAGCAAAGCCCCTCCAGAGAAAAGAAGCAGGGTTGAAGACAAGATGCAGATGAGGCATCAGCCTTTTATAGTCTTTTCCAGGTGTAAGAACACCTCTTTGTTCTTACTGTGGAAAATTACAGCAAAATCGAGTCTGGAGTCACATGGGCAAGTTCCTGCATACTTTGCTGAGTTACAAGGCATATCTGCCTTCTCTCAATGGGTCAGTTGTAGAGCTGATGGTCCTGAATGGGCCATCAAGCAGACTAGGCAGAGCTGACACCAACTTGTCTGGGGTGTCACCCAGAAGCACAGTAGAAATTTGAAATACAGACAGTATAGAGCCAATATTCATAACTTCAACTACAAAAATGATACAGATAGCATAACCATAACCAGCAAACCATAATCTTGTCTTAGACACCCTATTTGACCCCCTTTATACAAGATTTGGTGCTACTACAGGACTTTGGTTGCAACAATGATCTATATGGTCCCAGTTCTTGTCAATAATGTCACACCTCCATTTATGTAAGTGCACTTTTTGATGGAACATAACATATTTCATGAAAATAAGATACTACATTAATAGAGTTTCACTACTAGTATGTTTATTTGTCTGTCTCCCTTTTCAGATGCAACATGTAGCGCTCCACGTAAAGTTCCCAATGCTGATATTGTAAATGATAAGGAGGGAAGGTATCTGCCTGGTGATAGAGTGCAATATAAATGTAGGGAAGGATTTGAAAGTATGGAATTGAATTATGTAATTTGTGAAGATGGACAATGGTCACAACCACCAATTTGCAAAGGTAGGTGTTTGTATTTTAATTAAAACAAGTAAGACCAGGTGTGCTTTGGTGAGCTGGGACATACAATCGTAGGGCTGGAAAGGAACTTGAGAGGTTGTCTAATCCATCCCCCTGCATTGAGGCAGGATTAAGTATACCTAGATTATCCCTGACAGGTAACCTGTTCTTAAAACCTCCAATGATGGGGATTACACAGCCTCCCAAAGTAACCTGTTTTGGAACTTAACTTTCTAACTATGTAGACAGTAGTTAGGGTGGAACATTTGCCTTTCTTGTTTTATATATGACATTCCTGTTAATACTTCTCAGAAGGACATTTGCCCTTTCCACAACAGCATCACACTTTTGACTCATTCAGTTTGTGATCCACTATAGTCCCTGCATCTTGAAGGGCTTGCACCTGTCCATTCCAATTTGATTTTGTGTGCACTAGTTCATCAAAGCCAGAGAACATATTCACATAGTGGTACCTGTCGAGGTGGTACATGAACTTTTGCTGCACACTCCTGCTTGTAGCTAAGGGCATAAATGGTCAGAGCTGCCCTAACCCTCTCAGTTCCTCCTCGCCACCCATAGATGGACAGTATGAGCAACTCACATCTTTCCCGTTAGAAATCTTTTTAGCATTCTTTTATTGTAAATGGTTTAGTATAGCTGTAATTTAGATAGTGGTACTCATTTTCAAATATTTTCTTGTTTTTAATCTTGTTCTCCTTCAAGTTTTATTTTCAATACCAGGGCATGTCTTAATCCTTGGGTTTTAAGTGCTGTTTGACTGTAGCAAATCTATGACAGTCACCGATTTTCATTCCCACTGCTTGAAGTGGGAAGAACACATTAAGCATAAATACCCTATTTGTAGGAGGTTTAAAACCAGATCAAAGAAGTTGAAGGCAGTTTTACTTTTAGATGTCCCGGTGGAAGCAGCTTTGTGTCCCCATTTGTTTTCCTGCCATGTCTGGGGTGATTCTCCCCTCCCACAGAGTGTTTAGAAGACACTTTAATAAATTACTTTTTTTTAAAAAAGAGAGGAAAATAAGAAGAGTATCTGGTGCTAGGGAGAGCCCCATGTCCCTCATAAGTGATCCCCTACAACCAGCTAAAGCTGTGGTATTGCAGGAAATGGGAACTGAAGTTAAAACTCCTCCTTATGGAGAAGACACTTCAGTTTCCAGGGGACTCCGGTGCCAACCCCAGATCATCCCTGGAGCCTTTAACTTCAAAGGGGATAAAGTCATGGAAAAAACAAGCAAACTTCCCCTGTAAAGGCTCATAAAAAGGGTTCTGAGTGGTTGGCCAGCCAGAGGGATTCCCCAGTGCAACCACCTTGATCCCCACGGCACCGGTAGCTCTGAAGCACAGTACCCTGAAGGGGTCCTCCGCTAAAAACTCCCAACTAGGGAGTGCTCTACACCCTCAACCATTGGTACTGACAATGTACCACTGACAATCCTCTCCAGAACCAAGTGATCCCATGGTATCACATGAGTTCTGGTACCCTGGAGACCTGACAATTGGAGGAGAACAGCAATCCCCATTACTTGATACTAGGGCCCTGGTATCAGCACATCCCAGTGCCTGGAATCGCTCTCAGCATCAGGCCATGTATCACCAATACCCCAGTCAGCACCACCCTTACCCAGGCTCTATTGGGATCTTTAGGTGATGTAGACATCCCACACATCACAGCTGTCCAGTGTCTCTCACAATCTCCTACAGCCTGGATGTCCAGAGCTCCAGAACCAGGGGAAGAGGAAGCTTTTGCAAAGGAGGAAGAAGGGTTCAAAGGGGAAGCTACTCATCTAGCAAAATTCTCCCATCTCCACCAGATGAGGGTGTAATGACCCCTCCCCACCATCAGTAGTTGATGGTCTAAAAAACTTTCTGGATCATACCAAGAGGATGGCAGATGAGATGCACATTTCCCTACAGGAGGTGGCAGATACATATCACAAGCTGGTGCATATTCTGCACACCTTCTCCTCATCCAGAATTTCCCTCCCAATTAATGAGCCAATTCTAGATCCTGCCAAAGTTATCTGACAGACACCAGCCTCCATCTCAACAACCAGCATGAGAGCAGACAAAAAATACTACAACCCTCCCAAAGAGTCATACTGCCTGTTTCAACATTCGCAACCCAACTCCATCTAATGGATGCAGTTAAAGCACAAGGCATGCAACACCATGCCAAGTCAACCCCATCTGATCGGGGTTGGAAGAATTGTGTATTTGTCAGTGACATTACAGTTTAGAGTCATGAATTACCAAGCTGTCGTGGCCAAATATGATTTTTATTAATTATGGGAAACTCACTGCATTTCTGGAACATTTACCTGAGGTGCAAAAGGAGCCCTTTCAGGCCATTGTCAGAGAGGGTCAGTTAATAGCCAGAATGGTGCTACAGATGGCACTGGACATAGCCGATATAGTAGCTTGCTTGGTCTCCATGACAGTTGTAATGATGCAGGCTTCTTAGCTACAATTTTCTGGGTTGCCCAAAGAAGATTTCCAGTTTGAAGGGCCCAAGCTCTTCGCAGAGAAGACAGATTCTTCTCTCCACACCTTGAAGGATTCCAGGCCACATTACACTCCCTGGAAATCTATGCTGCAGAACAGACGATATAGCTCTCAGCCACAGCACAGGTCACAACCTCCTCAAAACCAACCATCTCAGCACAGTTACAAGATGCAGCATGAGAGGACCAGAGCTCAGAAATGGAATCAGTCAGCACCCCAATCTGTAACCTCTCGATCTGCCTCTTCTAAGTACTTTTGATGGGTTAGTCAAGGGCCTGAACAATTACACCAGGCAATATCAGCAGCCATCTACACATCTATTACGCCCCTTCACCTGGCCCTCTTTCACAGCTGTTGGGAGAATATCACCTCTGACAGATGGGTCCTGGAGATTATTTTGAAGAGTTACACCATTCAATTCACATCCCTCCCGCAACCTTCCTTCCCAATCCTCCTTTAGGGACCCATCAGGAAGTAGATAATTTGTTATGTCCAGGGCCCATAGAACCAGTCCTGCCACAACTCAGGGGCAAGGGGTTTTACTCCCATTATTTCCTGATCCCCAAGGTGAAGGGAGTTGGAGGCCTATTCTAGATCTAAGGGCATTAAACAAATATGGGAAGGCACAGAAGTTTAAGGTGGTCATGTTAACAGCCATTATTCCAGCTCTAGAGCAAAGAGATTAATTTCTGGCCCTTGACCTACACAATGCCTACTTCCATATCTCGATATAACCATTGTACAGGAGATTCCTATGGTTTACCTTTGGGCAAGACCTTTATCAGTACAGATGGCTCCACTCTGGGTATTCTTCAACGTTCTCCCCATCATTGCGGCACACAAACTCCAGTCGCAGTACTGGGGTTAATCAGCGCCAACCTTGATGCAGTACAAGTGAGAGTGTTCCTCCTACTATACAGACTTACCTCTCTAACAAGTCTCATAGAGACAGTCCAGACCAGCTCCAAACATCATCCACATCTGTAGTGAGCTGAATCAGATAAATGTTGCTCTTTGGAGTTTTACGCAGGAGCCAGTTCCACCCTTTCACCAGGGCTCAAGCTGGGGGTTGGGGGGTTGGTGGTACTCTCTTAATCTCTACTCTCTTGGTATACGAAGGTGAGATATTACTCTCAGGAGATTCTGCAAATGCTCAAAACATGATTGCCTCACAGTGTGGTTTTCATACACATTTAGGCAGGGCTGGGTTAAGGCACAGGCACAAATAGGACCCTAAGAGCCAGAGACTAGGTTCCTATGTTGACATCAAAATCTCAACCTTCATTAAAACATATTGGTTCTAGTCTGCATGGTTTTGAAAATATTCAACTGAGCATAACTGATTTTGTGATGTCTGCATTAGTCTGCAGCAAGAGCCATTAGAGGTAGGGAAGAATCCTCCTGACCCTACAATTAGAGGTTGGAGTTTGAGGGGGGAGAAAGCGGTGGCTATCTCACAAATGCCATCCACTCTCTGTCGACTGTAGAGTTCTGTGATGCTCTTTCAATTATTTTACCTGCTTTCATCACAAGTGAAATAGTTGGGCATCTGAGCCAACCCCATTTTGATTCACAAGGTATTCACCCCACTTAGAAATATCGTTCCAGGCTAAATGCAGAACAAGGCAGGCATCTCGGCATCAGTTACACTAATTCAGTTAGTTTTATGGTTTTCCTCATGATCTTTAATTTCCACATGAAAGCTCAGAGTGTGAAGCATATAAAATAACCCCTCCCCCACAAAAAAGTGCTGTGTCTATGACACAACCCAATTTGAGCCCTGCTTCCCATCAATTGTTTTCTGCCAGCTGGCCAGGTAATACGGTGCATTTAACTAAATGGTAATATTCCCCTCATCCAGTTGCTGGAATTGCTGTCTGTATCTCCTTCCCATTATTGCAACCCAGATTGAAACAGGAACTAAACAGCTAAAGGCTGCAGCTCCAAAAGAAAGACTCTTCCCACCTATGCAAATAGAGTTGTGCTGTACCCTTAGCTGCTTGTCCTTTCAAGGAAGGTGCAGCATATGCTTATAAACCTCTCCACAAAGTCGCATTGGCCCAGCTCTGCCCAGATTGGACTGCCTAGCTTTTGGAGAGTTGCCAATTTTGTGAAGCCCTTCCACTCAGTGCAGCCACACCTCCAGGGCCTTCACTGGTTCCAATGCCAATATTTCTTGGGAAAGAAGGTGGTCTGTCAAGCAGGTAGGTCATTCACTGATCCTTAGACTGTAAATATATAAACAGTATCTCGTTATAGTAACTAGCAGTGCTACTGAAACAGAACAGTCAAAAGAGGAGGTTTTGATGCTCCAAGGGAGAAACCCAGCTCCCCTCTGCTCTTTTTACAATGATTCTTTCTTTAAGCAGACTGACACTGGCCACTAACACTGCAAAGTCTCCTCATGGATTTGGGAACCATTAGTCAGACACATGTTGGAGTTGTGTTGTCAGGGGCCAGAATAAAAACTGGAAAGACAAGTGGCTTGTCACCTGAGAGCTACAGATTTGGAGTCCTGAAGGCCCTACCACCTTTGCATGGAAGGGAAACAGAAGAAGTTATTGCAGAAGCATACATGGCTTTGCCCTTGTTATTTCTGGGGGAGAACTTGCCAGAGTCTAGTTGGCATAGTCACCTCAGCCCCAGAGCATAAACTCTGAGTGGGTTAGGGAGGAAGAGCACAATATGACGTGTAGAGAGCTTGTCAGAAAGTTTCCAACAGAATAGAGATTGATTTGTCAAGCATGAAGTGTTTTCCAGAAATTTGATGATTTTGTTTGACTTGCATCTTAACACATCCACAAATCTTAACCCAAAACAATTCACTATTAGATAGCCTTTTTGTCACCCCCCTACAATTTAAAGTTTCTGTTAAACAGGACTGGTTAATCCCTAGAGGATTTGAATAGAATTTGTACACAACTAATGCAATACCGTAAGTGCTAACCTGATGTCCTTCATGGGAATTTGTCAGTGATTGTGTTTTCATATGTCTTTTCAGATATGACATGTGGACCTGCACCAGAGATTCCTCATGGTAGGAGTGTAGATGATAAGCAGCAAAGGTATTTCCCTGGTGATAGAGTGCGTTATCGATGTACACAAGGTCTGAGCCTTATTGGGTCTCCGATGGTAACATGTAAACAAGGGAAGTGGTCCCAACCACCAGAATGCAGAGGTATTTTACTTTCCTATTTCTATAATAGACCACTAGCAATGATAATGTTAGAATCAAAAACTTCACTCTCATTCAGAAGAGTTTGTTCCCTGTGTCTCTTCTTTTAATGCACAACTTTATGCTCACTTGAAAGCCAGAAAGCAAATCTATTTCTAGTCTGTGATGTTCTTGGCAATGGTCAGGGCTGGCTCCAGACCCCAGCGCGCCAAGCGCGTGCTTGGGGCGGCATTTTGCCAGGAGGGCGGCAGGCGGCTCCGGCGGACCTTCCGCAGGCATGACTGCAGAGGGTTCGCTGGTCCTACGGCTCGGGTGGACCTCCCGCAGGCATGACTGCGGAGGGTTTGCTGGTCCCGCGGCTCGGGTGGACCTCTCGCAGGCATGACTGCGGATGCTCCACCGGAGCTGCGGGACCAGCGCACCCTCCGCAGGCACGTCTGCAAGAGGTCCCCCGGAGCCGCAGGACCGGTGACCGGCAGCACACCCCCTGTGGCATGCCACCGTGCTTGGGGCGGCAAAATTCCTAGAGCCGCCCCTGCCAATGGTCATGTGGCGCATTAATGAGAAAATTCTCACATTGGACCAGACCCTAAGCTCCTTATTCCAGTAAACCCTCAGTGGATTTCAATGGGAGTTTGGCCTGAGTAACTTCTGAGTAAAGGTTGAGGGCCAAATTTTACCACCACTGCTCATGTTGAGTAGTTAACATTGACTTCAGTGTACCTAATGTAACCCACACACCTCCTGGGTGTGGTGCTCTGTCCCCTCTAGTAGCACGGAGGCGACTTAGAGATTAATGAATCTGCTACAGTGTTAGCTAAGGGCCATATGCCTTTTAGCTTATGCCATAGAGGCTCATGCATTTAGCTACAGAGGTCTCAGGTTCGATCCTGCCCCCTGATGACTGGGGTCTGTTGGCGTTTCACTAGTCTGATGTTAGGACTTCAGGATTTGACCCACAACATAATGTGAATAAGGTTGCATGATGGTGCTCTTTTTAGGACCACAGTATCACTACCACTTCCAGATGAGCTGGACAGTACACAAGAGACAATTAGTGAAATGCTCACTCTGTTGAAGTCAGTGGAAGAAACTTTGTTTGACTTCAATAGGACCAGGATAACACCACATATTGTTAAGCTTCCAGAAAAAAGTGATGGCACTCTACTGGTTCATATTTTTTGGTTTTTGACATACCAGGATTGGTGTCTGGGTGAATATGAATATATATATTAAAAAGAAATCTGCAGAGTAACAGCACCTTTTTCTGAAAGCCAAAATTGTGATTCTAAAAACTAACTAGCTAGTAATCTGCAACTAGTGTTTACATTGATTGGTACCATGACTAAGGCTAAGATTATGTCATGGAGGTCATGGAAGTCATGGAATCCGTGACTTTCAGAAACTTCTGTAACATTTTCAGCTTCAGCCCCAGGGAAATGTAATGTAGTAATGGCAGAACAAAATGTGAAATACATATATGTTAATATGGATTATTTCTAGGGCTGTCAAACAATTACAAAATTAATCACGGTTAATTGCAAAATAAAAATATCACAATTAATCGCAGTTTTAATAGCAGTCCTCTACATTGGTGATTGAAGCATGAAGGGGCATATGAATGTTTAGCATTTCTGGCACATAAGTAACTTGCAATGCCAGTTACAACAGTCCCATGTGAATGCCTTGTCTCACTTTCACATGGCATTGTAAATAAGAAGCTGGCAGCATTATCTCTCATAAATGTAAACAAACTTGTTTGTCTTAGTGATTGTCTGAACAAGAAGTAGGACTGAGTGGACTTGTAGGCACTAAAGTTTTACATTGTTTTGTTTTAGAGTGCAGTTATGTAACAAAAAAACTACATATGTAAATTGCACTTTCATGATAAAGAGATTGCACTACAGTACTCGTCTGAGGTGAATTGAAAAATACTATTTCTTTTTTTCTTTTTTCCAGTGCAAATATTTGTAATAAAAATAATATAAAGTGAGCACTGTACACTTTGTATTCTGTGTTGTAACTGAAATCAATATATTTGAAAATGTAGGAAAAACATCCAAAATATTTATAATTAATTTAAATTAGTATTGTATTATTGCTTAACAGGTCAATTGAAGCTGTGATTAATCACGATTAATTTTGAATTAATCCTGTTTTGAGTTAGTTGTGCGCAGGGTCGGCTCTAGCTTTTTTGCCACCTCAAGCAAAAAAAGCAAACCGTGGGGTGTCCAGAGTGGCAGAACGGGTGCAGGGGGATTCCCGGCGCTGCAGATGTGCCCTGAGTGGGGCGGGGGGTTGAGGGAGGGAGCAGGGGAAAGCAGGAGGGCAGCCAGGGCTTCCGCCACGCTGCCTGCCAGGAGGGCTCCGCACCGCTCCGGTCGGCAGGTAGGGAAGGATGCGGGCTGCTCTGCCGGGCTTGCTACAGACCTGGCAGCAGCTGGGGCAGATGGAGGGAGCAGCCCGCTCCCAGCAGGGCGCTCCTCTCCTCTGCGCCACTGCCCTAGAGGGTGGCCGGAGAGGCGAAGCAAAAAAAAAAAAAAAAAAAGGTTTTGAGGGAATGCCACCCCTTAGAATCTGCCACCCCAAGCATGAGCTTGTTCAGCTGGTGCCTGGAGCCAGTCCTGGTTGTATGAGTTAACTGTGATTAATTGACAGACATAATTATTTTGTTTTAGAAAAAATATTGTTTTTATTCAGCTAGTACATTTCTAAATAAAGCCTTAAGGTCAGAGGAATAAAGGAGAAATGTTAATATATATTAAATCAGAGTTATAGCTGAAAATATTCTTATGCATTTACTGTATTTTTAAATAGTCATTAAATAATTATACAAAGTCTTAATGATAGAGGCATAAAGGAGAAGTATTAATACATAGCATGCTGTACTTTTAGTAGAATATATGCTTTTCATGCAGCTAGAGCATTTCTAAATAGTCATTCTTCTTCGAGTGATTGCTCCTATGCATTCCAGTCAGGTGTGCGCGCCGCGCGTGCACGGCTCTTCGGAATATTTTTACCCTAGCAACTCCGGCGGGCCGGCTGGCGCCCCCTGGAGTGGCGCCGCTATGGCGCCTGTTATATACCCCAGGCGGCCTGTCCACTCCTCAGTTCCTTCTTACCGCCCGTGACGGCCAGTTGGAACTGTGGAGTGCTCTCTGTCCTCCACAACCCTAGCTCTCGCTACTTTTTCCTGTATATAGTTCTTTCATTACTTAGTGTAGATAGTTCTGTTAGTTAGTTAGTTTTAGGATAAGGATAAGGGGGGTTCCCCCTCCCTTTCCTCTCCCGGTGCGGGCTCATGCCCAAGGCACCGGGCTTTAAGCCCTGCGCATCTTGCCAGCGGCCTATGCCTGTCGGGGATCCTCACGACTCCTGCCTCCGTTGCCTCGGAGAGAGTCACAGGACAGATAAGTGCCCTATCTGCTCCGCTTTCAAACCCCGGACGCGTAAGGAGCAGGACATTAGGTTAAAGCAGCTCCTAATGGAGGCATCGCTCCAGCCCCCGGCACCGAAGACTACATCGGTGCGGAGCGCACCGGCGGCCCCGAGCTGCTCCGGCACCGAGGCTCCGCGACCTCAGCCAGTGGCACCGAAGGCCCGGCACCGCTCCCTGTCGCCATCAAAGAAGCGCAAGCCGGCGAAGGCAGCTGCCAAGTCCCACGCTGAGGGCCCAGCAGCCAAGTCAATTACGCCACCTGCGGTCTCCGCTGTGGCCGTGCACAGGACGTGCACCGGGCCGTTGACTCCGGCGCCGCAAGGGCCGTCGAGTCCGGCACCGCCATGCTCCCCGGCACCGACCGCGGTTGAGCTTCGGCTGCCATCCACGCCTGAGACTTTCTCTACGGCGCGCGAGCTCATAGAGCTCACAGAGGCTCCGAGCCTCCGGCCCCCGGCACCGCCGGTGCGGGCTGTTGTATTGGCGGGAAAGCCGGCAATGATGATCCGGCCCCCCTCTCCGGACAGACGACACAGACGGCGCTCCCGGTCCCGGTCTCGTTCACGGTCCCGACGCAGGTCACCGTCCTGCCGCTCAAGATCCCGGCACCGCTCACCATCGCGGTACCGGTCGCCGTCCCGACGCCGGCCGAGCTCCCGGCACCGGTCGAGCTCCGGGCACCGCGGCGGACGTTGGTCTCGGTCACCATCCCAATACGATGATGCCCGGCACCGATCCTCGGCACCGTCCGGGGCCAGACTGCCTCTTTCCATGGCGCAGTCCGTCAGCGCGTCTGCACCCCCATGGCCATCCCGCCCCGCGTCGGTCGCTTCCGGGGCAGACAGCAACGGGCACCTGCCACCTACTCCGCAGGGCCAGCCTCAGGGTGCACAACAGTGGGGCTTCTGGGTCCCCTGGGCCCAATACGACACTCAAGGGGTACCCTTTCCTCCAAGAGCCCCTGCCTCTGAGCGCAGGGTACCGGAGGCCACCGTCAGCCGACCGCCCCCTTCGCCACTGGGTTCGGTTTTGGTACCGCCTGACCCCCAGAGGCATCATCAGCCCGAGTCAGCCGATCAACCGCTGGAAGATCCATCCACGGAGGCTGTCGTCCAGGGCTTGTCCTCGTCGTCGTCACCAGACGAGGCGGTGGCCGGAGCATCTGCCAAGGATCCTCCACCGATAGACCTGAGGGCCCACCAAGACCTCCTTCGCCGCGTGGCAAAGGCCATAGATCTCCCCGTAGCAGAGGTCCAGGAGGATGAGGACCCCGTCACGAACGTCATTGGAGCGGAGGCTCCAGTACGGGTGGCCTTACCATTCATTCGGACAATCCAGAAAAACGCCACCACGCTCTGGCAGTCGCCGGCATCCATCCCTCCTACGGCCCGCGGGGTCGAGCGCAAGTACTCAGTCCCCCCTACGGGCTATGAGTATTTGTATACTCACCCGACCCCAGACTCGTTGGTCGTGCAGTCGGTCAACGACAGGGAGAGGCATGGTCAACCCGCCCCTGCGCCAAAGTCAAAGGAGGCGCGGCGAATGGACCTGTTAGGCCGCAAGGTCTACTCGGCCGGAGGCCTGCAACTTCGCATCGCCAACCAGATGGCCCTCCTCGCCAGGTACACGTATGACATCATGGTGTCCCTGGCAAAGTTTACAGAGCTGCTCCCAACAGCCTCCCGCCAAGAGTTCTCGGCGTTGTTGGATGAGGGGAAGAAATCTTCCAGGTCCTCTATCCAGGCCGCCCTTGACTCCGCGGACTCGGGAGCTCGGACCCTAGCCTCAGGAGTGATGATGCGGCGCATCTCCTGGCTGCAGTCCTCCACACTGCCACCGGAGGTGCAGTACACATTGCAGGACCTGCCATTTGACACCCAGGGTCTCTTTTCCGAGAAAACTGATGCCCGGATCCAGACCCTGAAGGACGGTCGCGTAGTGATCCGCACCCTCGGGATGCACACACCGGCACCACAGCACCGGTCCTTCAGGCAGCAACCCTCACGGCCTTTCTCTCAGCATCAGTATCGCCCTTACAACAGCAGGCGACCGGGCGTAAATCACCGTCGTCCATCCGGCAACAGGCGCAACCAGACCCAGGCCCCTACCAAGGCCCCGCAAGGCTCCAAGCAGGCCTTTTGATGGGACGCCCGAGGACGGCCCATCAGTCTCTCCACTGGATCCTACCCTTTTGTTTTGCAACCGCCTCTCCCATTTCTTTTCGGCGTGGTCCCATATAACTACGGACAACTGGGTGCTCCAAACAATCCAGTCAGGATACCGCCTTCAGTTTGTTTCGCACCCTCCCTGTCCCTCTTCAGGGACCCCTCTCACGAGCAATTCCTCTTACAAGAGATCCAGACTCTGTTGAGCGTGGGTGCCATAGAGGCAGTGCCTCAAGACAGGCGGGGCAGGGGATTCTATTCCCGTTATTTTCTCATCCCCAAAGCGAAAGGAGGGCTACGTCCTATCCTGGACCTTCGAGAGCTGAACAAGTATCTGCTCAAGCCCAAGTTCCGCATGGTCACCCTGGGGACCATCATTCCCTCTCTGGATCCGGGAGACTGGTTTGCCGCCCTCGACATGAAGGACGCGTACTTCCATGTCACGATCTACCCTCCCCATCGACGCTACCTGCGGTTCATAGTCAACAACGTGCACTACCAGTTCGCAGTGTTGCCATTCGGCCTATCCACCGCACCGAGGGTGTTTACCAAATGCATGGCGGTGGTTGCCGCAGCCCTCCGCCATCGTCAGATGCACGTCTACCCGTATCTCAACGACTGGCTGATTCGCGGAAAGTCTCGGCGGCTGGTAATGGACCAGATGACAGAAATCCTGTTCCTCTTTCAACGACTCGGTCTTCTCATCAATGCCGAGAAGTCCTCATTGATTCCGTTGCAGCGGGTGGAGTTCATTGGAGCGGTTCTCGACTCCACGTTGGCCAGGGCCTGCCTGCCACGATCGCGGCACCAGACAATGGCCTCCATCATCAGAGACCTCGTCACCTTCCCTACCACGATGGTGCGATCCTGCCTCCGCCTCCTGGGCCACATGGCATCCTGTACGTATGTCACCGCGTACGCGCGGCTCCACCTACGCCCGTTCCAGTCCTGGCTAGCGTCGGTGTACCGGCCGCATCGAGATCCCATCGACATGGTGGTCACAGTCACCAAGCCAACCCTCAAGTCCCTCAGCTGGTGGCTAGACCCGGAGGTCGTGTGTGCGGGAGTCCCGTTCCACCCTCCTCGCCCATCCGCCACTCTGACCACGGATGCCTCAGCGCTCGGCTGGGGAGCTCACCTGGGCGACCTACACACCCAAGGTCTTTGGTCACCCCAAGAGCTCGCTCTACACATTAACATCCACGAGCTGCGAGCGATCCGTTTGGCGTGTCACACCTTCCGCACCCGCCTGCAAGGCCGCTGCGTGACAGTCTTCACGGACAACACGACGGCGATGTTCTACGTGAACAAGCAGGGCGGAGCCCGCTCCTCCCTCCTCTGCAAGGAAGCGCTGCTCCTGTGGGACTTCTGCGTGACCCACTCGATTCACCTGGAAGCGTCCTTTCTTCCGGGAGTGCAGAACACGCTGGCCGACCATCTCAGCAGGTCGTTCCTCTCCCACGAGTGGTCTCTCCGTCCCGATGTAGTCCACACAATCTTCCGGAGGTGGGGGTTTCCCCGGATAGACCTATTCGCCTCCAAGGCGAACAGGAAGTGCCACCTGTTCTGCTCGTACCAGGGTCGCTCGCCGGGCTCCCTGTCGGACGCCTTCCTTTATTCCTGGAAGGATCACCTCCTCTACGCCTTCCCTCCGTTCCCGCTCGTACACCGAGTGCTACAGAAGCTTCGGAGGGACAGGGCCCGTGTCATACTCGTCGCTCCGGCCTGGCCGAGGCAGCATTGGTACACCCTGCTCCTCGAGCTCTCCGTTCGGGATCCCATCCCCCTTCCGTTATGGCCGGACCTCATCACACAGGACTTCGGCAGACTCCGCCATCCGAACCTGCAGTCCCTCCATCTTACAGCCTGGTACCTGCGTGGTTGACCCACGCAGGGAGGGACTGTTCGGCGGCAGTGCAGCACGTCCTGCTAGAGAGCAGAAAGCCTTCCACTCGCTCCACCTACCTTGCAAAATGGAAGCGATTCGCGCTCTGGTGTGACCAACGAGGACTCAATCCATTCGTAGTCCCTGTCCCTACCATCCTGGACTACCTCTGGTACCTTAAGGAGCAAGGTCTTGCGGTCTCCTCCCTGAGGGTACACCTGGCAGCAGTGTCCGCCTTTCGTCCATCTGTGGAAGGTCGGTCCATCTTCTCCAACCAGATGGTTTCCCGATTCCTTAAAGGCCTGGACCGCTTGTACCCGCCGGTGCGGCATCCTGCCCCAGCCTGGGATTTGAACCTCGTCCTGGCCAAGCTTATCGGTCTGCCCTTTGAGCCTCTGGCCACGTGCTCTCTGCTCTACCTCTCCTGGAAGACAGCCTTCCTCGTCGCAATTACATCAGCGAGACGAGTCTCTGAGCTCCGGGCTCTAACGGTTGGTCCACCATACACCGTCTTCCATGGAGACAAGGTGCAGCTTCGACCACATCCGGCCTTCCTCCCTAAGGTGGTGTCGGCCTTCCACCTCAACCAGGACATTTTCCTCCCGGTTTTCTTCCCGAAGCCGCACACCTCACTTCGTGAGCAACAGCTGCACACCCTGGACGTCCGCAGGGCGCTTGCCTTTTACATCGAGCGGACGAAACCCTTCCGACGTTCGACCCAGCTGTTTATCGCAGTCGCTGACCGCATGAAGGGCGAGCCGGTCTCCTCACAAAGGATTTCCTCCTGGGTGACGGCATGTATCCGCACATGCTACGAGCTTGCTCGCGTGCCAGCATGCCGCCTCACCGCTCACTCCATGAGGGCACAAGCCTCGTCGGCTGCCTTCCTGGCCCATGTCCCCATCCAGGACATCTGTAGAGCGGCTACCTGGTCTTCTGTCCACACCTTCGCCTCCCACTACGCGTTGGTGCAGCAGTCTTGAGACAACGCAGCCTTCGGCTCCGCAGTTTTACACTCCGCCACGTCTCACTCCGACCCCACCGCCTAGGTAAGGCTTGGGAATCACCTGACTGGAATGCATAGGAGCAATCACTCGAAGAAGAAGAGACGGTTACTCACCGTAGTAACTGTTGTTCTTCAAGATGTGTTGCTCCTATCCATTCCAGACCCGCCCTCCTTCCCCACTGTCGGAGTAGCTGGCAAGAAGGAACTGAGGAGCGGACGGGCCGGCTGGGGTATATAACAGGCGCCATAGCGGCGCCACTCCAGGGGGCGCCAGCCGGCCCGCCGGAGTTGCTAGGGTAAAAAAGTTCCAAAGAGCCGTGCACGCGCAGCGCGCACACCTGACTGGAATGGATAGGAGCAACACATCTCGAAGAACAACAGTTACTACGGTGAGTAACCGTCTCTTATTTAATCATTCATCAATAATTCTTTGTGGAATTGTTTAATCAACTTTATTTAGAATTGTACTAACTGCATATTTTTCCCCCTAAAAATAATCCTCTATATATTCTCCTATAGAAATGTACTATTAGAATATTTTCCTCTAAAAATGAGGAAAATGCACATTCACCTATGTCTTAACACTTCTTTATTTGGCCATTACTAAGATTTATGTAAACTATTAATGTACTAACTGTCATTTTTCTCTAAAGATGCATATTAGCCTCTCTTTATTTTTCTGTTAAAACTTTGTACACTTGTTTACTAGACTTTATTTAGAATTGCACTAAATATATAAAATGTTTTCCTGCTAAAAGGAGGAAAGGGCAAGAAACATATTTCTTTCATTCTAATGCATGTAATAAGAATACATTAAATAGAAGGGCAAAACTTTTTTTCAAAATGCCCACCAGTGCCAGAAATTCACATTTCTAAAAATGAGATCTAGGGATGAGAAATAAGGCAAAAGAAGCGGGTCATAAAGCAAAAAGGTCTCAGGTAAACCTCTCAAATTATATGATCAGTACAAGTAAAGCTTTTTTACTAATCGTGTTAATTTGTAACCTTAGTGTTTTCAAAATTTTAACTTCTTTGCCCTAATCCCACATCCCTTTCTATGAGAAGAGAAGCAGAGAGAGGAAATGGGAGCTGGCATTTGAAAGTAAATTTCAGTTTATGAGTTTGGCTTCTCTATTAATTATTTTTAAAATCCACCTCACTGAGGGACCTTTCCAAAGGGCAAAGCTTAGCTACATTTATGAGTTCATCAGTTATAGGGACATCAAGAGACTCTGTCCTCAGATACATTCTTTTCTTTCTCCCCTCATTTTTTTACTATTCACGCCCATTTATCTCTCTAGTGTCACTCTGAGTTTCATATTCCACTCCTTTGGCCTGTATTAGCCCAGCTTCTATTTAGTCAGTGTCCTGTTCTCATTATTGTATCCTCGGTCTTGCTCTTCTCTCAATATTCAGATGCCACGATAATGTCATAATTCACAATAGTCTGAGACAAGTGCTGGGTGCATCAAATGCCATACATGGTAATATGGTCATGGAGAGAATAGGTACTGTACATGGATGTACTCCTCAGTGACAAAAAGCAGGTTGATTGGTCCACATGAGCCTCAAGAGGGGAGTGGTTAAAGCAGAATGTTGGGATTAGTAGGGCAGAGATGATTGACCCAAAATATCTCAAACTAATCTACATTTTCTGCTTGAAAAGCAACCTGAAATCAGGACTTGACAAAGCTAGAGTAGCTAGTTACCTATTTTGCCATCAGTTCCATAGTGTTAGTTGTTAATAAACAAATATCATGCTGCTTCAACTATAAGATAAAACTTTTAGTCTTTCGTGTTCAATTCCAGTATCAGGCTGATTCTTTTTTGCTTTTCCCTTGGGATTTTTCCGGTTCTGTCAGAGCATATTGATAGCGCTATTGTGTAATATTTGTGATCTTACAACATTTATTATAAATAATCGCTGATGCAAATATTCTCTATTTCTATACTTACTTTTAGAGGCTGCTGGAAAGTGTGGGCCCCCACCTACTACTGATAATGGAGACACCATTGAGTTTGCACAGCAAGTATATGAATCAGGTTCAATGGTGCAATACAGATGCAAAAATTTACATGTAATGAAGGGATCTGAATTTGTTCGCTGTGAGTCTGGCCAATGGACAAACCCACCAGTTTGCTTAGGTAGGTACAAAAATGTATTATATAAAAAAGAACTGTGGTGAGTATATGTTTTCCATATTATGAGCCCAATTCTGATGTCACTTGTACTGGTGTAACACCACATTAATTCCATCAGTCTCAATGGAGTTACTCCTGATTTAGACAGGAATATGTTAGGGGAAGACTCTCCTTCTTTTTAGGGATATCACTGCAGATTTTTTTTTTTAAAAAAGATCAGGAAATGGCAAACAGCCATGCCATTATAAGTATTTAGAATATACCCCCAAAATAATCTCAGTTAAAACCTGTAAAAACCCACTACAATAAAACCAATGTTTACTGTAAGTGAAAAGATGTATTCAAATATATTTTTAGTTGAAAAGCTTTCAGTTAGAGTTGATGCTATGAACTACATTTCAGTAGCTTATGGAATGGCATGAGGAATATTGATCATTGCTCTTTAGAGCTAGGAGTAGACATGATGCTGGCATGAGCAGCAGCGGATTCTGCTTTTGCTTAGGGGGAGCTTTAATGGCATAAAACTAATGCAATCTGGTCTACACCAGTGTCTTTCTAACCTCCATATGCTCAGAGTGAGAGAAGAGAATGGCTGCTTTGTCCTGGACCTGACTTCACATCTTGGGAATAACCTGACATGTCCCCGATCTCCCCTGCCTTGTCACCTAAAAAAGGGGTGGAGGATGACAATGGGGAGCTTGAATTGCTAGTTTTATACCAGCAAAGAGCATCCCTCCACATGGAGAGTAATCTGTTGACCAGGTATAGTTAGATTCTGGCCCATTTGCATCAGCTGAGCAGGGCCGCCCGGGGGGGGGGGGGGCAAGTGGGGAAATTTTCCCCAGGCCCCGGGCCCAGCAGGTGCCCCCATGAGAATTTTTCAGGGCCCCTGGAGCAAGGTCCTTCACTCGCTCTGGGGGCCCCGGAAAACTCTTGCGGGGCCCGGGCCCCGGAAAACTCTTGCGGGGCCCGGGCCCCCAGAGCTTCTTCGCTCCCAGTCTTCGCTGGCAGGGGGTCCTTCCTCTCCGGGACAGAAGGACCCCCCTGCCGCCGAATTACTGCCGAAGCGGGACCTGCCGCCGGAGTGCAGCCGGGTCTTCGGCGGTAATTCGGCGGCGGGGGGGGGGCGTCCTTCCGTTCCGGGACCCGCTGCCGAAGTGCCCCGAAGACCCATGGTGGGGGCTGCACTTTGGGCACGGGTCCCGCTTCTGCTGTAATTCGGTGGCAGGGGGTCCCCGCCATGGGTCTTTGGGGCACTTTGGCGGTGGGTCCCGGAACGGAAGGACCCCCCGCCGCCGACTTACCACCTAAGCGGGGGCCCCCCGCCGCCGAAGACCCCGGAATCCTCTGGGCGGCCCTGCAGCTGAGTGTCACAAAGGAGCCACAACGTAAAATGGAATCAAATCCTGTCTTTCTCTCTGTTCATCTACACTGGTCTCCTCTGAGTCCCTTTGCACAATATCATACAGTTTGGTGTGAAAGCCTCCTCTAGGGTTCTTTTTTGTTCTCTCAGCCATTCCTCCTCTCCTTTACTTTTCAATCTTGTCAGAAAATATTTCCTTGTTTTATTTAACTATGTAAAGCATTCGGGAACAGGTTCAGTGTCAATATAGTTAGGGTACGTCCAGACTACCCGCCGAATCGGCGGGTAGCGATCGATTTTGCGGGGATCAATATATCGCATCTCATCTAGACGCGATATATTGATCCCCGAACGCGCTCCTGTCGACTCCAGAACTCCACCGGAGTGAGTGGTGGTAGTGGAGTCGACGGGGGAGCCGCGGACATCAATCCCGAGCGGTGAGGACGGGAGGTAAGTCGGGATAAGATACTTCAACTTCAGCTACGGTATTCCCGTAGCTGAAGTTGCATATCTTACCTCGACACTGCCCCCCAGTGTGGACCAGGCCTTAGTGATTCAAATTTCCAATAATAGATCCACATGTACATAATGACATTACATATTTCTTTTTCCAGAGCCATGTACAGTATCCCCAGAAGAGATGGAGAAAAACAATATTGAGCTGAAATGGAGGGAGACTGCTAAATTGTATGCAGAAAGTGAAGAATTTATTGAATTTAAATGTAAACGCGGATATGAAAGGGATCCAACATCTTCTTTATTTAGAGTACAGTGTATGGAGGGGAAATTAGCATATCCTAAATGTAAGAGAAGACGTAAGTGATCTCTAATTACACTACAGTACTGGTGAATCATCTGACTATAAAGATGTCTTAATTTTTACTGAGGAATTCTAGGGTTTAAAAAATACAAAAATGCGTGGCAGAGTGGCACTATTGTGATGGGCACCATATAAACTCATGGGAAAGCAAGGATCCTAACCCAGACTTCTTGCAAATGGGGGTAAAGAGATGCAGCTCACAAGCAAAGTGACCACACTATTACTTGAGTTGGGACAATCACCCTCTGACATCTGGGCTTCTGTGGGCTACAGACAGGATAGAAACATTTTGCAAAGTGTCTTGTCTTACCCAATTTCTCTGGCTGGCCCAGTTCCTCATCCAGGAAGCTGACTTCCATTGTGGTCTGCAGTCCTTTGATATCCCTCTGAAGCTGATTTTTGGCTCCTAAATCCTTGCTTCAGCAAGCACTGTTAACAGATTACATGTTAGGCAAAGCTCCACTAGTCTCCTCTACTTCCTGGGAAACCATCTGATCCATGGGAGTCAGTTTGCTTGTCATCTCATTTATCTGCCTTGCCATTCCAGAGTGGGAGTAGCAAAGAATCCTGTGGCACCTTATAGACTAACAGACGTTTTGCAGCATGAGCTTTCGTGGGTGAATACCCACTTCGTCAGATGCAAGACTTGCATCCGACAAAGTGGGTATTCACCCACGAAAGCTTATGCTGAAAAGTGTCTGTCAGTCTATAAGGTGCCACAGGATTCTTTGCTGCTTTTACAGATCCAGACTACACGGCTACCCCTCTGATACTTGACAGAGTGGGAGTGTTGCAGCTGGGCTTCTCAGTCTGCCCAGATACTTAGTAGCTGCTGCCTTGAGAAAGATTTAGGCCAGGTCTATACTTATAAGGCGACAGCAGCACAGTATCAAGTATTTGCATGACACAGCCCTTGTTATTAACAAAGAATGGACACAAAGTCCTGTTTCTCTGAACAGTTGGCTCAGACAACAGGCTCAGTTGGCTCAGACAACAGGAGGCAGTTTCCTTGCTCACAATTCCAAGCCTATCTTTACATTCACCAGTCAGCCCAAAAAGATCTTTTCTGTCAGGGCCATGCTACCAATACGCCTATTGCTGTCTCTCCATAGCTTTCTGGCATGCTCACACATTCACACGTGCATGCACACACACTCCATCCCTCCCTCATTTAATCCCCAGCCCTCTCATTGTCAATCCCTAGAGAAACCACTCAACCAGATTTGCTCTAGCCTTTGCCCACACCTTGCATATGGTCTAGTCCATGGGCAGTGGTTTCCATTGTGTCAGCTATCACTAGACAAAGGGGCATGTAACTGCTTCCTCATTTAGCCTGAATGAAAGATAAGTATCATGCCCATCAGTTTCACTGAGGTCTGTGACTGCCCATCGATCAGACCTGCTTATGGCGAGCTACTCTATCTCCAGTACAACAATACTATCACATTTATGGATGAAAAAATCTATTTTGTCTTACATCATTCTAGTTCTCCTGTCTTCTGATCAAGAATATTCATAATTGCTGATCTTCCAATATTAGGATGACTATATCATTGTGGCAATTCCCACATCACCTTTTGTAAACTGGTGTGAGAAATGACACCTCCTTTCTAGCATTATGGGAACAGAAGCAAATAATTCATGCATACATATGAAGAAGGCTGGCTGGAACCAGCTGATAAGAAGTCATGGAACGAAACAGGTTCAAGATCCCTGTTCCAAAAATCCCATCACCTTCAAATGCTAATAACTACACCATGGATACTGATAAAATACAGTAATATATATTCAATCAATGTATGGTTTTCTGTGCTACTTTTAAGTTCCACTTCAAAATAAGTAATCATTTTTAATATGAAAAGTAGTTGAACCATCGCAGTTCAAGGGTAACTGCAATAATATTTGATGGAGTTTGTTCCCATTTACTTTCCAAAAAAGGTTAAAACCATCCAGTATAAAAGTTTTATGCCATTCTGTTGAAATCAATAGTCTAATCCTGTGCAGTCCATAGGGGAGTTGCATATAATATTTGTTTTAAAAAATTGACATGTACTAAACTGATTTTCTAGTGTTTGTTCTCTCTCTGACAGGTACTTCAGGATGAATAAAAAGAAGCATCAACCAGATAATTTTAACTGAGATCTGAGGATCAGAACCCACTGACTAGTTATTTGTAATGTTCACACATTATGTCGTTTGTCAGTATTTTAGCTAAATTGATTACATGTTTCAGTTCAGTCACTTTTTTTATCATTGGTCACAATGGTTTAAAATATACAGTCATAAAATAGTAACAACAGATGGGCAAATAGGTTCACACTCAGATCAAACTACAGCTTTTTATGATATTTAGAAAAGGAAATTTTAAGGGAAATCGTACACATCTGCACATCCTGAATTACACACTTCCTGCTCGCTGAAACA